>NC_052160.1:108751878-109951878 GCF_902713615.1 Scyliorhinus canicula | reverse complement strand
CATTACTTGTCAATTTTTATACTCAATGCTCTGTCTGATGTAGGCAAGTATGCCTTTAGCCGTCTTGACTACCTTCCTCACCAATATTGCCACTTTCAGTGACCTGTGGACCTGTTCAGTGGTTTGGTAAAATTGAATAACTTGCTAGGCTATTTCAGAGGGAGTGCTACTGATTACATTATTGGAGCTGCGGGCTGACCAGTGCCCAGATCCTGATCAACTTCATCCTAGGGTCTTAAAAAAAGTGGCTAGTGTGATAGTTGATGCATTTGTTTTAATTTTACAAAACTCCCTAGATTCGAGGAAGGCCCAATTAGATTGTAAGATAGCAAATGTAACTCAGTTATTCAAAAAGGGAGGGAGGCAGAAAGCGGAAAACTATAGGCCAGTTAACATAACATCTGTCAGAGGGAAAATGTTAGAAGCTATTATTAAAAAATCTATGGGACAGCACTTAGATATGTTCAAGATAATCAGGCAAAGTCAACATGGTTTCATAAAAGGGAAATCATGTTTAACCATCTATTGGAGTTCTTTGAGGAAGTAGCCTATGCTGTGGAAGTGACATTCGTAGCACTTTACAAAGTGTGGAAAATAAAAGCCATATTATAAGGATAATATTGGCATGGATGGAAGATTGGCTGGCTAACAGGAAGCAGAGATCAGGCAAAAAATGATCCTTTTCAGGTTGGCAAGATGCAATGAGTGGTGTGCCATAAGGATCAGTGCTGGGACCTCACCCGTTTACAATTGAAATGAATGATTTGGATGAAGAGATGGATGAGTTGGTTGACAAATTTGCTGATAAAACGATGATAAGTATGAAAATAAGTTGTAAAAGGGACACAGGGAGGCTACAAAATATACATATATTGGTTAAGTGCATGGGAAAAAATCTGACAAATGGAGTATACTGTGACAAAATGTGGAATTGTCCATTTTGGCAGGAAGATCAAAAGTGGAGCATATTATCTAAAAGGTGAGAGATTTCAGTGCGAGTTCACACATGTGCCGAAGGGCCGGCGTGATCTCGCGCCTGTGTGGAACGACCGGCGTGATTCTGTGCATGCGCATACCGGCTGGTGTATATTGGTGTATGCACCAGGAGTTCTCTTCTCCGCCCCTCCCTGGGGTCTGACTTACCTGCCAGGTCACGCCGGTACTCGAGTTGAGCGATTTACGCCGGCGGGACTGGCCAAAGATGGACGGCCGCTCGGCCTATAGGTCCGATTTCAGGGATCCGTGTGTCTAAGTGCAAGAATTGCAAAAGGCATGCAGTACAAGAAGTAATTAGGAAAGCTAATAGAATGTTATCATTTATTGCGAGGAGAATAGAATGAGAATGTAGGGAAGTTATGCTTCCATTATATAGAGCACTGTGAGGCCATATCTGGAGTACTGTGTACAGTATTGGTCACCTTATTTAAGTAAATGTGTTGGAAGCAGTTCAGAGAAGGTTTACCGTCTAATACCTGGAATGGGTGGGTTGTGCCATGAAGAAAGGTTAGGTAGACTAGGCTTGGGGGTTAGGTGGGATGCAGATTTGAGGTTACTGTCAGATCATTCATGATCTTCTTAAATGGCACAGCAGGCTTGAGGAGCCCAAGGGTCTACTCCTGCTCATTGTTCATATGTTTGCATGTTCATATGAATTTAAGAATCGTATGAAGGCCAGACCAGGTAAGGATGGCAGATTTCTTCGAATGAACCATCTGGATTTTTCTGACAATTGACAATCATTTCATGATCAGTATTACTGAGGCCTAATAAGGGGGTTGATTATTGTCTCAATCTTTAACACCTATGACATGGAAAGCTTCATTTGCAATAATCTTTATTATTGTCACAAGTCGGCATACGTTAACACTGCAATGAAGTTATTGTGAAAAGCCCCTGGTTGCCACATTCCGGCGCCTGTTCGGGTACACTGAGGGAGAATTCAGAATGACTAAATTACCTAATAGCACGTTTTTCGTGACTTGTGGGAGGAAACAGGAGCACCTGGAGAAACCCACGCAGACACAGGGAGAACGTGCAGACTCCACAGAGATAGTGACTCAAGCCAGGAATTGAACCCGGGTCCCTGGTGCTGTGAAGCCACAGGGCTAACCACTGTGCTATTGTGCCGCAATGCACAACTAGTTTTCCACAATTCAGTGTTGGAATGGACTGCCCAGCTTTCACATGGGTTTGAATTTCGCACTCAGATAATGGACAAGCATTGAATCAGGAATGCTGTGAAAGTTGATTATCTCCAAAGGTCTTGCAGGTTGCTGGACTGTGTAAAAGCCTGAAGAAAACATTTAAAGGATAATTTGCTCAATCCGTGAGCAGCCTGCCAATTCCAGTGAAACACTGGCAAATCACTGCTCATATTAAATTGAGGCTTGGCCCGCAAAACTGGATTGGGCTATCTAGTGGCATCATCACCTGGGTGCAGAGGATACCCCACTAATGCCCACATTATTTGCTCCTGAATCCAAACCGGACCCCCTCAGTTTAAATTCAAATATGTTTCCATCTGATTTATCCCAATGATTTGACAGGCCTTACTTTGAGAATTGGTGCATTTCCTGTCACCATAAATTTTGGGAGTGCTTTCAAAGGTCATAGTATGAAAGAGAGTGGTCTGTAACTTTGAATAATTTTTCTCCCTGCAGTCTGATAGAGACTTTGATGAATGCTGTACTTGTGGCTGAAAAGTATTACACCCATGGATATTCATATTTCTTAATATAAATATTTTTTTTACCAGTCCTTGGATGCACTTATTGTTTGACACAGCAGTAATATATTTTCCATTGCTTAAACAGTAATGATATCAGGGGCTGGTTTAGCACAGTGGGCTAAACAGCTGACTTGTAATGCAAAACAATGCCAGCAACGTGGGTTCAATTCCCGTACCAGCCTCCCCGAACAGGTGCCGGAATGTGGCGACTAGGGGCTTTTCACAGTAACTTCATTGAAGCCTACTTGTGACAATAAGCGATTATTATCTCGCATGAATATTCCCAAAGGGTACCGAAAATAAATATTTTGAAAGTTGTTGTCTTGATGACTGTTTATTTGGAGCTATAACGGTTAATCTGAAATAATTTTACCAGCTTAAAATTTGTTTGGAGCTCGTCATTTAGCTTTGAGGCTCTGGGGCTGAAATGCATTATGAAATTAGAGCAATTCCGGATAAATGTTTCATGAATAACAGCCAAATTTAATTTTGTTATTCATTTGCTACTTTTAACGGAAACCTTTCTGCAGTTTGTCCAGGCGCCATTCATGGTTAAGGAAAGATGAGGCTGTGATTATAGTTAAGGTCCTGAAGGCATTATATGATTTTTTAAAAAATCATTTAAAAATTATCAAACAATGCAGAAATCCATTTAGCAGCTAAGCTGTTTGGCTATGCCGCCCATCAGCTTGTAAATGAACATGTTGGAAAATGATAAGCTACTCAGATTCACCTTGAATTTCCATGGATTCTGCCACAAACAAAGAGTGTAAATTCAAACCTTAACACCGAAGATACTTGGTAAAAATTCAAGTGCTTAATCAAATGAACTTAAGCCTTTTTCTTCCAGTTACAAATAGAAACTTCTTTATATTCTGTGCCTAGCTTCTTGTGCCAATGGGTTGAGGTGTTATAGTTTCAATTCAATCCACAAAAGTAGTAAGAAAACAAAATTGAATCCAGCTTTTAAAACATTATTTTGTGTAACTGGCAGAATAACAGCGTTTTGTGCCTTCTCTTTGCTGCTTAGTAATATAATTATGTTCTGCAGGGCTCCAGAAATTGAACATGTTCTGTTAAGTGTATGGGGAGCTTAAATGCTGTTTTCTTTTAAAGTGTAAGTATTTTACCCTTTGAGCTATACCACAAATAGTCTGTGAGCCAGACACTTTCAAACCATGATCACTGGCATTAAGTGATGTATAAAATAATCCCAAGGGATCCAGGAGCCGATCAGATTTCTTTCAGGCCCGGCTCGCTGTATGCCGTTCCTTGAGAATTCCAGATTTTTCTTTTGCATTGATTGGCTTACCAGCATGTTATCTCTGTTATAAGGAAAGATAGGCTCAGAATGTTTGGGGAAAATAACAAGGTTAAATGCACGGCATCACATAAGCGCCTTTATTAGCATGCAAAAAGGGCAAGTTGTGAGGAGGATACAGTCTACAAATGGATATAAATAGGTTTAGTGAGTGGGCAAAAATTTGGCAGATGGAGTATTATGCAGGAAAATGTAAAGTTGTGTACTTTGGAAAGAGAACGGAGAAGCAGAATGTTATTTTAATGAAAGTTCAAAACGTAAGCATGCAGATGCAGCAATTAATTAGGAAGGCAAAGGGAATTTGGCCTTTATTGTGAGGGGAATGGAGTCTAAAAGTGGGGAAGTCTTGCTACAACTGTACATTGCATTGAGTGCTTCTTGAGCACTGTGTACAATTTTGGTCTCCTCACTTAAGGAAAGATAGAAAGCACTGAGAATTTTTGAAATGGCCAACAGCTATCAATCGGAATAAGGATGCTTATGTGGTTAGGATCAATGGAGGGTACTTCTGATGCATTCAAGTGTAAAGGGAAAAATAAATAAATAAACCTCCTGCCTGCTGCTTTTAAATGATTCATCCAACAATCAAAGGCTAGTTAAAGACAAGCACTGAGAACTTGAATGAATGTAAAGCATTTCAAAGGTACTCAGGAGAATTTAAAGCTTGTGAAGTGTTATAACCCTCACCAGGCCCATGGGGACACCTATGGGATTTGTGGAATGTGAGCTCCCCTGCTAGTGAGCGGAGGCACCTCAGCTAGGACTCTTAAAATCCGACTCGGACTTGGACCAGTGAAAATAGTAGTTCTGATTGGGGCCTTGGAATTGTAAGCCGTGTTGTGGCCTATATTTTTGTTGTCAAATTAAACTTCTTTTTGATTTACCTTCTCGGATCTCCTGAGCTTTTATAATGAGCTCTCTAACAATGCATTGACACTTCAAAAAGCAGCTGTGTTAAAAGCATAGGGCTAAGGGAGCAGATGTGAGGGAAGGGAAAGTCTTCCTGGCTTCAATCTTCAATGAACTGTCTGATCTGCTTATCAGCTGTCAGGCAGAGCAGTTCAAAGTGAGGCGGCCACTTCAAAGTTTAAACAGTTCACAAATAAGGATGATGATTTTGAACAGAGGGCTGCCTCAAATCATCATTCCAAGGGTGATGTTCAGGTTGCCCAGAGCTAGAGAGGCAGTCCTGGGGGAGGGTCCCGCGGTCAACCCCTTCTCTCCAGCCCAAACCCACCCAACCTCCAGGGCCTGGGGAGCCCTCCTTCTGCAGCTTGGCAGCAGCAGAGGGGCATATGAGCAATGCACTTAACCACTTGACCCCCCCCCCCCCCTTTGTGGTCCAATGCACCAGTAAAGCGATTGTCAATACTTTCATCAAATCCTACCCGGTGCAATGCGTACTTGCCTATGGGGGTTGGGGGGGAGAATAACAGGCGGGGTGGAGATTCGGGCTTCGAGCCCGTTAAGCACATAAAAATGAATGCATATGAGCTAATTGCATGTTCCTGCTGACGGGTGGTTGGACCAGAGATTTGGAACTGGTCTGCCATTAGGCGCTATCCCATTTTGGGCTGACGCTGTATTATCCGCCCGATCAGGATTCCTGATTTCAGCAGGCAGGAGTGGAGATTTGCTGACATAATTGCATTAGAAGTAGTTCGTAGAAATTCCACTCATCTGGGTTGGAGGGGTTAACCGATGAGGGAAAGCTTTAGCTGGTTGGGCCTGTCCTCACTCGAGTTTAGAAGAATGAGAGATCGACAGGGTAAATGCTGAAAGGATGTTTCTCCTCATGAGGGAATTTAAAGCTAAGGGGGAACCGTTTAAAAATAAGTAGTCACCTGCTGGTAGCAGCCATCAGATATTTTCATAGAATTTACAGTACAGAAGGAGACCATTCAGCCCATCGAGTCTGCACCGGCTCTTGGAAAGAGCACCCGACCCTATCCCCATAACCCAGTAACCCCACCCAACACTCAGGGCAATAAGGGCAAACACTGACTGCTGTCCAAGACCAATCAAAATGATATCGCTGCCAGCCGACTCGCGCACAGAAATCCGGGAAGATGTTCAATCCAACAAAGTCAACCCCGCCTGCTGTTGGAGCACACCCAGCTTTTGCAAAGCAGGAACTGCTTCTGTTGAGTTCTAGCCAGTGATCCCCATGCAATCCAGAAGCAGAACTGCGGCAGTTTGAAATTTGGAGTGTCGCAAAAAAAGTTCCAGATAAGCTATTGCTGCAAAATATCTTTCCTTCACGGAGTTATTATATTCCCCCAGCTATTGCTGGAATTACATTGGCAACAATTAGCTGGAAATCAAAGAATCTCTGCAGAGGTTCCAGACAACAGGATTCGGGAAAATCCATCAAGACGATTTGTACCTTTAAAACGAAAAACAATTTTCTGAAAAGGAAATTAAGTTTCGAGCGATCTGTATAGATTGCTGGAGCACAGAGCACAATCCACTTACGACATGACCCAACAACATGCTTTATTATGAAACAAGCAGCATCTGTAGAGAAAGGGAATAATAGATAAATTGCCCATGGGTAGTAGTGTTTGTGGACAGGAGCCTGCGATGTGGTTTCACCCCTGAAAACATAGGGTTTCACCCCTGAATACATGGGTGTCCCTCGGTTGACCTGCCCTTTTCTTTGATCAAAGACCAATGCAGTCGGGGCGATTCCGCTTGATCAGCTTTTGATGTTCCGTCTCTGCTTTGGTAATCATTCGCACATCCATCTTGTCTTTAAACTCTCACATTATTGACCCCTTTTGCCTAATGTAATCAACATTTCTGTTGCGTAATCATCTTCCCTTCTCATAGAATCCAGAGAATCCCTACAGTGCAGAAGGAGGCCATTCAGCCCATCGAGTCCGCACTGACCCTCTGAAAGAGCACCCTACCTAAGCCCACAAGCCCATGTAACCTGCAAGTCTTTGGACACTGCATGGTCAATCCACCTAACCTGTACATCTTTGGACTTTGGGAGGAAACGGGACCACCCAGAGGAAATCCACTCAGACACAGGGAGAACATGCAGACTCCGCACAGACAGTCCCCCAAGGCCCGGAACTGAACCTGGTTTTTCCCTGTTCCATGCAAAAATAGCTGAATCCATTCAAAGTCCACTTTAGTCTCTTCAATGCACTATAAAAGTAAAGTAATATATGATGTAGTTACAAGCAAAACAAGTCGTAATGGAACATTTGTGCACCATGGTCACAGTATGTTTACCCAATGTTTCAGTTTGTACCACAGTTTGGAGTATTGCAATAGATGATAATGACTGTAATGCATTAAATACTTGATGAGAATGCAACTTCTCTTTCTATTCAATAGCACTGAAATCTTAACAGCAGGGAGTGACAGTTACACTTGTTGTCTTGACATGCTGATGATGGCAGCATGCTACACTCATGTCCATTATCTATTAATTTTGACAAAGAACAGAGCAGATCAATTCAACTGCTTGACAAGTTCCTTTGACTGATTCTCCTTGTTTCTTTCATGCAATATGGGTCGCTGTAGGCCACTTATAAATGTGCAGTACATTCCAGCTATCTGAAATAACTCAGTGAGGGGGAGAGGTCAAAGGGAATTGGAAATATAAATTTACATATAAAATCTCATTATATAAGCACACGTTCAGTCTGGAAATAATTATGTTCTGCAATGCGATGTCCTCAGCCTCACAAAGATAAGTACATGTGATCCATTCATTGAAACGTCTGGTATTCCCATTATAATATTTAACTGTCCCTTTAACGATTCTAGAAAATGTGACCGACCTGCATTATCAGGAGATCATTCTGGGTACTAATCAGTCGTGGTTTTGAATTTCACTTACGGGCTATGAATTGGCAGTGCGACTCTGCCCCTTACCCGTGAGAAGTTGTGAGAAGCTTGTATCGCAGGTGATCTGACGACAAGTTGTCCGACATGGACGGGCAGATCACCAATGACGAGGGTGGAATCTTTGTCCTGAGTGTTGGGAGGGGGGGGTGATCTCGATTAGGTCGGGGTTGCATGGCCGGACGTTCCTGGTCCCTGAAGGGGTGGGGTGGGTGGTGCCCCAAGGCTGAAGGGGCCTTCCGATTGAGGCACCCCTCCAACCACTTCCTGCACAAGATCGATGGTGAGAACCTTTCCAGTTTCGCACCCTCAGACATCGGGCGCACGACAGCCTAAAAATTGAGCACAGGTCCTTAAGTTGCAGCTTAAATGTCTTACTGGATGCAAAGGTGGGCTTCCCGTCCAAGGCCCTGTCCGCCCCACCGTAAAATTGCGTTTGGTCAGACAGGGTGGGATTCTGGAGAGAACCCCGTCCATGCTATTTGACGCTCCCCCTCTGCCTCAGAACCTGTCGGGCAGGAAGTGCACAATTCTGGTCATGCTTTCTTGTATCACAACTAATTTGACTTTTATCTGTTTCCTCTTATGTCCATTTATTCTGCAGTTTTAGTTAAAGTTGAAACACAGTTAATAATAATAATAACATTTCTTATTGTCACAAGTAGGCTTATATTAATACTGCAATTAAGTTACTGTGAAAATCCCCCAGTCACCACACTCCAGCGCCTGTTCGGCTAGACTGAGGGAGAATTCAGAATGTCCAATTCACCTAACAGCACGCATTTCGGGAATTTAGAATTAACCTATTCTATTACTACGAAAATATGCACCCACAGTATGAGCTCAGTCATAAAGTAATGTTAGTCACTGCTGTGCGCAATGAATACTGCACGGAAAGATCTGGAGATTTCAGCATGGTACAATCGATGGAATCATTGCCTGATGAGATTCCCAGTGTGAAGCTGCACTGATGCCATCAGACTGTCGAAGTAGCCAATCACATTCAAAAATCTTCATAGACAGCAAACCAGCAAATGAAAAACACTAAACATCAATCCCCTTTTTCTTTTAAAGAAATATAGAGAGAGTAATAAGGAATGGAAAGTTCACATGGGGTTAAAGAAGAAGCTGAAATGTCACGAACAAGCTCCAAATCTTTTATTAATAATTCAAAAAAATCAAGATTATGATATCAACACATAATGACCATGTACTTGGTGCTAAAACTTAAATAAACACCATGGCTTGGATTTTTGTCTCTGTGAAAAATGAGTTGGGTCCATTGTGAGGGAATCAAAAATTTAATTTGTAGTTTTTGAGGCCAATCCTAACTCGAACCGAAACTGAACTGAAAAGAGAACAGAAAGAGAAACAGAACAGGTAAAGATAGGAAAGAAACTGACCCTCCCAGTTTCTTAGGAAACAAAAGCAAATTGAAGTTTGAAAACCAAAACCTCAGGGTAAACTGACCCTGATTGAAAGGCACAAAAGAGCACAGATCAATCCAAGCTGGGGAATGGAAGTTGGTGAGTTCAGGTAAATTGAAGAAGGCAGAGTCCATATACATAAGCTGAGGATAAGCTACTGCAGCTGTTTCTGATACCTGAATGTAACATTGGTGGACCTACGCCATCTAGACCAATTAGGTTCCGCAGCCATGTACCATTTATGGTGAACAACGTGGGACTTGGGTTTGTTGTGTGCTGCTGTCGGCTGACGATCAGTCTAGATCATGAGAAGGATTGGAGCTTCACGGGGAACACAGAGTTTTGAAGAGCTTTGTGACTAAATGGGGTCACTGAAATCTGAGTGGAAGCTGAGCCAATTAGTAGTATCGGTTATTTAATGTGCTAATTTACAGTTTATATCTGACACGATTTGCGCGTTAATTCATGTTTGATCCATGTTAATTCTGAATGTTAGAACATGGGATAGAGTACATTTAATGTTTGCTTTGTTGACTCTTGCACGGTAAAATGCTTCTGTTTTAAATTGTGGAATCCTGTCTTATGGCATTATTCTTTTCATAAAGAACTGGGATTTTGAATTTCATCTACTTGTTTGATAAAGGTTAGCAGTTTCTACTGAGATCGTAACAAAACTCTTAGCAGGATTTTGAATCCACAGGCCAATATAGGTGCTGTGATTTGCTGAACTGGGATTTGGCTAAAGAGATTTCATAGTGAATTTTACTATACTTACTGAAAAGCAGAATGGCTATTCTGTGGAGGGATTGATTCATGAGCATAGTTAACCAAGGTTATGTTAAAAGCTTTAGCAGAAAATTTTAACTTAAGAGTTAAAAGCCAGGACTAAACGTTGGGAAATATTTGAGGCAATGGCGTAGCATCTGGGATTGAAAAAAGAAAAACGTAACCCCAAATGCAATGCAACATGATTTAGCTCGAACTCAGTTGCAAATGAAACAGCTTGAAATGAAAATACAAAGTAAGCTACTCAAATTTACCGAGCTAAATCGCTGGATTTTAAAGCAGACCAAGCAGGCCAGCAGCACGGTTCGATTCCCGTACCAGCCTCCCCGGACAGGCGCCGGAATGTGGCGACTAGGGGCTTTTCACAGTAACGTCATTGAAGCCTACTCGTGACAATAAGTGATTTTCATTTTTCATTTTCATTTTTCATGTGTGTCATTCCATCTGGTTCCCGCTTGTGGAGACCAGCATCAAACGGCGCTTGCCCGACGTCTCTGAGGCGAAGAGGTTGGATCCCAACACCTCGGGTTGATCGGGGGAATGCATATTATCTTTCATAAAACCACAGTGACTCTGCCTGACTGTCGGAAGATTTCTAAATGCCCTCAATAACCTCCTTAATAATAGATTCTACGAGTTTCCTACTTTCTGTCTCCCTCTTTTGAGAAAAAGAATCACATTCACTATTTTCCAATCAGATGGGAACTTTCCAGAATCTATTCAATTTTGGAAAATTGCAATCAATGCATTTACCATCTTCGCAGCTACTTCTTTCAACACCCAAGGATGAAGTCCCATCAAGTCTTGGGGATTTTTCAGCCTTTATTGCTAATAATCTTCACAGTACCTTTTCCCTGGTGATTGGAAATGTTTGAGGTTCCTCCCTCATTTTCACCCCTTGATTTGGCATTCTCACCCTTTGATTTAGGGAGGCACGGTAGCACAGTGGTTAGTACAGTTGCTTCACAGCACCAGGGTCCCAGGTTCGATTCCCGCCTTGGGTCACTATCTGTGTGGAATCTGCAAGTTTTCACCGTGCCTCCGGGTGCTCCGATTTCCTCCCACAAGTCCCGAAAGAAGTGTTGTTAGGTAATTTGGGCATTCTGAATTCTCCCTCTGTGTACATGAACAGGTGCTGGAATGTGTCGACCAGGGGCTTTTCACAGTAACATCATTTCAGTGTTAATGTAAGCCTACTTGTGACAATAATGTTATACAATTATTTTTGGGCTGTGATTTGTGTCTTCCACAGTGAAGATAGACACAAAATTTAACTCTTCCTTCCCCCCCCCTCCCCCCCCCCCCATTATTAATTCCCCAGGCTCACCCCCTTGAGAACCCCTGTTGATTTTAATTGTGCTTTTCTTTGTTAAATACTTGCAGCGACTCCATGTTGAGATGCTCATAGATCCGCCTGCCTCAGCAGCACCCGCCTTCCTGGTTAGGCTGCCGAGTCCCCAGAGCTGCCAGCCTTGTGATGGAGCCTGCAACATCAGCTGGCTTCAATGTGACAGCAAGTGGCCAATTAGGAGGCTTCCTCCTGGAAAATGTTATGGTTGGGCTTGCTGTCAGAAAGCATCAAGTCAGGAACTCCATTTGATTCCAATGCCGAGATCCTGAATCTGTTAATAAAACCCAGCCCTGTAGGTTTTACCTCAGGGAGAATCACAGGGAATATTTTTAGAAGCCAAGATCTATGTAAAACAAATATTCCTGACCACCCCTCCTCTTCTCACAAAGATATGTTTATAAAACTCAAGGATATCAATTTAACTGGTCTAAACAATCAAACTGGTCAGTTGTATTCCATGTGCATTTCCAGATTCTCAGAAAAATGAATCGATTGTGTTCCAGTGAATCATTGATTTTATTTAAGTTGCTCTCTTGGTGTGAGCTGATGATGGTATGATCATATGTATTGTCTAATGTTTGCCTGTTGTTGCTCTGAGAAGCTGGTGGTGCACTGCCTTTTTTGATTGCTAGTTTGCTTCACGTTACATCACAAAACAAGTGGGATCATAGAATCCCTACAGTGCAGAAGGAGGCCATTTGGCACATCAGGTAAGCACTGACGCTCTGTCAGAGCACTCTACTCAGGTCCCACTCCCCTGCCCTCTCCCTGTAGCCCCACCCAACCGGTCCTGGAAAAACAGGAAAATCTATTGACTGCCAAGGGACTGATAGATCCAGCCAAACCAGGGACATCACCATCGCAAAACAATAATAAGAATAATCTTTTTAATAATCTTTATTCGTGTCACAAGTAGGCTTACATTGACACTGCAATGAAGTCACTGTGAAAGACCCTAGTTGCCACACTCCGGCGCCTGTTCGGGTACACTGAGGGAGAATTCAGAATGTCCAAATTACCTAATAAGCACGTCTTTCTGGACTTGTGGGAGGAAAACTGGAGCACCCGGAGCAAACCCGCGCAGAGACATGCTGTGGGGCAGGTTGGGGTGGAAAACACCATACATAGGGCAGCACGGTAGCATTGTGGATAGCACAATCGCTTCACAGCTCCAGGGTCCCAGGTTCGATTCCGTCTTGGGTCACTGTCTGTGCGGAGTCTGCACATCCTCCCCGTGTATGCGTGGGTTTCCTCCGGGTGCTCCGGTTTCCTCTCACAGTCCAAAGATGTGCAAGTTAGGTGGATTGGCCATGATAAATTGCCCTTAGTGTCCAAAATTGCCCTTAGTGTTGGGTGGGGTTACAGGGTTAAGGGGATAGGGTGGAGGTGTTAACCTTGGGTATGGTGCTCTTTCCAGGAGCCGGTGCAGACTTGATGGGCCGAATGGCCTCCTTCTGCACTGTAAATTCTATGATCTATGAAATCCTATAGTGTGGGGCTGGAGTTACACGTGAGGCAGATTGGGTGAAAATGCGTGATTCCCAAATGTAAAATTTGCAGTGAATGTGATGAATTTTAAAAATAACAATTAAGCACTTTTTGTTATTTTTCCTGACACTGCCCCATTGATTAGTAAATGTTGACCTTCAATCCCCATGTTAATCAGATAGTTATCATCCATTCCTTTTCTATCAGATTAACCCACATGGCATTTGCAACTTTTGATTTTCGCAGTATGGTCCACATAACATGGGTTGGATCCTCCGTACCCTCGCGCCAAAATTGCGACCGGCGCAGGGGTGGAGAATCAATGTTCCCGCAAGAAATAGGGACCAGTGCTGGGTCACCGTCGGGTCACCTGGGACCATTGCCAGAGGCCCGCTCCGCCATCCTCCGCCCTCGAACGGCATGGAACTAATGTGCTTCAGCTGGGCGGGATACTCGCCTGGCACCTGCGGACTCAGTCCGCAGCCACCCTAGACAGGGGGTCCTTATAGGCGGCCAGGGAGTGCTTGTGCGGGGTTTCAGGGTTGGGCACACGACTGAATGAGGGGTTTGGTCCCGTGGTCCGAGTCCGCCATGGAGCACGGTGTGGCTGCTGGAGGCCGCCGCCGTGCGCAAGCACAGCCTCTGACCCGGAAGTGTGGGGGCCCATATGTGCAGGAAAGCTATGAGATTTACTCTGGGTCCCTGCTAGCCCCTTGCAGGGCTAGGAATTAGTGGTGCTTTCATGCCAGTTTTTCTGGCGTGAAACTTTACCATTTTGACGCTGGTGTGGGGGCATAGTCTTAACAATGGAGAATCCAGCTCCATATCTTTTGGCCTGTGAAAGGAATAAATTCTCTAATTGTACGTGAGGATTGTTAATTACATACTTTATGTGGCTATAGTTTTAATAAAATTTAAAATAAATCTTCTCCCAACACTATGATCCATGTTTGTGCAAATTGCGATCACACAGGTCAATAAGGGTTTTACGGAAGAACATATGTAAAAGATCCTCATAGAGTTCATTGGCAAATTTTTAAGGCCAAAATTTTCCAGCCCCCCACCCCCCCCGCCGGCCCGACTATCTGGAGTGGGCTTCCCGAAGGGAGTCACTCTTGGCCTCCGGTGGGAATTTCCAGCCCCACCAAGTCAATGGCAATTTGAATGGCTCGTCCATCTTGCCGTCAGGAAACCCACGGCGGTGGTCGACTCTGGCGTGACTAGAAGATTCTGCAGGCAGAAGGGGCCAGAATGTCCTGCCCTAATAGTTTGAAATTTGAAAACTTGTGGTCAACTTGAGAGTCAAGGTCTGAGTTACTGCTAAAAGAGTGCTATTCATGTTTTACCACCAACTTGTATGATTGATAAACTCCATGCCAAGATTCCAATAGAAAGGGCAGCATTCAGCAGAGAAACAGTGGGTGTCGTTCATGTACACGTGAAACGTGGGCTGCAATTCCTGGCCTTTGGGGTTCTCTGTTCCTGTCGGCATCACACCACTGAATGTGGACCTCCCGGCAGTGTGTGGTACGTTCAATGGGAAATTCCATTGCCAAGAGATGGAGTAATGAATCCCGCCAGTCGGAAACAATGTACCGCCAAGAAACATGGGGTTGGGGGATTGGAGAATCCAGTCCATCCACATATTGTGTAGTAGGTGCTGATTCTCTGCATGAGTTCTGGACCTCTCTGCACCAGCCAGAATATAAGTGGACTAACAGATAATATATGTATGGCCCATGCGATCTCCTACTTTTGACTGTCTGAAGAGGGCCAGAGAGGAATTTTCCAGAGGTTTTCTAAACTTCCTTATGGTTTCTGTGTTTATTTTGTCATTCCCAGGATGTTAACTGGTTGCCTAAAGGGGATGAGAGGGTGGGGCAGATAAGGGGGGTGGATTCTCTGTTCCCCAGGCAAGTGGTTCTTGGCAGCGCGCTGTCCACTGGCGGTGAGATTCTCTCTTCCTGCCGCTTGTCAATGGGATTTCCCATGAAGTCCACTCCACGTCGCCGGGCAATCCATGACGGGGGTGCACTGCCCGCGGGAAAAGAGAATCCCAACGGCTGGAGAATTCCAGCCAAGGAACCCCCATTATGATGATGGTCTGGGCATCCTAGGCTTCCAGCAAGCTGGTCTTTTCTAGTCTCTCAATTTTGTATGTTCGTTTGTTCATTGTATCCCTACTTTGATAGGATATGTAGCCTATTTTCAGCCAGATGGCAAGCCCATCATTTGGATTTCTCAGTAACTTAGTTTGGAAACTGTCGAGGCCAATGGCCGAAAAAACACATGAGGCCCTTTGCACACAGATTTTGGGAGGCCAAATGCCTGTTTTGAGGTTCACTTTCCAAAATGTGTTAACCAATGGTGGCAACATACAATACACATGTTATGACCAATATTCTCAGGTGGCATAGGCAGCAAAGCTTGCAGGCCTTAAACAGAGTAATTGTAGGCTGACTCCAGAAAGGCAAATTTTAAATTTACCTTCAATACGGAGACAGGTGGAATTTTAAATTTATAGGCTGCCACTCCAAATCCCACCCCACCGATTGCTTTCATGTCCCCTCCCAGATTCTGCTTACCTCCGGAGCTGGTGTCAGAGCTAGCCAGTCTTCATTCTTCTTGGTACCAAGGAGCAACCTCTGGCATGTGACTGATGATCGCAGATCGTTGGTAGTAAATAAATGGATCCAGCGGTCCAATTTTATCTGGTGCTACCGCAGGCACTTGTGCAACGCGGATCGAATCCCAGTTCAGGCAGAAGCCAATCTTGAGGTCAAGTACCCTGAACCTGAATGATTGTTACACAGGTAGCTGACTTCAATTGTATCTCGTTCAAATTTGCAGCGCCACAGCATTTAGTCAAAGCGTTTTGTTGCTGCAATGGATTTTTGCTGTATTTCTGAATTACAGGGAACAGCAGTGCAAATACAATAAATGAAAAACAGATTAACTGATTTTCTAGCTTAGAAGCTGTGTCCTTAAAGGAAAAAATCCTTCTGTTATGCAAGTGATGCTTAAAATAAGCATTTCTGAACTCCAGTATCCTAACTTCAGTGATTTATTTGTTGCTGCTGCAAGTTTGACAAAATTATTCCTTGTTTTGTTCCTTATCTTTTCTTGGATATGCCAAAAGTGTAGGGTGATCTTTTCAAAAGCAGTTTGGTGTTCCGTATACACCAGGCATTTTCAAAGTGGGGGTCGCAACCCGCTGGTGGGTCGTGGGCGGGTGTCGGGAGGGTCGCGGAGCCGTCTGTCGCGATGCTCCCGTTTGCGCAAATTTGTGCGCAACAGCTGCAGTAGCTGGCATTTCACAATGCCGACTGCAAGCGGACTTCAAAATGATAGCTTCGACCATACAAAAAAATGCGGGCATACTGCACATGCGTGCCCTCTCATCGGTTCCGCATGCGCAGAACCGCTGTGGTTCCATGAGCTCCAATGAGGAAAACTGACCAGCTGGCATTTAAAGGCAAGACTTCACCCAAAATGTGAAGGTACTTTTGTTCTAATTCTGTTATGAATTGCTTTTCTATTTCTGATCCCAAAACCGACTGAGCTACCAGCACCTAAGTAGCTAATCCTGTGTTACACTGAATTACATTGAATATACCACCACATTTGGCTAAACAGCCCATGTCCACATTTTTGCTTCATTCGGAACACAATTGAGCATAACGCACTGTTCATAGATGAGAGAAAACAAGTGGAGAAACAAAAGATCATTCTGGCCAGCCCACACCTCGGAATTGAATGAAATGCAAATAGATACAGGAGCAAATGCTTTATCCCTCATTTCTTTCAAAATATGAAGCAGCTACTGGTCTGGCCATGTGGACAGAAAAGCAGCAAATGGAATACAACTCAGGGAAGTGTGAGGTGATGCATTTGGGGAGGTCAAACAAGGCAAAGAATTATACAGTAAATGGGAGGATACTGAGAAGTGTAGAGGAAGGGAGGGACCTTGGAGTGAATGTCCACAGATCCCTGAAGATAGCAGGACAGGTTGCTAAGGTGGTTGAGAAGGCATCTGGAACCCTTCCATTTATTAACCAAGGTAGGTTTACACAATCGGAGAAGCAGGAGAAGATGTTTTTTTCATTGCAATGTAATCTTCCTGCCTGAAGGGAGGCAGAGAGCAGATCACGCCCCCCGAACGTCGACATCACCTGCTTTGGGTGCGATTGCAATTCCACCATTCTGTCAGCAGCAAACAAGGTGAGAGAAAATGGTGTGTTGCGAAGGTCGGCTGGCATGGGTTCCGAAGGTCGGCCGGCGTGGGTCCCGAAGAACAGCCGGCGTGGGTCCTGAAGGTTGGCGGGTTGGTAAAAATGGGTCCCCGAAACAAGTTTGAAAAACACTGGTATGCACTGTATGTTATTTACATTTTGCACATTTGTTGATGTTTATTTCGTATTTAGCCTTTTATTTTATTCAGTTTATTTAGCCTTTGTATGAAATTTAATAAAATATCTAAACCACACAAAGCATATCCAGTTATATTGTAGAGAGTGCCAGCCACAGCTCAGTGTTACACTCTCAGTGTTGTAGGTTCAAGTTCCACACCAGGGGCTGGAGCACTAAATCTGGGCTAGCAACCAGACAGCGGGCTGAATTTTTAACTGGACGGTGGGCGGAGGGAGGAGGGCAAAACTGGGGAAAGAATCAGCTTGTTAGGAGGCCGGGTCCAACTCACCATTTAACTTGAACATGATGTAATCCCTTGAGAGAGGCTTGTTACCAATTAGAATATGTTAATTACCCAATTTGAGAGAACACACTTTTTTTCAGACCCGTTTAACTTCAGCTTCAAGCATGCTGATGCTTGCTGGTCAAAGCACAGTGAATGGTAATAATAATAATAATCTCTACTGTTACAAGTAGACTTATATTAACGCTGTAACGAAGTTACTGTGAGAAGTCCCGAATCGCCACTCCGGCGTCTGTTGGTGTACATTCAGAATGTCCAATTCACCTAACAAGCACGTCTTTTGGGACTTGTGGGAGGAAACCGGAGCACTCGGAGGAAACCCATGCTGACACGGGGGAGAACGTGCAGACTCGGCACAGACAGTGATTCAAGCCGGGAATTGAACCTACGAGCCACTGTGCTACCATGCTGCACATGGCAGTGAGGGGCTGAATAAATATGAGGTAAGTATGGCCAGTGGGTTTCTGACCTGCTAGTGGGAAATAGTTGTTTGCAGTACTTCTGCTGAGCAGTTACTTTCTACAGTTTAGAACTTAACAGTATCACATCAAGATGGGTACTGCTTACGCTGCCTTAGATTAGACTTCAGTTGAGGATCAATATGACAAATATGAGTGCTAGAAACAGCAGAAACTTGCTCATTACTGGCCTGTAAATTTATTGCAAGGATGGCAGTAGAGAGGTGCAGCTCACAGGAGGTAATATCTACAAAACAAGGGGCTGGTTTAGCACAGGGCTAAATCGCTGTCTTTGAAAGCAAGGGGCTGGTTTAGCACAGGGCTAAATCACTGGCTTTGAAAGTAGACCAAGGCAGGCCAACAGCATGGTTCAATTCCCCTACCAGCCTCCCTGAACAGGCACCAGAATGTGGCAACTAGGGGCTTTTCACAGTAACTTCATTTGAAGCCTACTTGTGACAATAAGTGATTTTCTTTTTCATTTTTTCAAAACAGCGTCAACAGGCAGAGGCTGAATTTCTTTGTCATGTCTGAAGACAATTTTTTTTAAATTCAAAAGATATTGTAATCAGATAATGGAAAACATCTGCAGCTCACTAGAAGAACACCTGTTGTCTGATGGATCTAGCGACCATGAGTTAACCAGTGGCTGTTATAATTGAATACACGAGACACAGGATTGGTGGGTTTAGTAGTCACAGAGGAGTCTAAAAGGAGAGTTAAAACAAATGGCTTATTACCAAGGTAACGTATATACAAGTAACAGTGCCATCAGGGATTAATCGGTAGCTTGGCTCCGACCTGAGATGGCTTTTAATGTCCAGAGTTAACGATCCCACTGATGGGCCTCTGCCTCTCAGCGGGGGAGCTCATACTCCACGAGGCTCATGAGGAGATTAATTGGGTCATCCCAGTGGGTCTCGTGGGGGTTATAACAGTGGGGAAACATGCGCAGGTTAGTATCTGCAAATAGCTTGCCGAATGTTTGGTTTGGTTCACCGACTCTGGTCTCAAAGGTTTTTTTTAAAAAACACCCCTAACTGAAAGACAAACTAAGACTTTAGGTTTCTGGGAAATGGGCTGTGATCTCAGGTTACCAGGGAAACAGAAACTGGTTGAAATCAGATAAAGAAGAGGGCGATGAGATGATCTCAGCAGTACAGGCAGACGTGAAGAGAGGAGGTGGTCGTAGAGTTGAAAAGCAAGCCCAAAGCAACTGAATCTAGGAGCAGAGCTGATATCTGCCTTTTGAGGAAAACTGTACCCATGGAGAACTCAGGTGGAGTAAAGCTGCTGCTGGATGGAAATTAGAGGCTAAATCCTGCGTGAAGAAATGGATCTGCAATTTGGCCCAAAGATTTTTAGAAATTTGATAGACTTTGCAGGTGGATTTGTTGCTATATATACTAAGTAGACAGCCCAGTAAATCTGTGACCATCATTGTTGTATCTGTTATTTAAAATGCAATTTATAAGTTAATTGTGACTAAAATTTGCCAGTTAATTTGTGTTTAATTTATGTTAATTGTGGTTTGATTGTTAAAGTAAAATCTCATCAATTTTTCTTCTGTTGGGGTCATGTGATTATTTGTTCTTTTTAGTTGTTGGTGACCTGGTTATTCAAGCACCCTGAAAGTCGCCGCTGCCTCAAACATTTTGCTTACAGTTCTTCTCACACTCTGCCACGGACATGTCCAAGATGTTCCATTTGGTTAACCGCAATGCATAAAACCGCTGCCTTTTTTCCTTGGTGGAAATTATGTCAACTTTGCCAGCGATGATGTCAGTCGACATGAGCAAGTGCTTGGGTTTTGCTGCTCTGGGTGGCTTCCCACACACGCCAGGTGTCATTCACTGTGCACACATGGCAATCTGGACACTCACAGAACAACTATGAACTATGAACTATCAACTGACAGGATTTCCACTCTATTAATGTGCAGCAAAAGGATATTTATTCAGGTGTTTCAGAGCTTGCAGTAATTCACCCTCCACTATCTCATTGGACATGGGAGCTGACTTAAAGAGCGATGATGGATACCCACTTCAAAATTGACTGATGGCACTCATCAGGAACATGACCATTGAAGCCCAACAGTGCTTCCACAAATGCCATATCCCCAGCAGATATGTGATTGAACAGGTCATGATGAAGATACACTTCAGGTATCAGGACAGATCAGCTGATGTACTGCGGTATGCATCTGCCATTGTCTAGGAATAGTTGTGCTTTTCTGTGCTCTCCACAACATTTCACAACAGAAAAGCTTGGAGCTGCCAATTCCTTCACACTGAAGGTTGTGAATCTTTGCAATTATCTAACCCTGAATGTTGTGCATGCTCTTTGATGAGTACATGGAAGGCTGAGATTGATTTTGGATTTCCCAGGGAATCAAGAGCTATTGTGAGCTGGTGGGAAAGTGGAGTTGAGGGAAAAGATCAACCATGATCATATTGAATGACAGAGGAGCCTTAAGGGGTGCACGGTCTATGTTCTCAAAGTTGAGCTTGAAAGGGGCAGGTTATATTTTTGTCACACAAGTGCTAGACAAAGCACTGCCAAACTATCTTCCCATTACATTGAACAATGTTACCATCACTGAGTGTTGCCCCATTATCAACATCTTGAGAGTCACCATTGACCAGAACAATAGTTCTGGCATGGACACCCTGTCCCTACAGTGCAAAAGGATGCCATTCAGCCCACTGAGTCTGCACTGACCCTCTGAAAGAGCACCCTTTCTCAACCCACTCCCCCAAACTATCTCCATAACCCCATATAACCTGAACATCTTTGGACATTAAGAGACAATTTAGCATGGCCAATCCACCTATTGCCTTTTCTCTGTGGCTCTGTGGCTCTGCTGTAACTACGGAAATCAGTGGGTTTGCCCTTCTTTCTTTGATATCGATATTATATTGCTCAGAGTCGCCAGGTGTCAAATGATATCACCACAAGGTTCAACCCGATATCGATCAAAGAGCCAAACACCAGTTTGTTAGTTCAAGGTCAAGGATACTTTATTTACAAACAATTAGTCATGCAACATAAATACTACTAGGTAACTACACCTTTCGACTAAGACAACCTGTACTTAACTTCAGGCACCCGGCCTAGTTCAGAGGAACAGTGGCCATAGTTCGATTCTGGATCTATCGAGTCTAGAGAAATAACTGCTGCTCAGCTAGGCTCATCCGTCTGGTAGCGAGCGTTGAACTTGGACTTGCTTCTGGTGTTGCTACAATTGGAGATGGCCGTGATGGAGACACCAGGTCCAAGAGAGGACAAACACATGGCGGATTCTCTTCTTATACTTGGGGGTTTTCGTGCTCTTTTGGGTGGTCCTTCAGTTTGGACCCCACTAATTGGGTGATATCTGATCACTCTGTTCAATTCCTAACCAATAAATGGGCGGGGGCCTGGATGGCTGGGCATGTCCCAAGCGGCCATTGACCCCATTGTTTACGCTTCCCTTGAACAGGGAGTGGTGCCAAAATGTCTGGGACTGTACCAGTCACTCGAGTACCAGTCCTTCGTCTTGGTGAAGATGGGCTATCAAATGCTAATCAGCCCATCAAAATGCGAATTGGTCGGAGTTCCAATACCGTCTGGACTCCTTGCTTGCAAATATACATTTCAGGCTCTGAGTCTGCCTGAATCTTGCTTTGTCTGTTTTATCCACTAGGCTTTGCAAGTTTCTTTGTTCCTAGTTGTAAATGGCCATCCAGGATGGCTACACACCCTACCTGGTCATCTTTGGACTTTTGGGGGAAAATTGGAGCACCCGGAGGAAACACACGCAGACACGGGGAGAATGTGAAAACTACACACATGCAGTCACCCAAGGCCGGAATCGAACCTGTGTCCTTGGCGTTGTTAGGCAGCAGTGCTAACCACTGTGCTACTGTGTTGCCCCAAGTCAACTAGAACAGCCAGATAAATGCTGAGGCTATTGGAAAAGATCAGAAGCTGGATATTCTATGGGTATTGGCTCACCATCTGACATTCCAAAGCTCTACCATAAGCCAGGGACAAGTCAGCTGTGCAATGATGTGTGTTGTTTCAACGAGAGTCAAATAGCTCAACACTGTTCAGAACAAAATACTATATTCGATGACCTAACTGGTCTTGCCCCCCGACATCGATGTATTGTGGATCGGGTATGTATGGTCCACAAGTTGCACTGCAGCAAGTTGCCAAGATGATGGCAGTAACTCCAAGCCCATCAGCTTCCCACCTGGAAGGAACAAAGACAGAAGGTGCATGGGATCACCGTCACCTCCAAGTCAATGACCGTTCGAACCTGGACACAGAGAGCCATTATTTTGTATTATCACTTTGGCACAATCTTTTTAAAAAAGGACAATAAATTACAGCCATGCCACATCTTAAAGAATAATTTAACAAAAATACTCCAAATATTTTTGTCATACATAATTTCACGACTGCACATTTTTCTCATATACCCTGGACGATTTAAAATTCATGTTTGAATTGTTACACTGAGTAAGAACACCATCGTCTTGCAATGAAAATGTTTTCACAGGCATTTTGATACACTTGATCAGTGAGGCGTCCTATTTGTTGTAGTCTCAATTCCTGTGACTGATTGCCCAAAGCGGCTTACATTTCAGTATCAACTGCTGCACATTATTTTACTTGTCAATCAACAGTTACTGTCTTGTTGGCCTGTGGTCCCAAGCGCTTTGTACCTAGTAGAAAATGCAAAGCCAGCACAGTGTTCACCACAATCCCTCATTTTTTAAAGCTAAAACTGTTTAATCTTGCAAAGAGAAAGGACTTAACAGTAAAATTATGATTAGATTGTTATGGATGTCGAGCGTTGCAAATCTGCCCCTTTATGTTTATACCAAAGTTTAAGTCTCACTAAGTTGTTATTCTACTGTAAGGGTCGTCCCTGTTTATTCCTTTATTTCCCCTTTTTGCCGTTATCATTTTTGATCCATGGATGATTAACGGACCATTAACAAAGTAGGTAGACCATAACAAAGACAGTATGTGAAAACTGGCACAAAGCAGGCCAAAATCGGTAACACCAATGGAGCCTGTTGTTTCTGGTGCTCTTCATTCCTTATGAGAAGAAGCAGGAATATGCCCATTGGGAAGGCCTTTCCATCTGCTTTGATCTTCTGAACTTGTGGGGAGAGAAGCTAAAAATATGAGTACACTGAGACTGACTTTGGTTAAGTATAGCCTGGTCTCAGTTAGAAATGTAAAGGCAAGAAATGGAACGGAAAATTTATTTCAAACCCTGGATATCTCAGTTACTCTGCATTGGAGGTGATTTTAGAGCATTCTGTGCCTTGATGTTTGGGTACAAATCAATGCTTGTGGGTTATTCTCATAAATCCAGGAACATGGGGCGGAATTCTCCGACCCCCCCGCAGGGTTGGGGAATCACCTGGGGCCGGGGTAAATCCCGCCCCCGCCATGGCTGTGATTCTCCGCCACCCGGGAAGCGGCGGGAGCGGGAATCGGGCCCCGCCAATTGGCGGGCCCCCCGCGGCGATTCTCCGGCCCGCGATGGGCCGAAGTCCCGCCGCTGTCAGGCCTCTCCCACCGACGTGGTTTGAACCATCTCTGAGCCGGCGGGAGCAGGCGGCGCGAGTGGGCCCCCGGGGTCCTGGAGGGGGGGGTGCGGGACGATCTGACCCCTGGGGGTGCCCCCACGGTGGCCTGGCCCACGATCGGGGCCCAGCGATCGGCGGGCGGGCCTGTGCCGTGGGGGCGCTCTTTTTCTTCCGCTGCCGCCACGGCCTCCAACATAGCGGAGGTGGAAGAGACCCCCTCCACTGCGCATGTGCCGGTGGTGACCTCAGCAGCCGCTGACGCTCCGGCGCATGTGCGGACACACGCCGACCGGCGAAGGCCTTTCGGCCAGCCCCGACGCCGGGCGGCGTGGCGCCAAAGGCAGTCGGCGGACCGGGAGCCACTCCAGCGCGGGCCTAGCCCTTAAAGGTGCAGAGAATTCCGCACCTTTGGGGAGGCCCGACGCCGGAGTGGTTGGCGCCACTCCGCTACGCCGGGACCCCTGCCCCGCCGGGTAGGGGAGAATTTCGCCCCTTAAATTAACCAAAATATAAACCGAGAGTTCTAGGGAAAAAAAAACAGCAGGTCTGGCAGCATCTGTGAAGAGAGAAACAGAGTTACATTTTGAAACATTAACTTTGTTTCTCTCTCCACAGATGCTGCCAGACCTGCCGAATTTTTCCAGCACTTTCTGTTATTATGTTAGATTTCCAGCACCTGCAATATTTTGCTTTCATATCCTTGAATGAACAAATCCTTTGAACGAAGTAAAGCTATGTAAATAGGCAGCAGAGGGTTTTGGCGGATGTTTCTCAGAAACAATGTAAAATGATTGAGGACAGTTGCAGGTAGTAACATTTTGGTTTGAAACTAGTAGAAAGCTATTACAATGAGTTTCCACTGTGGCTACGAAGCTGTCCAGAAAATCTGGAGCAATGAACCAGTCCAGTGTGCAAACAGGGATGAAGAATTTCTGCATAGGGACTAATTCTGATTAATCACTCTGTAAATGTTGTAGGTAGTAAGGGGGTGTCAAACGCTCCCTCTTAATACACGTCAATTTGTTTTTCAAATGGTTAATTTGTTCTGTAATGTTGTGATTATTTTACTGGATCTCCTGTGATCAATAGAGAAAGTTTGCACATTCAAACTATCTTTTATTGATGAAGTGTTTAATTACTTTTCTTTATGGTAAGCACAATCTTTGGCCTTCTGTTGTTAGCATTTTCTGACACTATTGATTACTGAAGTAATTTTACACTTGCTTATTCTTAATTGATGAATCCAGTAATCAATGCAATTAATCAGTCGATGTCCCACTTTTCAACTGGCTGGATATTAAATGCTGTCATTGAATTTTGCATAGTGTTATGAGCAATCAGTAACTCTCTCCTTCATGCTTATGCTTTCTACTTTCTCACTGCAGGTGGAGTCTGTGTGGCCCAGTCACTGAAGATTCCACGAGATCCCAAGAAGGCAGAGTTCGACAAAATTATCAAGCGGCTATTGGAAACCCCCAATGCACGTGGAGTCATTCTGTTTGCTAATGAAGATGACATTAGGTGAGTCTTGATACTGCAGATGAAAGGAGCTCTGCACTTGCATAAATTTCAGTGTTCAATGGTTTCATTTGTAGATCAGAGCAAACTAAGAGAGACAGGTGAATCAGAGGAGAAATTCCCGAGAGCAATGAGCTACATGCAAAATGATGGAACCATGGTAGAAGGCATTTAGCAGAGATAAAGGGAAAGTACTGGATAGGAGAAGAGAAAACCGACGTCTCACTGTTGTAACCTCCATGAGGACCATGGGGAAACAATTATTGATCTTCCAGTGACTCGTGGAATGAAGGCCAGCCACCTTGGGCTTGTTAAGGCAGGGGATAAAAGTGGGCCCCACTCAGGATCTGATCAGATCTATCCCCTCATTGAGGTCTGCACTGGGAGTGAGATGCTGTGCTAAGCATGTAATTATGAACATGTAAATACAAACATGCAAATATAAACATACAAATATAAACATGGAAATATAAATATTCACCTTTGTTACTGACAGCTTCCTTATGAGTTATTATATTCCTGTTCAAGGACTAGAGATAAAATAGCACATTAAAAAGAATCTAGGAGATTTAGTAAAATGGTGAGTTATATGGGTGGAAGAGTAGCGGTGAAGGAAGTCATAAATGCTACAGAAAATCTAGTCCGACTGCACCTTGAGCACTGTATGCAGGCTACTGAAATATAAGATTATTTCAAGTCTTGTACGTGGAGAAGCTGAGATTAGTTCCCTAATGCTAGCTATGCTAAGGGTTAGGGAAAAGCTGGAGAAGTTCAGACTTTCATCCTTCAAAGCAGGGAACCTTTTTATAGTTAATATAGAAAAGTTAAATCCAAATCAATGAGATCTGAGGTGGGCCGCAAGGGCTCTTTGTTCGTAACTATTTTCTGATATAATATCATGTGATATAGAACATAGAACAGTACAGCACAGAACAGGCCCTTCGGCCCTCAATGTTGTGCCGAGCCATGATCACCCTACTCAAACCCACGTATCCACCCTATACCCGTAACCCAACAACCCCCCCCTTAACCTTACTTTTATTAGGACACTACGGGCAATTTAGCATGGCCAATCCACCTAACCCGCACATCTTTGGACTGTGGGAGGAAACCGGAGGACCCGGAGGAAACCCACGCACACAGGGGGAGGACGTGCAGACTCCACACAGACAGTGACCCAGCCGGGAATCGAACCTGGGACCCTGGAGCTGTGAAGCATTTATGCTAACCACCATGCTACCCTGCTACCCTGTGTTGAAAAGGAATAGACATTCTCTATATTAAAACAGATTTCTAATTGTTTTGTGGCTACTCTAATCATTTGAAAGCTGCTCGTTTAATACAATTCCTGTTAATCAGATGATCCCCGTTTCTCATGCATGCATGCAACACGTTTTTAAATATGCAAGTAAAATCCCATCAACTATCCCCTCTCCCAAAAGAAAAAAAGCAAATTCCTTTGTACCTCTATGCCGCAGACTGAAGGATGATATTGAGAAAAAATAATGAAAATGTTCTTTTAGTGATTTTTGAGGTTGCTGAGCAAAACATAGCACCGCGGTAATCATATCAAAAACCAGTGAGTGCCAGTAATGTTACTTTTTAACCTAAGGGATCATTCATAACTTACTTGTCAAGTAATATATATTGCAGTTCTACAATAGGTGCAGTGACCAAATTAGTTTTCAGAGTGTAGTAATCAATTCTGTGCCATATCCCTAGGGCATAGTTTTTGCTCCCAGCAAATAAGTATTAAAGTAATTACTTTTGTGTTCTTTTTCTGGCTGTGTAGGCGGGTGCTGGAGGCGACAAAAAAAGCCAATCAGACAGGCCACTTCCTGTGGGTTGGTTCTGACAGTTGGGGTTCCAAAGTGACACCAGTGTTGCAGCAGGAGGACGTAGCTGTAGGAGCTGTCACTATCCTTCCGAGGAGGGTTTCAGTCCAAGGTGAGAGAATCTGGCCCTTGTACACCCAGGTATTCAATTTCTTTATCTCCTGGTCCGATCAATAGACATAACCACAATTGAATACCAAACTTAGTAATTTATCTTGTATTCTTTTAAATCTGCGTGCCTTTTTTTGTTAGATGTCTGCAGTTTCACTTGCAATTCACAATCTGTCCCTCAATTCAAGTTCTGTGATCAAAAGTTTACTCTCAGTAGTTATTTCTACCCTTCAGGGTTTGAGAAAAAGGAAAAACAAGGCTAAGCTTATTAAATGGAACAGTAAGAGCATGGTATGTTTGTGCACTGATCCACCCAGACCAGGAAATCACCAGCTTTGATCCTCACTTTACGGTGAGCAGGAGCTAGATTTCAGCTAGTTGATGAAGGGCTTCTTCAATTAGCCTCAATAACACTGGTCATGGGAAGGGATACAAGCAGACCACGGTAGTTACCCTTGTCATGGTACACTGAATCCTTGTATAAAATATATGTATGTGGTGGGCACGCAGGAATAGGACAAGCGCCCGCTCTGCATTCCATCAATAAGGAAACTACTCTGTAGGAAGGAGATTTAAGGGGTTTGTAGTAAAAGAAATATTGTTTCTGCATTTATAATTAATTGCCTTGCCACCTGAATTGTTCAAGACACTTTTGGTGAGTTCTTCTTCCAAGATCACTGTGCACAATTGGCTTTAATGTACTTGGGACACAGCTGCTGCTCAGATCTGCAAAGCCCTTTACATCTAATTGGCTGATGTGCTCATGATCATGTTATCCACATCAGAGTGGGGAGACATGGTAGTACAGTGGTTAGCGCAGTTGCTTCACAGCTTCAGGGTCCCAGGTTCGATTCCGGGCTTGGGTCACTGTCTGTGTGGAGTCTGCACATTCTCCCCGTGTCTTTGTGGATTTCCTCTGGGTGCTCCAGTTTCCTCCCACAGTACAAAGATGTGCAGGTTAGGTGGATTGGCTCATAATAAATTGCCCTTAGTATCCAAAAAGGGTAGGTGGGGTTACAGGATAGGGTAGAAGTGTGGACTTGGGTACGCTGTTCTTTCCAAGGGCTGGTGCATACTCGATGGGCCGAATGGCCTCCTTCTGCACTGTAAATTCTATGATTCTATGAGCACCATTACATTGATATACAATACTAATGCATTTAATAATACGGAAACTTTAGTTATGGATATGATCCCTTACTTCAGGTGCCCCTCAAACTCTTTGGGATGGGGGGAGAGGATTCTCCGCCTGCATTGCACCCCCCCCCCCCCCCCACCCCCCCCCCCCCCCCCCCCCCACCCTCCCATTCCCAGGAGAATAGCAGGCAAGCCAATGAGCAGGGTTTGGGCTGGGTGCCGAACTGGCATGAACCAGATTAACATATTTAAATATGCTTTGTCAATTTAAAGCCGGATACTCTTGGTATTCGCAGCAGACGTCAACGGGAATCACTGCTGGTGTCCACCACCAGAGACCAGACTTGATGACCACGCCCAAGGGCTCAGAGGTCATTGGAGCCTTTGCATGGTTGGGGACATGGCAGACACTTCGCCCTGGCACCTGGCAATACTAGGTTGGCACTGTCAAGGGGGGCTTGAAAGGGAGCATGAAGGGGGGAGGGGGGGGGCAAGAAGTGGGATAAGGGCATCTGGTGACCACATAGCTGAATGTCACTCACCTGGGGGTGGGGGGGTGGGGGGTTCTCGTACCAGCATTTGGTGGGATGGGGGGCTGATGCCGGTGAGAAGTGGGGGATCTGAAGGGAGACCTAATGGAATAGCTCCAATGTCATTGGGGGGTGGCAGAGGGAGTTGATGCTGGTGAGGGTGGTGGGGTGAGGTGGTACTGAAGCCTCAAAGCTGTTTGCGGGGGGGGGGGGGGGGGGGGTTTGGTGGCTTCACTGTCACATTGAGATCTCTGAAATTTGTGAAGCTGGCCTCCCAGCATGTTTCGGCTCTCTGTGCTGACGCAAAACCCACCGCACTCCAAAAATAATTTGTGTGGGGGGATTGGAATTTGAATAAACCATTTGTCTGGAATCACACCTCGTTTCCCCTCTGGAGACCACACTGAGAAATATTTTGGGAGGATTCCACCCTTGTTATTCTTCAAAACAAAATACAACATTAAAAGTTACCCAAGCTATCAGCATGTGTGAGGAAGGCAGTGGGAGACCATCTTTTTGTTAGGTGTTCCTGTGCCTTTATATTCAGTTAGGATCTAACAGTGTAATCCAGTTATACTTCGCTGCTAACTAGCCGAAGATTGGGACTTGTACTCTAAATATGAGTCACAGAAGGTTGGTTTACAAGTGCAACAGGTGATTAAGAAGGCAAATGGAATTTTGTCCTTCATTGCTAGAGGGATGGAGTTTAAGACTAGGGAGGTTATGTTGCAATTGTATAAGGTGTTAGTGCTGCCACACCTGGAGTATTGTGTTCAGTTTTGGTCTCCTTACTTGAGAAAGGACGTACTGGCGCTGGAGGGTGTGCAGAGGAGATTCACTAGGTTAATCCCAGAGCTGGAGGGGTTGGATTATGAGGAGAGGTTGAGTAGACTGGGACTGTACTCGTTGGAATTTAGAAGGATGAGGGGGGATCTTATAGAAACATTTAAAATTATGAAGGGAATAGATAGGATAGATGCGGGCAGGTTGTTTCCACTGGCGGGTGACAGCAGAACTAGGGGGCATAGCCTCAAAATAAGGGGAAGTAGATTTAGGACTGAGTTTAGGAGGAACTTCTTCACCCAAAGGGTTGTGAATCTATGGAATTCCTTGCCCAGTGAAGCAGTTGAGGCTCCTTCATTACATGTTTTTAAGGTAAAGATAGATAGTTTTTTGAAGAATAAAGGGATTAAGGGTTATGGTGTTCGGGCCGGAAAGTGGAGCTGAGTCCACAAAAGATCAGCCATGATCTAATTGAATGGCGGAGCAGGCTCGAGGGGCCAGATGGCCTACTCCTGCTCCTAGTTCTTATGTTCTTATGTTCTTATGTTCTTATATTAGGGTCATAATTTAACTGTGAAAACCATCTTCTGGCACAGGGCAAATCTCTCTTCCAAATTGTGTTAAAAAATAAGTCCAGGTTTGCAGCTGTTTATTAATTAATTAATTTTAAAATGTATTTGAATACAAACATGTATCAAATCAGGTTCCAGCAAATAAACACCCCGGGAAACGTACTTCCCAGCAATCAACTGCAGTGTCTTTATTGATTTTTTCCCCTTTTTCACACCCACCCTCCGAAATGAACAGCCCCTCAAACACAGTCACAAACATCCCCCACCTTTTCTCAAATGCTCCTGCAATGCTCCTTAACTCATATTTTATCTTCTCTAACCGCAGGAAGTTGTACAGGTCACCCAACCAGGCCGCTATCCCTGGTGGTGATGCCGACCGCAAATTCAGCAAAATTTGTCGCCGTGCAATCAGAGAGGCGAAGGCCACAACATCGGCCTTCCTCCTCTCCACGAGCTCTGGCTTCTCTGGAACCCCAAATATCACCACAAAAGGATCCAGGTTCACATCCTCCTCCACTACCTTGGTTAAGACCATGAACACTCCCGCACTATATCTTCCCAATTTTTTGCAACCCCAAAATATGTGCGCGTGACTCACTGGCCCCCGCCCACACTCTCACACTCATCTTCTACCCCCTGAAAGATTCCACCCATTATTGCCTGAGTCATATGCACCCTGTGCACCACCTTAAACTGTATCAGGCTCATCCTTGCACAAGAGGTCCCGTTTACCCTACACAGTGCCTCACTCCATACTCCCCAATTGATCCCCCCTCCCAACTCTGCTTCACATTTCTCCTTGATCTTCACCACCCGATCGCCACCGTGCTCTCTCAGCCACTTGTATACATCCCCAATTCTTTTCTTCCGCATCCGGAAGCTGCAATCACTGCAGGGTGTCTCCCAGCAACCTCGGGATCGCCTTCCAGACTTTCCGTGCAAAGTCCCTACCTGAACTCATTCCTTCTCGACAGCTCTACCCTCTCCCTTAGCTCTTCCAGACTGGTGAACCCTTCCTGCAAATACAGATCCCTCACCTTGGCCAACCCCACTTCCTTCCACCTCCTGTACAGTAAGAAGTCTTACAACACCAGGTTAAAGTCCAACATGTTTGTTTCAAACACTAGCTTTCGGAGCACTGCTCCTTCCTCAGGTGAATGAAGAGGTATGTTCCAGAAACATATATATATAGACAAATTCAAAGATGCCTGGAGATCCTCTCCACTTTGAGCCGGCAGTTTGCGGTGTCGATGGTAGCCATGATGTGGAGATGCTGCCGTTGGACTGGGGTGAGCACAGTAAGCAGTTTTACAACACCAGGTTAAAATCTAACATGTTTGTTTCAAACACTAGCTTTCGGAGCACTGCTCCTTCCTCAGGGGAATGAAGAGGTACCTCCATGGCCTCCTCCATCAGTTTTGTTAAGTTCCACTAATGGAGTCCCGTCCATTCCCTCGCTACATGAATCCCCAAATACCTAAACCTATCCCTCGCTACCGTAAATGGCAACCCCCCTAAATTAGCCCGCTGTCCCAGCTCATTCACCAGGAACACCCTGCTTTTCCCGATATTCAGTTTGTACCCCAAGAACCCTCCAAACCTCTCCAGCAGGCCCATAATCCTTCCCATCCTCTCCAGCGGATCCAAAACATACAGCACGAGGTCATCGGCATAGAGTGACACCCGACGCTCCCTCTGTGCCCTCATAATCCACCATTTCCTCCTCGCCACTCCCTCCAGGGTGGGCACCCTCGAATATTCTCTGTCCACATCCACTATCTCACTCATGAGATGGTCATGTTCCTCTCTCCTTTCCCAATCTGCACGATGCTTAAACAAAATAATTTCCCCCCCGGACCACTGCCTTCAGTGCTTCCCAAAAAATGGCCGCTGGCACCTGCCCATTCTGATTCAACTCCACGGGCGGACATCTCCCTCCACCCCCCACGCCGAGTGGGAGAATCGCCGGGGCGCCGAGCAAGTCCCGCAACGCCGTCCCAGCACCCGCACGCGATTCTCCCACCCCCCCAAACCGGCGCGCGAGATTCACGGCTGGCCGCTGGGAGAATCGTCACTCGTGCTTGTAACGGGCGAGTGGCAATTCTCCCGCCCAGATGGGCTGAGCGGCCTGCCCAACACGACAGGTTCCCGCCGGCACCGTCCACACCTGGTCGCTGCCGGTAGAAACAGCGTGGGAATGCTGGGGGGGGTGGCGGCTTGTGGGCGGTGGGGGGGGGGGGGGGGGGGGGGCATCCTGCACCGGGAGGGGCCTCATAAAGGGTCTGGCCCGCGATCGGTGCCCACCGATCGGCGGGCCGGCCTCTCTGAAGGAGGACCTCCTTTCCTCAGCCTATTCCACCCTCGGCTCGAGGACACAATTAAAATCTCCTCCCATGATCAACTGTTGTGTGGCCAAATCTGGGATCACTGTCGGCAACCACATCATAAAAACCACATCACCCCAATTTGAGGCATACACATTTACCAACACCACCTGGAATGTGCCCCTTCCAATCCCCTCCTCACAATCATATATCCACCACAGTCCGATGGGATCTGTGCTGCTGGCATGGGGTACTTTGGCGGGGGCTGTGGGGACTGGTGGAGGGTGTCCAGGGGGTGGCGATGGGGTGTCCAGGAGGACACAATTTGGCCGGCCAGGTCAGTGCGCGGCTGGCGCCATGTTGTCCGGCGCGACCGCTGCAGGTCATCGCCGTGCGAATGTGTGGCCACAAACCCGGCAATTCTCCGGCCGTTTAAGTCGGGAATGCCGGGAATTTTATGTGGCGCGGCAGCTAGCCTGCCACCGCATGGAGAATTGGTGCAGGGGCGGCGCCAACATTTTCATTGTAAAACTCGACACTTCCTCCGGACAGTGCCTCAAAATCGGAGAAACCCAGTCTCTCTGATTCTTCAAATTGATCTGACAAGCTTCGGCGGGACCAATGGTGGAGTGCACCTGATTAAATGTGAAACAGGCCTAGCTGCCAGGATCACATCACAGTCAAATGGACAAGCTAATATCTTGGAAACATTGTCACTGTGGCCAACATGCTTTCTTATCCCTGGAAAACAATATTAAAATACAATGTTATACTCCAGAAACAGTAAGAAGTCTTACAACACCAGGTTAAAGTCCAACAGGTTTGTTTCAAACACGAGCTTTCGGAGCACGGCTCCTCCGAAAGCTCGTGTTTGAAACAAACCTGTTGGACTTTAACCTGGTGTTGTAAGACTTCTTACTGTGCTCACCCCAGTCCAACGCCGGCATCTCCACATCATACTCCAGAAAGCCAGTTAATAAGGGATAGACCTGGAGCTAATCTTCACTCAGTCTTACATTCTTTAACAGAGTGAAACATTACAAGCAAAGAGCTCCCCAATCAACCAATCTCTTCATATGTGCTCATGTGAAAACATAATGAGTGCTCCTTATCTGCAAATAATTAAACATAACTGATGTACAATTAACATGCAGTGTACATCTAAACCAAAGTTAGAAATTGACCAACACATTTCGACTTGCAAAATTGCCTGACCATCCTGCCCTCAAATGGACCCAACCCGACACCCCCACCTTCCAACCGATCAATTTCCATCCATTTACCTTGACTTCCCCTGGCCTGTCAATTTTACAGGGCCCTTTAAACCTATTTGCTTTCTGGCAGCCAGTACAATTAAAAAGTAAGCTTACCCTCCCTGAGCTCACACAGTGTTGCATTGTGGCCTTCGGGGACTCTTTCACTGCAGGTCCTGAGCAGTTCCCGCCAGGAACTGGAGGTCTCAGCAAAGTTTTCCAGAGTGGGTCAATGTGATTTAAACTCTTGTACTTCCAGCGGGCGAGGACTTTGCAATATGTATTAACGTTTCTGGACTATCTCTTGCTTTGACCAACTTGACCAATCTATCATTCTGTTGATAGGCTGGTCAGTGGGTTCTCATGGCAGTCCCATTGTCCTGCTAGCTGTGACCTTCAGAAATTTCCTCCAGCCATGTATAGATGATGAACTCTTTCCTTCGTGCCTCTTACTTGTGGCAACTGAGCATGAGAACTTAGTGGATAGAGATCAAACAGAGCTCCTTCAACCCTTTGCGACCCTCAGCAATTAAAAGATGTTTAAGTAGATGTGTTAAATCTTTCTAATTGTATTGAAGCTGGACTTCCTTGACACCTGGTGTGTAGTTTCAGCAGCGGAGAAATTAAATTGTAAATACACCATTCATGTAAAATATATTCCCTGAGGTCCAATTGCACTGAGCTTTTTAATGGAAAATGGAGTTCTTTGCCTTCCACACCTCTTCAATTACTTACCAATGGAATGCTCACTTTGAACTGGATTCTTAAATTTATAAATAACATTCAATTTTTTTGCCCATTTAGTGTCGTTTATAGTTATTCATAAGGAAGCTTTGATTTGTGAGTCACTTTATGAATAATGATTGCCGCCGTTGGTGTTCTTGCAATGTGAGACAAGCTACCGCATAGAGTGACAGATGTAAGTAGCAAAGGGGCATTTGAGGGGACGTTTGAAGTGTAAAAGATGTATGGATAGGATGGGTTGAGATAGATAGAAGGAGACTGTAATGAACTCCAATTGGCTTTATTGGTTGGCCAATTGGAGTATGAACTCCCTCAATGATAGCTCATTGAGGGGGCCCATATAAGCACCTGTGTAGGCTTTGTGAGCCAGTCTTAAGTTGACTGGACTGCTAGCAGCACTGTTTGTAGCTGCTCCTGTAATATCGTTATTGTTAATAAGTATTGGTGTGGTGACAGAACTCCTGCCTCCCGTGGATTACTACAGTGGCGACGAGGTAAACTAAGAATTTTGCGGAGACCAGCTGCCGCACTCGGAGGGTAAGCCTTGCCATTTTAAAAATGCCGTTTTTTGGGAGGTTAGAGGCATTAGACCCGGCAATTGAGGACTGGTCCCAGTATGTGGAGAGAATGTGTTACTTCTTCCGGGCAAATAATATACTGACGGACGAAAGGAGACGGCTTATCCTGCTGTCGGCGTGCGGACCCTCAGCTTTCGGCATTATACGTAGTCTGACTTCGGGACCAGTTAGTGTGTGGTATAAATGACCTCACAATACAGAAACGCCTGTTGCCGGAAATGGAGCTAGACTGCAGGCAGGCGTTACAGCTCGCACTGTCCCTAGAAAAGGCAGCAAGTGGGGCGCAGGAACTACAGGGCACGCCAATGGAGGTAGATACCTGTGAGAGGGACTACCACAACGGGCCCTGCTACCAGATAGCCGCTCTCAGGAAAAGCCTGAGGAATAGAGGAAAAAAGGAAAACCCCAGAACTGCCCCCAGGTCTGCCAGGACTAACTGGAGACAGAGGGAAGTACCGGCTGAGGCTCCCCCAACAGAGAAGGACCGTTTCTGGCACCAGACAGAGTGGGGTAACAGCGACAGAAACCCTAGAAGGAGGTGGCAAAAGAGGAATAGCAGGTGGGGACGCAGGGAAGTACACAACCTAGACGCCCCATCATCCTCCGAAGGGGAACAATTATATAATATTGCAACAAAGAAAGCAGAACCCATTAAGATTACCCCACGGGTGAACAGGCGGCCGACAATAATGGAAATAGACACGGGTGCGGCCGTATCATTAATGGGAGTGGCAGCATTTAGAAAAATCAAAGATGGGCTCCAGCCACTAACCCTAACAAAAACATCGACAAAACTTAAAACCTACAGGGGGAACCCCTGGAAGTTCTAGGCACGACTCATGTACCCGTGGAATATGAGAAACAATTGCTCAGATTGCCATTGACGATAGTAGAGGGCTCCGGACCGAACTTAATTGGACGAAACTGGCTGAAAGACCTAAAATTAGATTGGATGAAAATTTTCCAGAGTGGAAGCGGGCAGTTTAGTGGAGTACTCCAAAAATACCTGGAGGTCTTCCAGGAAGGTTTGGGGGAAATCATAGGCGCCAAAGCAACTTTGCACGTGGACCCAGAAGCCCTTCCGAAATTTTGTAAGGTCAGGCCGGTACCTTTTGCATTAAGGAAGAATGTAGATGATGAAATAGAAAGGTTACGGCAGGACAGCATTATCAGACCAGTACAGTTCTCGGAATGGGCAGCGCCGGTGGTACCAATTTTGAAGCCTGACAGCTCGATACGTCTCTGTGGAGATTTCAAACAGACGGTAAACAAATATGCACTGCTGGACAAATACCCAATCCCGAAAATAGACGACCTATATGCCAAATTGGCAGGTGGGCTTTTGTTCACGAAACTGGACATGAGCCACGCCTGCCTGCAGTTAAAACTGGATAAGGACTCCCAGAAGTTCGCTACGGTCAACACCCTGAAGGGCCTTTTGCGTTATACTAGGCTACCTTTCGGAGTGTCATCAGCCTGCGCTATATTCCAGCGTACGATGGAAAATATTCTGCAGGGACTACCGCAGGTGGCGATTTATTTGGACGATGTCTTAATCACGGGTAGGACAAACAGGAACATTTAAGGAACCTGGAGGAAGTGCTCAGGCGTTTCGCAAAGGCAGGCGTACGACTAAAAAGGGAAAAATGTGTTTTTCTGGCCCCACAAGTGACGTACCTGGGATATAAAGTAGATGAGTCAGGCTTACACCCATTAGGAGACAGAGTAAGGGCAATAAAAGAAGCCCCAGCTCCCACCGCTGTCCAGGAGTTACGATCATTTCTAGGGTTGGTAACCTATTATGGAAAATTTATTGAAAATAGGGCGTCCATCCTAGAACCCCTCCACCAGCTACTAAAAAAGGGGCAAGAATGAAAATGGTCCGCCCGCCAAAACCGAGCATTTAGGGACATTAAGGAACAGCTGTCATCCGAAAATGTCCTAGAGCATTATGACCCAAGGAAGGAGTTGGTGGTCACTTGTGATGCATCCCCCTACGGGGTAGGAGCCGTCTTAGCCCATAGAGGAAGGAATGGGGAAGAACAGCCAATAGCCTATGCTTCGAGGACCTTGGCGGTGGCTGAGAGGAAGTACGCCCAAATCGAGAAGGAAGGACTGGCGGTGATATTCGCAGTAAATAAATTTCACCAGTATCTGTACGGGCGGAAATTCACCATAGTGACGGACCATAAGCCGTTATTAGGGTTATTAAAAGAAGGCAAGTCAATACCCCCGATTGCATCAGCTAGAATCCAACGCTGGCCGTTGCTACTGGCGGCGTATAGATACGTTCTGGAGCACAGACCGGGAACGCGAGAAGCAAATGCAGATGCTTTGAGCAGACTTCCCTACCCGGACACTCCGCCACAAATACCAAAAGTAGAGGAGACAGTAATGACTCTAAATTTTTTGGACACCCTACTAGTAGACGCACAACATATTCGGCTGTGGACGCAAAAAGACCCAGTTTTAGCCAAGATGAAGCATTTACTGCTAACAGGGGAACTGGAAAGACCAGTGGAGCCCCAGATGCACCCATACTGGAGCCGAAGGGACCAAATAACCGTAGAAGACGGTATCCTATCATGAGGAGCCCGTGTAATAGTCCCAGCTCAGGGCCATCAGGCAATCTTAACCGAGTTATATCACGGACACCCAGGGGTGTCTAAAATGAAGATGCTAGCTCAAAGCTATGTTTGGTGGCTAGGTTTGGACACAGACATAGCAGCCTTGGTACGTCGGTGCCAGGAGTGCCAACAGGGGCAAAGAGTGCCACCAGCGGCGCCATTGCACCTGTGGGAATGGCCAGGCTGACCGTGGACCCGCCTGTATATTGATCACGCCGGCCCTTTCATGGGCTCAATGTTTTTGGTGATAGTGGACGCCCACTCCAAATGGTTGGACGTCCACCGGGTAAACGCGGCAAGCACAGTATCGACAATTGAAAAGCTCAGGGCCTCGTTTGCAACACATGGACTTCCGGAGGTATTGGTGTCGGACAACGGAATGGCATTCACAAGTGGGAAATTTGGAAAATTCCTGAAGGAAAACGGAGTCCGTCACATCAAAACGGCCCCTTACCATCCAGCGACGAACGGCCTGGCAGAGAGAGCGGTCCAGACACTTAAAGCGGGACTCAAGAAGCAGCCGGCAGCATCAATGGACACAAAGCTCTCCCGCTGGCTGTTTCATTACAGGGCCACACCGCATTCCACAATGGGCATACTGCCAGCTAAACTCTTAATGGGAAGGTGGCTGCGAACGATGCTGTCTCCTTTTCCCAAATTTAACGGGGAAAGTGGAGAAACAACAGGAGGCCCAACGCAGGGGGCATGATAATAGTCGGCAGCAGAGACATTTCCAGGTGGGGGCACCGGTTTGGGTCACGAATTATGGGAATGGACCAACGTGGGTCAAAGGCACAGTAGAGTCCCAAACAGGGCCCATATCCTATGAGGTTTCGATAGGAGGCAAGGTGCTGAAGAAACACCTAGACCAAATAAGGGCAGCGGAACCACACCAGGAGGCAGGCGAAGCAGGACCGCCTCAAGCTGGGATAGCCCAGACGGAAAGGATACCCACACCCCAGCCCCGAGCAATTTCTCCAGACCCCGTCATCCAGTCATCAGAGTCGGAGATGGACACGTTCGATGAGGCCGCCGCGACACCTCTCCCCAAGGAGGAGGAAAAGCAACTTCCAAGGAGGTCGTCAAGGAAAAGACGGGCACCTATAAGGTACACCCCGCCCACTTCGGAGAACGACCCGGCGGACGACACAAGGTGACAAACTCAGACATGAGGAGCAGGAAGAAGCTCAGAGGAATGCCAGCTGGCAGGAATTCCTCAGACCTTGGTGGGGAGGGGTGTAATGAACTCCAATTGGCTTTATTGGTTGGCCAATTGGAGTATGAGCTCCCTCAATGATAGCTCATTGAGGGGGCCCATATAAGCACCTGTGTAGGCTTTGTGAGCCAGTCTTAAGTTGACTGGACTGCTAGCAGCACTGTTTGTAGCTGCTCCTGTAATATCGTTATTGTAAATAAATATTGGTGTGGTGACAGAACTCCTGCCTCCCGTGGATTACTACAAAGACTCACGTGGATCATAAATAGAGCACGGATATGTTGGGCTGAATGGCCTGCTCTTGTGCTGTAAAGTTCTATGTAAACCTATTGGAGTCAACCCAATTTTAAACTTGGTCTGACCAAATATTTATCTTGTTTAGCCTTGACTACATTCCCTTTTGTAAAATGATGTGGACATTTTTAATCAATTTCCAGCATATAAAATGAGTATTGTTGACATCAGTGAAGGACTGGTTTGACCTGGGCAGCGTAAGAAAGTAACACCAACATGTAGGACTGAAATAAAAAGACTGCTGAAGATCCTTAGATTAATGTATAGATCCTTGTATTAATGTATCCGGCACATACTGATGGCTGATGTGAAACCTTTAGGAATAGCCTATTGTTTGGCTCTTGTATCAATGCATTTCCCTGCCTAATAATCAATGCAAGAACCTGGTGAATTTCTAGCTACACAGTATGCTGCAAGAGAGAAGTGCAAGGCAGGATGAATTGGAGAATTATTATTCCCAATTTTTCTCACCCAAATCATTCACACACTTCCTCACTTACACATAGCATATTGCCCTGTAAACCCTGTTTGAATTAAGGTGTTGCAGCCAACCTTTTAGAACATGTTCTCTTTCCATTTCTTTGGACATTTCCGAAGAACCAACTATATCATTACAAAAAAAAACCCAGCACCTCACAGCCTCATGCACATTCAGTCCGGGTGTTGCAAATATGTGTCATGGGGTATTTCTTTTTTGAGGAGGGAATCCGTGATCGTCTGGCCAGTTCTCTGCTCAGTGATAGGGATGAGAAATTATGAGGGCAACTTAATGGCTGCGTCGCGCTCTCACTCGAGGATGATGTAGCCATTAGATCGCAGGAAAGGCCAAAATCAGGACTGCGCCGAGTGCCGATCAGTGCAATCTAACCGCCCCACTCCCGTTGGCGTGATGAGGGTCCTGGCATGACGTGGCAAGAAACCAATAATCAGCAATTAAAGCCAATCTCTATACCATTAACAGGAACAGCCTCCTGTGATCTAACCGCCTCCTCAGCAAGTGGTCATGTGGGCAGCGACAGCGCCCAGGGACACAGATGTTGTTGGCCCTTTGCTCGGGGGGGTGGGGGGGGGGGGATTGTGTAGGCCTCGGTCGGGGAGTGGACTGCTATTGGTTGGGGGGAGGGTGGGAGTCACCCCGGTTCTGGGGATGACCCCGGTGCTGGGGGTGGGGGGGAGTGTCCCAGCACCCACGGATCTGTCACCACTTGGACCTTCTGTACTCATAATGGGCAGAGCTCCAGCTACCGCCTGTCTGATCACCCATAACTGCCACTGAACATGGCGGCCTCAGAGTGCACAGCTGAAGGATATCATAGAATTTACAGTGCAGAAGGTCATTCAGCCCTTCAAGTCTGCACCGGCTCATGGAAAGAGCACCCTACTTCAGCCCCCGCCTCCACCCTATCCCCGTAACACAGTAACCACACCTAACCTTTTTGGACACTAAGGGCAATTTAGCATGGCCAATCCACCTAACCTGCACGACTTTGGACTGTGGGAGGAAACCGGAGCACCCGTAGGAAACCCATGCAGGGGAGAACGTGCAGACTCCACACACACAGTGACCCAAACTGGGAATCAAACCTGGGATCCTGGAGCTGTGAAGCATCCGTGCTAACCACTGCGCTATTGTGCTGCCCACAACTCTAATAGGTAATTGCCAATCATAGTAATATGGACACTTCACAGCTCTCAAATACATCACTGTGGGTAGACATGCCAGGTCTCACGTGAAAGTTACTGCCCAGCATCCCAACTAGCCCGTGAGACCTGGATGCACTCACTGCCTGAACACCGGAGGCTCCAACACCACAGAGGCATAAGCCAATATCTACACACCCAAGAGTTAGCCCTCTGCACTGGGGACTTGTGCGGCTTATCCCAATCGACCAACAGCCCACCAGTGATGTCAAAGATGCTCTGTTTGCCAGGTAAACTAACCTATAACTTTGATCTAGATCACGCCCAACAGGATGCATGAGCAGCAGGATTCTCTGCCATCGCCGGGATTCTCCAGGTGTAGGGGGTCATAAGTGGCTTGCATTTAACCTTGTGTGCACTGGGGCATCAGGAAGCCCCACACCCAAAAATAAAACACCACGTTCCACCCTCCCGGGGTCTGTGTTACATCCGTGCAGAGTGATGGGGCTGTGTCGGCACTGTCAATGGGTCAAATGTCGAAGGCAAGTGGGTGATGATAACCCACTGTGAGCTGAGCCCTGGTGCTCCTCGCTCTATCCAATAGTCTGACTCCTGACTGTCTGCTAAGCGCATGCTTACACCCATCACCTTCACGTGGTGTGCCTTGGGTGGGCGAGGGGAGAGGGGTGGAGTCCAGGATCACCGTGCTCGGGGGGGGCTGGGGCAGGGTCTTGTATGTCAGTCTGCTTTGTCGAATAACGTGCCAGAGGCTTCACATGTCTCAGGTGCAATGTGTTTTATTGTTGTACAATTGTGATGCCGCAACTGCATCTGGACCCCGTTGGAGCAGCTGACTTGAGCTCCAGATGCTCCTGCGTTATCTGGCTCTGCCTTGTTATTCCCCCAATGTCTGCACCATGGTATCCATACCGTCAACAATGCCCCTCTGAGTTAGCCATGCTCTGCAATGCCTCGCCGATGTTCACCTGCATCTGGGACATGGTCCTCCATGACTGGGACATGTTCTGGAGCGACCTGACAAGGTCTCTGTGCTGGTGTAGGGTGGGATGATAGCCATGATGCAACATTGGTGGCATCCTCAGAGCTCTCCTCCGAGATGTTGTCATGGGAGGCCGGGGGAGGGAGGGGTGCGGTGGAGAGGGGGGGGGGGGGACCCCCTGGGTGGGCAGGCACCATTGGATGGTGATCCTGTGGCAGAATGGACTTATGGTCAGTGGGAGGGAATGATCATCACGCTGGCATGAACAACACATGTGTGACCGGTCATGTGGGTGGGTCTGATGAATACTCACATCCGCGGCATAGGCCAATCTCAACGTTGGTAACCAACCTGTCCTTGGCCACTTCTGCGACCTCCAGAACCTGTTCCTCGTAGGGGGTGAGGACTCCGATGTCTGGCACCCTGTCGTCTGACTTGGCCCTTTCCCATCTGCGGTGGGCCAACTTCTCCCCTGGGAACACAGAGGGCTTCGTGAGCTGGACACATCGTGGGGGTGGGGATGTATGGGTGGGGACAGGAGTGAGCAACGCAGGGCATGGCTGGGATGGGTACGTTATGGTGCTGAGCAGGGGGCAGTGCCAGGGAGCCAATGCCAATTCTGCTGTATGGCCTGGTGGAGGTTGTTGAGCTTCTTGCGGCACTGGGTGGTGGTCCTCTGGGTGATACTCCCCGCGCTGACGGCTACTGCCACTTGATCCTCCAAGCCCCTTGGGGGAGCTGGGGATCCCGTCTGGATTCCACTGCATCCAACAGTCTGGCCAGACCGGCATCTCCAAATCTTGGAGCTGGTCTGCGCAGTGGCGTGGCCAAGTGCTGCCTGGGGTTTTCTCTGTGCGTTCGATTTTAAGTGCTGCTCCCCCTCATTAACGGGGAGCTGCAGAGCGCCATCCCAGCAAATCAGCCGACGGGACACGCATTTGTGGTGTGAAGCCCATGGGGCCATTTTAAGTGGATCAATTAACATTAGATATCGGTGATGGCCTTGCCAGGTCAGCTGTCTGGAAACAGTATTTCCTGCTTGCTATCACATTTAGAATGAATTTGATTAGATCGCTCCCTATATTGATGAAGAGAGACTCTGGAGTGGGGAGGCTTTTGTCGAGATTTTATAAAATATTGCTGAGTTGACATGAGCAAATCCTTTGGGAGGTAAATATGCCACAGTGTTTGCTCATAAATCTGGTCAAGCTACTACAAAGATATTTATAAACTTGTTACAAATGGAGGGAGGCCATTCGGCCCATCAATGTAGCACAGGCTCTTTTGAAGAGCAATTCAGTTCGTCCCGCTACCCTGCTCATTTCTCAGATTTTCTCCTTTGTATCTGATTCACTTTTCAAGGCTACTATTGAATCTGTTTCCATTACCCTTTCTGACATTGTATAAAAAAAAGGTTTCCCCTCTGTTTCTTTAGCCTGTTTCTTTAGCCTATCATTTACAATCTGTACCCTCTCATTATCAACCCTACATCTAATGGTAAGAGTATCTCTGTATTTACTCTACTTAAATGTTTCTTGATTTTAAACACCTCCATCAAACCACCTCTTATCCTGCTCGAAGGAGAATGTATCGGCTTCTGCATAACTGTACTGCCTCAACATTGGAACCATTTTAATAAACCTCTTCTGGACCCTTTTCCAAAGCTTCACACCCTGCCTAAAGTGTTCTACCCAGAGCTGGACACAATACTTCAGCTGGAGCCAAACCCATGTTTTATGTAGCCTTTGAATAATTTATTGGCTTTTCTGCTCTATTTATAAAATTCAGGATCTTACTTTTAGTTTCTTTCTTAATGTGCCCTGCCAGCTTCAAATATTTATGTGCAAACACTCCCAGGTCTTTTTGTTCTTGCATCCCCTCCATTTTAGCTGGTACTGTCTCTCTTCATTGTTCCTTCCTTCAAAAATTTACCAGAGCTGAAGGGGTTGGATTATGAGGAGAGGTTGAGTAGACTGGGACTGTACTCGTTGGAATTTAGAAGGATGAGGGGGGATCTTATAGAAACATTTAAAATTATGAAGGGAATAGATAGGATAGATGCGAGCGGGTTGTTTCCACTGGCGGGTGAAAGCAGAATTGGGGGCATAGCCTCAAAATAAGGGGAAGTAGATTTAGGACTGAGTTTAGGAGGAACTTCTTCACCCAAAGGGTTGTGAATCTATGGAATTCCTTGCCCAGTGAAGCAGTTGAGGCTCCTTCATTAAATGTTTTTAAGGTAAAGATAGATAGTTTTTTGAAGAAAAAAGTTATGGTGTTCGGGCCGGAAAGTGGAGCTGAGTCCACAAAAGATCAGCCATGATCTTATTGAATGACGGAGCAGACTCGAGGGGCCAGATGGCCTACTCCTGCTCCTAGTTCTTATGCCGTGGTCCATTCTATTAGTCTGCCAATGTCCCTTTGATGTTTATGATGTGGAGAAGCCGGCATCGGACTGGGGTGAGCTCAGTAAGAAGTCTTACAACACCAGGTTAAAGTCCAACAGGTTTGTTTCAAACACGAGCTTTCGGAGCACTGCTCCTTCCTCAGGTGAATCACCTGAGGAAGGAGCAGTGCTCCAAAAGCTTGTGTTTGAAACAAACCTGTTGAACTTTAACCTGGTGTTGTAAGACTTCTTACCTTTGATGTCTGTTACTGTCTTCCTCGCTGTTTACGATCAGTCGCGGCATCCTTCTGCCTATGTAAGATGATGGACATGCATCAAATCTGCTACGGCTGGGGATAGCTTCATTTTGTGCACTTTTGCTGATGGCTGAAGCAACCAACCCATGAGAGGCAGGTATCTGCCACTAGAGCCACAACATGTAGTCGTTATCAGGTGTTGTTACAGGTTGCTTTTTCCGGTGTTGGCACCTGTTGCCAATCCACCGTAGATACTAATCATCATCATTGCGATGCCCACAGGTGATATCGTCATTCTCATCTCTTGTCAGCGAGAATCTTCCAGGCAAGGGAATTATGTTTAGGGTCTTCACGTTATGCTTTGTAAGCATTCTTGAAGTGCAACCTTTGGTGTCCGACTAGTTGTCTTCAATTTCCTTGCACTGTTTACTACACATGCAAGTTTTATGTCAATATCACTGCACACAAAAATCCAAGCCATTGGCGGATTTTCTGACCACCGCCCCCCCCCCCCCCCCCCTTTCCCACGGCATGTTTTGCGGTGGTGGAGGCGGCTCACCATTAGCTGGAGGGGGGGGGGGGGGGGTTTAGGGGGGGGTGGTGGTCTTCAGCTCCTGCCGCTGTCAACTGGATTTCCCATTGTTTGCACCTTCCGCTGGCAGGGAATCCATAGCGGGGGGGGGGGGGGGGGGTCACCTGGAGGGACTGGAAGATCACACTGATGGGAATGGTTGGAAAATCTCACCCATTAAGTGTAACAAAAACAACAGTTAACAACGAGCACTGGTACTATTTAATCTTCCTCTAGTCTGAAAAACAGGGATGCATGCAGCTTTAAAGTATTAGTGCTGTGGTGTACCTAAAAATCCCTTTAGTGTAGCTCCCCTTTGGAAGGAAATGCAAGCTGCACTTTTGATTCCATTCTTCAAATTCAGGGCAGATTTGATTTCCACGATAACACATGGGTATTCATTAAGTTAATGTTTGTAGAATGTTCTGTTTGTGGCTTCTGACTGAATTCATTGATTGAATATTCCAGCCAGGCCTATGCTTCTTGATTTCACCCCCTGCACCCCCCACCCCCCCACCCCCCTCCACCTTTTCAAAAATAACAAACTAATGAAGTAGAACTTAAACTAAAATATGCCAGGGCTGTCTGATGGGAGTGGGGGATTTCTAGTTAAACCACTGTAGTGAAACAAAAGCCAATATTGTGAGTAATGTTGCTGGTTGTGTAGGAATAGTAACAAAGGACTACAACTTAAAAGGTTTACTAGAAGATCTTCAGCAGCTACTGACAGGTCAGTTCCTGTGTACAGTCCATGGCGATATGCACATTCTACATCATCCCCACTTTAGTTGGGACAATCCATACTCGCATGCAAAGAACAATGTTCAATGCAGTAACTGAACATTGAATATTTAATTTGCACACAGCATGAGTTTGATTCACAAATCCTAGCGTAAAACCCAAGCGTGTCCCTTCCCCACCCTCTTTTTAAAAAAAAAACAGCACATATATACACTCAAGTCCTTGAGTTCGTAGTCTCGTCTCGTCAGCCGCCTGAGGGTGTAATTAAACCAGTTGGTTGTGCTTCGGATGCAACCAGGTAATTGTCCACATAGTGGATTGCATTAAGCGTGCCTGGGGTGTGCAGCATGGCTACAGGGTTTGCTGCATTGGTAGCAGGAGGGGTTTCCAACACCACCGGTGCAGAAGGCGTAGACTGTGGACTCGGTGTGTCAATGTCTGTGACAGTCAGTGGTCTTGGTTCAGGTACCTGTAACAGATGATGCCATTTCCTGACATACAGAGGCAACCACATAACTGTTTGGTTGGGGGACATGACTGTGGACCACCATCAGTTTGTAATAGATGTGTTTGATTTGTATTCCGACTGTCCAGCCTGACTCGAGAGTGCAGAGTCTGTGGGCGTTATCCGTTTCTCTTTTGCTAAGACCGCTCTAAATGTGAATAGTGAAATCGTATATGGGTAATGAATTGGAATCATAAGATGACATGCAGCAGTATAGAACTGCATGTGGTCAAATGCATTTTGGTTAGCAAAATTCTGATTGGTATGCTCCATTGAAAGAATTGGAAATTCATACAGTTGGGGCATCCTGACTGAGAGGATATTACAGCAACCCCTGATCTGTTGACAGCTGCTCCAGCAGAGGTTTTGAGATCTGTTCTGGGCTGATGAACACAGAGTAAAATGTCTTCAGCTCTAGAGGAGCCATTTCATGGTGCAAGAATAATGACCTTTGTGGTGGTATGATTTGCATAGCTGTCTGCCATTGGTGCAGAACACTGGCTTACCATTGGCCCTGGTCGGTCATGTGCCTCTCGACCGATTAGTTGAGACCAGTCATGTGACGGCTCCCCGATTGGTCGAGAGGCTGAGCTAACCCCGCCTCCAGAGCGAGGTATAAATACCCAGAACGCCCGGCGGTCGTCCATTTACTGTAGTCGACTGCAGGGCTAACTTCTAGCTTATTAAAGCCTAACTTTTGTACAGCAACTCGTCTCGCGTTCGATTGCTGGTTCATCAATTTAATAAGCTAGAATTTTGAAGATGGAGCTCTGGATCAAGCCCGAATGCCTCCGCATCAGCCTGCAAACTCAGAACGCTTTAGAAATCTTTAAACATTGGCTGGCATGTTTAAATGGATACCTGGCGTCCGCAAACAGCCCCCCCACCATGGCACAGAAGCTTCACATCCTCCACTCCAGCATGGGCACAGCAGCCTACGCGATGATTGTGGAGGAAAAAGATTACGACGCGGCCATTCTTGAGCTGAATGGACAGTTTCTTAAACCGGTAAACAGAATATTCGCCCGACATCTGCTGGCTACCAGACAACAGCTCCCCGGTGAGTCATTAGACAATTTTTACCAGGCCCTCGTTGTCCTGGGGAGGAATTGCTCCTGCCTCCAAGTTTCAGCCACGGAGCACATGGAACTTCTGATTAGAGACGCTTACGTGGCTGGGATGCAGTCTGCCGCTATCCGCCAGCGGATGCTGGAGAAAGACGACCTCAGCCTAACTGAGGCACAGACTCTCTCCACCTCCCTGGAGGTCGCCGATTTAAACGCCCGCGCCTATGTCCCCAGCCGCGCTGCAGCACCCTCGGCCTCCTGGCACGCTTCCCCACAGCCATCCGCCGCTCCCGACCCCCCTCAGGCCTGCGTCGCAGGATGCCCCGACAAGTCCGCGGGGCCCCGCTGCTATTTCTGTGGGTTCGCTAAACACCCTCGCCCGCGTTGCCCGGCCCGCTCCGCCCTCTGTAAGAGCTGCGGGAAGAAGGGCCACTTTTCATCCGTCTGCCAGGCCAAATCGGTCGCTGCTGTACCGCACAGCGACCGGGGATCCCCCCCTCCGGGCCCTTGCGGGCCCTTCCAGTACGCCGCGCCAATCTCTCCCCCCCGCCCCTGGGCCCCTGCGCCCAACCTGCGCGCCTCCTCCTCTCCTCTGGGCCCTTTGGGGCCCTTCCAGTGCACCGCGCAGATCTCTCCTCGCTGCCCCCGGGCCCCTGCGCCTGGCCTGCTCGCCTCTCTGCCCCCGCTCTCAGCCGCTCTGATCGGCACGCCGGCACCGCTAACCCCGGCCCCAGCAACCACGAGGGCCCCGCGGGCGCCGCCATCTTGGGACCCTGGCTCCACGTGCGGATCCTGGGCACCACCATCCTGGACTGGCAAGCAAAGTTCTGCCAGCAACTACTCGGCCGACGACGACTACGACGATGGTTCTTCTCCACGGCTCGCGGCCATTCAACTCGACCAGTCATGGCCACGCACGCGCGCCAAAACAACGACGATGATCCACCTCAACGGCCACGAGACGGGCTGCCTGCTGGACTCCGGGAGCACGGAAAGCTTCGTTCACCCTGCCACGGTAAGACGCTGCGTGCACCCTGTCCATCCTGTAAAACACAAAATCGGGTTAGCTTCAGGTTCGCACTCCGTCCGCATCACCGGCTGCTGCATCGTGGGCCTCACGGCCTAAGGTAAGGTTTTTAAAGATTACAACTTCCTTGTCCTCCCTGACCTTTGCGCACCGGCACTCCTAGGACTGGACTTCCTGTGCAACCTGCAGAGCTTGACCTTCCAATTCGGCGGCCCTATACCCCCCCTCACTGTCTGCAGCCTCGCGTCCCTCAAAGTGGATCCCCCTCCTTGTTTGCTAATCTCACCCCCGATTGCAAACCCATCGTGACACGGAGCAGACAGTACAGCGCCCAGGACCGGACCTTCATCAGGTCCGAGGTCCAGAGGTTGCTGACGGAAGGGGTCATCGAGGCCAGCAACAGTCCCTGGCGAGCCCAAGTGCTGGTGGTCCGGACTGGGGAGAAAAACCGGATGGTCATCGACTATAGCCAGACCATCAACCGGTTTACACAACTGGACGCGTATCCTCTCCCCCATATTTCCGCCATGGTAAACGATATCGCGAAATACAAAGTCTTCTCCACTGTGGACCTTAAGTCCGCTTATCACCAGCTCCCCATCCGCGTGAGTGACCGCAAGTACACCGCGTTCGAGGCTGATGGGCGCCTCTACCACTTCCTTAGGGTTCCATTCGGTGTCATAAATGGGGTCTCGGTCTTCCAACGGGAGATGGACCGAATGGTCGACAAGTACGGATTACGGGCTACCTTCCCGTATCTCGATAATGTCACCATCTGCGGCCACGACCAGTAGGACCATGACGCCAACCTCCGGAAATTTCTCCAAACCGCAAAACTCCTTAACCTCACTTACAATAAGGATAAGTGCGTGTTTAGCACCGACCGTCTAGCCATCCTCGGCTATGTAGTGCGTAACGGAGTGATAGGCCCCGACCCCGAACACATGCGGCCCCTGATGGAACGCCCTCTCCCCAATACCCTCAAATCCCTCAAACGCTGCCAGAGTTTCTTCGCTTACTACGCCCAATGGGTTCCCAATTACGCCGACAAGGCCCGTCCCCTCATTCAAACTACCACCTTCCTGCCGTCGACAGAGGCCTGCCAGGCCTTTAGCCGCATAAAAGCGGACATCGCAAAGGCCATGATGTGCGCGATCGACGAGTCCCTCCCCTTCCAGGTCGAGAGCGACACATCAGAAGTAGCTCTGGCGGCCACCCTGAACCAAGCAAGCAGACCCGTGGCCTTCTTCTCCAGAACCCTCCAGCCTTCCGAACTCCGCCACTCCTCTGTGGAAAAGGAAGCCCAGGTCACAGTCGAAGCTGTGCGACATTGGAGGCACTATTTGGCCGGCAGGAAGTTTACCCTCCTCACAGACCAATGGTCAGTGGCCTTCATGTTTGATAATGCACAAAGGGGCAAGATTAAGAAGGACAAGATCTTACGGTGGCGGATCGAGTTGTCCACGTACAACTATGAGATCTTGTATCGTCCTGGGAAGCTCAATGAGCCTCCTGATGCCTTGTCCCGTGGTACCTGCGCCAGCACGCAGATAGACCGCCTCCGCTCCCTCCACGCGGACCTCTGCCATCCACGGGTGACCCGTTTCTACCATTTCATAAAGGCCCGCAACCTGCCTTTCTCCATCGCGGAAGTCAGGTCAGTAACACGTGACTGCCATATCTGCGCAGAGTGCAAACCGCACTTCTACCGCCCCGAGCGCGCACATCTGATCAAAGCATCCCGCCTCTTCGAACGTCTCAGCATTGACTTCAAGGGGCCCCTTCCCTCTAGCAAACGCAATATTTACTTCCTGGCGGTAATCGACGAATACTCCCGCTTCCCCTTCGCCATTCCCTGCCTCGACCTGACCACATCGACTGTCATTAAGGCCCTCCTCTCCATCTTCTCCCTGTTCGGCTACCCCGCATACATACATAGCGATCGGGGGTCCTCATTTATGAGCGACGAGCTGCGTCAATTCCTGCTCAACAGGGGCATTGCCTCTAGCAGGACGACCAGCTATAATCCTCGGGGAAACGGACAGGTCGAGCGGGAGAATGGTACTATCTGGAAGACCATACTACTGGCCCTCCGGTCCAGAGATCTCCCTATTTCCCGATGGCAAGAGGTTATCCCCGATGCCCTACATTGTATCCGCTCACTCCTCTGTACCACAACAAATCAGACACCTCATGAACGTCTTCTTATTTTCCCCAGGAAGTCATCCTCCGGATCCCCTCTTCCGATGTGGCTGGCCGCCCCCGGACCCATCTTGCTCCGGAAGCATGTGCGGGTGCACAAGTCCGACCCGTTGGTGGAACAAGTCCAGTTACTCCACGCTAACCCGCAGTATGGGTATGTGGAGTATCCCGACGGTCGGCAGGACACGGTCTCCCTCTGGGACCTGGCACCCGCCGGCGTGCGGCCTTCCCCCCCCTTCACCACAGACCCCCCCCTGTTTTTGTTCCCCCAGCGCCCCACCCGGGCCACCCCTTCCCCATCCATGGCGTCTCACCACTAGCCCGGGTGACGGAGACTGTTCAAGGATCATCACTCCCGGACTCCAGGACATCAGCAGAACCACCACCATCGGCTGAACCAACGTCACCAACTCCACTGCGGCGGTCTGCCAGGACGTCACGGGCAATAAAAAGGCTGATCGAGTCTATTTAATTTTCAACAACACCATGGATCTTGTATGGACAATGTGTACTATTGTTAATTGTCTGGGCCAGTGGGAAGCCAAATTTTTTTTTCTCCCTTCTCTGGCTGCTACTCATACCACCAGTTCTCCCCCCCCCCCCCCCCAGCTCTCATTGATACCACCCCCCCCCGACTTCTTTCTCCGCAAGGGGTGAATGTGGTGGCATGATTTGCATAGCTGTCTGCCATTGGTGCAGAACACTGGCTTACCATTGGCCCTGGTCGGTCATGTGCCTCTCGACCGATTGGTTGAGACCAGTCATGTGACGGCTCCCCGATTGGTCGAAAGGCTGAGCTAAACCCGCCTCCAGAGTGAGGTATAAATACCCAGAATGCCCGGCGGTCGTCCATTTACTGTAGTCGACCGCAGGGCTAACTTCTAGCTTATTAAAGCCTAACTTTTGTACAGCAACTCGTCTCGCGTTCGATTGATGGTTCATCAACCTTTTATTGTGTTTCTGGGCCCGAAAGAAGGCCAGATGAGTTTCATACCTACTCTCAGCTGGTGAAAATTCCACTGAGTTATTTAAAGGGTGAACAAGGGTGATCATGATGGAGCAACCTGGAAATTTCCAAGACATTTTGATCATGGAGCAGGAAGTAAGTGAACTGGGGATATCCCCTGACTGGAAAATGGCTGCAGCTAAAATATGGGACAGAATCGTGTTAGGATTAATTTTGACCCTTTTCCCACTAGCTGATTCTGAGATTTGACAGGATTCCATTTGCACTCGAATCAGAGTTTTAAGTATTTCAAAATGAAAAGCCTTTCCACCTCAAGCTGTAATCTTTTTTTTAATAAATCTAAATTATCCAATTATTTTTTCCAATTAAGGGGCAATTTAGCATGGCCAATCCACCTCTTCTGCATATTTTTGGGTTGTGGGGGTGAAACCCACATGGACACGGGGAAAATGTGCAAACTCCACACGTACAGTGACCCAGAGTCGGGATGGAACCTGGGACCTCAGCGCCGTGAGGCAGCTGTGCGAACCATTAGGCCACCGTGCTGCCCCCTCAAGCTGTAATCTTTGACTATTTATCAGATAAGTAATTACAGAATTAGTGCAGAAGAGGCCCTTCGGCCCATCGAGTCTATACTGACACATGAAAAATGCCTGACTTACTGACCTAATTTACCTGCAATTGGTTCATAGCCTTGAATGTTATGACATGTCAAGTGCTCCCCAGATGTTTTTTAAAGGATGTGAAGCGACCCAGCCTGTACTACCCACCCAGGCAGTGCATTCCAGACCATCACCACCCTCTGAGTAAAAACATTTTCCCTCACATCCTCCCCTAAACTTTGTGCACCTCACCTTGAATGTGTGTCCCCTCGTAACTGACTCTTCAACTAAGGGGAACAGCTGGTCCCTATCCACCACGTCCATGCCCCACATAATCTGGTACAGCTCGAGCAGGTCGCCCCTCAGCCTGATCTGCTCCAACAAAAACAACTCAAGCCGACCAACCTCTCTTCATAACTTAAATGTTCCATCCCAAGCAACATCCTAGTGAATCTTCTCTGCACCCCTTCCAGTGCAATCACATCCTTCCTATAATGTGGCAACCAGGATTGTACACAGTATTCCAGCTGTGGCCTCACCAAAGTTCTATACAACTCCAACGTGACCTCCCTGCTTTTGTAATCTATGCGTCGATTGATAAAGGCCAGTGTCACATATTGCCTTTTCACCACCCTATTAGCCTGCCCTTCTGCCTTCAGAGATCTATGGGCAAAGTTATTTCTATGAAGTGTCTGCATTAATTCAATAATTTGGTTTTAGGGTTGGGCCTGGATATATCTTGAATAGATGATTGAAAAGAAGCTTTTTGATTCACTGTCATAAATAGACTGTTTTTATGTTTAAGGGTGGTCACAGTCCATTGAAAAACAACGTCAGATTGTCATTCTCAATTGTTCCGATATTCACTTTCGGGAGAATGAGACTTAGTTTTGCTTTGGTTTGTTTCTTAAGCCCTTTCAGCAGATGTTGAGTTTTGTTACTGACTATGTAAGTGGTGTGCAATAAACTGGGAACCAACAATTTGAAATAGAATCCGTAGAGGTCTTGTCGACCTCTTGCATTGATTTTGTGACCTGAATGGTATTTTTGGCCATTTTATCAACAATTGCTGCCCCCGATCTGTACTCGAGATGAAAGATTCGCTAGTATCCATTTGAAAATGTCATTTTGAATAATCTTTCCCCCATATCCTGCAGGAACTTGTTGCAATAAACTGCTGAGCTGTGCAATACAGACTTACAGCAGATTGTTTTTAACTCTCTGCAAGCTTTGTAAATGTGGAAGTGTGTCTTAAAGTTCTTTTCATGCTTTGGTAATTTGTTCACGACTGGGTTTAAATATTTCAGGAGAAGTTGACCAATGGTTAAATCGATAGCCGGGTCTTTGACTTCTCACGCAGTGGAATTACAATCCCCAGTTTCGCTTTTTACCCGAAACAAAATAATTCTTGTTCTCCCCACTAAAAGATGGAAATGAAAGGGGCAGCATGGTGGCGCAGTGGGTTAGCACTGTAGCCTCACAGCACCGAGGTCCTAGGTTTGATCCCGGCTCTGGGTCACTGTCCATGTGGAGTTTGCACATTCTCCCTGTGTTTGCATGGGTTTCACCCCCACAACCCAAAGATGTGCAGGCTAGGTGGATTGGCCATGCTAAATTGCCCTTAATTGGAAAAAATGATACTCTAAATTTATTTTTTTTTAAATGGAAATTATTGGATCCTCCATGCATTTCTCTCTCCCATGCTAACTGCAGTTGCAATGTGATTATTATACCACATTCAGTCTCCAATGCCTAATGCTGCTTGAAGACGATTATTCATTTATTTTAAAGCTTATCATACTGCTCATGGAGACATTCTACCAGTTTCCTACTCCTGGTACCAAACTCTGTAGCTTGCCTGGAGTCATATCGTACTCACATTCCAATTTAAAGTTCAAAGTGACTTTTATTCTTCCACGAAATTGAATTGTTAACAATGGCAGGTTAATGCGTGATAAAATCGATTCGTTTTCCATTTCTTTCACAGAATGGATGCTGTAGCCTACGCTGAGCTGCACTGAAGTCTTTTTTTTCCCTGGCTATAGCAGACCAACAAACTAAATACTTTACGGACAATACAGACGGGACAGTTGTGCAAACCTTTAGTTGAGTTCACTAAAGCTTTTTGTCCCTCCAACCATTTTGTATTGTTTTCTCGATAGATCACAACATAAAACATCCTCAGTGAGACTCTCGATCTCAAATAAAGCAAACACATGATCTGTAAGGAAGGGCAAGGAAAAATCGCCATGAACACAGAAATGAACTAGCATTTCATCAAATGAATTACCAGGATCAAATTTAGCAATTATACAATTTTTTGAATTGAAATTGTATAGAATGGCAGATTTCACAAGCCCTCTGGTCTCTAAAATATTGGGAGCTGCCTTTGAAACAAGTGGGTGGAGACTTCCCCCAATAGGGTGAGCATAAAAAGGGAGGAGGAAGAGAGACAATGAACAAGAGTGACCAAGTACTGATGGACAATGAGCGTCAAGTGATTGTGCGAAAAAGAGCCCAGTGTGTGAGTGCAAATGAACGATGACTGAGCATGAGAGTGAGGTTGGGGGAATGAAGACTTAAAAGATGTGTGGTCCCACAATAAAAGATGGAGTTTGGAAATTGAATCACTCTGGCTCCATTGTTTGTGAAGGAAAGAAGGCCCTAAGGTGGCAGAGGCATACAACAGAATGCTGCACTTGGTTTTTCATACTGGACAGAGAAGGATAGCAATATTTCTAATGCAAGATGCGCTTATTAATACTTAGCATTATTTCAACAGTATTTAAATATTTTTACAAGGGATGGACGCCTGGTAATATTAGTATCAGAATACATTACCATTTTGTAGTGGGGCTGAGCGCCGCAACTGTACAGGCCTCGTGCTGGGGCATTCTCTGTGGGGCATTCTCTGTGGGGCATTCCCTAGGGCTGGCAGCCGGGTCAGCTGCAGCCCTCACAGCTTTGGGATTGGAGAGCAGTTTTGGCGGGCAGGAGAAGCATGGTCACAGCCAGGAGCTAGAAGTGTGACCTGGTGTAGGGGCGGTTCCAGAAGCCACCAGATGTGAGCAGCTGCAGGCAGAAGAAGCAGGAGGAATGAATAGTGAGCTGCAGCCTGTTGGGAGCAGGGGTTACGGCAAGGGCAGCTCAAAGCCATTGTAAGGGCAGCATGGTAGCATTGTGGTTAGCACAATTGCTTCACAACTCCAGGGTCCCAGGTTTGATTCCCAGCTTGGGTCACTGTCTGTGCGGAGTCTGCACATTCTCCCCGTGTGTGCATGGGTTTCCTCCGGGTGGGTGCTCTGGTTTCGTCCTACAGTCCAAAGATGTGCAGGTGAGGTGGATTGGCCATGCCAAATTGCCCTTAGTGTCCATAATTGCCCTTTGTGTTGGGTGGGGTTACTGGGTTATGGGGATAGGGTGGAGGTGTAGGCTTGGGTAGGGTGTTGTTTCCCAGAGCCGGTGCAGACTCGATGGGCCGAATGGCCTCCTTCTGCACTGTAAATTCTATGAAGTAATAGTCTCGATAACCGGTGAGGGGAATTGGAACAGGCACAGAGCCTTTTTTTTTTGCAAAAATATACTTTATTCATAAAGTATCTGAAAGAACAATACAAATGTTTCAAAATGGCCATCATAAAGTGCAGTAATAGGGCAGCACGGTGGCCTAGTGGTTAGCACAGCTGCCTCACGGTGCTGAGGTCCCAGGTTTGATCCCAGCTCTGGGTCACTCTCCGTGTGGAATTTGCACATTCTCCCCGTGTCTGCATGGGGTTCGCAACCCAACCCAAAAATGTGCAGCGTAGGTGGATTGGCCACACTAAATTGACCCTTAATTGAAAGAAATAATTGGGTAATCTAAATTTAAAAAAATAAATAAACGCAGTAATATTCAGGTTTTCTAAATGGCTCCTGCTGCATTTTGAGGTGCTTCACTACAATCAAGAAAACATTACAGACATTTCAAATTTGTCATTACAAATGGTGCAATGGTATTTAAGTTGTCTACACAGATCAATTTGTACTCTCATGTGCTTCAATACTTTATGAAACATGTAATGTTCACCGAGCGTCCGACAGCCCAAGATGGATCTATGCAATTCTCCTCCGTTCGGTGCACTATGGCTGAAATGAGTTAGTCAGCAACATTTCCCCATTGTGCCTCTGTAGCGACTGCGCCAAGCTTTAGTGCATCCTTCAGCATGTAGCCCTGGGCTTCGGAATGTGCCAGTCTTCAGCACTTGGTGAGGGACAACTCTTTGCACGAGAAGACCAACACATTTCGGGCAGACCAAAGTGCGTCTTTCACCGAGTTTCTGATCCTCCAGCAGCAGCTGATGTTTGTCTGGGAATAGCTAGTGGAGCACAGAGTTCTGTGTCATGGAGCTGTTCAGGATGAACCTCAACAAAAACCACCTCTTATCTCTCCAGATCTTCTTTGCAAATGCACCTTCAACAAGGAGGTGGATAACGGTCTTGACCCCTCCACAGCAACCTCGAGGGTAACATGTGGAAGGGGTGAGTCTCTGGATGTGTAGGAAGGATCTGAAGGGGAGGGTCTTTCTCCCCATAAGCCAGGCTAGGTCTTGGCACTTGTTTGAAGGTTGCACTTGTTTGAAGGTTATGTGTAGCCTTATGGACCTGTGGTCAAAGATGTTTTTCTGCATAACTTGTTGAACGAGGGACAGGTGGTATGGCACGGTCTGACTACTTGGAGCATTCAGCTGTTAGGGACCAAGGAAGACTTTGTGGTCAGCACAGAAGCCCCATCCTGGAGCCTGAGAAGCCCTAAGATGTGGAAAATATCTTTCATGGTCGGGATGACAATGTTTGTTGGCTCCCATGTTCGAGGGAAATTATCATTAGGAATGCCACAAACACCCCAGCTCCTCATCCAGTCTCTTTACCTCGTTTCAAATCAAGTTTTAGCCACAACACCATTTTGCAAAGAATGAGAATGGGGAGGCACAAGAAAAAGTTAAGATCACTAACCAGCTCACTGGTCTCGCTGTTCAATAATAAGTCTGCAATTTGTAAAACTAAAAGTCAGTGGGCATCAAGTGGAATGCTTTCCACTTGTTGGAGTCATATACCTAGCCCAAAGGAGGATGGTTGCAGTTGTTGGAGGTCAAACATCACTACAGGAGTTCCTCAGAATAATGTCTTAGACCCAACAATCTTCAGCTGCTTCATCAATGACATTTCCTCCCTCATAAATCAGCACTGGGGGTGTCCGTTGATGATTCCACAATGTTCAGCACCATTCACAATTCCTCAGATACTGAAGCGGTCTCTGTCCCTATACAGCAAGACCTGGACAATATTCAGGCTTGTGCTGATAGGTGGCAAGCCACATTAACATCACACAAGTGCTGGGCAATGATCAACTCCAAAAAAGAATCTAACCATCTCTCCATAACATTTAATGGAATTATTACTGTTGCAATATGTCTTTCCAAGGGTCAATGCAGACTCGATGGGCTGAATGGCCACCTTCTACACTGTAGAGATTCTATGAACTACATTGCAAGACCAGTTCAGAATAAGGTTAAACTTCCATTTTCAGTGACTAAGTTCATGTAATTTCAACAGCAGCCTGGCCCCTTCATCAGTAAATATAGAGAAAAGACCGTGTACTATGATTTTTCCAATTCAGAGCCAACAGACAGAATTGTAGAGTTGGTGATCATATCCACTCCCATTGGAGCATTCCAGAAATATCATGAGACAAACTGAAAATATTTAGCGTCAAAGAGCTACTCAAGGATGGACGGAACTTAGAAGTGATCCTCACAGATCATCAAAGCTTCCAGGTCCGACAAAGCTTACAGGTCCTAAGAACAACCCCAATTGTTGACCTACTCATTGGCACACACAGACCTAGGAAGACATGTGGAAGATGTGGCCCTCCTCCATGCACCAAAGAACTTTTACAAATTCGACAATGCATGCGGCAGAAAAGGCCATTGGGAATGCAGTACCCTGATGTAATTACAAAGAGCCATGCACTGATCCAAATAGAATGGCCTTCAATAAATAAGAACAATTATCTGGTATCCCATTAGAAACAAAAAGGATTGGCTGACTCAGTGAAAACAGAAGTCATTACACATAAAGACACAATGGTGAGGCATAACCAAGGATAAATCAGATTCACTCCAGCTCCTCGACCACCGTACTGACCGATTGCATCTTGGAAAAGATCTCAGATGCAACCAGAAACAACAGCCAAACATGACAACCCCGCAGATAACTGAGCAATTAAAAGAAACCTCCAGGTAAGGCTACCAACACCAGATCTGGACATACCAGTGGATTGCCTCTGCACTTTAGGATGCAGATTCATCAGTTCTATGCCCTTATGTGATTGTAATGAAACATGAACATGTCAGCAACTATACTTCTTTGGATGGGAGGCAATAAATATCTATAAAAGTAAAGGGGCATGTTGTAGTATACCTTTAAGGAATATCAACATGACATCATGAAAAGAGAAATGAATCATTTGATCCAGTTTTAGTTTCACTTTTGATTTGAGCAGAGCACCCACACGCAGCTCTGATATCCTTAATCTTTATACCTATGTATAACTGTTCTCATGTGCCCACTCTTAATAAATGAAAAAACAATATGTTTGCCCAATCTCTAATAAGTGATTGGTGCCTTATGTCTTGCTCAGTAAATAAGCTCAATGTATTAAATCATTATAAAAGCACAACCATTACCATCATGGTATTCCTGACTATCGTCCTCAAGGGGTTTACCCTTAATTAGAAACTGAACTAAACCAGCCATATAAATACTATAGGCATGATTTTAAGGCCGCGTCATGCTTGAGTGAGAGTGCGACATGGCCGTTAGATTGCAGGAGAGGCCAAAATTGAGAACCGCACAGGGCGCCGATTGGTTTCTGACCTTACGCGTTGGCGAAATCAGGATCCCAGTGTGGCGAGAAACCTATAATCACCACTTGAAGCCAATCTCCATGCAATTAACGGGAATGACCCCCCCAACTATCATGTGTACACATAACGGGGGCAATCCCAGCCGCTGCCTGTCCATCCCACTGATCACCAATAACTCCCATTGAACGTGGATGTCTCTGGCCGCGCAGCTGAAGGCTATTGCTAATAGGGAATTGGCAATTGCAGTTAATTGAGCACTTCACACCTCGCAAGTGGATTCCCATGGGTGAGCAGGCCATGTAGCTTGTGGGAGTCATTTCCTAGCATCCTAATCAGACTGTGCTGCCTGGACACTGTGCCTGAATGCTGCAGGAAGCAACACCATGGATTCAGCAGCCAGCATCTGAACACCCAGTAGCTGGGCCCCAGGACCAAAGACATTCCACCGATCAGAGGGTGGGTATGTGCACTGAGGAGGGGGACTAATGCCCGATCCAGATAATGTTATGTGCGGGATCTTGGGTACAGGGTCTGGGGTCCAGTGACAAGGGGTCTCTCTGTAGCTGGGGTGTGTGGGCCGGGCGTGATGAATGGCAAGGGATGTGAGGGGGGCTGGTGATGGGGGAACAATGGGGAAAATGGAGAACCTTTATGCCTCAGAATCATTTTAGGGCTCAAGCAGGGATTTGTGTGGCATCTCATGTGAATGTAAGACTCCAGAATACAACAAAGTTGAGCAATTTCAGCTTAACTCAGACTCATTAGGTCCAGATCAACAGGACACAATGATTCACAACTTCAATGAACCTTGTAGAAGGAGTGTGCAATTGGCAATTAAACTTTAGATAATTGTGAGTGGATGCATTGCAGTGGGCAGAATAAGCCAGCAAACTGCTTGGACAATTTGGAGAGGAATTTTGGTTGTTTATGCGCTAAAGAGCATCAGAGATGACCAAGGTGGGGTCTAATGTTGAAATGCCAGTGTAGCCTAAGTTTAGTGAAAGTACGCCATCTTGTTCTAAAAAGGAGTTGGAGCATTGCTAGTAATGCCCCCTCTCCTGTGGCTCATTACAGGGCTGAGTTCCACTCAAATTGCCCACTAATGCTCATTGGGCTGCACAGCATTGTGATGGCCAGCATTTGACCTAACACCCTCTCCTAACAGCGAACAGTGTCTGGGTATTAAAAGTATACTAAACATATTCACACATTACTGGTCACTCGCCGCTGGAGGAACAGGACAATATGCCCGAGTGAAATGAAACTTTATCCATGTGTTATTGCTCCCAGTGAAAGCTAACAATCTTTAAAGCTGCAAAGCCACACTATCCCTGTCAGTTGACTTCCCTAAATGGCATGAGCTAACAGCTTTAAAAGATAAATCTTTATTCCTGCCACAGAATTGTCTGTCAAATCGAATCAATAACTGTTTGCATCGTATATAATTGAATGCTCCACAAAGATAAAACCATTTCACCTGACTACGAAATGTTACCTAAACATTGGTGACAGGACTTTAAACTGAAACTAAAGATATTTGATGTCTATGCTACAGCACAAGTCAATGAAGGGTAGAAAGTGTTCTGTACGACAAAGCACGTTATTTTTGATTAGGCTAGAAAGTCCACATTATGTTGACAGCAATGATATGAAGTAAAACTTGAATATTTCTCTTCCTCCATTTGTTGCCTGCTCTGAAAATATCTTCAGACTTGTTTTTGTCTTTTGTTGTGGCATTACTATAGGCACAGTTGAGCTCCCTACATAGCTCAAAGTTGGAAAGTAAATTCTCCCGTACGCTTCTTGCACCAGACGTGAGCGTGACGTGATTAAGTAAATGTAGAAGGTCAGCAATTTTTCTGAAGGTGAAGAAAACACAAAACATGCAACGGGTTATTTTGTTGAAAGGCAGAAAGCAGGTTCTAAATGGATGCTGTGCTGTTAAGACATATCTGTTTCACAGTCGGGCTTTAACATACAATTTTGGTCCAAATTGCTGATGAGCACAATTCAAGCATTCCTAGAACAGAGACAGCGACAGGATTGGCACCCAAGTGCTTATTAGAAGCAACTGTCATGGAGTGGTACATGTGGGCTTCCTGTACCTACTTCGACTAAATGTTCACTGGTAGACACACAGTGATGGGTTTCAGGATGGCTCAGGATCTGAGTGAGAGGATACCCAGTTCACAGATGCAACCCAGGAGGTTCTAGTGGAGGAGGTCCATCAGATGAGGGATGTTCCCTGTGTGGAGGGAGAAAGGAGTTCACACGCTGCCCTGCCCTTCATCTCACTTCCTCCTCCAGCAGCTGGTGCTGTTTTGCCTGGCCTCTGACTGGCTCCCGTTTTTCCTCCTCAGGACAAGGGATGCTCCTACGTTACACGTGATCAAGCACTCCCTTTATCCTGGTGACTCCTGTAAGGTGTCCAATAAGGGAGAGTAGCATGGCATTTATTCTTTTTAAATGAATATCTCAGTGAATTTCTGGAAGAAATGTTTGTTATAATACTCTTTGGTAATATATCGTTTCTCTTTGCTTTGTAATCCAGAATGGTCTGATGGTGTGATTCTGAAGAAACCACCAATCTTTAACTTAAAGCAAAACTGATTTATTGAATAACGATTGATTAATATTGAGTTTGCACACTCCACAGAACTATAACTAGTAATCAAGTAATCTATATTAAAGTAATAACGAATTTAAACTGCACGTGCCACTTCTATTTAATCTTAACTATGCTGTGATCTATCTCTCTCTCTCTCTCTCTCTCTCTTACACTCTACTGTCTAGAAGAATAATAATATCCAAGATCCCCTGAGTTCTTATATTTATAGTGGGAACTAGTAGTGCCCTCTAGTGGTTGTGTTACACTGAGATGTAATAATTAACCCTTTACTTGTCTTCATATATACATATCATTACAAGCCCCTTTTTAAACATTTCTTTCATATGTGTATGGAAAAATGTAGAAGAATATTACAACAAAACATGATATGTATATCTTTGTACATAGCAAAATAAGTAACAGTCACAATGTTTACTGTAAATTATTTACAAATTCAGTCTATTAGCTTTTCTTCTTCTTCTCATGGATCTTCTGAGTGCACAAATAGGTGATGTTGAGGTTTTTACAGTTCTTTGTGAGTCATCACAAACTTGAGTGCTCATTAAAGTATCATGGAAAATACTCTCATTAAGATGTAAGTCTGGAAAAATTGCGGCGTGTAGCTTAATGTTTTTGAAATGATCAAGGATTTTTTCGAAGTGTGTTTCCTTCAGCTGTCTGAACTATGTAAGAACGTGGTGCTGCTTGTCTGATGACTCTAGCAGGAGCAGACCAACCTCCATCAGGTATCTTGATCCTGACGGTATCATCTGGAAGCAATGAGTCCAGAGTGGTTGTGTGCTGATCATAGTACATTCTTTGTCGTTCACGCTGCTTTTTCATTTTCTGGCAGATGATCTGGATTTCGAAGAGGTAGTGATTGTAATGTCGTTCTCAAATTTCTGTTCATTAGCCTCTGTGCAGGTGATAATCCAGTTGAAAGAGGAATTGCTCTGTAGGCTAGTAGCGCAAGATGGATGTCTGACGAAGAAGCCAAAGCTTTATTTGTCAGTTGTTTGATTATGTGTACTCCTTTTTCTAATTTCCCGTTCAACTGTGGGTAATGTGGACTTGATATAAGATGTGTAATGTCGTGAAAACTCGGCCCAGTCATTGCTGTCGAAACACAGTCCATTGTCTGTGATAATAGATATTCCATGTCTGGCGAAAGTTTCTTTACTTGCTTTGATGACGGATTTGGATGTCAGATCGGGTAACTTCAAAACCTCTGGATAATTCGAGTAATAATTGATTATCAGAACGTTACACGACCTTTGGAGTGAAATAGGTCTATACCAACTTTGGCCCAAGGAGATGTTTCCAATGCATGTTGCTGTAGTTTCTCTTTGCATTGTGCATGCTGAAACCTCTGACACATCTTGCATCCAAATACCAGGTAAGTGATGTCCCATTTAATACCTGGCCAGTATACTGCTTGTCTTGCCCTTTGCTTGCACTTTTCAACGCCGGGTGACCTTAATGAATTTGGTTGAGAATCATTGGTCGGAGAGACAGTGATATGACATCCATCCACAATTGTTAAACCTTCTTGAACATTTCTGAATTGAGAACACCGCCCTTTAGGCTACCCATTGTTGCAGCATTGCATCCTTCTTTGTCTCTTCTCGGGTCAGGTTGATTTTTTTCATCTGAGGCTGGAAGATTTTCTGCACACAGCTGTACTTGAGATTCAACATGCTGTATGAACACAAAAAGTTCATTTACTGAAGTGATCGAGCGTGATAATCCATCTGCTATTATCAGGTCTTTTCCAGGCATATAGATGAGATTGAAGTCGTATCTTCTCAGCTTCATCAACATTCTCTCAAGTCGTGGAGTCATGTTATTGAGATCCTTCTGTATTATATGCACCGGCGGTCTGTGATCTGTTTCTATGGTGAAAGTGGGGAGTCCCTAGACATAGTCATGGAACTTTAATATGCCGGTTAGTAATCCAAGACACTCTTTTTCAATCTGGGCATATCGATGTTCTATTGGTGTCATCGCTCTGGATGCATATGCAACAGGAACACAAGACGAGATGTCATCTTTTTGCAACAGTATTGCTCCTATTTTGTCCTGACTCGCATCAGTCAAAATTTTCATCTTCCTGTTTGGATCGGAAATGCTAGAAGAGGTGCAGTCGTTAATTGTGATTTTAAATCAAGCCACTCCTTCTGTTGATCAGTTGTCCATTCGAACGTGGTTGACTTTTTGATCAAATTTCTAAGAGCTGTTGTTCTGGTTGGTAGATTAGGTATGCATTTGCCTAAGAAGTTTACTCCGCCCAGAAAACGTAGAACTACTTTTTTGTCCTCTGACACCTTCACTCTCTAAATGGCTGCAATCTTGTCAGTGTCAGGTCGCCCACCATGTTCAGAAATCTGATCTCTAAGGAAGTGGCAAAACTACACTTGGATTGATTCAATTTAAGACCATACTTGTGTATTTGTTGAAAACCTTTTTCCAGTCTTGATATATGTTTTTCCTTTGTTGATGACCATATGATAATGTCATTGGCATAGACACGAACACCCTCTATTCCTTCTGTCATCTGTTCCATAATGCGGTGGAAGATTTCCGGTGCAGAGATTATTCCGAAAGGCATCCTGTTATAGCAAAATCTGCCAAAAGGTGTATTGAAGGAGTTTTCTGCATGAGTCATCCAATTGCATTTGCTAGAAACCTTGTGATGCATCTAATTTGGTGAAGATGCGAGCATTAGCCATCTTGCTGGTAATCTCTCATTTTCGAATGGGAGTGTTCCCTCATAATGTTCTTGTTGAGTTCCTTGGGGTCTATACATATCCGCAGATCACCTGATGGTTTCTTCACATAATCCATCGAACTGACCCAGTCAGTTGGTTCAGTGACTCTTGAAATTATTTCTTGTTTTGTAGCCTTTCTAATTCAAGTTTTTAAATTCTCTGAGTGGAGCAGCAATTTTCCTAGGAGGATGTACCACCAGTTTGGCATCTGTCCTTAACAAGATCTTGTACTTGAATGGAAGAGTACCCAAGCCTTGAAAGACGTCTGGAATTTGGATATCATCATGCAGTATGAGTTGAGATGAAGTTGCAGTATAAATTTGCTGCATTGGGTGTAACTCCTTGCAGGCTTGTGCACCTGATGATTTATCTGATTTGACAATCTCGAATCTTAGTGACGTTGCAATATAATTGTTGGAAACTATCAAAGAGCATGATCCGATTGTTGAAATTGAATTGCCATTGTAGTTTTTTAATCTACAGCCTTCTAGAAGTATTTTAGGGGTTTGCTTAAGCTTTAGGAGATTAAGCTTTGTAAGCAAATTGGCTGAAGCGCCTGTATCCAACTTGAATTTAATTGGTCAGTCAATTACTTTCAACAGTGTTCCTTTCTGTGTCCGAATTAATGGAGTTGATTAATTTAAGAGGGGTTGTTACTTCAGTGGAGTTATGGCTACAAAGAAAGTGTTTTCCAGAGAGTAATCATCTGTATCTGTTGAAAAATTCTGTTCAAAATTTTCTTCTTTGGATTCAACACTTCGTACATTAATCTGTCCTGAATTGGGTTTAGCAATTTAAATGCGAGTTCAGGAATTGCACTGCGCAGCAAAATGGTTTAATTTGCCACATTTTGAGCATTGTTTTCCTCTGGCAAGGCATTTTTAAAAAAAGTATATGATCAGCGCCTGTCCTTTGAGGAGCTGCCAGTTTGCGTGTGCCACGGATGACTCCGGTTCTCCAGGGAGACCATGCACCACCTGTGCCAGATGGTGACACACCTGGTACCATGTATGAACGGAGGAGGAGACCCACTCCCAATGGCTATCAAGATGATGGTCGTCCTGAACTTTCATGCCCCTGGCTCATTCTAGGCTCAAGTGGGACCTGTCTCTGATCCCACAAACGCCCTCACATAGGTGCATTCACGATGTGACAGATGCCCTCTGCGCCTGGGTATCAGACTACCTTGGCCAGGCCCAGTAAGATGCCCAGGCAGGATTTGCTATTCCCCAGGTCTGGGAGCAATCGATGGCACATGTCACCCTTCGAACACCAGTTCGATATGGGGTGCCATTCATTAATATGAAGGTCTTCCACTCTATAAATGTTCAGTTGGTGTGCGACCACCAGGTGCACATCATGCATGTCTGTGCGCCCGATACCCAGGCAGCATGCATGATACATGCATCCTGGCGCACTCATCAGTCCATGGCACCTTCGAGGTGCTTCTTTGGGTGAGGGATTAGTTGTGGGAAACAAGGGTGACCCGCTGGGGACATGGCTAATGACGTCTTTGTGGAGGCCCCATACCTGAAGTCGTTGAGTGATGCATTGGTGTTTTCAAGCTGTATTTCCGATGCCTGAATCACCAGGGCTCTCCAAATATAGCCCAATATGGCCTTGAGCATCGTGGTGGGCTGTAGTCCTTCACAATATCACGCAGCAGCGTGCAACATGCTGGAGGAGCAGGAAGAGGATGCTGTCCAGGAGGATCCAGGCTTGGAGCCTGAGTTAGCACAACAGACCGTGTAACGTGTGGTCAGGGTCAACCTTATCACCTCACAATTAACAACTATGAGGCCAGGCCAACGGCAGCTCCAACATCCTGCTCAGTCTCTTTCCCCTGTCCCCCTACATCAAACCCCACCCCCAAACAGAGTCCATCTTCGTTTGAGCCTCTCAACCCTTCCGTTTAGACATTCACTCAACCTTCACCAGTGTTCCACTTCCTCCCACCACCATAGCTCCCCTTCCCCCCTTTGATGGTCACACCAGCATCACCACAGAGTGTTGGCCCTGGGTTGGCCGTATCAGCAGATCTTGCCCATGGGATGGAGGAGGTTGATGGAGACTCAGTGTGAGATGAGCGTTGCTGTCCCTCGTTATCTGACCAAAGTCTGACTCCTGACTTTAAGATGACCACTGTCGCCAGGATGATCCCTGCATGTGTGTTGGCGATTCCACCTCAGTAGCCCAAGCTTCAAGTCAAATGCTGAGAGGATGAGACAGGATAATAATACATGGTTATCATCGTCAAAAAGGGGGATCATGAGGGTTGTTTTGTCGCTGTGTTGAGGATGGAATCGTGCCTACATGCAGCTGCATGGAAGATGGGCACAGATTTGGGAGAGAATAACAACATGTTGATAACCTTTGGTGAGGATAAGAAGTTAGGCGATTGGTTGGAAATGCAGCCTGCAAGGACTGACGGGTTGAGGACTTTTTGAGAAAGGTGTGATGGCAGTAGTTTTGAATTGGTGGTGGTGGGGGTTGGAGCAGTACCCAAGAATAGATTATTATGTGTTGTGTTAATCAGTTTGGGATTACGTAAGGAACTGGAGAGTAAGCAGTTTAGGGATGGATCAATTTCAAGGTTAACTGTGACCAATGTAAATAATTTTACATTGGGCAGGTGGGTTGTGGGAGATGGTGAACGGTTTGGACTCCCTCACTGGAGATACTGTTCCACAAGGTGGGCTCACACTGCTGCCTCATGCCCTGCCATGTTTCGGTGAGGGTTTAACCATGTAGGATGTGCTCGTGAGCGTCCTGAGGGTCTGGATAGGGGGCCCGGCTGATGGCCCAGCCTCGTCTGATGGTGATCAAGTCAAAAGGGTGAGATCTTGGAAAGGACAGGTCCTGACCCTAGAAGCCAACAACATTCCACCTGCCTGCATCTCCCTTACAATCCATCCTCCATGAAACCCCAACACATGTATTGTCCTCTTTGTTCAGGAGCCTTGTACACACATGCCATCAGCTAAAAAAAAAACGTCAAACACATGTCCCAGCATCTCACTATGTCCTTTGTGTCCCCAAGGATAAAGCGGACCATAATCACCATAGGACAGGAGGGGCATCCCACATATTTGGTCCACACATCCTCTGAAGAAAGGGCCATGCAACTCGCAGGGGACGTCGAGGAGAGGGCAGTGGCTGCAATAGAGTTTGATATGCACCAAACAAGTGAGAGCCTAATGTAACATAGAGGTTCCGATAGCAAGTGAGTCACCTCTCTCCCACAGACCTGTCCTTTCCAAGATCTCACCCTTTTGACTTGATCACCATCAGACGAGGCTGGGCCATCAGCCGGGCCCCCTATCCAGACCCTCAGGACGCTCACGAGCACATCCTACATGGTTAAACCCTCACCGAAACATGGCAGGGCATGAGGCAGCAGTGTGAGCCCACCTTGTGGAACAGTATCTCCAGTGAGGGAGTCCAAACCGTTCACCATCTCCCACAACCCACCTGCCCAATGTAAAATTATTTACATTGGTCACAGTTAACCTTGAAATTGATCCATCCCTAAACTGCTTACTCTCCAGTTCCTTACGTAATCCCAAACTGATTAACACAACACATAATAATCTATTCTTGGGTACTGCTCCAACCCCCACCACCACCAATTCAAAACTACTGCCATCACACCTTTCTCAAAAAGTCCTCAACCCGTCAGTCCTTGCAGGCTGCATTTCCAACCAATCGCCTAACTTCTTATCCTCACCAAAGGTTATCAACACGTTGTTATTCTCTCCCAAATCTGTGCCCATCTTCCATGCAGCTGCATGTAGGCACGATTCCATCCTCAACACAGCGACAAAACAACCCTCATGATCCCCCTTTTTGACGATGATAACCATTTATTATTATCCTGTCTCATCCTCTCAGCATTTGACTTGAAGGATTGGATTGGATTGGATTGGATTTGTTTATTGTCACGTGTACTGAGGTACAGTGAACAGTATTTTTCTGCGAGCAGCTCAACAGATCATTAAGTACATGGGACGAAAAGGGAATAAAAGAAAATACATAATAGGGCAACACAAGGTACACAATGTAACTACATAAGCACCGGCATCGGATGAAGCATACAGGGTGTAGTGTTTTTTTAAAAAATAATTTTTATTGAAAAATTTTGATTTTATACAACATTGACACACCTTAGTAAAATACCAAAAATAACAATAATATTAACAATCATATACATTCGCCCCTCCTCCATGAACAACACAGCATTTTAACAACAACGCAAATTAACACACTATAAAGTTACAGAATAGACACTACAATAGTGCACCCTCCCCCCCCACCCCTCCCCTCCCTCCCTCCCCCCCCCCCCCCCCCCGGTTGCTGCTGCTATTGACCAAGATACCTATCTCTGTGCCAGGAAGTCCAGAAAAGGCTGCCATCATTTATAGAACCCTTGTATTGATCCTCTCAGGGCAAATTTGACCTTTTCCAATTTTATAAATCCGCCATGTCACTGATCCAGGTCTCCACGCTTGGGGGCCTTGCATCCTTCCACTGTAACCGAATCCTTCGGTGGGCTACTAGAGTCGCAAAGGCCAGGACACCGGCCTCTTTCGCCTCCTGCACTCCCGGCTCTACCGCAACTCCAAAGATCGCGAGTCCCCACCCTGGTTTGACCCTGGATCCAACCACCCTCGACACCGTCTCCGCCACCCCCTTCCAGAATTCTTCCAGTGCTGGGCATGCCCAGAACATATGGGCGTGATTCGCTGGACTCCCCGAACATCTGGTGCACCTATCCTCACCCCCAAAGAACTTACTCATCCTGGTCCCGGACATGTGGGCCCGGTGCAGCACCTTAAATTGGATGAGACTAAGCCTCGCACATGAGGAGGAAGAGTTAACTCTCTCCAAGGCATCCGTCCAAGTCCCGTCCTCTATCTGCTCCCCGAGTTCCTCCTCCCATTTAGCCTTCAGCTCCTCCACTGACGACTCCTCCACCTCCTGCATTACCTTATAGATGTCAGACACCTTCCCCTCTCCGACCCACACCCCCGAAAGCACTGTCCATCGTCCCCTGCGAGGGCAGCAAAGGGAATCCCTCTACCTGTCGCCTAGCAAACGCCTTTACCTGCAGGTATCTGAACATGTTCCCTTGGGGAAGGCCAGATTTATCTTCCAGTTCCCCCAGGCCCGCAAACCTCCCGCCAATAAACAGGTCCCTCAATTTGCTGATGCCCGCCCTTTGCCACCCCCTAAATCCCCCATCCGTGTTCCCCGGGATGAACCGATGGTTGCCACCCAGTGGAGCCTCCATCGAGCCCCCTGTTTCCCCCCGATGCCGTCTCCACTGTCCCCAGATTCTTAGGGTCACCGCCAACACCGGGCTCGTGGTAAACCTCTTAGGGGAGAGCGGCAACGGTGCCGTTGCCATGGCACCCAGGCTCGTACCTCTACATGACGCCATCTCCATTCTTTTCCACGCCGCCCCTCCCCCCTCCATCACCCATTTATGCACCATTGACACATTGGCTGCCCAATAGTACCCCAGAAGGTTGGGCAGCGCCAGCCCACCTCTATCCCTCCCTCGCTCCAGGAACACCCTCTTCACTCTCGGAGTCCCATGTGCCCACACAAAGCTCAAAATACTGCTAGTCACTCTCCTAAAGAAGGCCCTGGGGATAAATATGGGCATGCACTGAAAGAGGAACAAGAACCTCGGAAGCACCGTCATTTTGACGGACTGTACCCTCCCTGCCAACGACAGTGGCAGCATGTCCCACCTCTTGAACTCCTCCTCCATCTGATCTACAAGTCTGGTGAAGTTATGCTTGTGAAGAGTCCCCCAGTCCCTGGCCACCTGCACCCCCAGGTACCTAAAGCTCTCCCCTGCCCACCTAAGCGGGAGCCTACCAATTCCTTCCTCCTGGTCTCCAGGGTGCACCACAAACACCTCGCTCTTGCCTAAATTTAATTTATAACCTGAAAAGGTCCCAAACTCAGCTAGCAACTCCATCACTCCCGGCATCCCTCTCACCGGGTCCGCCACATACAGTAACAGGTCGTCGGCATACAATGACACCCTATGTTCCTCTCCACCTCGCACCAAGCCTCTCCACCTCTCTGAATCCCTCAACGCCATCGCCAGCGCTCGATTGCCAGTGCAAACAACAAGGGGGACAGGGGGCAACCCTGCCTGGTCCCTCGGTAAAGCCGGAAGTACTCCGACCTCCTCCTATTCGTGGCCACGCACGCCATCGGGGCCTCATATAGCAGCCTTACCCATCTAATGAACCCTTCACCAAATCCAAACCTCCCCAACACCTCCCATAGGTACCCCCACTCCACTCTATCGAAGGCCTTCTCCGCATCCAGCGCCACCACTATCTCTGCCTCCCCCTCAATTGCCGGCATCATGATGACATTCAGCAATCTCCGCACATTCGTGTTCAGCTGCCTTCCCTTCACAAAACCTGTCTGGTCCTCGTGCACAACCCCTGGCACACAGTCCTCTATCCTGGTGGCCAGGATTTTTGCCAGCACCTTAGCATCCACGTTGAGGAGAGATATGGGCCTGTATGAACCACACTGCTGGGAGTCCTTGTCCTTCTTTAAAATTAACGTGATCAGCGCCCGCGACATCGTCGGGGGAAAAGTCCCCCCTTCCCATGCTTCATTGAGTGTCCGCACCAGCAAGGGGCCCACTAGGTCCACAAATTTTTATAAAATTCCACCGGGAACCCATCTGGCCCCGGTGCCTTCCCTGACTGCATCTGCCCGATCCCCTTAACTAGCTCCTCCAGCTCAATTGGCGCACCCAGCCCCTCCACCTTCTCCTCCTGCACCTTCGAGAAAGAAAGCCTGGCAAGGAACCTCTCCATTCCCCCCTCTCCCCCGTTGGCTCCGACCGGTACAGTTCCCCGTAAAAGTCCTTGAAGACCTCATTCACCTCTACCCCCTTCCGCACCACATTCCCACTCTTGTCTCTCACTCCAGCAATTTCCTTAGCCGCATCCCGCTTGCGGAGCTGATGAGCCAGCATCCTATTCGCCTTTTCACCATGTTCGTACACTGCCCCTTGTGCCTTCCTCCACTGTGCCTCCGCCTTTCTAGTGGTCAGCAAATCAAATTTAGCCTGCAAGCTGCGCCTCTTCCCCAACAGTACCTCCTCTGGTGCCTCTGCATACCTCCTGTCCACCTCCAGCATCTTTCCCACCAGTCTATCCCTCTCACTCCTCAGGGTGTAGTGTTAATGAGGTCAGTCCATAAGAGGGTCTTTTAGGAGTCTGGTAACAGCGGGGAAGAAGCTTTTTTTGAGTCTGTTTGTGCGTGTTCTCAGCGTTCTGTATCTCCTTCCCGATTGAAGAAGTTGGAAGAGTGAGTAAGCCAGGTGGGAGGGGTCTTTGATTATGTTGCCCGCTTTCCCCAGCAGCGGGAGGTGTAGATGGAGTTAATGAATGGGAGGCGGGTTCCTGTGATGGACTGGGCGGTGTTCACGACTCTCTGAAGTTTCTTGCGGTCATGGGCCGAGCAGTTGCCATACCAGGCTGTGATGCAGCCAGATAGGATGCTTTCTATGGTGCATCTGTAAAAGTTGGTAAGGGCCAGCCCATCTTGCTCCAACTTCCTTTTGTTTGTCCAGCTCGGTGAGGTTTTTCTTCCATGTCTAACCATACCCACACCATTTCCAGCGATGGGTACTCTTTGTGCCCTTTGCCATGTGCTCTTTCCGTTGGAGGCCCTCGAAGAACAATCTAAATATATAAATAAGAAGGACGGGAAAATTACCCAGCCCAATGCAATCGTGCCGAAGCCAGGTCTCATTATTTCCGAATGCGCTTGCCCATCAGCAGTCATTTAATCCTCTTGAAGAGATAGGGAAAAAAAATCACTCATTTCAAGATCCCCAGGCCAATCTACTTGGCCGTGGTTCTGTTACTATTATGCTTCTGTTCGGCACTATGCAAATGCAGATTGGTGCCGTTGCGTCAATAGGACGAGCAGAAAAATGTGAAACGAGATGACCTGAATTTATATCATTTTTAAAAATAATCTTTATTGGTGTCACAAGTAGGCTTATATTAACACTGCAATGAAGTTACTGTGAAAAGCCCCTTGTCACCACACGACGGTGCCTGTTCGGGAAAATTTAGGGAGAATTCAGAATGTCCAATTCACCTAACAAGCACGTCTTTTGGGACTTGTGGGAGGAAACCGGAGCGCCCGGAGGAAACCCACGCAGACACGGGGAGAATGTGCAGACTCCGCACAGACAGTGACCCAATCGAACCCGGGTCCCTGCCACTGTTCTACCATGCCTAACAGAAGGTTAACAGTTAAAGCCTAAAATTTCCGCTAAATGATTCCTTGGAATTTTCTGTCACTGTCGAGGTATTATCCATCAGATTCAGGTGCTTAACATCAATAAAGCATTTTTGTGGTGTGTGTAATTGGGATAGTGTTTCAATCAGGCCAGAGGCGAATCTAATATTCATGTTATTGGAATACATACTTTGGTGGATAGTTTTGCCTTTGGAACTACTCAAATTAGTCTTCTTTCACACTTGAATCTGACAGTTAAATTATAACGTCGTTTTGTATTGTGCAATCTTTATCACTTTTACACAATTGAACTTCAGGCAAAAATCATTTATTGGCGATATGAATTAAATTTCATTCGATTATACGGGGCAGAATGACACTCTTCACACTACGAGGCCATGGGGAATCCTGTGTTGTTCAACGTCTGTTTGTCAGGCTAAGGTAATATGGCATGAATGAATGGGGCACGGTTATGCGGGAAACGTGCTGAAAGAGAAGTCACTTCGATTCACTTTAATCCAAGATTTTCCAGAGACATTTTTCTGGGAATGAAGTACATCTAATTATCAAATGGTAAGGATTTAATGTTACTTAACAGACAAAACCTAAATCAGCCTCTGCCACCCTCCTTTATACTTGGGCCATCAACATAACAATGATGCCTTAACAGTATTGAATAGTTGTCAGACTTTGAAGAAAAAATATAGAGGAATATGCAGTGTAATTATTGAGTGACCATGCAGGTACACAACATAAATGTTTAAATGTATACATTTGCAGTTTTAGTCAACAGCACAAACTTGGGATGGAATCTTAACAACTAAATTATAAGATAGTTTTACATTGCACGAGCCTTTCAATTGTATGCAAAACTCTGTTTTTCTAACTCCAAATGCCAATAAAAATATATATTTAAAAAAATTACTCTGTTGAACTTCTGGCAATATAGGTTATCGGTTGTACCATTAAATTCCATTAGGTTGCGCGAGGTTGGCCAGAATGTTAGTTTGAGTGAATAGATGAACCCGTTGGCTGGGCGAGAGTGGCAAGTGTTGCAATTTGTCTTTGGATTACGGAAGAAAAAAATCAACTTGATTCCTGCTGTTGATCTCTGTCCAGCAACACCTGCTGGACGTTTCAAATGTGTAGTTGAACAGAATGAGTTCAACCTCGACTTCTCTCACAATTAAATAGTCTGATAAACTCCAGGGGCAGAATTATACAGTGCCCCGCTGATAAGTGTTCAGGCTGGCTGGGGCCTAATATACAATTCTCCAGATGGCCTAACTGCTGTCTTCCCACCCTCTCATAACTGTCTGCAATTTAACAGTAGGATAAGAGAGGCCTACACTGATCCACCCCACTCCCCCAACCTGCCCTAATTAAGACCCTGAAGTGGGAAGTTATTGAACACCAGTTGTTGCCCGCCTGTGAGACGACCAACGTGAAGTCCGTGTGGGCTTTGTATGTGGGCTACTTGTAGCCCCAGCCTGGGTCCACTGCATTACTGGTGCTGCTGGGACTACAGAGCTGCCAACCAACCAGTTGGCCAGCAGCTCACTGAAGCAGGACATCCTACCGAGAGTGAGACGCGGAATTCTCGTCTTCAACCGATTAACATGCTCTATCGGCGGGGTGAGTTCCTCCTTGACTCTTTTGGTGGTGGAGCGTGAAAACCTGCCCTCCAAAAAATTCTGCCCAGGCAATGAAATACTTCTGGAGAAATGGTCAAATGGGCAGGAGACTGGAGAGGGTTTGTACTTGAGGAAGTGGTTGCCACTGCCGAGTCAGTGACTCATCACAATTCATCTATGTCACCCTTTTTTCAGCATTGCCTGATCAGTGAATGTATTTTTTCATTGGACACATCAATTATTGAATTCACTTGCAGTAGGAGATCACTCACCACTGTTATGGGTGCAAAATTGTCCATAATTATTGGCAATGTGAGTTATTATTAAATGCTCCTTTTTGTAGGGTTTGACAGATACTTCAAGAGCCGGACCCTGGAGAATAACAGAAGAAACATATGGTTTGCAGAGTTTTGGGAAGCAAATTTCAAGTGCAAGCTGAGTCGACATGGGTTTAAACGTGGGAGCCATGTTAAAAAGTGTACAGGTATTGTGAAACCTTTATCCCTTATTTGTAAGCTGATTATTTTCTACATGTTTTGATTTCAGCTTTGATATTGCTTTTAGTTGGGGAGTTCCACATTCCGAGGGATAAATGATACTGACAGAATTGATCTAAACGAATTCTGAATATTATTCAAAATCAGACTTTGGAAGTCAGCTTGTTGCTATTAAATAAAATGGGCTGCTCATGGTAAAATCATTCAGCGTCTAATTTGGCGAGGGAATTGTGGTGAAGAAAATGTATGATTGAATTTTACCAGAGTAAAACATTACATACCTGGGATTGCAATTGCAGCTTCTGTGTGTTCAAGGCTTTGTCTCAGCTTTACGGTAAATCAATATCTCTCCATATGATAGTGCGAGCACATAATTGTTTGATCAGATCTTTGATTTGAAATGCTCTGTGCATGACATCTTTAACCAGATCAATTGATCATACAAATTTAAAATTTAGAACAATCTTTAATGTGAACGTATCACATTACTGTCAAGTTACTGCTTTGATGGCCACCAACAAAAAGTGCTTTAGGATATTTTGCTACATTAATGGTATTGGTCTTGAACTTGTTTTACATATATAGGATGCACACCAATTTGAATGTTAGATTTTATAACCTAATCAATACATTTTAAAAATTGTGCTGAGCCATTTACTTAAAATGAATTAACTTGTATATGCTTAACAGGTTGCATTACATTCCGTAGCCCAGTATTAAATAAATAGGTTAATGTAAAATATAGGAAATCATGAAAAGGTATTAAGTATTCATGCTATGGGAAAGCAATGATTGATATCGGAAATAATCCGATAAATGTTTGAAATAAATCAAGTCCATGGATATTTGCATGTTAGTGATTTGTACATGAATCTTTTCAAAGCATAATTTCAAAATCGATGATTTCTCAACCAGGTTTAGATCTTCAGGAAATCTCAAGATATTTGACTAAAATGAAATTTCCTAGCATCACGGGCAACACAAATTAAGAATATCTATCTCCGAATCTTTAACAGCAACAAAACTATGAATCAATTTTGATAAGTTCTTGTAAATTGCCATTATTTAAATGCAACAAACCATTTTTCTTTAACGAATGTTACCAACTGGTTGAACAACATTTGAAATTGTGCACCATGCCTGAAGGCTCCAAAAGGCATGCATCTGTCCTGTCCTGTAATGGTCCAACAAAATGCTGGCAGATGGGTCAGTAGTGTGAACAGTATGATCATTTCAATGACCCCATTCACATTTGTCGAACATTTGCCTCTTTGCTGCCCAAAGTTGGAATGCCAATTGCCCCCTTTAACATTTTGGTGAAGAACTATTTTTTCCTACGTTCCTAATTTTCAAGTTTCACATTCCCCAGCACGTGAATCCCTCTCCAAACTGAACAATCCTCCTGAATCAATGTTGCCATTTCCTTAGTAATCATGAACCTTTCAGTTACTCACCCCCTTTCACATCATTTTTTCACGTTCTCAGGGCTCCCCTGAAACCTGGAATCATCAGTGTTTGCTTCTGTATCCTCTCAATGACAATAATGTGTTGTGATTAGACATTAGAATTGCATGCAGTACTCCAGATGGGGTCTTTGAAAAACCCTTGCAACGCAACAATACAGTATCTTCTGCTTTGCATTTGATCCAATGTCTCTTCAATTCAATGCTTTATTTGATATTTTTACTACAGCTGAGCATTGTGCTGATGCTTTCCTAGATCTGTCGGTTATGCCCGATCTTATCCTGATTGGCATTTAGCCACATTGCTGATATTTCCTTTTTTGTTCCTTTGCACCATCTCAATTTTTACTCATCCAGAATGATTTATGTCTCCAGTCTATTCGTCCTGATATAACTAATCCAAATTCTTTTGAATTTTGTTGCCTTTCATTATTTGCTCTGTCTCCTGCTTTGTTGTTCCCTGCAAATTCATGAATCAAATTTCAGATACCGTGCCAAAAGTCTATAAAAAATAAACAGTATAAAAAATAAACAGTAGACTATCATTTCAAGCTATTTTTCTATGTCAAAGCAAAGTGCTTTCAAGCTTAAAGCCTTCTTTGCTGAGCAGAAATTAAATTAATTTATCGCTGGCATTTTGACCATGCATCCTTAAGGAATTAAAAATTAGTTGCGCTTAGCAGTAGAATAATACAAGATGTAGTACATCTTGGGCCAGTCTAGCTCAGTTGGCTGGGCAGCTGGTTTGTGATGCAGAGCGAGGCCAACGGTGTGGGTTCAGTTCCCGTACCGGCTGAGATTATTCATGAAGGCCGTTTTCTCAACCTTGCCCCTTGCCTGAGGTGTGATGATCCTCCGGTTAAATCATCACCAGTCAGCTCTTGTTGTCAAAGGAGAAAGCAGCCTATGGTCATCTGGGACTATGTGACTTGACTTTACTTAAATATATCAGTATACACAATAATGTATATCAGTACACAAAATAATGTATCACCCAACTGACCACCAGCAATTCCACAAATATAGCTCACCACGTTATAATAGTTCAAGATCAATAGCTACGGTCTATTTCTACTTTGCCGGAAATGGACAAAAAAACAACTTTTCACCACCGCACCTCGGTAAAGTAATAGCAGTGGGAACAGGACTAGCTTTGAGGAATTTCCTCACCACAGGCAAGTGTTTCCACTTGAATGTGTTCTGTTTTTGCAGTGCAGATCACTGATGTTACCATAACCAACACAAAGGATTATAAAATTATAAACACAGATTCCATTCAGCACCATTTCCGTCTCTGCAGCCTTTTGTGCTAATTTGAAAAACATTGCCTGGAAGTGGACCCCAGTTGCAAAACCACTAAGAGGAGGGTGGTGTAAACACTCTGCTTTCCCTAGCCCACAAGCAGTGCTCTAAAAACCTTCTCACAAGGCGAAACTTTAAGTGGCAGGTGTCCTGCAGCCTGGAAATTATGCCAGGCCACAGATAAAGCTGTGAAAAAAAGCTGGAATCCTCATTAAAATATTTAAATGGGCAACCCACTTCCTGGGCGTAGGTTGATTGCTCATTCCTTGTCCTACCCCTACTAAACCTGGAATTGGGAGGGAAGGAGATTGGTTGTGTTGGGCATTTTTAAGTCTATCCTCAGTTCTAACCCATCAATTTTGGATGTCCCATCCAGTCCTTTGCCTTAGCAACTAATTGCTGATTTGGAAGTTAGACAAATGTCTTCAAAATCCCAGGTGTCAAATGTGGTGATGTGCATCACTGTAAATACACAAGGGGTTAATGTAAATACATGTAGACTAGCTAGACACTAGAGGGAGCACCAGAGACATCACACACACACACTCAACCAATAGATCAGTTAGATAGGACACGACCAATGGGCATTCACGATACGCACAGAGGTGACATGACCACAGGGGGGCATTACACCAACACATATATAAAGGATATCACGCACATGATCTGCCTCTTTCCAGTGGAGACACTCAGTGAGTAGAGACACAGGGTTGATTCAATATCACTCCCACCATGTGGATTGTAGCAGACTGGTTAGTCAGTCTGGGTAGCTATAGAAGGATTAACAGTAGTGTCGAACCCGAGTAATAGAAGTGTAAATAGTTTAATAAACGTGTTGAAGTTATCTCCACGTCAGAACCTTCCTTTGTCAAGTGCACCACAAGGAAGCCGCTTATGCTACACCTAGAGCATAACAAAACATCAAATATCAGCTTGCATTTCTCAGTCCAGCATTTCAAAAACAGTTTTAAATACAACGTAACAGGTTTAAACATAACTTGTCTAGCTCAATTTCCCAGCAAGTTTGCTTAAAGTCACCAAAAGCTTCATTTCATCTTTATTCATATACTGCCACACAGTTGTGCCATTTTATTGCTAAAACACAAAACAGTAGAGCAAGTCTAATAGGTTAATGTTGTCCCGAAGGCATTTTGTTTAAATCTCTGTGTACAGTGTTAATCTCATGGAGAGGTTACTGCTGTAAAAACATGCCTGGAGATACGTTTGACTTGAGATTGGCGTAAAACAATTGCCTTTGTGTTTCATGGTTGAGCTGTTGTTCAGGTGAATGCATCGGATGCAAGCTAAGTGCCATCTTTTAAATGGAAGGCTTTCAGAAAGTCCTCATTTGATCAACAATTTTCCTCATATTTCGAAGCTTGACCTCTGCTTTCCAAAGGATCTAATTTGAGTCGGTGTTATCCGGCGCATGTTAACATTCCAATCTTCCTTGTGAGCTGCGGCCTATCATTCACTCAACCTCATTGCATGCCTGAAAGGAATATGATAAAGGAGCTGCACTCCGAAAGCTAGTGATTCCAAATAAACCTGTTGTACGTCAACCTGGTGTTGTAAGACTCCTTACTGAATGGAATATCTAAAGCATTGAACATGTAAATGATTTCCATTCTAGAAGGGTAGAATAATTCGGGCAGCACGGTAGCACAAGTGGATAGCACTGTGGCTTCACTCACCAGGGTCCCAGGTTCGATTCCCCACTGGGTCACTGTCTGTGCGGAGTCTGCACGTTCTCCCTGTGTCTGCGTGGGTTTCCTCCGGGTGCTCCGGTTTCCTCCCACAGTCCAAAGACGTGCTTGTTAGGTGCATTGGCCATGATAAATTAACCTTAGTGACCCAAAAAAACGGTTAGGAGGGGTTATTGGGTTACGGGAATAGGATGGAAGTGAGGGCTTAAGTGGGTCGGTGCAGATTCGGTGGGCCGAATGGCCTCCTTCAGCACTGTATGTTCTAATATCAAATGAATTAAACAATCTTAATTTAAAAGAATGAACGTAGCTGTGCATAGTCAAGAAACTACTTGTACAAGGAATTTGGCCTGTTTCAGTTATTGAAAGACATTGAAAATCTTCAGTTTTATCTAACATAAGATGCAGCATTGTCTAGAATATCAACTTCTGAGGAAGGATAACATATTTGAGCGATTCGAGTAAGGGTGGCAGATCTCCTTTCCCAAAAGATGGGTTGTTACTACAATCGATGATAGTTTCCTGGTCACTATTACTGAGGCTAGCTTTGTATTCCAGGTTTATTAATTGAATTTAAATTCCACCCACTGTTATAGTGGGATTTGGATCCATGCCCCCAAAGGATTTAGCCTGGGCATATGGGGTAATAGTCCAGTGACAATACCACTGTGTCATTAACTCTCAACTTGCTTTATGTGTTTGAATTGGCCTTTTCATATTCTTGACATTAATGTCATGTTTGTGTTTTCATAATATTCCAGGTATTCTATTACTCTTATCCATCTGATGATATGTTAGAGCAGTGGTTCCCAAACCTTTTCCTGGTGTGGCCCCGTTCTAATGCCTCAGACTTTATGTGATTTGCGAAGAGGTTCGAGAGTGTTGGGTGGCTGGGGTAGGAGGCAGCTTGAGTTTTGAGTTGTTTGGGGCGGGGGGTGGAATTGAGTGTGTCCCCTGCTCCTTTTCCCCCATCTTCCCCTCCTAACCTTCAAAGGCTGACTATGCAGATAGAGGATGGCACAATGGCTAAGTTTAGTAAAAAGATCTCCATATTGAGCAGTGTTTAATCGTAACACACTGGGGTACTTAGAACGTTGCTACAGTTTACGTCCACTAGCATTGGGTTTCTTTTGTTTAAGATATACAATTAATATGTGACTTTAGTGTCACTAACTTTGTGTTTGCTCACCAATTTGGGGAAATTATTTGTAGGACCAGTTGACAACATATCCCGAATAGCACTACAGAAGAATAGCTCCTTTTTGCAACAACTGGACATTAATTCTGAAGTGTTTTGCGATGTCGGAGACAATGGGATTTTAACCCACACATGACAGGTAGGCAAGGGTTAGAGGGGAATGTTAAATCATCAAATGTGCAATACCTGTTCTGCTGCGAATGTACCTGATTCCATTTCAACCACAGTGAATTTGGGGGAACCCTAAGTAATCCCATTCTGGTAAAGCTGGAAAGGCCGTTTCTATATTTTGACAGCCAATAAAAGGTAATGCTAACTGACGTGTTTTCCAAGGTTCAGGAAATTTGGCGGCTAAGGGGAGACGGCGAAAAGGAGATTCAGCAAGTGAATACTAATTATAGCACTGCTTGTGGGCCAGAAGGAGCAGAAATACTTCTTCCAGCCTTTCACTCAAAATCTTATGCCACAATTATTCATTCTCATCTCCATATCAGTAATGTTTCCTCTTTCTTCCCAGGTCGGACTTCCCAGCGCCAGTCACTGCCTCCTAATTACCAGCCTGCATTGCTCCTGGCTCCCTCTTTCAACTGGCGTTCCGACCCTCGGCAACCCCAATCTTTCCTTTTTGTCGAGAACTGTCTCTAATGTTTCCAGGCTGCAGCCTACTAACACTGGCTTTCCCACCTGGCTGCCTCAAGGTTGCCGAACTGGGTGCCTGCTAAGTAGTAAAATTGGAACAAAAATGGCAATGAGATCCTACTGTTAAATTCACTTTCCAAAATTGCCAGATTTTACTCCCACTCTGCTCTCCCCTGTTCCCTGCAAATGCAGGGGCCGGTTTTCCATTTGTTTTACAGTCCTTAACCTGATCAACAAAAATATCAGTTTCTTTGAAACAATCAATTAATCTGACTCTTTACAATGTTCAATGGTTTAGTGCATGATAAACTTTAACTAGCAGCTATGAGTAGAAAAAGCTAACGTCAGCTTTATCATCTAAAGAGCTTTGCTCACAACAAGAGACTTGACGACACAAAAGGAGGCCATGCAGCTAATCATGAGTCATCCACTATAACAAGTCACTGGGGTTGTTGTAAGTATATTACTTTGGTTGAACCAATTAAACTAAATTCAACAAACTAAGGGACAATTCAAAAGAGCATACTACATCAAAGAAAAACAAATTGCAAAGGAAACTTAAAACATGAAACCAAAAGATGATTAATCCAGTTGATAAAACACACCAGTTCCCATGGTCGCCCACAGGGCATGGAAGACCTTGATGCTGTCGGCCTCTTTAGGGACACTCGACAACGTATATAGCTACGGAAGAGAGGGAGACAGTTGGGTCCAATTAAGGGGCAATTTAGCATGGCCATTCCACCTACCCCGCACATCTTTGGGTTGTGGGGGTGAGACCCACGCAAACAGGGAGGACCCTGCGTCCCTTTGAAAATCTCGGCACATATCACATAACCACACTACACAGTTGAGTAAAGTAATGAAGTCATGAAAGTGACTGAAATTGATGTGAAGGCCAAATACATTGTACAATGAGAGACTTTCTTTCTAGATGGAATTATGTTTTAAGATCTGAACTTTGGAGAAAAAATAATAGTAAAATATATATGAATATCTGGACTTAAAATGAATAAAAAGTCCACAACATAGAACCACTCTGATGAAGAGCATCCAGACTGGAAACGTTAGCTCTGTTCTCTCTCCACAAATGCCATCAGTCCCGCTGAGATTTGAACAAAACTAGAAAGAAAGACAGAAGCTTTGACAAAGAGTCATCCAGACTCGAAATGTTAGCTCCCTTCTCTCTCCACAGATGCTGTCAGACCTGCTGAGATTGTCCAGCATTTTCTGATTTGATTCCAGCATCCGCAGTAATTTACTTTTATTTTCTCCCTTGGCTGAAAATTACACAATTCTGCAGGTCGAGCATTGTGTTTCTGCTCAGAGACCAGCGGAACTTGTCACATGTTCTCAGTTTTATTTTACATTAATTTTAAGTTCACAATAATTTGCATAAATTACAAAGGAAAAATAGCTAGACTTATGACTGAAAACAATTTTACAGACAGCAAGTGACTGTTCCGTACAACCTTCATCTTGCAGACTGACTGACTGAGCATCCAACCAGTTCCTAATTGAAACCTTGACAATTAAGGGGACATCATGAAATGCTCGTTACTCCTGATAGATCATTGCAACTGCCAGTCAGCATTATGTATTGTTTATGACAGAAACGAGTTTCATGCTTCACAAAGCAGTCACGAAAGACTGATTGTGTCATATTGGAATGCATGATGTGTGTTACTTTGGTTAAGAAATGAATTCAAATGAAATTTTAATTAATGACAATTCCAGGAAGTGACAAGAACATCCTGGTAGATTATGTATGCAGAGGTGAAACAGTTCATTTATATTTGGAGCCTGTCAAGATATATCTGCATCCAGTCACTTTTTTTCCCATTGAAGACAAAGAACAGTTAAATTGAGTGGACTCAATGTGATAGATGGATTTCAATACAAGTAAATGTCAGGTTACCCATAATATTCAAAAGAAGATCGATCCAGGTATTATTTAAATATTGAAAAACTAGTTACAGTGGAGGTTCAAAGAGGTTTGAAGATCGCTGTCTATGCCACTAAAAACAAATCAAGAAAGATAATGGCATGATCGCCTTGGGCGAGAATGCAAAGCAGAGAATATTTTGCTACATCTGCACAAGGCCCTGGTGAGACCACATCTGGCAGACAGTTCTGGGCACTGCACCTTAGACAGGGTATATTGACCTTGGAAGGAGTGCAGCATGGATTCACCAGACTGATACCAGACCTAATAGAGTTAGATTATTGAGGAAAGATTGCATCAATATGCATTCCCTGGAACATAGGTGAAGGGGTGTTTGGTTGAAAGGTTTTGAAAGGGATTGATGGAGTAATTAGAGATAAATGTTTTCTGCTGCTGAGGAGTCTAGGACAAGGGAACATTGGACTGCATTTTTATCTTTGAGGCAGGTAGCAGGAATCAGGAGATTTCCCAGCTTGGTGCACCCGCCTCGGGAGAAAGCGGCTGCAAAGACAGAGGGTGGAATTCTTCGTCAGCGTGATTCTCCGTTTTGCCAGCACCCGGGGCTTCTCCATAATGGGAAACCCTATTGACCAGCCGGCTTAAGGGAGAATCCCGCCGGCGGGCCAGGGCAGAAAAGTGGTACGGTGGGGCGGAGAATCCAGCCCACGATTTTCATTGTGGTGATTTCAGGTGCAGACTGCAGTTGGGCCAGTTGACCTCAGAAAAAGAAAACTCCAGGAGCTGCCGGGTGCTGAAACAGGATGCAGGAACGGTCAGCCTGGGTGCTGTGGGAATTTGTTCCAGTTATAATAAACAGCGTGAGACTCTCTAGTACTCACCATTCACACTCCCTTATCCCCAACATACTTTCCATGCCTACCTATGCCACTTATGCCATTCACCCCCACCCCCGTAGCCCCATGTTGATCAATGCCAAACCCACTCATCCCCCAAGGCCCCTCATGTGCTTCCATGCCCATCCACCGACTGTGTAGAACCAACAAACCCTCTGGTGACAATGTAATATGTTTCAAATAAAGCTTTAAAAAAGTAATTCACTGATAACTTTCCACTTTGATTTTAAAAACTCACACTACAGAAAAAAAATGTCAATCTTCCAAACGCTTTAAAGTATCAATAGCAAAAATTGCAAGCACTTGAAACCTTTTTATCTTACGTAAATTGACAGAACAGATCAGAGAGCAAGAGTTGTCAAGCAAGTAATGTTTTCCCTGAGCTCAGCTCTTGTAATAGTCAAATGGCTGTCTTGGCTTTTTCTTTTAAGTGGAAACCTATCAATGAATGATATTTTTAAATACATTTTTTAACACATCCTATTATTACTATAGAGTTCATTGATTCAATATGGTGGATGAATTGGCATGGAAGTGTCATTGCATTTCATGGGGGCCATGCGGGATGGGTGGGGGCATAGTTTTGCATGGACGGCATGGGTAAGAGCTTTTGAACTTGCCCTTTAAAAGGTTCCCTTCTCACAACTATGGGTTACAACATCTCTTGAGGTGCCATGAACCACAGGTGCTTCACAAGCTGGCTCGACTTGGAGAACTCCGACGTGCCTCTGCCCACAATGCAGCCGGCCATGTTGTCAATTACAAGGTGCAGGCCCGTGACCCAAATCAGCCCACAACCTTAAATAACACTGTGAAAAATTGGAAATCCCAGGAATAGGGTTGAGAATCCTGGAATCAGGAATCTCATCCCTCTACAAAGTCTCCCCAACTCCATGAAAATCTAGTCCATTATCTTAAAATCGGAAACCAGGTTTATGGGAAGAAAAGTTTGGGAATTCTTGATACAAAGAGTTGCAAAATTGAAACTAAGTACAGCGGGTTCAATTCCTGTACCAGCTGAGAATTCTGAATTCTCCCTCTACGTACCCGAACAGGCACCGGAATGTGGCGAGTGGGGGCTTTTCACGGTAACTTCATTGCAGTGTTAATGTCAGCCTACTTGTGACAATAAAGATTATTTATTTATTTTATTTTATTTAGTAGATGCTGGTTTAACTAATATTAAGTTGATAGTTTTTGCTCGGCAAGAGGAGACAGTTCTAACTAAATCAACCATGCTGTCATTGAATAGTGGAACAGATTCAAGGGGCTGAATGGCCTCCTATTACTTCTATATTCCTAATGTACAGTAAATTGGAATCTGTCGCAACAATGTAAGAAATAAGAAATCCAATTCTTTTTTCTATTTAACTGAACAGGCTGTTATTTAGTCGCAAGAAGTTATCGCTTTGACCAATCTTAGAGACGTAGGGTTTATGAATCGATATTCTTGCGTAGAATAACGTTGAAAAATGAATTATATTGGTACAGTATTACAAAATGACCATGACTTAGTTTCCTCTGTAATGCCTGTAGTTTCAATTATGGGTGAATGAAGATAGAATAAAATGGGTTGAACTGAACCGTGAAAATGCAGTGGAAAAGGGACAGAATTGCTTAAAAGGTCAATTTTGGTGCAACATAAAGTTTTCTTCACACATCTGCCGGATTTTGTTCAAACTCGTTATTACCAAAGTGTAGCTTCACTTATTGTGTAATTGTTTTTCCTGTGATACGGAAATTTTAATGATTCATTGAATATTTGTACTGGCCTTCATCTCTATGTAAATTTATCCTCACAGTTTTCAGTCTCACTTCTTTACGAGTAGATTAGTTGCCATCCTATTTGAAGGAGTTAATTCACAACATGGTTCCTAGTTCCACTGTTTCTCAATTCCACGACTACATGTGGTGGTTGGAAGAGGGAAGTTGTTGAATTCTGTAAGTTGCATTATCACATACTAAAGAGTTCATAGTCTCTTCTGCAAATGTGAGAAGGAAGCATAGGGCTGGATTATTAGACCCCAATGAGGGCAGGAGTGGAGTTGTGTACCCAGAAGGAAAAAGGCAGTGAAACAGGGAAATAAGAATACTGCTCTGAATTGGTCTTGCATACTTTAAAATGAAACACCAGTAAAAAGGGGAAATAAGAATACTGGTCAGAACTGCTTTTCCCTACTGGGTAAATACGTGCTATTGGCTGGTGTGCAAGTTCCCAGGCATAGCAAGCAGCAGATGCCCATCTGAGAGTTGACGACATGGGGCGGCATGGTGGCACAGCAGTTTGAACTGCTACCTCACAGCGTCAGATATCTGGGTTCAATTCCCACCTTGGGTGACCCAGGTAGGGCTGCTGACACTTGGTGCGGCAGGGCACGGGAAGAGCTGCTCACGCTAGGTGTTGCAGGGCGCAGACAGCTGCTCACACTGGGTGCTGTGGGGAGCAGGCAGGGCTACTGACACTGGGTGTTGCAGGACGCAGACAGCTGCTCACAATGGGTGTTGCAGAGCGCAGACAGAGCATCTCACACTGGGTGTTGCAGAGTGCAGACAGACCTGCTTGTGGTATTTACCACTGATGGATTATACTGTGTAATAAAGCCTCAATTACATTCTACTCTCGTCTCGTCGTAATTGATAGTGCATCAATTTATTACACAGAGATTTTTCAGAGATGGACCACCGCATCAAGGCGGGTCGCCTGCAGCTGCATCCTCAAGCAGACAACGCCAACGAAGACTGCGAACATTGGCTAGCCTGTTTTGAAGGTTACATCGGGTCTGCGCCAGACCCAGAAGCTCCAGATTCTGTACACGCGGCTGAGCTCCAATGTTTTCCCCCTCGTCCAGGACGCGCCAACCTACGTAGAAGCCATGGTGCTACTGAAGGAGAATTACGCTCAGTGGACCAACAAAATCTATGCCAGGCATCTCCTATCCACACGGCACCAACTTCCCGGTGAGTCTGTGGAAGATTTCTGGCATGCCCTGCTCACCCTAGTGAGAGACTGTGACTGCCAGGCTGTTTCAGCCACTGAACACTCGCACCTGCTGATGAGAGACACGTTCGTGACGGGCATAGGGCCTGACTGCATTTGCGGCGACCAAAAAACTAGTGCTCTCGCTTACGGTCACCTCACATACCGTACAGGCCGTACACGGACCACCCCCCTTGTGCATCGTGGAACCCGCTGACGGCCACCCCAACATGGACCCCATCGTTGAAGCTATGCGACATTAGAGGCATTACCTGGCCGGCAGGAGATTCACTCTCCTCACTGACAAATGGTCGGTTGCCTTCATGTTCAACAGCACACAGCGGGGCAAGATCAAATTTTTTTTTTTTTTTTTAAATTTTGATTACCCAATTATTTTTTCCAATTAAGGGGCAATTTAGCGTGGCCAATCCACCTACTCTGCACATTTTTGGGTTGTGGGGGCGAAACCTACACAGACACGGGGAGAATGTGCAAACTCCACACGGACAATGACCCAGAGCCGGGATCGAACCTGGGACCTCAGCGCTGTGAGGCGGTTGTGCTAACCACTAGGCCATCGTGCTGCCCGTGGGCAAGATCAAAAATGATAAAATCTTGAGGTGGAGGATCGAGCACTCCACCTACAAATACGAGATTTTGTATCGCCCTGGTAAATTCAACGAGCCCCCTGATGCCCTATCCCGATGCTTATGTGCCAGTGCACAAGTGGACCGACACCGGACCCTGCACGACAATCTCTGTCACCCAGGAGTCACCCGTTTTTACCACTTCATTAAGGCCCGCAATCTGCCCTACTCCATCGAGGAAGTCAGGGCTATCACCAGAGACTGCCAGGTCTGCGCGGAGTGTAAACCGGACTTCTACTGCTCAGACCGTGCGTGCCTGGTGAAGGCGTCCCGCTCCTTTGAACGCCTCAGCGTGGACTTCAAAGGGCCCTTCCCCTCCACCGACCAAAACATGTACTTCCTCAGTGTGGTCGACGAATATTCTCGATTCCCCTTTGCCGTCCCATGCCCTGATATGACATCTGCCACTGTCATCAAAGCCCTCAACACTATCTTCGCTCTGTTCGGATTCCCTGCCTATGTCCACAATGACCGGGAATAACCGGGGATCCTCATTTATGAGCAGCGACAGTTCCTGCTCAACAGGGGCATTGCCTCGAGGAGGACGACCAGCTACAACCCCAGGGGCAACGGGCAGGTGGAGTGGGAGAATGGGACGGTCTGGAGGGCCGTCCATCTGGCCCTACGATCCAGAAATCTCCCGGCCTCCCGCTGGCAGGAGGTCCTCCCTGACGCACTTTACTCCATTTGGTCGCTCCTGTGCACCGCGACTAACAAAACCCCCCTTGAACGTCTCTTTGCCTTCCCCAGGAAGTCTACCTCTGGGGTTTCGCTCCCAACATGGCTGGCAGCTCCAGGACCCGCTCTCCTCCGTAGACACATGCGACTCCACAAGGCGGACCCGTTGGTTGAAAGGGTACTTCTACTCCACGCCAACCTGAAGTACGCTTACATAGCATACCCCGACGGCCGGCAAGACACAGTCTCCCTCAGGGGCCTGGCACCAGCTGGTTCCTCACACATGCCCCCCGGCGCCACCCTCCCTTCCCCTGGCGCACCCTACCGCAGCCCCCGCTTCAGGACAATCTGTCCTCCCTTTGCTCCCACCCGGGGATGAAGAGGATTTCGACACGCTCCTAGAGTCACCGAAGACCAAACCGATGCCGGAGTCGCCACCAGCACTGCGGCGCTCTCAAAGACAGATGATGGCACAGGACCGCCTAAATTTGTAATATTCTCTGTGATTTTTAAAAGCAACTAATGTGGTAGTCACCACTGATGTATTATACTGTATATATATATATGGGTTTTATGATAAGGCCCCGTACTACAGGTACGGGGGTAGATCCCTGCCTGCTGGCTCCGCCCAAAAGGCGGAGTATAAATATGTGTGCTTTCCGTACTGCAGCCATTTCGTCAGCTGCTGTCGGAGCCAACACATCTCTGTGTAATAAAGCCTCGATTACATAAAACATAGAACATAGAACAGCACAGCACAGAACAGGCCCTTCGGCCCTCGATGTTATGGCGAGCAATGATAACCCTACTCAAACCCACGTATCCACCCTATACCCTTAACCCAACAACCCCCCCCCCCCCCCCCCTTAACCTTACTTTTTAGGACACTACGGGCAATTTAGGATGGCCAATCCACCTAACCAGCACATCTTTGGACTGTGGGAGGAAACCGGAGCACCCGGAGGAAACCCACGCACACACGGGGAGGACGTGCCGACTCCGCACAGACAGTGACCCAGCCGGGAACCGAACCTGGGACCCTGGAGCTGTGAAGCATTTATGCTAACCACCATGCTACCGTGCTGACCTTCTACTCTCGTCTCGTCGTATTTGATAGTGCATCGCTGCTCACGCTGGATGTTGCACGGCACAAACAGAGCTGTTCACACTGGGTGTTGCATGGCACAGACAGTGCTGCTCACACTGGGTGTTGCAGGGCACAGACAGAGCAGCTCACACTGGGTGTTGCAGGGCACAGACAGAGCTGCTCACACTGGGTGTTGCAGGGCACAGACAGAGCTGCTCACACTGGGTGTTGCATGGCACAGACAGTGCTGCTCACACTGGGTGTTGCAGAGAACAGACAGAGCTGCTCACACTGGGTGTTGCAGGGCACAGACAGATCTCCCACCCATGATGTTCACTCTTAAGGGAGAGACCAGAACTGGAGAACAACAGGCAAGGAAAATGTTTTTCTCTCGGAGAGTTGAAAATCTTTTGAATTCCCTTCCCGGGAGAACATAAAACCATCCTCAACTCCACATTTCACTATCCCCTGATAAACTTTGACTCTATTGTTAGTGAAGAAGAACAGCAAAATTTGTGGACGATACTAAAACAGGTGGTAAAGCAGGCAGTGAAGAGGACATCAAATTTGTACAGATGGATATTTTTACAGATGTGACAAGTGAAGCATCAGAGGGATCAGCTAAAGGATCAGGGCAAAATTTGGCAGATGGGGTTTAATGTGGTTAAGTGTGAGGTTCTCCATTTTCGGCAAAAAAATAGAAAGGCAAGTAATATCTAAAGATCAGAGGGTGGTGAATTTGTGGAACTCGCTGTCCCATAGTGAGGTGGAATCGGAGTCATTAAATGGTTTCAAGGAGATAGATATATTTCTGATTAAAAAAACTTGTTTTTTATGGGGAACAGGTGGAGACGTGTATTTGAGACCAGGATGAGGTCAGCCACGATCTGATTGAATGGCGGAGCGGGCTCGAAATGGCTGAATTACCCACTTCTGCTCCTAATTCCTACGTTCCTATAACACTGGAGCAGGAGTAGGCCATTCCTAATTGCTTGCTGCACCTGCATGCTATCTTTTAATGACTCATGAGCAAGGATACCCAGGTTCTTTTGAGCTGCAACACTTCCCAACCCTCAAAATTTATGAAACACCCCGCCTTTGTTTTCTATTCAGAGTAGATAACTTCACACTGAAGACCACAATCCGATCTTGATCTTATTGAATAGCAGACCCGGCTCGGGGCCTGAATAGCCTGCTCCTAATTCATATGTTTGTAAGCTGGAGAAGGTGCTACCATCTTGCAATGCCCTCTATCTCACTTGCCTGGAAAGGCAGGCTGATGCCTCTTCCTTTCTGGAGATTGGCCATCCATCTCAATTGGCCATCCAGCTTCATCCGTCCACCTGCCATTCTAAATTGTTTGGTGAGCGATTGATTCAGCAACCTGGGAAAATTATAGCCAGATGACTATTCCTCCCACAGTGCAGGCTTCTGACCACCAAAGCTGCGGAGAAAATCCTGCATTAATAGTGTTACCTAATATTTTTCTATATACTTCAAAATCAAACTGTAATTTTCTAAATAGTACTCCTTATGGAATTGCTTTCCTGCCCAATGCTAATGAGGATTTCAGCCTGTTTAAACTGAAACAGTTAAAGTTTCTACAAAAGTAATAGAAAAATCTATTTTCCACAAATAATTTGGAGCTATGAAAGTACTGGAGTTAATGCTTGGCATCTAACTCAAATTGCAATTCCTCTAATATAAGTGACAGAAACCCACCGAACAGAAAGTTCATACACCACCCACAACTAGGAAAGCATTAGCTAGAAAGATAAAATGCTGATATTGATCAGGTCAGGAAGCATGTGTGGATTGGAAACAGAGTTAAAGTTCCAAGTTGGTGACCCTTTGTCAGAATGAAAAAGAGAAAGCGTTTGTGGACTAATATAGAAAGGGGTGAAAATTAGACTTTGTTGTTCCTGTTTTATTGGTCAAAGACCAACATGGCCCTAGGATATCTGAAAAACATTGAGCTGATATTGGGGCAAATCTTTTTAAAAATCTTTTGTGATGGTTTAAAATAAAAGTTCAGCTTCTGTGCAGTTTTAGGAGCCTCCCTCCCACCACCCCAGGAAATTGAGCTGTTCTGTTCCACATCTGTTGCACTCACGTTTCTCTGACGTGGATGAAACCTCACAAACTCCCCTCTATAAAAAGGTAAGGACTTTTTTTTAATAAAAGCAAACTACTGCGCATGCTGGAAATCTGAATTAAAACCCCAAAATTCTGGAAAAACTCAGCAGGTCTGGCAGCATCCACGGAGATAGAAGCGGAATTAACGCTTCGAGTTCATGTTACCCTTCAGAGTTAAAGAGAAGGAAAAATGTGATGAATTGTACAATGTCATGTGAGTGTTCCTTTAAGAAATGTTTTTGTCTCATCGCATAGCTTCAGTGATGTCATTGTATGGGTGGAGCTGGGCTGTGGCTCTGTGAGTTTACTTTTACTTTGAGTTTGGACTGGATTGAACTGCACAGGTTGAAAGAAGGATTTCTCTATCTTCATTTTAAAAGCTGTTTCCAAACTGTTTGATAACGTAAAATAGATAATAGCTTTCTAGAAGCAATTCAAACATGCTGTTTGGAAAGGAAACAAGAGTATCCATACCAAGTCTTATACCAGTAAGAGTGTCGTGTGCACCTTTGAAAAGAAGGTTCTGGTTTTTCCTTGGATCTTATTATTAAATTGGAACAGTAAAGGGGGGATTCATTGAGGGTTATACATAGATTACTGTAGCTGTGTGGGGTATTTATGTTTGTAGTTTATAAAACTTCTTGCATGTGCGTGTTAATACAAATGTTAACTGAATTTGTAGAATAAAGTTTTTTTTAAAATTAAAAGCACCTAAGAACTTTGTTGAATAACATCTGCAACACAGGCTCTTGTGCTCATCAAAGCCACATTCAATAAACAGCTGGAGGTCAGGTGAACTCCATGATATACCTTGGAGTTTTCTGAACCCTGGCCTATAACAATAAGAAGGGGTTGGAGGGAGTGGAGCAAAGTCGAAAGTCATTGATTGGTGGGGGCAGAGATATCTTGGGTAAAAGACAGAAAAGTGTTGATGGCAGTGGGAAGGATTGTGGATGGTGCTGATAGTGGCATGGTGGTAAGACAACAGAGTTCTGTTAAGAGGAGGACAAAGGTCAGTGCTCAGTGCAAACAAAGCTAAAGAGCAAGTGACAGATCGCCCAGTTTTATTTTGGTGGGGGGGGGGGGGGGTTGGGTAGGGCTATGCCAGACAAAAGGATTGAAAGAAAGGGAGTTACAATGGAGGAGAAGGGTTACAGTCTAAACTTGTTGAACTCAAAGTTGAGTCACAATAGCTGTAACGTGCCTAACCGGAAGATGTTCAGGGCAGCACGGTAGCATAGTGATTAGCACAATTGCTTTACAGCTCCAGGGTCCCAGGTTCGATTCCCGGCTTGGTTCACTGTCTGTGCAGAGTTCTCCCCGTGTGTGCGTGGGTTTCCTCCGGGTGCTTCGGTTTCCTCCCACTGTCCAAAGATGTGCAGATTAGGTGGATTGGCCATGCTAATTTGCCCTTAGTGTCCCAAATTGCCCTCAGTGTTGGGTGGGATTACTGGGTTATGGGGATAGGGTGGAGGTGTGCAGTTGGGAAGGGTGCTCTTTCCAAGAGCCGGTGCAGACTCGATGGGCCAAATGGCCTCCTTCTGCACTGTAAATTCTATGAAAATGAGGTGCTGCTACTCCAGTTTGTGTTTTTTCTCCCACACAACCGCCCCCTCCCGCCACCTACTGGACCATCTGTCACTTGTTATTTAGTTTTGCTTGCACTGAGCACTGACCTTGGTTCTTCTATTAACAGATTCTGGTATCTTACCTTTATGGCATTGTCAGCACTTTCTATAGTACTTCTCACTTAACACTTTTTCTGTCGTGTGCCAGACACACCTTTGTTGCAATCTCTCCCAGCTCCCACCTACCACTGACCTTCAACTCCCATCCGTTTGCTCAACTCATCCTTTGCAGAATATAGTCCCTCACATTTTCCCTCTCTTTAACTCCGAAGAAGAGTCACACGGACTCAAACCGTTAACTCTGTTTTATGTTCTTTTAGATTTTGCTGCAGGGTCAAGAGGAAGTTGGCTCTTCTTAGATCCACTGGGGGCTGTGAAGCAGCTCACAATCAGCCCTCCCTCTCATGTTCTGTCTGCCATCACAACTCAGGTGTGGCCACATAAATTAATTGATTGGAAATGGGGGAACCTCAGATCTAGGCAGGTGCCGGTTCACTGAACTAAATAATGCTAATAAGGCCCAATCTTGGGGAGGTCTCAGGCCTCCTGGTCCCTTGCATTTCAGGCCTGAAGGTTAGAGCTAATAGGAATTTGTACCCCAAAGATTCTAATTCCAAATCATGGCTCCTACATTTGCTCTTGTACGATGGCAACAATAAAAATTGTGAAACATTTAAAAAATGATAAGTTGGTAAAGAACATCAAATCCGTGCAAGGTTACTGTCGTATGATTTATTTGAGTGGGTCTATTTATTTACTTGTGGGGTATGGCTTTTATTTTCAAAATGAAGTCTTTTGCACCAGTGAACTTGTTGAGCAGTAATGTTGCTCCAAAAATTCAAGTGTGTGACATGACAGGCAAACCACAAGTGATTTCATGGATAAAACTATGACAGCTTAGTAGCAGTGGCAGAAACATCACAGGCCATCAACCAGCCACTTGAACAAACAACTAAAGTGTTCCCCAGGGTAATAAAACCTCCAGCAGGTTGACAGCACTGACTTAAAACAAACAGTCCAGTCAGGAGCTCTCAGGCATTTCTAGTAGAGAGTGGCAACAACAATTTCAGAGAGAACAGTCTAGGGATAGCCTTCACTGTATGGGGGACGTTGTGCATATCTATTTATTCCATTCTTTTTATTGGCATTTTATTTGCTCTGATAATTGAGAAGAGAGTATCCTTTCTCCAAATTGGCTTAATAGCTAACAAAAAGACCGTGGGCGGGATTCATCGTTTCCTGACGTCAATTTCGTTATTGGCTATCGGGTGGAGAATCCCTTTTGACGCCAAAATTGGGGGCACCGCCTGTTTGATGCAGGCTTTGTATACTCTGTCCCCTCCGAAATGGCATCGACGCATCGTTCACCGCATGTCACTGCTGCGGCATTACCACATCACCTGAAGGCCCTCCCCGTTGCTCCACCCCCGAAGGGCCAAGTTCCCGACTGGGCCCTGGTCCTCAATCAGGCAAGTAAGGTCAACCAAACGCCTTATAAAAACCATCTATATTCTATTGCTAAGCGACTTGGTGTCCATCCAAGTTTATCTTATAGTTTATTCCCAGCAGTCAGAAACCCGGCGAGTCAGCTGCGGACTGTGTCCAGCGACGCCACAGTCGGGTGAGAGCCAGCTGCTGGCCGGGGAGGGGGGTGGGGGGGCTTCTGCAAGGGTTGGGGGACTGGTGGGGGGTGGTCAGGGGCACTATCTGGCAAGTAGGGTCCGCGCATGGCCGGCGCCATGTTTTACAGTGCGACTGCAGCAGGTCATCGGTATGCACGTGCGCGGCCACGGACCCGGCCAATCTCCAGCCATTTTTATCGTGGGAGCTGGGAGTTTTACGTAGCGCGGCTGCTATCCCCTTACCGGTCACAGGATTGGTGAGAGGGCCCCGACGAATTTTTTTGACGTAAAACGCCACAGATCCTCCATGCTCAGGTTCAAAAACGGTGAATCCAGTCCCACATGCTTAACAGGGAAACTTTGGAATTGTGCTTCTTAATGTTCATTGCAATCAAAACTGCTGTTGAGAATGACATCTTCCATAAGACTTTGCTGTGGGCTTGGCCTATGGGCTAGGACTAGAGTATGAATGCATGACCTTGTATTCAAATTGCAATTCCAGCATGTTGGGTGATGGAGAACCTACCCATTCTCAAATAACAGCCAGCACCGGTAGGACCCCATATTCCACTGCCACCGCCATCAGCCGTGTGGAACTGACAGCTGTAACTTTGTTTTGCCATCTGGGAAGTGTGCACTTGAAGGACACCACCATTGATCAAGAGACAAAAGCACATATTCAGAAAGCACACTGATCCTACGAACATCTACATAAACTTGCAGAGTCAGCATGACCTCACCTTGTCGCCCATGCTGATGGTTGCTGGGACAGCTGATTTTTGTTTGCCTGGAAGCAACTGAACTGGAAGTTTGATAAAGCTGGTGATTATCAGCTCAGCAACGCCGTCCTTTTTCAAAAGCAGAATACTACGGATGCTGGAAATTTGAAATAAAAACAGCAAGTGGTGGAAGTACTCAGCATGCCAGCAGCATCTGTGGGAGAGATCTTCAGAAGAGATCTATTGGTTTTGTGTCGGCAGGAAATTGAACATAAGCCACAAAGAGATTTCACCAGCCCTCTACTCCATTTGTGCCTGATACATTTTGCCAATGTGTTTTTATTAAAGCGAGTAATTGGTCACGGGCGTCCTTGTCTGTGAATATGAGACAGTGCAGCACAGCTGCTGTGGGAGGGAGGGACCGGATGGCGTTGACTCCTTCCTGTCCCCATGCAGGTACAGGACATTCCTCTTCCCCCTTGACTGCCTCCAACAGCACATCCAGTGCCACATCTGAAAACAAGGGAGGAAATTGCTGGGGTCCTGACGGAGATACTTAAATCTTTGCTGGCCACAGGTGAAGTGCCAGAGGACTGAAGGATAGCTAATGTGGTACTTTTATTCAAGAAGTGAATCTTTATTTGTCTGCGAATGCTGCCAGGTACTTTCAGGCCAGTTAGTCTAACGTCAATGGTAGGGAAAGTACAAGAACATATTCAGAGGGACAGGATTAATCAACACTTGGAAAGGTAGGGATAGATCAGGGACAGTTAGCATGGATGTATTGGTGGGAGATCCTGTCCAACTAATTTAATTGAGTTTTTTGAAAAGGTAACTAAATGTATCAATGAAGATAATGCAGTTGATGTGATTTACATGGACTTCAGTAGGGCCTTGGACAAGGTCCCACATGGAAGGCTGTCCCAAATAGTTAGAGCACATGGGATCCAAGACAAGTTGGCAAATTGGATCCGAAATTGGCTTGTTAATAGGAGGCAATGGGATACGGTGGAGGGTTGCTTTTGTGATTGGAAGCCTGTGACCAGCAGTATACCGCAGAGTTTGGTGCTGGGACCCTTGCTGTTTGTTGTATACACGAACAATGCGGGAGCTTCCATCTTCATTATCGGGGAACAGATGTTCAGGTGTCTCCGGATGGGCATCTTGCTCCGAGGCCTGCGAGACACCAGGGCAAGGTTGGCCTGGCCACGTGTACAGGGAAATCTTTGAAGGTTATGGGGACCTCTATGACCTCCGTTTTCTCCGGGCAATAGACAGCCAGATTATCTCTCAGAATTGTATGAGGACCAGGACCCAGAATCTTGGGTTGAGACTGGCTCCAGAGGATCCATCTGGACCAGCTACAAACTTTTTAAACTAGGAACCGGTGGATTACCCGGGGTCATTGGCAAATACCCTGAGGTATTCCAAGAAGGCCTTGGTAGAATAAAGGGAGCAAGGATAAAGTTTTATATGGACCCAATCCAAATATTTCAGGGCAAGGCCAATCCCATACGCTTTACTTACCAATGTAGAGACCAAAACCGAGCGGTTAGAAAGCCTCGGGAGAATACCACCATAGCAGTTTTCAGAGTCTGCAACAGTAGACTCTGTCCTCAACCCTGACATGCCGGTCTGCCTTTGCGGGGACTATAAACTAACAGTTAATAAAGCCTCACATTTAGATCGGTACCCCATGCCACGAAGAGGAGGATCTATATGCCAAACTGGCAGGGGGTCAAACCTTCACCAAACTAGATATGAGCCATGCTTACCTCCATTTAGAGTTAGTCAGGTCATCCAGGAAGTACGTGATGATGAACACCCAGAAGGATTTATACAAATATAGATGCATGCCCTTCGGATTCTCGTCAGCATGTGGCATTTTTCAATGTGTGGGCGAAGCACATTCTCCAACAGCTACCGAAGTTGGCAGTATACTTAGACGATGTACTAATCACAGAATCACAGGAGCCACAGAAAAATAGCATGTAGCAAACCTGGAGGAGGTTTTGTCATGATTTTCTGATGCAGGTGTCCATCTCAAATGAGAAAAATGTGTGTTCCAGGCATGTAAAATTATATACTTAGGTTACTGAGTTGATAAAAAAGACTTGCGCCCCATGGAGGATAAAATTAAGTCATCAAAGAGGCACCACCCCTGCGAAATACGACAGAACTAAAATCTTTCCTGGGTCACACAAACTACTGTGGAAAATGTATCCCAAACTTGGCCACTGTATTGTTAACCCTCCACACACACACACTGTTCAAAAATACCAGAACCACTGCAGTATGAAGCCTTTGCTAAGGTAAAGCAGCAGTTACTATCATCAAGCATCCTGGCTCATTATGACCCCAAGAGAAAACTGGTATATAACTAGTATGTGATGCCTCTCCATATGGAGTAGGGGCTGTCCTTTCTCAGTGATGGGATGATGGCACAGAGATCTATAGCCTATGCATCTAGAACCTCGGCGGACAAGGAAAGGCACTATTTTCAGATCACAAAGGAAGGACTGGCTGGTATTTTTGAGGTGAATAAATTCCACTTATTTGTCAATGGCTGGCATTTCACAATCGTAACAGACCATACAATTGTTACGCAGGGCATTTTCATAGAGGATAAGCAGTTTCTTCCCCCAGCCCCCAGAAGAAGTCCTCATAACCTTAAACGTCCTATATAGTTTCCCCGTATACACAAAGCAGACTCGAGCGTGGACCCAGAAGGACCCCACACAGGTAAAAGTGTGCCTTTTGATCCTCAGTGGCGGAATCCGAGGACACCACATGGATGTCATGAAGCCCTTCTTCATCAAACGGCAAGAGATGATGGAGAAGTTGACATCACCCTGTGGGGATCCCAAGTAGTCATCCCCTGTCCAGATCACCGCCCAATCCTGGGGAGGATACGAGTTCCCTTGGTGAGTGGGGCTCGTTTGCGGGACCTTCAAATGTTGCTCCCAGATCCAGACTGTTCTCAATAGTCCTGAGCTGGGATGTTTCTTTTGTGAGCCACGCTAGCGGCTTTATTTTTCGTTTGTAATAAACCAGCTTGACCTTTCATTCCGTGCCTCCTGGAATTATTACGACAACTAGGTCCCATAATTAGCAAAGAGATGAATGGTAAACTAATCTGAAGCTGAAGTCTTGCAGGTTCTGGAACGCTGGAATGTAGATGGAAAATGCTGAAAATGCTCAGCAGGGCAGGCAGCACCTGTGGAAAGAAATCACCTGTCATGATGGAAACCGGAAAATGTTACAGATCTAGTGGGTTTCAAAAAGTATAGAGGCAGGGCTAGTAGGGAATGGAGGAAAGAACAGATGAGTAGGTATGTGATAGGTTGGAATGCAAGAGAAATTTAACTGGCATCCAGGATGATGAATAAGGCAAAAGGACTGGTGCTGCAAATAATAAAGAAACAAAAGATATGTCTTGAGAAAAAGGAAATGACAACTGCAGACCTGCAAATGTCTGAAAAAATGGGAGTAGTGGTGTCATAACCCGCACGGGACTTACCAGGTGGCAATGATTAAACTCCCTGGGAACATCGCAGAATAAGAGCTCACCCATTAAAGGGGGCAGGGAACTCTTAAACCATGTAAGTTACCTTCTGCATAAAGTCAGCCAGTTTTAGTACCGACATGAGAGACCTGGCTGGGATCTTTCATGCTGTGTGAATAACAGCCATTGTAATATAAACCTTGGGCTGGATTCTCCGCACCCCGACGGCAAAATCACGTTCGACGATGGGGCTGAGAATCCAGTTTGCCGCACGAAATCGGGACAGGCACCAGTTCCGCGATTCTCCACCCCCCGAAAAGCGGCGTACTCGGGGAGTACACCGCGTCGATTGTCCACCACCTGAGGCCATTGCCTGAGGCCCGCTATTCTCCATCTCGAACCAGCCAAATTCACGACGGCGTGGACCACTCATGGTCCCACCATCCTTGATACCCGTGTGGAGACTTTGGACTCAGTCTGGGGCCGCCACAGTCGGGGGAGGGCCGATCGGAGGCCCCCCCCGGACCTCATTCAAGACTTTTTTTTGTGCAGGTGGTCCGGGTCGGGCGAGCGGCCGATCGGGGGCACAAATTCCATGGTCCAGGTCCGTGCTCTGAGTCCGCCATGGAGCACGGCATGGCCGTTGGAGGCCTCTGCCATGTGCATGCGCAGCCTCTGACACGGAGGTGCGGGGGCCATATTGACAGCTGGAGCTGCCTGCTTGCTCCCTGAAAGGCAGTGAATCTGTGGCCTTTTGACACCAATTTTCCTGGTGTAAAAGACCACAATTTTCACGACAGCGTGGGGACATAGTCCCAAAAACGGCAAATCCAGCCCCTTATTTCCTTTTAAAAACTTGGTGTGGACTCCTTCATAGGCTACAAAATGTGGTTGTGATTTGAAACTCGATATTGTGTCCCGAAGGTTCTAAAATGTTGAACTGAAGAGATTAGGTGCTGGTCCTCAATCTTCCATTGAACTTCACTGTGAAAATGAAGAAGGCTGAGGGCGGATTGGTCAGAGTGAGTGTGGGTGGAGTAAAGTGATCCTATTTGGTAAGGTTGGTTGATGGATAAGCTGTAGCCAGGATATTAGGAAAACAACCTGCTCTTAAATATACAATATTAATATTTTACACTCACCTGCTCAGTCTCAACAGAAAAACAACACCTTTGATAATACTGCACTTCATCATCAATGTTCTCAAATGCCACCGGAAATGACATGTTGGGAGTGGGACATGAGCTCACTACCTTCTGACTGATCAATGGTATTACTGTGACAAGAAAGCATTGGACAGCAACAGTTGAACACATGAATTCACTACCTTCAGAGGGATAAGAAAATATAAATGCAGGCTCAACTTATCACAGAAAAGAAGTGTCCAAAATACAGCAACAAAATATGAAAATCTACATTTAATAAGGACACGGGGAGTCCACACAACTAAAGAACCAGATTTATTTACAATACAGTATATAGACTGCCAGGTAGCTCCCTACTGGCTTCCTCTCTCTGGTCGGTGGCTTACTGACCGATCTTATATATATGGGCTAATTGGAGTTCCTCCGGCCCTCGTGGGATGCTCATACTCCGTGAGGACCACAGGGAAGACAATCATTCTCACCCCGTGGGTCCCACTACAGTTTTCGGAATGCTGCCTGTTAATGTATGCACAGTCTATTCCAAAATGACAACACAATCAATAGTTCCTCGCTTTCACATTTGACACAACCCATTTGTCAGTTTCTCAGCTGAAAAATACCGGAGGATTTATCTTGTGCGTTGCTTCTTGAGGTAGAAAAACTGATTAAGCGTTTAACAGTCCTTTAGGCTTCAACACAGGGCTGCCATTTGAACACTTTTTCTTCTCGCTTGCTCATTCTAGCATGAAGCTTCTCTTCAAACGACAATGGGCAGAGGTGCTGGAATGCAAAAACTCAGCCTGCATCATTCAGGCTCTTTAAATGCTTCTCAGTATTCAGGTGGTAAAATATCAGCTATAAAATGATGCTTTTGCCCTCAGGACTGGAGGAAAGATGGGCTTGGATTCCACCCCCATGCCCCCTCACACACCCCTCCCCACCGAGTCTATGGCATTTTATATGGCTCTCCTGCCCTGCTGATGGGGAGCTCGTTGGGTGTGGGGAAGAGGGGGTGTCGTCTTTTGTTGCACCGGAAGATCCCGTTGGAAAGGCTGGAAAATCCCACCTCTGGAAGTACTGATGATCGCAGTTCTTCATTGATAATGCTGGCATCCATACGCTGTGATCTGATGAACAGCAAGCTGCCAACTGGGCCAAATCCCAGACACTACTCTGATAACTGTGAATGTATCTTTACAAGTAAGTTGGAACATTTAAATTGCGCAGCACCAAAAGCATTGGTTTTGTGTGCACGGGGAAGAATTGTAGCTGTTCTACAATTTTCAACAGGTGCAAGTAGAAACGTGAAATTGTTACCATTTTGACTTCTGCTAAATATTTTCTGGCGAACAGCATTACCCACCGATCCCATACACGGACCTTGGGCGGGGTCCTCCGTCCCACCGCACCTGTTTTGTGGTGAATGCGCCGCTGTTGGCCATGGGATTCTCCTTCCCGGCAGCCAGTCAATGGGGTTTTCCATTGTGGGCAACCCCACGCCATTTGGAAACCTGCGGGCGTGAGTGCGCTGCCGGCGAAACGGAGGATCCCACTGACAGAGAAACCAGTCTTTTATGTCTCCTAAAATCTCTAGTGCAGATATCCTGCCCAACATCGACACAAATGATATCAAGAAATTGGAATGATAACAGGGAAGTCATACATTGTATTCCAATTGCTGCAACATATCCCTTGCTTTCAAAAATAGGCTGATTATGCACACTTGTCAGAATGAGACTCATGCTTTGAACCACCAAAATGTTGTTCACATAAATCAATAACCGTGTAAAATATTTAATCGTATTTTTTTCTACCCTTACTACATAGGGTATGCTGTAATGGCAGGCTGTCTTCCTCTCTAAACATCAACCTTAATATATAGATTTACTTTTGAGCTGCAGTACTTATCATGGCATCAATACTGGCATAGCTCTTTTATTAATCACTGAGAAAGACTGAATATGTATTAAACACAGAGCCCTTCTTTGGTCCAGGTTGCAAAGCCAAACTGATAACGCTTATTCCGCATTTGTTACAATTCATAAGCAGAAAGCATTTCTCATTGCTCTTAGATCAACATCCATCAATAAAATGCACATTATTACAATTGAATATATAGCCAATCCTGGATAATGGCTCTGTGTCAGCTCTAGTCACTTACACAATTCATCCTTGTGTAGCCTGGATTTTACCATCCCTGCATCAACAGGATAGGAGGCTAGGCAGGGCCTGCAAAATGGCGAGGGGAGGCAGGGTGGAGTGCACATCCTGTCACCACGCTACTTTACCAGCAACAGAGGAGGTAGCAGATGACCTTCACTCCCAGAGGCCACTTCAATACCATCAGTGGTCAGTTAAGGGCTTCCTCCCTCCGCTCCTGCCTTTTACCTCTGCCACGTGGAGATACCTCCTGGTGGACCCTGGTGTCGTCCCTTTGTGGGATGACCCTCTTGTTTGGGTACTCATTGGCTCAAGAGAGGGGTCCCAATTCATTGTCAATGGCCTCACCAGTAGTCATCCACTTCCCTCAATCTTCACCGCCCTGTCCAGGGCCCGCCTGACTGATCCAGACAGCCCCGAATTCCACTTAACTGATTGGGAGGGCGGCGTTCTTCAATGTTGCTCTCATTTTCCAGGCACAGTCCCAGGAGTGGCCACACGTTTCTCGGGCTGCTCCTGAGATTGGCTGGAAGTTCATGGGGGACGGTGCAGTCAAAAAGGTAACAAATTAGTTGCCTGACCCTGCAAATGGCTGAAGATTTCACTCTCTGCTTTTACGGCCCATCCATTCACCATGACAATCAAATTCAGCCACCCTTATCTGTGTTTGTGCTTTAAGAAGCCACTTCTAACTATGATAATGTCATTTTCTCTCATCTAGCAACTGAAGGTTTTGTACCAAAATATAAAGAAACCAAACAGCAATTTAGCTCGTGCGCCCTACATGACAAAATGCACCATTCCTGTGATTGACTCCAGAACTGTATTGTGTCACATCAGAAAATATTATTTCTCTGGAGAATTTTACTTGGACAAAATATGACAACTGTCGTCTGTGTTTCGGATATCTGTCGGGCGATTCTCCAAAATGGAGCCCAAGTGTTTGCGTCGTCGTGAATGCCGTCACGTTTCACGACGGTGCGAAACGAGCACGGGGACGACCGATTCTGGCATGGGGGCCAGCACGGTGCTGGAGCAGTTCACGCCATTCCAGCCTCCTTTACCGGCGCCAGTTGGGCTGCGCATGCGTGGGGGACCTCTTCAGCGCGCCGGCCCCGACTCGATATGGCGTCGGTGTTCAGGGACTGGCCGCGCAATAAAGTAGGCCCGGGGGGGGAGAGAGGCTGGCCCGCCGATCAGTGGGCGCCAATCGCGGGCCAGACTCCATCGGAGGCCCCCCCAATGACAGAGCCCCCCCCCCCCCCCACAGGCCGCCCCCCGACCGTTCGCGCAGAGTTCCCGCCAGCAGTGACCGGGGTGAACGGCGCCGGCGGGACTCTGTCGGAACCGCACAGCCGCTCGGACCATTTGGCTGGAGAATCGGCGGCCCCGCTGATTCCAATTGCCCATGGCCGGTGCCGTGCCAAACGCGCCGGCGCAAATGGCGCTGATTTTCTGCACCTCAGAAAATCGCACGCCGGCGTCAGGGTGCGGTTGCAGCGATTCTCTGGTCCGGCGCGGGGCTCGGCGAATCCCCGCTCTGTTTCTTTTTTTTTTTTTTTAAATTTAGATTACCCAATTATTTTTTCCAATTAAGGGGCAATTTAGCGTCGCCAATCCACCTACTCTGCACATTTTTGGGTTGTGGGGGCGAAACCCACGCAGACACGGGGAGAATGTGCAAACTCCACACAGACAGTGACCCAGAGCCGGGATCGAACCTGGGACCTCAGCGCCGTGAGGCGGTTGTGCTAACCACTAGGCCACCGTGCTGCCCTCCCGCTCTGTTTCTTAAAACTAATTTTATCTGTGTGTGCAGGAAAATCTGAAGCCATTATGTTAATTTTGTAGAAAATCGCTGTTTCTAATGATGAAACACATAATGGTTTAAGATGGGTAATGCTTGGCCGAGAAGGGATATACCATCAATAAAATGCCAATCACCTTTAGCTCAAGCCTGACTTAATAATCCCCTAATGAGGGGTTGCTGTCCATGACTCACTCAGTTGCTTATATTAATTAGAAATTGAAAGAATTTATATACCACCATTCATACTCAGTGATATCCTAAAGCCCTTCAGAACTAATTAAATACTTTATGATCATTAGAAAATCTGTTTAAGTGGTGCCGGTTGAGGGATAAATGTTGATCGAGTCACCAAAATTCTCCTGCATTTTTGCTGATGGCGCCGCCCTCTCAGGATCTTGCAACTGGGAGGGCAAATTGTGTCAAAGTGCATGATGAGACCTCCAACAGTGCAGTGCTCACTAAGTACTGCATGAAAGTATTCGACTAGATAAGCTGCTCACGTCTCTGGAATAAGGTTTGCACAAACTTTGAACACGGAAGTAAGGGTGCGATCACAAGGCAAAAGCTGTACCTTAATATTGATTTAACGTCTGTTGAAAATAATCTGCCTTTTCCAAAAAACGTTCTTTGAACTGCAAGAGGTCAATTTGGAGGGGGATATTTGGTTGTTAGATTTCCCCAGTTGTCAGTTTAATTTGTTGTGAGGAGGGGTCAAAATGACTCCACTGTCCTACCACTCCAAGTTTGAAAGTAACAGGGTTTTAGCAAGGAGATTGGCCTTTATTTCAAAGGGAATAGAGTGTAAAAATAGGGAAGTCCTGCTAAAACTATACAAGGCACTAGTTAGACCACACTGTTTGGTACCCTTCAAGGAAAGATATATGGCATTGGAGGCAGTCCAGAGAAGGTTCATTAGGTTGATCTCAGCTATGGAGGGATTTTCTCAGAAGGAGAGGTTGAGTAGATTGGGACTGTACTCATTGGAGTTTAGAAGAATGAGAGCTGCCTTCATTGAGATGTATAGGATTCTCAGGGGGGCTTGACAGGATAGATGCCGAGAGGATCTTTCCTCTTAATGGAGAGTCTAGGACCATAGGGCATAATGAAAGAGTAAGGGGTCATCCATTTAACACAGAGATGAGCTGGAATTTCTTCTGTCAGCAGACAGTGAATTTGCAGGCTTCTTTACCATAGAGAGTTGTTGAGGCTGGGTTGTTAAGTGTGCTCAAGTCTGAGATAGACAGGTTTTTAATCAGTAAGGCAATCAAGGATTATGGGGATAAAGCGGGAAAGTGGAGTTGAGGGTTAGATCATATCAGCCATGATCTGATTGAATGACAGATCAGACTTGATGGGCTCTATTCCTATGTCGTATGGTCTTATGGATGAAGGAATTTATTCAATGTCAGTGAATGCAACAATTTGCGTGCTTATTGCAAAGAAACTAATCCGCCAGACTTTTTTGAGTGTCAACCTAAAAAGTTTGTTTTTATTGAGAAACAAACCCCACGCAGGTAAAGATATAAAAATGTTTGAAAAGGTAAACCCGCCTCAGGCCTTTGCGTACACACACATACACAAATGCAGAATTACAAGTGATAGAGTAGAAGTTACTTTCTTCAACAAATTAAAGTCCAATGCAAGAAGAAAGAAAAAGGGAGTTTGCTGTTTCTGACTCCTTTGTTGTGATAGATTTTTCTCCATAGTGGCCCTGTGAATTCAGGAGTTGAAGTAAAATTAAAATGAAATTGCAACTGTTGGAGACAATTTCCTTTTAAAAACATGGTCAGTCTTTACCAGAAGTTGATGACATTTTGCACCTGAGGTTCATTTCAATTAAATATTCTCTATATCTGTGTTAGATTTTAAACTGAAATAAAGATAGGCCCTTGACTTGAAGGAGAAGGAAAGGGAGCAAATATTAGTGCCCCACTGACTGATTTTTCCAGATTACTGTTTTACCAACTTGCATGTTGTAACAAAATAGATTTCAAAATTGACAACTGAAGTCACATGACTTCCCTCCATATGATGATTTCAGATGAAATTTGCCTAGCTGATATCTGAACCGACTGGGGCTTTTATTTCATAGTCAAAGTGATGAAATGGTGAAATGTCCAAGCCATTAACCGCTGAATATCCATTATCCATCTTGATGAGACGGGAAGAACACCTTGCCATGTAGTTATTATCCAAGTAGACTTTATGTCTCTGCTTGAGAGGCAGCTTTATAGAAATTAAGATGTGAGTTTAGTTTTCAGTAAATCCTTTAGTCTCAACATCAGCAGTTGTGAAATTCCACAGAAGAATATTGTGCGCATTATAATTGTCTGAATTATAATTCATATTGGAACTTTCCAAAAACTGGTAAATTTATAATACCAGACATCGGGTGGCTTGTGGCAGCCATCTTAAGTCTGTGTCTATTTTATGCTTTTAAAATGTCCACCTTGGGGAAATTAGAGATTGATGTAACTCATGGCCAAGTCACATCATCATGCCATGTCACAGAATGCAAGACAGAATTTTAGAGATGACAGCATTTTAAGAAACAAAAAATGACTCTGATCAAGGATTTTTAAAAGATTGAATATTTTTATTTTAGTGCCACATGTGAATTTAAAACATTAATGTAAGTTTTATTTGGTATTTCATCTGCATATACTTAATAGTTTTAATAAATTCAACTTTTAGTTTTAGCCATGTCTGACAGCAAGCCAGTTTTTATGACACCCCATATGATCGTAAGGGTAAGGTAACTCACTGAAATGATAATTACTTTTCTGTGACACATTAACCCAACCATTTCATGTAGAAAAACGCTAAATGTTGGTTGTTTAGAAATTTAGACCTACTGATGGAAACATCCATGAGCATGCATAATAAATGACTAGAGATAGTCCAAAATATATTAGTAGCGCTGTCATCTCATTTGATTAGTTTCCACTCCATGGTTTATTGAATGCAGTGACATTGTGAATGGATTGGTAAGGATTTACTCACTACATTATTGTTGCAAAATCTTAATCGTTCTAAAATGTTACGTTTCACAAGAAATATTGAGGAGAGGAAATCATTGTGAATTCATTGACAAATCCCCAATTTCCTGGGGTGTGAGAAGGAACAAATTGCATTTATGCCCAGTGAGGTGGAAATATAGGCATAATCCAAACGCGAGAATTTAAATTCCACTGAAATAAAATAGGAAGTGGGTGGCTGTGGGCAGATCTTTAACCTGCAACCCCCAGAGGACATGCTTGGAGAGCCGGTGCATATGCACTGGGTCAATGACCTCCTTCTGCCCTGAAACAATTCTCTAATTCTGTGATGTTAGAAAACTCCTTCTTTTACACTACAGAAAAACCTTAACGGAGCTCACACCATTTAAGATTTAGCATGAGACCAGGCAAAACCGTCCACAGGTCCCAAACCTTTATGAGAAATTACCCCTCCATACTTCAAAAGAGGTCATAGGAAAACGGAAGGAAGAGCAAAAAAGATTGACAAGGATGATACCAGAACTGAAATATTTATTGTTCGTTGTCCATTGATTGGAAGTTGCCATCTCAGGGTTACAGGTTTCTGCTATGGGCCTTGTGAGGAACTGGTGCATTTCGAATACTGTTTGGATACTGTTTAACATTATTGTTACGATTGAACATATATTTAAGACTAACATGGGTTAACTTCTACAAATGAGTTAACAGAGAATCTTTCTACGGTGTTCAAGTTTTTGTGCCAATATTAGGAAAGTGACTGGTTAAAAGCAAGAGAACAATTGTTTTTATTTCCAGTTTGTAACCTTTCTGACTATAAATATTGTGTAAAGTTATATGTATAAAACTCAAAGTAAGGTAAAAGAGTAATATCTTGATGTAGTGCAATTGATGATTGCTGTTCATTTAGAATATCATTGAATGAGTAAAAACTCAGCAGTTATATTAACCTATGTGCCACAGTTTCTTGTTGAACTCAGGCATATGGGATTGGCGCTGAATCAAGCAGATCTAGGAGAAGACTGGCCAAATTTGCTGTTGGGTAATTCCTGCTCCGAAGGGTGAAAATGAGTCAATCATGGACTATTGTCATCAGAGAAATTAGCCAATCAGGAAGGGTGTAGATGGCAGGGTGGAAAGCAGATACCCAGGAGGCAATTCTCTGGCTACATTGTGTCCAGTGTAAATCCCGCTATGTCTGGGGAATTGCGAATCACACTGGTTCCCAAAAGTTAGGACGCCAAGTGGGAGCAAGGGATTGAGTACCCTCTCTACACATAACACCCGGGTACCGAGGTGGTCCTTCAGGGGAGGTTGGGGGCGGTGGCGTCATAAGATGGGCTGAAGGGTCTTAGGTTGAGGGTCTTTCCCAGGATGGGGGTTGTGAGCTAAGTCTTCCCACTGCAGCCTTGAAAACATTTAAACACTCTTTCAGCATGTCAATTTCAACGATCTGTCAGTTGAAGGTATGTCTTCCCTTCGATGTGTTGGAAACCTTTGAAGTGCTTTTTACACGTTCAATTCCATTCCCCTTTAAAACTTTTAAAACCTCTGGACTTGCTGAGAAGACTAACAGCTTTGAACGGCATTGTTTACATTCAATTTAATGGTTCATGACCTTTTACTAGCCTCTTGATTTACTGGCCCAGGTTCTTTCAAAGGAGGGATTAGCTTTGTTTTTTTTTAAATGTTGTGATTAAGGTTTTTGATTTTACAAAATCTTTCAAAACATATACATTTTTTATAAGCAAGTGGCAAGGTCTCATGGAGATTTACGAGGCACGCTTTTTACACAGAGGGTGGAACTTGCTGCCGGGGGAGTTAGTGGAAGCAGATACGATGGCGACATTTAAGGGGAGTCATGAAAAATACATGAATAGGATCAGGATAGAAAGATATGGTCCCCGGAAGGATAAGGGTTTTTAGTTCAGATTGGCAGCAAAGTCAGTGCAGTCTTGGAGGCCCGAAGGGCCTGTTCCTGTGCTGTAATTTTCTTTGTTGTTTGTAAAACCCTTGAAACATCAAACAAGAAAAAAACCCAACAGAGAACACCATCTGAATCTCCCCCGCGCCACCGCCACCCCCCCCCCCCCCTCCCCCCCAATCACCAATCCTCCCCACATACCCCCTCCTGCTTCGCTTTCACTCCATCTACTGAACTTACTTTTTCGGTTGGGATCCACCCACAGATTCCAGACGTGTTACCCTTCTCTGACCCTGCAAGTAAAAGGATCCTTTCCAATAGAGATGTCTCTGGGAAAGTCAGAAAAGTCTTCTGTACTAAATTCCGAACCTGGAGATATCTGAACGAGTTCGCCCCCGAGAGCTTGTCCTTTACTGCTAATTCCTCTAAGCTTATGAATCGCCCCTCCAAAAACAAATCTCCTATTCTCTCTAGCCCCTTCCTTCCCCATACGCCTAACATGGTATCCAATTTTGCTGGCTCAAACAGGCAGATGGTACAATTAGGGGCAAACTTCAACAAAGACCCGAGCCTAAATGCTGTCTGAACTGTCTCTATATCCTTAAAGTGGACACGACCACCGACTTGCACAATATCTTGTCGGCAAAAATGGGAGTGTAGCTGTGACTGTCGCATCCAATCCAGACCCCTTACATGACTTTGCATGTAACTGTACCCAAGTGGCCTCGAGGTTACTACACCGCCCAGCACCTTTTCTGTCTTGGCCGCCCAGTAATACAAAACGGAATTAGTCAGCGGAGGGCGCCCGGGCTGTCCCTCTGCAAAACTTACCTACAAATTCTCAGAATCTTGCGCTCCCAAATAAAAGATGTTATTCGCCTGCTAATCCTCCCAAAAAAAGGATTTGGGGAGGAAGACAGGAAGAATTGAAAAGAAAACCAAAAATTGTGGAAGAATACACCTTTTGATAAGCTGAACCCTGCGTGCCAAGGGCAAACGCAAGTATTTTATTACTCTTCTATAGTATGTTATGTTATATTACTAAATGTAATACATGTTACTCAATACTGTTGTTGATGAGGTTTTCTGAATCTTGATGAAAAAGACTCAAAGTCGTCTAGTAGTAACAAAAAAATTATTGAGTAACTAAAACAATAATTTTGTGACTTCTTTACTTTAATATTAATACTAGCAATAAGGTTAACAAGATCAAAATACAGTAACTGTATTTAACTACACTAATCACTGTGCGCTAATCTATACTCCTGCTCTCGTCACAGTACACCCAAAAGAGTGAGAGAGGCACAATGTGGTTGCTTTTATACCCCTGTTAGTTGCCCTCTAGTGATCATCTGATTCTATTGATTACACATTAGCCTCTCATGTACATGCACATACAGAGATCACTACAGCAGGTTCTCCCACCTTTGCAGAACCAACTTGACCTTAGTTACCAGACTGGCATCGTTTAATCTATGAGGCTGCCGATGAAGTGAGCAGTCAAACAAGTCCCATCCCAGGAAAGTCCCCCAAACTGAGCCCCCTCAGCCCAGTGCAAGCCTTCAACAGGAAACTCGACGAGTGTCTGAGGGAAAAAAAGGAACCGTCTATTGATATTGTCTATTCAATCTATTAAAAGCTAAGGCATGATGGAATGGGAGATTAATGTGAACGATAAGCGCCAGCATTGATAAATCGGGCTGAGTTCTATCGATCTCTGAACTTCAGAGGGGCACATTGGCTCAAACTGAGTAGTGAGCTGCAAGCACCAGCGGCCTGCCCATTTAAACAAATATCTGTATCCCTGGAATTTGGGATGGCATCACCTACTTTAGGCAAGGGACAATTACACTTGCCACATTTATGCCAAGAGAGAATCTCCAGGCCAGTGTGTCAATTAAAAAAAAAAAATTCTTTCTTGGGATGTAGGAATTGCATCTGTTGCCCGAGCCTAATTGTCCTTGAAGTGCAAGGCTTGCTAAGATATTTCAGAATCAAACACATTGTTGTGGTTTGGGAGTCACATGCAGACACATCTGGTAAGGATGGCAGATTTCCTTCCCTAAAGGACATTAATGAACCAGATGGGCTTTTATGGCGGTTAACAATGGTTTCATGACTAGCTTTCAGTTCCAAATTTGTTAATTGAATTTCAATTCTACCAGCTGCTAGGGTGGGATTTGAACCTGTCCCTTGCATATTAGCCTGGGCCTCTTGATTACTAATCCAGCGATCATATCATGACACCACTGTCTCCCCTAATGCTAAACCTATTAAAATAAATGTATGACTTAAAATAGCACTTAAAAGTATTTTCACTCATTTGCCAGCAGTAATTTCTCAGTAATGTCTCCTTTGGGTTTTGAGGTGAATTTGAATAATTTCAATGGGGTCCAGTCAATACTTTATCATCGGTAAAAGATTAAACAAACAAACACCCTTCATTATAAGATGAACATTTAGTACCAAACATTTCAAACAGAAGAATCTGTAATGATGTTCTTGCAACAAAATTTTACATGTTACATGAATGAAACAATTTATCTCAGAATCTCGAAACGAGGTGACGAGCACTTAATTTGTTTTCACCTTTTACGGTACATATGTTATGCTGCAAGCATTTAATATTCTCTGATAACGCTTGTGCAGACTGTCATATGTATGTTGCAGTCTTATTAATCATGTAATGGAGGCAATAGTTTTTCACACATCTGATTTATTTCTGAAGTCTGATTGTGATTGCCAGTCAGGACGGAGGTTACAATCACTTCTTTGAAGCATAAAAGTTATTGATGGGTTAAAAATGGTTATTATCAGATTATTTTGAGTAATGAACAATAGGCATTAACATAGACAAAGCACAATGAACCCCAGCCTCCTAAAAATATGTTATAAATAATAAAGGATTCATGATCAGGAAATGTTTCAAGCAGATTGTGGAGAAGGGGGTAATTTCACCAGTGTTGCATAAGCTGTAACACATAAACATTTAATGTTCAAAGCCTTAAGCAATTCATTGCATAAATGAGCAGAATTTCAAATCAATTTTAAATACATGGTCAATTCATTTTTGCTGTCATATAACATTAAAAACGTTACAGTGGAAAATATTGCACCTCTTCTTTTTTCCTTCAAAGGACAATTATAATCATAACTGTCTTGAAAAATCTATATTTTCATATTAATAATTATGCTTTGTATAATCACATTTGCTTTACTAATAGCATTCAAATATATCTTAGACAGCCGTTTAAATATTCCAATGAACCACGTAAAGTTAAAATTTTGCCAATAAATCAGAGGGTTATTTTTCTTCTTCCTGCAATAGATTTAAATATTCGCAAACTAGAAAAAAAATGAATTTATTCTAAACAGAACATTCTGATATGTCAACTTCAAGTGTAGGTCGGAGGTCAAATTCAGGTTCACTCAAATATATTTTGCATGATCTTTGTCGTGCTGGGCCAGGGGGCAATGTAGTTTTATCAAGCACAGATATGGGTGAGTGGAACTTGGTGTGTGTTAGGATATGGGCCACAAAGACTTCGGTAATGATGTGTTGGGTAAGCTGGGTCTGCAAGGACTGTGTTTACTGCAGTAGTGAGAGAGACAGACTTCCAACACTTGAAGAAATGCAACTCGATTTTATTGAAATTTTAACTATCATACATACTTTAACTGTGGGTTGACATTATGCTGAGTTGACTGGAGACCTGAGGCTAACCTGACCAGACTATCTTACTACCACATGGTGGATGTTCTAGTTGTTGCTCATGGGCTCTGACTGTCTCAGTGGTTGGATCCGAAGGGAGCGGGAAAACTAGTGCCCTCTGGCTTTATAGTGGTCGTGTCCTGTCTGGTGATTGGCTGCTGTGTTCTGTGTGTTCATTGGTCATCCTGTGTGTCAATCAATGCCTGTCTGTGCACCATCATATACTTGTGTGTATATTATGACAGGTGAGCTCAAGTTTTATGTCAAGTGGTAGGTCTGGGTGGCCAGGAGTGTGTTAGATTGGGCAGTCAAGCACCAATGCGGGTTTGAGCTGCACAATAAGGAATGAAAACAGGAGATGTTATGGACGTGGAAGTAGTCCTGGCAATGGAGTGTAAACGTATAGTCAGAAGCTCATTTTGAGGTCAGATAAAATACAAGGGTTGTGAACATTCTAATACAGGTTCTAATATTGGTGTCAGTGGGTAGGGAACAGAATTTAAGTTGAGCACAGAAGAAAAGGGGCAGAATTCAATGAAAACATTTCCCTAAGTGTCATTTTGGGCAGGTTTGGCAGTGTGTTTCCCACCAGCTATATGGATGAGATCCACATTGCTTTTCAACAACACTAAGGCACTTTTTGGGCCTTGGGAATTTCTCCTCGGTTAAGCTCACACAGAATCCTCAGAGATCAGGCCACCATTTTGAAAGGGTGCCAGATCTCTAAGTGGGCTTGAGGGTCTCCCACCCAAGGACAATGTCAACCCCATTCGAACTTCGAACTTCGAACTTCGAACAGTACAGCACAGAACAGGCCCTTCGGCCCTCGATGTTGTGCCGAGCAATGATCACCCTACTTAAACCCACGTAACCCGTATACCCGTAACCCAACAATCCCCCCCATTAACCTTACACTACGGGCAATTTAGCATGGCCAATCCACCTAACCCGCACATCTTTGGACTGTGGGAGGAAACCGGAGCACCCGGAGGAAACCCACGCACACACAGGGAGGACGTGCAGACTCCACACAGACAGTGACCCAGCCGGGAATCGAACCTGGGACCCTGGAGCTGTGAAGCATTGATGCTAACCACCATGCTACCGTGAGGCCCCATACCCACCCCAAGAGAGGACATCCGGCTATGAGCTCATTGAGGGCCCTTCTTTCAGCCCCCCCCCCCTTCAGCCCCCCCCCCCTTTCAGTGCCCCACCCTTTATCCCGCAACCTTAATGAGGCCCCTTCAAACCTGCATTTCACCACTCCACCATTCATAAATCCCATCATCCCCCCTTTCATGAGCATGGACACACTGGCAGTGTCACCCAGGTACCTTGGTACTGGATGGAACTCCCAAGGTGGCAGACCAGCAGTACCAAGATTCTCAGTACCAGAGGGAGAACCATGAGCCGCTCTGCCCTGTCACAGACCACCCAGGAGTCTCAAATAACATAGGAACCCCACCCCCCTCCGCCGGTGCCCTTTGGTGCTGTCCAATAAAGGTAAACTACTATTTTGTATTTTCCGTTGATGCCCAATAATCATTGACATTATTAGATAGACACATATTGACTAATCCAAGTTGAATAGGTGGGATGTGCAAATGTAAATCATGGGTAAAAAAAAAGTTTGCATTCCTCATTTATATCATTGGTAAAAAACAGCCATGTAGGTAGCAGCCACATCAAAATGAAAATCGCTTATTGTCACGAGTAGGCTTCAATGAAGTTACTGTGAAAAGCCCCTAGTCGCCACATTCCAGCGCCTGTTCGGGGAGGCTGGTACGGGAATTGAACCGTGCTGCTGGCCTGCCTTGGTCTACTTTAAAAGCCAGCGATTTAGCCCAGTGTGCTAAACCAGCCCCTATACATGATCCTACCCGTGAGAGGAGACTTACTTGAGAAGTACAACATTATGAGGGATATAGATAAGGTAGATAGGAAGGAACCTTTTGCCTTAATAGAGAGGTCAATATCAGGGGGCATAGATTTTAAAATAAGGGGCAGGAGATTTAGAGGGGATTTGAGGATTTTCTTTTTCACTCAAGAGTTTAGTGGGAATGTGGAACTCACTACCTGTCTTTGTTCAATTTTCTTAAACACTGTACAGAAAATATGTGACATGAAAAAAGGGGAGACGTGGTGATATGCATCACTGTAAATACACAAGGGGTTAATGTAAATTCACATAGACTAGATAGACACTAGAGGGAGCACCAGAGACATCATGACACAGACATTCAACCAATAGGCCAGTAAGATAGGACATGACCAATGGGCAGTCGCGACACATCAGAGGTGACACCACCACAGGAGGGCATTACACCAACCCATGTATAAGGACACAGCACACATGATCTTCCTCTTTCCAATGGAGACACTTAGTGAGTACAGACAGGGTTGATTTGAAACACATCACACCCACCACGTGGATTTTGGCAGACTGGTTCGTCGGTCTGAGTGGCTACAGCAGGATTAACAGGGGAGTCGAATCTAATTAGGAGAATCGTTAACAGTTTAATAAATGTGTTAAAGCTATCTCCAAGTCTGAACCTTCCTTTGTCAGAGTGCACATCAATGAAGCAGCTTATGCTACGTTAAGAGCATAAGAAAACACATTCTTGATGGCCGGCACAGATACGATGGGCCAAAGGGCCTCCTGCTATTCTGCAAAACTCTATGGATTGACAATCTTTGGAGTGCCAATTGAAGTAGCATTACAAGAATGAAATTTCTCCTTCCCACAAAGGGAAGAGAAACGGAAATCCCGTTCCACAATCATGTTAATCAAGAGCTATTTAGTTTTAAATAAACTTTAAAAAGCTTAATTGCTTCCCATTTTACGATTATTGTAAAAAATAATGTTGACCTATAATTAACTTAACCTGCTGAGTTTTATCTTGTTGCTCAGATGATTATAGGGGCTGGACATCACTGACAGACTGGGGAACTGGGAAAACTGAAAAATTAATCTGTCAACAACCCGCTGTATGCTCACGACTAAAGTTATTAACTACACATCAGCAGTCAGCAGGAGAGGTCATTAAGCAATCTGCATGCCTAAGTCCCAAGCCATGATATGCATATCCAAATCAATTGGTAACAGGACAAAAGAAAAACCTTGAAATTACATTACAAGAGCCAAACGAACAAAGTTTGTAATCCTACGCCCCACTATTTTAGCAGGAGACCTAGCTGAGTTACATTAAATTAATTCATTTACCTTTCCACAAAATGCAAGGACTATGACATTTGACTGAACAACACAAGTAAAATCCTCCGCCACGATGCACCAGAGAAGCACTCTGCTTGCCTACATGCAGTGCTGCTCACCTTAGACTTTTTCAAACCAACAAGCATAACTTTCAGACTAAAATAAATGTCTGATTATACATGAGTGTTTCAATAGTTTTCTCGGGCGAGATTCTCCGCAAATGTGGAAAATCGTAAAGGCTGCCGTGGGACAGGCCGTGACCCCAAGCAGCCTTCACGCCCACTTCCGGGACCGATTCTCCCCCTCGGGCGGGGCTAGGAGCGTGGCCCTGTGCGTCACGGCGGCTGACGCGGCCGATGATGTCCGCCGCGCATGCGCAGGTTGGACAACGCCAACCCGCGCATGCGCAGTTGCCGTCTTTTCCCTCAGCCGCCCCGCAAGACGTGGCAGCTTGATTTGCGGGGCGGCAGAGGGAAAAGAGTGCGTCCGTTACAGACGCACGGCCCGCGATCGGTGGGCACCGATCGCGGGCCTATGCCCCCCTTGGCACGGCCGTGGTACTGCCATGCCAATCGGGCCCCCAGATGCCCCAAACGGGCATCTGGCGCCTGTTTCACAACGGCAGCGAGCAGCTGTGTTTGCTGCCGTGTTGAAACGGGCGTGAAGGCCCGGCCACTCGGCCGCTCGGCCCATCGGCCTCGAAGAATCATCGCTCGCTGTAAAAAACGGCGAGCGGCGATTCGTGGCGTGGGTCGGGCGTGGGGGGGGGGGGGGGGGTAGAATAGCGGGAGGGCGAGAAAAATTTCGGGAGGCCCTCCCGCTATTCTCCCACCCGGCGTGGGGGGGCGGAGAATCGCGCCGTCCATCTTTTCATAGAAAGCATTTGGGGATTGTAGGAGTAACACAGGATAACCACAAAACTGAAGGCAACTAATGCACAGTGGAAACCAATTCAGTAAATATCTAAACAGAATGACTCTAATCAAGTCATGCCATTAAATACTTGCTCATTGCATGAATGCTTGTTATATTGCATGAATAGATTAAAAAAATTCTGCACACATTGGTGTGACCACAATTAGATAACAAAGAAGCATTATTTTAGTAGTCATGGAGGAGTCTGGAAAGGAGTCTGATGGGTCTCAGCAGGGGAGGCTCATGGAGAGATTAATCGAGTTACCCCCGTGGGTGTCATGGGAGTTATAACATCACTCCCCTCCTGCCCCCCCCCCCCAAAGTCCGTAAGCCCCTCCGAAGAATGTGGAGCAGGAGAACGTCTACTCCTCTTTGCCTGCAGCTACTTCCAGTAGCTGTGGGGCTCTGCTGGTGGGCATATAGCATGTCGGGAGGGGGGGTGATATATAGCATGTCTGGAGGGGTGATGTATAGTGTGTCGGGAGCTAGAGCTTGTTGGGGAATGTTGTTTCCTCGATGACTATCTGGGGGGTACCACTGGTGACTGATTCCTGGCCTGGTCACCTTTGGGAGCCTCTGATGCCAGTGTCCATCTCAGAGTTGGAGTCTACCACCTCACACACCTCGGTGCCAGGGCCCCCAGGGGCCACTGCCCCCAGACCCCTATGGGTTGGGATGACTTGGGTCAAAGATGATTCCTCCGGTGGGGCATGGCCTAACACTGGTCCCCAGCTCCCGAAGTGGTCAACGTTCATCTGCACTGTCCCTTCGTGCATTTCTATCTGGTACAAAACCTGTCCGGTGTGCTCTACCACTGCTCCTAGAATCCATCGGGCACCGTCCCCAAAGTTTCAGACATACACCGCGTCCCCTGGTTTGAAGATCCTGGTGTGCGTCTGCCTGCCCTGGCTTCGCCTCTGCACATCCTGACCATGTTGTACTTTTGCAGCAATATCGGGGAACGCGAGGTGCGGAGGGTCCTGAGCCTTCGGCCCATCAACAATTCCACCACTGCTACACGGTTACTGCATTCAGCGTGGTCCGATAGCTAAATAAAATCTTGCTGGTCGTGTCTCCATCGACCCCGTAGTTTGTTTCGTCATCCCTCTCTTGAAAGTCTGCAGTGCTTGCTCGGGCTGCCTATTTGAGGAAGTGTGATAAGGGCCGTGCGGATGTAGGGCACCCCATTTGTCTTTATAAAACACTCAAACTCATCACTTGTAAACTGGGTGCCATTGTCTGTGACTACCACCTCCGGGATGTCATGAGTACTGAAAGAGAGCCGTAGCTTTTCAACTGAGGCCTTCGACCTAGTGGACGAATCTGATGTATGTCCAGCCACTGGGAATGGACATCTATCACGAGTAAAATCATAGACCCTTGAAAGGGTCCGGCAAAATCAAAACGCAGGTGCACCCAAGCCTGGCCTGACCATTCCCATGAATATAGCAAGGTGGCTTCTCTGTTCCTGGCATGTGGTGCATTATTGTGCCAATTGTTCTATCACGCCACCCAGGCCTGGCCATCACACGTAGCTGCAGGCCAGCATCTTCATTTTCAACACCCCCGGGTGCCCATTGAGCAGATCTGAAGGATGGTGTGTCTGCTCTGGCTAGGGACCATGATGTAAGTCTCCCACAGGAGGCTGCTGTCTTTCATGCTGAGCTCCTGCATTTTGGAGTCAAAGGCCCATGGTTTTTCCCTTACTGGCCTCCATGTAAGACAATATGGCGTACTTCCACCAATAAGGAGTCTTTTTGCGTCTCGTCAAGTGTCTGCGCGGCAGGTGACCGGCAAGGTGTCCATAAAGTTAAGTGTCAAAACGACTTTGTCGGCTCTTAGTGAGCGTGGGGGTGTGTCGGCAGCAGGAGCCTGGTCAACACATCAGACTTTGCGATTTGCGTGCCTGGGCGATGCTGAAAAATGTGCGTGTATGTTGCTAGAAATAGGGTCCATTGCTGTATCCAGGAGGGCACTGTTGGCAGGATCGCCTTGTCCTCTTTTAAAAGCCCTAGTTATGGCTTGTGGTCTGTCACAATGGTGAATCGATGCCTATACAAGTACTGATGAAATTTCCTCACCGCAAATACGATGGCCAACTCTTTGTTTTCTATATGGGCATAATTGCGCTCCGCAGCGGCCAAAGTCCCTGATCCAAATGTTATCGACCTTTCTCTTCCATCAGCCATGCAATGGGACAATACAGCTCCGATTACATAAGGTGAGGCGTCGTATGTCCTCTACAATCCACACAATACCCCAAGTATGTAACATCCTTGGAGTAAAAATCGCACTTTCCCCTTTTGAGGTGGATGCCTGTCTCAGAAAACAGGCGGAGGACTTCCTCCAGGTTGCTCAGGTGCTCCCTTACCATAACTCCAGTGACCAGAATGTTGTCTAAGTAGACAGCCACATGCAGGAACTCTCTCAGGATGTTCTCCATAACACACTGAAAATTTGCGCAAGCTGATGGTACTCCAAATGGCAGCCTTGTGTTCACCCAGAGGCCCCTATGGGTATTAATGATTATGTACCATTAATCCGGGTCCAGCTCCAACTGGAGATCGGCGTGGCTCATGTCAAGCTTGGAAAAGGAATAACCCAGCTAACTTGGCGTACAGGTCTTCTACCCTGGCATTGGATGGGAGGCCTTGTTGGTGGTCAACTTCTAATCTCTGCACAAGCATATGCTTTTGTCAGGTTTTAGTACCAAGACTACCAACGCTGCCCAATCAGCAAACCATACCGGCCGGATGATACCGAAGCCTTCTAGTCCGCTGGGTTCATCCTCAACTTTTGCCAGCAGCACATATGAGACTGGGCAGGCCTGGAAGTACTTAGGCTGGGACTCAGGGTCCACATATACCTTCGTCGTGGCCATGTTAAATTTTCCCAGGCCCTCCCGGAAGACTTCTGGGAACTTCCCCAAGACTTAATTAAATCCTCCGATGCCCGTCTTCAAGATCTGTTGTCAGTCTATCCGCAGGCGTTGTAGCCAGTCATGGCCCTGCAGACTTGGTCAGGGGCCCTTCACTATTATTAAAGGAAGTCTGATGGACTGCTGCCCATAAGTAACGGGGATCATTGTCGTGCCTGCTATGGCCAGGACTTCCCGCATATAGGTAACTATCTTTGCCTTGGTGTCCTGCAAATTCAGCTATTGAACTCCAGTTCTGATTTTTTTTTAAGGTTTGCACCCCTATTATCAAAACCAGGGCCCAACACCATCTCTAACGGGTGGCCATGAATGGGATGGTAATCCTGATGGTGGCAACTCGACGCAGCAATGCAATTCTATTGGATATACTCCTCATCATCAGGTTGTTCTAAGTGGAGGGTCTGGGCTCTGAGCAGGCATCTCCCTCGGGTAGGGTGACATGTTTTCTGGCTGACCTGTGGTTTTCTATACCTGCGGTTTCGCTGGCCACGAATGCTGCACTGCCTTGGATCATCCTCCATTGATTCCAGGGAGGAGTCCCGCCTGACTGTAGCAGCCCTTGGGCAACGGGCCTGGTCCTGACGGTGTTTGATCCAGGACAGGGTTACGGCGGCGGCGGGGGGGGGGGGGGAATCAGTCCCAGGAGGCATTGTTTACCTCCAACCCTGACATCCCATGGAGTTCCTGGATTTCCTTTTCCTTTCCCATGAGAGGGGGATCTCAATGGCCTTTGTTAGGTCCAGCAATGGTTCGGCCAGCTATTTCCGCTGGGTTTTCAGATCCACATACAATGTGGTCACCTAGCATCTCGGGTAGGGTTTTACATAGTTGCAAAACTCTGCCAATTTGTGCAATCTCGCCAAAAACCGGGTAACGTACTCCCCTGGGTTCTTCTCTGCGGTATTAAATCGGTATCCCTGTACGATAACTGACAGCTTGGGGTCGCAGTGGTTTGCCACAAGTGCTACTCGCTCTTCAGACGTCTTGGTGTCTGGGGCCGTGGGGTATGTCAGGCTCTTTATGACGCTGCAAGTGCGGGCCCCACCGAATGTCAGAAGAATTACCATTTGGCGATCATCCCCAACGATCACATTCGCCTTAAAAAAAAGTGCATACTGAAGAGAAGCAGCTGTGCTTCAAATTGTTAGCAGCATCGACTATAATTCTCCTTTATCCTCATCGCCAATTTAGGAGTCATGGAGGTGTCCAGAAAGGAGAGTCAAATGGTTTATTTCCAAAAGGAAAGTACATACAAGTAACAGTCCCAGTTAGGATGGCTTTGCAGCTCGGCTCCTACCTGGGCTGGCTTTTAGGGTACAGAGTGAAGCAGACCACAGATGGGCCTCCGTCCCTCCATGGAGGATCCTATACTCCATGAGGCTGATGGGGAGAAAATCAGGTCGTCCCCATGGGTCTCGTGAGAGTTATAACATTTATCATCGATTCTGAACTTTTCAATGGCTTCCTTGCAGTGAAGAGTCAAAATATAAGTTCATTCTTTCCAGTACAATAGCTGTTGACTTCTTCTAAAGGCCTATTCTTTAATTCATTTATTAAAAGAATGAGAAAGGAACAATTTTGAAGTCAAATAACGTTTAAAACATTTATTCTCAGGATATGGGTGTTGCTGGCAAGGCCAACTTACGTTGCCCATTTCTCGCACATGAGGGCACATGATTTCCCTTGAGAAGGTGACAGTGGGTAGTATTTGTGACTTGCTGCAGTCTATGTGGTGAATGTGTCTGTCATGCCCAGTACAGGTATGAAATAAATTACACATTTTTAAAGCTGCATTTTAAAAAGAAAGGGTACTTAAGATGGCTGACAACACATCATATGACTTTGGTAACATCGGCTCCAGGCAAGACCCGAATCTCAAGCTATATACCATTAAAATATGAAAGATCCCACCCACTTTTGAAACCTTCAAGTCCCTTTGTTCAGGATGAACTATAAACAAGACCCCTGATACCAGCTAACCCATTGGTGGGCACACAGTGGCACAGTGGGTGGCACTGTTGCTTCACAGCTCCAGGGTTCGATTCTCAGCTTGTCACTGTCTGTGTGGAGTTTGTACATTCTCCCTGTGTCTGCGTGGGTTTCTTCTCACAAGTCCAGAAAGATGTGGTGTTAGGTGAATTGGACATTCTGAATTCTCCTTCTGTATACCCGAACAGGCGCCGGAATGTGGCGACTAGGGGCTTTTCACAGTAACTTAATTGCTTTGTAAATGTAAGTCTACTTGTGACGATAAAGATAATTAATAAATGAATTAAAAATTAACCTTCTTGCCTCACCGTGGACAATGGAGATGCCGAAACTCAATGTGTGTTTGACGAATATGAATGTGCCTCATAGGCCTTTAAATGTACTATGATGGTCTCTCATCCCAAAACACTCAAAATATGGAATCCTACGACACAGGATGTGTTATCAACCAGAGGCACTACCTTTTTTGGGAAGGGTCTCTAGACTTGTATAAAGAACAAAGAACAAAGAAAATTACAGCACAGGAACAGGCCCTTCGGCCCTCCCAGCCTGCGCCGATCCAGATCCTTTATCTAAACCTGTCGCCTATTTTCCAAGGATCTACTTCCCTCTGTTCCCCGCCCGTTCATATATCTGTCTAGATGCATCTTAAATGATGCTATCATGCCTGCCTCTACCACCTCTGCTGGCAAAGCGTTCCAGGCACCCACCACCCTCTGCGTAAAAAACTTCCCACGCACATCTCCCTTAAACTTTCCCCCTCTCACCTTGAAATTGTGACCCCTTGTAATTGACACCCCACTCTTGGAAAAAGCTTGTTGCTATCCACCACTTGGATTTGCATTTGAAAGTGCAGCACAAGCTCTTCAGATCAGAGTTATGAAAGACCATTTGAAAATCCATCAAATCTGCAGCAAATTGAGGTAAAATATACCTTGAAAGTGGGAGGAGCCACCCCCCCTTCCCCACCATCCACACATCTGTTCCACTTTTAAGTTCAGTGGAGAGCTAACTAACTGTCAATTCACCTCCAAGAAACCTCACAGCTCAATGCAAATCTTCTATTTTTACCTGACCCCCACTTCAGCCACAACGCCAGTTCAGCTGAGAACCTATAATCCTGCTATGGAAGAAATCCGAAATAATTTCAACTTTAATTATTTTTTTTCCTTCATCTGCATTGATTCTTTATGTGTATGATAGTATGTGTGACAGGTCATGTTAAACCTCCGGGGCAAAGAGGTGATGAAAAATAATATTCTTTATTTTAAATTCACGAAAACTTGCTGCTGAAAAGATTTAAATTGGGTTGAACCACTCTGAAATTAAGAACTCACGCTAACCTCACATGTGTGAAGTACTTTGATTGTGAACAAGAATCAATACTCTGTCCATGACAGTGTCAATCAATGTTGATAGCCAGGAAGATACAGTAACAATGAAGAAACGGCAAAATAGCTCAAGTCAAAATGTTGCCTGACACAGAGGGGAACACTTGCAAATGATGGTGTTCCCATGCACCAGCTGACCTTGTTCTTTTAAGTTTTGCAGTTTCTGGGTTTGGGAGGTTCTGCATAAAAAGCCCCGGTGAATTGCTGGAATAGATACCGCAGATAGGGAGTGTATGTTTGCGCTAGTGAATGGGTGTTGATCAATTGGGCAACTTTGTCTTTGATAATGTCAGCAATGGGCACATTGCGTTATGAGAAAAGGTTGGACAGGTTAGGCTTGTATTCACTGGAGCTTAGGGCAGCAAGAAGTGATTTGAATGAAACCTTTAAGATTCTGAGAGTTCTTGACAGAGTGGATGTGGAGAGGATGCGTCCTCATGTGGGAGAACCTAGAACTAGGAGTCATGGATTAAAAATTTGTGGTTGCTCATTTCAGACAGATGAGGAGAAATTCGTACGCTCAGGTCTTTGCAACTCTTCTTTGAAAGGCAGTGGAAGCAGAGTCTTTGAATATTTTTAAGTCAGAGCTGGATAAATTCTTGATTAACAAGGGGGTGAAAGGTTATGGTGGAATATGGAGCAGAGGTTACAACCAGATCAGCCATGGTTTTATTGAATGGAGAAGCAGGCACATGGGGCTGAGTGGTCTCGTCCTGCTCCTAATTATTATGTTTGTATGTTCTCAAGTGGTGTTGCAGACACACCTATCCAGGGAAATAGAGAGCATTTCAACACTTTTGCCTTATATTTCACAGATTGACTGGGTTAGGGTGGTCCGATGTTCAGCAACTATCTTCAGAATATCCAGATTCTGGCCTGCTCCATTAAACTTGATGTCTATGTGGCTGAGCCAATTCAATTTTATGCTAATAGTAACCCTCCTGGGTGTTGATCGTGGTGTCTCGATAATGCCATTGAATGTAAAGTGGAGGTGGTTTTCTCTATCTTCTTGGAGCTGGCCAGTCCTACTTGATACTTATCAGCACAAGCCTAAAAGTGGTCCAAGTCTTTTGCATGTGGGCATGAATTTTCTTTATTGTCTGAGAAATTGGAAATGGAGCCTGTGGCCCAACTGAAGCCCTTAGGTGGTCAATTAATGATCAGTTGAGAGACTTATCCCACTACTGCACCCATTTAACAGGTGCAGGGAGAGATCCAGGCAGGTTTAACCCCACGGGTTGCTGGTCAGTGAAAGACAGGGATCAGGGTAGGGGTTAAGTTGCATCCTTCACAGATCCCTGTGCCAATCTGAAGACCTGTCACAGCTTTGCCACCTGAGTTCTACCCTTCCTCCCTGAATACTGCTGCCACATTCCTCGCTGGGCCCTGCGACCTGGCCCTAGCAAGATTCTGGACTTCTCTGGGTTTGAGAGCATCCCTAATTCCTATTCCTCCCAGCCTCCTGCAGAACCAGAGGCAGCCACTGACCGTGGTGTGACAGAGACCTGCTGGCCTCTATCTATCCACCTCTATTGGCTGGCAGTTCTATCTCCTGGAGATGGAAGGAAGTCCTACCTTAAACTAGTGAAAGAACCATCTTCCGTAAAATTAAAGCAGGATTAGAGCCTATGATGCAGCCCTTTGAGGTTATTTATCAGAGAGAATGGCATTTATTTCTTGAATGGGTCATCATTCAGAACCGTGTGATGTTACTGCAGTCAGAGTTGCAGTCCTGTTCTACACAGATTGTCAGGGATAAATCTTGTGCAGCTGCACAGATAATATATTATTTAGCATACTGGTGCAGCACGTTGGTTATGAAACAAATCTAGAGCCTTTAATAGTTAAGTCTATACTGAAGTGCAAAGACATATGGGGTACTTGGTTGCATCTATAGGTGGAGTGTCAACCAAAAAGGGTTTTTTCTGTAGCTATATGAGATGCTACTCACACACCAACTGGTGTACTGTATTGTAACTCTGATCACTTTATTCATAAGGTGGATATTATTGTCAGAGTAAGGATATCGAGCTGAGTAGAGAGGATGTAGAGTTGAATAATGAGGCTAATTCGCAGCTATCATCCGAAGAAACATCTTGGGACATTTTATCATGTTTTCTTCGGGGAAGTAGAAACATTAAAATGACCTGAATACATTTTTTAAGATAATCATGAGTGGGATTGGCAAGTAACCTCCTTCCAATACTGAAGGGAGATGGATAAAAGATGAAGAAGCTGGTTGTAAGACTGAAAGTGACCTGCAACAATTTTTCCCTCGAGAAAGGAAATAGATTTCTGGAATAAGATACCGGAGAAAGATGTTAATTATTGTAATTGGGTTAAGAAGCAGTAATGTTAAAACCACTAATATACATCTTCCTGATTATCAGGCAAAGTTTTAGTTAACATGATAATTTTGGTGTAATTAAGTGTGAAACCTTTGGAATTTTACCTGAGGTAAGAGTTTTTAAATGTGGATGGATGAGATTTTAATGATCTCTACTTCCACGGCATTACACTGGGGGGCTCTTATGAATGGGAGAGAGCATTTGAAAACTGAAATAAAAAGATGTTCAAAGTCACATGAGAATAAATCCAGGGTAACAGTTGAATTAACATAATTGATTTCAATGGAACCTGTGCACATTGAATCATGAAGTGGCTGCTATTTGTCAACAATAGTGCCAACATTTATCACCATTAATGATGTTCTCATTCATAGGAGCGGTATTTGTTCCTGTTTCAATAGTTGTGCTTCTCTTTAAAACAAACTCAACTGCTAATCTTGTGGGCCCTCAACTCTCTGCAAAGTTATAATAATTATTCTGCAATAAATTGATGTGTCACTTAGCTTAAATACCCTATTAATAAAATAATGAAAAAAAACTGGATCTGTAAATGAGTTAAAGGAGCAAAATCCATTCCCTTCATTCCTTCACTACACAGGTTTAATAAGATCAATTATACCATTATTGACTGATTATTTTTAAGTTTAGAATGTCAATTGACAGAGAAATCAGAGATTTTTTCAGGACGTCTTACTGCAGGTTACATACAGTTAGTCTACTTCCAGTGAGAAATACTTAATGTTACGAGCGCCATGGAAGTACTAACACATTCAACGATCGAAAAGGTTACATTGTTTGTTTCTTTTGCATTTGGTGTTACGTCTTTGCCATTTATTGTGATTGGACTTTATTGAATAGCAGAAGCTAAAGCAAAGAGCTCAGCACGGAAATTGAGGTCATTTCAAGACCTTGATGGAGCCTGAATGAACACTTGCGTAGATATTGATCTGGTCTGTTCCTCTATGATCCGAGTAGTTTATTTGTGAGGCCACTATTTTGTCACTGCTGTCAAAGCCGGGTAGAACATTCTATAAGGCGTAAATAAAAAATCGACAAGACTCCTCCAGAAGACCTTAAGCCGACTTTCACGACAAAGAAATAACAAGACAATATCATACACTCAGATGATTTGTCAGGTTCAAATATTCTTTGGCATTTACCTCACTTGTCATTTTGATACCACCGTTGACTGATAATTCACTGTTTTCACTTTAAAAAAAAAGTCAATTTGAATCCATTTTAACCCTGCTAAAAGCCAACATCAGAACAATCTGGTACTTATCAGAGCAATGTGCAACTTGTTTTTTTGACAGAGCAAAAAAGGAAAGTTAGAAACAGGAAAGAATGCTGTTTCTGTTTCACCCCCCGGTGTCTTGATTAAGGAACAAACGTTCGTGTAAATTGAGGAGAATCGTGGTGCACTTAGAAGACAATAATGGCATCTTGGTGAATCAGTTCTGCTACTGTGCAACTGTATCATGAAATGCTTGAAATTTTAATTGAAGAAACGTTTTGATTTGGATTTGATATATCGTCATGCGTACTGAGGTACAGCGAAAAATATTGGCCTATGTACAGTCCAGATAGTTTCATACATGAAAACACATGAGACATACATAAATACACAAAGTAACTACATAGGCACAGGTATCAGGTGAAGCATAAGGAGTGTAGTACTACTCGGTAGAGAAGATGTGTGTAGAGATGAGTTCAAGCCATAAGAAGGCCATTCAGGAGTCTGGTTTTGAACCTGTTAGTGCATGTCCTCACTTTGATATCTCCTACCTGATGGAAGAGGTTGGAAGAGAGAATAACCTGGGTGGGAGGGGTCTTTGATTATGCTGCCTGTTTTCCTATGGCGACAGGAGGTGCAGGCCGAGTTAATGGGTGGGAGACGGTTTTGCGTGATGGACTGGTCTGTGTTCACGTAGTTCAGTAGTTTCTTACTGTCTTGGGCTGAACAGTTGCCATATCAGGCTGTGATGCAGCCAAATAGGATGTTTTCTATGGTGCATTGTAAAAATTAGGAAAAGTCAAAGGGCAGGAATCTCCGACCCCCCGCCGGGCCAGAGAATCGCCGGGGGGTGGCGTGACTCCCGCCCCCTCTGGCTGCCGAATTCTCCGGCGCCGGGGTTTTGGCAGGGGTAGGAATCGTGCCGCGCCGGTCGGCGGCCGCTGGCAGTGCCCCCCCCCGGCGATTCTCCGGCCTGCGATGGGCCGAGCGGCCGTCCGTTTTAGACCGGCCTCTCCGGTGTAAATTAGACCTGGTACGACCGGCGGGACCTGACTCTGAGGGCAGCCTCCGGAGTCCTCGGGGTGGCGCAGGGGGATTTGGCCCCACGGGGTGCCCCCACGGTGGCGTAGCCCGTGATCGGGGCCCACTGATCCGCAGGAGGCCTATGCTGTGATGGCACTTTTTCCCTCGCACCGGCTGCTGTGGACCTCCACCATGGCCGGTGCAGAGATGAGCCCCCTGCACATGCACTGCGATGGCGCCAGCACACGCTGGCGCTCCCATGCATGTGCCACCTCGCACCGGCCGGCGAAGGCCCTTAGGCGACGGTTGGCATGCAGCCAAGCCCCTTACGCGCTGGTTGGCACGGCGCCAACCCCGCCGTCCCAGCCTAGCCCTGAAGGCGCAGAGGATTCCGCACCTTCCGGGCGGCCCGACGCCGGAGTGGTTCACGTCACTCCTCGGCGCTGGGACCGCCCGACCCGCTGGGTAGGGGAGATTCCCGCAAATTGTTATTATGCCGAATTTTCTTAATCTCCTGAGGAAATATAGGTGCTGTTATGCTTTCTTTTTCGTAGCGTCGACGTGGATGGACCAGGACAGATAGTTGGTGATGTGCACACACCAGGACAGATAGTTGGTGATGTGCACACCTCGGAATTGAAGCTGTCAACCATCTCCACCTCGGCACGATTGATGCAGACAGGGGTGTGAACAATAATTTTCTTTCTGAAGGCAATGACCAGCTCCTTAGTTTTGCTGCTGTTGAGGTTGAGATTGTTGTTATTACACCACACGACCAAGTTCTCTATCTCCCTCCTCTACTCTGATTCATCGTTGTTCGAGATCCGACCCACTACAGTTTTTGGTGTCGGCAAACTTGTAGGAGGAGTTGGAGACAAATTTTGCCACACAGTTTTGTGTGTATCAGGAGTATAGTAGGGGGCTATGTACACAGTCTTGCAGACACCCTGATATTGAGGTCTATTGTGGAGGGAGGTATTGTTTATCCTGTGGTTTAGGGTTAAGAAGTTGAACTTCAACCATCTGCCATCAGAATGTTTTGTTTCGTAAGCAGGTATTTGTTTTCTTGCTGAGCCATGAGCAGACAGTATAGAACATAGAGGAGGCCATTCGGCCCATCGAGTCTGCACCGACCCACTTAAGCCCTCACTTCTACCCTTTCCCCATAACCCAATAACCCTTTCTAACCTTTTTGGTCACTAAGGGCAATTTATAATGGTCAATCCACCTAACCTGCACATCTTTGAACTGTGGGAGGAAACTGTGTGAGAGAAAACACACGCAGACACGGGGAGAACATGCAGACTTCGCACAGACAGTGATCCAATGGGGAATCGAACCTGGGACCCTGGCGCTACCGTGGTGCCCGTATCATTTGCCATCATTGTTTATTGAATGTCTAACTGGGTGTCAGCCAATAATATCAGTGCCAGTGGAACAAATGATCTGCCTGTGGAGCAATTGAACCCCTTGTGACTGTTGGATTCAATGAGCCAAATTATTATTTTTCGCATTGTTTTGATGCAATCCCTTCAATGGTTGGAGTCTAATACCCTCCTCATTGGCAAGTTTTTTCGTGGGGGCATTTCATGAGGCATGAGGGTAGCAGGTGGGGACCCACCACTTTCCCAACTCCACCCCGATTAGGCCCATTAATCCATTTTGGAATTGCTGTGGACAGCCTTCATGTTCCACAGCTAATTGGCTAATTGCGGCCCTTAAGTGACTAAGTAATGTCCATATAAGGGACTCCTCTCGCTGCCACTGGTATTACGGCAGAAGAGGGTCGTGGAGGTGGGGGGCTTCTGCCCACTATACCTATGAAAACCACATTTATTTTACCCCACATAATCGGATAAATATTTATACTAAACAAAATCACACTGTAAATTCACTACCAGCTCACAGAATGTAATAAAGCTCCAGTTCCAATGAAACCCTTAATATCATAATTATAATAAAACACTTAATTGCAACTGCCGATCTACGTAAAATGCCATCAGTTTCATCTTGGTAAAGGTAGGAGGTACCACTCGCTGTTGTTTGGGGTTCTATAATAGGAAGCAATGGATCCTGAAAGCGGTTTAGTGCACTGGAGAACTGCTCGTTTTGTTTTTCCTTACCGTTTTCCTCTATCAACATTTTCTCTATTTACGCATGGCACACTGCAGACCAGGGGCGAAATTCTCCGACCCCCAGCAGGGTCGGAGAATCGCCTGGGGGCGCCTAAAATCCCGCCCCCGCTGTGGCAGAGATTCTCTGCCACCCGGGAAGTGGCGGGGGCAGGAATCTCGCCACTCCGATCGGAGAGGCCCCTGCGGCGATTCTCCAGCCCAGATGGGCCGAAGTCCCGCCGCTGGGAGGCCTCTCCCGCCGCCGAGGTTTAAACCACCTCTGGAATGGCGGGCTCAGCGGCGCGAGCGGGCCCCCGGGGTCCTGGGGGGCGGGGGGCGATCGAACCCCGGGGGGTGCCCCCACAGTGGCCTGGCCCGCGATCGGGGCCCCCCCCTCAGAGTCCGGGCCAGTGCCCTGGCTGCACTAGTTTCTTCCACGTCTGCCAGGCTTCCGCCATGGAGGCGGAAGAGAACCCCACATCGCGCATGCGCCGGCAGTGATGTCAGCAGCCAACTGCCGCTGACATCATTGCCGGCGCATGTGCGGACCGGCGAAAGCCTTTCGGCCAGCCCCGCTGCCGGGGGCGCTGGTTTTTTGCGCCGGTCTTCTGGTGGCAACCGCTCCGGCGCGGGGCTGGCCCCCAAAGGTGGGGAGAATTCCCCACCTTTGGGGAGGCGCGACCCCTGAGTGGTTGGCCCCACTCCCCTACACCGGGACCCTCCGTCACACCGGGTAGGGGAGAATGCCACCCCAGATTAGGAGCTAGGACTGGTAGGAGAACTGAATCCTGTGAAGGCCATTCAGACACAGCATTAATTTCATATGGAGAGTATTTATTTAAGTACAATGCAAGGAGTGAGCAGTGATTAAGGCCCAAAATTGCCAAGAATCAGGAAGTCATTTTGTTTCTTCGAGAAAAGAAATATAAGTAATTTGCTGCAAAAATGGTGATTAAAAGGAATACCTTAGAGAATTGCGACTGGAGTCAGTTATTTGTAAATCAAATATTATCAGCACCTTTTTTTATTCATTCATGGGACACAAAAACAGTAGCCACGCTGTAGGATAGGGTATAAATCAATAAATAGTAGAAGTATGCAAAAAGAATACAGCAATAATTATGGTTGACTTTCATTTTCATGTTAATTGAGTTGATCAAGTTGGAAAGGGTAGCTACGACAACAAATTCAGAGTGCATTCGGGATTGTTTCTGAGAGCAATATGTTGTGGAGCCAACTAGGGAACAGGCTATCTTGGACCTGGTAATGGGTAATGAGGCAAATTTAATAAAAGACCTCAGAGTAAAAGGTCCCCTCGGAAATAGTGATAATAACAAGTTGAATTTAATATTCAGTTTGCAAGTGAGAAACTTGGGTCGGAAACTGTGTTTAACTTAAATAAAGGGAATTACAATGAAATAAGGATAGAGTGAGCTAACGTGGACTGGGGGAATAGATTAGCAGGAATGACAGTAAATAAGCAGTGACAGACATTTAAGGGGGTAATTCATGACTCTCAGCAAAAATATATTGCAGTGTAAGGAACGTTTCTAAGAGAGGGATAACCAACCATGGCTAACCAAGGAAACGTTTAAAAATAAATTTAGAGTACACAATTATTTTTTTCCAATTTAGCATGTGGGGTGAGACCCACGCAGACACAGGGAGAATGTGCAAACTCCACACGCACCGTGACCCAGGGCTGGGATCGAACCCGGGTCCTTAGCACTGAGGCAGCATGTCTAACCACTGCGCCACCGTGCCGCTCCGTTAACCAAGGAAGTTAAGGAAAGTATTAAGTTGAAAGAAAAAGCATATAAGACAAAATAGTGATAGCCCCAAAACATATAAAATAGAAGCAGAAGGAGGTCATTCAGCCTTACGAGCCTGTTATGCCATTGGTTATGATCATGGCTGATCATCAAGTTCAATACCCTGATCCGCCTTCCCCCTCATATCCCTTGATCCCTTCAGCCCCAAGAGCTCTATCTAATTCCTTGTTGAAATTACACAATATTTTGGCCTCACCACTTTCTGTGGTAGTGAATTCCGCAGATTCACCACTCTCTGGATGAAGAAATTTTGACTCGCCTCAGTCCTAAAAGATTTACCCCTTATCCTCAAACTATCACCCTTAGTTCTGGACTTCCCCACCATCAGGAACATTCTTTCTGAATCTACCCTGTCTAATCCTGTTAGAATATTGTAAGTTTCTATGAAATCCCCTCTCACTCTTCTGAACTCCAATGAATATAATCCTAACTGATTTAGTCGCTCCTTATATGGCAGTTCCGCTGTCCCAGGAATGAATCTGGGACCTTCGTTGCACTCCCTCTATAGCAAGAGCATACTTCCTTAGATAAAGACCAATACTGCATACAATATTCGAGGTGTGGCCTCACCAATGCTCCATACAATTGCAGTAAAACGTCTCTATTCCCATACTCAAATTCTCTCGCTATGAAGGTCAACATACCATTTGCCTTCTTTGCTGTCTCCTGTACCTACGTGCCTACTTTCACTGACTGATGCACAAAGATACCATGGTCTCACTGAGTATCCAACTTTCTCAATTTATACCCATTCAAATAGTAATCTGTCTTCCCATTTTTGCTACCAAAGCAAATAACTTCACATTTGTTCACATTATACTGCACCTGCCATGCATATGCCCACTCACTCAGCCTGTCCAAATCCCGCTGAAGCATCTCTGCATCCTCCTCACAGCTCACTCTCCCATCCAACTTTGTATTATTTGCAAATTTGGAAATAATACATTTTGTTCCCTCGTCCAAATCATTAATATATAATGTGAATAGTTGGGGTCCTGCCACAGATCCCTGTGGTACCCCATTAGTCACTGCCTGCCAATCAGAAAAAGACCTATTTATTCCAAATGTTTGCTTTCTGTCTCCTAACCAGCTTTCTATCCATCTCAAGACACTACGCATAACCCCGTGCGCTTGAACTTTACATATTAACCTGTTATGAGAGACCTTGTCGATAGCCTTCTAAAAGTCTAAATAAACCACAGTCATCGGTTCTTCCTGGTCATCTCTACCAGCTGCATCTTCAAAGAATTCTTTGAAGCATGATTTTCCTTTCATAAATCCATGCTGACTTTGTCTGATTCTATCACTGCTTTCCAAACGCTGTGCTGTGAAATCCTTGATAATGGACTCCAGCAACTTCCCTACTACCGACGTTAGGCTCACTGGTCCACAGTTCCCTGTTTTCTCTCTACCTCCCATTTTGAATAGCGGGATTACATTCACTATCCTCCAATCCGTAGGAACCATTTCAGAGTCTAGAGAATTTTTCAAAATGACCACCAAAGACTGGGAGAAATTTAGAATCCGGCAAAGGAGGACTAAAAAGATAATAAAGAGAGAGAAAATAAATTATGAGGGTAAAATGGCGAGGAATATAAAATCTGACAATAAGAGCTTTATAAAAGGAAGAGAGGTCAAAATGAACACAGGCCCCTTGGAAGAAAAGGGGCCTGCTCTGCCCAACACCACAGGAAACTACCAAAGGCTGTGAATATAGCCCAGTCCATCATGCAAACCAGCCTCCCATCCATTGACTCCATCTATAATTCCCGCTGCCTCGGAAAGGCAACCAGCATATTTAAGGACCCCACGCACCCCGGACATACTCTCTTCCACCTTCTTCCGTCAGGAAAATGATGCAAAAGTTTGAGGCCACCTCCCAACTGACTCAAGAACAGCTTCTTCCCTGCTGGCATCAGACTTTTGAATGGACCTACCTCGTATTAAGTTGATCTTTTCTCTACACCCTAGCTATGACTATATCATTACATTCTGTAGTCTCTCCTTCCTTTCCTATGTACAGTATGCGTTGTCTGCATAGCATGTGAGAAACAATACTTTTCACTGTATACCAATACATGTGACAATAATAAATCAAAAACATTCAAATAAAAAATGAAAATCTATGTTCCCCTGGGGAGAGAGTTAAGCGAACAAGGAAATGGCAGAGGAGTTAAACAGGTACTTTGAAGTAGTCTTTATGGTGGATAATATTTGAATCATCCCATTAATACTGAAGAATATGGGGGAGGACTTAAATGCCATCATGCTCATTAGAGAAGTAGTATTAGACAAACTAATGGGCTAAAGGCAGATAGGCCCCCCTGGCCTGATGCCTTGCATCCTAGAATACTAAAAGAAGTAGCTACAGAGATAATGGATGCATTGCTTGTAATTTTTCAAGAATTCTTGGATTCTGGAGAGGTACCGGAGGATTGGAAAACTGCCAATGTGACACACCTGTTCAGAAAGGAAGGGAGGCAAAAAAGTGGGTAACTATAGGCCAATTAGCCTAACAGCTATTGTTAGAAAAATGTTGGAATCAATTATTAAGGAAGTTATAGCAGCACATTTGAAAAATCAGGATCTAATCAAGCAGAGTCAGCATGGCTTCATGAAAGGGAAATCATGCTTCTCTAATTTACTAGCAATGTTTGCCAAAGTCTCAACAAAGAGAATAGAGGGGAACCAGTAGGTGTGCTTTATTTGGACTTCCAGAAGGCATTTTACAAGGTATCTCACAAAAGGTTGAGTCATAAGTTCAGAGCCCATTATGTTGGAAGTAATATATTGGCATGGATATAGACTTGGCTAATGGGACTGGAACAGCGAATGAAGATAAGGGGTTATTTTTCAGGTTGTATACCTGTAACACCTGTAACCAGTGGGGTTCTACAGGGATCAGTGCTGGGACCGCAACTGTATAACTTTATATTCAAGACCTGGAGGAAGGAAGCAAATGTATTGTAGCCAAATTTGCAGACGATACAAAAATAGGTGGAAAGGCAAGTTGCAAGAAGGATACAAACAGTTTGCAAAGAGATATCGATTGGTGGGCAAAATACTTGGCAAATGGAGTATAATGTGGGAAAATGTAAAGTTGTTCATTTTAAAAGGGAAAACAAAAGAACAGAGCATTATTAAACACAGAAATACTTCAGAAAGCTGCAACACAAAGGAACTCCACGGGGGTACTTGTGCATGAAACATAGAAAGCTAGCACACAAGTGCAGCTCGTAATCAGGAAGGTGAATGGAATGTTGGCCCTCATTAGAAAGGGGGTTGGAATATAAGAATAGGCACATCTCACTGCATCTGTTTGAGGCACTGGTGAGTCCACATCTGGAGTACTGTGAGCGGTTTTGGGCCCCTTCTTGAATCAAAGATTGAGGTAGTTCAGAAATGGTTTACTAGGACGATCCCTGGTATGGAGCTATTGTCTTTTGAGCAAAGGTTGAACAGTTTGGGACTTTACTCATTGACATTTAGGAGATTGAGTGGTGACCTAATTGAAATGTATAGGATTCTTCAGGCGCTTGACAGGATAAATGCTGAGAGAATGTTTCACCTCATGGGAGAGTTTTGGGCAAGAAGATATAGTCTCAGAATAAAGGGATGCCAATTTAAGACTGAGATGAGGAGGAATTTCTTCTCTGAGGGTTGTGGGTCTTGGGAACTCCTTGGCCGGGATACTCCCCTACCCGGTGGGGTGGGGGTCCCGGCATGTCGGAGTGGCATGAACCACTCTGGCGTCGGGCCGCCCCAAAGGTGCGGAATTCTCCGCACCTTTAGGGGCCAAGCCCTCATATTAAGGGGCTAGGTTTCCACTCTGCCGGCTGGAGTGAACGGCCTTTGGCGCCACACCAGCTGGGGCCGAAAGGACTTCGCCGGCCGACGTAAGTCCGCGCATGCGGCGGAGCGTCAGCGGCTGCTGACGTCATACCGGCGGATGCGCAGGGGAGGGGGTCCCTTCCGCCTCCACCATGGTGAAGGCCATGGTGGGGGAGGAAGAAAAAGAGTGCCCCCACAGCACAGGCCCGAGCGCGGGCCAGGCACCGTGGGGGCACCCCCCGGGGTCAGATCGCCCCGCGCACCCCCCCGGGGGCACCCCCCCCGGACCGTGGAGCCAGCCCGCGCCGCCAATCCCGCCGGTCAGGTAGGTGGTTTAAACCATACCGGCGGGTGAGGCCTGTCTGCCGCGGGACTTCGGCCCATCGCGGGCCGGAGAATCGCCGCGGGGGGCCTGCAGACCGGCACGGCACGATTCCCGCCCCCGCCGAATTTTGTGGGGGCGGAGAATTCAGGACACAGCAGGGGCGGGATTGAAGTCGGCCCTGGGCATTTCTCCAACTCCCCGGGAAGTCGGAGAATTCTGTCCCTTGATACACAGAGCTGTGGGGGCAGAGTCCTTCTGCATATTTGAGGTTGATCAATAAAGGATCAAGGGTTACATGGAAAGGACAGGAAAGTGGACATGAGGAATGTCAGAGCAGCCATGATCCTATTGAATGGTGGAGCAAGCTCGAGAGGCCGAACAACCTACTCCTCTTCCTATTTATAATGGTCTTATGAGATGGAGGGTAACAGAAAGTACTTAACTGTTGTGATGTGTCAAGGAGCTGTCAATCATCGCTAGATGTTTATAAATTATGGTTCAGTTCACAGCAGGGTACTTGAAATGCTGTCAAGCATGAAGGGAAATGAAAATAAACAATCCAGACAGCTGGCTGCCTAGAAGCTATTACCCTGTCTATGATAGCCTACTAAAAACTATCCCTCTTTTGAAAGTAAATAGAAGCCTTGTGGATAAAGGATCAAAGAGGTTTTAAAGCCTTGTGATGGAGTTTTGGCATTTGATGAGATAACAGCTTCTGCTTTCTACACCTCTGTCTGAGGCAGCAGATGTAGGGGCAGGTAAGTGAAAAGCATTGATTTTTCATGTTTCTGCCAAGCCCTGGACTGCCTTAGCTTCCATATAGGGGTTACTTATTGAGCGTGGGGTGAGGGGTGTCTCTGATATACGTGAGTCCCTGATGGGCGTCCCTGATATTGAGGGGGTCTCTTATAGGGGGGTCTCTTTAATGGGTGATTTCTGATATGGGGAGGTCTCTAACGTGGGAGGGTCACCTGATGTGGAGGACCTGATGGGGGTCTCTGGTGGGGGTCTCTGCTGGGAGCCCCTGATTGGACCTATGATGGATGTCTGGAAGGGTGGGATGGGGTCACCTCATGGTGAACAAGCAATTTCCATGGTGCAGGGGAAGAATGCCCCTACTTGTCAGTTTGGGGGGGGGGGGGGGGGGGGGGGGGGGGGGGGGGGAGAAGGATTTGCATTGTGGGGATAACTGGGCCAGCCAACAGACCTCAGTATCTGGTCGCCGCTCAAAATGGCAGCCCAATAGCGGGATTTGGAATGGAATCCCTTAAGCTTCCTGTTATGCATCAATCTGCATGCAAAGGAGTAGGAATCGATCCTGGGCACCACTCGAAGAGCCAGCGCATACCAGGAGCGAATTACTTCCAGCGGACGAACATGAAGTTTGACTCTCCGTCCCTTGACATCGAAGGGATTCTCCGTTCGCACTGCACTGAATGGAGATTTGGCTGAGCGCCAAATTCTCCGTCCTCACTGGTAGTGAGGTGGATTCACAGCAGAGAATACTGCCCATAGTCTCCCAATTGGAGAATGCTGCCCATTACCATGGTTTTCAGAATTCAGACATCAGGCACTGCGAACAATAATATTCATTATGATCTTTTGCTTGAGAAATGATATCACTAGGATTAGCTAAAATGAGAAATATTTACGAAGATTTCTATATAACTCTTGGTCATCTGCAACGTGCCTTTGGAATGAAACCATTGTGGTATTGTTTTGCCTGGGTCCCAGATCGTTCAGCTGTCTAAGCCAGTAAATTGGCATGTCAAATAGACAAGATAAAATGTTAAAGTCCCTGAGCGGGATTCTCCAACCCACCGCTGGGTCGGAGAATCGCCCGGGGCCGGTGTCAATCCCACCCACGCTGAGTCCCGAATTTTCCGTCACCAGAGATTCAGCGGGGGCGGGAATAGCGCCGTGCCAGTGTGCGGGCCCCCCACGGCGACTCTCTGGCCCGCGATGGGCCGAATTCCCGCCGCTGTCAAGCCTCTCCCGCCGGCGGGAATCAAAGCACCTACCTGACCGGCGGGATTGGCAGCGTGGGCGTGCACGGGGGTCCTGGGGGGGGCAGGGGTCGATCTGACCCCGGGGGGTGCCCCCACGGTGGCCTGGCCCACGATCGGGGCCCACCGATCGGCGGGCGGGCCTGTGCCGTGGGAACACTCTTTTTCTTCCACCTTCGCCATGGTCTTCACCACGGCAGAGGCGGAAGAGACCCCCTCCCCTGTACATGCGCCGGGATGACAAAGCAGTAGCTGACGCTCCGACGCATGCGCGGACTTACGCCGGCCGGCGAAGTCCTTTCGGCCCCGGCTGGCGTGGCGCCAAAGGCCGTTCACGCCAGCCGGTGGAGCGGGAACCACTCTGGCGCGGGCCTAGCCCCTCAATGTGAGGGCTTGGCCCTTAAAGGTGAGGAGACCTCCGCAGCTTTAGGGTGGCCCGACGCCAGAGTGGTTCACGCCACTCCAACACGCCGGGACCCCCCGCCCCACCGGGTAGGGGAGAATCCCGGCCCATGTCTGTGCTGAATTAACTGATGCTAACTGGCACTGCAGTTAATCCAAAATCAAACCTGAGACTGGATCAGGCTCAAGCATAATGCTGCCAAAAGGATAATATACCAATGTGCTCGGGTGGCGACTGATCAACCGTGGCACAATTAGTAGCACATTTGTCTTTGAGTTCTGAGGATTGTGGGCTTGAGTGTAAAAACTAGGGTAGCCAGTGTTAGAAATGTTGGCCGGGATTCTCCCCTACCTGGCGGGGCGGGAGGTCCCGGTGTAGCGGAGTGGCGCCAACCACTCTGGCGTCGGGCCTCCCCAAAGGTGCGGAATTTTCTGCATCTTTTGGGGCTAAGCCCGCGCCGGAGTGGTTGACGCCACACCGAATGCCGCCAAAACCGGCGCCAACGGCCTTTGACGCTCGCCACCCAGCGTCGGGGATGGCCGAAAGGCCTTGGCCGGTTCGCGTATGCGATGGTGCGTCAGCGGCCGCTGACGTCACCATCGGCGCATGCGCGGCAGGGGGGTTCTCTTCCGCCTCCGCCATGGTGGAGGCCATGGCGGTGGCGGAAGAAAAAGAGTGCCCCCATGGCACTGGCCCGCCTGCCGGGGTCCGATCGCCCCGCGCCCCCCCAGGACCTCGGTGGTCTGCTCGCACCGCCAATCCCGCCGCCACCAGAGGTGGTTGAAACGACGTCAGCGGGATTGGCCTCTCAGCGGCAGGACTTCGGGGCACCGCGGGCCGGAGAATCGCCGCGGGGGGCACGGTGATCGGCGCAGCGCGATTCCCGCCCCCGCCAATTCCCGGGTGGAGGAGAATTCAGTCCATGGCGGGGGCTGGATTTCCGCCAGTCCCGGGCGGTGTCGGAGAATTTCGCCCGTTGTGTTTTCGAGCAGCACGGTGGTCCAGTGGTTAGCATTGCTGCCTCATGGTGCCAAGGTCCCAGGTTCGATCCAGGCTCTGGGTCACTGCCCGTGTGGAGTTCGCACATTCTCCCCGTATTTGTGTGGGTTTCAGTCCCACAACCCAAATATATCCAGGCGAGGTGGATTGGCCACGCTAAATTGCCCCTTAATTAGAAAACATTAGGTGGCTACTCCGAATTTTTAAAAAAATGAAGTGTTGAGGTTTCAATGAAATTTTCCCCTCTCATATGGATGTAAGTAGGTTCGCTATTTTGAAGAAGAATAGGGAAGCTATCCTTGGTTTCATATCCAACAATTATCCCATATCCAAATACTATAAAACAGATTATCACGTTTGTTTGTACAAGTTGACTGTGGATGCTACAATTGGATGCTACAATTCCTCTGTCACAACAGTGACCACACTTCAAAATCGGCTCTTGAGTTACTTTGGAAAGTCCTGTGGAAGATGCTTTTTAAATGCAAGACATTATTTTGTTCAATGTGCAGGGCAGGTTAAATTGTGATACTACCCTCTCATGGTTGCATCGTAAATCATTGTTGATGCTTACTATTTCATAATGATGCTTGTGCAAGGGTGAGGTTAACTGTAAAACCTTCTCCAACACCTTCAGCAAAGAAATATGAGAGAGGATCAGCAGAGAAAGAGGAAGGCTATTTGTTGGTTATAATTGGTGTGAATATTTGTGAAGAACAATTAGGGACCGATTTTCTGAATGAGCGAGCAACAAGCAAGACACAACAGAAAATTGCAGGCAGATTGCCCAGCATTCCCTATGCATTAAAATTAATGGATGGAAAATTATGGCGGTGACTTCATGTTTTACAGATCTGTGTAGCTGGAGGACAACACTTTGTGCAGATGCTACACATTTGGAACATTAGTCATTTTAGTATGCCTAACAGTGCATATCGGGCATATGATGCCAGACAGGATGCTGTCCCAAAATCCTTCTGCCTAAAGAGTTCTGGAAGACTGCCTGTTTTGATGTTTTATTGTGTCTCATGTTTTCTGTCCAATGGGATTTTACAATTGCTGCTTATACGCAGAGAATGACCCAATAATCACTAAAACTCTATTCCCTCCAATATACTTCTCAACTCTTCTTTTCAAAACTGAAGTGTAGGTTCCAAATTAAAGTTGAGGATTGGGATCCAAAGCGTCTGAAACACCATTCGTATGTGTTTCAAAGTCTTTTTTTTTTGGTTTTCTTTCCTTCGCTCATTCTTTAAGTCATTGGTTGCTGCTGGATTAGATTTCCACAGGGACTGAGCATCCCCTGAGTACCTATTCCCTACCTGAGAACCCAGGCCAAGGTGTCAACAGGTTAGTTAGCTGTTGAAGGCAGCTTGGCAGCATCATGCCTGAGCCTGATCCAGCCTCAGATTGCTAACAGGAGGAAGAACATCGGCCAAGCTTTTGATTGGGCGTGTTTGGTGAAGCGACTGGAAAATATCAGACAAAGGCTCCTAATGCATTTCCCGGCAGCATAGATGCAGGACGTGATCGCCCTATCCCCCTGTCAATGGTGGGCTGCATTTCCTACCGTCGAGCATCAGGAACATAATTATAATCACCTTCCATCTTATTATAGTGGTCAAATGCTGGAATCATTCCCCCACATCAAATTTAGTTCCAACGTCGCCGTGATTTACGTATGAGGAGAGACTGAGTCGGTAAAGATTATAGTCGCCGGAGTTTAGAAGAATGAGGGGGGATCTTATAGAAACCTATCAAATTCTAACAGGACTCGATGGTAGATGCAGGAAGGATGTTCCAGATGGTGAGGAATTCCAGAACCAGAGATCACGTTCTGAGGATATGGATTAAACCATTTAGGACTGAGATGAGGAGAAATGTCTTTGTCCATCGAGTGGTGAGCCTGTGGAATTCTCGAACATAGAAAGCATTGTTGGCTGGATTCTCCATTCGGGAGACTATGGGCGGGGTTTTCTGTTTGCCGATGGCGAATTTGCAAAACACGATTGGGTGGAGTATAGATTCCGAAATCACGCGGGCACCAATTTGACGGCAAATCGCGATTCTCCGCCATCTCGAAAACGGCGTTAATGCTTATCGGAATGCACATACAGTAAACACCGTTTGCATCTCATTAACGGGCCCGAGCCGGTATTCCCCAGGTCCTCCGTGATTCTCCTCCTCCGGGGGACCGAGTTCCCGACGGCATGGTTCAATCGTGCTTTTAAAAATCATGAAGCCAGCATGGTGGCTGATGAAGGAGAGAGAGGATCTAGCACACCGAGAGGAGCGACTGTGGGCTGCTGGGCTGCACACTGGCTGGGCTGGAGTGGGCCCTGCCTGGCCCGGGAGAGAGGGCGTGGTGGGGAACAGGCCAAGTTGCCAAGGTGGCACCCCATTGGGGCGGTGTCCAGTCCCGGACTATCATTACCGCACTCCACTGACCACCCACCTTGGTTCCTGGTTCTACAGAGTGACACTGGCCGTATGGGTGCTGCCACCACCGCACCCACACTCTGCCATACCAACCACCACACAGTGCCACTCACCGGCGGCCCACCCAGGACAACACCCACAATAGCCACAGCATGGAACACGATGCATACCCCTGGCGAGGACAGTGCCAGCCCTGGCATCAGAGATGGATGCCAGGGCCAGATGTCCCCACAGTGCCAAAGCGCCAGCCATCGACAGGGCCAGGGGTGTGTGGATGGTGGGTGGGAGGGAAATGCGGTACAGAGTCCGCAGTGCCAACCGAGGCTACCATGTAACCATTGGACCTGGTTGGGAACGAAGGTGCCGCAGCCCTGGAAGATGCCCTGTGGCTGTACAAGCTGGAGATGCTGGAGGAAGAGGAGGAAGCTTCAAGAGCGAAGCGGGCAGCAGCGGAGCATGTCGCAGGAATACAGGTGGCAGCTGCCCAGGTTGGAGAGTGAGAAGCCCAACAGGCCAAGGAGGAGGAGGTGCCAAGGAGATGCCGCATTAGGCCTAGTATATACTGGCACCGCCTGTCATTCGAGGACCTGCCGGAGACTCTGGCGGAATAGGGAGGTAGTGCGACATATCTGCCAGATGATGGCACACCTGGCACTGTGGGGGTATGGGGCAGGACACCCTCTCCATCGTCAAGGTGACGGTTGCCCTGGAATTTTACGCCATGGGTCCTTCCAGGCCCCAAATGTAGACCTGTCTGGGATCTCACAGATCTTGGAGAACAGGTGCATCTGCACCGTCACGAAGGCCCTATATGCCCAGGAGGCTCCATACATGCACATCAATGTGGACCGATCCCACCAGGATGCCTGAGCAGTGGGGTTTGCCAACATCGCCGGGATACTCCGGTTCCAGGGAGTGATCGACCGGTTACATGTACCCTGACGAGCTCCTGCAGATGACAGGCCACACTGCACAAACTGAAATGGGTTCTACTCGATAAATGTGCAGCTGATATGCGACCATCAGCTGTGCATCACACAATCTGCGCCCGATACCTGGGCAGTGTGCACTACGCCTTCACCCTGGCACAGTCGACGATTCCTGACATGTTGGAGACGCCACCCTGGATGGGGGGGCTGGCTCCTGGGCGACAAGGGTTACCCAGTGCGGTCGTGGCTGATGATGCTTATCCGGAGGCCACAGACCGACGCGGAGACTCGCTACAATAACGACATGCTGCGACCAGGTCCGTGATCGAGTGCTGCTTTAACCTCCTGAAGATGCGGTTCAGGTGCCTGGATCGTTAGTATGACGCTGGGGGGTCACCCACATCGTGGTGGCCTGCTGTGTCCCCTAAAACATCGTGCAGCAGAGGAGAGATGTGCTGGAGGATGAGGAACGTCCAACGAGGAGGATGCAGAGGAGTGCGGTGGACATGAGGCCCAGGAAGGCATGGGAGGCAGCACAAACGTGTGCGCCAGGGCCAACGTGCACGGGACACTCTGATCGCCTCCAAGTTCACCGACTGCGGGGGGGGGGGAGAACTGGTTAAGGGCACGGACAACGCATCCCATCCCGACCCTCCACCCGCCCCGTCCACGCCCCACCTGCAGCTCCCTCCATGATACATACCTGCCGCACTACAGGGTGGGTCCCTAAGTTGGCAGTAACAGGGGGTCTGGTCCATGGGATGGAGGATTATTAGAACCCTCTCAGTGATGAGCTCTGGTGCTTCACATCGTTTCGCAACGTCTGACTCCTCCCCACAGTAGCACTTTCCACCGTCCACCTTGGTGATCCCTGCAGGCAAGCTGGTTATTCCATCACGCGGTCCCATCTGGTCCCTGGGGTGACACTGGAGGAGATGGTCATGGTGGGGGGGGGATTGGTGGAGCCCAGGCCACCCACAGGGTCTGCCCATTCCCCCCCCCCACTTTACAAGCTGGACCAGACTAACCTACCCCTCACATCCATTCGACAGAGCACCGTGGCAGATCGTAACGGTGGTAACAGGTGTTTTATGTCAACTACTATAAACAGATTTGTGCCCTGACCCCTACCACTAAACTCTGCCCTGCACCCGTGACAAATTAACTCTTGTCGAACTTCCTGGCCTTCCGGGCCCTAACGCTCTGCCTAGGTGGTTCCCTGGCTGATACGGCAGGAGTGGAGGTGGCCAGCTGTGTTTTCCATCCTGCGACCTGGGTTCCCGATAGCGGGCGATCAGGCCTGGATGGACTTGGCTGCAGCTCGGCTGTCCTGTGTGGCGTGGTGCCTCTCCGTTCTGCCTGCTGCCCACCAAATGCACCAGGGACAGGAGGGAGTCACCAGCATGGGCCGCATCACCTCCTCCTCCCTCAGAGTCCTCATTGGCCCTCAGGCTACTCCATGGGATGGGGGTGGGAGCAGAGCTATCACCTGAGGCTTCCCCACCACCTGGCGCTCCCGGTTCTGGAGTCCCGCTCTGGTCTCGACCAGGGTCAGCACGCTCGCGGCCATGGATTGGGGGTAGATGGTGTCGGGTGATGGTGATGTGGGAGTGAGGGTGGTATTGGGGTGAGGGTGATGTTGGAGTGAGGGAGTTGACACACATGTCATGGGGAACCATAACTAAGCGGGGTCTCGCTTCTTCGCCTGCTGCCGAGCTCCACCTTGGCAACCTCCCTTCCTCTGAGCCACTGACCACATTCCGGGCTCTCTACTCGGCCATTGTGTGGGGCCGCAGATCCGGCAGTCCTCCTCCTGTATTCTCGTGTCCCGGTGATTGTGCACGCCCTTCTCCTGGGAGGAGAGGCAAAAACAGAAAACGACAGTCCAACTCATGCAGCCCAGGGGGTGGGCAGCTGGTGGCCTCAGTGGCCAGGGCACCCAGCCATAGTAATCGGTATGGGTGCTGGCATCGGGACTAGGTGAGGGTTTGGCCACCAGCTGGATTGGGGGGTAGGGTTATTGGGGGTCGGGTTATGACTGGGGTTGGTGCCAGGGGCACGATGCTGCCAACTCACCCTGGCCAACCTGAGGAGGTCGTGTAGTTATTTTCTGCACTGCTGGCCGGTCGGGACTCTTGCCCATTGCACTCACCACCTCTGCCACCTGTGCCCAGGCAAGATGAACGCCGGCAGCTGGCAGTCTCCTTCCCAGGCCGGGGTACAGGGTCAACCACCCCACCTCCACCGCATCCAGGAGGGTCTCCAACTCAGCTTGGGTGAAGCGTGAAGCTGCTCTCCTGGTTGCCTTCTTGTTGGCTGGGATGATGTGTGTGGGGAGTGCAGTTTGTGTATGCGGCTGCAGCTTGTCAGCCTCCTGCGTGTCAATCGCGGAACCTGCGAATCCGGCACCATTTCTCATTCGAATCGATTGTCTTGCATGTTGCGCAGATGCTAACCCCTTAACAGTAGCAGAATCAGTACAGGTCTGGCGCCAGTTTTGCTAAAAGACCACAAATTCTGCATTGGCATCAACACTTAGTCTCAGAAATGGAGAACCTACCGCAGGTTCTCCCACTGGAGCTGAATTGCACTGTTTTACGATCCCCTTCTGGTTGTAAAGCGGGATGCAATTCAGTACTCCATGTGTTGCAAATTTGTGCATAGCATGGAATACGACGGATTCTTGGGGAATTCCAAAATCGGGCTGACAACGTGAGTGGAAGGCCCGTCAGTGGAACCTTGCGCCCGGCCATCTCCCCCCTGCACCGCAAGACAGCCCTTCCCTCCTTCCCTGCACCGCAGGTTGCCCACATCTACCAACCCTGGTACCACTAATTAGCCCCTCCCCACCACACGGCTACTAAAGGAACCCGCTCCACAGACAACCCCCCCACACCTCTTCCCCCCCCCCCCCTCCCCTGCCCATATACAAACACACAAACACCCCTCCTCGACACAGGCGCACTCCCCAGAAAAAGGACCCCTGTCTGGAAGCTAGAGAGCAGTCCAGGCAGGGGCATTATAGCTGTAATATCTACCTTGCAGCTCCATCTGTCCATGCCTTGAAGGAGAACAGCTATGCCTCCATCTGGTTCACACAGATCCACTGTCTGCAATCCATTCATGGCTTTGGAGTAATGGTTTGTAATTGGCAGCTCAAAAAAAAATCTGCAACTTTGATCCTTTCAGTGGTGAAATCCCAATGTTTGCAATCATTGTTCACATCAAAGGGATGAAAGTGCACTAAGTGCATTCCAATCACTCAAGCGTGTGATTTCACTGCACTTACCTCTCTTTGATTTGGTCCTTCACAGCTAATCTTTCCAAATCTCCAACTAAATTCATTTTCTCAAGGAAGCTCAGTGTCTACATTTTTGTGTTTTTTGTCCTGCCAAACCATAATCGATCTATTTGTGTCTTTTTCTCATGTACTCTGCACCAACTTTCCTGCCATGATGCTGTAGCTAATCCAAAACTCTGCGGCCTGGAAACTCTCACACTCATTGTCCTGCACATTGCTACATTTCATCCTGAACAAAGTCCATTGACTCCGCCCCTGCCTGTTCCTCAGGAAATTGTCTTATCTCTATTTTCAAATCCCGTCATGGCCTTGCAATCGAGTGTGAGTCGCTTTCTCTAGTCATTCAACAGAGCTCATGTGCTGCATCCTTTCGCTTTTCGAATATTATGGCTGAATTTTCATGGAGTGAAGGAAATGCCACAGACCATTACAAATGGCTGCTGGGACCCAGTTCCAGGATTCCTGGCCCCATTCTTGGTGTCTGCAATTTTCAGTAGTGTGGGATAAAGGTGCAGGCTGGTGTGGATCACAAACCCAAACCCTCCACCCCCGACCTGGCTGGCTCCATTACGGGGATGGGCATCTCCTGGTTCCATGCCATTTTCATGGAGTCAGGCCAGCCTTTCAAGGAGTCATGGTTCACAGCTCCTCAGAGGTGTCTTGAAGCATATTGTGGATGAGTGAACCTCTTGAAAGGTGAGTTCAAAACTCTTACCTATGCCCTTTGCCAAACTAAGCCTCACCAACTACCTCTAAGGCCTCTCATGCCCTCCATGCCAATCTAGACCCCTCCATCAAGCCACCATGGCCTCATGTAACCACCATGTCAACCTATGACCCTCCACCAACCCCCATGGTCCCTTATACCCGCTATGTTTACCTATGACCCTCCACCAAATCCCAAGGCCCCTCATACCCTCCACGCTAATCTGTGCCCCTCTACCAACCCTCATAACCCCTCATACTCTCCAAGCCAATCTATGTCCCTTATGCCTTTTACCTTCCATGCCAACCTATGGTGCTTTCATAGCGATTCATCCAGTATACACTTTGTACAGAACCCAATGAACCTCATATAAAAACAATGGCATGTATGGAAAAGCTTAAAAAACAGGTATGGAGACATGATCATCAACTAAGAGTGCATAGTAATTCTATACTTCCTGTGTCAACAGCTCCTCTCAACCATTATTATGGTAACATGATCACCGTTCATCGTTTGATCAAAAATATTCACCAATGTCAACTCAAGCAAAATGTGGAAAAATGTCTCACAATTTTTATTAACCTTCTAATTTGAAGGGAAGATGGTACATGATACTGGGGCAAGATGTCAGGGTTGCCGGTGAATATTCCATGTGTTTTTGGCACAGAAGCAGTGGGACCCCCCCCCCCCCCCCTCCCACCCCCCCCACCCCCACACTGAAATGGCTGAACCAGTGATCCAAATTCAATTCAGCCGCACATTCTCAGCGAGGGAGGTAGTTGCAAATAATTGATTCGAACGATGTTGTTCTGGATTCTCCGCCCCGCCACATTTCTATTTCACCCCGCCGGTGGGGTGCTCCGTTGCGCCGGCTGGTCAATGAGGTTTCCCATTGTGGGGCAGCCCCACGCTGTCGGGAAACCCCGGGCTGCCGTCAAAATGGAGCATCCCGCCGGTGGAGAATCCAGCCCATTATTTTCCAAATAAGGGTCCCAATTTATACATCTATTATACAAACAGGTAAACTGCAGTGTTCTGGACGTGTCTTCAAATTGCTTTTCCGTATTATAATCTTTGCAGAACATTTCTGCCATTTTGTTCATTGTAAAACACAAAGCCTTATTTTATCAGATTGGTTATTTGCTGTGATTGGGTGGAAAAGCTTGACGCTGCAAAGCCAGCCAGTGTCCTCAGTTCTTGTCTGAACCTTTTCTTTTAATTTATAGCTTCTCAAAGAGACCCTTTGGAGAATAGTTCCAGAAATCCAATAAAATCATTATCCATGAATTGTAACAAGATTAATACCAAGGCCTTTTTTATTTTCAGATAAATGTTCTATTTCTTCTGGCAGTACGAAATCTGTGAACTGAATCTTTAATAATTTACCACGGCATAAATATATAACTGAAAGGTAATTACATAGGCAGGGCACAGTCAATAACAGTCTTCCAGGGAGTTTGTTTCATGCACAAGGGATGTCATTTTGATAGTGGACAATGCAATAGCCCAGAATGGATAGGACTAATGGGTCTAATAAGCAGTAGATTTATAAGTTGCCTTCAAGAACTATTTCACGCTCCCACTGCTGAGGGTAGCATTCATTTCTTGATATGAACAGCAATCAAAGTGGCACCAGTTCACTACAGCACTTACTCACACAAAGCATGCAGGCTGCATAATTGTAAAAGGCCCCAAAACTGGAGCAGGGATCCGGATTAACCCACATCCATTACTTCAGATGCAAGCAGAATGCAAGCCTCCTGCAACCTATTCATTATATCGTGCGGCCATGCTATTTTTGTTGTTTAGTGGTAACATGCTACAATGGCTGGAGCAGGGGTAGATGCAATGACAGAAGTGTTGGCCAGAGGTCCCTTAGGATGACAGCATTCGTTCTCCCTCCACTGTCACTATGTTAATGCTCTTGCTGTTGCGTTTCAGTCAGTTATCCAAACTACTGCCACCCTTGCCAAGGTGCTGAGGTCCAAAGCCAGGCCTGCTAGGACCAGGGCTGCTGGAGACCATCCATCTGGTCTCCTGCAGTCTTCCCCCATTGAAAGTCTGCAGCCTTCCACCCAGCCATGTTGCAGCCACTGTAGCCACTGCTCAGGAGCACGAGGACAGGATAAAGCACCTGCAAGACATGTACTAAGGGAATGTACAAGGGTGATTTGTTCACTTTTGTATTCAATATTGAATGATTTGATTTGTAATGGTTATTTTGTGATGGTTTTTATTTGAATGTTGTTGATACTAATGGAGGGAGGGGAAAGGTGTGAGGCTATTGTTAAATGGAAAATAGGGGTTTGCATTTAATGGTTCCATGGTTGACTGACTCCATCACAGCCCAGTCGAAAAGAGTATATGTTGATTGCCTCCTCCTTCATCCTCTTGCCCCGCTGCTCGGTAGCATGGTGGTTAGCATAAATGCTTCACAGCCCCAGGGTCCCAGGTTCGATTCCCGGCTGGATCACTGTCTGTCTGTGCGGAGTCTGCTCGTTCTCCCCGTGTGTGCGTGGGTTTCCTCCGGGTGCTCCGGTTTCCTCTCACAGTCCAAAGATGTGCGGGTTAGGTGGATTGGCCATGCTAAATTGCCCGTAGTGTCCTAAAAAGTAAGGTAATTGGGGGGGGGGGGGGTATTGGGTTACGGGTATAGGGTGGATACGTGGGTTTGAGTAGGGTGATCATGGCTCAGCACAACATCGAGGGCCGAAGGGCCTGTTCTGTGCTGTACTGTTCTATGCTGTTGCTCTATACCTGGTGGCAAGGGCTGTACCCCATATTGGCAAAGTTATGTAGCATGCAGGAGACTATGGAAAACTATGACAAAAGTTTTGGTGAGTACTGCGGGTCTCCTCCAGAAAGGTCCAGGCAGCATTTTTTAACCACCCTCGATGGTCTGCTTGATTACATTTTGTATAATAATATGGCTTCCACAATAAGCCATGAGTTGTTCACTAAAGTCAAGAAGAAGCGGTCAGTGGATAGCCCTTGTTGACCAGTAGCAACCCTTTGGTTTCTTAAAGTGTCCCGAATGCAGATAATGAAGCAGACTGCCAGAGAATGTGGGCATCATGACTGTTGCCAGGATATCAAGCATTGAATTGCATGTGTGCTGCATATGGTTGTACACCAGCTAGGCATTATAATCAAGAACAAGCTTCCTCCGCATTTCCCTTGCTTAGAACACCTCGCTCGGTGAAACGGAAGAGCCGGCCAAACAACAGTGTCCCCGGAACACTGGGCAGCACGGTAGCAAGTGGGCAGCATGGTAGCACAGTGGATAGCACTGTGGTTTCACAGCGCAAGGGTCCTGGGTTCGATTCCCCGCTGGGTCACTGTCTGTGCGGAGTCTGCACGTTCTCCCCGTGCCTGCATGGGTTTCCTCCGGGTGCTCCGGTTTCCTCCCACACCCAAAGATGTGCAGGTTAGGTGGATTGTCCATGATAAATTGCCCTTTGTGACCAAAAGGGTTAGGAGGGGTTATTGGGTTGCGGGGATAGGGTGGAAGTGAGGGCTTAAGTGGGGCGGTGCTGACTCGATGGGCCGAATGGCCTCTGCACTGTATGTTCTATGTCAACTCTGTCAACATTGAAGAAGTGGAATCCTTTCAGACGCAATACATCTCCGAGTTGACATGTGCCATCCACAAAGGAAATTGCACTCATCCATGGTGCCCTGAATCATGGGGAAGCTTGCACTTCTGACAAAGCCACGTGGCTGAGCCTGCTTTCCTCTGGCCAGAGAGAATGAAATACACTCGGCCATTGAGCTCTCTTTACATAAAGAGCCTTGTACAACATTGCACTGCAAACCAGTTGCAATTGCAAATATTGTGCGAGCTGCAGCCTGAAAAGAGGCTGTTGAAAAAACATTCATGATCATGGTGTTTCACAGTCACTAGAGATTTCATCCTTAACTCCTCTGTGACTGCAAATCGGGTTACAACAGGTGGTAGGTTTCATGAGCACCTCCTTAGTAAAGTGGAGACATCAGATGCATTATTCTGTGGTAAGGTTGAGATAGGAGATTTGCCTACTGAAGACCATGGACAGATATGGCCTATGCTAAGAGCCTTTCTCCAACAATCCTCCTCTTCTTTTCTCTCCTCTTCCTCCTCCCTCCGAGCAACTTTTCTTCCTTTGATGTTCCTTGGCTTTATTCTCTCTGTCATGCTGCAGATCCATGGCAGGGAGCAAGAAACCTGAGCAGAATCCTTGGAAGTCAGGATCTTGACCTTGATCTGGTTGAGGGTGGGAAGGCAGCCAGCATAAGGCTGAACACATGTTCAACTGTGTGGCTTCTGCTGGAGTGTGCAAGTCAAAAATTGTACTGCTGGCATCGAATAGGCTTGAAGTGTTGCCTGGTGTGACAAGTTTATATTCTCTGTATTTCGTGTGTGCACCGTGCTCCTGCATTCAAACCCTTACTAAAATTCCATCTGGCATGGCTTGCACCACATGTGTTACAGGCCACAATAGATGCCATTGGACCTGAAACAGCAGCCACTGGGCTGCAAATATGGGGGCTAGGCAGACAAATCTTGTGGTGGCAGAGATTCCTTATTGAAAACTGTTGGTTATGGCATAAAAATCTCACAGGATTAATATTACACAAATAAGGATCAGGTTTCAATATTTCATTCAGCTCCAAATGGTCCAAGCTTTGTCGGTTTAATCATTCCTTCACACAAGAAATGATGTACTTCACACCATGTCAGACATGGTGTTGTCTCCCCTTCACAAGATTGATGGCACACAGGTCGGTGCAATGGAATTGTAAATGCTTTTGTACAAACAATGTTTTATTATGTTATATAATTATTATGTTATTAATGTTATATTCATAGTACTCTCATGGTGTCAGGTGACTTGTATCAATCAAGAATCTTGGTACAACAGGATCTAGACACTGGGTTTGGAATGTGTGACTGATGGTTCAATAAAACAAAAAAATTAAACAATATCCTGTCCAGTTACAAATTGCCGCATTTTGAAATTGATGGGTTTGGTACCCTGTAAAAAATCTGTTCCAAAGTGTGCTCAATTCTCTGCTTCTTCCGACCATGCAATTGTCTTGAAACTGACCTCAAAGTGAAACTTGCAAAGAAGAGGTCACGGACTTGAGGCTGTTTCGTTCCTGTCGCTAAACTGGAATTCACGCTTTTAAACAGCACAATTAGGGATTTAGTTAGTTTCAGATGAATCGCTTGATAATGATTGTCGGATCAGTCTTATTGATTTATGTGGTGCATTACCCTGCCTCCTAGGGCCACACATTGGAAGATTAAAACTCTGAGAAATTGGCAGTTTCATTTTATAACAGATGTGTTATCACATTTAGGTACAAAGCAAATGAAATGAAGCAGTTTCCATCAAGATTAGCCTAACTGAGAACTTCTTGACTTATACACTTTGGTAAAGATTAACATCTTAGTCTAGTGTTGCGCAAATATATCTACTATTATTCCTGATGATCGCACAATATTTCACTGTCGTTTTTGTGATGGTGGAATTGACAAGTGGCCTGTATTGGTCCATTCTTTTATGAGAGAGCTATTTCCTTCTCAAAACTCTCTTGTAATGCCAGTACAGTTGTTCGACGCTTTCCTTCAATTTTTAGGGTCTGTGAATACTTGGCCTAGTTATGGCAGATTCATGACTGCTGCGTTGCTTCACCACTAAGCCCAGAAAAGGCTGCAGGGTCAGTGGGGTGGGGGGCATTTAAGTAGCATCTGTACAAATAGGTAACCACATCATAACAGTCACATTTTTGGCTGATTACGCCCAGAAATCTGACCTAATTGAACAAGAGGAAATTCACTATACTGGCTTGAAGGTAATACTTACCATAGAAAGTTAGGAGCAGAGGAGCAGGAGTAGGCTGTTCAGCATCTCAAAACTGTTCTGCCATTCAGGCTGGGGCTGTTTAGCACAGGGCTAAATTGCTGGCTTTGAAAGCAGACCAAGGCAGGCCAGCAGCACGGTTCAATTCCCGTACCAGTCTCCCCGAACAGGTGCCGGAATGTGGCGACTAGGGGCTTTTCACATTAACTTCACTTGAAGCCTACTCGTGACAATAATCGATTTTCATTTAATTTTCATTTTTCAATTCGATTATGGCTAATTGGCTGCCTCAAAGCTATTTTCCCAAACCATCCCCATGTCCTTTGATATCATTAGTATCTGGAAATCTAACAATCTTTGTCTTCAACATACTCAATGACAGCTTCTACAGCCCACGGGGATAGAGAATCACAAAGATTCACTACCTTCTGAATGAAAACATTTCTCTGCATCACAGTCCTAATAGGCTTGCCCCTTTTAGTTCCATCATTGACTGCACCAGCCCAATGGTGTAGATTGGTAGCTGCTAATCGTACTCCAAAGAAAATAACAGTAGTGAAAGGGCCTTCTACATATAGGGTTAATGTGGGACTGAGTACATTACAGTGATGTGAGAGAGCACATGACCCGTAACCGGGGTGAATTAGTCAGAGCCATGTGTACCAGCAAGCATGGAGACAGCTCCTGGCTTACATCATTTATTGCAAATTTGTAAATGATTTCAAGAGTCAATAAAAATTGCAATTAACCAGTGATGACTACAAGGACTTCTCTGGACTTGCCAAACTATAACCAACCCCTTACAACATGGTGGTGGCCACCGTTGCACTAGACAGGGATGTCCTATGACCCGCTGCTGTTTGCACTCACGATTGAGCCGTTGGCCATCGCGTTAAGAAGTTCGGGGGTATGGAAAGGGATAGTGCAGGGTGGGGGAGGGGATAGAGCATAGTCCTGATATGCTGATGACTTGTTATTATATGTGTTGGAACTGAGTGTGTCAATAGGGGGAATATTGGAGCTGCTTCGGGTGTTTGGGTCTTTCTCGGGATCCAAGTTTAATCCAGACAGGAGTGATTATTGGTGGGGAGGGTGAAAACTGATCTGGCAAGGTGGATGGTCTCCCTCTGTCACTGGCAGGTCAGGTGCAGGCAGTTAAAATGAATGTGTTGCCGGGGTGGTATGTGGTGCAGTGGTTAGCACTAGGACTGCGGCTCTGAGGAGCCGGGTTTGAATCCGTGTGGAGTTTGCACATTCGCCCCATGTCTGTATGGGTTTCACCCCCACAACGCAAAGATGTGCCGGTTAGATGGATTGGCCATGCTAAATTACCCCTTAATTGGAAAAAAAATAATTGATTACTCTAAATTTAACAAAACAATGAATGTGTTGCTGCGATTTCTGTTTATTTTCCAATGCCTGCTGATTTTCGTGCCAAAGGCATTTTTTAGAGAGGTTGAAGGGATGATTACCTCATTTGTATGGGGAGGGAAGGTGGCCAGAATTAAAAGGTGCTACTACAGAGAGGAAGGTAGGCAGGGGGTTTGGGTCTTCCGAACCTGATATATTATTACTTGGCGGCAAATGTGGAGAAGGTATGGAGCTGGGTCAGAGGGGTTGACTCCCAGTGGGTCATATTCGGGGTGTTGGACCAGCCGCTGTTGGAAACGGGTGCGGAGGCAGATGTTGTGGTCTTTGCCTCATTGATCGCCCGAAGGCGGATCCTGTTGGGATGGAGATCAACCTCTCCACCCTGTACCCTGGCGTGGCGGGGGGTCCTGCTGGAATTCTTGACTCTTGAGACGGTCAAAATTTGAACTGAGGGGAAGGATAGAGGGGTTCTACAATCTATGGGCATTATTCACTATGCACTTTCGAGAATTGGATCACATCGAGCATTGGGGGGGGGGGGGCGTTGAGATTGTTGAGGGAAAGGGGACTGTATGTGTTCATGGTGATTGTGGGTGATTCCTCATTCCTTTTTGCTATTTGTTTATGTTAACATGTGGGCTAATGTTTGGGGGTTTGATGGGAGGATGGGATTGTTGTTATTGATATGGGATTGACACTGCGAGCGCAATTCTCCGAGCCCCGTGCCGGGCCGGAGAATCCCCTCAACCGCATCACACAGCCCCGATGCCGGAGCACGATTCTCCCAGGTGCGGATAATCGGCACCATTTGTGCCGGAGCGTTTGTCGCGGCGCCGGCCGTTGGAATCGCGATTCTCCGGCCCGGATGGGCCGAGCGGCCGCGCGGAAAAAGCAGAGTCCCGCCGCCGCCGTTCACCCCTGATTGCTGCCGGCGGGAACTCTGAGCGAAGGGTCGGGGGGCGGCCTGTGGGGCGGGGAAAAGTGCTCCTTCACCGGGGGGCCTCTGATAGGGTTTGGCCTGCGATCGGGGCCCACCGATCAGCGGGCCGGCCTCTCCCCCCCCCGGGTTTACTTTGTTGCGCCGCTGGCCCCTGAACCCCCACGCCATGTTGTGTAGGGTCCGGTGTGCTGAAGAAGTCCCCCGCGCATGTGCGGGTTGGCGCGGCCCAACTGCGCATGTGCGGGTTGGTGCAGTGTCCATTTGGTGCCGGGAAGGGAAGCTGGAATGGCGTGAACTGCTCCAGCGCCGTGCTAGCCCCCTGTGGGGGACAGAAATGGTTGTCCCCGTGCCCGTTCACGACGCCGTGGAATATTAGTCCCCGCGATCGGAGAATCGCCCCCAGAATTTGTTACTGATTATTGTTGTGTGTAAATTTGGGAAAAAATGTGGAAAAGGAGGAGAATAAAAATATTTTTTAAAAAAACAACATGGTGGCGGCTTGTGGAAAAACCCAAGACCTCACAAAAAGTCTAAAATACAGCAACGCATTTTGACCTGAAAAGAAGCTCCAAAAGCATAAGTGGAGTGGAATGATCACCAGGAAAAATCTCAAAAGAAAGTCTTGGAAGCTGGAGACAAAAATATAAAATTCTTTACAGCACCAGAAGACACAATTGCATCTGCTTTGGAAGTCCAGCTTCTAATCCTAGAATGGATTCAGCAGGTCAGGCAGGGGTTAACTAAATCTTTTAAAACTCCAGGCTACAAGCAGTTCTGAGAAACATGTGAAACATCCAGAGTCAGAAGTTAAGTTTGCAAAGCTGAATCTCAATGCCTGAGTTGGCACCTGAACATGTGGCATTCCAGCTCAATCGGAAACAAATAATTAAATAAGGAGAATTACAACTTCTAAACTCAGCTGAGAGAAAGCAAAAGTCAGGATTGAACAAATTCATAACTTTGAAGTGAAACGCTGAGCTAAAGAACTCTGCAGGCAGTCAATCTGGGCAGCCATTGTCGGAAGCATTTTTGAAGCTGAGTAAGATCGCCATTGTAGAAGAATGCTCTGAAACTGGCAAACATGGAAAACGCCTTTGTCTCCAAGCGAGCAGCGATATTATCTTAAACTTCAGAAAGCTTTTAAAGCAGAACCCACACTTTAAAAGATTTAATCATGGATCCAAATTCAACACTTCCAAATCATTTTTGACTAATCTAAGGCCAAGATCAATCACATAAGTGGGATATGTGGCGAAGAAGTACATCAGAATTAAGTCTGAAATCAGAAAAAGTACAAGTTAATATATTTTTATATTTGTTTAGTATATTTCTGGAAGAAGTAGTCCTAATGCAAGACATTTTGACTTTTCAACCAGCTTTAATGAAATATGAATAGCCTTTGATCAATGTTTCAATCTTCAAATAGTGGAGTGCATCGTTCTTAAAAAGAGGAACAGTAAACTCCCACTAAAGTTATAAAAAGTAAAAAGACATTGCCCGGGCATACCATGCAAGGGCACTAGAGTGACAAAGATTTTTCCAGAAGTCCCAAAATATGTGTGTTTGGAAATAAGGACATATTACCCAAACTGCAACAGCAGGTGGAATTGCAAACTGAGCAGCTGGCTGTGAATGAAGGAGAGCCATCTGATGGAGTCCAAAATACCCTGCAGAAGGAAAATATAATAAGGTTGGAAATCATCTGAGGAAGGAGCTGTGCTCTGAAAGCTAGTGATTCGAAACAAATCTGTTGGACTTTAACCTGATGTTGTCAGACTTCTTACTATGCTCACCGCAGTCCAATACCGGCATCTCTACATCATTTAAAATTTAGTAACCCAATTCATTTTTTCCAATTAAAGGGCAATTTAGCGTGGCCAATTCACCTAGCCTGCACATCTTTGGGTTGTGGGGACAAAACCCATGCAAACATGGGGAGAATGTGCAAACTCCACATGGTCAGTGACCCAGGGCCAGGATCGAACCTGGGACCTCGGCGCCATGAGGCATTAACAACCAAAACTGATTACCTTCTTGAACTTCGGACGAATCTAAACAACATGAAGGTCGAGAGATGCAATATGGAAGCGAAAATCCAAACTTTGAAAACAGATAAGAGAAATTCTATGAACCAGACTGATGGGGCGCGATTCTCCGCAAATCCGGCGTGCCGTGAAGGCTGGCGTGAAACTGGCCGTGTTTCATGCCAGCCTCGCAGCTCCGTCCCGGGACCCGATTCTCCCCCCCGGGCGGGGCTAGTATCGGGGCCGGGGGAATCACGGCGACGCGGAGTTAGCAAACGTCGCTAACTCCGCCCGCCAAGAGTCATGGCGGCTGACGCGCACGATGACGTCAGCCGCGCATGCGCGGGTTGGACGGCTCCAACTCACGCATGCGCAGATGACATCATCACGCAGACGCGTCAAACCTGGGCATGCGCGGGCCGTCATGCCCCTCAGCCGCCCCGCGGACTGATCCTGCGGGGCGGCGAAGAACAAATAGTGCGCGGGTATCGGACCCGCTGCCCGCGACCTGTGCCCACCGATCGCAGGCCCATGCCACCCTTGGCACGGCCGTGGTGCGGCCATGCCAATCGGTGCCATGGTTGTCCGGGACGGGCACTTTGCGGCCGTTTTCACGAACGCTGAAAGCTGGTGTGATCGCGGACGTGTAAACGGCCGTAAACTCCACGGTATTCGGCCCATCGGCCTGCGGAAAATCGCTGTTCGCCGTAAAAAGCAGCGAGCAGCAATTCGTGTCGGGGGCGGCTGGAGGGGGGCGGGCGGGGGGGGGGGGGGGAGAATAGCGGGAGGCCGTGAAAATTGTCGGGAAGGCCCTCCCGCTATTCTCCGACCCGTCGTGGGCAGCGGAGAATCGCGCCCATGATCTAAATGTGTGAATTAAAAGAGTTCAAGAAGAAGTCAGTGACCATGGAAGAAAGACCCTGAACTGAACTGAATGCACAAGTGATGTTATTATGCAAGCATTCTGCAGGTAACTGAAACAAAGGCAAGTAAACTTACCGGATTAATTCCGTGTTAAGTGGGAGTATCTGTGGGAGCTGTTGGGGTGGTTTGGGTTCGGGCAGGAGTTTATGGACTGGGTCACTGTGGTTGCTGTGTAGGGCGCCGGTCACAAGTCTGCGGACGAACCGGGTAAGCTCAGGATATTTCAGGTTGCACTTGATGTGTTAGGCAGGTTGGTTCGACGTTGACTGTAACTGGATGCAGGGAAGCTAGAAACAAATGTCTAACACCGGAGATGATCCAACACTGTTTTATTTAACTATGAACTGCTGTACATGTTCAGCTGTGGATTGACACTCTACTAATCCTACTGACGACCTCTTACTGGCTCAACCAGACCTACTAGCTACCACATGGCAGTAATGTCCACTGACTTGTGCACTCTGACTGTCTCAGTGTCTGGGTCCCAGAAAGAGTGGGAGTCTTAATGCCCTGTGGGCTTTATGGTGGTGGTGTCTTGTCTGGTGATTGGTTGTTCTGTGTTGTGTGTTCATTGGTCATCCTATGTGTCAATCACTGCCTGTCTACATCTCATTATATACATGAGTGGATATTATGACAGCACTGTGGGACAAGGCAGGCATGCCCGCTATCCCCATTGCTTTTTGCATTGGCTATAGAGCCATTGGCAAGCGAGGTCAGAGAGTTGAGGGGTTGGAAAGGGATTGTGCTGGCGGGGTTGGCATTAAGCACATAGTCATGCTGTGTGCAGATGACCTATTGTTCTATATTTCGGACCCACTAGGTGGCATCGGGGGGGGGGGGGGCATTATGCAGATTTTGGAGGACTTTGGCTGGTTCTCTGGGTACGGGTTGAACATGGGAAAGAGCGAGGTGTACCCAGTTGAGACCAGAGGGTAGGAGAGGATGTTCGGGGAGCTGCCATCCAAGGGGGTGGCGGTGAGTTTCAGGTGCTTGGGCATTCATATGATGTGGGGCTGAGTGAAACTACATAAGTTAAATTTGACTCGGCTCGTGGAGGAGATGAAGGGGGATTTTAAGAGGTGGGATATGCTGGCACCATCATTGGCGGGACGGGTAAAGATAGTGAAGGTGACGGTGCTGCCAAGATTCCTGTTCATATATCAGAACCTCCCATTCTTTGTCCTGAAGTCATTCTTCAAGAAGGATAATGCACTGATCTCAGGGTTTGTATGTGTGGGAAAGAGTCCACAGGTCAAAAGGGCTTTTTTGGAGTGGGGGAGCAGAGAGGGGGGAGGGGGTGGCAGTTGTTGCCGAATATAATGAATTACTACTTGGCGGCAAACATGGGGGTAGATGGAGGTGGCCCCTTGCAGGGGAACGTGCTTGAGGGCATTGCTAATGGTGCCTCTGCCGTTCCCGCTGGCCAGGTACTCCATGAGCCCAGTAGTGGTGTTGGCCCTGAGGGCATGGGGGCAGTGGAGGCATCAATTGAACTGTGATAATCATTGGTTTGCACCTGGGAGGGGTGGTGGGGGGTGCTGGATGTGAGACTTTGGGGGCGGCAGCAGGCAGGGATTGAGAGATTCGGGCATCTGTTTGTAGCGGGCAGTTTTGCAAAATTAGAGGACCTGGAGGAAGAGTATATGTTGCCCAGCGGGAATGATTTCAGGTACTTGCAGGTCCAAGATTTTGTGAGGAGAGAGGTGCCGTCCTTTCCCGGGCTGACGCCCCTAAGGTTGCTGCTGAGGAAGGGGATAGGAGAGGGGATCGACAAGGAGCTGATGGATTTGGAGAGTGCTCCATTGGGGGACATTAAGCGGGACTGGGAGGAGGGGGGGGGAGGGGAGGTCAAGGCTGCGATGTGGGAGGAGGCTCTGTGGAGGGTGAATCCATCCTTGTGTGTCATATGACCCCTACTTTAAACTGAATAAGACTGTTAAAGTAGTCCAAGGGCTCCATAGGGCTCATGTGCAATGGTGAGGATGAGTAGGTTCTTTGAGGGAATAGAGGACAGGCGGGGCGGTGCGTGGGGAGGTCCGCAAAACATAGCCACATGTTTTGGGCATGTCCGAATCTGAAGAGGTTCTGGCAGGGGTTTGTGAAGATAATGTCCGAGGTGTTGGGGGTAAAGATGGCCCCGAGTTCAGAGGTAGTGATATTTGGGGTGTCAGATGACTCTTGAGTCCAGGGGGCGAAAGAGGCCGATGTTTTGGACTTTGCCTCCCTGATAGCTTGGATTTTGCTTGGGTGGAGGGACTCGCAGCCACTGAAAGCGGGTATTTGCTGAGTGACTTGGTGGAATTTCTGAGGCTGCAGAAGGTCAAGTTCATCCTAAAAGTGTCGGTTGGTGGGTTCGCTTGGAGGAAGGAAGCCTTTGATTGGAGGATTGATGTGTCAGCAGAGGGGGCGGGGGTGGTTTAGGAGGTCAAAATAGGGAAGGAAGGGTTATGGCAGGGGGGAGGAAGTGGGTGTAGGTTATTTGCTACATTGTATAATTTTACTTCTGCTTTTGTTTGTTTTGTTGTTTGTTTATTCAAATACCTGAATAAAATATATTTTTTAAACTTACCGGATTAGTTGTTGAGCTGAATGATAAGATTCATAAGCTCAAAAAGCAACTGTAAAAGCAGAAAGTACTCAAACGTTTGGGTAAAATTGCAAAACAAATGGAAATGAGAGTTCTATTTTTGAAACATAAACTCCCACATAAACCATGATCCACACGATAAATAAAGAAGTGAAATAAACAACAAGGAGATGAGCACAATGTTCATCCACCCCACAGAAAATGAGCTTGGGTAACAATCAACAACAGCTGAAATGACCAAGTCCAACATGAAAGAATACAGATGAAAATCTACCCAGATTCCAGAACAATGTCCAACTCTTCAGGAAGAACCACAAGTGACAGAGCCTACGACTCCACCGACAGTAGTGCAAACAAGATATAGAAATGGTATAAAGCCCCAGACTGCCCGCACCTTTAATTTCAAGGACTTGAAGGGGGGAGACGGGGTAGTGATAATGTAGTGACGACAATGCACATGTAAGATAGTAGTGACAATGTAAGAGATAAGGTGAACTATAATCACTTAAGGTACATTGGTGAAAGACTTGGCAGGACGTGTACTATAAGGGTCTGGCACATATAGGGTTAATGTAGGAGTGAGTACAATACCGTCAGCACAATGATCTAAGAGAGCACATGACCTGCAACCAGGGTTGTCTAGCGTTGGACAGAGCCAGTATGTGCCATGGAGACGGCTGCTAGTTTTTACCATTTGCTGTATAACTTGTAAATAGTGCCAAGACTCAGTAAAGATTACAGTAAACTGACATGTGACCATATAGAGTTTTTCAGACCTATTGAATTGTAACCAACACCCGACAACAATAACTGTCTCTGGCTCTCTGTTGACCCAGGCCCTGGGAAATTATATTCCCACACCCATTGCCAGACGGGTACGACATTGCCTGTCAAAGTGTTTTGTGGCATTCTGCCAAATATTGCAGATTTGCTTCTGAAGAACCATCCAGCCTAGTGGCTTGCCAAATGTTTAGGTGAAGCATGTCTTATCAGGCCTGTTGTCACGCTTAACTTGAGATCTGAAGTTTCCAGCTAAAGTAATCATCTGTCTGTGTGAACCCTGATAACTGCTGATGTGGATGACAAGCAGATTGAACGGTGGTGCTCTGTGCCTTTGACCAGTGCTGTTCAGAAGATTAGCATTATTATTACTTTACCTCAGTATCTCTGAAGGATATGTAGTATGTATGTTTATTTCACTGCTACTGACTAGCAACATGATAGTTCTGTATGTGAAGGTAATGGTGGTTTCACATTTACAAGGAGGCATTTGTAAAATATTTTTTTCAATGTAATGTACCAGATCCAATTATTTCATGACAAATGCTAATCTTCAGAATAGTGTCCCAGTTGTTTTAAATTTAATAGAATTCTAATCTTGATAATACCCTGTACGTGAATGATATTAATGCAAAAAACCTTATAATTTGCCGCAGTGATATTTTGTTACAATGACTTGCCGGATAAATTTTTCATCTCCAGAATGCATTAACACTCAAAATATTGGTTGTCATATGGTGCAACACACTGCTAACTCCACCAGAGGTAGTTTGATAATTGAATAATGCCCCCATGTAATGAGCTCCTAATCACCACTTTTCTGCCAGTAGAGGAGACAGTATTTCCTCAGGGGAATCATACAAACTTACTTCCTCCTATAACAGTTCACTAAGTATTTCTTATTTTTTTTCATGGTATGTTGGCATTGCTGGCAAGGCCATAACTGGTTGTTATGTATCACATAGCGTGTCACATGATTATGTGGTAGCATCATCAGAGGCACTTGGGAGGTTCCCCCCCCCCCCCCCCCCCCACCTTCCTAGACTGTCAGCAAGCAACACCTCAGCAAATAAACTCTGACAACTGGTTACATAACCTATGGTGTGGCAACCTGGCTATCCTTTTTCTTTATTGTGAAATAAAAGCAAAACCCCTTAAAACAATAGTAGAAGGCAAAGGTGGCGATGAGGATATTTTTCTGAAAGTAATAGTCAAAGAAAAAAACAGGCCAGACCTAGACCTTGAAGCAAGCATCGATTTTTCAGGAGACTACTCGGAATCCATAAATGTGCGGTAAAACTGGTCATTGGGAATGTGTTTTTGTAGCCTTGCTAAAGTGTACATTCATTTTAGAAGAGATAGGAAGCACTGAAGATCATTCCTTCATCTATTTTTCTACACAACTGCGACCCAGGAGCACCCGGAGAGTCGGAGGCGGGGAAAGAGAATGGGCGAAATTCTCCGCCCCCCACGACGGGTGGGAGAATAGCGGGAGGGCCTTCCCGACATTTTTGCCGCCCTCCCGCTATTCTCCCCCCCCCCCCCCCCCCCGCCGAAGTCCCGACCCGAATCGCTGCCGCCGTTTTTTTACGGCCGGCAGCGATTCTCAGCTGTTAGATGGGCCGAAGTCCCAGCCCTTTCCGCCGTTTTTACGAACGGCAAACACACCTGGTCTTGCCGTTCGTAAAAACGGCGTCACAAACTCGCTATTAATAACCATGGCACCGATTGGCACGGCCGTACCACGGCCGTGCCAAGGGTGCCATGGGCCCGCGATCGGTGGGCACCGATCGCGGGCAGCGGGCCCGATGCCCGCGCACTACTTGTCCTTCTGCCGCCCCGCAGTATCCATTCGCGAGGCGGCTGAGGGGCAACCCGGCCCGCGCATGCGCGGGCTTCGCGCAAAAACGCGATGACGTCACCCGCGCATGCACGGGTTGAAGTCTTCTAAACTGCGCATGCGCGGCTGACGTCATATGACGCGTCAGCCGGCGCTAACTCCGGCAAGCGGGCTTAACGATTTTCGTTAAGCCCGTCTTGCCGGAGCCTACGGCGTCGGGCTGCTAGCCCCGACCGGGGACCAGAATCGGTCCCCGGTCGGGAAGGGGCGCGCTGCCGTAAAACCCGCCCGGGTTTTACGCCAGCTTTACGATTTCTCCCGTTTTGGGAGAATCTCGCCCAATGTTTTTTCGGCCAGATCACGCCAATTCTCGGCTCCCGGCGAATCGCTGGACTGGCGCCGGGCCCGATTGCGCGTGAAACCTGTTTCTCCGCCCCCGTGCCAAACGCGATTTCGGCATGGGGCTGTGGAGAACCCAGCCCGTTGTGTTTGATATTGCATTTGTTGGCTTTGTAAATGATGTGTGTAAAATGTATTGTCTGAGTGATTTGTGGTTGTGATTCTGTGCTTGATGCTGGAAGGAGGAAGAATTTGTTTATTTGAGGTGATCAGAAGTTATTAGTATTAGTAGGAAAAATCTGAGAGGACTGTGGGGAAGGGGCATGCACGGCAGTGTTGATCCCTGGGACTGCTGGAGGACAGGGCTGAGGGGAAGAACATTCAGCCCCAGATAACTCTTGTCAATCCAGGAGATCCAGACTCGGACTATAGGAGAAAAAAATTCAACTTGTGTCAGCTGTTTTCCTGGACTAAGATTACCAAAAATGGGCATGGATCTCCTGCAGTAGCTTTGTTCCCAATGTCTAATAACTGTCCATTTGGATTAGGTGATTTGTAGTTTCCCAGTATACCCACCCTAAACAGGCCTTATGCCATTTGAATAAGGCAATCATGGCTTACTGCATGTTTCAGGGCTGGATGAAATCTGAGCGTGTTTGAACTTCCCAGTCAGCTTCCCACCCTCCGGAGATTTTTATTTTATATGAAACAAAACTATATTGATTGTTCTCTTTTGCTTGCATCTCTCCCCGTCCCTTCCCCACCCCATCACCTCACATGCAGACTTTCTGGCTGTTCCCACAGATGGAAGCAAATGAATGAACATCCCTTTACTGTCAAAGCTATATCAGGAGCACAGGGAGAGGTTTCAGTAGCTGCAGTACCAGAACAATTGTCAGCATTACACATCCGAAGGCGGCACGGTGGTGCAGTGGTTAGCACTGCTGCCTATGGCGCTGAGGACCCTGGTTCGATCCTGGCCCCAGGTCACTGTCTGAGTGGAGTTTATACATTCTCCCCGTGTCTGCATGGGTTTCACCTCCCACAACTCAAAGATGTGCAGGTGAGGTGGATTGGCCACTATAAATTGCTCCTTAATTGGGAAAAAAATAACTGGGTAATGTAAATTTATCAAAAAAAAGGATTACACATCCATGGATTCTCAGACAATGCTTTCTGAACCACCGGAGCATTGAACAAACACAGAGTGTGAAATTAAGGTGCTGTGAATCAAATGTATGTTGCTAGGGTGAAACTTAGGAAGTGTGATAGTGTGAGAGCAGCAGGATTGAACATGTTTACTGCCAGACCATTTTATAAAATGTATATGCTGGGGTCAAGGCTGCAGTGTCTGGCGTGATGCTGCTTTCAGTTACTTGATGCCAGAAAAGCAGAGGGTAATGGCCAACTCCGCTGCCCTGCTGCCCATCATTCTCACTGACATCACCATTGGGCTATCCACATCACAAGAATTACAGTACTTCCGAACAGATCACAATGCTCTTCGAGCAAACGGGGATACACATATGATGGAGACTCACCAGACTGGCCACATCCTGAGATTGATTTTTAAAAAATACACCATAAATTGGTGCATCTGTTACAACTTCCATTAAGAGCATTGTGAATATTTCTGTAACTCTGTCCAGCCAAGGGGAGCCAGGGACTCGCGGTTCTGTTCAACCAGCTGCGCCTGTTGAGGTCAGTGAGGCCAGTTTGCCTGTCATTGAAGTGGTGCTTCCTGAGGTGGCACCGACTGTTGACCACTCCATTGCCCAAAAGAGTGGAGAGCATGTGACAGGGCTATGGAGCTCTGGGAGGGCTCTGAGGTTTCTGGACTGATTGCCTTTTTGATGGACTCTCTTTCGCTTGTTGCCGCTGATAACGGGCGAAATTCTCCGACCCCCAGTAGGGTTGGAGAATCGCCTGGGGCCGCTGAAAATCCCGCCCCCGCCGTGGCAGAGATTCTCCACCACCCGGGAATTGGCGGGGGCGGGAATCACGCCCCACCGATCGGCGTGATGTCCGCGCCGATCAGTGAGGCCCCTCCCTGCGGAGATTCTCTGGCTTGCGATGGGCTGAAGTCCCGCTGCTGGGAGGCCTCTCCCGCACGCGAGGTTTGAACCACCTCTGGTGGCGGCGCGACTGGGCCCTCGGGGTCCTGGGGGTGGCGCGGGGCGATCGGACCCTGGGGGGGTGCCCCCACGGTGGCCAGACCCGCGATCGGGGCCCCCCGATTGGCGGACGGGCCAGTGCCTTGGGGGCACTCTTTCTCCTCCGCCGCCGCCACGGCCTTCGCTATGGCGGAAGCGGAAGAGAACCCCCTAGCGCGCATGCGCCGGTGGTGACGTCAGCGGCAGCTTCCGCTGACGTCACCACCGGCGCATGCGCGAACTGGCAATGGCCTTTCGGCCAGCCCCGGCGCCGGGCGGCGGGCCTGAAAGGCCGCTGGTACAGGTTTTGGCGGCAGTCGGCGTGGTGCCAACCGCTCCGGAGCGGGCCTAGCCCCCTAAGGTGCGAAGAATTCCGCACCTTAGGGGAGGGCCGACGCCGGAGTGGTTGGTGCCGCTCCCCTACGCCGGGACCCCCCCCCCCCCCCCACCCATCCCCCATCCCGCCGGGTAGGGGAGAATGCCGCCCAACATTTGTAACTTTCGTATATAGTTTTTGGCATAGTTGCAAAAAGGGACATTAGGGGAGGATGTGGTTGCATGGCCACTTTAATGGGGGGGGGGGCGCTCCGCAGACCATGTGACAAGCTCAGGGCCAATTGTGCGGGAGCGCATGAACCCTGGCCAATGAGGAGTTTGCATGGGTCCTGGGAGCAGGACTTCGGGCAGTGTTGACTAGGAGGCCGATGTGTTAAAACTTGTTGTATAGTTTTCTGTCTGTGCCTGTTATCCAGCTGCCATTGCCTTTTATCAATAAACCCCTTTAATAATAATAATCTTTATTGAAGAGGCTGGTTTAGCACAGTGGGCTAAATGCTGGCTTGTAATGCAGAACAAGGCCAGCAGCGTGGGTTCAATTCCTGTACCAGCCTCCCCGAACAGGCACCGGAATATGGCGACTAGGGGCTTTTCACAGTAACTTCATTGAAGCCTATTTGTGACAATAAGCTATTATTATTATTATTATATTAGTGTCACAAGAGGGCTTACATTAACACTGCAATGAAGTTACTGTGAAAATCCCCTAGTCGGCACCCTGCAGCGCCTGTTTGGGTACATTGAGGTAGAATTCAGAATGTCCCATTCACCTAACTGTCGTGTTTTTTGTGTTGCTTATTTCAGGATGGTTGGCTTAGTGCTCACAAAGATCACAATATAGCTTGAACTTAAACAAAGCTATAAATTTATTAATACAACTAATTTGGAGTTGACATGTACTCCTAAAGAATACATAGTTGATTGATAACATTTAACGACATGCATCTACAGCTAATTGTCATGTGAGAGTAACTTTAAGAAATGGGTGTTTATAAATGGGTGTGTATATAAATATCTGCAGCGAGAGTACCTTTAAGAAATGTGTGTTTATTACTGCAGTGATGTCAGAGAGTGGGTGGAGCTGGGCTGTCTGTCAGCTTTTTACTTTCATTTTAGGCTGTTTGCTGCAGGGTGTGTTTTACTTTTGTTTTCAGAGCTGGATAGCTGCAGTCACAGCCAGAAGGTGTATGCGTCACTCTCTCTCTGTAATCTAAAAACTGTAAATCGATCCTTTGGTGATTTAAAACTAATAACTGCTCTCAGTAGTGACTTTAACCTGAAGTGCTTCCGTTAAAATGTCTTTTTTTTTTAAGTCTTATGGATGTGAAAAGGACAACTTAAGGATTACTTAGTGTTGTATTCTTTGGGGGTTGTATTTGAATTAACAGTTGCTAAGATGTTCACTGCATGTTTTAAAATGGTTAACTTGAGTTCATAGAATAAACATTGTTTTGCTTTAAAAAATACTTTTCCATTTCTGCTGTACCACATCTGTAGAGTGCTCCCCATACCACAATCTATTGTGGGTCAGGTGAACTCCATGATACACTTTGGGGTTCTCTAAACCCTGGCCCATAACTAATCATAATACTGATATAAACTATGATCTGCCCTCACTTACACTCTTTGTACTTCTGACTTTCTGTAGCTGACTCCTGCACTCACTCTCCCCACAAGGCTTAGCACCACTGCCTTATATAGTTGTAACTGTTGCACCCTCTAGTGGCTACTGTAGACACTTCATTAACCTTTGCAGTTCTTACAGTTATGATATTACCACACTAACAAGCGCATCTTTCGTTAACTATTAGAAGCCTCCTGTCACCACAGGCTTTAATCCAAAGGCTCATCAGATTGCTTTAAAGGGAATCTGATTAATCATGTTCAGGGGTTGCTCTGTCCAAATCATGTGTTAGTTTCTTTCACTGCTCTATATTTGAGATTTATATTTTAACATTGATACCCTTGTGTCTATATCTCAATTATTTCTTAGAGGAAGATTAAAATTCCATGTTATACATGTTAAATTGAACAACAATCTGTTCAGATATATTAACGGCTCTGTGTCTTTAATGGAGATCAAAACATAAGAGTAGCTAAAGCTTGTTGGAGCATATGGGCACAGGCTTTCTGGTAACTTTTGGCAAGACTGAACGATCTCGCCGTTGGCAGGGCTGGAAAATCATGCACATAATGTCGGCAAGTTTACATATATTTAATAAAAATCTTCCTCTCTGCCCCCTCCCCCACATTGATACACGGGCAACAACGATTCAGGGTAATGTATCCTTTCATACTGCCTCACTTTTGTTGGTGTAAGCCCGTGTGATTGTCGACTCACTATAGACCAGTTCCAGGATCGGAAGAAGGTGGTCAAATCAGTCCGAGCATTCCATGGAGAACTTACCATGACATCACAATGATCGCGACTGTGCTGTAAATTTTCCCATTATTTTACATACTATTGCAATCGCTGCTTTGCCTTCCTGCAGTTCGGGGAGTGTAAAGGGAAGTCAAGTATGCCTGCTTGTTATTATGGGTGTCTGTTTTTTTCCAGCAAAGATTAAATGCATCTGCCAAAACTGAGTGAACTTATGGGGTTATTGGGAGCTCTCCCGCCTTGCCATTGTAATTTTGGCAGAAGCACCATTTATGTGGGTAAACTGGCTTCAGCTGAAGTTAAGCCAATGGATTGACAGTATCTTCTGGAAATTCCCAGTGTGCTCCTTTTAACGTATTTCTTTTTAATATAAGCCATTCTAAATTCCCTTTTCTTCGGACAATATTTGATTTACAAAAATCAAAAACATATGCATGGTTTTTGGGGCTACTGTCAGTTATGTTGTGCATTTTGTGTTCCGCGATCCTTTTCATTTCTGAAATTGTTCACTGCTTTCTTCCCTTAAAGTTTTTTTCCACATCTGTACACCTATTGAATTAATGCTGTACTCTGAAGCCTTATCAGTATTACAGCAGGCAGTAACTGATTAGTGACATTTAAAATAATAGATATCATGCCAGAACTTCTGAGGAGTGGCAATCACAGTCAGGTTGCCACTTTGCTCCCTTTTACTCACACCGATTTCTCCCCCGACCTTCCGACTCAGGATGGGTGAAAAAAAGGTGCACGCAATGGCTTCCTGGGGCCTTCAGCCTAGGTTAGAATTGCCAGGGAGAAGTGGGCTTTGCCCTCTGAAGCATTAGGGGAAGTGAAGCTGCCGTAAAAAAATTAAAGATCCCAGCCAGTTTGAGAAGCCAAGGTGAAGCTAGGATGGATACGGGAGATAGGAAGAGGTTCGGCGGTGAGGGTGGAGGATCAGATGGTCAGTGGGAGGGAGGTTAATTGGGAGTGGGTAGTAATTGAGGTGGTGCTTTGGGAGAGTAGTCAGTGGCTGGGGAGGCTAGTCGGGGTGGGGAGGGTCATCGGGGCTAGTCGGGGGTTGGGGTGAGAAGTCGAGGGGGGTCAGTATAAGTTTTCAGGGGGTGGAGACAGTCTTCAGGGATTGGGAGGGTAGTCAGTGTGGGGAGGGTGGTGGGTGCGTGGCTGTGGTTTCAGAGCTCTAGTTACCCAAGAGTTAGAAATGGTTTAACTTCTTCAAACTTTCCAAGGGTAACTATTCTGCTGAGGGAATCAGAACCATCTGAAGTCTTGGATTTAAATCGGAGGGTCAAATATTTCTTGGTGCAAGATAATTTCTCATCGGAAGTTTGAACTTCCTCGGCAATTCCCCTGCAGCCCTTGTATGGAGACTTTCAGAGGAACCTGTCAAACATGATAGCAAGGTGGTGCAGTGGTTAGCACATCCAAAGATGTGCAGGTTAGGTGGATTGGTCATTCTAAATTGCCCTTTAGTGTCCAAAAGATTAAGTGGGGTTACTGTGTTATGGGGATAGGTGGAGGCATGTGCTTAAGTACGGTGCTCTTTCCAAGGGCTGGTGCAGACTCGATGGGCTGAATGGCCTCCTTCTACACTGTAAATTCTATGATTCTATAAGCAAAGCCTCAATTTGAAAATATTCCTCGTTGGTTTCAAGTCCCTTAATGGCTTTGTCTGTCCTTATTCTTCTTTAGATCTATAATGCCCCCGAGAAAGCTCTGCTCTGCCAATTCTGCTCTCTTGAACATTCCTGAGATGAAACACTCCACTATTGGCAGTTGTGACTTAGCAGTCTGTGCTCTAAGCTTTGGAATTTCCTCCCTACATCACTCTACCTCTTTTCCTATTTTTCAACCTTTAAGACACTTCTCAAACCGACCACTTGGACCACGTTTCTGGCCATTTGGCCCAATATCAGTTTCAAATGTTGTTCAATAATACTCCTGTGAGGTGCCTTGGGATGTTTCACATTAAAGACACTACATAAATGCATTATTGTTTTTATGAAGTGAATTAATCGGGCAGTAATTCCACTTGAAGATTCAATATCCATACACCCATCCAGCATTGTTCACGACCTTTGGGCTTAAATAGAATTATTATCTTATTGCATATTGCACAGCATTAAATGCCTTTGAGAACCGACCTGCACCCAAACTGTGGCCTGTAACTTGAATCCTCTGAGAGATGCTCGGTGCCCTTTCCACTTTGAAATGTTCAAACCAAAGATATTTCTCATTCTTGGCAATCCCAACCTTCTGGTAATCACTACTTGAGGGTGGTGTCAGGAGCCAATATGAGATTCTTAAACTTTGTTTCGAGTCACAATTATAGTAAAAAGAATGCATGAAATGCAAATGTATGTTGAGTTTATCTTTCTACTGCATACAAACAGAAAGCGTGACCTGCTCCACAGTGCAACTTAATCTACCCAGTAATTTGAAATTCGATGTGGAAATTGTGTAAACTTTTCATCGTTCAATTTCTCCTTTTCTATTGAAGAGATCTGACTTGCTGAGGCTTTTGAAAATTATTGTTTTATTCCTTTCAGATCATCCAGTTTCATCTCCATTGTATAACAACTTTTAACTCCACCTCTACTATTGACCTGGTGTGTTTAAAACCATGTCACATCAACCAGTGATTATTTGATCTTTCGGTTAATCTCGCTTTCATTTATTTTGCTTCACTTTGAAGACTTCAACATAATTAATCTAATTCAGTTCCAGAGAACATAGGTATCCAATTAAAATATACATATCTAGATGAATACAGGTCACGTAGTGACAGCTCGGACGCATAATTTTGATATGCAACCAGCAAAGCCCTTCTCTCTGATTAATACAGCAGAGGGCTTTACAACTTCCATGGCAAACACTCCATATTCGGTGAGACTTGAAGGTGCAGAGTCAATGTAAAGTGAAAATGCAGCTACCGAGCTATTTTCTGGATGGCAGGTGAAATACATTTTGTGCAGATAGGTGTACTGTGACTGAAAGGCCTCCCCTGCCAACCTGTTCAGTCACTTCACAGATCCTTGCAGACGAATCAACTGCATAATTTAAAATCCTGATCGGAGAACTCCTCTACTTTGACTGTGCTTCACAGTCACCCGAACGGAAGTTCAGCTACAAAGACCTGTGATCTGTCTCCGCCATGCCTGTAACTTGTTCTCCTTCACTACTAAGTCAAGGCAACCATGGTCATGGGACCAGGGTGTTGTAAGATTGTGGTAATTCTGCAAATCTGTAATAGCTATGTATTTTATTCTATCCCCACAGTTTAAAATTAAATGGTTCCACTTTGAAATTTTTGGATAACTAATAGTCAAGGTAGTTTGGGAACAGGAAAGTGTTGTTTTGAAGAAACAAAATTGTTTTATTGTCCTGGTAAAAGAGTTACAAAGCAGATCTATAAACAGGAGCTGCACGCCATAATTCAGGCTGCGCAACTGGCAGATGAAATAGGCCGCCAGGGCACACCACCAAGTTAGGGTCTCAATGTAAAGGCATCACTGCAGGGTCTGAAGGTGGAAGGTTGCTTTCTAGGTGCGGAGACACTACAATGCCTGACTACTCTCCGAAAGTGAGAGAATCAAAACCTCAGCAACGACCTTTTGTCCCAGAAGAAGTCATAGAATCTTAGAATCTCTACATTGCAGAAGGAGGCCACTCAGCCAATCGAGTCTGCACCGACCCTTCAAAATAGCCAGGTCGACTCCCCCATTGACCCAGCCCCATCCGCATAACCCCGCAAGCCAACGTACATAATGCTGGACACTAAGGGGCAATTTAGCATGGCTAGTCCACTTAACCAACACATTTTTGGACTGTAGGTAGAAGCTGGAGCACCAGAGGAAATCCACACAGACACTGGGAGAACATGGAAACCTCACACAGTCACCCAAGGCCAGAATGGAACCCGGGTCCCTGAAGCTGTGAGGCAGCAGTGCTAACCACTGTGCCGCCGTGCTGCTTCCATCGCTGACCATCTTCTGAATTTTTGTGACAAATTCTTGGAGGGGGTCGAAGTACCACAGCACAGAGGCAATCAGTTGATCTATGATCAACCCAACCCCTGTAGGACAACACGCAGAGCACTCATGTCCGCTGTTTCAGCCAAGTGGTGACTTTGGCCTCCTGCTCCTGCCAGTTTTCCAGCCTGGATTTCTCAACAGGGCAGAAATAGACTCCCAGGTAGAGGAGACTGATCCTGCTCCAGAGATTCTCCAATAGGGAGTCCACCTGCCACTGACGAACCAGGAGTCCAGAATTCTTGTCCCAGTTGATCCTGGCAGAGCATGCAGACGTTTACACAGCCTGGCACTTGTGCATCCTCTGCAGGTCAGCCGGGTTTGTGAACAGGAGGAGAAGGTCATCAGCGTAGACCGAATGGACCACATCAAAGCCCAGCTCATGCAGAAACAAATTTGACATCCTCCTCCACAAAAGGCACTGGAAAGGCTCTTTGAAGATGGAATACTACTGGCCAGACATGGGCAACCCTGAAGCACTCTTCTCCCAAAGTGAAGGGGCACCATCAGGGGCCCACCAATCTTAATTCAACACTCTGCTAAAGGTACAAAAGTGAAATCCAGATGACAAAATAAATATTCATGATCCATCCTGTCGACTGCCTTCTCCTGTGGAAATAATGGATCACGTTCCAGGCCAGATATACATTATCACGAATAGTCAGGTACTAGAACTGTGTAGGACTGATCAGGGTGGATTATATGTCCCAGCATGAAGCCAAGGTGTGAAGCCATCACCCTGGAAAAGGTTTTTACCCCATGGTGAAGAGGGAGGCCACGCAGCAGTTCTTAAGGAGACCAATGTCACCCTCTTTTCGGGCACAGGGCAATGTCTGCCCTTAGCCAAAAACAGGGGAATCTCACCAGTTGCGATATTGTCCCCAGGATCTGCACCTAGTCATTGCCCAAGAAGTCCCAGGACACCCTGAAGAACTACACAGTCAGCCTGTCCTGCTCTGGGACTTGCCGCTGAAGAGGCCGTGTAGGATGTCGGCCAGCTCCTCCAAGGTTATAGGGGCATCAAGATTTCCGGTGCCATCTGGCCTGACCTGCAGCAGGCCCTCCCACAAAACTCTGCAAGCATTCTCACTGGGTGGATCTGGAGAGAGCAACGCAGTAGATAATGGGGAGCCAATGCATGAGGTATATCACACAAAAGGTTACTGCATAAGATAAAGATGCATGGCATTAAGGGTAAAGTAAGAGCATGGATAGAGGATTGGTTAATTAATAGAAAGCAAAGAATGGGAATTAATGGGTGTTTCTCTGGTTGGCAATCAGTAGCTAGTGGTGTCCCTCAGGGATCCGTGTTGGGCCCACAATTGTTCACAAATTACATAGATGATTTGGAGTTGGGGACCAAGTGCAATGTGTCCAAGTTTGCAGACGACACTAAGATGAGTGGTAAAGCGAAAAGTGCAGAGGATACTGGAAGTCTGCAGAGGGATTTGGATAGGTTAAGTGAATGGGCTAGGGTCTGGAAGATGGAATAGAATGTTGACAAATGGGAGGTTATCTATTTTGCGACGCTGTGCAGAGAGACCTGGGTGTGCTAGTGCATGAGTCGCAAAAAGTTGGTTTACAGGTGCAACAGGTGATTAAGAAGGCAAATGGAATTTTGTCCTTCATTGTTAGAGGAATGGAGTTTAAGACAAGGGAGGTTATGCTGTAATTGTTTAAGGTGTTAGTGAGGCTACACCTGGAGTTCAGTTTTGGTCTCCTTACTTGAGAAAGGACGTACTAGCACTGGAGGGTGTGCAGATGAGATTCACTAGGTTAATTCCAGAGCTGAAGGGGTTGGATTACGAGGAGAGGTTGAGTAGATTGGGACTGTACTGATTGGAATTTAGAAGGATGAGATGGGATCTTATAGAAACATATAAAATTATGAAGGGAATAGATAGGATAGATGCGGGCAGGTTGTTTCCACTGGCGGGTGAAAGCAGAACTAGGTGGCATAGCCTCAAAATAAAGGGAAGTAGATTTAGGACTGAGTTTAGGAGTAACTTCTTCACCCAAAGGGTTGTGAATCTATGGAATTCCTTGCCCAGTGAAGCAGGAGAGACTCCTTCATTAAATGTTTTTAAGATAAAGATGGATCGTTTTTTTCAAGAATAAAGGGATTAAGGGTTATGGTGTTCGGGCCGGAAAGTGGAGCTGAGTCCACAAAAGATCAGCGATGATCTCATTGAATGGCGGAGCAGGCTCGAGGGGCCAGATGGCCTACTCCTGCTCCTAGTTCTTATGTTCTTAATACAGAGTAATATGTTCAGGTTTGATCTCTGACTCCCTCTGCATCTGAGATAAGGGATCCGTCATTGGCCAGGAGCATGAAGAGCCGCTTATGGACCTCCTACCTTTATTCCAATGAAAAGCTGGGAGCTGCAAACCTTGTCCTTGAGGAACCAGATTCGGCAAAACACCTTGGGGCTCGATGAGTTGCAAGTCCTGCAGCTCTAACTCCTCAATCCTGGAGTTCCATACTTTTTGACTCCTCGCGTAATCCTGGCAGAAGACACAGACGTGAGCCTTGCCACATCCCACAATAACCTCACCTTAGAGTGGAAGCCTTCGCGCTTTCTTCTCCAGTCGGGTCGGAAACGATGGAACGAGTCTAGGAACTGCTTATCCTCCAGAAGCAGGTTACTAAAATGCCAGTTCACAGACCCCATCTAGGCGCAGAATAATGGTGGGATGCAGATCGCGATGTCTCGCGAGATCTTGTTAGATCTCAAGGGGCACGTCAAGGCCTGATTTTTCACCTCCACTTCTTGGTGCACATGCAACATCCTCTTCCTCTGGATCTTCTGCCCTTCCTCCGGCTTCCAGCTGCTCACAGTGACTGGCGAGGGTGCAATGCCCATCTTCCATCCTCCTCCTCACAAAGCACAATGCACTCTCCTCAAGGTTGAGTGTGTGCCAATTCTGGGGCATGGAAGAAAAGCTGAAAGCTAATTCCACAGGGATGCCTGCACCTCTTCTGAGGGCTACTCTGGCTACCCAAAGAAATGCACAAAGTTCAGATCTGTTCTTACCAGGTCCACTCTGCATACTTCGTGTTCCATATTCTCAGGCTGGCTTGAGTTGAGGCAGCTGATGACTTAAATGACCAGCGGCCCCCGTGAACCTCGCTGGCGGGAAATGTGCCATTCCCCCCATTGCGAAAATGTTAAGCAGCAGGTTCGGGGGCAGCTCCTGCGATTACTAGGTACATTTGGCATTTTCATCATGACCGAGAAGGGCTCCCAGCTGCTGTGAAAACCTTGCATTTCATGACCTGATTCACACCTCCGTTGGGAGATGAAGAGCCAGCCCCTGGAATCATTTTGTTTCTACCACCTGCACTGCCAACCCTGCCCCATGCCCCATTCCCAAAACAATAATTGCAAATACCCTCTCAACCGTGACTGTGTGATTTAAACAATGGCATGAGATAGAAGGTGAAATAATGATGGTTATTACTGCAACAAAATTTGAATTATGTGTAGTAATTGAACAATGAATTATAAAGAAAACACTAATTAAAACTGATGGGAAATATGTTAAGAGGCTGATTGAATCATTAATAATTAATTATCCGTGATTATTTCACCGTGGTTATTTCAATAATAGTTGTGCCGCAATACAAAAAAGATAGTGCTGCTGAATCCTTGGGCTATAACTATCTTTCCCATGACATTCAAATCTCTCATGCAATAATAATAATAAAAAAGACTTCTTTGTTCTTGATCAATTACTGCAGCAATATTAAACAAGAAAAAATTGAAATAATCATTTGGGGGAAACGGTGGCAGAGTGGTTGTCACCAGACTGGTGATACAGAGACCCAGGGCAATGCACTGGGCACTGGGGTTTCATTCCCACCACAGCAGATGGTGCAAATTGAATTTATTAAAAATCTGCTGATGGCCCTGAAACCATTGCCGTTTGTCATTATAACCCCATCTGGTTCGCTAATGCCCGTTAGGAAGGACATCCTTACCTAATCTGGCCTACATGTGACTCCAGGGAGTTGAATCGTGACTGCCCTGAGAAATGGCCTCTCTAGCCACCCAGCGGAAGGGCAATTGGGGATGGGCAGCCAGTGCTGGCCCAGTCAGCAATGCCAACGTCCCATGCATGAGTAAAAGGGACCCATCTTTTCCAGGTTTTCTCCATTGTTCTTCCTGCGGTAAAAGTTATTTCCGGCAGATTTTCATAAACAGTACATGGCCTGACCAGGAGTCCCAATGCTTGGCCAACATTGGGCCACAATCCTTATTCTAACAATTTGGCAAACTGTCAACTCTTGTTGTCCCTCCAGAGTCAGCTTGTCCAATGTAAGGATTTCAATTACAAACCCGAGCTGTAGTGACTCTCTGGACTGCTGTGGTTCCAAAGGAATGTATCTTTTTTTTATATAATTGGATTCTGTTTATTGCCCTCTCAAATTGGCCTCTCTGTTGCCTGTCTTATATCTGTCAAAAGGGCTCAACAGAATCCAATTCCTAACACTCCTAATGGCAATAGTTTTTTTGGGATGCCGGGACGAAGTTAGTGGTCTGTCTGATTATTGTGGTTGCAAAGCAATAAGGTTCAGCTAAGCTTGATTTTGTTTCTGCTCAAAATACCCTCCTGCACCCATTACTGATACTTATACCTGATGGAAATGTTGAGCGGCATCTGAGTGATTGCTGTCTCTGGCTGGAATTACAGAAAATATAAGTCACTTCTTTGCTTCAATGGTGGCTTTATAAAAAGAAAACTTTTGTCAGATGATATTCCACGCATCTCCATCTCATTGGTCAAATACAGACTTATCTATCATAGTTGAGTTGCTTGGTATGGTGGCTTCATTGCAAAAGTGTAACTGTAACAGTGTATTATGATTTTATGCGGCTTGATCTTACACCAACCCAGGTAAATCTCAGGCTTTTTTTGGAGGGGGAAGGATCAGGCACCAATATTAAGGGGATGGAGGGGGGTGAGGGTGGGTGTATTTTGGAGGTCAGTTGAGGAAGCACAAAGAGGGTGTATGATCTCGGGGAGAAGAGGGAGGGCTCATTGCTGTGTGCAGGGGACTCCCAAAGGATGTAGCTTTGCATTTTCCTGCCATTTTACCAACCTGGGTAACAAAATGATCTTCCCACTCCTGCCTGCCTGCCACATTTCCATTAAATGGCCACCTTTAGGCCTCAATAAGGTGGGCAGGCTAGTGGGGCTCCTTACCGACCAACACCCCTCCAAACTCTATATACATAGATACATACATAGAAGATAGGAGCAGGAGGAGGCCTTTTGGCCCTTTGAGCCTGCTCCGCCATTCATCACAATCATGGCTGATCATCCAACTAAATAGCCTAATCCTGCTTTCTCCTTATAGTCTTTGATCTCATTCTTCCCCAGTGCTATATCTAGCCGCCTCTCGAATATATTCAATGTTTTAACATCAATTACTTCCTGTGGTAATGAATTCCACAGGCTCACCACTCTTTGGGTACAGAAATGTCTCCTCATCTCTGTCCGAAATGGTTTACCCTGAATCCTCAGACTGTGAAACTTGGTTCTGGACACAGCCATCATTGGTAACAGAGGTCATGGATAGAACCGGAACAGTGCAGGAGTGGGAAGAGAAGCCATTGCAAGTAATAATCTGGATATGATTAATAGATAAGAATGGAACCAGGTGAGAACAGTCCCACCGATATGGACGATAGTGGAGAGCTGTGGTAGGAAGATGTCTAAAGTTGCAGACCCATCAAGAAGGACAAGGATGGAAAGTTTACTGTTGTCGCAATCACATATGATTTGTGACTTTGATAAGAGCTGCGTCGGTACCATGACAGGAACAGAAATTTTATTGGAGAGATTCAAACCTGGAGTTTTGGGAAAGATGGAATGAATATTTGAGGTTCAAAGAGTTTGGCGAGGAAAGGGAGGTTGTGGATGGGACTATGGCTTTCAAGGCTGGAGGAGTTGAGGGTTGGTTATTTTGAGGAAAGGGGTGATGACAGCATATTCATTAGATTAGAGGACATATTTGAAAGGAGAGAACTGTTTACACAGTTGGCTAACATGCGAGCCAGAAGAGGAAGTTAGGTGTAAAGCAGTTTAGTGGGTACAGGATTGAGAGACCATGAGGGGGACCTTATGGACAAGGTCAATTCAGAAAGGTTATGTGGTGATACAGCGGAAAAACTAGAATAAGGTGTGAGTTCAGAGTTAGAGCAAGGAGGCACATGAAAGGAAATTTGACCAGGTGTACCAGTGGAGGGTAGGACATGGCAGGGGCAGCTGTCGGATTGTTTCAATCTTAGTAACAAGGAAGTTCATCACCTCCTTGCAGCGGTTGCTGGAGGTGAGGGAGAGGGGTTTAATAAGGTGGTCTGCAGTTGAGAAAAGAAGCCAGGGGTTCCCTTTGTTTTCCAGGTTGATCTTTGTGACATTCTTGGGAAGAAAAGAAAGAGATTGAATTGGGGAAATGAATGGGAGATGTGGATCATGAGCGAGTCAACAAAGCAATCAGAATTGGGCTTATTTAAACAGTGACAATAACGAGACCAAGTGAAATAGGGAGATAAGAGAGTGACTGTGAATATGGGTGAGGAAATTTACATGGAGTAATTGATTTGGGGAGGAAAAGAGGGCAGTGAACTCCGAGAAGAGAGACTATGATGAATTGAGATACAGCTCAAGAAGGCAAGCAGTGAAGAAAACTCAGTGATAAAATGTTTATTGTACCTGGGAGGATGGAGGATGGTACAGAATGGTGATTTTGAAAGAGAGGTGTCAGGTGGAACAAGGTGATATACTCAAAGAAGGTTAAATCTGCCAGAGGAGTAGGGGATCAACCAAAGTATAATCTTGTTACTACCCCCACAGCGTCACTGTGACGGTCATGACAGGACGAGTGGTGGATAATGTAGCCACATTGGGGTGGGGGGTGCAGGGCAGTTTCATTGAGGGGGAAAGGGGCAGGGGCAGCTTCAGTTAGGGAGGAATGTGTCATTACCCCCAAACCAGGATTTCATTTAGGCCATGAAATAGATGCAAACACAATAAATACACAGATGGCAACACTTGTTCGCAAGTGGATGAACTTTCTGCAGGCAGATGAGCAGAGGGGCCATGAGACCTGAGCCACAGAGAGTCAACAGTGGAAAGGGGGAGTTGGACTGAAGAGGATTGGCAAAGTTACTTCCAGTTGGTACAAAGGGTAGGAAAGTTGACAAGAAAACAGGATGGAAAATTAGTGTTTCTGCTTATAATCAGCCAATGCCAAGTGTCTCATTGAAGGAAGCCAAGAAAAAGATAGAAGGAATCTGCAGACTTGTCGAACAAGGAGTCAAACCTGGGATGGAGGCAAGAGAACAGGATTATCAAGAGATACTGAAGGATTGGATAGAGAATTTGGTAGGCAGACTACCCCAGAGTGGAGAAGTGAAAGGAGGCATGACAATAGAAGAGAATCTAAGAGGGATAAAGATAAAAGAAGATAAAATAAAGAGCAAAATTGTAAATAGATTGATGGACTTGGATTTTGAGCGACTTGCCAAAATGTGTACTCAAATTATTTTTAAAAATTAATTTAAGAAATGTGGGCATGACTGGTTAGGCCAGCACTTATTGTCCATCCAAAGTTGCCCTTCAGAAGGTGTGGTGAGCTGCCTTCTTGAACTGTTGCCACCCCTGAGGTGTGAGTACATCCTTGGTGCTGTTAGGGAGGGCGTTCCAAGAGTTTGACCCAGTGACAGTGAGGAACGCTGATATATTTCCAAGTCAAGGTAGTGAGTAGCTTGGAGGGGAACCTCCAGGTGGCGGAATTACCAAGTGACTGCTGCTCTTGTCTGTCTAGATGGCAGTGGCTGTCGTGATCTGCATATCTGTATGTACACAAGGGGCTAATGTATAGTCATAACGGTTACATGATCACGAGATGGCAGCACTAGAAAGGGGTATAAAAGACAGAGTCAAGCCTAGTTCCCACCTCTTGGTGTTAGTCGTGACTAGTGACCAGAGGTAGAGAGATAGCTCAGAATGCAGATGTAGTTACTCATAGTTTATTCTTATTCAATCTTGTTTATTTAATATCGAGTATAAATATTGGAGCGAGAACAAATTCATAGTTTATTTGTTTAAGTTACACAATAAATTATTTGCTTTAAGTGGAAGATTACAAGTGTGAATCAACATCAAGTTTAAGACCATCTTGGTAAGAAGCAAATGAGTAACCCATATTACACTAAGTAATGTAAAAGTGATCGTTGTTTTGGATATAGGGAGAGCACAAGGTACATTGGTCTAATTACGTAGGAATTAGGTTACATAAAAACATGATGGTAAACAGGCAATAGGAAATGAGAATAGGAAGTAGTCCAGAGTTAAAGTCGGAGGTCCCACAATAAAATGATGTGGAGATGCCGGCGTTGGACTGGGGTGAGCACAGTAAGAAGTCTTACAACATTAGCTTTCGGAGCACTGCTCCTTCCTCAGGTGAATGACAACAAGTTCTTCATCCAGACATACGGAACAGCTATGGGGATCAAATTCGCACCTCAATACGCCAACATCTTCATGCACAAGTTTGAACAAGACCTCGTCACCGCACAGGACCTTCAACCGACGTTATACACCAGATACATCAATTACATTTTTTTCCTTTGGACCCACGGCGAAGAATCACAGAAACGACTACACGATGACATCAATAAGTTTCATCCCACCATCAGACTCACCATGGACTACTCTCCAAAATCAGTTGCATTCTTGGATACACTCATCTGCATCAAGGACGGTCACCTCAGCACTTCGCTTTACCGCAAGCCCACAGATAACCTCACGATGCTCCACTTCTCCAGCTTCCACCCTAAACACATTAATGAAGCCATCCCCTATGAACAAGCCCTCCATATACACAGGATCTGCTCAGACGAGGAGGAGCATAACAGACATCTACAGATGCTGAAAGATGCCCTCGTACGAACGGGATATGGCGCTCGACTCATCGATCGACAGTTCCAACGCGCCACAGCAAAAAACCGCACCGACCTCCTCAGAAGACAAACACGGGACACAACCGACAAACTACTCTTCGTCGTCCAGTACTTCCCCGGAGCAGAGAAACTACGACATCTTCTTTGCAGCCTTCAACACGTCATCGATGAAGGTGAACATCTTGCCAAGTCATCCCCACACCCCCACTACTTGCCTTCAAACAACCGTGCAACCTCAAACAAACCATTGTTTACAGCAAACTACCCAGCCTTCAGAACAGCGACCACAACACCGCACAACCCTGCCATGGCAATCTCTGCAGGACGTGCCAGATCATCGACATGGGTACCACCATTACACAGGTACACGGTACATACACGTGCGACTCGGCAAATGTTGTCTACCTCATATGCTGCAGGAGACGATGTCCCGAAGCATGTACATTGGTGAGACCATGCGACAATGGATAAACGGACATCGCGCGACAATCACCTGGCAGGAATGTTCCCTTCCAGTCGGGGAACACTTCAGCAGTCAAGGGCATTCGGCCTCTGATCTCCGGGTAAGCATTCTCCAAGGCAGCCTTCAGGACGCGCGACAACGCAGAATCGCCGAGCAGAAACCTATAGCCAAGTTCCGCACACATGAGTACGGCCTCAACCAGGACCTTGGATTCATGCCGGATTACATTCATCTCCCACCATCCGGCCTGGGCTTGTGAAATCCTACCAACTGTCCTGGCTTGAGACAATTCACACCTCTTTAACTTGGTGTTACCCCTACCTCTGGATCTGTAAAGACTTAATTACCTGCAAATGCTCACATTCAAAGCATTGTCTTGCATCTTTGACTTTGTCTATATATATGTTTCTGGAACATACCCCTGCTTTCACCTGTGGAAGGAGCAGTGCTCCGAAAGCTAGTGATTTGAAACAAACTTTACAAACTTACAAACCTGGTGTTGTAAGACTTCTTACCATAATAAAATGATGACGACTTAGGAAATGTGGAATCTGCATGAAGCTGTTTGGCCGAGTTTGGAGAGGTGAAGCAAGTGAAGGCCAGAGCTGTTTCGGGTGGAGTTTTGAACAATGCACCAATTAAGGCACTTCAATGGGAATCAAGATCCTGGAGATGTACAGACCCAGTTGTGAAGTTGGAGGACGCCATAAAATCCATAAACAGCAGAGGATTTCGCTTCTGAATATTCAGGCCAGGAAAACAAATTGAATCTAAAAAAAGCAGTTGAACTGCAGTACTCTGACAGAGACTCAGCAAGGAGACTAAAGTTTCTCAATCGCGGCAGTGGTGGTGGGAGGGCCGTAGATTGATCCTAAATATTGCAAAGAGAGGGAATATCAGAGACATAAGATCACATTGCTCATTGATGCCAACAACGTGGATATGGGAAAAGCATCAGTGAGTTTAGATGACATCCACTGTCTCGTGGAGCAGATATAGAGTAATCTTAAGCAAGGGTTTGGATTTGTCTTTGGCTGAGAACCCGTTGGACACAATTTCAAACCTGAACGTAAATGAATAGCTTCACTTGTTGTGTTTGGTCCCAAATCAAATCAGTGGCTCACTGCTTTCCCATTAATCTTCAAAACAGAAGGGTGGAAAGCATTCTTTATTAATAAGATTGACCACTTCAATTACCTGAATGGACACAGGAGTATGAAGTCACCTGATCTCAGGGGACAGGTAGTGCTGTTAGATGGATGGAGGGTGAATGTGAATACAAACCCTCTGGAAATGCTAATTTGCTTCAGTCGAAGGGAGAGTTGTAGTTACACAAATCACCATTCTTTGCAAGAAACCTAATACTTCCCAACAGAGGGAATTCATTGAATAATGATGACTGGAAGAGCCACTAGCTTTGTTTGCCATTAGCAAGGGTTCTAAAACTGGTTCCTAAGGAATGGAGTCAGAGTTCACTCACAGTCAACTGAAAGGAGAAAATTGCCATTGCAAGTTCTGCAGATCAGTGCAAAATTGGTACAGGAGAAGATCTCCAAGGGTTTGTAATGATGGTGAAAAACTTTGCATTGATTAATTGTCAGTTCAGGCTGTGATGAAGCAACGGAGCTGGTCTGATGTGGCCCTACTCAATTTTTAAGCTAGTCTCCTTTGTCAGCAGTGAATCAGTAAAATATCAAACTTACTTGAGATAGAAAGTCCCTCAGAGACAAATTATATATGATATGTGGAATGAATTATGGAAAGAGAACAGACTTTTAGGAAGGCAAACGTTAACCTAGCAAGAAAGACTGAATGTTGTTGTCAGGAAGTAACTATGCAACTATAGTTTCACTTAATTAACCAATCCAAACTACATTACGACATTCTTCAGATTAAATATGGATGCAAAATTTGGATGCAAGATGTAATTGAGTAGTCTCTTTACTATAAATGCAATTTGGGTGACAGGAGCATCACATGAACTAGTTAGGTTGAATGGCCTTCTTCCGAGCTCTAAATATCTACTAATACGTGTAATATTTTAACTTGAAAGTGTAATAATTTTTAAAATGTCAATTTTGATAAGTTCCCATATATTCATGTTGTCTAGGAGAACTGATGGTACATTATTGGTTTCTCTGAACTACACAGAGCTTGAAGGGGAATAACTGAGCTAAACCGTAGCACACAGGATCCATATCAACGACCAATATTTGCAGCACGATAGCTGAAAGAGAATCTTAAATGACCCACAGTCCTGTTAGCTGTTTAAGTCTGAATATCTTATATGTTTACCTTACATCGGCAGGCTCTATTCTGAGGCCACGTTTAAGCTACTGTTCTCTTGTGTCTTCTCAATGTACCTAACTTTCCTTAACTGTTCTCTTTCGACACCCACACCTAGGTACTACGTAATGTTCTTTGATTATGCTGATCTTGGATCTTGATGTGGTTGTGTTAACAAAAACATCAGACTTTGTTTTACAACAAAAGTATTTATTACTAACACTACTCTAGAGTATTACTATAATGTCGAAGATTAATACAGTTGGAAATAATGGTCTAACACTAACTTAGACTAAGGTACTACAGAGCTACTCTTACATGAGACTGCTATCAACTCCTTACTAACACCTTCTGTGGAACACATGGGGGACGATTCTCTGAGCCCCGCGCCAGACCGGAGAATCGGAGCAACCGCGCCACGACGCCCCGACACCGGCGCGTGATTCTCCGTGGTGCGGAGAATCGGCGCCATTTGCACCGGTGCGTTTGGCGCGGCGCTGGCTGCGGGCTGCTGGAATTGGCAGGGCTGCCGATCCTCCAGCCCGCATGGGCCGAGCGGCCGCGCGGATACGACAGAGTCCCGCCGGCGCCGTTCACTCCTGGTCGCTGCCGGCGGGAACTCTGCGGGAACACTCGGGGGCGGCCTTCGGAGGGGGGAGAGGGGGCTCCTTCACCGGGGAGGGGGGGGGGGGCCTCCGATAGGGTCTGGCCCGCAATCGGGACCCACCGATTGGTGGGCCGGCCTCTCCCCCCTGGGACTACTTACCGGCACAGCCGGCCCCTGAACACCGACGCCATGTTGGGTCGGGGCTGGCACGCCTAAGAAGTTCCCCGCGCATGCGCAGGACGGCGCGGCCCAACTGCGCATGCACAGGATTGAGATGGCTCAACTTCGCATGCGCGGGACCCAAGGCGCTGAGTCTCCGATGCCGCGCCGAGGCCCCACCCCCGCAAATGTCGGCACGCACCTTCCAGCACCACGGAGGCCCCAGAATAGGGGTCTGGGAACAGTCGCCAACGCCGGAGTAAAACACTCCGGTTTTTTCTCCGGCGTCGGCAATTAGACTCCCGTTGGGAGAATCCCGTCCAGGTCACGTGCCAGCACACTCACACCACTTGGTGGTCAGATGCTGGAACTACAATAGTAAAACATATAACTTGTAATACACATACAGATGAACAAAGAACAAAGAAAAGTATAGCACAGGAACAGGCCGTTCAGCCCTCCAAGCCTGCGCCAACCATGCAGCCCGTCTCCACTAAAATCTTCTACACTTCCGGGGTCCTTATCCCTCTATTCCCATCCCATTCATGCATTGGTCAAGATGCCACTTAAACGTCACTATCGTCCCTGCTTCTACCACCTCCTCCAACAGCGAGTTCCAGGCACCCACCACCCGCTGTGTGAAAAACTTGCCTCACACATCTCCTCTAAACCCTGCCCCTCGCATCTTCCATCTATGCCCCCTAGTAATTTACCCCTCTATCCTGGGAAAAAGCCTCTGACTATCCACTCGGTCTATGCCCCTCATAATTTTGTAGACCTCTATCAGGTCGCCCCTCAACCTTCTTCGTTCCAGTGAGAACAAACCGAGTTTATTTAACCTCTCCTCATAGCTAATGCCCACCATACCAGGCAACATCCTGGTAAATCTCTTCTGCACGCTCTTTAAAGCCTCCACATCCTTCTGGTAGTGTGGCGACCAGAATTGAACACTATACTCCAAGTGTGCCGAACTAAGGTTCTATACAGCTGCAACATGATTTGCCAATTTTTATACTCAATGCCCCGGCCAATGAAGGCAAGCATGCCATTTGCCTTCTTGACTATCTTCTCCATCTGTGTTGTCCCTTTCAGAGACCTGTGGACCTGAACACCAAAATCTCTCTGTCTGTCAATACTCTTGAGGGTTCTACCATTTACTGTATATTCCCCACCTGTATTAGACCTTCCAAAATGCATCACCTTACATTTGTCCGAATTAAACTCCATCTGCCATCTCGCCGCCAAACAATCTAAATCCTGCTTTATCCTCTGACAGTCCTCATCGCTATCCGCAATTCCACCAACCTTTGTGTCGTCTGCAAACTTACTAATCAGACCAGTTACATTTTCCTCCAAATCATTTATATATACTATGAACAGCAAAGGTCCCAGCACTGATCCCTGCGGAATACCACTAGTCACAGCCCTCCAATCAGAAAAGCACCCTTCCATTGCTACTCTCTGCCTTCTATGACCTAGCCAGTTCTGTATCCACCTTGCCAGCTCACCCCTGATCCCATGTGACTTCACCTTTTGTACCAGTCTGCCATGAGGGACCTTGTCAAAGGCCTTACTGAAGTCCATATAGACAACATCCACTGTCCTACCTGCATCAATCATCTATGTGACCTCCTCGAAAAACTCTATCAAGTTAGTGAAACACGACCTCCCCTTCACAAAACCATGCTGCCTCACGCTAATATGACCCCTTGCTTCCAAATGGGAGTAGATCCTGCCTCGAAGAATTCTCTCCAGTAATTTCCCTACCACTGATGTAAGGCTCACTGGCCTGTAGTTCCCTGGATTATCCTTGCTACCCTTCATAAACAAAGGGACAACACTGGCTATTCTCCAGTCCTCCGGGACATCACCTGAAGACAGTGAGGATCCAAAGATTCCTGTCAAGTCCTCAGCAATATCCTCTCTTGCCTCCTTCAGTATTCCAGGGTAGATGCCATCAGGCCCTCGGGTCCTATCCACCTTAATATATTTCAAGACGCCCAACACCTCGTCTTTTTGGATCTCAATGTGACCCAGGATATCAACACACCCTTCTCCAGACTCAACATCCACCAATTCCTTCTCTTTGGTGAATACTGATGCAAAGTATTAATTTAGTACCTCACCCATTTCCTCTGGCTCCACACATAGATTCCCTCCCCTGTCCTTCAGTTGGCCAACCCTTTCCTTGGCTACCCTCTTGCTTTTTATGTACGTGTAAAAAGCCTTGGGTTTTTCTTTAACCCTATTTGCCAATGACGTTTTGTGACCCCTTTTAGTTCTCCTGACTCCTTGCTTAAGTTCCTTCCTACTTTCCTTATATTCCACACAGGCTTCGTCTGTTCCCAGCCTTCTAGCCCTGACAAATGCCTCTTTTTGTCTTTTTGACGAGGCCTACAATATCCCTAGTTATGCAAGGATCTCGAAATTTGCCATATTTATCTTTCTTCCTCACAGGAACATGCCGGTCCTGAATTCCTTTCAACTGACATTTGAAAGCCTCCCACACGTCAGATGTTGATTTACCCTCAAACATCCACCCCCAATCTATGTTCTTCAGTTCCCGCCTAATATTGTTATAATTAGCCTTCCCCCAATTTAGCACATTCACCCGAGCACCACTCTTATCCTTGTCCACCAGCACTTTAAAACTTACTGAATGATGATCTACTAATATTATACACAGATGATAGTTTACCTGTCATCATACTGTTTTCATAGTGGGTTCTTTGAAATTCTCGAGACGTTTCACACAATTATTTTTTTTGTCTGGAGTTTATTGATGGCTGTTAAGCACTTTATACCAACGTTGTCTTTAAAAAAATATCAGTGAAATGAATTAACTGTTTCTAAATGGTACAGGTATGATGGGAAGTTCTGACCAGAACATCAAGAAAACTTGTCAGCTTGCCTTAACATAGCGTCAACGGATCTTTCACACCAACCCGAATATGCAGACGGAATCTCAATATATTATCTCCTCATTCCATCAGTGTTGCACTGGTCACAGAATCACGGAATCAGAGAATTTACAGTGCAGAAGGAGGCCATTCGGCCCATCGACTCTGCACCGGCCCTTGGAAAGAGCACCCTACCTAAGCCCACACCTCCACCCTATCCCCACACTTCCACCCTATCACCGTAACCCCACCTTACCTTACCTTTTTTGGACACTAAGGGCAATATAGCATAGTCAATCCACCTCCCCCTGCACATCTTTGGACTGTGGGAGGAAACCGGAGCACCCAAAGGAAACCCACGCAGACACGGCGAGAACATGCAGACTCCGCACAGACAGTGACCCAAGCCGGGAATCAAACCTAGGACCCTGGCGCTGTGTAGCCATTATGCTAACCACTATGCTACCGTGCTGTCCTGGTCTGTCAACCTAAACTCTCTACTTCAATTCCTGGGCCCAAAAATATGTTTACTTCAATTCCTAACTCCCTCCCACTAATTATCAAGAGTCCAGATCGTTTGTGTGCTCAAGTAGAAATCCCAATGTCTGGAATCTACGGCTCCACTTCGAGTGGCGTGGCCGGTATTTAAGGGGTAACACGGTGCTCTGTAGGATTTTCCCAACTAACATCAGAGCCCCTGTAAATCCAGATGGAGCAATGATGAGAGTTTTCTGGATCTGTTGGGCCTTGAATTAAGGATGACTAACCTCAAAAATGAGATTACAGACACATTGTAGTTTCTTGGAGCCATCCTCCAATCCTGACTTCACAAAATATGATTGGGCCTTTTACCATTGGCCTCCAGCAATCCTTTTCAGAAATGGTGTCAGACTGGTGAAATAAAGTTTACATTTATTTTGAGCTCAAAACTAATTCTTAAAATTTACGATGGCCACTATTCTCCCAAAAGATTTCTAAGTTCCTTTGTAGTGAGTTTTTCAGGGAGAGTCCCCACCGCTATTCAATGACACCTTTTTGGTCTCTGGGGAGTTTCTCACCATTTTGCCCACACTTAGCACTAGGGAGCTGAACTCTGAGATCGGGCCGCCATTTTGAAAGGGTGCACTGATCTCCAAGTGAGCTTGTGGGTTCCCCACACTCCCCACCTGTGGGTAATGACAGCCCCACACAAATGGGCACTACCCCACACTCTCAAGTGAGGACACACTGCTCTGGGGTCCCCCCAAAGCTCCATTACAGCACCTCGTCCTTTCCAGAACCCCAACCCATCACACCCCCAACCTCCCAGACACCCCTACTTACCTGGCCTGCACACCTCCAGCTGTCATATCCCCCCTCCGCCGTCCTTTCATGCGCATTGTCCCCCTCATGGCCTAAGCCTTGGCAGTGCCACCCTGGAACCCAGGCATCCTTGTACTGCCACCCAGGCACTGCCAATGTGCCAGGTGGGCAGTGGCAAGGTGCCCACGTTCCAGGAGGAGAGCCTGGGGCCTACCTGCACTGACCCTGACCACCCAGGGGTCTCCGATGACCTGGGAGAACCCTCCGGTGCCGTTCCACCTGGTCCACATTTGTGTGGACCAGCATTGATTGGCGCCCGGCTGCAGCCTCCCTAGGGAGGCCGGTGAATCGAGGGAAGCTGGTGTATCCTGGGTGAGTAGGTCTTAAGTAAGTTTATGACCTGCTTCTGGAGTGCCATTTGGACCTCCCCTTTTGGGTGGAGTTCCGACTCTATGCCTTGCGAGACTTGGGTGAATTCCACGAGGTGTGGAGCCTGCCGGGGATCCGGGAGAGGGCTCTCCCGAGATTCTCTGGCTGCGATGTGCTCTCGCCCGAGCACATCACGGCCAGAGAGTTGTACCCTATGTGCCTTTTGTGGTTCAGTGGTAGGATTCTTGCATCCAATTCAATTGTTTCAGTGATGCACGATCAGTATGAAAGACTCAGATTGGTACAACTGTGGCTTTAGTACAGTCAGATGCGTGGCCTCCTACTGCAGCTGGTGAAATGGCTGATCAGAAGGAGGACATGCATATTTATACGGCTCCTTGTGGGCGGAGCTAGCTGGCAGGGGCTACTGGCGAACCTGTAGTGCAGGTCCTACCTTACATCCCCTAATACAGGTGCACACAGTGGTTCACCACATTCAGTTCCAATTCTCAGTCCAGAAACTTGAGCACGGAACCTTGGGGCCAATTTTGAGCTTGCATTAACGATCCGTGGCAAAACACAATTCTCTCTGGAGAGATTTTGTTTCCCGATTTTCCACGCCCTTCGTCAGTGATATTATAAAGTTGATGGCTACAAAGGGCGTGAGCCTTATTTTAATGGTTTTGCGCGCATTTTAATATAATTAACCAACTCCCCTTGCAGAATATTTAATGGCAGCAAGTTTACAACAGGTTTGGAAACATGAGATTCAGTCGAGAGCATCTCCCGGGGGTACAATGTATGTAGAGCCCCCCAGGAGAGGGACATGCCCTGGCACGGGTTGGCACTGCCAGGTTGGCAAAGTGCCGAGAATGGCTCTTCTGGGTAGCCCCATGGGATGGCTTCCCTTGCGTGAGAGGGGCTAACCCAATGCCTGCAAGAGGCTTGGGGGTGAGCCTGATGCCTGCAAAGGGAGGAGGGTACCTCGATGTTGGCATTGTGGGGGGAGGGGGGGAGGGTTTGGGTGTGTGAGAACCCCACCACTTCTGCTGTGGGTGGCGGGAAGGCAGGGGCGATGTGATATTAAACCAAGGCAACCTCTGCTCTCATAGGTTAAGGTTTCTGAGTGTGGTCTCCGACAGGACTGTAAGTGCGATTCTCGCCGAATGGACCAGTGTGATCCAGATGGCAATCCACCAACATTTAGAAATTATTTTGGAGACAGGAGAGAGTCTCACTGTGGGACCCGAAGCAGGCAGCAAGGCCAGATCCTCAGAGATCAGGGTTTGTCATATAAAGGGCACTCCAATCTCAGAATGGCCCTCCTGTACCCCCTTCCCTGCAATCACTGGCAAGGTCCCTCCCCTTCCAATCACTAGGTCCCTCCCCACTAGTGGCAAGGCCTCTGCACAATCGCAGGCAAGGCCGTGCCCAATTGTTAGCAAGGCCCCTCCTCACCAATCCCTGGCAAGGCACCCCCTCACCCCAGTGAGCAACACCCCATTAAGTGCTCACCAAAAGCTCCCCCCCCCCTTAAGGATGCCTCTTTGGTCCCCTCAACCCTTCAGGCCCCCACCTCAGTCACCACCTTCTGGCCCCACTCCTTGGCAGTGCAAACCTGGCACTGCCCGCTGGCACCCTGGAGGGGGCAGCACATAGACATAGCACCTGCTCTTTCTCGGAAGCCCGTCAGACCAAACAAACTACCTCCTTTGAAAGAACTGTGGTTAGAAACAACACCTGTTCTTTCTAGGAAGCTCTTCAGAAAAAAAAAAGCCTCTCAGAATAAACTGCGGTTAGAAACAACAGCTGCTCATAAAGAGAGGTACTTGAGTGTTAATGGATCGTGAGGGGCTGGTTTAGCTCACTGGGCTAAATCGCTGGCTTTTAAAGCAGACCAAGCAGGCCAGCAGCACGGTTCGATTCCCGTACCAGCCTCCCCGGACAGGCGCAGGAATGTGGGGACTAGGGGCTTTTCACAGTAACTTCATTGAAGCCTACTTGTGACAATAAGCGATTTTCATTTCATTTTTCATTTCATTTTTTTCAAGAGCTATAAAAGTAAATGAAGTCAAACTTTCCTTTGAAATAGCCTGGACCTGTCAATCAAAAGGCTTGTAAAAGGTGTAATGTACTGTGAAATTGAATGTAAACAATGCAGTTCAAATCTTTTCGGCTTTTTAGCAAGCAAGCAAGTTAAAGGGGAATGAAATTGAATGTGAAAAAAAACATTTCAATGCTTTCAATCACATCAGATGGAACGATACCCAGGGAAGACGTTTACCTTCATCTGACAGATCTTTGAACATAACATGTTGGGAGAGAGTGAACTTGACATGCTGGGAGAGAGTTTAAAGGTTTCCAAAGCTGCAGAGGGAAGACTTGCCACACAACCTTACTCTTGGGAAAGACCCCCGCTCTGGGCCCCTCCAACCCAGCCCAAGCCCCCCAAGTCCCATTTATCCTGAGGGACCCTCCACGACACCTGAGAGGTAAGTGTAGAGAGGGTACCGACCCCCTTTCTGGGTGAGAACCTGATCTCACCAGGTGGAGTAGACCGGGAGACAGGCTTAACGCACGGCGAGAATCTGTTTTGGGCATCATGCCCAATTTAATGGGCCAGTGGGAATCCCAGCTAGGGCTAACGGCCCTGGACATTGCTCCCAGTATTTGGAGGAATTGCAAATTGATATGTATCCATCAATTACCAACAATAAATCAGAATATCTGCTTCTAATCACAAACTGTTCGAGGGACTCTGCTATTTGTAATTTACCTCTTGCTATTCCTTCATTCTAACAGTGACTATTTCAAAAGTATTTTATTGGCGATAGCTGGTGAAAGGCACTTTATAAATGCAAGTTATTATTTTTAAATACTCGCATTAACTTCAGCAGTCAGCCACATTGTGAATTATGTGAACTGAAGAATGGCTTTTGTGTCTGTGATTGTAATTTTTAAATTTTCAGTTAAGTCTCAATTCTGAAAAAGATTTAGTTCCCTGACTTCCCGGTGAAGAAAACAGTATTTTCGTGAGAAACCACCGTGATTTCCTTTTTTTTTTAAGATCAAGACATAGGCAAGTGTAAAACATCTTTATGATACAATGGGTAAGCAGAAGTGTGCACCAGGCTTATTAAACCAGTACAACTCCTCAATGTTCAGCTAAAAAGAGTTTTTGAGTAGAAAAGCGTTCATAAACGGAATGGACAATTCTCACTTTATTTTCTTTGTGTTCCGTTTGGAATACACAGATCCCAGAGATCTTCCACCCAGCTTCACCACCTGCCATGCTAACACTGGTCCCGCACCTTAACCAGTCCCGCACTGGCCAAGGCCTTTGTACAGCAATTAGCACAAGTGGGACCTTGCAGGGAACCCAGGCTGCAGCTGTGACCCACAACATTGAAGACCGACCCCTGACAAAATTCAGCAGAGGGCTCAGAGGACTCCATTTAGCCACTGCAGAAGCTATTGTCTGGCTTGCTGATTACTATACCGGAAAAACAAAATATGGAATTCCACAGTTCCTATGTTCTGATTCTCCAGACCAAGCTTGTACAATATATCCATGGGCTGGGTGTGCCTACAGTGCAGAAAAAGGTCATTCGGTCTATCAAGTCTGCACCGACAATCTGAAAGAGTACTCTAATTAGGCCCACGCTCCAGCCCTATCCCTGGAACCCCACATAATGCTAACAGCGATTTAGCTTGGCCAATCCACCTAACCTGCACATCTTTGGACTGTGGGAGGAAATTGGAGCACCTGGAGGAAACCCACATAGATGCAGAGAAAAGTACAAACTCCACACAGTCACCCATGGCCAGAATTGAGCCTGGGTCCTTGACAATGTGAGGCAGCAGTCGGCCCCCGTTGGTCCCTCTATTACAGGGTCCCAGTGAACGGATGGAGGCTGTGTTGCTGTGCTGTCCAATGGACATGAAGACCTCCCACTGAGGTCACAGGAGGCAGTTTTCCAATTGCTGGCAGTGGAGTGAAAGATGCTGAAAAAAAATGCTCCTCCAATCACAGGCGCGCCCACTTTCCTGTTTACTTCTGTTTGGCTCACTCATGAGCCTATCTGCAGAAAGTGCGGGAGAGAAACAATCTACGATTGGAGGAGGAGCAATACTGGTGGCAGCAAGAATAAGTTATATTGGTTGGGGGGCGGGGGGAGGGGGTGCGGAGAGAGAAAGAGGCTATAGGGCAGCGCCAGAAAGGAGGCTGTCTACTGGACTGGGCTAGGGAGGCGGCGAACCGCCAAGCCTGGTTGGGCTGGGAAGGAGGCTGGCCTGCATTGTTGGGCCAGGTGGAGGCTGACCCCATCGAACCCTTCTCCACCATTCTGCCCATTCTCATCATCACCTCCAGCTTCTCCGCATAGTTAGCTACCTCCACCACCTGGCCTGGCATGACAGTTGGCCATGATCCCAGCCTTACCCAGCACAGCTTGCAGCCAGCCTCCTTCCTGGCCTGGCCCAACCCAGGCGAACATGGATACATGGAGCTGCAAGGTAAGTGTTACAGCTATAATGCTTTCCATTGCCACTGTCGGGACTGCTCTCTAGCTTCCAGACAGGGGTCCTTTATATGTGGGGGGGCTGGAGGGGGGGGGTCTATGTGTAGGGGGAGGTCTGTGAGGGGTCCCCCTATTGCAGGAGTCCCTGCGAAAGGCTCCTCTATTACAGGGGTGCCTGTGAGGGATTGCCCCATTGCAGGGGTCCCTGGGGGTGTCCCTCTATTTCACGGGTCCATGTGGGAGATCCCTCTATTACAGGGTCCCTGTGAGTGGTCCCCTATAACAGTGGTCCCTGTGAGTGGTCCCCCTATAACAGGGGTCGCTGGAGGGTCCTCTATTACAGGGGTCCCTGGGGGAGGGTCCACCTATTATTGGGGTCCCTTTGGGGGTGGTGTCTGCTAGAGGAGGCGTGGGCATGCAGTACATTGTAGGCGGGGTGGCCTTTGGATGGGCTCGGCTGGTCTTGTGTGGTGGACCTAGCAGTGAGCCAAGCGAGCAACCGTTGCCCCCTTGCTCCATTGCGAGGTCCACAAGTGGTCTGCGGCCAGTGAATCCCAGCCACAGGGGACCGGAGAATCACGGGAGGCCAGAGCGTAGGGCGCCGTGCCCACTAAATAGATGCAAATAGGTCATTAAGATCCATTTGCATTAATTTACATCCCCCCCTCTGGTGCGAATCACGGAGCTCATTCATGCCGCCAGCGGCATTAAAGCATCGCTTTTGGACGCCGATCCCAATTTTCCCCCAATGCCACATTCTCCATCCCAGGGGAACACATTCCGAGGGCTGGGTTCTCCGCAGCCCCGTGCCGGCACAGGGGCGGAGAATCCACTTTTACACGAGAATCCAGCCTGACACTGCTCCCGCGATTCTCCATTCCCCGGAGAATCGTGCACGCATGATTTAGGCAGCCAGGGGGTGTCTTGTTATGCTCTTGGCGTAGCATAAGCGGCATCCTTGATGTGCACTCTGACAAAGGAAGGTTCAGATGTGGAGATAACTTCAACACGTTTATTGAACTATTTACAATTCTCCTACTCGGGTTCGCCACTACTGTTAATCCTTCTATAGCTATTCAGACTGACTAACCAGTCTACTACAATCCACGTGGTGGGTGTGATATTGAATCAACCCTGTTATTGAATCACTCACTGAGTGTGTTCACTGGAAAGAGGAAGATCACGTGTGCTGTGTCCTTTATATATGGGTTGGTGTAATGCCCCCCTGTGGTAGTGTCACCTCTGTGTGTGTGTGTGTATCGTGAATGCCTATTGGTCGTGTCCAATCTTACTGACCTATTGGTTTAGTGTCTGTGTGTCATGTCTCTGGTGCTCCCTCTAGTGTCTAGGTAGTCTACGTGTACTTACATTAACCCCTTGTGTATCTACAGTGATGCATATCACCACAGGGGGGGCCATTGGCAGAGGCCCTCCCAGCGATGCTCCGGTCCCGACTGGCCAAATTCACGACGGTGGGTTAGATGGAGCGGCGTGGGGCAGATTGTTGGGACCTTGTTTGTTGGTTTAGATCCGCTGGCTGAGTCCGCTATCACATTCGGCTCAGCTGCTGGGGGCCGCCGCCATGCATTTGCGCGGACTCGTCATCGGAGGTGCGGGGGCCCGGATCCACAGTTAAAGCTGCGAGAAGCTCCTACCCTGCAGGTAGGAGAATAGCTCCTAATTTTTTTTAAGAAAGTCTGCCATGAAACGCCAGCGTTTGTATGTCGGCGTGGGGACAGAGCCTAATTTTTGGAGAATCCAGCTCGAGTGTCCAAGGGCAGAGAATCCCTCCCCTCGTCTTTCCAAAATTTGCTCATTGTTCCCTTGAGTGAGGAAACGAAATGGAAATGTGGCCCCAAGTGAAAAAGGCTGGACGAGCTTGCTGCAGAGTATATAGATTCTGTATCATGTGAGAATCCAGCATTAGCAGCTGAGGGATTATAATTAATGGCTTTTATCGACCCTTTTATCCACTTTCTGGCAGATGTTGCCAATCTCCTGCCTGTCAGCAGTTCAAAACTAAAGCTGCGAAATGATTCTTTTTTAATGTTGTAAATGGCTGTGTGATAACAGTTATCTGAGCCTTGTAAACTAATTATGAACAGAGGTGCATTGCAAACAGAGTTGAAAGACAAGTGCGAGTTAGTTGTAAAATCAAAACAAAAACAAACACTTCCTGTGATGGAATGGAAAAAAGAATGAACGCTGGAAATTGAAAACAGTAGGTACTAAAAGCATAGAATAGATAGTCATTCAGTATCCTGAGACAGGTTAAGTTCCAAGTGAGATTCTTCATTGCAACAGCTCTGATGAATCATCCCAAACAAAATGCAAACTAATTGTTCTCTTCCAGAGGTTGTGTGTAGTGTTGTGTCGTGCTTTCGTTAATTCACAGAATCCATACAGAGCAGTTGGAGGCCATTTGGCCCACTGAGCCTGCACTGACCCTTGGAAAGAGCACCCTATCTAGACCTAAGCCCCACCCTATCCCTGCAACCCAGTAACCCCACCTAACCTATTGGATACTGAGGGGCAATTTAGCATGGCCAGTCCACTTAACCTGCACATTTTTGGATTGTGGGAGGAAACCGGAGCACATGAAGGAAGCATACATGTGGAGGATGTGCAAACTCCACACAGGCAGTCACCCAAGGCCAGAATTGAATCGGGGTCCCTGGCGCTATGAGGCAGCAGTGCTAACCACTGTGCCACCGTGCCCCCATTCATGAGATGTGAGCATCTCTGGCAAGGCCAGCATTTATTGTCTGTTCCTAATTATCCTTGATGAGGTAGTGGTGAGCCTCTTTCTTGAACTACTCTCATACATGTGGTGTAGGTATACCCACAGCGCTGTTAGGAGTGTGTTGCAGATTTCTGACCCAGTGAAGTGAAGGAATGAAGATACAGTTCCAAGTCAGGTTGCTAAGTGGCTTGGAGGGGGATTTGCGGATTGTGGCGTTCCTATACATCTTCTGCCTTTAGGTTGTGAGAGGTGTTGGGTTTGGAAGGTGCTGTTGAAGGAACTTTGGCGACTTGCTGTGCACCTTGCAGATGGTACACACTGCTGCCACTGTGCATTGATGATGGAGGGAATGAATGTTTAGGGTGGTGACTGTGGTGCCGACCAAGTGGGCTGCTTTGTCCTGGATGGTGTCAGTCATCTTGAATGTTGGGGCTGCACTCATCCAGTAAAGTGGGCAGTATTCTCCATCCCTCTCCTGATGTACGCCTCATCAATGGTAGGCAGGCTTTGAGGAGTCAGGAGGTGAGTTACTCATTTCAGAATTGCCAGCCTATAGCCTGCTCTTCTTGCCACAGTATTTATATGGCTACCTCAGTTAAGTGGTACCCCTCAGATTGTTGGTAGTCCAGTAGTTTATATTTTTACTAAAGTTCTTTTAGCAGCAACAACGAATCTCCTGTGGGCTAGCTCATGGTTGGAGCAAGTGATACGTCTTTTAACTGCACTTGTAGCAGATAATAAGCAGAGCTGGCACACTTGGATGAATTATGTTGTTGTCTTAACAGGTGGGGAGAAGGACTAACCAGCAGGCTTGATAATAAGCTCCATTAAAAATAATAGAAGTGGTCATTGCAGTTCCACCTCAGCCCTAATATCACAAATTTGCTACTAAATCATAACATAATGTAGGTATGTCTCAAGGATTTTATAAATGTTGTTTAAAAACTAAAAGATTTGTCTCAAAAGTCCACAAGTACTGCACTTGTAGCTGATATATTGTTACCTGACAATTAGGAGCAATGAGGTGCTATCTTAATTTATGTGACTGTCCAAAATGGTACTTTGAGTGGTTTCTCAAACTGACAGAAAGTTGCACAACAGAAAATGTCGACTCAGTTTCGCTGACTATATAGGTTTGCCTGAAAAGGATCATCAAAACATATTTAATAGCACCAATAGTGGTGGAGTCTCACTGGCAGCCTGCATTAGTTCTCACTCATGGTTCTAAATTTATAGTCAACTCTAGAATGTGGTCAGCTTAAAAGTCATTGCAGCTATAAACAAGCCCAGTCCGAGCCTCTTGCTGAATTCTGTGGAAGTAGAAATAATGTCTGTCCGAGGTTCTCGTACTCTGCTCTGGGCTCAATCAGTTCTTCCGACCCAGACAGGCTGAGATTTCCCAGATTCTACAATTCTTGTGGATCAGTGGGAGATCAGGGGCTGGATTCTCCGTTTCAGGGACTATGTCCACACGCTGTCGTGAAAACTGTGGTTTTTTACGTCAGGAAAACTGGTGTCAAAAGGCCACAGATTCACAGCCCTGCAGGGGGCTAGCAGACAGCTGCCATGGTGCTCGCAGCTCCAGCTGCCTTAATGGACTCCTGCACTTCCGGGTCAGAGGCCGGTCATCCGCACAGCGGTGGCCTCCAGCCGCCAAGCTGTGCTCCATTGTGGACTCAGCCCTAGACCGTCAAAATAGTGCACCCAATCGCCCGCCCCAGACCGCCCGCCCAAAAAAACCCAGTCCCGAATTAAGCTCCCCCTGCCCTCCGATCGGCCCTGCCCAGACTGTGGCGGCCCCAGACTGAGTCCGCAGCCGCCACGCGGGTATCACGGACAATGGGACCATGAGTCTCCCACGGCATCAGGAATTTGGTCGGTCAGGGATAGAGAATAGCGGGGAGTACGCCGCTTTTCAGGGGTGGAGAATCATGGAACCGGCGCTGATTCCGATTTCGTACGGGAAACTTGATTCTTCGTCCTGTCGCTGAACATGATTTCACCATCGGCTTGCGGAGAATCCAGCCCCGGTTGCGGCAGGGACAATTGTAACTGGAACCCGACATTATTTCTCCTGAAGACAATGGGCTGGATTCTTCACCCACCGCGCCACATTTCTGTTTCAGCACGCCGACTGGCCAATGAGGTTTCCCATTGTGGGGCTGGCCCACGCCATCGGGAAACCCCCGGGCTGCTGGCAAAATGGAGCATCCCACCGGCGGAAAATCCCACCCAACAATTCTGTATTCTCATAATCCCCTAAACTAATGTGTGTCTTTGTCTCAGAACGCCCTGGCAGTCACTGCGTTGATACAGTCTGCTGCAGCTCTTTCCTGTGAGGCCAGACTTCTGAAGGTCACCAACCATCAGCATCTGGTGAGTCATAGAAGGCGCCATGGCAGATTCTGCCTCCCATATTGCAGTAAATCGGGGAGCACCTCATGAAAGATTAGAATGGGTAAAAGAGCTCTTCAACCCTACTCAGGGGTGAATTATTGTTGACCCATTTGTAAGTAAGTAAATGAAAAACTATTTGAAATGTTTGTGTCAGGGTATGCTCATAAGTAATTTGCGATTCTGCAGTGTTTATGACATAAATTTCAATTTTACAATTTGGAAAGCAGCTGTTGGATAGCCTGTGATAAATGCTGGGCAGGACAGTCAAAACATAAGGCAACACAGATTGTTCAGCTGAAGCTCTATTATGTGAGCATTGATCTCTGGCTGCAGACAAGTATTGGAACCAATCCCGCTTACTTCCCATCCTCTAAGTTAGCAGTATCCTCTCTGCCATCATGCCGAATAACCCTCATTTAGCAGTCACATCATGTGTTGTCCCTGATGCTTTAGCACATATGGTATGTCAAAGGGAGAACGCAGAGTTAGAAGAACAAGGCATTTTAGAGGGTAAGTAGGGATGAAGGTGATTGCAATGGGACACTTTATAAATTAAGGTAAGTTGGGCCAGAGTTTGTGGTCCCATTTCAGAATTCCCGCCTCCATTTCCATCCCTGGCTGTCTTCAGCAGAGTCTGAAAGGGTGTCTGATGTTTGAAAATTATGGAGATCATTCTTGAAGTGGACGCTTCTACAATTTACAACGAGATGTCCGCGTTTGGAAGCCCTCCTGAATTACACCTGCAGAATGAAGATGTGAATCATGGATTGGAGACAGGAAGAGTCTAAAAAGTGAATTTAAAAAATGTTGCCTTCTCCGCAGTTCAGCATGAAATGTAATAGCCTGAGTTATATCAGTGGATATTAAAGTGAATGATGACAGTGCTGTTCTGGGAAAAGGTAAGTGACCATTAAACAATGTGTCAGGTTGTTTCTTCTGATAGCTGGCAAGCTATCAAGTGAAAGAATCACATTTTAAATGAAGTCTTCAGATGTTTGAGGATAGATTACATACTGGAAATGAACATACATATTAGGAGCAGAGGTTGTCCACTCGACCCTTTGAGCCTGCTCAGCCAATCCAAAGATCGTGGCTGATCTGCTAAAGTGATATTCTGATTATACAATACTGAAAGGCAAGTATACGGTGAGATCAATAACTAATTATTCAAAGTCTCCGCATGTCTTTGCAGAAGAGCTCAGTCACCTGTTTGGCTATTTGAAAGCTATGCCAGACGTTGGGGCTTATGGCTGCCTTCAAATTGACAAACGGATTCTGCACTGCAGTTTTTATTTACAATCTGATCAGGGGAATGCAAGTTCCCTTTGCAGACTTATTAGCTTTTCAGAGGATAATGGTTTTCAGGTGTCTATTCAGTAATGCTTGATAATTTTGTCAGATTTATGAGTTTTCAAAGAAGATATTGCTTTAAGTTCCAATTGCAGCGTTGTTTGCTTATTTTGACAGATATTTGAAGCTCTCAAAGATGAAAATGGTTATTTAAGTGCCTACCAATTGATGTTTATTTTGGCATATTTATTAGCTTTTCAACATCTTTCAAATGTTGTTATGGGCTAGGGAGTCCTGTTTTTAAAGTGGATGAGTGGATCAGGGGTATTAGGAGGGATGAGAGGTTTGAGGATAAGGAATGAAGAGGTTAAGGGGACATGCGAGTTGGACATGTGAATGGGGGTTAAATGGGGTAGGGATGTTAAGAGGTGAGGGCGTGAGAGGTTTAAACTCATTTGAAGAACTAGGCCGGTGTGCTTCGGAATGGAGGCGGGCCTTTTTACCTGACTATCTTGGACTTGCCACCTCCATCTCCCACTCCAGGCCATCCTGCCCTCCTGGAGATATAAAGTACTGTCTGGCCAGATGTAGGGTTGCAACATCAGGAAAATTCCTAGGCTGGATTCTCCGATCACCGATGACGAAATAGCGTTCGGCGATCGGCCGGGCAATCCCCGTTTATGGTCAAATTGGGGGCGGTGCCGTTTTTGCGAAGGTCCTCCGCCCTCAAAAACGGCGTATTTGGGGAGTACATTGCAGGCCGTATGAACGGCCTCAGGACATCACCTAAGGCCCTTCCCCAATGGTCCACCCCCGATGGGCTGAGTCCCAAATGGCGTGCGTCTCGTGTGCTCACACTTTTCGGGGATCTCACATGGCGGACTGAGTCCAGCGCCACCACAATTGGGGGGGGGCGGAGCTATTCTGCTGGCGGGGGGGGGGGCTTCGGCAGGAGCTGGAGGGACTGGTGGGGGGTGGTCCGGGGATGGTGAGGCTGGTTACAGGGGGGGCAGTTTCTGCCAAGCTGGGTCTGTACGCAGGGGTTTCACGGGTGGCTGCCGCAGGCTGTCGTCGGTTGCTTGCGTGGCCACGGACCCAGCCATTCTCCAGCCAGATCCACAGGTAAAGCTGGGGCTTTATGCTGCACAGCTGCTCCCCCCCTCCCCCCGGTGGAAAACGGGTGCGGTGCCGACTTTCTATTTGTAAGACCAGACGGATCCTGCAGACATAGCTGCAGGATCAGAGAATCCAGCCCCCCCCCCATCTCCCAATTGCTACCAACATGATGAAAATCCAGCCCAAGATTTTGAAATGAATATGTTGGGAATGGGAGACCAATTTAATTAGTAAGAACTGGATGATTAGGACTTGGTGCAACATATGATAAACGGCGCAGAATGTCATAATAGAGTTGAAGTAGGTAATCAGTCAGATTGAAGGCTGGTAAATTTAATAACACAGGGACATAGAAGGAATTTAGAGTGGTGAAAGAGAGGGAAGAAAGATTGGATTAACAGAGGGAGAAAATAGAGAAAGAATGCAAAAGTAGATTTTTTTAAAAATTAGATTTTTACAAAATTAACACCAATTAAACGTGAAGGGACATTTTTAACCGTGGGTTCTCTGTGCCAAATAAGTTGTTTGGTTGTTTGGCAGTAATTAACATTCAGCATGGTGCTAAAAGGGTACTTGGACTAATATGGACAAGGCTCAGCTTGTCCATATAGTTGCAAATTCAGCCACCGAATGCATTTCAATGATAAGGAAATGAGATGAAATATTTGCAAAGTAACGGCAAAGTGGGACAACTTAGACAGAAACCTTTGAATTTATGTGTTGGACTGCTCAACCACTCCTCAGCTGAGGTTATTGTGCCATTTTGTACGAATAACAGCCTCTCTGCCATTTTACAGCCCATTACTGCTTGTACTGATGCTGAGTAAAGGCTGTGACTTCTGATGCCACGTTGAGAGTTTTACACTTTGATGGACAAAACGTAATAGTTTTGGTAGACATTTGTTACCATTCTTTCCACCTTGATAACCAGGAGCTGGACTTCGCAGAGGGGAAAAAACAGTTAAAAAGGGAAATAAGAATACTGGTCTGAATTGGTTTTGAATACATTAAAATGGAACACAGGTAAAATGGGGAAATAAGAATACTGGTCTGAACTGTATTTTCCTTCTGGAAGGCAAGGGCAAAAATAGCTTTGATGTCATGAGGCTGCAAGTCCCACATTTATTTCCCCCCTCCTTCCCCACCCCACCCCACCCCCAATTTTCAGAGGTGACGACCGTGCCCAGGGCAGGACATGGGAAGAACATAGATAGAACATAGAACAGTACAGCACAGAACAGGCCCTTCGGCCCTCGATGTTGTGCCGAGCAATGATCACCCTACTCAAACCCACGTATCCACCCTATACCCGTAACCCAACAACCCCCCCCCTTAATCTTACTTTTTAGGACACTACGGGCAATTTAGCATGGCCAATCCACCTAACCCGCACATCTTTTGACTGTGGGAGGAAACCGGAGCACCCGGAGGAAACCCACGCACACACGGGGAGGACGTGCAGACTCCACACAGACAGTGACCCAGCCGGGAATCGAACCTGGGACCCTGGAGCTGTGAAGCATTTATGCTAACCACCATGCTACCGTGCTGCCTAAGTTTAACAAAGAAGAGTTTAACAAAGTGAGTGAACATACTATTCAAAGGTCAAAGGGCTTACCCCTTTGAAGATAAAGCTGCAACACCTCATCACAGGTCAGGGGAGGAGCCAGGTTTAAGAACAGTTCAAGGAGCCGTCACTGTCCTGGCATCGTGCGGGCACCGCAGCAGTGCTGAGTTGGATTTTGAGCACGAGAAAGGCTGGCGCTGTAAATGGGTGCTGAACCCTCAGAAATAAAGACCTTTGGAGACGAAGAGCAACAGCCTCCACAGGAAAGGCAGAGCACTGGTCAGACGTAGGCCAGAGGGGAAGAAGGAGACACTACCCTGAGCACGGGGTCTAAAGGCAGAGACAAAGTTTCCCAGAGGTGACTGAGAACCAAGGCCAAAGGAGGCTGGGACTTTGTGTTAAAATGATCACAGACATCACAATGTGAATGGTTCCATGGAGGAGGGACTTCAGTTATGCAGATAGACTGGAGAAGTTAGGAATGTTCTCGTTGGTCAAGGTTGAGAGGAAATTTGATAGAGGTATTCAAAATCATGATGGTCTGGACAGAGTAGATATGAAGAAATACCAGGGGCTGGTTTAGCACAGGGCTAAATCGCTGGCTTTGAATGCAGATGAAGGCAGGCCAGCAGCGCGGGTTCAATTCCCGTACCAGCCTCCCCGAACAGGCGCCGGAATGTGGTGACTAGGGGCTTTACACAGTAACTTCATTTGAAGCCTACCTGAAAATGAAAATGAAAATCGCTTATTGTCACGAGTAGGCTTCAATTAAGTTACTGTGAAAAGCCCCTAGTCACCACATTCCGGCGCCTGTCCGGGGAGGCTGATACGGGAATCGAACCGTGCTGCTGGCCTGCTTGGTCTGCTTTAAAAGCCAGCGATTTAACCCAGTGAGCTAAATCAGCCTACCTGTGACAATAAGCAATTTTCATTTCATTTTAATTTTTCAAACGTGTCCTCCTTGTGGAAGGTTCGAGAACAAGAGGACACAGATCGAGAACCATGGCCACAGATTGAAGGTAAGTGGCAAAAGAAGTAAAGACAAATAGAAACATAGAAGCATAGAAAATAGGAGAAGGAGGAGGCCATTCAGCCCTTCGAGCCTGCACCACCATTCATTATGATTATGGCTGATCATCCAACTCAATAGCCTAATCTCACTTTCCCCCATATCCTCCGATCCCCGTTGCCCTAAATGCTATATCTAACTGCTTCTTGAGAACATACAAGTTTTGGCCTCAACTACTTTGTGTGGTAACCAGGAAAAACGTTTGCATGCAGTGAGAGATTAGGATTTGGTTTGCACTGCATGAAAGTGCGGTGGGGAAAGATTCAATCATGGTTTTCTAAACCTCACTTCACCTGAGGAAGGAGCTGTGTTCCAAAAGTTAATGATGCAAAACAAATCTGTTGGACTTTAATGTGGTGTTGTGAGACTTCTTACGATTTTATGAAGGGAACTGAATTATTACCTGAAAAGGAAAACATATGCAGAGCTACAGAGAAAATGTGAAAATGTGTGCGTGTGTGGGGGGGGCTACAGATGAATTGTTCCTTCAGAGGGCCAGCACAGGCATGTCAAGCCAAAAGGTCGCCTTCAATGCTGTAACCATTTTATGATTCTATTTGTGCCCTTGTCAGCATGGACATCTATGGCATTTCACAAGCGGTTGCACGCACGCCAGTTCACCGCCCAGCTGACAGATGCTCTCTTTACTAACTCAAGTGACAAGTGCCCTCTTCGGGAAACAGACCACGATCACTTCTGATGAGGCATGCGGTCTCCAAGGGCATTATTTCCAGTGCCAGGTGTGGTCAGGTGGTGCCCTGCAATACCTTCCTGAGTGTCTGGGTCATCAGGCTGGATATTTCCAGTTGCAAATCAGACATCGCCCCCTTCCCCACCAAGCGCCCCGCGCATACTCTCCGCCCCCGACCCCCCCCCCCCCCCCAACCCACGCGACCCTCACCACACTCCCCGACTCCATATCAATCAAGGAGTCACCCCCACGGATATCTGAAACTCATCCACGTTCCCACCGGAGATGGGTGACTCAAAAACAGATCCGACTCCCGTTTCCCAGGGGATAGAACTCAGCTCCTGGCCTCCATTCAAAGACTGGAGCTAGAAATTTTCAATCAGCTACCACTCTGCAGAAAGCTCCCTGAGCAAATAACCTTTAATTGATCTCAGCGTGTTCCTATTTAGACACAATTTCCACCAGACCAGAACAATAGCCTTGAAGGGATTAGCTAGCATAAATACAGCTATAATTCTCAACCATACTCCAGACTTTAGACCACCCGTGAGAAAAGCCATTGAGATCGACCTGTAAAGATAATCGAAGCAGCGCATTTTAAAATGTAAGCCTGGATTTTCCGGCTGATAATGCTGGAAACACGATCCACGATCGGGCGGAGAGTCGGGCATACGGCGGAAATTGAGGTTTGCTGAACCAAAAACCTAGCCAGGTCCCACTGATGGTGCCAACGATATTTGAGCCCCGTGCCGGCATCTGAATTCAAAACCAGCATTTGCATGCATTACATATCATTATTGGGTCTGACCCAGTATGCTCTGTGCATTCACGATTCTCCGACCCTGTCACGCGGACATCACACGGGTGCGATTCACTACAAATATTTACAAATGGGGGTGGGCAAATGGCTGCTGATGGAGAGAGAGAAGGTAAAAAATGTTTTTCAATGTAAAGTTATAGCACTTGTTCGGGGGTTGGTTGCCAAGGCCGGGGGTGGGGTAGGGGTGTAGCGGGCAGCGATTTGCTGACAGATGAGTGGATTCAGGCTGTCGCCCTCGGGATGGGGGTGACTGGACTCAGACCGCCATTGCTGCAGTAATCATTTTAAAATCAACCATTGGGTACAAGGTACAGGCTTCTAGTCGCTCACTCTGCTGTCTGCTCACTGTGTCCTGTAACTATCCACATAGCCTCTGGTCAATTGGAAGCTCATCCAAGCCACCCTTCTGGAAATCCTCAGACTGCAACTGACCCATCACTGGGATGGGCATGGCCAAGCTCAATCAGTGGCACACCAGGTGCTACCACTCCTCAATCCACTCATCAGAAGCACAGCCCACTGCCGGGGAAGCAGGAGAATAAACTCCAAACAAAAGACACATGCAATGTGGCCTCTGGCACCCTCCCGGGCACACTGTCCCTCTCAGGGCAGAGACCTCACAAGTGACACTATCAGCTACCCAGTCTGCAGAACTGCCAGCTGTCCCCAAGCCTTGCCTGCCCACTGCCAGAGTGTCCCAACATGTGTGACACACCCAAGACCCACATCACACTGCAGCTATGTTCCCTGCAGATGCCCACCCCCCTCGCTCACCCGCACACAATCGTCTGAGCATGGAGGCGATTGGTGGCACATGGTGACCACGTGCCACCCTGCTGGCGGGATAACATATGGCGCACCCATTGACGCCACCCACAGTAGGCCCCATTGAGGAGTCACGATGGAGGCCGCAGAGCCTGTCACTGACATGGGTTGCAGCAACCAACGGTACCCCTGTCAACAGGGATGGATGGTGAGTATAGATGCTCCCCGGTGCCACTCACTGATGGGGTCAGTGGTGTAGTATGAATGACAACATATCGGGGAGATCAGCTGAGTGGTCAACTCGGTACAAAGAAATGTCGAGGTGGATGAGGAGAATAGCCAGGAGGACCAGGGAATGGAACCCGATCAAGCGCAGTTGGCTACCCAACATGTCCACCTCAATCGCCTCCAGGTTCGCTAACTAGGGGTCCTGGCCACAGGCAGCTCCGCCACCCTGTCGCACCCATCCATACTCCTCAATAGTTGCTCACATCATCCCCTGTCCCACCTTCATTCACTTCACCCCCCCCCCTACAAGTCATATCAGCATCACTGCAGGGTGTCTGCTCTGGGTTGGCAATCTCAGCGAGTCTTGCCCATGGGATGGAGGATGATGACTCGCTGTGAGATGAACTCTGGTGCTCCTCGTTGTTTGGCAAAGTCTGACCCCTGCCTTCGGGATCACCAACCACCGTCTCCCTGGTTCATCCCTGCATGTTTTCTGGCCATTCCATCTCACACCCTATATGTCTTCTGGGGGAGGGGTAGGAGATGCGATTAATGGGGATGGTGAGCGGTGATGAGTCACTCACTGGGTAAGCTGTCCAACAAGGCGTCCTCACACTTCTGGCCATCCCTGCTGCCTCTGAGATTGACCCCAGGTGGAACGTACAATTACCCTGTGGGCCCTGGCCTGTGCCATCCCCCATAACCCACATCCCACAACACCAGCCAATACCCCCCTCTAACCTATGTGCTACACCCGTGCCAACTTTGTAATGATATGTATATTGACTGGGATGTAAAGAGTTAACAAGTTAATGATAATGCTTCTTACCACTAGAGGGAACCACGGAACAGTCATATATATATATCATGTGACTTTGGGGATTCTGGGAGTCACGAGTTAGGAGAGAGCCGGCTAAGATAGTGAGGCATTAGAGAGAGAACAGTTGTACTTGAGAAAGTCTGCTAGTTAGTGACAGCATTCCTTAATAGAGAAACCTTCTACTTTAGGAATGTGATCGAATCTTAGCTAGCAGTGTAGTAAATTTATAGTTTTGTATGTTAGCAAAGCTTTGTGTTCTTTATTCGACACTACGCATCTGAGCTATCCAGGTTAGGCAAAATAGAGAACACAATAAACTTAACTAGTCTCTAACTTCATCAATTCACGTGGCCTACGGTGCCTTCTACGTGTTACCCCAGACAGCACATAAGTGGAGGCTGCCTGCTGCATAGCTTGCCTTGTGATATGATGGCAAAGAGACTGGGATGCGTCCCTCAACGAGTGCTAAAATGTCCTCTGTCACCTCGGTCATGACTCTCAGTGCCTTGGTTATGTCCCTCTGTGACTGGCCCAGGTCAGTTAGCACCCGGCCAATGCTCTTGATGTCATCAGCCATGACCCTTTGTGACTGGGCCAAGCTCTGGAGTGCCGCAGCAATGTTCATATGCACCTGGTACATAACTGCCAGTGACTGGACTCCCTGTCCTGAGCCTCAGCCATCAACTGCACAGAGTGCTCCAAGCCTTGGACATCTTGACCCATGGCTGGGACTTTCTCACCCAAGGCTTCCACCGCGGACGCCACCCATTCAGTGTTGGCCTGGATACCACACATTGTCAGCATGATCTCCTCCATCTGAAGGCACTGGAAGGTTGCTGACAAACCCTTCTGTTGACCCTGCCTCTGCATCTCCACCAGTGATGGGAACATTATTTCCAGAAGCACGTTACCTGTCTGGCGAAAGCAAATTCCTGGATTCAGGCAGCTCTCCGCCTGCCTGCCCCCTCAGGAGTTCCTACCTCCACCTAATGTGCTGCAGCAAGTCTGTGACGTGCGCATCAGTGAGTGTCCCAGGAGCCTCCTCACTAAAATTCCCCACTGAGGGAATAGTATCTGCAATGGTGGAGGGTGCAGGTAAATGCAGTGCCAAAAAATCGGTGTCATCTCCGGACTAGTCCTGGAAATTGGGGGATGCTGGGGTCATGGCCGGGGGCGGTGGAGCCCAGACGAGCCTGGTCGGATGGTGATCCTGCAAGACAAAAGACAACACATGGTGAGATCTGTAGGAAGGAGTGGTGTGGGGAGAAGGGTGACTCACTTGCTTGGTTGAATAAACTCGGTTTGTTCTCACTGGAACGACGGAGGTTGAGGGGCGACCTGATAGTGGTCTGCAAAATTATGAGGGGCATAGACAAAGAACAAAGAAAATTACAGCACAGGAACAGGCCCTTCGGCCCTCCCAGCCTGCGCCGATCCAGATCCTTTATCTAAACCTGTCTCCTATTTTCCAAAAGAACAAAGAAAATTACAGCACAGGAAAAAGACAGCATGGCTAGTTAGAGGCCTTTTCCCATGGCAGAGGTGTCAATTACTAGGTGGGATAGGTTTAAGGTGCGAGGCGCAAGGTTTAGAGGAGATGTACGAGGCAAGTTTTTTTTACACAGAGGGTAGTGGGTGCCTGGAACTTGCTGCCGGAGGATGTGGTGGGAGCAGGGATGATAGTGACGTTTAAGGGGCATCTTGACAAATACATGAATAGGATGGGAATAGAGGGATACGGACCCCGGAAGTGTAGAAAATTTTAGTTTAGACGGGCAGGGTGGTCGGCACAGGCTTGGAGGGCCGAAGGGCCTGTTCCTGTGCTGTACTTTTCTTTGTTCTTTGACATCACTATGTATTGGGGACTCACTTGGTTGTCTTATGCCGACATCTGCCTGAGAGGTAGTCCTGCACCTCCCTGGCTAACTTTATCGCCCTCTGCTAGGTCCGACGGTCCCTCTCTGGTCTTCATCCGCTCCGGGTGATTATGGGCCATCTTTTTCTGCGGGATAGATAATGGACATTGTGAAACGCTTGGAAGTGAATTATACTGGGCTTCTGTAGCTGGTGGCATGTGTGAAGGCACCTGGCCAAGGGGGACAATACAGTTATTGAGGTTTGTGGCAGTGTGGGATGGAAGGTGGGGTGCAGAGATGGGTTTTGATTGGCCTCTAGGTGGGAACGTGAGTGAGGGACAGGAGTGATGCCAGGGGCACAGAGGTGGTGACTCAACTGAACTAGCGTAAGGAGGTCATTCATATTTTTTGGCACTGTGTCTGGCTAGGCCCATGGCACTCGCCGCCTCTGCCCAGGCTCGGTTGACATCGGCAGGCAGTAGCCTCCTGTCCACCCTCGGGAGGAGGGTTTTATACCTCTCCTCCATCACATCCAGCATCCGGTCGTGCTCCGTATCAGTGAACTAAGGGGCCATCTACTTGACTGGAATGAGAGTGTGTGGGGAGTGGAGTGCGTATAAGCAGCTCCAGCCTGTCAGGGTCTCCAGGGCCAAATCCGGCGTTAATGAGAATTGGACTAGATTCAAGTGGGCAGAGTGCTGGCCCATTAGCAAGCCCTGAATTGCTCTGGAACTAGCGCCCCCAACAAGAACACGAAACCCATGCAATTCAGTCCTAGTCAACACACAGTCATCTCAAGTGGAAAATTCCGCCTGTTGTCTTATGCTAAGCGTGAAAACTCTCAGAATGAAAATCCTGATTTTATTCAGAATTGCCTGCATTGACATAAATGATCAGACTAGTTATTTATTGTAGATCCAGTGATAAACAGATAAATAAAAGTAGCCCAGCAGCAAGTTGTTTAAATTCTCACTTAAAATAAGAATTTATTCTGCTGCATACTTTATGTACCTGGAAATTTATAGGTAAGCGGCGTTCTAACCCTTGTGCTTGCCATTAATAGTCAGAAGCTGTAGCAGCTCCTGAAGCATCTTTACTTGATTTGAAAAGTACTCATACATTGTGCTCCTACTATATTGATGTAGCAAGCAACTTATTAAGTCAAAGGTCTCAATGAAGCTGAACATGCCCAAGGGTTTCCGATGAATGTCATGCGCCAATTAAGCACATAAAACATACATTTATTCATATTTCTACATCAATGGTAAATGTTGTTTTAGCAGGAGTTACTTATATGAAAAACGATAAGCCATGGGAGTACTTTTGATTTCTAATCATGAATTTTACATGTTCATAGACTGCACAATCCGCTGCAACAGAGTAATGGCAATAATCGCACCTGTCAGAATATTTTCAAAGAACGGTTACGATCCCCATAGGGACTGATAACTTCGAAAATAATAACTTCAAACTTCCAGTGAATGACTATAAGGGTCCCACATCAAGATTTCAAACATGTAACAGACACACTGTAACAGACAAACTAACAGCAACGTTCTACATTTAGACCATTCAGGCCATTCACGTGAAGAACGAGCTGCGCTCCGAAAGCTAGTGATTTGAAACAAACCTGTTTGACTTTAATCTAGTGTTGTAAGGCTTCTTATTGTGCCCACCCCAATCCAACGCCGGCATCTCCACATCATGGCTACATTTAAAATGACAAACGATCTCCCGACATGATTATAATTTACTTTGTCCCTTAAAGGGACACTTCATTCTCCAGGACCAGTCCAAAACTATTCTCGGCTCCTTTTTCCTCTTTTAGCCAGATAAACTTTATTCCCTGACCTGACGTTTGTGGCGAGTGATGAAAGCTCGGTGAATTGTCCAGCTTCATTTAAACCCTCACAAACTTGATCTCTTCAATCTGAGAGTGATATCTGACCTGCATTCTGGGTGTGAATAAGACATGCTGCCTCTATCTCTCTTCTCTCTCTCACTGTCTTCTCAGTTTCTTGCAGACTGACACTGTCTGTGAGGTTCAGTGATGCTTTAAGAAAATGTGCAATCTGATCCCACAATGGACTCTTCCCCTCTCAAAACCCATCATCTAATGACATGAATCACATGGGCTTTGTATCTTGGTAGAAATGCTAATTAACTATCCTCCAGATCTACAACTTTATTATATCATATATTTAAATAGACAGTTCAAAATATAACTGTTAACAAAACCTAACATTCTTATCACCTCCCTGAGACTTCAAGACTAACAGTCCATCCAGCAAAGCTGGCCTGTTCAACGTTTACCGGTGTGAATATTTTGCATCTTCTTCCCAGTTAAACAATCTGGCTTCCTTTAACAATGAAGGTTTGTTGTCAGACAGAATTCAGAGCAAGTCATATGACCCCTTCATTCCAATGCCTTTATCTCTCCATTTGATGCTAAATTAAAGGAATAGTGCCAAATATAGCAATCTTAAAAACAAAATATGTGTAACAATACAGGTTCACTCTTTTAAATTCTGGAAAGGCCTTTTGAACACTATAACCGTCTCTGATGGAAACATATCATTCTGGGTTGGAGGACTGTCATATGAGGAGACAGTAAATCAGTGAGGATTATATTAATTGGAAGAGTGACAGGGGATTACACGGAAACTTCCAAATTCTAACAGGATTATACAGGATAGGTTCAAAAAGTATATTCCTGATTGTGGGGGTAGTCCAGAACTAGAGGTCATAGTTTGAGGATAAGGGGTAAACCTTTTAGGAATGAGGTGAGAAGATATGTCTTCACCCAGAGAGTGGTGAATCTGTAGAATTCACTACCACTGAAAGTAGTGAGGCCAAAATTTTGTATAATTTCAAGAAGGAATTAGATATAGCTCTCGGGGCTCAAGGTATTGAACTTGATGATTAGCCATGATCATAATTAATGGCATAGCAGGCTTAAATGGCCTCCCCCTGCTTCTATTTTCTATGTGAGCTTTTAAACATTTGGCAAATGACAGGCACTTATGTAAGCACCTGTTGAACAAGTAATTAACTTTTAACCCTACTTATTTGCATGCTCAATACAACACATAATATTTCATGGCTCCAGGTAACATTTTGTCACTTTTCCTAGATCTTATTTGTTTGCTAACCTGCTTTCTTTGTTCCAATGAACCTGTGCCTCTTACAGGTTAATCACCATATTTGCCTCGATAGGCTCATCACATGGTTCCTGTGTTTTGTTGCAAGGTGGTATGCCAATTAAGCAGATTGAAGCAACTTGCTGAGGGGCAAAAATTACTTGGGAAAAGTTGGATAATGCTTTCAACAGAACTACAGAAATGCATTATCTGCATTATTTGTAATTCAGTACTTTGAATGTAATGTCAACTGCTAAGATTTGTAAATTTAACAAATCATTTATTCCTGGCTTTCATTTGAGACTATGGGGGAAATGTTACGGTCCCGCCCACTGCAGGAATCGTTGCGGCAGGACAAGAACAAAAGAACAAAAAAATACAGCACAGGAACAGGCCCTTCGGCCCTCCAAGCCTGTGCCGACCATGCTGCCCGTCTAAACTAAAATCTACTACACTTCCTGGGTCCGTATCCCTCTATTCCCATCCTATTCAAGTATTTGTCAAGATACTTTGACAAAGAGTCATCGGACTCGAAACGTTAGCTCTTTTCTCTCCCTACAGATGCTGCCAGACTTGCTGAGATTTTCCAGCATTTTCCCTTTCATTTCAGATTCCAGCATCCGCAGTAATTTGCTTTTACCTATTGATTGCACTGAAGGAATCAAATTCCATATAGCCAGTAGCTCCAAAAGCCTTTTAAGTATTTGCAATACAAAGAGCCCTATTTACTGTAACAAGACATCGAATGACATCTGATGTTAGTTCGACTTAACCATGCTACTCTTGCATGGCAAGTTGCTGAATGTGAAAGCTGCTAACATTGCAGTGAGTGAAACTGGGCATCCGGGAATTGGGTGAACAGGAAACGTAACCAATCAAATTGCAGGATTGTGAAATTAACAGTACAAGAATTGGGAATTGGGAAGGAAGTGCAAATTAGAATGGATGAATTCAATACCAAATCAGCAACAGAAAGAGAAATAAAATAAGAGAGAACATTTTATTTTTCATTTGGCATTTTAAAATCTGCAATATCAATTAAAAGAATAAGACTCCACAATTGTAATAGTTAATTTTCAAGAGAGGTTGATTAACTACAAATTTTCAGGAGTCTGATGCACCGCTCAATGATGTATTAATGATTTAGACTTAAATGTGGGAGGCATGATTAGGAAAATTTCTGATGACACAAAGTTTGGCCGTGTAGTTAATAGTGAGGAGGGTATCTATCATCTCTGGAATGATATCAATGGTTTGATGAGTGAGCGGAGAAATGGTAAATGGAATTCAAGCTAGAAAAGTGGTTCGGCCACAACTGGAATTTTGTGTGTACAATTCTGCTCAATACATTAGAGGAAGCATATAAATGCTTTGGAGAGAGTGCTGAGGGTATTTAAAAGAGGACTTGAAAATTGCACTTACAAGGAGAGATTGGACAGGCTTCTAGATGTATTCTGCCCAAGAGATGGAGGACTTGCCCTCTGGGGTGATCACTCATTCGCTGTTCCCATTGGTCCCTCAAGTCAGGTGAACCTTTTCAGCTATACTGTTTCAAAGAGACAATCACTGGAAACACTTACCTTTTACAATTCATGTACTCAGACACTCGGATACCTCTGCATCTCAAAGCCCTGCAATCTCTTACCATTTAAATAATATGCTGACACAATGGACAATTTCACATTTTCCCACATTTATCAGATCTTTGCCCATTCACGTAACCTATCCAAAACCATTTGTAGCCTCATGTCCCCTTCATAACTCACTTTCTCACCTATCTTTGTGTTGTCAGAAAATGTAGCAACCTTACATTCTAAGCGCGGTAGCACAGTGGTTAGCACAGTTGCTTCGCAGTTCCAGGGTCGCAGGTTCGATTCTCGGCTTGGGTCCCTGTCTGTGTGGAATCTGCGCATTCTCCCCGTGTCTGCGTGGATTTCCTCCGGGTGTTCCGGTTTCCTCCCACAGTCCAAAGATGTGCAAGTTAGGTGAATTGGCCATGTTAAATTGTGCTTAGTGTCCAAAAAAAGGCAGGGTTGGGTGGAGTTACGGGAATAGGGTGAAGGTGTGGGCTTGGGTAGGGTGCTTGTTCCAGGGGCCAGTGCAGACTTGATTGGCCGAATTGCCTTCTTCTGCACTGTAAATTCTGTGATTCTATGATTCTGTCCCTTCATTCAAGTCAATTATATAGGCAGGAAAAAATTGAGGCCCCAGCATAGATCCCTGTGGTACACCACTCATTACATCTTGCCAACCAGAAAATGACCATTTATACCTACTCTCTGGTTCCTATTACCCAGCCAATCTTCCATCCATACCAATAGGTTATCCTACACCATGAGCTTTTATTTTCCACAATAACCTTTCTTGTGGAACACTATTAAATGTCTTCTGGAAATCCAAGTGCCATAGATCTAGGTTACCTTTATTCACAACATCTGTTACCTCTTCAGAGAACACCAATAGATTGCTTAAACATGATTTCACTTCCACAAAACCATTTTGACTCTACTATATTACCTTGAATTTTCATTGTCATTTATTGCAAAGATAATAGAATATAAAAATAGCGATATTTTGCTGTAGTTGTGCAGGACATTGGTGAAACCACATCTGGAGTACTGAGTACAATTTTAAGAAATAATATAAATGCACTTTCAAAAGAAGCTCACACGACTGATGCCTGGAATTTGGGGATTATTTTATGAGGGAAGGTTAGACAGGTTGGGCCTATTGGGGGGCCAGATGGCCTACTGCTACTCCTAATTCATATCTTTGTATGTTTTGTTTGTACTTCGATGTCCGTTCCAGCAACAATCCTCATGAGGAACTAACTGTACTCCCACCACTGATCATTGCTGCTGGTGGCACTAGTGGTACTGGAGGACTGACGGCCATCTGATTGGCTATTAGCTCTCAGAGGGGGGACCTCCTCTCCAATGAGGGCAGAGCCATGACCTGAGTGAATTAACAACGCAACAACCATGAAATCAGGTTGGCACTTATCACCCCTGGGCTGGCTGGCCCCCAGCCTTTCAGCCAGGGGTTGGGGAATAGGAAGATGTTGAAGGTCAGCAAAGACAAAGGTGTTAGACACATGGAACTTAGTGCAGAATAGTAAATAGGTTGCAAGGTTTGAGATGTATTTCTTTTTAAATTTAGAGTACGCAATTATTTTTTTCAAATTAAGGGGCAATTTAGTGTGGCCAATCCACCTAACCTGCACATCTTTTGGGTTGTGGGGGTGAAACCCACGCAGACGCGGGGAGAATGTGCAATCTCCACACGGACAGTGACCCAGGGCCGGGATTCGAACCCAGGTCCTCAGCGCCGTAGGCAGCAATGCTAACCATTGTGCTGCCGTTAGGTTTGCGATGTATTAGCATTTGTGCAGAGTTGAACTTATACAGGCTTTAAAAGTATTAAATATTCCTGAGTTCTGAAAAATGTTACGTTTATATAGGTACACCCTCAGGAAATCACAATCCCAGGTTACCTGATTATAGTGATTTTATCTGAGGGATGAATATTGGTTTGGACCATAGGTGAATTCCCATGCTTTTCTATCCCTCTGAAATGGTAGATGAGGCCTTTCTTTGGCATTCCATCCAAAAGAAGGGTAAAGTCAGTCAGGGCTGCTATGCCTGATGGCTATTCAGCAACTCTTGATGAAAACTGATTGGATTCGGAAGTTGGGGGCAGATAGAGCAGACGTCAGCAGTGCCTTCCTTCATGATGGGGTAGCCCACTGAAATGCAAGGGCCGCGGGTGAATAATGCTCACTGGAAGTAAGGGGCTGGATTTTCTGAAAATGGGGCTATGTCCCCACTCCGGCGTCAACGGTCCCGCAAGGTGAGAAATTCCCATCTTTCTAGGGGGCTAGGTGGATGCCGGAGGGGTTAGCGCCAGTCCAGCTGGCGCTAAATGTCCGGTGCGGGTTCGCGCATGCGCGGACTGGCCGGCATATTTCCGCGCATGCGCGTGGGTTCTCTTCTCCGCGCCAGCCCCCGGCCAATATGGCGGAGCCCTACAGGAACAAGTCCCCCCATGGAACAAGCCCGCACGCAGATCGGTGGGCCCCGATCGCGGGTCAGGCGACAGTGGGCCCCCCCCGGGGTTAGATCCCCCGTGCCCCCCTGAGGACTGCCCCAGCACACTCACCTGCCTGGGCTCACCGTGCGTGAAGTGAGTAATTCACGCCGGTGGGACCGGGCAAAACTGGACGGGCGCTCAGCTCATCGGGGCCGAGAGAATGGGGGGGGGGGGGGTGCTGTCAACGGCCCCCGACCGGAGTGGCGGGAATCCCGCCGGCGCCGGAGAATAGGGCAACCAGCGGCGGGGCGGGATTCGCGCCTCCCCCGGGGATTCTCCGGCCCAGCTGGGGGGGGGGGGGGGGGGGGGGTCGGAGGGTCCCGTCCCCTGTGTCCAGTTGCAGCAAAGCCCAACAGGAGCCAACATCCTCAGATGAGAAAATTGTGAAGAAGAATTTCGACAAGTCAAGTCACAATGACATTTCAATTTTGCAAACAGGGTACTTTAGAAATGTGATTGCTGTAATTATAGTTGCACTACCCCATTGGAAATTTGTTTTCTGTGACAAACTTTAATGGCACTTCCAATTCGTAGAAAAGTGTCAGAAATTCCTGGAATAAAATTAGTACTTTGATGGCATATTTGTCTGGATACTTATACTATTTTGATCAAGCTTAAATGTTTAGCTTATAAAAATCGACATTACTGAAAACCCTTAACAGTGTCAAATGATAGAATAGATTATTTAAAAAACAAACATTGCTAGCAAATTGCTAAGCATTGTAGCTTGAAATGTGTAAAGTTTGCAGTTTATAAGAAGACACTTTACAATTAAGAAGAAAAAACATCAAGTGCAAACAAAAGTTCCCTACCTGCCCCCAGTCTATAAGGCCTGTTTCTACAGGTATACCAGACATCACAACTATCAGAACAGTGGTTCCCAGCCCCCAGCTCCACATTTGAAATATTGAATGAAGATCCAATAGATAATTTCTCTGTCCTCTTTTGAACCTGCTTCAAGTTCCAGTGTCATTTCCTGCTGCCTCAGGACCCCAACCCATTCTTTGGATGCTCCAGGTGCAGGAAGAATTTTGTTGTGTCTCATTTCGATCTCATTCATATTACTTTTTGTTCTTGTCTGTTGCAAACTGCTGTCCCCACCCTAGGCACCCTGGAGAAGTCTGAAGAACATGTATTGAGTCTAGCCGGCAGCTGTATTTGCGATCACAGTTTATTCATAATGGTCGAGAGTTTCTGCATTGGGTGCTTTTGGTGATCCAGGGGCAAGGTTGCACTGATTTCACAAATTGAACTTCTGGTTTATATTTCCACTGAAATATCTTTGCTTATAGATGATGAAACCATCAATTCAGTGAACACGTGTAGTTGGATCTGAACAGAGGCTTTAATACACTTACAACAGAGCCAGCCTATTCGTCGTTGAACTTCAGATGAACTGGAGGCTGGCTCTAAGGCACTGATCTTTATACATCGGTCCCAGGGGGAGGAGTCCTGGGCAGAGCCAAGGGAGGAGCCCAGTACAAACTCTCGCCTACTCCCAGAGCAATTCCCCCTGGTGGTCGGATAGTGCAACTGCACTTACAATGGTGGATAGTGAACATATATACACGGAGTGATATTGGCAACTATATACAGCATTGATCTTACAACGGGTCGATAACGAACATATATACATGGAGTGATATTGGCAACTATATATAGTGTGAATCACATTCACCACAATAGACAAACGTAAAATCTCCTGAGAACCAATTTAATTTCAGAGCTTTGCAAAATGGCAGCATGACAGCACAGTAGTTAGCACAGTTGCTTCACCGCTCCAGGTTCGATTTCCGGCTTGGGTAACTGTCTGCGGAGTCTGCACGTTCCTCTTGTGCCTGCGTGGGTTTCCTCTGAGTGTTCTGGTTTCCTCCCACAGTCCAAAGATGTGCAGGTTAGGTGGATTGGCCATGCTAAATTGCCCTTAGTGTTCAAAAAAAGTTGGATGGGATTTCTGGGTTACAGGGATGACGTGGGGGTGTGGGGCTCTTTCCAAAGGCCGATGCTGACTCGATTGGCCAAATGACCTCCTTCTGCTTGTAAATTCTATGATTCTAAAATTTGATCTTAAAACAAAGTTGCAGTAAAAAAAAAAATTTTTTTAAATATACATTTAGAGTGCCTAATTCATTTTTCCAATTAGGGGGCAATTTAGCGTGGCCAATTCACCTATCCTGCACATCTTTTGGGTTGTGGGGACGAGACCCACGCAATCATGGGGAGAATGTGCAAACTCCACATGGAGAGCGACCCAGAGCCGAGATCAAACCTGGGACCTCGATGCCGTGAGGCTGCAGTGCCTACCACTGCAACACCGTGATGCCCCTTCATTAAAAAAAATTATTGCTAGGGGCAGCACGGTGGTGCAGTATTATAGCACTGCTGCCTCACGGCGCCGAGGTCCCAGGTTTGATCCCGGCCCTGGGTCACTGTCCGTGTAGAGTTTTCACATTCTCCTCATGTTTGCGTGGGTTTCAGAGATCATGGATCATAGATCATAGATTTTACAGTGCAGAAGGAGGCCATTCAGCCCATCGAGTCTGCACCGGCCTTTGGAAAGAGCACCCAACACAAGCCCACACCTCCACCCTATCCCTGTAACCCCACTTAAGTTTTTTTGGACACTAAGGGCAATTTAGCATGGCCAATCCACCTAACCTGCGCATCTTTGGACTGTAGGAGGAAACGGGAGCAGCCAGAGGAAACCCACGCAGGCACGGGAAGAACATGCAAACTCCGCACAGACAGTGACCCAAGCCAGGAATCGAACCTGAGACCCTGGAGCTGTGAAGCAACCATGCTAACCACTGTACTACCATACTGCCCGAACCCCAAAGATGTGCAGAGTAGGTGGTATGGCCATGATAAATTGCCCCATAATCGTAAAAAATTAATTGGGTACTCTAAATTTATTTTTTAAAATAAATAAATAATTATTGACATATTTCAAATCCACCCCCTTTATATTATGGTGCCTACATGATTATTTATAGCATTGGTATTTTATGGTGCTAATTGAGAAATTATGCATTCTGCTGCGGCAACTGCTTCAAGTTCCAACAAACAGAAGCAAAGTGTACATTAAGCACCCCATATCGTGTTAAAACCAAGATGCCTCTTCAGTTCAAACTTATTTTTTCCCAAATCTCAGGCTGGTAACCTGGTATTTTAGTTTTATTGATATGTTGGAAGATGCGTTTATCCGTGTGTTGAAATTATTCTAGCATTGCCAGCATCATTTGGGGTGGATAGGGAGCATAGATTTAAGGAAAGGGGCAGGACATTTTGTGGGGGTTTGAGGTAAAACCTTTTCACCTAGAGGGTGGTGGGAATCTGGAACTCACTGCCTGAAAGAGTGTTAGGTGTGGGAACCCTCACAACATTTAAGAAGCATTTAGATGGGTATCTGAAATGCCACATCGGACAAGGCTATGAAACAATTGCTGGAAAATAGGATTAGAATAGATGGGCGCTTGATAGCTGGTTCAGACACATTGAGCTGAGGGATCTTTTTCTGTGCTGTAAAATTCTGTGAGGGGATTCTACCGGCCATGTTCTTGGGAGAATAGCGGGATGCCCCGAAATGGGACTTGCGCTGGTCACCGAACAGTGCGCCATGCTCCAGGCCCAATGCAACTGACGTAATCTGGTTCATGCTCTAGCTGGGCAGTGAACCATATTAGCATATTTAAATCAAAAATTAAACATGCCCGGAAAGTTTGAGGCCAGATTCCCCCGGCTTCCGGTATTCTCCCTCCTGCCGGCGAACATGAAGCCGGCGGGAATCATGACTGCTCCCCACCACCGGAGGACAAACATGATGACCATGCTGGGGACTTTGAGGACATTGTAGCCGCCAATTTACATATAGAATTTACAGTGCAGAAGGAGGCCATTCGGCTCATCGAGTCTGCACCGGCTCCCGGAAAGAGCACCCTACCCAAGGATAACATCTCCAACCTATCCCCATAACCCAGCAACCCCACCCACACTAAGGGCAATTTTGGACACTAAGGGGAATTTATCATGGCCAATCCACCTAACCTGCACATCTTTGGACTGTGGGAGGAAACCGGAGCACCCGGAGTAAACCCACACACACACGGGGAGGATGTGCAGACTCCGCACAGACAGTGACCCAAACTGGAATCGAACCTGGGACCCTGGAGCTGTGAAGCGATTGTGCTATCCACAATGCTACCGTGCTGCCGTGTTGGTCGGGGAAATGGCAGGGCAGTGCCATGCACTGCCCCCTGATGCCCTGGAACTGCACTGCCAGGGTGCCATGGGGCACTGCCAGGTAGGCACTGCCAGGGTGCCATGGGGCACTGCCAGGTTGGTACTGCCAGGGTGTCAGGGAACATTGCCTGGGATGCAATGTCCAGGCAATGCCATGTTGGAATTTCCAGGGTGCCAGAGGCATCTCCAGCATGGTTGGGCTCCGCCAGATGAGCACTGCAGGGTTCCAGATAGCACTGCCAGTTTGTAACTGACCGGGTTCCAGAGGACATTGCCAGGTCTGCTCTGATAGTGTGCCAGGTCAATGTCATTTGGCACTGCAAGGATGCCAGGCAGCACTGCCTGGGCGTCGGAGGTAGTGCCAGGTTAACACTGCCAAGGAACATGGCCTGAAAGGGGAGCCATGAAGTGGGGCCAATGAGGGCAGAGCATTTGGCGACTGCATAAGGTGTCGCTCATCTGGGAGGGGAGTGCTGGTTCTGGCGATTGGGGGGGCTCTGAAGGGAGAGCTACTGGGAGGGCCCCGCTGCCCCAATACCAAAGACCCTTGGCGGGGGGGAGGGGGTAGTGGGGATTTATGCCATCAAAGATAATGCTGGCGGGGCACTGTGTTGGGGGGTGTGGTGGACGGGCCATTACAATCACTTTGAGATTGGGGTGCCCTTTTAAAAGAGTACCCCAATCTCTGTAAAGTTGAGCTTGGCGGGATATTTGGGCGCCACCCCGCTTAGTGCCATTATGAAAGCCAGCCCCTCTCCAAATGAAGTTTGACTATTTGGTTGAAGTATTTGAGGGCTCCAGGTAGGAGTGGAATTGTACCTCAGTTTTGTGTCAACTGCCTTTTGAAACGGAAGAAGAGCTAATGACAGGACAAGAATGATTCTACCTGGACATTTTTTCAATTGGGAAACCAAGTGAGAATCCCAAGAACAGTGTGTAAAAGTGTGACAAATCAAGAAATGGTGCATAGGTGTCCAACTTACAATTTGAGAGTCTGAAATTATAGGAATGGTTGTAAATTTTAAATTGTTTATTTTCAGAGCTTGGAAATGAGTTGCACATTTTTGAGATTTGGGGAAAATAAGTTTGAATTGGCGGTGCATCTTGGTCTCAGCATGAGAAGAGGTATTTAATGTTCACTTCGGTTCTGTTTGTTGGATCTTAAAGTATGCGTAATTTATTGTCAGTTTGGACCATAGAATACCAAAGCTATTGATGCACGATCATTCACTACTGAAGCGAGATTGTAGTCCAATTGAAGGCTTTAATGAACAAGTAGTTACCCCAGCAGCTCTGGTACAGAATGACTGCTGTGGGTGAAACACAGACTCTGATGCTCCGCCTGCTGGGCGGAACCAGCAGGCAGGTTCTACCACTCATACTACAGTATAAAGTACATTCCACCTAGGTACCACGATACCCCTGATATAGCTTACCACAGCTATGAATTATCAGTGGACAGTCAGGTGGCCTGGGAGAGGGAGCATGCGGTGTTAACCAACATGCATCAGGCCTTCCGCGACTGGTGGGTGCTATGGGGGCTTTGGGTGCATCATCACCCCAGGAGTGACATTTTGATTTAATTAATTAAGTTTCACCTCACCGGAGGTGTGGTAATCCTCAGGTTGAATCACCACCAGTCAGTGCTACCCTCAAAGCGACAAGCAGCCTATGGTCATTTGGGACTATGGCCGTTTACTTACTTTTACCAATCAAGTTTCCTTTTATTTTAGTTACTGTGCCTGCCCAGGGCACCTCATCCCTGCCATTTCTGTTTAATTTATTGATTACTGTTTGTCAAAAGAGTATAAAGCAATGGATTCTAACCCTTGTGAGTTTGAGGTGGGCATATCAATGCAAAACACACTTGCAGGCCTAACCTTTGAGACCTGGGCCAGGATATTTCAGATGGCAGAGTTTTCTTTCCTGCCATCCGAAGAGTGAGATAAGAACACACCGAATGAGCGTCAATTGCTCCCCTCACTCAGGAGGAAGTCCATCTTAGAGAGCTACTGGCCAATCAGATTGGTCAACATCTCTCCAGTCCCTACAGTGACACTGCATTGGACAGAAGAGGAACTTCCTGAAGGTGACAGAGCCGAAGTCTTGGGACTGGATAGAGAGGTCAGGGTGTGGAGGATAAGTGGGTGATTGGGCTGTTAGGGGAAAGGCTGAGGGGGGAGGGAAGTCCAACAGCCAGCAGACCCCGAAGTTGGAAGTGGGCTTCTGATGGAGGTACACCCCTCTCCACCTTCTCACCCAAGGCCTGAGCCCAATTATTTTCAGGTTTCCCCCACATGCGGGGCGTTTTCACATCAGCCTGAGAATTGAGGCTGGGTGAGAAATAGCCCAGAAGTGGCCATTAATTCACGACTGGGGGTCTCAGTTGGGGCAAGAGTGAGTGGTCAGTCCGAGGCCTCGCCCGCACCAGAATAAAGTGACTGCAAGGCCAGCGTGGGTGGGAACATATTCGGAAGCCCATTCCTTGTATGTCCCATGACACCCCCCCCCCCGCCCCTTTTTACCCATTTGGAAGCCCATTCCTTGTATGTACTGCCCCCCCCCCCCCCCCCCCCCCCCCCCCGCCCCCCCCGTAAAAACTGTTGGTGCAGGAACATCAAATTTAGACCTTGGAGTACTTACCTGCTTGGTATTAGCTGCATATCACTGGCCAACTGCCCATAGAAAACCTGACTGGCCAGTGAGCAAGACTGAACACTGGGGAAGCTGGAATCAAGACATGGAAAAGGGTTCATGATGGTTTCATGGCATGGAAAAATGGAATTAGTCTGAAGCATTGGACAGGGCTAGCTCTGTTCCCTCTGGCCTCACAAAAGAAAGATTTTCACATTCCTGCTTTCCCCATAAAGCTGCTGACCTGACCTCACATGGTGGCAATGCTCCCTGTTGACGTCCAGATTACAAATAGGAGCGACACGGTGGCACAGTGATTAGCACTGCTCCAGGAACCTGGGTTCAATTCTAGCCTCGGGTGACTGTCTGTGTCAAGTTTGCACTTTCTCCCCATGTCTGCGTGGGTTTCCTCCGAGTACTCCGGTTTCCTCCCGCAGTCCAAAGATGTGCCGGTTAGGTGGATTGGCCATGTCACATTGCCCCTTAGTGTCCAAAAAAGGTGAGGTGGGGTTACAGGGATAGCGTGGAGGCGTGGGCTTAAGTAGGGTGCTCTTTCCGAGGGCCGGTGCAGACGCAATGGGCCGAATGGCCTCCTTCTGCACTATAGATTCTATGATTCTTGTTGACATAATGGTAAAACAGAAAATCCTGGCAACAATCAGCATGCCAGGGGACATCTGTGGAAAGACAAACAGGGTATCAAACTGAAACATTAAGACTGTGCCCCTCTCCATAAACACTGCTGGCCTGCTATGGATTCCACAAGTTTGTTTATATTTCAGTTTTCCAGCATTAGTAAATGTGTGACCAGTTTTATCAAGTGCTACAACAGGACAATCTACGGATTTATGGTGATATTTAGATTTGCATTATCCTCAGTGTGAAATATACATAGGCAGCCATACAATTTGATTGAAATGTATGGAAATAAATCTCAGGAAGTTAATACTTACAGTACAACACTGTTACAAAACCTTTGGAACCAAAGTTGCCAAAAAGGGTGTCCAGTTCCAAAATTGGCCGTGTTATTAAGGTATGATGTGTGTCAGAGGCATCGTGGGAGGTAGGGAAGGATATTATCTGTCATCAGTTCATCTACAAAAGACACTAATCCGAAAAGCACATGCGGAACGGAATTGATCCCAGCGTAAAAAATCAATTTGACAGTTTCATGAAAGACGACCCAGGGAAACTGCTGGAAATCATAATCCTAATTTAACAGAATGCTGTTGATGACATTTGAAAAGGCTGTATGAGTATATTGTGTCTTAAATATCTTTAGTCATGAATAATAATGTAAGAATATAACACTTTCAGATCAGATTGACAGAAGCTGAACATCAGAAACCTTAAGGGTCCCAAGTGGTGCTTTTGTCATCAGATACATTCTTTAAGTGGCAGAGAAAATGCTGTGGTGACCTCAATCCTGCTCCCAGTGACAAACAGGTTCATAGAAAAAAAAACTGTCCTAAATATTCACAATTGAAATAAGCAAAACACTGTGGATGCTGGAACCTGAAACAAGAGCTGAGAATGCTGGATAAACTATTCTCCAATATTGGGCCCAAATGTTCGCGCCGTCGTGAACGCCATTGTGTTTCACAGATTCTGGCCCTCACGGTGCTGGAGCGGTTCAGCTGCTCCAGCCTCCTCACATGGCGCAAAATGGGCGCCACGCCAACCCGCGCATGCGCAGTTGGGCTGCGGCAACCTGCGCATGTGAGGAGGACTTCTTACATGCACCAGCCCCAACCAGCATGTAGGTGTTCAGGGGCCAGCCGCGCCAGGAAGTAGGCCTGGGGGGGAAATAGGCCAGCCCGCCGATTGGTGGGCCCCGATCGCAGGCCAGACCCCATCGGAGGCCCCCTCCCCCGGTGAAGGAACCCCCCCCACACACACACACACAGGCCGCCCCCCGACCGTTCCTGCAGAGTTCCCGCCGGCAGCGACCGGGGGTGAACGGCCCATCTGGGCCGGAGAATCGGCAGCCCCGCCGATTCCAACAGCCTGTAGCCAGTGCCGCGCCAAACGCGCCGGCGCAAATGGTGCGATTGTCTGCACCACGCGCCGGTGTGTCGTGGCGCGGTTGCGCCGATTCTCCGGCCCGGCGTGGGGTCGGAGAATCGCCCCCAACAGGTCTGGCAGCATTTGTAACAAGAGAAAGCAGAGTTAACATTTTGTTCTTAATGTTGCTACTTTTTGTAGCAATCTCACAGCTACACTTTAATATCTAACACATTCTTCCCTTGTTTTGCAATGGAAACAATGGGTTAGAAAGGCTATCAGGATTAGAAGAAAGAACGCAAACTGTACATGTCACATGAGTGCACTGAAGTGGGAATTAGGTAATGGTATACATTTCATAGAAACGTTGTGGCACAGAAAGAGGCCACTTGGCCCATTGTGCCTATGGCAGCAGAGGTAAAACATTTACAAAGGTAAAATCCAACACTTCAGGCAGGTGACCATTCAAATAGGATACACGGTCAGGATAGTGGAGAAACTGTTGGAGCTAACTTCAGTTAGCTTGGGACTAGAGGGGCCATGGACAACAGGATTTTACCTTGGGAATTCAGATACATGGATGGAAAATCACGCAAGGTGAAAATCAGGCAACCCTGGGGAAAAACTAAATAAGGTGGTAAATAAGGTTAGTGAGTCTGTAATTGTGGTTTTATCTCGAGGTTCGTAAACTTCTTACTCTGGAAGACACCTTGTGGAGACAGTGGTCCCTTGTTAAAACACATTGATTCGCATGCTAACTATTTACAATGGTTAAGTAAGATCAAGATATAGCTGGAGCTACTCTCTAAGTTGTTTTTCAGTCATCTTCTCAGTGAGTGAGTGACAACATTGTGACAGAACTCCTTATGGACATGCTCAGTAGCTAATATTAGAGTTAGCCCTTTCCTCTGCAGTAAATTGAAGGTGCACGACTCCACGTGAGACTATGACATAATTGGAATATCAGACACCTGGCGCAAAGAAGGAAGTAATTGGGAATTTAATATTCCTGGCTCTGAAGTGATTCAGGAAAGGAAAAGAACAGAAGTGGAAAGTGATGGGTAGCAATATAAATCAAATCAGTTATTTTACCCCTGAAGAGGGGTTATGTAATGGAGTGGTCACAGAATCTATTTAATCCAAATTGAAGAACAATAGAATCATAGAATTTACAGTACAGAAGGAGGCCATTCGGCCCATCGGGTCTGCACCGGCTCTTGGAAAGAGCACCCTACCCAAGCCCACACCTCCACCCTATCCCCATAACCCAGTAACCCCACCCAACACTAAGGGTAATTTTGGATACTAAGGGCAATTTAGCATCGCCAATCCACCTAACCTGCACATCTTTGGACTGTGGGAGGAAACCGATAAAGAAGTTCCTACACATCCAGGTGCATACTCTAGGGAACCAAATAGTGGGAGGGACATAGAAGAAAGAGTTTACAAGAAAATTACAGAAAGGTGTAAGAATTATAGAGTGATGTTAATGGAGGTCTTCAATTATCTGAATATGTACTGGGTTGATAACTGTAAACATAACAAAAGGGACAATATTCTTGAAATGTGTATGAAGGAACTTTCTTGGTTAATATGTTTCCATCTCAATTAGAAAGAGATCAATTCCGTGCCTAGTGCCTAGGGAAACAAATTGGGAAGCGTACTATAGTTGGAGTCCATTTGTACAAAAATTATCTTAATATCATCAAGTTTTTATGGAAAAAGACAAGCACAATCAAATGCAAAAGAAAATCTGGAGAAGGGCAATTTCAGTGCGACAAAAAGGGATCTGACCCAGGTGTACTGAAGTCAAAACATGACAGGTGAACCAATAATTGAACATTGAGAGGAGAGCGTATAGGTACAGGCGAGACACACACCCACACAAAGAAATGGAAATGCTTCCAAAGTCAGGGCTCCGTGGAATATTGTATTAATTTTTGGGCACCACAGGGTAGCACGGAGGCTCAGTGGTTAGCACCGCTGCCTCACAGTGCTGAGTTCACAGGTTCGATCCCAGCTCTGGGTCACTGTCCGTGTGGAGTTTGCCCATTCTCCCTGTGTTTGCGTGGGTTTCGTCCCCACTACCCAAAGATGTGCAGGGTGCGTGGATTGACCACGCTAAATTGCCCCTTAATTGGAAAAAATGAATTGGGTACTCTAAATTTATATATACATAAAATTGGGGGCACTACATTTAAGGAAGGATGTCAAGTCCCTGAGATGGTCAGAAAATATTTGCCAGAATGGCAGATCAGGATGTGGAACTGATTTTCAGAGAGACTAGGGAAGCTGCAGTTCTACTTAGCTCAGAGAAGGTTCTGACAAGTTGCGGCAGAGCTGTTCAAAATTTTGCATGGTTTTGAGAGAATAAGTAAGAAGAAACTGGTCCCTCTGATAGAGGGGCTGATGAACAGATGATACAGATTGAAGGCAAAAGGCAAAAGGACCAGAGGCAACACTTAGGCTGTGAGTTGTGATGTGTAAAGCACTGCCTGAAAGGACGGTGAAGGAGTTTCAACAGAAGCCTTCAAGAGAAAATTGGATAAATAGCTGAAGGGAAATTTTTGCAGAGCTTGGGGAAAAGAGGAGGGGCGGGGGAGAGCCTGCACAACCATAATGTGATGAACTGCCTCCTTCTGTGCTGTTTGATATCATGGTTCCACCCCTGCTAGAACATAGAACATACAATGCAGAAGGAGGACATTCGGCCCATCGAGAGTACAGTTAAAGATTAGGGAATTCCATTTGACTGGAAACATAGCAGTCGGAAGTCTGTTTAAAGGACAGCCTTCTTGTTAATGATGGAAAACTGAAAAAATGAAAATCGCTTATTGTCACGAGTAGGCTTCAATTAAGTTACTGTGAAAAGCCCTAGTCACCACATTCTGGTGCCTGTCCGGGGAGGCTGGTACGGGAATCGAACCGTGCTGCTGGCCTGCTTGGTCTGCTTTAAAAGCCAGCGATTTAGCCGAGTGAGCTAAACCAGCCAAGCAAGACCATAAATAATTTGGAAGGGCATGATTATTTGTCATTTGGTCTGCTCTGACTGAAGCATGCCTTTTGCCCTGTCTGTTGGAATTCCAATTTGCTGTGCGTTTGGTGCCAAATTTCCCACAATTCAATCTCTTGTACAGGAGCAAAAAAAAATGACTGAGCAAAATGATTATCCGCCAGCTGAAGCAAATCATATAAACTTCAGCTGAAGGAAATTGAAACATGATGGAAGTTCTGCCAGTCTTATTTAACAGATTGCCTTCTCCTGTTTAAATAAAAGTGCAGTCTCCACAAGAGTGTTTAATAACTGCTGTGATTTGCACCAAATCTAATATGAGGGTGGAGGGTTTCCGCTTTCTTTTTGATCACAGAATGTTTTGGGTGTAGACACATGGGTTGCAAAATGCTAACATGTTGATACACAGTCGGGGTCTTCACTTCTAATTCCTTACTCAATTGTTTACAAAAAACATTTTAATTGGTACCTCACTGGTGCTAAATGATTAATAAATTAAAATTGGAAGTAGTTATGAATGCAAATTGAGTCTAAATAATTAATTGAAAATCCATCGATTTGATACGTAACAACATGTTTCTTCCTTCAGCATGTGAAGCATTAATAAGTGGAAGCATAATTTACTCAGAATATATATAAAGTTATAAATTTGTCCTCAATGCATTTCTTTAAATTGTTCATAGATAAGGTATATTCGAATGAAGCTACCAGACATGAATTCCTCAGATTGAATTTTTTTTTGTATATCAGTTCTGCTGGGTACGTTTATCAGGGTTGATGCACAGCCAAGCAGCCCAGTTGGCACTCAATTTCAAACTCTAGTCAGAAGACTTTTCTGGCCCCCCAGTTGCGTGTTTCTCGGCGGTGCACCCTTCGCTGGTGGCAGGATTCTCTGCTCTCGCCCCTTGTCAATGGGATTTCCCATTGAAGCCAACCCATGTCATCAGGAAACCCGTGAGCGGGGGTGCGCTGCCAGGGGAAACAGAGAATACCACCAGCCCTGGTGATAGGCCCCGAGATAGAATGTTGTGCATCTTTTACAATTGCTCAACATGGCAGCATCTAACTGCTCCTGTTCCACCCGGAGTGGCAGTGTGGAGTCGGAACAGATCATGCAGCTGTTGATGAGGTACTACTTAATTTTACCTATGAAAGTTCAGGATTGATTCTGAAAATACAGCATGACGGTCTCTGAATAGATTCGTGTCACACTACCTGCACTCTGTAACTCCCACGAGACCAACGGGGCTGATTCGATCTATCGCCCCCTGGGGCTCGTGGAATACAAGCACTTTCACTGAGGTGTGGAGGCTCAACTGCGGGAGGGGGCATCTCCGAATGATCCCGGCCGGGACTTGTGGACTGCTGCGTTGTTGCTGTATTTCCCATATGAGAGTATGAAATCAAGTACTTTTGACTCACCTTTTCAGGGATCCTCATTGACTACAATATAGGCGATGAGGATAAAAGGGAATCAAGGATGGTGTCGCCGGCCAGTCAGACTACAGCTGATTCTCAACGCAAAGGAGAGAGGTTAGCACTGTATCAAAAATGTCACTCTTCGATAGACTAGTTGCACTGAAATGAGTGTGGAAGACTGGGCTCAGTATTTAAAGCATACGTGCTATTTTTTCAGGGTGAACGCTGTTGCTGGGGAAGACCACCAGAAGCTGATTCCTTTGACTGCCTGTGGGGCCCCCACTTTCAGCGTCATAAAGTGCCTAACCTACCCTGCAGCCTCAGACTCCAAGACAATTGAGGAACTGGTGGTGCCCAAAATGAACCATTATGACCCCCTAGCCGTTGATCATTGTCCAAAGATATCAATTCAATAGGACTGAGAGAACCCCAGGGGAGCTGTTACTGATTTTCTTGCATGTTTGCACACAGAACACTTCAACTACGGGCCATCCCTCCTGGAGTTGCTAGGGGACGGCCTTGTGTGCAGAGTAAATGTATGGCGACCCAGCGGAGATTGTTAGCTGAACTGTCTTTGGATCGAAAAAGGGCCATCGCCATCTCCCGCTCATGGAAAAATGCAGAGAAGGGATTCCCAGAGAGGGAGGTGCATAGTGTAGGTCACCCTCCACCCCCTCCCCCATTTAAACAAGTGCCGCCCCCTAGGAGCACTGGGAACCTGCCATTGCCTGAATGCTGTCGGGGCTAGGACCATTAGCCGAGTGCCACTGGAGCCAGGCAAGACATCTCCCCTGAACCGCTGGAGGAGGACTCAAAGGTGTGGCACCTATGGCAAGCGAAACCACAGTGACCCGCAATGCCAGGTCAGCCAACAAGTGTGTCACACTGTTCGAAGGAGACGCCTGCGTGGAGACAGGACCCTCCACCCAGAGCAGCCCGATGAAGATGAGTGTATGCAGCTGAATTGCATCACCTCGCCGCATGCTGCCTCCATCAAAGTCATTGTCCAGGTTGATGATCACCCACCAGAAATGGAACTGGGCACAGAGGTTGTGGTCTCAGTGATAGGATGGCAGACATTCAAAAAGATCAGGATGGGAATCCAGCATTTGAACTTGAGGGATACCGAGGTGCGGTTGGCAACATACATGTGGGAACCAGTCGCCATCATGGGTAAAACAATGACCCCAGTTGCCTGTAGACAGCAATCTGTCACGTTACCTTTGATAATAGCACAGGGCCCAGCCTGAGTCTGTTGGGCTGTGATGTCTACAGTGGCTCTGTTTGGACTGGCAGTGGATTTTCAGAATGGGGGTTTATACAAAGTCCTGGGGAAGTACCCGGATGTTTTCCAGGAGGGCCTGGGCAAGATTAAAGGTGGCGTGGCCAAGATACACATAGACCCAGAGGCCCAAACAAAGTACTTCAAGGCCCACCAATTCCCTACGCATTACAGGCAAAGGTAGAGGAGGAACTCAACCACTTGGAAAGCCCAGGAACCATCCGACTGTTATCTACAGATTGGACAATGCATGTAGTCCCAGTACTGAAACCAGATAAAACTATCCACCTATGAGGGGATAAGAGGCTAACAGTGAACGAGTCTTTCAAGAAAGGTATGAGGAAACAGGCAATGGGCCCATGGAGACAAGGTTGTCAGGTTCTGTTCAGCTACCGGTCCAAACTATACGTTCCAACCAAAGTGGCACTGGCAGAATTGTTGATGGGACAGAGGCTCAGAACCCACCACAGCTTAACTTTCCCTGATATTAGCAGGAACATAGAGTGGGGACAAGTCATTCAGAGGCAGTACAAAAGCAGACGGACGGAGAACAGAGGTTTCTGCCTGGCGGACACAGTATTCTCTGAAACTTCGGAGACGATGCCTGCTGGATTCCAGGGACCATGGTGAAACAGACTGAACTGGTATCTCACACGGTAAAAACACATGAATGGATGGTGCAGAAGCATCTGTGCCACCTCCAGAGCAGGAAGCCAGCGTCAGGACAAACCTTGCCGGAGATACTGTCTTCCAGCCCCGCTAGCCTGGCACAAGGGGTCCTGGGGACATCAACTCCCAGACACCCCGACATTGAGATGTGTGAGGTGGAGGATTCAGAATCCGCCATGGAGACTCGGCCTCCAAGTTTTCGGTAGATAGCCTCGCCAGGGAACGATCGCTGACGGTGCTCCCAGACGATCAGTGACAAAATGACGTTCCGCAACATACTACACTCACCTCAACCCAGCCCCACAAGAGCCAGAGGTACAATCATGGACAAAGTAGAGAAGGCAACCTCCTGCACTCCCTATAACAAACAGACATACGGACCTTGGGAGGGGGTGTAGGATTGTTTTAACCCCCACCCCCCACGTGACCCATGGGGACGACTTGATTGATCTCCCATGGAGCTCGAGGATTACAAGCTCTCCCGCTGAGGGGAGGTGGCCAAACAGCGGGGCTTGTGAACTCCCCAGAGAAAAGTCATCCCAGAGGAAGCTGGCACCTCAGGATAGTCCCCACTGGCACTTGGAGCGTTGCCTTGTTGTTGTGAGCGGGAAATCAAGTACTTTTAACTCACCTTTTTGGGACTCCTCATTGAATACAATACACTAATAATGCTTATTTAAAGCATTTAAACAGAAGGTACGTAAGTTAGCAAGATAAAGAGGGTGAAAGCAGAGATTGTCTGGTGGATGGATAGAGGAAGGAGAAAGCTAACTGAATGCCACAAGTTTTTTTTTCACTCAATTCCGCTTTTTGCAAATCAATTTCAATATCCATTCCCATTTTAATGTTTCCTTTCTGCATGTATCTCTGCCCCTTTCTTCTAATATTTAAAAGCTTTTTATTCTTGTGCGACTGATTCTTCATTCATATCCAAATCTGTTTGATAGGGTCATATTGTGTCGCAGCAGGGCAGCCAACGGCACCTGCTGTTCATTAGATTTGCCTTTGCACGTTTTATGTTTTATATTTTTGCTTGACAAGTTGCTGAAAGTGCAATCTGAAATCTTTGTGAAAGGGAAACCAGGCATCTGGGAGCGGAGTAGAAAGGTTCAAGCAACTGCGTATATCCTGAAGCAATCACATTGAGGCATTGTGAAGTGAATGGTGCAAGGACTAAGGAAGCATAAATTTGAATGGAAGAATTCAATGTCAAATCGGGTATTGAAAAATAAGTAAAGGGAAAGAAAGATTGGATCAATGGAGAGAAAGAGACAGAAAGGAAAACATTTTAAAGAATATTTTTCAGAAGAGTCAATTCATTCAACAGTTTTAAAATTTATAAACCATTAAAAGTGGAAGTAACGCCAAAGAATAAAGATAGATGGGTGACGGTGAGAGGGGCTGGGAGGAAGCAGTCAGTACAGGGATCCCTTGTGGTGGTTCCCCTTAGTAACAGGTATACCATTTTGGATACTGTTGGGGGGGGGGACTTACCAGGGGTCTGGCACAGAGTCTGTCCCTGTTGCTCAGAAGGGAAGGTGGGAGAGGAGAAGAACATTAGTCATTGGAGACTCAATAGTTAGGGGGATAGATAGGAGATTCTGTGGGAACGAGAGGAGACTCGCGGTTGGTGTGTTGCCTCCCAGGTGCCAGGGTCCGCGATGTCTCGGATCGTGTTTTCGGGATCCTTACGGGGGAGGGGGAGCAGCCCCAGGTCATGGTCCACATAGGTACCAACGACATAGGTAGGAAAAGGGATAGGGATGTAAGGCAGGAATTCAGGGAGCTAGGGTGGAAACTTAGATCCAGGACAAACAGAGTTATTATCTCTGGGTTGTTACCCGTGCCACGTGCTAGCGAGTCGAGGAATAGGGAGAGAGAGAGCAGTTGAACACGTGGCTGCAGGGATGGTGCAGGAGGGAGGGTTTCAGATTCCTGGACAATTGGGGCTCATTCTGGGGTAGGTGGGACCTCTACAAACGGGATGGTCTACACTTGGACCAGAGGGGTACTAATATCCTGGGGGGGAAGTTTGCTAATGCTCTTCGGGAGGGTTTAAACTAGTTCAGCAGGGGATTGGGAACCTGAATTGTAGCTCCAGTACACAAGAAGTTGAGAGTAGTGAGGTCATGAGTAAGGTTTCAAAGTTGCAGGAGTGTACCGACAGGAAGGAAGGTGGTTTAAAGTGCGTCTACTTCAATGCCAGGAGCATCCGGAATAAGGTGGGTGAGCTTGCGGCATGTGTTGGTACCTGGGACTTCGATGTTGTGGCCATTTCGGAGACATGGATAGAGCAGGGACAGGAATGGTTGTTGCTGCAGGTGCCGGGGTTTAGATATTTCAGTAAACTCAGGGAAGGTGGTAAGAGAGGGGGAGGGGTGGCATTGTTAGTCAAGGACAGTATTAGGGTGGCTGAGAGGACATTTGATGAGGACTCAAATACTAAGGTAGTATGACTGAGTTAAGAAACAGGAAAGGAGAGGTCACCATGTTAGCAGTTTTCTATAGGCCTCCGAAAAGTTCCAGAGATGTAGAGGAAAGGATTGCAAAGATGATTCTGGATAGGAGCGAAAGTAACAGGGTAGTTGTTATGGGGGACTTTAACTTTCCAAATATTGACTGGAAACACTATAGTTCGAGCTATAGTTTAGCTGGGTCTGTTTTTGTCCAATGCGTGCAGGAGGGTTTCCTGACGCAGTATGTAGATAGGCCAACGAGAGGCGAGGCCGTATTGGATTTGGTACTGGGTAATGAACCAGGACAGGTGTCAGATTTGGAGGTAGGTGAGCACTTTGGTGATAGTGACCACAATTCGATTACGTTTACTTTAGTGATGGAAAGGGATAGGTATATACCGCAAGGCAAGAGTCATATCTGGGGGAAAGGCAATTATGTTGCGATGAGGCAAGACTTAGGATGCATCGGCTGAAGAGAAAACTGCAGGGGATGGGCACAATGGAAATGTGGAGCATGTTCAAGGAACAGATACTGCGTGTCCTTGATAAGTATGTACCTGTTAGGCAGGGAGGAAGTGGTCGAGGGAGGGAACCATGGGTTACTAAAGCAGTTGAAACACTTGTCAAGAGGAAGAAGGAGGTTTATGTAAAGATGAGACGTGATGGTTCAGTTAGAGCACTTGAGAGTTACAAGTTAGCTAGGAAGGCTCTAAAGAGAGAGCTAAGATGAGCCAGGAGAGGACATGAGAAGTCTTTGGCAGGTAGGATCAAGGATAACCCTAAAGCTTTCTATAGATATGTCAGGAATAAAAGAATGGCTAGGGTAAGAGTAGGGCCAGTAAAGGACAGTAGTGGGAAGTTGTGCGTGGAGTCCAAGGAGATAGGAGAGATGCTAAATGAGTATTTTTCGTCCGTATTCACACAGGAAAAAGACAATGTTGTCGAGGAGGATACTGAGATACAGGCTACTAGACTAGAAGGGCTTGAGGTTCATAAGGAGGAGGTGTTAACGATTCTGGAAAATGTGAAAATAGATGTCCCCTGGGCCGGATGGGATTTATCCTAGGATTCTCTGGGAAGCTAGGGAGGAGATTGTTGAGCCTTTGACTTTGATCTTTAAGTCATCTTTGTCTACAGGAATAGTGCCAGAAGACTGGAGGATAGCAAATATTGTCCCCTTGTTCAAGAAGAGGAGTAGAGATAACTACCGGTAACTATAGACCAGTGAGCCTTACTTCTGTTGTGGGAAAAGTCTTGGAAAGATTTATAAGAGATAGGATGCATAATCATCTGGAAAGGAATAATTTGATTAGAGATAGTCAACATGGTTTTGTGAAGGTTAGGCCGTGCCTCACAAACCTTATTGAGTTCTTCGAGAAGGTTACCAAACAGGTGGATGAGGGTAAAGCAGTTGATGTGGTGTATATGGATTTCAGTAAAGCGTTTGATAAGGTTCCCCACGGTAGGCTATTGCAGAAAATACAGAGGCATGGGATTCAGGGTGATTTAGCAGTTTGGATCAGAAATTGGCTAACTGATAGAAGACAAAGGGTGGTGGTTGATGGGAAATGTTCAGACTGGTGTCCAGTTACTAGTGGTGTACCACAATGATCTGTTTTGGGGCCGCTGCTGTTTGTCATTTTTATAAATGACCTGGAAGAGGGTGTTGAAGGATGGGTGAGTAAATTTGCAGATGACACTAAAGTCGATGGAGTTAGGGACAGTGCAGAAGGATGTTACAGAGGGACATAGAAAAGCTGCCGGGCTGGGCTGACAGGTGGCAAATGGAGTTTAATGCAGAAAAGTGTGAAGTGATTCATTTTGGAAGGAATAACAGGAAGACAGCATATTGGGTTAATGGTAAGATTCTTGGTAGTGTGGACGAGCAGAGAGATCTCGGTGTCCATGTCCATAGATCCCTGAATGTTGCCACCCAGGTTGAGAGAGTTGTTAAGAAGGCGTACGGTGTATTAGCTTTTATTGGTAGAGGAATTGAGTTTCGGAGCCATGAGGTCATGTTGCAGTTGTACAAATCTCTGGTGCGGCCTCATTTGGAGTATTGCATGCAGTTCTGGTCACCATATTATAGGAAGGATGTGGAAGCATTGGAAAGGGTACAGAGGAGATTTACAAGGATGTTGCCTGGTATGGAGGGAAGATCTTACGAGGAAAGGCTGAAGGACTTGAGGCTGTTTTCGTTAGAGAGAAGAAGGTTAAGAGGTGACTTAATTGAGGCATACAAGATGATCAGAGGATTAGATAGGGTGGACATTGAGAGCCATTTCCCTTGGATGGTGATGTCCAGCATGAGGGGACATAGCTTTAAATTGAGGGGAGATAGATATAGGACAGATATCAGAGGTAGATTCTTTACTCAGAGAGTAGTAAGGGGGTGGAATGCCCTGCCTGCAACAGTAGTGGACTCGCCAACACTAAATGCATTCGAATGGTCATTGGATAGGCATATGGACAATAAGGGAATAGTGTAGATGGGCTTTAGAGGGGTTTCACAGGTTGGCGCAACATTGAGGGCCGAAGGGCCTGCACTGCTCTGTAATGTTCTATGTTCTATGTTCTAACAAAGAATCTGTAGATACAGAGGGGATGTAAGGAAGAACATTTTTACGTCAGCGTATCTTCACACTCATATACCATTTTTTGGCCTCTGGGGAATAGTGGGTGAAGTGGTGGAAGGATGTCGGAGTTGATTATCAGCCAGTTGAAACATGTTGAATGCTCCTTCCGTGGCCAACAAGCCCTGGCGTTGGACTCAAACCTGGAGCTTCTGTTCCAGTTGTAGGGCCTCGACCCACTGTACCACAAGGCCTCTTGGAGCAAGTGGTAATGACCTCGAATTCGTTGCCTACAAGGGTAGTGGGAAAGGAGCCAATGAATGATTTCAAAAGGAAATTGGATGAGTGCGTGAGGAAAATAAACTGACAGGGCTATGGGATAGAGCGGGAGCGTGTCACTGACTGGATTGCTCTACAGAGAGCTGGCATGAACCCGATGGACTGAATGGCCCCCTTCTGTGCTCTGATTCTCTGACTCTACATTTTTCAATATTAATTTTCAGTTTTAAAAGTTAATTGGCATTAATTAACAATTGCCATATCATTAAAAGGAAGTATTTGAGGTGCAGTAGGTAGTGTCCCTGCCTTTGAGCCAAGAGCTCTGTGTTTGCGTCCCACCTCTCAAGACTTAAAGGCCAAGGAAGTTGTGTTCATAACACAGCCACACAGCAACCTGCAAAACCCTTTCAACACGCCAATGGCAGGCAGCAAGAGCATGTGGGACTCCTGGTCAGCCATGCTTGATGTAGAGTGACATCCCCTCAAGCTATAAGCATTTGGCCACAGGCTGAAGAGCTGTTCCAGGAAAAATTTGTCATGACAACAGATCAAAGTCTGCCTTGTGTAGCACGAGGTGTGGGAATTGAAACAACAACAACATCATTCAAAGAGTACTTATTTTGAAGCAAACAAGACGTCCCGTGGTGATTTTAGTTCCTATCCACCTCACAAATACAGCAACTTCACATCATTCAATGCATTTCAATGGTGAGGCAGATAGAAAGGTGGCATTTTCACAAAGCTAAGAATGCAGCGGCACACCACTCACAGCTGCGCATTTGCTCCTTACCTGAAGTGTGCTGTAGGATTTGAATATAAATTACGTGATCATCATTAGCTTCACCATTATTTTGACAGCAAATTCTGGCCCATTGCCTTTCGATCTTATCTTATCCACTCTTCCCTCCAGCCCAGTTTGCATGCATACAAATCTTCTCTCATACGATATTCTTCTGTTATGTTCCAGCCTGTGCTAAATGTGCTGCTGAAACATAACAGAAGACGAATATGGGAAAATTGATCGGATCAGCTGGATGGAATGAAAGTTTTTGTTTTAAATTCCCCCCCCCAAAAAAACATTCATTATGTTCTCAGTTGATAATTTAACTGTAATTTGACATGATAGTTTCCCAGGTGCCTGCAAAAGTATCTGTCACCTTGTATGTAATCTTTCAGGTTGCAGATGCGAGTCAGATCTCTATTTCACTTGTGGTTAGCCAAAATATGCATTATTATGCTTCAGTGTCCAAAGCACGCTACAGAGCAATAAGCACCTGTGGTGTATGCTGAATACATAGCACACACTATTTCCATTACAACATTTAGCTGACAAAAATCTTAACCTAAACTGCTTTGAAGATCACACATTATGTTTAGTGATGCTACTGCAGTTCCAATATGCACGATCGTTCAGCTCACTTGGGGAGCATTGGTAAGCTCCCAGCATCCAAGGCTGACAGCAAAAGGTTTTTCAAACACCTTAAAGAAAAAAGATGGATGCAGGTGATACTATAATGGATAATAATAAAATGGTAAACTTCTTACAGGAGTGCATTTTGTCAATTTTCACAGTAGATAAAAAGAACAGCAGGGTACAGAGACCTGAAAGCAAGATGAGGGGAGACTTCAGTAGATCTAATATAAGGAAGAAATGGTAATGGAGAAAATAATGTTCAGCATCTAATGGTTTCTACTCAATGAAATGAAATGAAATAGGGAATGAATTGCAGATACATTAGTTGAAATTTTTTCAAAGCTTGCTGGATTCAGAAATTGTATTTGTGGATTAGGAAATGGCAAATATTACCCAATTGGGAAGGAAGGAAGAATTAGATGATACCAGACCTGTCAGTTTTGTCTATAATTAATGTGATACTGCTGACAAGAGATGGAATGATGTCACAAGTGGACACTTATTAGCTGAACAGAGAGAATATGGATGGACTTGTGAACAATAGGTCATGTCTTATTAATTTGGATGGATCTTTCTTTGCGGAGATTGCTACCATGGTTTATTGGGATAGAACGTAAGGTTCTGTACGTGGCACCAGGAGCAAGGAGACCCCTGTAATCCTGGAACTGCCCCTGGAACTGTACCGATTCAACTCGATGGCATGGGAGGATCCATGTGTCCAGTATCACTGTGCTGACCATGAAGACCAGCCTGGCATGCAGATGAAGGGTAGGAACCTGGGGCAGAATTCTCCGACCCCCCCGCCGTGGCCAGAATTCTCTGCCACCCAGAAATTGGCGGGGGCAGGAATCACGCCCCGCCAGTTGGCGGGCCCCCCCCGCGGTGATTCTCCGGCCCGCGATGGGCCGAAGTCCCGCCGCTGTCAGGCCTCTCCCGCCGACATGGTTTAAACCACCCCTGTGCCGGCAGGATCAGGTGGTGCGAGCAGACCCCGTGGTCCGGGTGGGGGGGAGGGCGGGGTAATGGGACCCGGAGGGGTGCCCCCACGGTGGCCTGACCCGCGATCGGTCCTGGTGACCTTTTGTTTTGCCTTCAGAAAAATGTTGGATAATACTCTGTCATGACCTGACGATTGTGTGTGCCCTGTCTGCCATATTGGATGCTTCAGGGAGCCATTTGTGCTTGGGTAACAGCAGGGGCATTGAATTTCCAGGTTAGTATCTTTGACAAAGAATTAGAATATTAGAACGGGCAGCACGGTAGCACAGTGTTTAGCACAGTTGCTTCACAGCTGCAGGATCCCAGGTTCGATTCCCGGCATGGTTCACTGTCTGTACGGAGTCTGCACGTTCTCCCCGTGTCTGTGTGAGTTTCCTCCGGAAGCTCCGGTTTCCTCCCACAGTCCAAAGATATGCAGGTTAGGTGGATTGGCCATGCTAAATTGCCCTTAGTGTCCAAAAAAAAAGATTAGCTGGGGCTACTGGGGTACAGGGATAGAATGGAGGTGTGGGCTTAAGTAGAGTGCTCTTTCCAAGAACCGGTGCTGACTCGATGGGCCGAATGACCTCCTTCTGCACTGTACATTCTATGATAACAATAATTCGTGTGGCGAGAAAGAGATTACAGGAGTTCAGAAAAAAAATTAAGAACAACATGAAAGTGTAATGAGCTTTAGTATATAACGTGCAGAAGAGTTAAGCTTCAGAGCAGTATAATAAAGTGAAGCTGGAGAGAGGGAACTAACAACCAGACTAGAACATAAAACATACAGTTCAGAAGGAGGCCATTCGGCCCATCGAGCCTGCACTGACCCACATTATGCCCTCACTTACACCATATCCCCGCAACCCAATAACCCCTCCTCATCTTTTTGGACACTAAGGACAATTTAGCATGGCCAGTCCAACTAACCTGCACATCTTTGGACTGTGGGAGGAAACCGGAGCACCCAGAGGAAACCCACGCACACACTGGGAGAACATGCAGACTCCTCACAGACAGTGACCCAGCGGGGAATCAAACCTGGGACCCTGGCGCTGTGAAGCCACAGTGCTATCCACTTGTGCTACAGTGCTGCCCATTGTCAGTTTATCATACTGACATTCCTGAAACAGGCCAAGTAGGCAAGACAACCAACGTTTGTGCTTCCTCAGAGGTGAATCAGCTCCAGAAATCTTCACCAATGCATCAACAATAAGCTCAAGAAACTATATTCTTAATATACCCAGCTGAGCTGTTATTTAGCATAGTTAATTTGTCAGCAATATAGTTGAATCCAACCGAACCTTGCTGACTTTATGTGAATAACATTTAAAATGCTTTCAATAGAAAGAAATCAGTCAATACAATGTTATTGTGATGTACTAGAAGTATCATTGTTGCCTCAGTTGTTGATATGGCCAGTTAGTATTATCCATCTTTCTAATTTATGGGGCGAGATTCTCCGCAAATGCGGAGAATCGTAAAGGCTGCCGTGGGACAGGCCGTGACCCGCGGCAGCCTTCACGCCCACTTCCGGGGCCGATTCTCCCCCCCGGGCGGGGCTGGGAGCACGGCCACATGCGTCACGGCGGCGCGGCCTTGACGACCGTCGTCAAGGCCGCACATCAAGCGTCACGCCGGCTGACGTGGCCGATGACGTCAGAAGGAAGCTATTCAGCTCATCAAGTCTGCACCAGCCCTCCAAAAGAACACTCTACCTAGGCCCACTCCTCCTCCCTATCTCTGTAATCCAGCACATTGATCATGGATAATCCACTTAACCTGCACGTTGTTGAGCATTAAAGGACAATTTAGCATGGCCAATCCACCTAACCTGCACATCTTTGGTCTATGGGAGGAAACCGGAACACACGGAGGAAGCCCTCACAGACGCGGAGAGAATGTACAATCTCCAGACAGACAGTCAACCAAAGCCAGTCCCTGCAGCTCCTCCCTCCTCCTTACCCCACACCCATCACCCCACCACCTGCCTGGGCCTCCCCTCCTGTCCCCGTCCTGAGATCCCCAAAACATACCTGGTCGTGGAGCTTCGGTAGGTGAACCAGAATTCACCGTAAGTATAGGCTGAGATTTCTCTGCTTCCCTCGCCGTGGAGGTGGGTCGCCATTGAGGCCCAGCACAGCTGGTGAACAATGCATGTTGTTGACATCGGTGTGACTGGACTATCCTGCTGGCAGCCAATAGCAAGCAACTTCCACCGTCGGAAAACCCGCTGCGGGCGGGAGCTAGATAATCCCAGGCATAATTATTTTTCTTTGAAACATAAAACAATGATAAATATTATAAAGTAGCAATTATTATTCTGTAATTCCCAACTTCCTTCTTTTGCATTTATGTAAGATTGTAATTTCCACGGATGAACTGAGGCTTCCTATAAATAAAAGTTTAGAATTTGAAGGCACTAATTAATAGGAGTAACAATAGGCTGGATTTTGCAGACACGAGGTTACAGATTGTGGCTATACGCAATTCTGCTGCTGCTGATCACCCACAGTGCCTCATGGATGCCCAGATTTGAGCTGCTGCATCTGTTTCAAACCTAACATAATTAGCACGGTGATAGTGGCACACAACAAGATGAAGGGCATCCTCAATGTGAAGGTGGGACTTTGTCTCCAATCATGTCATAGACAAATGCATCTGTGACAGGTAGATTGACGAGGGGAATGTCAAGTAGATTTTTCCCTCTTGTTGGCTCCCGCACCACCTGCCGCAGATCCTGTCAACAGCCATGTTCTTTAGGACTTGGCCTATAAAAATGGCAAGCAATTTTTTTGTATCTCTTCCATCAATCAAACTGAATAAGGAGATGTCAGTTAGAATAGGGCAGCAGGGTAGCATGGTGGTTAGCATAAATGCTTCACAGCTCCAGGGTCCCAGGTTCGATTCCCGGCTGGGTCACTGTCTGTGTGGAGTCTGCACGTCCTCCCCCTGTGTGCGTGGGTTTCCTCCGGGTGCTTCGGTTTCCTCCCACAGTCCAAAGATGTGCGGGTTAGGTGGATTGGCCATGCTAAATTGCCCGTAGTGTCCTAATAAAAGTAAGGTTAAGGGGGGGGTTGTTGGGTTACGGGTATAGGGTGGATACGTGGGTTTGAGTAGGGTGATCATGGCTCGGCACAACATTGAGGGCCGAAGGGCCTGTTCTGTGCTGTACTGTTCTATGTTCTATGTTCTAATAGTTTATTCAATGCTAAACCACGGAAAAAAAAAGTAAAATGTGAGGGAAAAAAAGAGATACAAAAAGAACTTAAAATTTACAATGCTTATTTGCACCAAAAGGGATATGCTGAAACATTTCTGAACTTGCAATTTAAAAAAGCACCCAACGATAATTGGGGCAGCACGGTGGCACAGTGGCTGCCTCACAGCGCGAGGGACCTCGGTTCAATTGCAGCGTTTTGTGATTGTGTGAAGTTTGCACTTTTGCCCCGTAGCTGCATCGTTTTCCTCCACGGGTGCTCTAGTTTCCTCCCACAGTCCAAAGATGTGCAGTTTGGTGGGGTTACAGTGGGCAGGGAGTGGGCCTAGATAAGGCGCACGTTCAGAAGGTTGGTTCGGATTCATTGGGCAGAATTGTCTCCTTTTACATTGTATGGATTCTATGATAATTAAAATCTGAAGCAATAAAACTCCACCCTTGTTAAAATTATTTTTCAATGCCATGGAAGATGTTTGGCAATAATTAAAATTTACCTCACCATTCAAAGGATACTTACATTGGAATTAATTATAATTTTTTTCTGGTGATTTTTCTGGTGATTTTCCATATATTTTAGTGACATGTCACTTGGTGGGCAATTGTTGTCACACAGCTTTTGAAGGAGTGCAACAAATATATGCATTTATATTTTCATTGTCGCTGTCTTACTTACCTGCTAAAGTACATGCCATTAGTCTGATATTTCTTTTATCATAAAATCTATTGTATATTGCTGCACATTGAAAGTCATATAAAATGTCCACTCTTCGATTGGTAAAAAAACTGGATGTATTAAACTGTATGTTTCAGACTAAAACTTTAAATTATATTTACTGCAATAAATTAGTTAATACAGAAGCAAAATTAAATCAAGAGATGCACAGAAATATAGTGAGGGTGGTCGTTTCATGTTTAATTTGTTGCCTGATTTGCATTCCATTGTTTAGCGCTGACTTCCAAAATCAATTTCGCCCTCATGGTATCCAACTTATATTAAAACCTTTTCTGAAACCCAAATAAAAGGTTATTCATACTTTTTGAGCTCCTTTCAGCGTCTTTTAACTGGGTCATTTCACGTTTCATATCTTGGCTCCGCACCTTGGTTCTGCAGAGTTCTGAATCACTGCAATGAAATGTGAATAGGGATGAAAGAACTGAACTTAAAATAAAATGGCCAACGGCCTGTCGAATATACTTTCCAGTCAAGAGGTCTCTGGATAGAGAACAGTCAATCAAATTTGATCAGAATCAGACCCAGTGGTGGGGAAGCTTATGTTCCATGTTAATGAGTTCAGAGCCACTTGACAGGCATCAGTTTTACATTTTTGCATGCTTCACATACCCAATTAATGTTTTGACAAGGGATAATTGAATTTTGGAAACAGCTTTCTGCATCTTGATTAACAAATCAAAGCTTGTGTTCTACAGACCCCTCGTACCAGCGTGACACATTGTAATTCCCAGCACAAGGGTTGTATCATTTTAGCACAAGGCAGTTCAAACTAAATCACACAATCCTAGCTACAATGGAACACAAAGATCAACAATTATATAATCCATGAATTTATAACTTGAAACTGGCCAGACCATAATATGATATCAGAGGTTTACCAACAGCAAGGCCATTCAAGAAATATATCCCGAAGTTAATTTGTATGAGGCCACGTTAAGGGGAGTATTACAATTGAGGATGCCTATAAGTGCAACAAATCTGTTTTATTTCCTATCTAAAACATTATTGGCAGATTTTCTAAGGTTCTGGCCTATTATTGGGACCTTTCATGCAGCAAGTGGCTTAGTGAAAAGCCATGGGTACATTTTCAGCAATCTTCCAACCTGTTAATGTGATTTAATAGAACATTATGAGAGAGTGCCCGCAACTTTTCAATAAGTCACCTGCTGCATCCATCACCCTGTGGTGGAAACGTCCTACCCCTAAAAATGCTACCCAGGTCATGCCTCACAAGCCTTGTTGAATTCTTTGAGGATGTGATGAGACATATTGATGAAAGTCGGGCTGTGGATGTGGTGTATATGGATTTCAGTCAGGCATTTGATAAGGTCCCCCATGGTCGGCTAATTCAGAAAGTTAGGGGGCATGGGATATCGGGAAAATTTGGCTGTCTGGATACAGAATTTGCTGGCCGAAGGAAGACAGCAGGTGGTAGTGGATAGAAAGTACTCCGCCTGGAGGTAGGTGACCAGTGGTGTTCTGCAGGGATCTGTTCTGGGACCTCTGCTCTTTATGGTTTTTAGAAATGACTTGAATGAGAAAGTGGAAGGTTGGTTAGTAAGTCTGTCGATGACATGAAGGTTGGTGGAGTTGTAGATAGTGTCGAGGGCTGTTGCAGGTTACAACAGGACATTGACAAGCTGCAGAGCTGGGCTGAGAAGTGGCAGATGGAGTTCAACCCAGATAAATGTGAAGTGATTCATTTTGGTAGGTCAAATTTGAATGCTGAATACTGGGTTAAAGGCAGGAATCTTGGAAGTGTGGAGGAACAGAGGGATCTTGGGGCCCAGGTACATCGATCCCTCAAAGTTGCCACCCAGGTTGGTAGGGCTGTTAAGAAGACGTATGGTGTGTTGGCTTTCATTAATGGGGGATTGAGTTTAAGAGCTGCAAGGTTTTGCTGCAGATTTATAAAGCCCTGGTTAAACCACACTTGGAATCTTGTATCCAGTTCTGGTTGCCTCATTATAGGAAGGATGTGGATGCTTTGGAGAGGGTGGAGAGGAGATTTACCAGAATGCTGCCTGGACTGGAGGGCATGTCTTATGAAGAAAGGTTGAGGGAGATCGGGCTTTTCTCACTGGTGCGAAGAAAGAAGAGAGGTGATTTGATAGAGGTGTACAAGGTGATGAAAGGCAAGGATAGAGTGGATACCCAAAGACTTTTTCCCAGGGCGGAAATGGCTGTCACGGGGAGACATAATGTTAAGGTGATTGCAGGAAGGTATAGGGGAGATGTCAGAGGTCGGTTCTTTACCTGTGCTGTACAGTTCTATGTTCTATGTTTTCAGAGGGAGTGATGGGTGGGTGGAATGCACTGCGAGCAGAGGTGGTGGAATCAGAGTCATTAGGGACATTTAAGCGACTCTTGGACAGGCACATGGACAGCAGTAAATTCAAGGGGTGTAGGTTAGGTTGATCTTAGATTAGGATAAATGGTCAGCACAACATCGTGGGCCGAAACTGATCTATGTTCTATGTTCTAAATGAGCTTGATTTCAACAGGATGGCAATAATATCTGAAGTGGGTAAGACAAATGCACACATGCACATGCACCCAGGGCCGGCTCAAGGCACCGGCAACTCGGGCTGTTGCCCGGGGCGCCATGTGCTAGGGGGCGCCAGACTCGGGTCCCGCGCATGCGCAGTTGCGCCGGCGCCAACCAGCGCATGCGCGGTGGCCGCACTCCCCCAGGGCGGCCCCCCCCCCCGGTCCGTCCCCTCGGTCCGCCCCCCCACTCGGTCCGCTCCCCCCCCCCTCGGGTCCGCCAGCCCCGCCCCCCCTCGGGTCCGCCCCACCCCGCCCCCCCTCGGGTTCGCCCCGCCCTCCCCCCGGGTCCGCCCCCCCTGGGTCCCCCTCGGCCCCGCCCCCCCCCGGGCCCCCCTCGACCCCGCCCCCCTCTCCTCGGCCCCGCCCCCCTCTCCTCGGCCCCCCCCCCCCCCCCCCGGCCCCCCCCCCCCCCCCCCCCCCCCCCAAGGGCGCCGAAGTTCAGCTTGCCCGGGGCGCCAGCAACCCTAGGGCCGGCGCTGCATGCACCCCACCCCTCCCCCCACTCTTTTCTTTGAAATTCTGTTTACTTTGATGCACTACCCCTTTAAGGAACAATATTTTTACTTTATCCCACAACTTGTTGGTTTAGTTTATTGGCAAATGAAAAGAAGCACAACTCCTGAAGAAAGGTGACCCAGCTAAATTTAACTACAGGCCTCAGGTTTTCCAAATCTGGGGAAAGAGCTGGACTTCACAGGCAATCCAAGGGAATGGTGTGGGACACAGGCTTTTTGCAGAGTCTAAATGGAGATATGCATACTTGTTTAAAAAAAGGTTAAGGGATGCAGGCCTAATCGATGCCTTTAAAGTTATGAAAGGTTTTGACAGAGTGGATACAGAGGAATGTTTCCCCCTGTGGAAAAGAACACAACTAGAGGACATTAATATAATGATTAACTATGAAATCCAATAGGGAATTCAGAAGCAACCTATTCACCCAAAGCGTGGTGTGAATATGGAATTCACTACCACAGGGACTGGGTGACGTGAATAATATAGATACACTTCAGAGGAATCTACACAAGTTTATGAGACAGAGGAAATAGATGATTGTGATGGTAGATTTTAGATGAGAAAGGATGAGAGGAGGATTGAGTGAAACATAAACACAGAATGACCCATTTCTCTTGCTGATATCTAATGCAATCCTATGTATTACGTATTCTGTTTTGTGGAGGGAGAGGAAAAGTGAGGACTGGCCAGCTCTAGATTCCTTCCAGAGACAGGAGAAGTCTGCTTCTCCAGACCTGCCAGAAATCATCCTGGACAGCAACAAATTAAAATATACATTGTTCACTCTAGCATCCTGCCTGGTTCTCTGGAGTCTTTTCCTCCTCGATTTGCAGTTAATATTATGTTGCAATACTGATTTCATTGTTGGATCAGACCTTTTTCAGTTAAATTTGTCTCCTAGGCTGCCTATCAATAGCAGGAATCTTCACCAACTTCAGATATGGTAAAGGTTAAATGGCTTGAGGCAGAAATTAAGTGACCTTGTTTTGATAAGTAACTTGGTCACTTATGCACACTTGGCAGAATGTACTGCTTCCTTTGGAGGATGGAAGGGATATTGGGGTGGGGGGTGCTATAATAGGGTGGAATGGTGTGGGGTGGAGACCCCATCATTTTCCAAATCCTCCCCCATACCACAATTAAGTCCTGTAGATGAACGGTCAAAAATGACCTTATCACCTGCAGGCCAAGTAATGCAACCGAAAACCCTCAGCCCACTGCTGCTGGTATTTAATCAGTAGTGAGCAGGGGTAATCCCTGGAAGTTATGACTTTGGGCAGGTGAGGCGGAATGGGGTTGGTCCCTCCTTCTTAATCATCTTGCGCCTAATGGAGGGACTCACCAACAACAAGGGAACACACCACACCCATCACAATGACCCCTAGTCCTTATCCATCCTCACCTTAGTCTGGGACTCCAGAAATCCTTTTACTGTTTTTCTGGTCGTGGCCGCCATTCTGCATGATGCAGCCAGTACTGGAGAACTATCTGCTTCCAATTGATTGGCAGCTCTCGGAGATGGGACACCCACCCTGCAGCATTTTAAGAGAGGAAATTACCCCTTTTGGAGGCAAGAACCCTTATGGCAGCCAACTAGCTGCCTAATTGGGAGTTTATGCTTACGGGGCTCCCAGAACTTGTTGCAGCGGCATGACCACAAGCTCTCCATGAAGTGAAAAGGCCCTCCACCATGAACGTTAAATTCTGACCACTGTTCCCACCTGGATTGAGGGAGTTAATATTGACCCTAATAAGATTTGAAAATTCGTACTCACCAGTTTCAGAACTTGCTCCAGAAACATGGCTTCATTTTTTTTGGAGAAAATAAGTTTACTTCATACACTATTTCCGAAAATTATTTCTCCTCCCTTCCAGTGCACGGTATAAAGCAAAGTTCAATAAAAGAAATAATCGTGAAATAATCGAAGGAGAGATACAGGTTTCATTAAGATGATACAATTTTCATTACATCATTGCAGTCTTCCAGTAAATTATGTAAAGGAATTTAAATATGTTCGGTTTGCTTCATCATTTTTTCCCTTTACGTTAAGAAAATAAATTAAACTGAAATCGTTTTACCTGGATAACTCTCCGTGACTTGAAACAGCTGTCTTTTAACTCTTTCCTTGCCCCCTTATTATTTATGTGAAAGTGGAGCGGTTTCCAAAAAATCGATCATCAGCATTGCGTTTTGTTTGTGGTTCTTTCTTCACTAGGCTTGGAGAGAATTGGACGGAATAATTCTTATGAGCAAGAAGGGAAAGTACTGTTTGTTATTGACGCAGTTTATGCTATGGCACATGCTCTGCACAACATGCACAAAGATCTCTGCCCAGGATACGTTGGTCTTTGTTCCAAAATGTCTCCTATAGATGGCAAGGTCCTCCTTGAATATATCCGGAAAGTCAACTTCTCTGGTAAGTGTACAGATGCATTTACCTACTGGATGTTCTTGTTGGAGGGAGAATCCAAAGTTTGTCTTATTTACATCAGGCCGGGAATGCTGACAGGAATATTTTGCTATCAACTTGTATTTTAATGTGTGCTTGCATTGCAAGTTTTTCAAATTATGCGTTTGCATTAAATAAGATTGTGTTCAGTTGACATATGTTCAGTTGTTGATGTTACTTACACACAGTGTGAAAGATTTAATGGAACATTATTCAAATGTTAGCAACAAATAAAAGATTTTGCAAAAATACTCAGCTCACTGGGGGGCCGCTCTGGGGGGGGGGGGGGGGGGGGGGGTGGTTGGCCGGGGGGGGGGGGGGGGGGAGTCCTAATTGTATTGCCAGGATTGAATGAAAACTCTGTCTTTACTGATTAAAAAATCCATTTGTCAAAAATGAATTTAATAAGGCAACAACTTCAGAATTATAAGTTATCTGTTGTAGCTTGATGTGATTTCCTCAGTTATCTGTTACTACTTCGCTGGTGCACCAATGTATTTTTTCATGACTGTGCATAAAAATAAAACTACAGCCTCAAAATGAGTGCTGTGGCAGTAGAATACAAATAGTTAACATAAATGGAGTGATATTACCTCATTCACAATTTTAGAAGCGGCTTAATCCAATTCACATGAATATGTTAACATCAGTCTTAAAATAATAGACAACAGAGAGCCATGTAAGCAAGTTAAGCATCCATATGTTAAATGTTACCACAATCTTTTCTGGGCAGGTACTTTTTATTTGTCTTTGTAATGCATTAAGGATGGGAATACATTTGAATCCTTATGTCAGCCTGATGGATAATTGCTACATTAGATGCTGCACTATTATCAAGAGCGGACTGAATTACATGTGCAATACAAGATAGACACTAAATGAGAAGCAGACAAAAGGGAGAATGGAATCAACATTTTAAGGGTAAAGGCAACATATTGTTCAAGACAGCTGAAGAGCACAGCAGATTTGAAAAAAAAAAAATAATTATGTGCTGCACAGTCAAGTAAGTCGAGATATGTGATTCAATGACAAAGGAAAAGATATAAGAAGAACTGATGGGAAAGAACTACATGACAGTTCATCACACAAAGAGAATACGACCGAAGTGCTTTGAAACAAAAAAAAAGGCAAATTTAGATGCTAGCTAGAGAGAGTGAACTAGATTTCCATAAACATGAAGAGGTCTTTCCTTAGGTGGGCGCCATTATCAGTATGGGTGAACTTCAAATGATCTCCTATCCTGATTATTTGCCAAGCTGTTCATGGAATATTGCTCAGTATGTTGCCTCATTTCGCAGCCCACCAACACCAATGTTTCAATTGACAGAAATCAACCTCAAAAGAAATGAAGATTCAATTTAATTTCGGCTTCATTGTACTTATTTTAATTTGCGCATCTGCAGATAGGCAGGATCGACAGATGAGTGGTTTATCTTCATTGTGGCATATAATGCAGACTATTATATATGATGGTAGTGCAAATAATGTGTTGTCATACGCTAGAGAAAATGTAAATGCGAATGTTTTCACAAATTGAGATTCAATACATCTATGTTCATTATGAATCTTTCGGAGAGAAACAGTTTACCAATGCCAATTAAGAGCAGTATAACTATTCTCATAAGCAAATATTTCCATTGAAAGAGGATACTTTATTGAATTTGGATTTGAGAGAGTAACTTCTTGGCTCCTAGTGTCACATTTGGGGAGTATGCTAAAGATGAGCTGGGGATTCCCACTTGGAATGCTCCACTAAAAGGGTTTACCCGGTAATTGTCTTGAAGGGCAAATTTCCTCTGGACAATTGTCAATTGTGCTGGGCTGGGAACTATCTGACCAAGTGATTTAAATCGCTAACTTTGGAAGGTTCTGTCAGTTTTACACTGATGGTTACACTGAAAGAGTTCAGAGGAATAAAAGCACTTCTAATTTCAGAGTAACAATTTGAAAGCACGGTAGCACAAGTGGATAGCACTGTGGATTCACAGCGCCAGCATCCCAGGTTCGATTCCCCGCTGGGTCACTATCTGTGAGGAGTCTGCACGTTCTCCCCGTGTGTGCGTGGGTTTCCTCTGGGTGCTCTGGTTTCCTCCCACAGTCCAAAGACATGCTGGTTAGGTGGATTGGTCATGTTAAATTGCCCTTAGTGTCCAACAAGGTTAGGAGGGGTTATTGGGTTGTGGGGATAGGGTGGAAGTGAGGGCTTAATGTGGGTCGGTGCAGACTCAATGGGCCGAATGGCCTCCTTCTGCACTGTATGACCTCCTTCTGCATTGTATGTTCTATGTTCTCTGCAGCTAGTCACATGCAAACATCTGACATTTCTGTCAGTGTTTAAAGGTTCAATCAACACAAGGAAAGCTTCTCCTTACAAGTGCAAAGTCCAAATCGTTATACAATCTGAATACTTAAATACCAATCAACAAGACCACTGAAGTAACAAAAATTATACCTTTCAGTTCCTTGCTGAAGATTGTTACTCTAGAATTCACCTAAAACAGCAATTGTACACAAGATATTATTGTCAATTGTCTTTCTCAAAAAGTTTTTGCCTGTTTTCAGATGCATTTATATGAATGAATTGATAATCACCTTCATGCATACATGCAGATTGAAGAAGTAATAAACTCCTCCACCAATGTGGCTTCATTGTGGAGCTGTTGGGAGACAAATTACAGAACATAAAAGCTCAGCAATGTTAAAGCATGTTAACATTAACACTGGTCGATGTCCCGCACTAAAGCTGTATAAAATACATGGATCGTTTGAACAGAAATAATACTGTTGCATTGTAAAATTCAATGGCAGCCGCCCCATCAGTATCACAACTCGGCTTCTTTTCCAATATATTCTCTGCTCAATTCTTGCTACATGGTCTGTTCAGTCAAAGCTCAAGAGAAAATCTGGTGCAATAGAATTATTCATGTCGATGAAGGAATTTAATAGAATTTGTCCAGGGAAGCGATTGTGTCTATGGGAGTGTTCAGAACAAGCGGGCATATAACCTTACAATTGCCGCTAGGCCATTCCTGGAAGATGTCAGGGAACACTGCACACACACAATAGCGGTAATCAGAAACTCCCCACACAAAAAGCTGATCAGAGGAGCTCAGTTGCAAATTTAAAACTGTGATTGATGATTTTTTTGGGGGGTAAGGGTATTGGGATAAGGAGGGAAGTAGATCAACCATGATTTAACTGAAGACAGAACAGGTTCAAGAAAATCCATGACCCTCCTTTGAGTGTCCTTCCTTGCAGGACCAGACACTGAACATTATTCATACCATATTATCGCATTTACCAGTGACTTCCGAATTTTTACATAGCAAAGGCGGCACGGTGGCGCAGTGGTTAGCACTGCCGCCACACGACGCTGAGGACCCGGGTTCGATCCTGGCCCGGGTCACTGTCTGTGTGGAGTTTGCACATTCTCCCTGGGTCAGCGTGGATTTAACCCCCACGACCCAAAAAGATTTGTAGGGTAGGTGAATTGGCCATGCTAAAATTTGCCCCTTTATTGGAAAAAAAAATTGAAAACTCTAAATTTATTTAAAAAAATAATTTTTACATAGCATGTAGCCACTCAGCAGAAAAATAATTTCTTAGCAGATGTGGTGGTATTTGCAAACAGATGTGGAATCCTATTTGTCAATTTATGCAACTCAGAATCTCATTTATTTCTTGTTTTAAATTGTCTTTTTCCCCTACACTCCCATGTTTAGATATTGTCCCAAACCTTACTACTTCATATTTTGTTTTGAATTTCACCTGCGCCCTATTTGCCTAAGTTCTGCATTGCACTGCTGACTTGCCGCGTCCTCAGCCTTATCACTATTCTGGAACCTGATGCCCAAGTGCTATTTCAAACACAGCGATCATAGTTTCACTTGGGCTCATGTGAAGACTGCTTATTCCTTGTTGACATAGCGTGGTAGCATAGTGGTTAGCACTGTTGCTTCACAGCGCAAAGGACCCGGGTTCGATTCCTGCTTGGGTCACTGTCTGTATGGAGTCTGCAGGTTCTCCCCATGCGTGCATGGGTTCCTCCGGGTGCTCTGGTTTCCTCCCACAAATCCTAAAAGATGTGCTTGTTTGGTGAATTGGATATTCTGAATTCTCCCTCAGCGTACCCGATCAGGCGCCGGAATGTGGCGACTAGGGGATTTTCATAGTAACTTTGTTGCAATGTTAATGTAAGCCTACATGTGACACTAATAAAGATCATTATTATTATAATCTGGGTAACACAGAGGGAAATGCACCATAAGTGGTGTTAATTTCACCCCATTTCTGTGGAAGTGCAGAAGACAGCGTTAACCATGATAACTGGTCAAAAAGCAAAATTGGTGGGAAAAATGTACAAAATATTTACTTTTTGTCAGTAAGCGATAGATTTTAGGCCATCACATAAAATGTTTAAACTAATGACATTGTTGGTGCATCTTAATGTGAGCTTGAACAATATGGCCATGACTCACTGATATCTAGGGCATAACAGAAGACATCTGTTTGATATTGGAAACACGACAATCAGAAAAATCTTGCTGATGCAGCTTTTCGTCTTGCATAAGCTAGAATGACAAATCCACCATGAGACATAAAAGAGAAATACAATTCTTAAAATCATGAAAATATTTGAATTTATTTTAATGTTATATTGGGGAGGGCATCAATAAAATGGTCGGGAACTGCATCAGAGGGGACTCCCGAGGTCGTCCTGCTGCTGGTCACATTTTTCAGAGGTGGTAAGATAGTGGGAGCATGAGGGCAGTGGACAGACAATTGAATTGGATTCCTTCTATTATACAGCCACAAATATTAAATATAATATGTAACAATTTCTGCAATCATCATAACAGTTATTGGAAATTCCACCCCAACTTCACTTCAGACTGCAATAGGGGTGCAAGAGGCTTTGAGTCTTGAGAGCTCCAATTCTCAATGGGTGGTATGCATTCATAACTTGACTCCTTCAGTGATTAGGAGTGTAAGAGATTGATGCAGCCTATAGAGCAATGCTGCAACAGCCAGAAGCACTAGTGTCTTGAGGAGATGTGCACGAGGAGTGTGCAAAGATCCTTAAATGCAGGCTTCCGTTTTGAGACGTCAGCAGGTAGCCAAGAGGATTTTCACATTGGGATTGTGCTTCATGGAGGAGCCAGAGCAGAATTCTGAATGAGGAATTGAGGCCAATGAGATGTGGTGGCCACCCAGTGTCTGTGGTGGTGAAGGTGATAGTGGCGTTGAAGTTGTCTGGAGATATCAGTGAGATACCCAAGTCAAAGACCCATTGCTGCATCAAGCAGGTGTCAGATGTGATATACCAGAGGGCAGATACATACATAAAGTAACAAACCAATGAGAAAGCCAATGAAAGCTGCTAAGTTTTAGGGCCATCGTTTCACCCCTTTAGGTGCAGGGGCTGATCAACAAAACCCACCTTTGAAGGGCTGCCCTATTGCAACCCATCGTATCTCCATTGCCTCCTCGTTTGGAGTCCCTACAGTTATGGATTCCACAGCACCTGCAGCTCTTCCCTGCTCCCGAGCGCTGCTCTCCTGCAAACGAGTCTCATCGTTGTCTCTCATAGCCCAACGGTGTAAGTCAGTCTGTGCCAGTTTCCATTGCCGCCATTGTGCATTGGAAGACCTACTGCAAGCTAGCATTCAGTCTTGGCAATACAGTGGATCACCTTTGACTGACCATAGGACATTGGTGTGAGGTCATCCTGTGGCTTGGCGTCTTCTTTGTGGGACTAGCACCTCTCTTCATTCTCATTACCTGTAGGAGCACCTCCAGGGATGTGTCAGGAAATTCTGGACTCGCCTTTCCACTGATTCCAGCCATTCCACTGCAGTCTCCCTTGTTCTGCACCACTTTCAATGCCCTCTATCTGAGCCATTTGACCTGCTGGAATTTACTCCCACCTCCCACTCATTATTGGCCGGTTCCTCTGCTTGCTTCCTGGTAATTAGCTGCAGACAGGAAATATCCAAGGAGGTTCTGCCACCTGCCCATGCAGTTTCTTGAATTGAATTTGACTCTGGCATCAGGACTTCCTCTCAATTGGGTACCTACTGCCCAAATATGCAAAGGTGTTGCATTTTAGAAATGTGCATATATATATATTATTTAAAAATCAGCATAAAGTGTAGCCAGAAAACAGTAAATATAATATTTTTTTCATTTATGTTTTCTGCTAAATAAATTATCTTTTGGTTTATATTTGTGTTTTTGTCTGATAGAATGTGTCCAGACTCATACCAAAGACAGGTAACACAGAATGCTGGTACATTGCATTCAGTTGGAAATCAGCACCAATGAACCTCCCTGTTCAATCATTTAGTATTTCCACTGTTTACCTACATATTGTAAACTTAAAGTCATACTCCAATTGATTCAATGCCTGAGATCCATTTATGGGGATTATTGTTGACCTATGGCACTGAAATATGTAGCATCAAAATACAAAACACTGCAGCAGAAACAAATTGTTTTCTAAATTTAAGGTTAGGAAGTCTCTTCAGGGTAGGTAAGTGAAGCAGTGGAAGATTCAGGGCTAGGGAGAAAGATGGGAAGTGTGATTACTTCAGCTTATTCAGGGGAAGATTTGATGGACAGTAAGGTCTTTTCCAATATGATAAAATCTTGTGGTTCTATAGTTTTACACATTTTGCCGAAGGTGGCATAATTAATACTGTTAGTAAATCTGGTTGAGTTGCTGTGATCAAATGGCTATTTTTGTCTGAGATCACATGGACATTAGAGTTCATGCAGACAGCAATATGATTCATTTGGGAGCGTAGCTGGTATCGTTGATGAGGCTTGAAAAGGGCACAGTTAGATTAAACATAGGGAGAAAAAGTGAAAAGGAATCATCTTTCGGTATAAATAGAATGGTGGGTACTGTTCATAAAGACTACAGATGTACCATTGCTGGCATTGATCATGGAATTGAGAAATATTCCACAAGAAAACTGTTGGAACAGCTGGTATAGGAAGCAAGATGTATCAAAACTGTACATCATTCCATGAAGGTAATAGATGTTAAATGTCACTTGCTAACAGGTGATATTAATCCTTTGTGTTCACTAATTTGAGACTGAGGGGGATTTGGGGGATAAAAGCAAAATAAATGAAGGAAGCTACTGCCTTTGTCCTTTAAGAAGGGAACTGCAGTTTTAAAGGTCTCAGCTGTAACAAGTGGCAGTCATTAACCCTATAAAGAGCAGATGCTTTTGTGCAATTTGCTATTGTCAATTCAGTGTTAATTTTGTACCAAACAAAAATATCAAGAAGGGTTTCACATAAAAATACTTGGCCCTTGATATGTTTACATGTATAAAAAAAAACAGAAGATTCATTCACTCCATTTATGTCATCATGGGACAGAGTTTGTAATGTGTATCCAAGAGGGCTTATTGATGCAATATGTAGATAGTCCAACTAGGAAATGGGCAGTACATGGAACTGGTATTGGGGAATGAGCCTGGACTCAGGTGGTTGAGGTTTCAGTGGGAGAACATTTTGGGAATAGTGACCGCAATTCTGTAACTTTCAGAATACTTTTGAATAGGGATGAGGGTAAAGGGGCTAAACTGGGGAAAGGCAAATTCCGATAACATTAGACGAGAATTGAAGAATTTGGATTGGGTGCAGCTGTTAGAGGGTAAATCAACATCGGACTTGTGGGAGTCTTTCAAGCGACAGTTGATTCGGATTCAGGAAAGTCACGTTCCTGAGAGAACAAAGGATAAGTATGGGAAGTGTAAAGAGCCTTAGTTAATGAGGGATATTGTGAACCTCATCAAGAAGAAAAAGAAGGCTTTCATCTGGTCTCAAAGGGTGGGGACAGTTAAAACCCTTGACGAGTATAAAGAAAGTAGGAAGGTACTTAAGTGGGAAATTAGGAGGACTATGAGGGGTCATGAAAAGTCTTTGGCAAGCAGGATTAAGGTGAATCCCAAAGCTTTTTATTCATATGTAAAAAGCAAAAGAGTGGCCAGGGAAAGGATAAGACCGCTTAAGGACAGAGGGGTAATCTTATGTGTTGAGCCAGAGGAAATGGGCGAGATACTAAATGAATACTTTGCATCGGTGTTAACCAAAGAAAAGGACTTTGTTGAAGATGATTCTTGGGTAAGTTGTGTGGATAGTCTAGGTCATGTTGACATCAAAAAGTCCCCTGGGCCTTGTAGTGATCTCTGTATATGTAAATACATGAAGGGTTAATGTGTAGTCGGTATAGTCAGATGACCACTAGAGGGCAACACTAACAGGGAGTATAAATACAGGCTCAATCTGTTTTCCTGCTCTCTTCAGGTGTGTTGTGGCTAGAGAACAGAAATATATCGTTAGCTCAGAGTGTAAAGTAAATTATTCATAGTTCATCTAATTATATCTTGTTTAATTTGACTATTCGTAAAAGTATTGAAGAATCAAACTCACAAGTAAATTGATTAGTTACTCAATAAATTATTTGTTATCACTGGACGAGTTTGAGTATTGATTATCAAAGTTAAGTTCAACTCAGCATAAACAAATGAGTAACATACATTACTTCCAAGTAATGTAACAGGCCTGATGGGATTGAGGGAAGCAAGGGAGGAAATTCGTGGGGCCTTGACTGACATCTTTGTATTCTCATTGGCTACAAGTGAGATCCCAGAGGACTGGAGAATAGCTAATGTGGTACCGCTGTTTAAGAAAGGTAGCAGGGATCGCTTCTCGGCCTTTTGGCTAAGATAAGCGTGAGGTCACGTGTAATGCCTGAATCTGGTATGTCTCTCGTGGGAACCATTAATTGGATTCACTTTCAATTGGTTTTTGGAGCAGGCTAGGCTTGGGTTAGGGATTTGTCCCTGTCCACACTCTGAGCTCTGTGACTCTGATAAAGTAAAAAAAAGAAAGGTAGCAGGGAAAATCCAGGAAAATATAGCTGATGAGCCTCGTGTTGGTAGTAGGTAAATTATTGGAGCAAATTCTCAGGGACGGGATTTATACTCATTTGAGACAACTGGACTCTGTGGTAGTATGACTAGAGGTACTACGATACCTGGGAGTGTGAACTACCATTGGTGGAGAAGGCTCGCTGTTCATTGGTCCAAGTGTTGCTTTCTCATTGGTCAAGACGTAAGGTAGCTCCGCCCAATGAGGCGGGGTATAAGAACCCGTGTTCCCAGTCGCCATCGTTCTTTCTGTACTCAAGCTGCTGGGGAAGCATCATGTAGATTAAAGCCTTCAATTCGGCCTACTCCTTCGTTCCTGTGGTTATTGATCGCACATCAATTTAATCTACAAGTTTTAAAGGATGGAGCTCCGCATCCAGCCGGAGTGTCTACGACTCAGCCCCCATGCAGCTAATGCAGCAGCCACATTCAAGCACTGGCTGGCTTGTTTTAACAGCTACCTCAGTACGGCGGAAAACGTATCGACGAGGGAGCAGAAGCTACATATCCTCCACTCGTGCGTCGGCACCGCCATCTACACGCTCATCGAGAACAAGACTGACTATGACGCAGCCATGGAACTGCTCAAAGGACACTTCATCCGGCCGGTAAATCATGTTTACGCTCGGCACTTACTGTCTACGAGGCAGTAGATCCCTGGTGAATCGTTGGATGATTTTTACCGGGCTCTCCTCGTACTGGGGAGGAACTGCAGCTGCCCACAAGTGTCTGTTAGTGAGCACACTGAACTCCTCCTCCGAGACGCTTTTGTTGCGGGCATGCAGTCCCCACAGATCCGCCAGAGACTATTAGAAAGGGAAACCTTGAGCCTCACGGAGGCACGGGCCCTCGCTACCTCCCGAGATGTCGTGAACAGAAACGCTCGCTCATTCGCCCCCGACCGCGCGGTGGCCCCCTGGGCAGCGTGGAATTCAGCCTCCCTCTCCCCCACGGACTCGGACTCAACCCCAGTCCTGCGTCGCAGGACGCCCCAAAAAACCCGAGGGGCCCCGCTGTTATTTTTGCGGCCAGGCGAAACACCCCCGACAATGTTGCCCAGCCCGATCGGCAAATTGCAAGAGGTGCAGGAAGAAAGGCCACTTTTTGTCCGTCTGCCAGGCCAAGGCGATCGCTCCGGTCCTGGGCAGCGACCGCGGGACTCTTTCCCCCCTCCCCCCCGCCCCCTCTCTCCAAGGGCCCCGTGCGGCCCGGAAACTTCTCTGCCCCATCCCCCAACGCCACGTGCGGCCCCCGGGCGCCGCCATCTTGTGCTTCCGACACCACATGCGGGGGACGGGCGCCGCCAATTTGTCCACCCCCCGCCATGTGCGACCGATAGGCACCGCCATCTTGGATCGGCTCCGAGGACCCCATGGGTGACTACGCACTGCCTGATGACGACTCTGCCACGACTTGCTTCAGTCACTCTGGACCAGTCTCAACCCCGCACCCTCTCTACGGCAACAACGAAGGTCCTGCTCAACAGGCACGAAACAACCTGCCTACTGGACTCCGGGAGCACGGAGAGTTTCGTACACCCTACCACGGTAAGACGCCGCGCTCTCCCTGTCTATCCCGTCAAGCAAAAAATCGCCCTGGCCTCTGGCTCCCATTCAGTGGAGATCACGGGGTATTGTATAGCGGACCTCACGGTCCAGGGGAGGGAGTTTAAAAATTACAGACTCTCCGTCCTCCTGCACCTCTGCGCGGCCGCACACCTGGGGTTAGACTTTCAATGTAATCTCCAGAGCCTAACATTTAAATTCGGCGGCCCTATACCTCCCCTCACTGTCTGCAGCCACGCGACCCTCAAGGTCGATCCGCCGTCCTTATTTGCAAACCTCACCCTGGACTGCAAACCTGTCGCCACCAGGAACAGACGATACAGTGCCCAGGACCGGGTCTTCATCAGGTCAGAGGTCCAACGGCTTACAAAGGAAGGGGTCATCGAGGCTAGTAACAGCCCCTGGCGAGCACTAGTTCTGGTGGTAAAGACCGGGGAGAAGAATAGGATGGTCATAGACTACAGTCAGACCATCAACAGGCTTACGCAGCTGGACGCGTACCCTCTCCCCCGTATATGAAATGAAAATGAAATGAAATGAAATGAAAATCACTTATTGTCACAAGTAGGCTTCAAATGAAGTTACTGTGAAAAGCCCCTAGTCGCCACATTCCGGCGCCTGTTCGGGGAGGCTGTTACGGGATATCTGACCTGGTCAACAGGATCGCACAGTACAAGGTCTCTCCACGGTGGACCGCCTACCACCAGCTCCCCATCCGCGCAAGTGATCGCAAGTACACTGTGTTCAAAGCGGACGGGCGTCTCTACCACTTTTTAAGGGTTCCCTTCGGTGTCACAAATGGGGTCTCGGTCTTCCAAAGAGAGATGGACCGAATGGGCGACCGATACGGTTTTGGGGAATCTTCCCGTATCTCGATAATGTCACCATCTGCGGCCACGATCAGCAGGACCATGACACCAATCTCCGCAAACTCCTCCACCCGCAAAACTCCTAACTTTGACTTATAACAAAGACAAATGCGTGTTCAGCACTGACCGCCTAGCCATCCTTGGCTACATAGTGCGAAATGGAGTGATAGGCCCTGACCCGGAACGCATGCGCCCCCTGATGGAGTTCCCCCTCCCCCACTGCTCCAAGGCCCTGAAGCGCTGCCTCGGTTTCTTCTCGTATTACGCTCAGTGGGTCCCCAACTACGCCGACAAAGCCCGTCCCCTCATCCAAACAGCCACTTTCCCCCTGTCGATGGAGGCCTGCCAGGCCTTCAGCCGAATCAAAGCGGATATCGTAAAGGCCACGATGCGCACTATCGATGAGTCCCTCCCCTTCCAGGTCGAGAGTGACGCGTCCGACGTGACTCTGGCAGCCACTCTCAACCAAGCGGGCAGACCCGTGGCCTTCTTCTCCCGTACCCTCCATGCTTTCGAAATCCGCCACTCCTCGGTCGAGAAGGAAGCACAGGCCATAGTAGAAGCTGTGCGACATTGGAGGCATTATCTGGCCGGCAGGAGGTTCACCTTCCTCACAGACCAACGGTCGGTGGCTTTCATGTTTGACCATGCACAGAGGGGCAAGATAAAACACGACAAGATCTTGCGGTGGAGGATCGAGCTATCCACCTACAACTACGACATGTTGTATCATCCGGGGATGCTAAACGAGCCTCCCGATGCCCTGTCCCGCGGCACCTGTGCCAACGCACAAGTGGACCGCCTCCAAGCCCTCCATGTGGACCTCTGCCACCCGGGGGTCACCCGTTTCTTTCATTTTGTAAAGACCCGCAACCTGCCCTACTCCATCGAGGAGGTCAGGACAGTCACGAGGAACTGCCACACCTGCGCGGAGTGCAAGCCGCACTTCTACCGTCCTGAACAAGCGCATCTGATAAAGACTTCCCGTCTTTTGAACGCCTCAGCATGGACTTCAAAGGTCCTGCCCCTCTACCAACCGCAACACATACTTCCTCAATGTGATTGACAAGTACTCCCGCTTCCCGTTCGCCATCCCCTGCCCCGACATGACAACAACCACCATCATAAAAGCCCTCCACAGCATTTTCTCCCTGTTCGGATTCCCCGCTTACATACACAGCGATAGGGGGTCCTCCTTTATGAGTGACGAACTGCGTCAATTCCTGCTCAGCATGGGCATTGCCTCAAGCAGGACGACAAGTTATAACCCCCCGGGGTAAGGGACAGGTCGACAGGGAGAACGGCACGGTCTGGAAAACCGTTCTACTGGCCCTACGGTCCAGAAATCTCCCAGTCTACCGCTGGCAGGAGGTCCTCCCAGACACCCTCCACTCCATCCGGTCGCCACTTTGCACGTCTATAAATAAAACTCCCCATGAATACCTTCTTGTCTTCCCCAGGGAGTCTTCCTCAGGGACCCCGCTCCTGACCTGGCTGGCTGCCCCCGGGCCCATTCTGCTCTGGAAACACGTGCGGGCGCACAAATCGGACCCGTTGGTCAAGAGGGGGCCAGCTGCTCCACGCTAACCCGCAATATGCGTATGTGGAGTACCCCGACGGCCGGAAAGACACGGTCTCTCTACGGGACCTGGCGCACGCCGGATCCCCGCCATTGCCCCTGGCACCAACCCCACCCACCCCCCTCCAACTGCAACTGCTCCCCGCAGGCGCTCCCCTCCCTGGCCCACCAACCCCCTCACCCGCACCGCCTAGAGGCCCAGATGCCCCCCCCCCCCCCCACGGCCCGGCCCTCACCAGCTCCGTCTAGTGTTGAAACCTCCACGAGGACTGGATCATTGCTCCCAGAGTCATGGACGCCCATATCTCCAACATCTCCGACCAAGCTCCGCCGGTCGCAGAGGACGTCCAAGGCCCCCGATCATCTGATCGAGTCGATATGAACTCTTAATGGACCCTTTTTTTCTCTGACTCTGTAAATAATTTGCCGTGTGATAACACAACACTGTTCATAGTTACGGGCCAGTGGGCAGCCGCCGTTGGAGAGGTACAATCCCATATCACTAGTCATACTACCAGTAAATTGTCCCACCAGCACCGGACCACCAGCCCTGGCTGGACTCCCCCTCCCCTTCCCCCAGCTTCTCAACGAGCACCCCCCGCCCCCCCCCGGTTCCTTTCTCAACAAGGGGTGAATGTGGTAGTATGACTAGAGGTACTACGGTACCTAGGAGTGTGAGCTACCATTGGTGGAGAAGGCTCGCTGCTCATTGGCCCAAGTGTTGTTTTCTCATTGGTCAAGATGTAAGGTAGCTCCGCCCAATGAGGTGGGATATAAGAACCCATGTTCCCAGCAGCCATCGTTCTTTCTGTACTCTAGCTGCTGGGGAAATATCTTGTAGATTAAAGCCTTCAATTCGGTTTACTCCTTCGTTTCTGTGGTTATTGATTGCGCATCAGACTCATAAGCGATAGACAGCATTGTTTTGTGAAGGGGAGGTCATGCCTCACTAAGTTGATCGTGTTTTTTCGAGGAGGTGACAAAGACGATTGATGAGGGGAAGGCGGTGGATGTTGTTTACATGGATTTCAGTAAAGCCTTTGACAAGGTGCCTTATGGCAGACTGGTACAAAAGGTGAAGTCACACGGGATCAGAGGTGAGGTGGCAAGATAAATATGTAACTGGCTCGGTCTCTGAAGGCAGAGGGTAGCAGTAGAAGGGTGTTTTTCTGAATGGAAGGATGTGACTAGTGGTGTTCCACAGGGATCGGTGCTGGAGCCTCTGTTGTTTGTTGTATACACAAATGATTTGGAGGAAAATGTAGCTGATTTGATTAGTAAGTTCATGGATAACACCATGGTTGGTGGAGTCATAGATATTTACAGCATGGAAACAGGCCCTCTGCCCAGCTTGTCCATGCCGCCCAGTTTCTACCACTAAGCTAGCCCCACTTGCCCGCATTTGGCCCATAACCCTCTATCCCCACACTCCCCATGGAACTGTCTAACTTTTTTAAAGGGAAAAATTATACCCGCTTCGACCACTGCCTCTGGCAGCTCGTTCCAGATGCTCACCACCCTCTGTGTGAAAAAGTTTCCCCTCTAGTCTCTTTTGTATCTCCCCCCTCTCACCTTAAATCTATGCCCTCTAGTTCTAGACTCCTCTACCTTTGGGAAAAGATGTTGACTACCTTATCTACGTTCCTCATTATTTTATAGACCTCGATAAGATCACTCCAAAGCCTTCTGGGCTCCAGGGAAAAATGTCCCAGCGTATCCAGCCTCTCCTTATAACTCAGACCATCAAGACCTGGTAGCAAGGTTGGCGCTGTGGCAGATTGTGTTGAGGATTGTCAGAGGATACAGCAGGACATTGATTGTTTGGAGATTTGGGCAGAGAAATGGCAAACAGGGCTTAATCTGGATAAATGTGAGGTAATGCATTTTGGGAGGTCTAACATAAAGGGAAAATGTGCAGTAAATGGCAAAACTCTTAGGAATGTAGAAAGTCAGAGAGGTCTGGGCGTACAGGTCCACAGATCTTTGAAAGTGGCAACACAAGTTGACAAGGTAGTCAAGGAAGCATAAGGAATGCCTGCCTTCATTGGATGGGGCATTGAGTATAAAAACTGGCAAGTGGTATTACAGTTGTGCAGACATTTGATAAGGCCGCAATTGGAATATTGCGCACAATTCTGGTTGCCACACCAAAAGGATGCGGAGGCCTTGGAGTGGATGCAGAGGAGGGGTACCAGGATGTTGCCTGGTCTCGAGGGTGTTAGATATGTGGACAAGGCTGAATAGACTTTGAACTATTGTCATTAGAATGACAGAGGTTGTGGGGCAATCTGACAGAGGTGTCCAAGATTAAGAGGGACCTGGATAGAGTGGATGGGCAGGCACTCTTTCCCAGGGTGGAGGGTCAATCACTAGGGGCTTAGGTTTAAGGTCCGTGAGGCAAACTTTGAAGGAGATGTGCAAAGCAGGTCTTTTAAACGGAGAGTGGTGAATGCCTGGAATGTGCTTCAAGGGAAAGTTGTGGAAGCAAAAACATTAATGTCGTTCAAAAGACGTCTCGACAAATACATGGATAGGATGGGTATAGAGGGATACGGCAATAGGAAGTGCTGAGGGTTTGGGCCAAAGGTGGTATCATGGTCAGTATCATGGAGGGCCAAAGGGCCTGTTCCTGTGCTGTATTGTTCTTTGTTTTCTTTGTTCTTTGAATCCTTCAGCCCCCACCCTTCACATAACTTGTGGTATATTCCATTTTATTCAATAATCTATTGTAAATTGAGTTTGTCTCTGAATAATTAGATCGATATCCCTTGCTATCGCAGACTCCCCCCCTGCAAAGCACCTCAATCACCTTATGCAAAGTAACAAGCATGGGCCGAAAATATTTTCCAGCTCTCCATTCATCTGTATCCATCTAGTGGATACTTTTCACCAGGTTTATTGGCTATCAGGCCCATAATTATTAATATCCAACTGATTTACGCTTTCACATGAATTTTACTCATTCTGGACAGGTATGAGTGTGTGTGAGTCGATCCAAATTATTGTAAAGTCAGTTCCTCTGTAGAGTATGTGTCAATGCCTTGATAGTTTAAAAGGTGTTGTTTCACTCTAGTGGCCTCATTAACCATCTAATGCAAAGCTGTTTGTCAAATAGTGCTCATGCATGGTGATGTGTTTTGTACTCTGGCATAACACGGGCTACAACTGGATGCAGCTTTTACCAAAAGATACTCCAGACCTTGAAGTTAGTTCAGTCTGATGTATTGAACCAGTAGCACAGTTAGCACAGTTCTCTATGAGTTCGACTCTCTGCTAACCTAAGTGTGGTTCCTCTGTCTGACTGAACCAGAACCAGACTGTGCTGGAGGTGTGATACTCTACATACACCCTGACTCAATCTGTAGATGTTCATCAGTGGAAAGAGGTGGAGTGTGAGTGCCTTGTGCCTTTTATAGTGTCCTGAGTGTCCTGCCTGCTCATTTGTCATGTCCTGTTCTCTGTGTTCATTAGCTGCCTGTCTGTGCCTGTCTGTATTTCATTATCTGCATGTCTGCATATCATGACACATGGGACCTGCTCTTCAATGCAATTGACAAGCAATTTCAAACCCTTGAAAGCGTCCATTTTGAGCTGCCTATTAGTTACTTCACACATAAACAGTGCCCCCAATGACATACAACACATTCTTGAACTCTTAATCTGGTATGGCGAGGGGGGGGGGGGACAGAGTGTTAGCTCAGAAGGTGTAATAACTGAAGGGGAAATAGAACAAAAATAAGAGAACAGCAACATCACCCTGTCTGCTTATATGAAACTTTTAATTATACCGGAGTCATGAAGATATCTCCCTGTGCTGTATGTTAAATTCCAGTTATACTGAGCAGGCTGACAGCACTGTGTTTAAAATGTCTGAAAGCACAAGTTCAGCTGCTAGTAGGATGGATGCAAAAAAAAAATGTATCAGCCATACAAGAAGGGAAATCAGTCTTCCACACAAACAGTTCATGGACTATCCATCGAGGCTTGGAGGGGTGGTGGGGGGGGGGGGGGGGGGGGGGGGGAGGAGGGAGGAGGCGCGCAGCAACAACACATCATTCATCTTAATTCTAAATTTGCAGTCCTGTTCAGCGAGTGGAACAGCAGAATAATCTACATGGTATTAAATACTTTATCAGTTGAACGAGAATGCAAAGATCTTGGAAAGGGAAAAATACAGAGTGATTCATAGAATTGAGAGAAAATTTAATTATACTGGAAAATGTTGCGAAAATGTAAGAATTGCCCAGTCAATCCGATTGTCTCATAGCCCAATTAACTTGGTCCCAATAGTTTTGAATTCAATTATACCAGTTTTACTAATCCTAATATAAGTTCTGGACCAAATCATGTGACTAATGGAAGACAAAGACCATCGCAGTTTGGTTTTCCCTTTTACCATGCGTTAAAAAATGTATAAATCCTAGTTCCACCTCCTCCATGTTATATTGAAAACTGAAAATCACTTATTGTTACGTGTAGGCTTCAATGAAGTTACTGTGGAAAGCCCCTAGTCGCCACATTCCGGCGCCTGTCCGGGGAGGCTGGTACGGGAATCGAACCGTGCTGCTGGCCTGCTTGGTCTGCTTTAAAAGCCAGCGATTTAGCCGAGTGAGCTAAACCAGCCCCTAGTCCTATTATTTGTTTGTAATATGTATGTTGTTACTCTTTGCTTTACTTCCAAAATGGTCTGATGGTTAGATTTCAGAGAAACTACCATCCTTCAATTCAAAGCAAAATAGGTTTATTGAATAACGAATTAAATACTAATAAGTTTTTTCACTCTTACAGAACTATAACTGGTGATAAAGTAATTCAGAATAAGTGTTAACTTTATTTAACGACAAGTATTAACTTATGCTATAACTCTCTCTCTAACTGCTGTCTAGTCACTCTGGTTCAAAGCGACCCAAGATCCTTTGAGTTCACTTATTTATTCATGAATCTAGTGCTGCCATCTAGTGGTTGTCTTACACTATGATGTAGTTATTAACTCTTTATATACCAGCATATATACATATCATTACCCTTCATACCCCCACACCCAAAAAGGGTAATATTTATAGCCTGGTAGCCCGTGAGGTGTCAGACCTCCCACTGAGGGAGCCTATCTGTGAGGCCCACATGGCATTGGCAAGGCCTCAGTTGCATCCTGCAGTCCACCTTGAACAGCTAGTTGTTGGCACACGAAGATCGTTAACATTCGGGTAAGTAGCAAAGAGAGGTGAAGTTCAACTGGGTCTCGAGTGTAGGAAGGGGAACCCAAGCCAGCATATTACCACATTTTCCTATGGTGTCTGGAGCAACACTCCTGCTCTGCCTCCCTCATATAACAACAACCTTTTCTTATATATTATACAATGTCATAAAACATCCCGAGAGCATTAACAACCAAACTTTGATATTGTGTCACATTAGCAGATGTTAGGACAGATGACCGAAATTCTGATGTCAAAGAGGTAGGTTTAAAGAAGTGTCTTCAAGGAGGATAGAATAGAAGAGGGCATTTTTAAGGCTTTTCCTTAACATGTTTCCATGGAGGCAGAATGCTTTCATTGGATATCCTTCTCTTTCACTGCTAAAATCCATGAAGTATCATGTGAGAGTACCTTTAAGAAATGGGGGTTTATAAAATAGCTGTAGTGGATGTTCCTTTAAGAAATGGGTGTTTATCAGTGATGTCAGAGTGTGGGTGGAGCTGGGCTGTCTGTCTGCCTTTACTTTCACTTTGGGCTCACAGCTACAGGGTGTGTTTAGTTTTGTTTTAGATTTGGAGAAGTTGCAGTCACAGCAAGATGTGTATGAAACTCTGCAAGCTTATGAATGTTCATTTGGTGATTTCGAAGTGGTAACTGCTCTCAGTAGAGAAGTTAAACCTGATGTCTTTCCGTAAAAAAGGTTCTTATTGTCTTATGGATGTTGCAAGGAAAGATTAAGAGTTACTTAGAGAATATTGTATTCTTTGGGTGATTTATTGGTGTTGATAGTTGTGAAGACGTTTACTGTGGGTTTATCAAGTGTTAACTGGTTTCATAAATAAACATTATTTTAATTCAAAAGTATTGTAGATTTCTGTTAAATCACACCTATAAAGTAGGCCCGTGTGCTCCCCATAACCACAATCTATTAAAAGTTGTGGGTCAGGTGAACTCCATGATAGACTTTGGGCTTCTCTAAACCCTGGCCCATAACACAAGGCCCTATTGAGATCATGGGAGGCAAATTAGGACATAAAAATTAAATTTCTGCCTGAGTCGAGTAGGCACCTAAACCACCACCACCAAATAACTTTACTGCTGCCTCATGATGGAGGATGATGGAGGATTGTGTCCCAGGGTTGGTTGTGGAAAAGCAAATAGGCATTGTGAAGGGCAGGCAGTTCGCGAGTAATATAAGACGGCTGTTGTATGTTGTGATGAATCCATCAGGGGCTCTGGTAGAAGGGGCTCTGTTGGTGTCTATGGACGCGAAGAAGGAATTTGTTTGGGTGAAGTGGAGGTACTTGTTCGAAGTTTTGGGAAGGTTTGGGTTTGTGCCGAGATTTGTGGCATGGGTGCAGTTGCTGTATGTGGCGCCAAGAGCGAGGGTGAGGGCGAATAATATGAGTTTGCGGAGCTTTGACTTACACAGGGCTATGAGGCAGGGGTGCCGCTGTAGCCGTAACTGTTTGCGCTGGCCATAGAGCCATGGGCGATGGCTCTCAGGGGGTTGGCGGAGTGGCAGGGAATTATGAGGGGATCGGGTGTCGCTCTACACTGATGACCTGTTGCTGTATGTTTTGGATCCGCGGGAGAGTATGGGAAGGATTATGGGCCTGCTTGGAAGGTTTGGAGGACTCTCGGCGTTTAATTTGAATATAGCGAAAAGCGAGGCTTTCCCGGTTTATGAGCTGGGCCGATGGGCAAATTTAGGGGGGGGTTTGCCATTTACGGTATTTGGAGATTCAAGTAGCGCGGGAATGGACGGGGCTCCATAAGTGAACTCATAGAAATCATAGAATTTACAATACAGAAGGAGGCCACTCAGTTCATCGAGTCTGCACCGGCCCTTGGAAAGAGCACCCCACTCATGCCCACGCCTCCCCCATATCCTCGTAACCCTACCTAACATTTTTTGGACACCAAGGGCAATTTCATCATGGCCAATCCACCTACCCCGCACATCTTTGGACTGTGGGAGGAAATCGTAACACCCAGAGGAAACTCACGCAGACACGGGGAGAGCGTGCAGACTCCGCACAGACAGTGACCCGAACCGGGAATCGAACCTGAGATCTTGGAGTTGTGAAGCAACTGTGCTAACTACAGTGCTGCCATGCTGCCCACTTAACAAAGCTGGTGGAGGAAACCAGGGAGGAAACCAGGGAGGATCTTAAGAGGTGAGATATACTGCAGTTGACCTTGGTGGTGAGGGTCCGAGTGGTGAAAATGAATATTCCGCTGAGATTCTTGTTTAATTTTCAGACTCTCCTGATCTTTACACCAAAGGCCATTTTTCGGAAATTGGACACTATTGTTTTGGACTTTGTATGGGTGGGGAAGGTGCTGAGGGTTGGGAGGGCCCTGCTATAGAGGCAGAGGCAGCAGGGGAGTTGTCATTGCCAAACCTGTTTTATTATTTTGGCTGGCGAATGTGGATGAAGTGCGGCAATTGTGAGAAGGAGAAGGGGTAGAGTGGGTTATGATGGAGGAGAAATCTTTTAAGGGGTCTAGTTTGATGGCTATGGTGACAGCAGCACTGCCATTGCTACGAGTAGGTATTCGGGGAGCCCGGTGGTGCAGTCAACGGTGAAGATATGGAATCAGTTAAGGAGGCATTTTAGGATGGAAGGGATGTCGGTGTTAACGCCGCTGTGCGTGAATCATGGGTTTGAGCCAGGGGGAATGAATAGTATATACAGGAGGTGGAAGGAAGTGGGGTTGGCCAAGGTGAGGGATCTGTATTTGGAGGAAAGGTTTGGCAGTCTGGAGGATGAGCTCCTCCAGACTGGTGAACCCTTCCTCCAAATACAGAGGGTAGAGCTGCCGTGGCGGAGTGAGTTCAGGTATCTGCAGGTGAGAGACTTTGCGCGGAAGGTCTGGAAGGGGTTCCCTAGATTGCTGGGATACACCCTGCTGGAGCGACTGCTACTTCCGGATGTGGAAGGGAAGGGAAGAATTGGGGATATATATAAGTGGCTGGAGGGGTCGGATGCGAGTGGGTGGTGAAGATCAAGGAGAAATGGGACGGGGAGTTGGGAGGGGGGATCAGTTGGGGAATATTGAGTGAGGCACTGCGTAGGGTAAACTGGACCTCCTCCTGTGCAAGGATGAGCGTGATACAGTTTAAGGTGGTGCACAGGGTGCATATCACTTTGGCGAGAATGAGTGGGTTCTTTCAGGGGGTAGTAGATGAGTGTGAGAGGTGTGGAGCGTGGGCCAGCGAATCACGCGCACATATTTTAGGGTTGCAAAAAATTGGCAAGATTTTGGGCGGGAGTGTTCGAGGTATTAGCCAGGATAGGGGAGGAGGAGGTGGACCATGATCCTTTGGTGGCAATATTTGGGGTTTCAGAGAAGCCGGAGCTCATGGAGAGGAGGAAGGCCAATGTTGTGGCCTTTGCATCTCTGATTGCAGGGCGACGGATTTTACTGGAGTGGCGGTCGGCATCGCCACCCGGGGTAGTGGCTTGGCTCGGCAACCTGTACGACTTCCTACAGTTGGATAAGATACAATATGAGTTAAGGGGCTCTGCAGAGAGGTTGGAGAAATGTAGGGGATGTTTGTGACCATGTTTGAGGAGCTGTTTGTCGGAGGGGGAAGAGTGAAAAAGGGGAAAATTTGTACAAACTGTATAGTTGATTGCTGGGAAGTATGTGTGTTTATGTGTTGGAACATGTTTTGATACATTTTTGTAATACAATACATTTTGAAAAAAAGACTTGCTTGGTGAGTACCTTCTCCCGAGAGGATAACACAATATAATGTTCCACCCACCTCTCCCAACAGTTTTCTCAAGGGAACTTAATGATGTACAATAAATGCTGGCTTTGCCATCTACGCTCACATCCCAAGAAAGAATAAAATGAGTCAGTGATATTCTCCTCTGCCTTTACTTTTAATGGAAATTTTAGGGCAATTTTGAGACTTTTTCCCAGTGTTGGCTCAGGTGAAAAAGGCAGTGTGCAGTCCAACAATTGCATTGCTGATTTTCCAAAACACTGAGGGAAAAGAAATGCTGTAGGCAGGTCCCATGCCATCCGACAGACAGGACAGGCTGTGAAAGAGCCTGTCCCACCATCAATGGCAGCCTTGCAAGCGTGTCCCAATCTAACAATGAAAAATACAACCAAAGATCCCCCCCCCCCCCCCCCCCCCCCCCCCCCCCCCCCCCCCCCCCCCCCCCCGGCCACCTCCCCGAGGACACAGAGACCACCCCCACATACACAGGGAACCCCACCATGCACATGGGGAAAACCACCTCTCACAGACAAAGGAAATCCTCCTCCCCCACCATGGAGCTCCCCAGAAGTACCCTGGTACCGCCCCCTAGTGCCTGGAAATTGCTGGGATATAGCCCGGGCATGTCCCTCTTCTCATTGGAGACTCTGCTTACCTGTGCACCCTGGGCGGTTTCTCTTCACCTGGTTCGTATTGCTCCAGATCTGTAGTAAACATTGCCAATGTGACAAGGGGGGGGATCTGAATGTCGGGGTCGATACAGATGAGAAGGCCGCGAATTATATAAAAATGTATTTAAATGGGTTTCCCAGCACTGCTAGGCTGTTGACAGCAGTGGAGAGCCTGGAGCACAATGTCAGCAGCACTAGTCGTGGTGTCCAAGGATGTTGCCCAGTCAGTGACAGCCATGGCTGAGTGCCTCGGCAGTATATGCCAGTCACATGTCCTTGATGCAGGTGGACGTTTCTGAGGCGATGCAGTCTCAGTCTCAGGTGGGCAGTGCCGAGGCACTGCAGATTATGTCCCAGTCGCTGGGGGATGTGTGCCAGTCCCAGGGGGACCTGGCCAGCAGGCTGCGGGCATGTTCCGGGGGTGGGGGGGGGGGCAGGGTTGGTAGAGCCAGGTGGTGCAAGGGCAGCTGCAGCTCACTCCAGCTGCCCCTCTGTCTCAAGGTGACCACCCAGGGCCCTGCAGGCACCGAGCGGGAGGAAGGGGCTCTGGGGACTACTTCGGAGCCTCCCTACAAGAGAGATGAAAGGGCAGCACCATCAGGGTCTTGGGACAGTTGGGGTCACTATTGTGCAACCATAAAACATGTTGCACCCAAGACATGTGAAGCCTCTGGCGCTTTATTCTGCAATGTGAGCTGACCTCCAACACCTTGCCCTAGCTCCCCCATGCATGGTGGTCCTGGGTTCCAGGCCCCCTTCCCCCTCCCCATCCCACCCACTTGGCAGACAAAACAGGAGTCAGACTAAGGTATAGTGAGGAGCACCAATGCTCAGCTCAGCGGGTTATCATCACCCTCCTGCCCTCGACGTGGACCTGCTGATAGGCCTAACCCTGGAGTGAGGTAACACAGACCCAGCAAGGGTATAACAGGTTGATTGGGGGTTTGGTGGGTGTCGAGGGGGAAGACAGGGAAGCTGAGGCAGGCTGGGTGAGAAATGGGGGACAGGGTGTGGCAGGACGGTGGGTAGGAATCGGGTCGGGGGGGTGGGCGGAAGGAGGTGGGATCATGGACCTAGCCAAGTCCTGTGAAGCGGGCAAGGATGGGGGCCTCCCTAGCCCTCCGGGCATGCCGGGTCCTGGGGCTTCCCAGCAGTAGCAGAGAATCCTTCTGCCGGGGCATCAAGTTGGGCTTGGCCCAGGTCAAAGGTTATATAGTTAGCTGCCCGGGCAAACAGGGCATCCATGACGTCACGGATGCACTTGTGAGCTGTTGGTTGAGATATGCTGCAAAAGACCCCGCTCGAGCCTGGAATGATCCTGAGGCATAGAAGGTCAGGGCTGTGGTGACCTTGATGGCCACTGGGAGCGGGTACCCTCCTCCTCCACATGGTGCCACGTCTACAAGGACATGGCACAAGTGCTGCACCGTCTCCTTGTTGAAGCAGAGCCTCCTGCAACACATGTGGTCCGTCATCTGTTTGAATGACCAGTGATGCCTGTACACCTTGGGCCGTCGCAGGCCTCCCCCTCTGGGCCACTCACCGGCCGAGTCCGAATGTTGGACAGGCCCCTGCACATGGGCCACCACCTCACGCCTCTGTCGATGCTGCTGCTGACACCTTCTCCGATGTCTGGCCTCCTCGCCTGCTGCCAGCACCACGATGGCAGCTTCTGTGGGGTTGAAGATACCATCCATCCCGTGTAATATCTGTAAGGAATTAGCAAGAGAGAGGGACAGTCAGTTAGTGATGGCATCCAGCTGGTACCTTCCGGTCCCCCATGGCTCCCCCCCCCTCACAGTTCAGCATGCCCTGCACACGCACTCCCGACCGCAATAGGACCCCCGGGCTCGGAGCCTGTACCCAGACACCCCGTGGCAACATTACCTGCCTGGGAGCTGGTTCCTTCCCCGGTGCTCATTCCCACCTTCATGTCCCCAGTGCTGAGGCCCAGCTCTTGGGTGTTTCGCAATTGCCTTCTGCCTCCGTGTGTGTTGAAGCCAATGGTGTTCAAGCAGAGTGTCCAGGTCTCACAGTCTGGTTGTGATGTGAGGCAGTAACTCTCACCTATAACATGGCTCATGTACCAAGAGGAATCCACTTGGAGGCTGTGAGGAGCTAACATTACTCCAATCCTGTTCGGAGTGGCCTTCAGCTGTATGGGGGGGGGGGGAGGTGTGGAGTGGGGGGGGGGGGTGGTATGCTGCCATCAGGAAAAGAGAATCCCAATGGTCAGATCATTCCAGCCAAGATCTATATCTCTGAATTGGCAAAATGAGATGTAACTGTGGAAAGCTGGAAAACACAGTGCAAGTTCCCATACTGGATCTGGAAGTGATTAGGAATCACTGCCACCAGAACCTTTGATGGTGGGAGGGAAAGGTGATGTTGCAGTGATCCAGAAAGAGATGGGGGGGGGGGGGGGGAGGGCAGGTAGAGGCCATAGTTTGACAAGAACAAGGAGTATATTACAATCTTGGAATATTACTAGAAGTAGAATTCCTTATGATTGCAAAGTTTTAGTAGCTACAAACAATTTTGAAGATAAATCAACAAGAGATGCAAAACAAAGAGTTGAGCAGTTGAAAAGATTTTTGTTTCTACTCTGAAGTACAAGGCAGGGGACAACCAGTTTTATCATACAGATGGTTATGTACAGAAAAGATAGTTCCTGATGGAACCTGTGAGACTAAGCCAAGTTGAATAGCTCAGGGTTTCATGTTAGACTAGACCATCGCATGGCAAGAGAGGTGATTGAAGCTTTTCCTAGCTCTCTTACCCATATATTCATGGGAATGTAGACCAATTGATTTAAAAAAACATATTTTGCAGGATTAAACATTTCAAAGAGTGTTTTGAAGTCACCTAAAGAAGAAAATAATGTAGAAGGGAAGCTGTGGCAATTACAATAATGTGGTTATGAATTGAATGCTGCATCAAGGGTATGGTATTTTTGATTAAGGGTGTCTTGCTAAAAATAGGGTGCATTCAGTTGAAAGCAGACCCAACAACTTTCTACTGGAATCACAAAGAGAAACTCGCAGGCAACTTTATAATGCATATCAGTGATTTTCTGTGGGGAGTTTCTGCTGGTTTAGAGCAATTTCATTAAGTTTGGAAGAAAGGGAACTTAAATTGGAAGTCAGGCTTCAGGGGCCATTAAATATGTAATAGTAATATGCAATAGTACTGAAGACTTGGACTCCACAACTAGCTACGACCCTGGACAAGAGGTTCCACTACAACTACAAGACCGGCATCTAAATGAAAGTGAAATAAATAAATAATCTTTATTGTCACAAGTGGGCTTATATTAAGACTGCAATGAAGTTACTGTGACAAGCTCCTAGTCACCACATTCCGGCGCCTGTTCGGGTACACTGAGGGAGAATTCAGAATGGTACGGGAATTGAACGCACACTGCTGGTCTTGTTCTGCATCACAAACCAGCTGTCTAGCCCACTGAACTAAACCAGCTAAATCTACCCGGCAATGAGGAAAATTGCCTTGGTATGTCCTGCCCACAAAAAATAGGACAAATCTAATCTGGCCAAATACTGCCTCATCAGTCTACTCTCGATCAGCAAAGTGATGGAAGGTGTTGTCGACAGTGCTATTGAGTGGCGCGTGAGTGGCAATAATCTGCCCACTGATCTCAGTTTGGGTTCTCCCAGAGCTGAATACAACAGGTGATGTGAGAGTGAATATTCTTGACTCATCTGACAGCATTTGACTTGAGTGTGACATTAAGGAGACCTAGAAAAACTGAAGTCAATGGTAATCAGTAGAAAACTCTCCACTGGTTTCGAGTCATACCTTGTGCAAAGGAAGACAGTTGTGATTGTTGGAAGTCAATCATCTCAGTCCTGGGACATCACTGCAGGAGTTTCTTTAGGCCCAATCATCTTCGGCTGTTTCAAGATGATCTTCCCTCCATCAGCAGATCAGAAGTGGGGATGTTCGCACATTGCTCATTCTTGGCTCTCATGTTCGGAAGTAGTCTCTATCCCCGCAGCTAAGCTGTTCCACTACAACTACAACACCGGTATCTATCCGGCAATGAGGAAAATTGCCTAAGTATGTCCTGTCCACAAAAAAGCCTCCATCGACAGCACCTCCAAACCCATGACACCTACCACCTAGAAGTTCAAGGGCAGCATATGTAAGGCAACACTACGAGTTCCCCTCCAAGTCACTCGCCCTCCTTATCTGGAGCTACATTGTTGTTCCTCCTGGAGCTCCATCCCTAATAGCACTGTAGGTGTTCCCATACCAGATGGACTGTAGCAGATCAAGAACGCAACTCACTGCCACCTTCTCAAGGGCAATTGCAGATGAGCAATATATGTTAGTCTAGCCAGTGACATTCACATATGTAGTGTTAGACATGAAGCAGGCTAGGTCAGGAGCAACTTTGCAACAACAAACATACCTAGAAAGTATTAATTGTATCTCGATAACTCGGGCCAGGCCCTCACAGAATGATGGTCTTGCATCCAAAGAAAAAACAAAGCAGTTCAAAGTTTGATTGGACAGTTAAATTGACTATGCCAGTTATGTACTAATGGAACCTAATACAATGATAACAAACACAACAGATGCAGAGGTTTTAGAGGCAACTAGAAATTAAATTCAGACAAATGCACACTCAAGCTTACAGCCTTCGGTGATCTGTCAGTCTTTTTTGGTAATGCTTCCCAAGGCAATCTTCCAGGCAGGTATTTGTGTACCATTGGGTTCATCAGCTTCTTCATGGGTGAAAATGGACAAAGGTGTCCCTTCACCTGGGAACCGAGAAAATAAAAAGGGTAGTTAATGGTAACCCAGCTGCAGAAACACTGATCTTTGTAGAAGCAATAGTAATGGCCTTATATTTATCTAACATTCTGAGGGAAATCCTATACATTAGGAATTCTGAGAAATGTTTGTCTTTGAATGCCCGGTTGGTAACCATTCTCTGTGGGATAATGTTCATTCAACACAATATGTTGTTGGGAATAGGTTTAGGATTGACTTAACGAAATGAAAATCGCTTATTGTCACAAGTAGGCTTCAAATGAAATTACTGTGAAAAGCTCCTAGTCGCCACATTCCAGCGCCTGTTTGTGGAGGCTCTAACGGGAATTGAACCGTGCTGCTGGCCTGCCTTGGTCTGCTTTCAAAGCCAGCGATTTAGCTCTGTGCTACATGAGCTCACATGGCACAATGATTAGCATTGCTGCCTACAGCGCTGAGGACCCGGGTTCAAATCCTGGCCCTGGCTCACTGTCCGTGTGGAACTTTCACATACTCCCCGTGTCTGCGTAGGTTTCACCCCCACAACCCAGAGATGTGCAGGGAAGGTGGATTGGCCACACTAAATTGCCCCTTGTAAAAAAAAAATAATTGTGTACTCTAAATTTATTTTAAAAATAAAAATTGGTTTAACTAGTATAAAGGAAATGCTGGTGAGATAAAACAAAATGGTTCAATGCAAATCACCAATTATCAGATTGTTTTACAAAGATGAATTCTTGCTGTGAAAAATTGTTGGAGGTCATAAAGTGTTATGATGAGTTTTATGAGATATGGAAAACCCCCTTTTTTTCTTTCATTGTAATATAGTATAAAGTTGTTGTTTAAAGAAATGGGAATCTGCTAATGTTGTTGAAAACGCACAGACCATTGTTTGATCGAAGGTTGAGAGCATGTATAAGGAGAGTCTGTTGGGAAACCTATGGAAATGCCTTGTTTTGTATTTCATCATTGGGGTTGGATCCATGCATTCCAAGCATCAAATATCCAAACTACAATCACCAGCAATCTGTGACTAGATGCTCAAATCAACACACACGCACAGCAAACACTGTCTCTGTTATGCCCAAGAGGAGAAAGAGAGTATGGAACAACAGCAATCTGACTGAGAACACCAAACTGTAAGTCTGCCAAGTCCGTGTCCTCTGTAAACTCCTCTCAGTGTAGTGAGAGCTGGGCAACAAATGCTGTGCAGGAGAAAAAGTTAACTCATTTCCACCTTTGATTTCATAGGTGTATCTTGGCATCTCTTTAAAGGACAAGCTCAGTAACTTAGGTTTTTTAATTCTATCAGCATACCCACATTACTGGGCAATGATGTCTGTGCTGGCAGCCATGTTCATGGGATGGATGATAGTCTTATATCTGAAGGCCTGCTGTACAATGAATGAGGCATTGGGTCGTGACCTGCTGATGCCTACCTTTCCACAACAAGGACACCTGCCAGGAGATTTAAATGTAGTGGACATTAACAAAGACAACTATGAGACAGTTGTTCACATTGTGAAATCTGGAGGTTGACTGTTTTTGAGGGGCATTGGAAGAGGTAACGAGGAACGGAAAGCTCAGCTATTCAAGAGAATCCAGACAAATCAGAGACGAGCATCTTGCGTTTCAGTCCATTGTCTTTATTCTGCAGCAGTTGTGGCAGAGATTACCATGCCAGGGTGGGATTCTTAAACCACATCATGTGCTGATTGACACCGAGTTAACGACCATGGCGCAAACCATTGTTTGACGAGACAGAGGCTGCCAAAAACAATAATTCATTTTTAGTCGTATTATATTGTTTCCTACATGTGCACCTACAACTCTTTTAGATGAACTATCTCTGGAGAATTTTATCAGGGTCCTTTTTGTTAAAGTGCAGTTTGTTGAAACACTTAGAGGCAATTACTGAGAGAATTTGCAAGCCCTCAATGCATTCTTTCCATGCTACAGGAGGATATGACTTCAATGGAATCTTACAGTACAGCAATATAAAGCTTAGAGAAGCAATTTGTTGATTATTATTGTGGTATACTGGGGGGATCCGTCGTCAACATACCACAGAAAATTCTGCATTTTCTGATCCAAAAATGCTTGGAACATTCCTATTAAGACATTAAGGTTTTGCCATGGCTTACTTCATGCTGTTTTTATATTTCTATGCTCGTCAGCCTATGGTCAATTGTACTCCACTGATCTATGCTAAAATTTAAACAGCAGAATTCTGTCAGACTGATGATACCCACTTGATGTTTTCTGGCATGATCTGATTGATATGACTGTCTCTAATCAGCGGTGGATAAATTGTGGCTTTCCCTGTGTTTTGCAGTTCACAGAGCACTGTCAGTACCACTTTTGAGCGGAAGCCATTTCATTAAGTGCAGTTGAGAACACGTTGTTAATAAATCTTAATGGGTTTTCCTACATTAGACTGCACAGAACAAGCATTTGGCTTACTGTAATTCAGGAATGGCTCATGCCCATGGTCATATCTTGGGGAAGTTCGTATGCATGTGTCACTTTCTATATCAATTGTCTATAACCATGTATCAATATCTTCGCTAGATCTGGATCACTTTCTGTTGGATTAACAGAATTAAAAATACAGTTTAAAATGTTTGTTAATGACAGTAACTTTTGTGACTGTTGCACTGTTACGAAATCAAGGTCAATGATAATCTTTGGGTTGATGCACACATCATTCATCATATGTCAAAGATCATTGGATGCTTATGTTCGTAGCACTGAGAACGGTGATTAAAATCCATTGCCTTATTTTCAAAAACTGAATTCAACATTAGCATCCAGCGGGTTGAAGCCAAAGCCATTTGATGTCGGTGCAGGGAGAAGGGTCAGTGCATTTATGTGGGTAGCAGTGGTTGTTCTGTCAGAATCTGGTTTTGGTGAGGTGGCCATTTTCATTCCAGAGGTGATTGTGGACAATTCTAACACTTACCACTGCCTGGTTCTTGGAGATATGTCTCAGCCTTGGAACACTTTTCCAGGAGAAGGAACAGAACTGAACATCCAAAGGTTTGCCAGAGGAAGATCAGGACCAGTTAAATAAGATTAAAAACTGCAGGACCACGTAATGCAGATTACGGAAACAGGCACACGTGACCAGGTTTGGCAGAAAAAGTGAAATATTAATGGAAAAAGAAACAGAGTCCCGTTTTGGATGCGTTTAGCAGGGTCCTGCCTGGCACTTGCAGTGCCACGAATGACTCAGCTATTAAATAGGACTCTGCTTTTTTGGGCCATGGCGAGGAATCCCCCAGCGAGGCCGCACTCAGACAGATTTATTGTACTAATGAATTCAGCTCGTCCGTGCAGGAAGAGATTGGGGCAGCATTTTTAAAATGAATCACCTACCACAGCCTCCGGATCCACACACAATGTCCCAGCTTACCAATTAGGGTGTCCTTGAGCCCCCCACACCCACCCCATAAGGGCAGGGCATGCCTGGGCCCGATCCCCAGCATGGACAAGATGTCACCTGGGTACCATCAGCCTAGCGCCCTTGCAGTGTCCCTGCCAACCTGGAAGTGACAACTGGGAAACCTGGCATTGCCAAAGTGGTACCCAGTGGCACTCTCAGGGTGCCCAAGTTGCACAGCCAGGGTGCCAGGATAGCCATGCCATGGTGTCTCGGTGGCATTGAGAGTGCCAGGTTCCACCCTGCCCTGGGCCTGAACACCCAGGGGCACCCGATCGCCCGGCATCTCCCTTCACCTCCCTGATGTGGACCAAACTGCTGACTATTGTTGTCAATGCTCATGTATGATGAATGGACATATTGTTATGATCAGAAAGTGGCCATTGTTTCGGGAACCATATTCCAGCCACCTGTCAACATATTCAGGTGAGAAGGAAAAAATGGAAATAACCATACAACCTTTGGCCAAACTTTAAACTTTCTAAAGCAGCAACTGGTAACAGAGTGCATCTAACTTAATTTATGTGGGTAAGTGGACAAGTACACACTGTCTTTCGGTTCCATCATTTCTGCTCCTCACTTGGGAAAGTTCACTTGCCAGAAAGTTCACTTGAATGATGCCTGAAGGGATTCCTTCCAGGCCAGTCTTCTCCGAGAAGTCTCAAACTCATCTCTGGCAGAAGACTGAGTCCAACTTTAAACTCAGGGATGCTAATTATAACTTTAAAGATAGATGTTAAAAAAGTTAGAGAGGAATCCAGCACCTTTATCCAGCATGTTTTGGAAAAATAAGCAAGTTTGGGCAGAAAAATGTGCTGGGCTTGTTTGCAGCTAAAAACTACAAAAACTGCGGTTTGAAAGTGCCAACCTAGCAATTTACAGACGAGGACAAGAATGTCTGGTGCATCATCAGCTCAAGGCCTGATACATTTTGGAACAAGTAGGCCCTGTGGGTTATAAGGTTTCAGTATCCTGGGAGATGAAATTTTCATTGCTTCAAACACAACACATTGGGCGTGATCTTACCAGAAAATGGCAAAGTGTCAGGTCCGGTGAGAAAATCTGCATGTGGGATTTCTCATGGAATTTTGAGCGTCTTAAACAAAATTATTTTTCTCCACATGAATCATGCCGTGATCTTTGCGGCTTCCCATTGATTTACTTGCCCCGGGGAAACTTGATCACTGTAATTACTGGGGAACACCACATAAACGTCTCCATTGGAAGCGAGATGGCAACCAGGAAGCTGGCTCAGATTCCAGGGCAGAAGCCTGACCAGACCTTTGTATGGAATCGAGCAGAGGCGGGGCGTCCTGTACGCGCACTCCAGGAAGCGTCCCACCAACAAGGTGACCACTCCCGCCTGGGAGGCGATTGGATCTTAGTGAATGCCAACTCACTCCAAAAGAGGATGGGCAGCAGTACAGGAAGAAAATGAATGACCTTTTCTCGTGACCAGGGTACGCCTGCCACCTCCAGTCCCTCACTGTAAACTCTCAATCACCCCTCAAACCTCCAAGGTGTTCGCTCACCCAGCCACTGTGTGGGTTACCCACCTGTCACTCTTTCCCCACACACCCCCACCAATCTCAATGGTGCCCCCCCCCCCCCCCCCCCCCGGCCCCCCCTCCCCAGTCTTAACTCTTCTCCTCACATCATTGCTCCCACTGTAGTCACATGCATGTAGTCCTCAATCAACTGAACTGACTAGATTCCAGTTAGCAATCTCCTCATTTGTTACCCCACAGGACAAAATCGAGCACAACTGATGTGAGAGACCACATCCACCCAGGGTCATGAGAGAGATCCGCACCATTCCCCAACATGGGGCGGCACGATGGCAGAGTAGTTAGCATAGCTGCCTCACAGCATCAGGGACCAGTTTCGATTCCGGCTTTGGATGACTGTGTGGAGTTTGCGTTTCTCCCCGTGTCTACGTGGGTTTCCTCCAGATACTCTGGTTTCCTCCCACAGTCCAAAGATGTGCAAGTTAGGTAGATTGGCCATGGTAAAATTGCCCCTTAGTGCTCAAATGTTAGGTGGGGTTACTGGGTTATGGGGATAGGGTGGGTGTGTGGGCTTAGGTAGAGTGCTCTTTCAGATGGCCGGTGCAGACACAGTGCTGAATGGCCACCTCCTGCTCTTTAGGGGTTCAATGAGGAAAGTGCCCTTGATCTGGATAGGCAGCAGTATGAACACGCCTGTTCTGATGGAGAAGTTGGGGCAGACAGCAAAAGTGATAACCCTAAGGATTATCAGTCATCCGTCAAACCTGACATGAGTAAACATCTCACTTCATTTATTCCCCTGAATGAACTAATGCCTTTTCCCTTCCCTTGTGGGGCAATCAGCCGAGCAGCCCAACCATCCTCATGGCCCCTGGAAACCACTGATCTGGGCAGCTCAGAGGGTGTTTCCTCTGACATTAGCATAGAAGAGGTGTCACATTCATCATGCGCACCCTCCACAAGCACACACACTCACAACTCGGTGATATTAACTAATAGGCACGAAAGAGAAAATGCTGGACAATCTTAGCAAGTCTGTCGGGAGAGAAAAGAACTAACGTTTCGAGTCCGATGACTCTTTGTCAAAGCTTTGATAACTCAAGTTGCGCTGCTTCTGATATGGGCAACCCTTGTCACCCCTCTGCATCCCCGCCCACCCACCTTCATCAATGTTCTGGCCTCAGGCCTCCTCATTTTGGCAACTCTTCTCCAGTGATAAGGATGCCTTGGGCTGACAAAGTGTAGAGAGGTTGACCCACCCTGGAGGTTAGTTGGAGGAACACAATAGGACCCCTGACCTCGAGAGCTCATCCCGCAGCTCTAAACTCCATGTTAAGCCCATGCATTGGCAGCCTGCAATCAGCTCTCCGTCAGGCAGGAGCCAGGCATATTTCTGAGGGAGAGAGGAGCATCGCTCGGTTCTCAATGCAAGACGTCATCATTGTACCACAGAGTCCGGCCAATGGCTTTAGTGCCCATGGGGCACCATAACAAAATCCTACTGCTGGAACCACACTAATGATGTGATTATAGTCCCCATGATGGGAGATCTCCTCACCCACTCGTTCTCAAACTGAGAGGCTATGGGGGCTTCCCTAGCTCGCTGGCCCATGCAGGTCTTGGACATGGCCCGAGGTCCTTCCTCCTCCTCCGTGGGTTTCCCCTCAGCACCCTCCTCGACCACCTCCTCAACTGAGGAGATGCGGTGCTCCTCCAGCTCCTCCTGGTCCAGGTGGTCTCCCCTCTGCAGAGCCAGGTTGTGGTGAGCGCAGCAGACCACAATGATGCGCGACGTCCTTGGGAGGGTTGTACTGGAGTGCCCCACGTGACGTGTCCAGGCAGCGGAACCACATCTTCAGCAATCCAGTCGCCTGCTCGGACAGCGCGTGTGTTGATGCATGAGACACGTGTGGCAAGTTGTAGCTGGTAGAGCCAGCCTGTTGTAGTGATTCGCTGCAGGTGTTTGTGGCCTCCTCACTGACATCACCAGCCACCTCCTCAAAGGGTAGCTCATGTCTCCCGAGCAGCCATCCTTGCAGACGCTGCTCGCCCTCAAACCCGTCTGGGATCTGTGAATGCCCCAAGATGTAACTGTCATGGATGCTCCCCAGGAAATGCACACACCTGCATGATACACGTTGTGAAGTCACAGATGATACGGACATTTAGGGTGCAGAAACCCTTGCGGTTCATAAATGGTGCCGCATGATGCCATGGAAACCACAGAGTCACATGAGTGTCGTCATGGCTCTCCTGGTCCTGGTTTGAGTTGATTTACATGCGAGCCCTCACACGTGGGCGGCACGATAGCACAGTGGTTAGCACAGTCGCTTCACAGCTCCAGAGTCCCAGGTTCGATTCCTAGCTTGGGTGACTGTCTGTGTGGAGTCTGCACATTCTCCCCGTGTCTGCGTGGGTTTCCTCTAGGTGCTCCGGTTTCCTCCCACTGTCCAAATTGTGCAGGTTAGGTGGATTGGCTATGCTAAATTACCCTTAGTATCCAAAAATGTTAGGTGGGGTTACTGGGCTATGGGGTAGGGTGGAGTTCTGGGCTTAAGTGGGATGGTCTTTCCAACAGCCGGTGCAGACCCGATGGACCGAATGGTCTCCTTCTGCACTATAGATTCTATGATAAAGGGCATCTGTCACTCCCCTGATGCTTTTGTGCACTGCTGACTGGGAGATGCCGCACAGATCACTGATGCTGCCCTGAAACAAGACACTCGCATACAGAGCTGCTGTCACTTTCAGGGCCATGGGCAGTGGGTGTTCTCCCGTTCCATGCAAGGCCAGCTCTTGCAGGACATGGCAAAAGGCGGTCCACCATCCCATGGGGCAGGCACAGTCCTCTCCGGCACTGTGGCTCTGACAGCTGCAGCTTGAATATTCAAGGTCAGAATACCCTTGTCCAGGACTGTCTCCGATAGGGGTCCACCCTCTGTGGTGCTGCTCCTGGAACAGCTGTGGGTTTAGCCTCCCCCTCCTATGCAGGGTGCTGCTCCTGGCAACGTCTCTGCTGCTGATCTATCACTGATAGTAGAAATCCCAGGTCAACTGGCTGCATGATTCTCCAGAACAATGAAAAGAGAACATGAGTGGTGAGGATTGCTGACAAGCCTGACCCTCGGCCCTATGCTCCTCTGTGATCTCCACTCATATGCCTTCCCCTTAGCAAGTTCCTCATACCCCTTTCACACTGCCAAGTCCCCACAGCTGTCCCTCAACTCCACCAGGATTAAGCTCCTGGACACTTGAAAGTCTTACTGCCACATTTCTCCCGACATTTCCCCCTACCCCGATCCGCAATCCTTGCATCCTTGTGTTAGTTGATGGGACTATTGAGTGGATGCATGGGATCTGCATCTGCATCCTCATGTTGCACCACAAAGACACCCCGTCATGGCCTAGAATGGGGTGAGTGATAATAGACATCACCATGAAGTCTTTCATTGGGGCTCACATAAGTGTATCCTGTGTGATGTTAACTCTTTTCTATGAGCTTTGGAGTTCAATGCTTGGGACTCCAACTATTTTGATTTAAACAAAATATACTAAATTAGGTAAACTGAGGGACAAATTAAAAGAGGCAGCCCCTTAACGCGATACTTAAATAAAAGCAAATAACTTAAAACATCAAACTGAAATGTGATTAAAAGGGTCGAGAAGACACCCTCGTCATTGTAGGGATCATCGCGCATGGAAGGCCTCAATGGTACCGTGGACGCTGTATGCTCCCTCTCCAGGGAGGCACAGCCGCAAATTCAGCCAATGTCGAAAGGAAGACAGTCGGGTTAGATTACCCCCCAGGAGCCAGGCCCAGGAGCATGTTCATGAGGAGGTTGTCCTCCTTCCTTGGCCCTCTCCACACCAGGTGTGTTTGGGACTCCAATCAGTGGCAGTGAAGCTTAGGTCTTCTGATTTCATAGGCACAATTGACTTGTCAATGAAGGGTTAGGTAGCATATCATGAAAATAACTTCCTCTTGTGGCAGACAAGGCACAGCTGATTAGAATGAAGCCCGTAATTAGTGTGACAAGGGGGTACACCCATTTTTCCATTTCAGAGCCCAACACACTAATTCCTGACAGTCAAACTTCCCAGATAAGCGGAATTGAAATTCCATAGAGTTTAACACTTTTGTCTTCACAGTGCTGATTGAGTGTGGGGTTCTCCTCACACTGCAATAATGTTTCCCAAATGATAGAGTCATCATTCTTCATGTGGCAGGATGCAACCCATTCCTGACTTTGCCACTCTGCCCTTGTAGTCTGACATTTCATGGAACCCTGCTCAAGGTCACCCCAGTGTTGACTATCTGTATTCACCTCCTCCCACCCACTTTGCAGCTATCACTATGGACGGCTACTCCCTCAGCAGAGATTTGGGCACAAGCCCAGCAAGGAGAACAAAGGAAGTGGTGCCTGCATGCCAGCCTCTAGACCCTCTTTACGCAAGGGGCACCCCAAAATGAATGGAAGGCACGACCTGATAGCGACTTGTCTCCCCGAGATTGAGAGACTTGAAGTGTTGGCTAGTGTAGACTTGCGAGCTGAACAGACACTTCCAACACTGATGAAGGTTCAACTCAATTTTACTAACTACTTCTAACTAACACACGATGACTGTGGGTCTAAATGATGCTAACTTAAACTGGTGACCTAAGCCTTGTCCGAACCAGTTGATTCTCTCAGCACGTGTTGTAAGTCTGTGCTGGGCTGGATGAGTTCTTGTTACACTCAGAGGCAGCACCCAGAATGAGCGGGAACCGTGGTGCCCTCTGCCTTTATAGTGTGTGTATTCTAACTGGTGATTGGCTGCGGTGTTTGTACATGTTTATTGGTCCCTGTGTGTGTCCATCAGTGTGTGTCTGCACCATGATATACTGTTGTGTATTATGACAAGACTGAAGCACAGCCCCAGCCTTGAGTTGAACTTATCTGTGTCCCCCACATCCTTTTCGGTGCACCTTGAGCAGTGAAGACCATGGAGACTAATGGCTGATATCCCGCTCGGAAGTGAGGCTGCCAGATTGATGCTTATATAGACTTGTTAGAAATGGCGCCAGCATGACGTCATGCCGCCACCCGCTGAATATTCCATTGGGTGAAGGTCCTGAGTGAGTGCTCGCTAATCACACGCTAAAGTATTAAAACAAGGTTCCCTGCTCCCGTACATGATTAGCAATACTCAACCGGAGAGGAGGGGCAAAAATTGCAAATCCTAATCACACCAGTGAGAATTGCCTTTTCCGATTCTATCGGGATTTTCAGCCAACGCCAGGTTTCTCATGACCAGAGAGCAGGCTCAAAATTGCCCCTCAGTATTCCCAATAAGATAGACACTAATGAGTGGCACTGTTATGCACCAAAAAGAAGGGTGGGTAAGAATGCAGGTCATGCAGAAAACTGAACAAAAGATAAACTTTCTAGAGAAAGAGAGCACATAAGACAATTTGTAATACCAGAGCCATTGATGGGAAATCAATCACCTTTGCATCCCAGGAACAGACTTGTATTTGAGGGAGTACTGTAATTGTTAGTCATATTTATGTTTTAGCGTATTGTTTGTAATTGGTAGTAAATTTAAGTTTCAATTGGTTAATAAAACTATCCCTATAGAGTCCAATGAATGAAATCTTTATTTAATTGACATTGAGTGGACAAGTGAGAATATACCACTCTTCCAGAGAAAGGATAATCTTTTATTACATTAACTTATTCCATCGTAAAGTTTGTATTTCATATACAGTGTATCAATCACAATCTTTCTTCATGCTTCTTGCAAGTTTTGCATGTAGATTAAAATTAATAGAATTTCCTTGTTGTGAGCTTTAATGGCTGTACAGAATCCTCCTGATTGTTTATCCAATCAATGATCCATTGATCAAATTCTGTTAAATTAACTGCAGAATTTCTAGAGGAGTGGTGAAGGAATGTACTGGAGCGGGTACTCAACTATTATGTCAATACTGTACTTTGGACCTTATTAGTGTTGGGCCAGCAAGCTTGTAGGTGCTTGCTGTGTGTCTTCAGACAGCTCTCCAGTGAAGTGGATTATCCACGGTCACTATCTCCGAGGAGGAAGGAATTGGGAGAGAGATGCAATCAGAGTGGGTGGAGGTGATCAGATATAAAGCTTTAGTAATCAAGTCAGAAATATCTGTCTTGCACAGAGAAATTAAGTTAAAAGACTCAGAATGAAATAGGCTGTCAGACCGTTCAACAAGAAATCATATGAGTGTGTCACCAAAACTGGAGTAAGACCTGCTTAAACAGGTGAGTTGTGGCATGGTAGGTGGGGGGTGGGGGGTCTGGGAGTGATGCGTGGGGTTGAGAGATCATGGAAAAATCTACACTGGTTGGTGTCATACCTTGCACAAAGGAATGTGGTTGTGAAGGTTGGAGATCAGTCATCTCAGTCCCGGAACATAACTGCAGGAATTCCTCAGGGTTGTGTCCTAAGGCAAAACCATCTTCAGCTGCTTCATCAATGAGCATAAGGTCAGATGTGGATTGTTCGCTGATGATTGCACAGTGTTCAGCACCATTCTCGACATCTTAGAAATTGAAGCAGTCCATGTACAACTAAAGCAAGACCTGGACAATACTCAGGCTTGGGCTGACAAGTGGCAAGTACCATTAGTGCCACACAAATGCCAGGCAATGACCATCTCCAACAAGAGAGGATCAAACTATCGCCCCTTGACATTCAATTGCATTCCCATCACTGAATCACCTACTATGAACACCCTGGGGGTTACCACTGATCACAAATTGAACTAGACTAGTCATATAAATACTATGGCTACAAGCACAGGTCAGAGGCTAGGAAATCATGCGGCAAGTAACTCACCTCCTGACTATCCAAAGCCTGTCAACTACCTACAAGGCTCAAGGGTGATGGAATATTTTCCACTTTCCTGGGTGAGTGCAGCTCCAACAACACTCCAGAAGCTTGATACCATCCAGTGCAAAGCAGCCTGCTTGATTGGCACCCCTTTCACAAACATTCACTTCCTCCACCACCGACGCACAATAGCTGCAGTGTGTACCATCTACAAGATGTACTGCAGGAGCTCACTAAGACTCCTTAGACAGAACCTTCGAAACCTATGACCTCTACCATCTAGAAGGACAAGGGCAGCAGATAATTGTGAACACCACCACTTGGATGTTTCCCTCCAAGTCAGTCACCATTTTGACTTGGAAATATATCGCCGTTCCTTTACTGTTGCTTGGTCAAAACCCTTGAACACACTACCTAACAGCATTGTGGGTGTACCTACACCAGATGGACTACAGTGGTTCAAGAAGGCAACTCACCCCCACCTTCTCGAAGGCAATTATCGATGGGCAACAAATGCTGGCCTAGCCAGCAAAGCCCACATCCTGTAAAATTAATTTAAAAATAAGATGGTACAAACTACTGGTATTTTGCGCTGGTGGTGAGGGGAGTGAATGTTTAAGGCGGTGGATGGGGTTCTGATCAAGTGGGCTGCTTTGTTCTGGATGGCAACAGGGTTGATTGTAGTTGGAGCTGTACTCATCCAGGCAAGTGAAGAATTCCAACCTCAGACCGGATCTTCTACCATAGTATGTGTACAGGTGTTCCAGGTAAGTAATTATGACCAAAGGATTTTCATGTGGAAACAAGTTATTGCTGGAAACATTTCATAACATCTATTGCACGACAAAGGTGGATTTAATTTTGTGAGCAGACTATTGATACATTACAAAGAGGCAGAAAGAGAAAGGTTTATCCTCAGAATAATCCATATGCCAAATTTCTGGTCAAATATTTTGAGCACTCAAACCAAATGGAAATGGGGTCCTCCCTGTGAATAGTGGGATGGGAATGATAATTAACTCAGGTTTTTCTTCATGGTTGATGCAATAGTATTAAGAACAAAAGAAGGTCCTTTAGTTTAAGTTGGCTGGACGGCTGGTTTATGATCCGGAGAGATGCCAACAGCACTGGTTCAATTCCTGGACCAGCTGATGCTTTCCATGAAGGCCCTGCCTTCTCACCATTGCCCCTCACCTGAGGTGTGGTGACTTTGAGGTTAAGTCAGCTCTCTTTCAAAGGGCAGAGCAGCCGACGGTCCACTGGGTCTACGGTGATTTTTATTTAATTTCAATCCATGAAATGGTGCAGTTACACAGTCAATTGAAAGAAGTGAATATCAAACTGGTGGTGGAAAATCAATGTAATCTAAATGACTGTCAATTTTGTGGATGCTGAGGTGACTTTATTATGTTCTTTGCCAATTTCAAATAACTATTTATTTCCTTACTGATTCATGGAAGTAATGTTTAAAACGGAGACTTGCATCATTTGAAGCATAACCACATTAAGGAATTGGGTCACGTCAGTGCTTTAAAAAAACAATGGCCTCAACCCAATTGTGATGGAAAAAAGACCGGGCAGAATTTTACATTTCTGACCAGGAATGTTCCCTTCCAGTCGGGGAACACTTCAACAGTCAAGGGCATTCAGCCTCTGACCTTTAGGTAAGCGTTCTCCAAGGCGGCCTTCAGGACGCGCGACAACGCAGAATCGGCGAGCAGAAACTTATAGCGAAGTTCTGCATCCATGAGTCCGGCCTCAACCTGGACTTTGGATTCATGTCGCATTACATTCACTCCCCATCATCTGGCCTGGGCTTGCGAAATCCTACCAACTGTCCTGGCTTGAGAGAATTCACACCTCTTTAACCTGTGATTATCCCTCTCTCCAGTTGCTCCGTCTGGACCTGTAAAGACTTAATTACCCGCAAAGACCCGCATTCAAAGTATCATCTTGCATCATTGACATTGTCTATATATATGTTCCTGGAACACACCTCTTCATTCACCTGAGGAAGGAGCTGTGCTCTGGAAGCTAGTGATTTGAAACAAACCTGGTGGACTTTAACCTGGTGTTGTAAGACGTCTGACTGTGCTCTGTAATTAGATAAGTGAGAAAGTTCTGAGCAGAAATCACATGTGTAGTACTACGATTGATTGTACAGTAATAACAGCACAGAAGGAGGCCATGCTGTCTCTCTGTAGAGCAATCCAATCAGTCCCATCCTCTGCTCTCTCCCAATAGCCCTGCAAGTTTATTTCCTTCAAGTGCCAATTCAATTTCCTTTTGAAATTACTTATCATCTCTGCTTCCAGGCACCATATTACAAGTCATTGTTATTCATTGCATGATATGTTCTTCCTCACACCCACCTGCATCTCTTGCCCAAAACTGTGAATTTGTGTCCCCTGGTCCTTGTACCATCAGCTAATCAGAACATCTTTTCTTTCTCTGCTTGAGATAAAGTCGTCACAATCTTGTACACTTCTATCAAATTTCCCTTCAATCCCATGTGTTCCAAAGACAACACATCAGCTTATCCTACCTAACCTTGGAGCATAATTTCCTTATTTCTGGAACTACTAGAGTAAATTTCTCTGCATCCTCTCAAGGATCTTCACATCCATCCTAATATTTGGAGACCAGAACTGGATACAATATTCTACTAGTGGCCCGAGCACCATTAAGATTCGTCATAACTTCCCTGATTGTACACTTACTAACTCTATTGATGAAGCCCAAGATCCCATATGCTTTGTTAATCACTCTCAATCAATCCTCCCACCATCAAAGATCTATGTACCCCCAAGCCCCTCTATCTGTGTATATTCTTTAGAGCTGAGCCGTAGGGTGGAATTCAATGCCCGAGTGGCATATCGACCAGTTTCGTGGTGGAGGGTATTCAATCTAATTGGAGGATGGTGGATGGGGACTCCGCTATCTTCCTGCCCTCCACCCCGATTAAGTAATTGGTGGGAAGGTCCATGGGCGGTCCTCCTGACCTGCTGCCAATTGATGGCTTTAAGTGGGCAATTGATACACACTTAAGGGCCTTGTTCCAGCACCACTAGTGGCAGGCAGTGGAGTGGGGTTTTCAATGAAGAATCCATAACATCACCATCCAAGCACGGTTGCTAACAGGCTCCCAGTGAGAGGGTGGTGCCCTTCATTCAAAGGCACAGTGCCTGATCGAGGGGCTAGCTGTCAGGAAGGGGTAGGGGGATGATGGGGGAGCTTGGAGTCAACCTCATAACCCTGCTGCTGATTCCTCCTCCCCTTTCTCTTGCAACCACATCCAGTGAACTCCACCCACCTCCTCCTCGCCTCTTCCCCCCCCCCCACCACCTGTGAACCTGGGATCCAGCCATTGATGATTCCGAGCCACGGGTGGGTGTCATACAGTCAGCAGCCTGCACATCCCCTGATTGGCCAGCAGGTCTTGGTGTCGGGGTCCTTGATTCCTGAAAAGGCCAGGCCACTCTCCATTTAAGTGCCTGAGTTGCACTTAATTCAGTGGGCCTTTCCTAGAAGGGGCATGTGGCACTCTGACTGGGGTCATGGGGGCAATCAGGCAAATGATGTCAAGGGGGAGCACAGTCATGTCACTGCTCCCAGCTCCTCTCTCATGGTACACCTACACGCCCCTGCTAGCTGAGGACTGGAGGCAACTTTGCTACACTTCAGTGAAATGCCGAATATCCCAGGCAAGATTTTCCTACCTCCTATTTCAAGTGGAAGATTGGGTGTGTAGGCAATTTATCTGGCCAACTGCACACACTTGGTTGCCCACTGCATCTGATTCTCCATGAAAGTGGCCCTCTCACCATGGAACTGGCCGCCAGCACAAAGGCTGAATAACTCATGTCACTCATGCTGGAGGCTGAATCCACTGATATCTCTCCAGCGTTGCGCAGTGTGTCTGGAAATACTGACAGAGCCTTTCTTTTTCTATTGCTGCTCCAGAATAATTTGCCCCGCCAACTGTTAAGGTAGATTTTTCACCGATTTGCCATGAATGAGAAAAGCTTCAATTAGGCATTAGAGTATTGACACAATTCGTTCGAAACCCAGTAGGATGCTACTTCACACCCATGGTTTAATTCACTATTTTGTGACTGCTAGCTTAATTTCATAAAGGAGATTTTGGGAAATGGCAAAGCACATCCTCTCAGGTAGGAAAGAGAGACTGAACAATGCGTCGAGCGTCACTGCTGCCAGTGAGTCCAAGAGTAGAATGAATGGCAATCTTGATGCAGCATGCACCAAAAGTGGTTAAGGGGCTCCTGACAGAGTATAAATGTCAAAAATAGGATGTTAGTATGAATGGTGACATGCAGCTTTAATACACAGCGTGAGTTCAATGATGTGTCAAGTAGCCTTGTATACTTGTGTGGTTGCTTGCATTCGTTTGCAGAGAATGAAGTCTGAAGCATAATATTAGATAGGTGGCCTCATTCTGTGTTTTTGGATTATCTGCAAACATTGCACACAACATATTCAGCTTGTGGAGCAGATAATCATCACTTTCAAAATGTAGAACACAAAAGAAATGCTAAAGTGATCGTCTGCTCATTGCCCCCACTGTTTTCATTGCTTGGACGTGACTACCAGTTCAGAAAAACAAATTATTTTTAAATTATTCAAATTTGAATGCTCACTGGAGATACTTTCTGCAAAACATTATTCAATGACGCTTCACCTGAGTAAAATATTCAAGTTTGAATTGTCTTCCCTAAATGTCAAAACATTGACGAACAAAATTGAGGCAAAATACTAATACAGCTTCTATTTACAGCAAAACATTATTTTCAAGCTCTTGACGATGCTACATTTGAAATATTCTGACAAGAGGTGATAACAATTAAAGGTCATTCAATGTACTGACTTCTGTCAGGTACCACAAAAAGATTTGTTTTTGTAGGCGATGCACTCCAGTTGCAAGGGAGGTATCATTTTTTTTTTCCAATGACTTTTCCCAAACATTCTTATTTTCTCCAGAGAGTCTTGAGAGATAATGGGCTGGATTTTAACTCCACAAAATGGGAGGGTTCAGATTGAGTGAGGGGTTAAAACTTTAAAGATCTCAAACCAGACCCTAACTTGCCTCCTACCTATCTGCTTATAGGTTTAATGAAGGGCAGACAAGGGACAGTCAGCCAGCCCGCTCTCAGAAGGTGGGTTGGCCAATTAAATATTTGAGTGAGAGTGGGAATCTCTGATTGAAGGCCTCAGAAATTCGGAGCTGAAGGGAGGTGAAGACAGTTCTGTGAAAATAAGCGCCCTCCTCAGATTTCCAAGTTCCCTTCCACCTCAGGCATCCTTTTATTTACTACCCTCCCTGGATGAGGGATCACCCTCAGGATCGGATCAGAGTCAGGGTTCTCACCTCCTTCCACGCTCACATTAGCCGCAGCAAGAGACTTATTTGCAGTGACAATCTTCTCCGGATACTCCTATCCTGCCTGGAAGCCAAACCTGTCAATAAGGCTGACTTCCACGCATGGGTACTATCAAAGCAAGACTATGCATGCTGGGGAGTTCAAACTTGCCGTCAAAGCCTGCCAACATGCAGCCTAATGTTGCACAGAAAAGGTTAACTTATAAGATGCACTGCAAATCTTCAACTTAGCACTAATGCTAATTATAACATTTAATAGTTTGGCTAATGATCTTTGCAACTAACGAATATATTTTCTGGTTGGCCACTCTTGCAGCTAATGAGTAAAATTCCAGATATGTTCCTGCATATGGAAGATGTTGTGTAAAATTTTAATATGTCAAACGACTGGAGTCGTAACCATCAAGAATAAATTTGAGATTTGCCCATACACACAGGACTGCTGTAGTGGCAACTTAAATTAAATGACAATTGAAGAGGTTAAACCTGGTTTGAATATCATATTTGTTTCATATACACTTGGGTGCTATATGACAACTCTACAGAAGATAAATATATTTTATGTGGCAGCTGTATCTGTTGGAGATATTACAATAACAAATCACCACCTCCATTACCAGTACATCCAGCCCGACTGCCATATATCATCACTCCTGCTAAGGTGGTAATGCAATTATCCGCACAGTGTGCATTTATGGGACCTCCATTTAAGAAATGCATTCAACATGCAAGATATCAGAGTAGATTTTCCTCTGCTAATCTTTGACATAAATAATTGTCTAGGTGGAGTAGCAAAAGGAAAGTCAGGCTGGGAAGATTGTATTCCTCTAACAAAGCCTGTGTGTATTTTTCAGTCCATTAAATGGATAGAAAATCAGATAGCCTCTGTGATTGATGGGGCAAATGCTTCACTGCTTTTCAATCTATGCCCCTTACACAAAACACGTTGCCATAATTCTACAAGTGATGGAAACCTCCACCTTGTGGTCTGGCAATGTGTATACTAGTTTAAATAGGTGGAGGCAGGGTCACTGAAAGTTATGTGTGCGTTTGGAAGTCTGGACTCGTTCTTTGTTCATTTGGCTGTGCAAGTGTTACAATCACAGACTGGACCCCATAAATTGTGTTCTGATCTGATTAGGGATCAGTAACTTTTGTTGTTAATCCCAGTCGCTTACTAAGAGAATAAAACCACAATACTCCATGGTTTTCAACAAAACAGAAGAAATTTCACTGTACAAGATTCAGTAAAGCAAAGAAACAACACCATCTAATTTATATTTTGACATCTAGATTTGGCATGAGGTAAACATAAGTTAATGTACTAAAAACTGCACATTAAATGGCAGACACAACCAAGACAGATTCCATGAATTTGTCAGAAGCACATCAGTGATCATTGTGAATCACAAAATCCTTTAAACTCTATCTTCCTCATAAATATTTCAGCTCCACTCTTTCTGATTTCACTTGACAGCCACTCAAACTCAGACTAACTATCCCAACAGCTGCTCCCAGTTATTCATTCTCTTCTTCTGAGATGTCGTCCCTCTGGATTCCCCAGGGTGTACCCCAGCATCTAACATGGTTCTATCTTTCTAGATACTCTCAGCAGTACAGCACTGCTCCTGGGCTTTCTTTGCCCTAACAGGCAGATTCACTGAGCTGTCATTGCCCCTGGGCTTCCCTGAGTGATGCACTATCAATTATGACGGGACAAGAGTAGAATGTAATCGAGGCTTTATTACACAGAGATGTGTGGCCTCCTACAGCAGCTGGTGAAATGGCTACTGTTCAGAGAGCATACACATTTATACTCCGCCTACTGGGCGGAGCCAGCAGGCAGGGATCTACCCCCGTACCTGTATTACAGGGGCCTTACCGTAAAACCCATATATACAATATAATACAACAGTGGTGACTACCACAGTGAGCCCCCCAATGCTTAGCAGCATGGAGCTGCCAATGGCTCCCAGGAACTTTCTGAGCCCAGCCCCCTCAGCAACATGGAGCAAACTGCAGCAGTTCAGCTGCATGGAAATGACCCCCTCCCTTCTCCACTTGCTCCAGAATGTCTGACATGTGGGTTCACTTTTGCACTATACCCAGGTTCAATATTCATTGTCTCATGCCACACCAACATGCAGAAACATTGCCCCAGATCCTTAGCTGCGGAGGAACGCTGGAAAATAAGCATGTGACGCCATTCTCGCTGCATGCTCTGCACTTATGCTGGGACTCCCCGGAGTTTCCGCAAGTGTAGTTCTTTTTATTTCTATAAATTTAGAGTACCCATTTCATTTTTTTCCAGTTAAGGGACAATTTAGCACGGCCAATCCACCTACCCTGCATATCTTTGGGTTGTAGGTGGAATGTGCAAACTCCACACAGCCGGGGCCGGGATTGAATCTGAGTCCTCGGTGCTATGGGGCAGCAGTGTTAACATTCTGCCACTGTGCCGTGCTGGGAAGTGTAGTTCTTGCCGTCCAACCGTCAAACCCACCAAAACAATCTCAGCAAGACACATACATTCTCACAAGGATAATACTAAATCTATGCACATGTTGCAAAATGTTCTTGTACAATGGGCAAGATTCTCCATTTGGGCGACTATATTCTCCCGCCGGAACTGAATTGCACCTGATTTGCGCTGCCGATGGAAGTACAAATCAGGAAGTGACTCACGATCCTTTGCCATGCAAACTTTTGCTTGGTGAGATTTCTGAGGGATTCTCAGGGAGTCTAACATTTGGGCCGTCATTCTTTGCAGGTGGCCTGATAGCGAGATCCCACGGCTGCTCCCGTGAATCAGCACATGGGGATTCCACACTGAATATGGTCAGAAACAATTTTTGTTTGCAACAACGATAAGTACTCTGCCCGCTAGATCCCTACCGGGTTCTCCTCTGGTCGGTGCCTTATTGGCCGACCTTTTTGACAGTCATTATCGAGGTACGCCGTCAGGAGCACAGGGAAGATGAGCATTCCCCCCCTCTCTTTCCCCCCCCCATAAGCTCATGTGGGATATTACAGGCTCCCCTCACCCCCGCAATGCTATTCAGCTCCCCCCCCCGCCCTCCGCCAACTCAATTCAGCCCTAAACCATGGATTTGGTCACCCCACCCTCCCCCTGAGTACGAGGGTGAACTGACACCAACCCCTCCCCCTCCCCCAGTGCACTCCCTACCAGACATTCTCTAATAAAGATACATCACAGGGATCCCCTAAGTAAAGAGACCCCCCCCCACAGACCCCCTAGAAAAGAGACCATTGTCAGGAAATCCCCTAGAACAGAGACCCCTGCCAGGAACCCTCCCAGGAAAGATACTCCTGTCTGGAAGCTGGACAGCAGTCCATGCAGAGGCAATGAAAAATCTCACTGCTTTAACACTCACTGGACAATACACATCCTGGTTCAGTCAGAGTAAGCAGCACCTGTCAATTCCTGGAAAGAGAAACCAGTCAGCTGGGTTTAACCCTCCTCAGATCTTTGCTTTATGGGCGATTGCTTAATTTCTCTTTTGTATTGACTTTACTGGGCTGCGATTGACAGCTTCCACACACCTCCAGCTGTTAGCATTGTTCAATTTATCTCCCTTCAAGGTTGAGTGACTTTGAAGTGGTCAACTGTGAAACGAACAACACTAAACTCTGTTTGAAGTGGTTCAGGAGCCGCCAATGAAAGCTTGATGTTTATAAACACTGTGGGTAATGGGGGTGAGGTGGGCAAGTCTTACATTGGTGTGGGGGGGGGGGGGGGGAAGGAGGATGGCCCTCTGATGCACTTTGGGGACAATTCGCTTAAAGGGTTACAACCTTGGCTCACCATGGGGTCCACCGCTTCAAATACATGCTTGACAGGATCAGCACTATTTCTCGCCCATGTGATTCCGGCCCCGAGGTCTGGAAAGCCACAAAGAACCTGGAAAATGTGGTGCCTGGTCCAATAAAGAGATAGAGTCTGAATGACCCACATGCATCCTTTCGCTGCCGCAGGGCACGATCTTCGAGCCCGACACCAGCAGCAGGAAACGCCAATCCGGTGTTCTACCCAACACTGGATTATCCACCACAATAGAAACGCTGCTACCTGCGGTGCTAGGCAGAGAATCCAGCCCAATATTGGGAAAGAGAATTAAAAAGAACAAAGAAAAGTACAGCACAGGAACAGGCCCTTTGGCCCTCCAAGCCTGTGCCAACCATGCTGCCCGTCTAAACTAAAATCTTCTACACTTCCTGGATCCATATCCCTCTATTCCCATCCTGTTCATGTATTTGTCAAGATGCCCCTTGAATGTCACTATCGTCCCTGCTTCCATCACCTCCTCCGGCAGCGAGTTCCAGACACCCACTACCCTCTGTGTAAAAAAAAAAAAAAAGTGCCTCGTACATCTCCTCTAAACCTTGCCCCTCTCACCTTAAGCTATGCCCCCTAGTAATTGACCTCTCTACCCTGGGAAAAAGCCTCTGACTATCCACTCCGTCTATGCCCCTCATAATTTTGTAGACCTCTATCAGGTCGCCCCTCAACTCCGTCGTTCCAGTGAGAACAAACCGAGTTTATTCAACTATTCTTTGAACTATAGTCCTTAAATCTGCAATAGGATTTGTTTCATTCTTTTAACATATTGAAGAATTATATGACATAATATAATGTATTTTCAGTGGCTGCAATGTGACATTGGTTACAATGTGACAAGGGCAGCATAGTAGCACAAATGGATAGCACTCTGGCTTCACAGCGCCAGGATCCCAGGTTCGATTCCCCGCTGGATCACTGTCTGTGTGGAGTCTGCACGTTCTCCCCATGTGTGCATGGGTTTCCTCCGGGTGCTCCGGTTTCCTCCCACAGTCCAAAGATGTGCAAGTTAGCTGGATTGGCCATGATAAATTGCCCTTAGTGACCAAAAAAGTTAGGAAGGATTATTGGGTGACAGGGATAAGGTTGAAGTGAGGGCTTAAATGGGTTGGTGCGGACTCGATGGGCCAAATGGCTTCCTTCTGCACTGTATGTTCTATGTTATTAGAAAGTCTAGATTTATTTTGAGTTGTTAAAAGGCCAAGATTATTCATGTGTCGCTTAGCTGGAATCTATTAAACCCCCGGCTGCTGCTGGCAATCTGGGAGAAACAAACTTGCACATGTTGTGCCTCTGTAAACTGTACTCTAAATGTGTTAGCACGTGATCTTCGGTTTCCACAGGAGATGTTTTCCAGGCCATTGGCTTGGCAGCCATCAGTGCAACATGATGAATTAAAAGGGAACATGGACTGGAGGTGAGAGAGACAGAAATGTTTCTGTAATGTAGGGGTAACATTTAATCTGCAAGAGTGCACAGACATGGTGAAGGAGGAGCATGGGCGAGGGCGAGATAGGAGAAGAGGGTGTTTAAACCAGAAAATTGACAGTATGTCAGAAAGCTGACTTCCTTGTTTCACTGAATCACTTTAGGCTGCATGTCAACAACTCCCTTAGGGGAGGTGGGTTGCCAATAAACATGTTCATTGCTCAATTACAGCAAAACAGACATAATCTTTTGACTTTAATGTCGGGTCCTTGTGTTACCCAAATTTTCTGAAAGTAAGGCAGGTAGACAGCAGTAAAAAATGGGGCTAAATCAACCTCGGGGGAAATGTGCATGCGGACCAAGATAACTGCAGTCTGTTGATAACCGACATTTAGCTTCACACCAGTAGCCGCAAAGGAAACAGCAGGGTGGCGACCATCAGACAGACAACCAGCAGGGAGATTACTTGCAGGAGACGCAACACATGAAACAGGACCTGCAGACACAGGCTGTGTGTCGTTAACATGCCTGGGCACCACAGTGTCTTTGGTGGCTCAGGATGTCATTTCAGGAGATGGCACACATCTGCAGTAGCAAAAGAAGATGGCCTTCTGCTGGGTTTGGTGATCATGTGTTACCAGTGGATTTCAAAGTCATTATTGTCTTCAACCATTTTGTCTCTGACTCTTTCCCGTGCTTTGTCAAAGGCACATCTTGGGTTTGCAGTTTTTTAATAATTCATTCACGGGATGTAGACATCACTGGCTGATCCAGAATTTATTGCCCATCCCTAATTTCCATTGAGAAGTTGGTGGTGAGCTGCCTTCTTGAACCACTACAGTGCACGTGATGTGAGTACACCCATAGTGCTGTTAGGGACGGAGTTCAGGGGCGAAATTCTCCGACCCCCACGCAGGGTCGGAGAATCGCCCGGGGCTGCCGAAAATCCCGCCCCCGCCGTGGCAGAAATTCTCCGCCACCCGGGAATTGGCGGGGGCGGGAATCACTCCACGCCGATCGGCGAGCCCCCCGCGGTGATTCTCTGGCCCGTGATGGGTCGAAGTCCCACCGTTGGGAGGCCTCTCCCACCGCCGAGGTTTGAACCACCTCTGGTGGCGGCGGGATCGGCGGCGCGAGCGTGCCCCCCGGGGTCCTGGGGGGCACGCGGGCCGATCGGACCCCAGGGAGTGCCCCCCACGGTGGCCAGGCCTGCGATCGGGGCCCACCGATCGGTGGACGGGCCAGTGACGTGGGGGCACTCTTTTTCTTCCGCCGCCACCACTGCCTCCACTATGGCGGAGGCGGAAGAGAATACCCCAGCGTGCATGCGCCGGTGGTGACGTCAGCGGCAGCTGCCGCTAACGTCACCATCGGCGCATGCGCGAACTGGCGAAGGCCTTTCGGCCAGCCCCGGCGCCAGGCGGCGGGCGTCAAAGGCCGCTGGTGCCGGTTTTGGCACCAGTCGGCGTGGTGCCAACCGCTCCAGCGCGGGCCTAGCCCCCAAAGGTGCGGAGAATTCCGCATCTTTGGGGAGGCCCAACGCCGGAGTGGTTGGCGCCACTCCCCTACGCCGGGACCCCCCGCCAGGCCGGGTAAAGGAGAATCCCGGCCCAAGAATTTGACGCAGCGACAATGAAAGAATTGTGATATATTTCCAAGTAGGTATGGTGAGTGACTTTGAGGAGAACTTCCAGGTGGTGGTGTTCCCAAGTATCTGCTGCACGTGTCCTTGTAGATGGTAGTGATCGTGAGTTTGAAGGTGCTGAACAAGGAGACTTGAGAAGTTGCTGCAGCACATTTTGTAGATGGTGAAGGAAGAAAATGTATGTCGATAAAGTGCAAATTAATCATGTTGCTTTGTCTTGGAGAGTGTCAAACATCTTGATTGTCATTGGAGCTGTACTCATCCAGGCAAGTGGAAAGTTTTCCCATACATTCCTGACTTTTGCCTTGTCGATTGTGGGCAGTCTTTGGGGAATAAGGTGGTGAGTTGCCCACTGCAGGATTCCTCGACTCTGACCTATTCTTGTAGCCACGTGTATGACTCATCCAGTTCAGTTACTGGTGATCCGCAAGATGTTGATAGTGGGGGATTCAGCGATGGCAATGCCATTGAATGTCAAAGGGAAAGGGTGATGGTTAGATTCTCTCTAATTGGAGATGATCATTGCCTGGTATTTGTGTAGTAGAAATGTTACTTGCCACTTATCAGCCCAAGCTGGATATTATTCAGATCTTTCTGCAGTTTGGATATGGACTGTGTCAATATCTGAGCAGTCGTAAATGGTGTGCAATGATCAGCGAACATCCCCACTTCTCACCTTATGATGGAAGCTGGTTATTGATGAAGGTGATTGAATCCAGTACATTACTCTGAGCAACTCCTGCATTATTAATGAGTTGTTAACCAGGCTTGGCAATTGTGTCAACATTAGCACTGATGATTTCAGTCAGAATGAGTGGTGCTCAGCTTAATAGTGCTGGCTGGCTTCCTACAGTTCCAGGGCACCATCAACTGAAGGCATGTGGCAATTAGGGCACCCATAGCTCACCCAGATGTGTACCGTAAGTACAAGGATTGACACTTCACTGTTGTTCAGCTGGTTGTTAACAACAGAGATGTTTATGTAAGTGTGCATGACCATCCCAGGCAGCTGCCATGATGATTTCACTCTGCAGCAATCAAACTCCCATGATCTCTGGAGAGCAGCACGGGGGATGCAGTGGTTAGCACTGCTGCCTCATGGTGCCTAGGTCCCAGGTTCGATCCCTGCTCTGGGTCACTGTTCGTGTGGAGTTTGCACATTCTCCCCGTGTTTGCGTGGGTGTCACCCTCACAACCCAAAGATGTGCAGGCTAGGTGGATTGGCCACGCTAAATTGCCCCTTAATTGGAAAACATAAATGGGTATTCTAACTTAAAAAAATACTCCCATGATCTCCTCTAAATTAAGGAGTGGCTGCTGGGTGACAAGAGACACCGTGAAGCCGAGCGAGCCCCAACTTTTTGTGTTTGGCCTCATCAGAAGCCAAGTTTTAGAGTAATTAACAATGGAACTGTCCATATTCGGGGATGCTGATAGAGGAGTTTTGCATGTTATCTCTCAGTTACGTTTCTGTATGACGTTAGTAGGATGTTTGTTGACTATCTGCTTCTGCTAAATTTACAACCAGTCATCAGATGTTAATGAGAAGAACTTTGGAGGCTTGACTGAGCTGGCATTACATTTCCCCCATGCTGACTCAATGCTCAGATCATGAGCAGGATTCTCTGTCGGCTGATGCCGGAATCGGGAAACGTGATTGGGCGGAGAATCAATTCTGACGCCGTAATCGTGTCGGGTGCAGGTTTCACGTCAAATCGCAATTCTCCGGTGCCTCGACAGCAGCGTCAATGTGTTCCACTCGGCACTACAGTAAACATTGGCATGTCATTAGTGGGCCTAGACTGGTATTCTCCGGTGTTTCCATGACACTCTGCCTCCACTGGGGGGGAGTTCCTGTTGGTGAGGTTCACTTGTGCTTTTAAAAATCGAGAAGCAGGCGCCGTGGCTGATGATGGGAAGAGAGATGAGTTAGGACATGGAGAGGTGCGATCGTGGGCTGCCAGGATGGACACTAGCCTAGCTGGCTGGAGAGGACCGGGGGGGGGGGGGGGGGGGGGGGGAATACGCCGGGGGGGGAGGAGGGCATGGGAGGAGGGGGCTGAACCCCCACGGGACTGGGACGGTGTCCAGGCACAGTCCACCATTTCAGAGGCCTGCAAGACAGTCAACTTCTTGCTGCGCACCACATTGACAACTCACTTTGGCCCCTGGTTCTGTGAGATGCACCAGCCATATGGGTGCCCCAATCAACTATCCCCGTACCCCACCCTCTGCCATACCACACCCCCCCAACCAGCCGGAGGCATCACGCAGCCACCCCAAGGACAAAGCCCACAGTAGCCCATACAGGAGATGACGGAGAGGGGCCGCAGAACGTACCGCAGGCAAGGGCATCACCAACCGATGATACCCCTGACAGAAGGGATGGACACCAGGACCAGTGGCCAACTCCGTGCCGGGCACCGACGGGGCCAGGGGTGTGGAGATGTGAGAGGAGGCATGTGGGGCAGAGTCTGCAGTGCCAACCGGAGCCACCTTGAAGCCCGCTGAACCTGATTGGGCACTGGGGTACGCACCATTCAAAACCATCCTAACATGTCGGCCTTTCATTCCCTACAGAAAATGGATATTGGAATTCAACCAGCCATTGTGGCCTTCCTCGTTATCGCTACAGCCCTAAAGGATGCACTGTGGCTGTATGAGCTGGAGTTGCTCGAGGAGGAGGAAGTTGCAGCAGCAGAGCCTGCCAGTGGAACAGGAAGCAGCTGGTGATGATAGAGAGCTGGCCATCCAACAGGCCAAGGAGGTGGAGGAGAAGGTGCAAAGGAGGTGCTGCATGAGGCCTCGCATGTAACGGCGCCCCCTGTCATTTGAGGATCTGCCGGACCGGGTGTGCCGTCAAAGACTCCGGCTGAGCAGGGGGCAGTGCGACATATATGCCAATCATGGTGCATCTGGCACTGCAGGGGAATGGGGGAGGACACCCGCTCACAGTGACCGTCAAGATGACGGTATGCCTGAATGCCACGGGCTATTTCCAAAGCACCGAGTGGGGACCTGTCCGGGATCCTATAGAGCTCGGTGCACAAGTGCATCTGTGCTGTCACGGAGGCTCTATATGCCCAGTCGGCATAATACATCCATTTCAATGTGGACTGAGCCCACCAGGATGCCCGACCAATGGGGTTAGCCGTCATCGCCAAGATGCCCTGGGTCCAGGGGGTGATCGGTGGGATGCATATCGCGCCATGAGCCCCTGCAGATGACAGGCCGCTCTATACAAACCAAAAGGGGTTCCACTCGATGAACATGCAGCTGGTGTGTGAACATCAGATGTGCATCATACATGTTTGCGCCCAATACCCAGGCAGTGTGCACAACGCCTTCATCCTGACACGCTGAACGATTCCTGACCTCTTCGAAGCGTACCCCTATCTGGGGGGCCGGCTCCTGTATGACAGGGGTTATCCACTGTAGTCTTGGATGATTAACCTATCTGGAGGCTGCAGACCACCTGGAGACCCGCTACAACTTCGACCATGCAGCGACCAGGAGCGTGATCGAGTGGTACTTCGGCATCCTCAATAGAAGGGGCCCTCCAGTACAGCATTGGGAGAGTCGCCCACATCGTGGTGTCCTGCTGCATCCTACACAACATCATGCAGCAGATGAGCAATGTGCTGGAGGAGGAGGATGCATGCCAGGCATCGTCCGACGAGAAGGATGCAGGGAAGGTCAGGATCCCCGGACAGTGCATCAGGAATATAGATGGCCTGCTGTGATCCCTGCCCTACGACTTAATTCCCTTTTGGTGGGTGTCTTCTGGGGCAACCGGGCCAGTTTAGGCAAGGCTGTTGCTCGGCTGGTGTGGTGCCACCCTGTTCTGCCCGCTGCCCACCAGCCGCTGTGACTGTGTCACCACCTTCTGTTCCTTGCCACATCAGCCAGTGATTGTGTCATGCCCCTCTGGGTCTGGGCCACCTCCATCTGTGTCTGTGCCACGTCGGCCAGCGCCTGGGCATGCCGCCGATGAGGGTGTGGGGGTAGTGTTGGTGGAGTTGGCACATGTATCATCCCAACTCAGCTGGGTCTCCACTCTGATGACTGCCCTTCCTGGGTACCTGGGTCTCAAGCTCGGCGTTGGTAAAATGGGGTGCTGCTCTCGTCGCTGCCATCTTGTTGGCTGGGATGGTGTGTGTGGGGAGTGAAATGTTTTTATGCGGCTGCGGCTTGTCGGCTTCCTGAGTGTCACTTGCGAATCCCGCGCCTTTTCTCATTGGAATTGATTGTGTTCCACGTGGCGTCGGTGCTAGCCCCTCAATGGTTGTTGATTTGGTCGAGGTGCGGCGCCATGTTTATTGTCGTAGTACTCTGTGATTTCTGCCCCGGCGTCAACATTTTGGGTGGGATTCTCCATCCTGTTGCACCTGTTTTCTGGTGCGGCGCACCGCCACCTACAGCGGAATCCTCCAGCCTGGCAGCCAGTCAATGGGGTTCCTCATTGGGGGCACCACCATGCCGTCGGAAAATCCACAGGCCTGAGTGTTCAGCCGGCTAAGCGGAGGATCCCGATCACAGAGATTCCAGCCCAGAGGCCCAGGAATGGAGAAATCCATTGCATAACTGTATGGTCAGACCAGCTGTGTTTGTCCTTATCCTTGTTATCTGTTTGAAACAACTGAGCGGTCTGTTGGATCACTGCTGAGGCCAATTAAGAGTCAACTATATTACAAATAAGGTATTTTCTTTTCATAATTGCACACGTTGGAGCTCTCTTGAAATCAATTAATAATAAACAAGTTCTCCATCATAAGCCAGCTAAATATAAGAAGATCTTGGAAAAGTAATTCAAAGTTTGTATCCAGTTGGGTGGCACAGAGGCACAGCGCTACGGAACTGGATTTAATTCCAGTCACTGTCGGTGTGGAGTTGGTGCGTTCTCCACGTGTCTGCGTGGGTTTCATCCGGGTGCTCCGGTTTTCTCCCACAGTCCAAAGAAGAGCAGGTTAGGTGGATTGGCCACGATAAATTGCCCCCGAGTGTGTCTTGGGACGTGCAGGTTGGGTTGTAGGATTACGGGTATTGGGTGGGAGGGGGTGGGGGTGTGTGCGTGGAGTGGACATGTTTACAGTGCTCTTTCGAAGTGTCGGTGCAGGCTTGATGGGCTGAATAGCCTCCGTGCACTGTCGGATTCTATAAATACAGTATTAACTCATTTTGGTCACAGAGCTCTAAAACAGGTAGATTCCATTGAATCCCTATTGTGCAGAAGGAGGCCTTTTGGCCCATCGAGTATGCACCTACACTCTGAAACAGAGCACGACCTAGGCCCAATCCTCCGCCCTGTGTCCATAACCCTGTAACCCCATCTACCTTTTGAAAACTAAGACGCAATTTAGCATGGTCAATCCACCTAATCCGCAAATCTTTGGTCTGTGGGAGGAAACTGGAGCACCCAGAGGAAACCCACGCAGACACGGGGAATGTGCAAACTCCACCCAAGGTTGGAATTGAACCTGGGTCTCTGACGCTGTGAGACAGCAGTGCTAACCATGGTGCCACCGTACTCCCTCAGCAATTGCAGTCCATTGATTGCATTCTCCTCTAGGTTTCCAAAATGATTTTCTATTTGGTCAGCAAGGCTGTGATAATTGACAATTTATCTAATTACGGAGGAAGGGTGAGCATGAAGTTTAAATAAAAGCTATTGGGCGCGATTCTCCGTTGCCCGATGGCGAAATCGGAAACGGCAATCAAGCAGATAATGGCTCCCGAATTCACGGCAGGCCCCAGTTTGCCGTTGGGTCGCGATGCTCCGCCCCTTCCAAATCGGCGTCATCGAGACGCACGAGACGTGCACCGCGCGCAGTCGCAACCCCATTGGAATTTCATTAGCGGGCCCACCGGTGATGCTCCGCCTCCGAAGGCCCGAGTTCCCAACGGTGGTCTCAGTGGTTGTGGGTCTGGTGTGGCGGCTGTGGAGAGACAGAGAGAGGGCGTACGGACAGTGTCCAGCACCGCCCTACTCAGCCGAGATCCGTGCCGCTTCTGCCAGCGCTGGTGGAGTGGTTGGGGGTGGCCAGGAGATTGGCTGTGGGGTCAGGGTGGGCGGGTATATGGTACAGCAAAGACGGCGCCATCTTTTCTGGCGCAATTTGTGCATGTGTGGAGGGTGTCGGCGTATGCGCGGCTGCAGCTTGTCAACCCAGCGCATATGCAGCATGGACCCGGCGATTCTCCAACCATTTTCCGCATGTTCCGTGGGTGTTTCGCATTCCGCCGGTGCTAGCCCCTCACCGGTAGCGTAATTGGTGTGTGTTTCGTGCCAATTTTCCCGGTGTGAAACACCACGGATCTACCATTGGCGTCGCACTTAGCCTCAGGAAAGGAGAATCCAGCCCATTGTTTTTCTTGTTAAGTGTAAACCACTGAACAGAAAATACATCAGGTCATCTTCAGAAAACTGGAATACTGAGAATTTGCGAACAAGCAAAGGAAGAAATGGCCAGAAATCTTCGAATTGAAATAAGGCACACAGTGACAGGACAAGATAATTAACAAAGAACAAAGAACAAAGAAAAGTACAGCACAGGAACAGGCCCTTCGGCCCTCCAAGCCCATGCCGACCAAGCTGCCCGTCTACACTAAAATCTTCTGCACTTTTCTGGGTCCGTATCCCTCTATTCCCATCGTATTCATGTATTTGTCAAGATGCCCCTTAAATGTCACTATCGTCCCTACTTCCACCACCTCCTCTGGCAGCGAGTTCCAGGCACCCACTACCCTCTGTGTAAAAAAAACTTACCTCGTACATCTCCTCTAAACCTTGCCCCTCGCACCTTAAATCTATGCCCCCTAGTAATTGACCCCTCTATCCTGGGAAAAAGCCTCTGACTACCCACTCAGTCTATGCCCCTCATAATTTTGTAGACCTCTATCAGGTCGCCCCTCAACCTCCGTCGTTCCAGTGAGAACAAAGCGAGTTTATTCAACCGCTCCTCATAGCTAATGCCCTCCATACCAGGCAACATCCTGGTAAATTTCTTCTGCACCCTCTCTAAAGCCTCCACATCCTTCTGGTAGTGTGGCGACCAGAATTGAACACTATACTCCAAGTGTGGCCTAACTAAGGTTCTATACAGCTGCAACATGACTTGCCAATTCTTATACTCAATGCCCCGGCCAATGAAGGCAAGCATGCCATATGCTTTCTTGACTACCTTCTCCACCTGTGTTGCCCCTTTCAGTGACCCTGTGGACCTGTACACCTAGAGCTCTCTGACTTTCAATACTCTTGAGGGTTCTACCATTCACTGTTTCTTCCCGACCTGCATTAGACCTTCCAAAATGCATTACCTCACATTTGTCAGGATTAAACTCCATCTGCAACCTCTCCGCCCAAGTCTCCAAATGATCTAAATCCTGCTGTATCCTCTGACAGTCCTCATCGATATCCGCAATTCCACCAACCTTTGTGTCGTCTGAAAACTTACTAATCAGACCAGTTATATTTTCCTCCAAATCATTTATATACAGTAGTCCCCCGTTATACCGCGCTCCGCAATACCGCGGTTCGCGATATACGGCGGGGGGGCTTATGGACCCCGACTGTCAGCTTCCCTCTCCGGATCAAAGTGAGCCGGCCGCTGAAATTGACACTGCCGGCTGATTTGAGGGAGATTCAGTGAGAGAGGAGGTGGTGGTTGAGGTAGGGTGGGGGTGGGGGTGGCGGTGTGGAGAAAGGCCTGAACTGCAGGGGTTTGGGACCGAGGAGAGATGCGACTCTCTTGTTCCCAAACCACCAAGTTGACAGCCCTGACACCTAAAACTGAATCCCAGCCTTGCCTTTGAAACTGACATGCAGCGCAGGGTGCAAGCACGTGTGGCAGATGGGGTGCAGACAGCAAGACCTTGTAAGTTCCTGGTAAGTTTCTGTGGGTTGTTTTAATTAGATCCACGATGGGGGTTTTAAATTTATTTAAAAATCTATGCATGCGCTTCCCATTGTGAGTCTACGGGGGTCTGACCTCTCCCCCCGCCCCCCGTAGACTCACAATGGGAAGCGCATGCATAGATTTTAAAATAAATTTAAAACCCCCATCGTGGATATCCGCGGCTCGGATGCAACGCGGGTGGCTGTCTTGGACCCCAACACCCACGTTATAAAGGGGGACTACTGTATACTACGAACAGCAAAGGTCCCAGCACTGATCCCTGCGGAACACCACTAGTCACAGCCCTCCAATTAGAAAAGCACCCGTCTATTGCTACTCTCTGCCTTCTATGAACTCGCCAGTTCTGTATCCACCTTGCCAGCTCACCCCTGATCCCGTGTGACTTCACCTTTTGTACCAGTCTACCATGAGGGACCTTGTCAAAGGCCTTACTGAAGTCCATATAGACAACATCCACTCAATCATCTTTGTGACCTCTTCGAAAAACTCTATTAAGTTAGTGAGGCCTACAATATTTCTCGTTATTCAAGGTTCCCAAAATTTGCCGTATTTATCCTTCTTCCGCACAGGAACATGCCGGTCCTGAATTTGTTTCAACTGACATTTGAAAGCCTCCCACATGTCAGATGTTGATTTACCCTCAAACATCCTCCCCCAATCTAGGTTCTTCAGTTCCCGCCTAATATTGTTACAATTAGCCTTCCCCCAATTTAGCACATTCACCCTAGGACCACTCTTATCCTTGTCCACCAGCACTTTAAAACTTACTGAATTGTGGTCATTGTTCCCGAAATGCTCCCCCAATTGAAACTTCTACTACCTGGCCAGGCTCATTCCCCAATAACAGGTCCAGTACAGCCCCTTCCCTAGTTGGACTGTCTACATATTGTTTTAAGAAGCCATCCTGGATGCTCCTTACAAACTCTGCCCCGTCCAGGCCTCTGGCACTAAGTGAGTCCCAGTCAATATTGGGGAAGTTGAAGCCACCCATCACAGCAACCGTGTTGTTTTTACTCGTTTCCAAAATCTATCTACCTATCTGCTCCTCTGTCTCCCGCTGGCTGTTGGGAGGCCAGTAATAAACCCCCAACATTGTGACTGCACCCTTCTTATTCCTGATCTCTACCCATATAGCCTTGCTGCCATCTGAGGTGTCCTCCCGTAGTACAGCTGTGATATTCTCCCTAACAAGTAGCGCAACTCCGCCACTCCTTTTTCATCCCCCTCTATCCCGCCTGAAACATCTAAATCCTGGAACATTTATCTGCCAATCCTGTCCTTCCCTCAACCAGGTCTCTGTAATGGCAACAACATCCAAGTTCCAAGTACTAATCCAAGCTCTAAGTTCATCTGCCTTACCCATAATACTTCTTGCATTAAAACATATGCACTTCAGGCCACCAGACCAGCTGTTTTCAGCAACATCTCTTTGTCTGCTCTTCCTCAGAGCCATACTGGCCCTATTCCCTCATTCTCCCTCAATGCTTTCACCTTCTGACCTATTGCTCCGATACCCACCCCCCTGTCTGTCATATTGTTTGATTTAAGTTTTCAATTACTATATACAAGTGTCCTAAAATATGCTTATTACCATTATAGACAGTATAGATTCTAAATGGGGAAATGTACAGGAGGCCAATTTGAATTCTGTTGTGGATTCTGAAATCCGTGAAGGCCTAAGGAAAAGTTGGGAATGGGAGTGGGCTATTTCACAGGATGAGCCTATTTGGCCATTTAATGGGGTCATGGCTGATCTGAATCCTAACTCCATGTACCTATTCCTGCCCCATTTTTCTTGATCCCTTTGGTTAGATTGGATAGATTCAGAAAGGATGTTCCCGGTGGTTGGGGTGTCTCGAACAAGGGATCTTAGTTTGAGGATAAGGGCTAAACCTTTTAGGACTGAGGTAAGGAGAAATTTCTTCACCCAGAGAGTGGTGAATCTGTGGAATTCACTACCGCAGAAAGTAGTTGAGGCCAAAACGTTGTGTTGTTTCAAGAAGGAATTAGATATATCTGTTGGGGCTAAAAGGGATCAAGGGATATGGAGGGAAGGTGGGATCAGGGTATTGAATTTGATGATCAGCCATGATCATAATGAATGGCGGAGCAGGCTCGCAGGGCCGAATGGCCTTCTCCTGCCTCTATTTTCCATGTTTCTATGTTTTTTTTTATAAATTTAGATTATCCAATTATTTTTTCCAATTAAGGGGCAATTTAGCGTGGCCAATCCACCTACTCTGCACATTTTTTTGGGTTGTGGGGGCGAAACCCACGCAGACACGGGGAGAATGTGCAAACTCCACACGGACAGTGACCCAGAGCCGGGATCGAACCTGGGACCTCAGTGCCGTGAGGCGGTTGTGCTAACCACTAGGCCACCGTGCTGCCCCATGTTTCTATGATAACAGAAGTCTAACAATCTCAGTTTTAACATGAGCAATTGATCTTGTATCAGTTGCCATTGGTTTGAATGGGGCCAAGCTTCGACCGCCTTTGCAGGAAGAGGTTTTACTTTCATTTCAGAAGGTCAAATTTTTACACTTACAACCCCTCATCGTAGACTCCCACCGAGGTGTAAATAGTTTCTCCCATCCTATCTGTTCTCCTTAATAACTTGAACTGCAATCAAATCACCCCTTAATCTTTCGGGTAGCCTGCCCTCAGATATTAAGCAATTGCCCAGATTTTGTGGTCAGCTGCAAAGCAACGTTTTCGCTGCTTACGGTGAAGAAAGTAATGCACAATGACCCAGAGATCTCAGTGGCATAGAATTCCCTTTTCCTGACAGCAGTTTAATTCTGGCACCAAGTCAAGGACATTTCTAGCGAAGTGGCAGCTGGTGTCAGCAAGCTGGGTAAGCAGTCAATCACAATTGAATTACTCTCACAGGCAGCAAGCTCGAAGGCTAAAAGCACTTTATCCTTCAGTTTTCAGTTGCATTTTCAGATCGGGAAATCGATTCTGATTGGTTTACAGAGGAGCTGAAATATATCACCAAACATTTTTAAAAAAAGAAATGGGAATGTTTGTTGTATTGAAGAAATTTGATTTTCCACAAAAATATAATTAGCATTTTGAGGTCAATGATGGTGTTTAGCAATAATTAAGAAATTGGTACATCATTAAAAACCTAATTACGCACAATTCAACAAGATGTCAAAGAGTCAACCAGACTCGAAACCTCAGCTCCACTCTCTCTTCACAGATGCTGTCAGACCTGCTGAGATTGCGCAGCATTTTCTGTTTTTGTTTCAGATTCCAGCATCCACAGTAATTTGTTTTTATCAACAAGATGTGTCTTTGCCAAAGGTTTTTATAGCCAGACTAATAGTGTAAAAGTGGAAGTTCTTGTTAATTCATAGATTTCCTGTTGATTGCAGTGAGTGGAAGGGGCAGTTGAGGGAAGGAGGGTGTTGGAGTAAGGGCCGAGGAATTAGGACATTCACAGGTGAAGCTTGCAATTGCTGACCGCAACCTTTAAAATTCCAAGTTATTCTGCATATGTGCAAACTCCTGAAGTTGATGTATTTTTCAGTGGAGTAACGACAGCAAACTCTTGTCAGAATCTCCATGATGACAAACGCAAAACCCAAGCCAGCGGAAAACCTGTCATTGCAACAGTTTTGATTACTTTTATGAAAAAGAATTTGTATTTTGTGCATCATCGCTCAAGTGCTTCAGTACTCTGTGACTAATAGTTTTCTATATATGATTCAATGAACTGAAGCTGTCTATTCCAGTTTCTGGTAGTAGGCATACTGTCACAGGCACTTGATGCGACCAGGTAAGAAGGAGTGAACTATCTCCCCTCGATTTGGCCTCCTCAGTTAGTCACAATAAAGGGCTATCTCTCTTTTTCACAAGGATATATATTTTTCAAATCAGAATGTATTTATTTAAGCAGTGAGCAATAAAGAGTCAACCAAACAATGTTTAAGTCAAAGAAGGAACAGATTTATTAATCACTAAACCCGCGAGGAAAAAATAATAAAAATGCAATGTCTCATACACACACACACATACACACACACACACACACACGTATCAGAAGTAAAGGAAGTTAGAGTCCAATAAAAACAAAGTTAAAAGAATATATGGTTAAATATCCTTTCATTGTCTTTGAGGTATAGATTTTTAACTGTTGCGGCTGATTTAGATTAACTGGTTTCATAGAATTTACATAGAATTTACAGTGCAGAAGGAGGCCATTCAGCCCATCGTGTATGCACCGGCTCTTGGAAAGAGCACCCTACCCAAGCCCACACCACCCTATTCCCATAACCCAGTAACCCCACTCAATCAACACAAAGGACTATTTTCAATTTTTGGACACTAAGGGCAATTTAGCATGGCCAATCCAACTAACCTGCACATCTTTGGACTGTGGGAGGAAACCGGAGCACCCGGAGAAAACCCACGCACACACAATCTCTCCCTTAATGCCAGCAAAACTAAAGAGCTGGTCATCGACTTCAGGAAGCATAGTACTGTACACACCCCTGTCAGCATCAACGGAGCTGAGGTAGAGATGGTGAGCAGCTTCAAATTCCTAGGGGTGCACATCACCAAAAATCTATCCTGGTCCACTCATGTCGACGCTATCACCAAGAAAGCACAACAGCGCCTTTACTTCCTCAGGAAACTAAGGAAATTTGGCATGTCCACATTAACCCTTACCAACTTTTACAGATGCACTATAGAGAGCATCCTCTCGGGCTGCATCACAGCCTGGTATGGCAACTGCTCGGCCCAGGACCGCAAGGAACTTCAGAGAGTCGTGAATACCGCCCAGTCCATCACACGAACCTGCCTCCCATCCATCGATTCCATCTACACCTCCCGCTGCCGGGGGAAAGCAGGCAGCATAATCAAGGATCCCTCCCACCCGGCTTACTCACTTTTCCAACTTCTTCCATCGGGCAGGAGATTCAGAAGTCTGAGAACACGGACGAAAAGACTCAAAAACAGCTTCTTCCCCACTGTCACCAGACTCCTAAACGACCCTTTTATGGACTGTCCTCATTAATACTACACCCTGTCTGCTTCATCCGATGCCAATGCTTATGTAGTTACATTGTATATATTGTGTAGCCCTATTATGTATTCTCATGTACTTTCTTGAATTCTGTTCAATTCCCTTTCTTCCAATGTACTGAATGATCTGTTGAGCTGCTTGCAGAAAAATACTTTTCACTGTACCTCGGTACACGTGACAATAAACAAATCCAATCCAATCCAATCCAGAATGTGCAGACTCCGCACAGACAATGACCCAGCCGGGAATCGAACCTGGGACCCTGGTGCTATGAAGCAATTGTGCTAACTGTTGTGCTACCGTGCTGCCATAGATGTGATCATGTAGAAGATGTTGCAATTATTATGAAACTTTTGTTTGCTGGTGGATTTCTAGTGAAGTTGTGGGCAGCACGGTGGCGCAGTGGGTAGCACTGCAGCCTCACGGCGCCGAAGTTCCAGGTTCGATCCCAGCTCTGGATCACTGTCCATGTGGAGTTTGCTCATTCTCCCCGCGTTTGCGTGGGTTTCGCCCCCACAACCCAAAGATGTGCAGGGTAGGTGGATTGGCCATGCTGAATTGTCCCTTAATTGGAAAAATGAATTGGGTACTCTAAATTTTAAAAAAAGTTGGGATCTGAACTTGTTCCAAAAGGGAGAGGGAGCGAGACCAGTTTTCAGTTTGTTTCCTCTGCTGAAAGCTTTCTTGTAATTCTCTGCAGTGGTTGCAGCCTAGCCTTGAAATACTTCACCCATTGTGCATTTTCAGGAGGTTTTGGGTGCGTCTGTATGTGGGAGCCATTGTTCCAATATCCAGCACTTTGCATCTTTAATGTCTCTTCCTTAGATAGTGATGAGTACATAGAATCATAGAAATCCTACACTGCAGAAGGGGGCCATTCTGCCCATCGCGTCTGCATGGCCCTTACTCCAATAGAGCACCCTGCTTAGGCCCAAGCCCCCTCCCCTCTCTCTGTAATCCCACCTAACCTTTGGGCAATATTAGCATGGCCAGGTCACCTAACGTGCACATCTTTGGATTGTGGCAGGAAACCGGAGAACCCAGAGGAAACCTACGCAGACACAGGGAGAATGTGTAAAGTCCACACAGACAGTGACCAGAATTGAACCCGGGTCTTTGGCGCTGTGAGGCAGCACTCATAACCACTGTGCTACCGTGACACCCACTAAGCTACTGTGCCGCTCACTGAGTTTCAATGGTTTCCTTCACATTCCCCTAAGGGTGACTTGATTGTTTATCACTTTCAACTTGAAAGATAGCCTTGCCTTTTTAAGCAGTTTGTTTGTCTAATTTCAAATGGCAACATTTCCAGCCAGTTGAAAGTTTGAAACTCATATTTTCAAATTTTAAAATGTTAAAATTTAAATGCCTTGTCACAGCCCTTGGTACAATGTAAGGTCAAATGGTCTCCACATTTAATGAAAGCTGGCTTTGTATAATAATCCCAATATTTGCTGTTACGGACCAGGGTTTAGAGAACCCCAAAGTGTATCATGGAGTTCACCTGACCCACAACTTTTACTAGATTGTGGTATGGGGAGAACACGGCCCACTCTACAGGTGTGGTGCAGCAGAAATGGAAAAAGTATTTTTTAAAGCAAAACAATCGTTATTCTATGAACTCAAGTTAACCTTTTTAAAATATACACTGAACAACTTAGCAACCATTAATTCAAATACAACCCCCAAAGAATACAGCACTAAGTAATCCGTAACCTGTCCTTTTAACATCCAGAAGACTTATGAAACACCTTTTAACGGAAGCACATTAGTTTTACATTCACTACTGAGAACATTTATAATTCTGAATTCACCAAATGATCAAGAGATAGTATTTTGATGGCAGAGAGAACAGCAGTACACCTGCTTGGTCTGGCTTCAGCTCCAACACTGAAAACAAAACTAAAACACACCCTGCAGCCTGCTCAAAAACAAAAGTAAAAAGCTGGCAGACAGCCCAGCTCCACCCACTCTCTGACATCACTGCAATAATAAACCCATTTCTTAAAGGTACTCTCACTACCGATATTTATATACACACCCATTTATAAACACTCATTTCTTAAAGGTACTCTCACATGACATTGCTAAAAAAAATCACCTTGTTTATACTATCAAACCTCCGTTTGACCTGATTATTTATTTCAGTAATTTTCTGTCAAATGTCTTCTTTATTTTTTTTACTTTAAATAAAAGAAGAACATTCTGAGAAAATGACATAACTCGTGACAGGGCCTACATAAAGTCTCCCTGATGGCATCTCTTTCATCATTGAGACAATAGTAAGGCAGATGCAGTTTGAAAATATTTCCATTAGTCGGGTGTTGTCACAACAGAAGGTTATTCATCCTTCAATTATTTCTTCTGCATGATTCAGGTTTATTCACCAACAATTTTTAATAGAAATATATGCATATATATAGATTCAGAAAACGACCATTTTCAGCTCGCATTAACTCACAAGTAAACATTACAACCTGATTCCTGGCTCCTGTATTGATGCAACCTGACTAGCTATAGGCTGCCCATTCAGCCATGAATTTCCAAACATTGAGAGATTATTTCAAAGGGCACTGGGCTATCTTTATACTATTCTCATGCAGTGGACTGCATGTAACATCTCTATTTGTATATTCTCATCACTAGTTGCTCCCATCATCTTTGGCCTGTGTTATTTGCCTGTGGTAGGGTTGTCTCCCCACATTGCTGTTACTCTGCACATTTACTTGATGATTGTAAAGTTAAGGTTGCTTAATAATTCATATCTGGCTTTTCCCACTAAAGTGTTAATAAATACATCTGCTAGAAGGTTGAAAAAAAAGGTTTTTGAGTCCAATGATGTGCAGGTTAGGTAGGGTTACGGGGATAGGGAGGATGAATGGGCCTGGGCAGAGTGCTCTTTCAGAGGGTCAATGCAAACTTGATGGGCCAAATTGCCTCCTTCTGCATTGTAGGGATTCTATGGATTCCGATGAACATGTGTCCAATTAGATGCTACAATCCTGCATGCTTGGTAGAGAAAAAAATGAACTTCCAATTGTAAACTATAGTTTGACAAACAGTAATCCAGACTCAAAACTTTAGCTCCCTTCTCTCTCCACAGATGCTGTCTGACCTGTTGGGATTTTCCAATATTTTTGGATTTTGTAAACTATTGAACCTGACTGTGGGAGTTCACATCTTGGAGAAAATAATGATACCAAATTTGACACAGGCAGACCCAAAATGAACAACAGGCACAATTCTGTCAAAGTGCATGTTATCTTTCAAATGTCAAGTCAATTTTTTTCTTCAACATAAGATGGTACAGAACCAAACTGTTGAGTTAGTCAGAGACCCTATTGTTGAAGGAAAATAAGAACAGGAATAGCTATTAAGCCCACCCAAATCTGTTTGACCATTCAATTAGATCATCATTGATCTTTAACTTGAGTGCATCTACCCTTCCCAGTTTCATAACTGTTAATTCACTTGCCAGACAATTCTCAGTTTGAAATGTTCAATTGCCCAACTTCAATTGCTTTTTGGGGAAAAGGAATTCCAGATTTTCACTGCACCGTGTGGAAAGATGCCCTTCCTGACAGCACCACTGAATGGCTGAGCTCGCATTTTAATGTTATTCCTCTTCCACCTGAGGAAATAGTTTCCCTCCACCTATTCTTCTAACTGCTTTAAGCATTGTGAACATCTCAGTTACATCATCCCGTGATCTATACTCGGTAGTCTAGTGTTTGGAACTTGCCATCCTAATTTAACCCCTTTAGCCTTTGCATTATTCTGGTGAAGCTAAACGAAACATGGAAGGATCAGAAAAATTAAGTCACAGGTTTCTGCAGAAGCTCAGAACTAGTACCAAGCATTTCTTGTATCTGGTTCTATGTCTCACACCGATACTGAAGTGCATACAGAAAGCTCACAAATAGGCTGCAAAATTCAGTTATGTAGCACACAAAGTTTGGCACTATAAATGTACTTTCAGATCCAAAATGGCATCTGTCCGGTGTGTGTACACTTCTGGTGCTGCTCATGCCAGATTGGTTCGGCTGTTAGCACAGGAACTGGGATTGTGCATTGGGAGTATGAAATGTCAGCAAATTTTGTCAGTGTGGAACACTGATTTGACTCTTGCATTGCCATTTCCAGGCTTAATGGTCCAGCTAATTCCCTCTCGTAACCTGGCGTATCTGAATAGGCATTCAACAAAGGCATTATTTAAAGGAATCTTCTACCGCTTTCAGATTAGTTGCTGGCTGATTCCTGGTTGCAGTAAAAGTGGTTTTTAATGAAACTTTACGTTAGTGAAGTGGACAGCAGATGGGTGAGGGGGAGGAAAGTGTTCAAAGGCTCTTTTCAGACTACTTGCTCCCAGTCCTGTTCGCCCTAGTTTCTATCCCCTTTGACCTGCAGCATGAGAGGGTGAATGAGCAACGGCAACATAGGAGAACAGGCTGCTCAAAGTGGGATGAATAGGAAGGGGATAAGGGTTCTTGGCAGAGATCTATATCCTCCCAGGATCTTCTAGAATCTATTCTTCTGTCTTTAATCTAAGCCAAGAAGAGTGTGTTTGACACCTCCATTTCACTAAGTAGCTGCTGGCTGAAATCTGTCAACCGTTGTAGCCCCAGAGCAGGGTGAGGACAGCAATGCCAATGACTGTACAGTTGATTCTTTTGTGTTGGGTCCCTTCCAGTTTGGAGCAGGCAATCCCTTCAACATCACATAGTTTGCCACCTGCTGTATGCAAAGAGAAGGGAGCATATAATTTCACTAAGATAGCGAGCATCCCTATGATGCAGCATACTTTTGCTTTGTGGGCACTTCAGGTAAATTCAGAGACATACTAAAACTGCATAGGATTCCACTCCTTCAATATCTACCTAGTGTGCCACTATGCTCAGTACATGGTGAAGATTAAAGAGAGAAAGAAGCATGCAACATGTTTAGATGATGTGGCTGAGTTGCATAGCAGGCATTGTGGATGTGGACAGGCTGTGCGGCGTGGACATTTCACACGCTGCAAAAAGTGGTATAATTATAAAGAAATAAATTATTTTAACAGGGTAAGGGTGGCATGGTAGCACAGTGGTCAGCACTGTTGCTTCACATCTCCAGGGTCCGAGGTTCGATTCCCGGCTTGGGTCACTTTCTGCGCGGAACCTGCACGTTCTCCCTGTATCTCCGTGGATTTCCCCTGGGTGCTCCCGTTTCCTCCCACAGTCCAAAGATGTGCGGGTTAAGTGGATTTGTTATACTAAATTGCCCTTCGTGTCCAGAAAAAAAGGTTAGGTGGGGTTACTGGATTACGGGGATAGGGTGGAGGTGTGCGCTTACGTGGGGTGCTTTTTCCAAGGGCCGGTGCAGAGTTGATGGACTGAATGGCCTCCTTCTGCACTGCCAATTCTCTGATTCTATGAAGCAGACACCAGGGTGGTGTCTACTGCAATTAACACAGGCACCTAAGTGCTTCCATTCAGAATCATATTGATAAGCGATGGACAAAGAACCCAGAGGAAGGCAAGTAACTGTTCAGGAATAAATACTTGTAGCACTGCAGAGCTACAGGTATGCAATCAAGATACAACATACTTATAATTCATGTGCTGCAAATTCCAGTCGAGTAAACTGTCTGAAGATATTGTTTTCTATAAATTTTTTGTTTGAATTTAAGGTCTTGCTTTAGTTAAAAATACTGGCCCTTGTGTGATTTCAGGAAATTAGCAATAATATTAAAACCATGCTTTGAGCAGCATCTTAGAACTGCAGTGTTTTAATCTCCAGGTAGTATTGTTTCTAATACCTGATGTAATCAGAGCATGCAGAAACAAGAAGCTGGTTAATTATTTCACCATTCATCAACACTATCAATAGAAGGGCAGTGTGATAGAATCCAAGATGGGCAATAAATGCTGGTCTAGCCAGCGACGTGCACATCCCATGAAAGAAGAGTCTTTCCCACCCCCCCAACACTCCCTTCAAGTTTTTTCCCTTTCTTCTTTTAAATACTGACTCCTCCCATTGACTTCACTGTGGCCTCCAAGTGACCAATTTATACGTTTATGCCTGACCAGCAGGTGCCAGCAGCAATTTGTCTCCAGGAGCTGATCCTGACTTCACCAAGCACCAAACTGATGCGATGTTTCCAATAGTGCTGACTGGATCCTAATTTGCAGTGAAAAGCTTGGCTAATTTTCCTTCTCGCTCTCTTAGGAACACCAAAACTAATTGTGCAGCTGAGATCAATTAACTCGGCATAGACCAGAGATCAAAACTGAGATTCTTTTGTTCGTATGGTTCAGTTTTACGAGAGTCTGACGATCCATTGGGAAAAGAGAGAGAGTATAGGAATGTAGACAAGGACTTGGCCTGCACTACTGGTGTACAACACCTACCGAACAGTTCACAGCAGAGCAAAGCCTAAAAACCAAGCAAAATCCATTTCCTTGCATATCTAAATTGTAAAATAACTGCAGTTCATTAAGGAGGTTTTATGTAACTCAATAAATTAACTCTTATTTGATACCGTTTCTATGAAACCTTAGTTACTAACTGAATGGCTGGAAGTGGGTTATCACATTGTCAGGTGAATGTGACCGCCCTTGACATCAAGTTACCATTTGATCGACCATCAAGCAGTAAAATTGAGGTCAATGGGAATAGGCAGAAAGCTCTCCACTTGATTGGAGTCGTATAGTTCTGGTTGTTGGGGACAAGTCATCTCAGCCCTAGGACATTGATGCAGGAATTGCGAATGTCCGAGGTGCAACAAAGCTTCGACTGCTTCATGAAGGACGTTCCTGCATCAGACGGTCAGAAGTGGGGATGCTCGCTTCCAGTTCCATTTGCAAATCTTCTGATAATGAAGCCATCTGTAACCACATCCGGCAATGGCAATGTACATCTCTTAACATTTCTCTCCTTGTTCGGAATGTTGCAGTGCAATGTTGAAACCACTCAAGTCTGTAAGTTGCAATAGCAGAGATGTTTATTTACAAATGCACTTGGGAGAGAAAACATGCTCCCACACGCTGTCTGCCTGATATTTTTGATTATCACCATGAGACGTCAAATGCTAAGAAGCAGAATTATACAGGCTGCAGCTGTCCCATTGATATAACTGGGTCAAGTCTGTGCTTCTTGTCACATTTTTGTCGACCCATCATGTGAAGGACATTACATTTGTTGTTTCCTTTCCCACACCAGCATGGTGAGAAAGACAACTATTCTTTTAAAACTGCTGAGGCACGATTCTCCAGAAAGATTTCTAAGTGTGGTAGTGAGTGGGAATTGCCGCGAGCTCTCCGACATTCGACCCGGTGACGCCAGCAACGCATTACTTTAGTTAGTCCACTTAACTAGGCTTCACGCCACAAAAGAAGGCTCTCCAGCTGATTTGCCAGTCCGCGCTTGCCAGCACCCCCCATTAAGAAGGTCGAGAAGCACTTAGACAGCACCTGCAGAGCCATGGCGCCGAATCGATCAGCCCCAAGGTTTGGAGACGCAGAGCTGGGGAGGATCCTAGATGCGGTCAAGGCAAGGAGAGATGTCCTGTTCCCCCGAGGGTCACGGAGGGTGAGCCACAGTGCAACCAGTGCTGCTCGGGATGAAGTGGCAGCACCATTCAGCTCGGGAAGCATGACCAGGAGGTCTGGCCAACAGTGCCGCAAGTCGGTCAATGACCTACACTGGGCCACATGCGCGAGTTGGCACCTCCCCCCACCCGAAATCTTTCCTGTGCCCACGCAATTAGCCCCCACAACCCTCCATTTGACCCCCCCCCCAACCACCCCTTCAGCCCACCCCTCCTTTGACCCCACCAACCCTTCCTTCAAACCCAACCTCCACCAATGAGAACCGTACCTGCGGCTAATGGTGCCCGCTCTGACTCCGCAGGAGAAGTTATCCCACAATCACCGGGAGAGGGCCCAGACTAACGGGGGGTGTGCAGGACATAAGAATCTTCACGACCTTCGAGGAACGACCCTGGAGATGATCGGGGTGGCCAAGGACAGAGCGGTCACCAACGCGGAGGGCGGCGCCCACTGGATCCATCGGGCCCCATTCAGACGACCTGTCTAATGTGAGTTGTCAATGACATACAGACTGACCCATCCCTCTCACTGACGACATGTTCATTCTCTGGCAGCCGATGGTGCTGGCCCATCCAGGATGGCTCCACCCTCTGCCTCCCATGAGACCACCCCAGAGGAGAGCTCTGATTGATTGCAACACAGCTGTCATCCTCACTCTCCACCAGCGCAGAGACACGCACCTTGTTAGGCAATGTTACTGGTCAGGCTTCTGAATCACATTCTGGTGAGCACCTCACAATTGCTAATGGACATCAGGTGGAGGCAGTAACGTCCAGGCGAGTCAGAAGTCGGAGGGCCAGGTACCAACTGGGTCTCAGCCAAATGCTGAGCCTCAGGACAGGCTATCCAGGAGCTGATGGAGACATTGGAGAGGGACCAGGACATACAAAAGGAGATGTCAGTGCCACTCCATCATGTCCATAGCCAATTGGAGGAATACCAGAGGCTACCGGCCTGGAGATTTCACATGCAATGCGTGGCACCGAGGCCAACACTGCTAGAGTGGCATTGCAGTGGAGAGCCTAGTGCATGACATCAGCAGCATTAGTGGAAATGTCCAAGTCATGGCGCAGCCAGTGATGGCCATGGCTGAGGGCCTCGGCAGAATGTCCAACTCGGTTGGGGATCTGGCTGACCTTGATGAGGCGCTGAGTAACATGTCCTGCTCTCAGATGGGATTGGCTGAGGCACTGCACTGCTTATCCCAGTCGCAGGTGGGCATTGAAGGCACTGCAGAGTGTGGCCCGATCACTGAGGAGCATCGTCAAGGCTGTCGACACCATGGTGCAGACATTGGAGAGCTGCCAGATGACCCGAGCAGCCAGGGCTCAAACCAGCTGCCCCTCCATCCCAAGGTGCGTGCCAAGGCCCTATGGGCACCGACCAGAAAGAAGAGGCACAGGGTTACAACCTGGACGCATCCTATGGACTGGTGATGGTGGCCACCAGCACCCCTGAGTTCCACCCCTCTCATGAGTCCATGTCTCGCATCCAGCCCCCAGAACAGGGCGGCAAGGCTGTCAAGTGCACTGGGGCCCTCTGGCCCCAGAGGATACTCATCATGGCCATCGAAGAGATGTGGTAAGCACTTGGCTGCCTCCACCTCTGATGTGAATCCTGGGGATACACTTAGACATAGCGGGAGAGCATGGAAGGCCAAGAAAGCCAGGGATCACTGATAGAGCACTGGGGGAGGGAGGTTGGGGGGTAAGGAGGGGAATGTGCTTGGAGCCAGGAAGCATTTGGGGGTTTGAGGAGGGAGGATGGGGACAGTTGGCGGCACCATCGGGAGAATGGGGCAGTGCTGTACACTTGTACGAGAATCATTAAAATACCCTCACCACAACCAGAATGATGCCTCTGGATCTTTGTTCCGCAATGCGGGTCGACCATGTATCCTCTGCCCCATCCTCCAGACATGGAGCCCTGCCTACGCCCACCCGGTCGCGGACATATGCCCGGGGCTGGAGCCCATCCCTTGCGTGATCGAAGGTTGGCTGCTGCATCTGTAGTGCTGCCTCCAGCAGTGTTCCAGCACAGTGTCCATGTGTCAAGGTATGATTGGAATGCGAGGCAATGAGCCCTATAAGCCACATGGCATGTCCACCCACGGGAATCCATTTGGGATGTGTGAAGTGCTCACCTAACCACAATTGTCAATTTCCCATTCACAATAGCCTTCAGCTGTCAGCCGCAAGGCTAGAGGCCTCCGCAGACAGTGAAAGTTATGGGTGGTCAGTGGACGAACAGGCAGGGACTGTGGTTGCCCCCTGAACGGGAACACATGGTCCAGGGGTTGGCATGGAGGACACAGGCACAGTTGACCCCCCCCCCCCATCAGAGCCCCCAGCAGAGACCCCCCCCATGGCAGCCCACCCCCCAATCGGGAATGCACCCCCACTCCGCTCCGAGCACAGGGGCAGCAAGCCTACTGGCCCTGCGCTCATTGAACATGAATGAAGATGGCTGCTCACCTCCTCGGCTCCCCGCGGCAGTCCAGCCACAAGGTTCACGTTTTTCAAAAGGAGTACTAATCGACGCCAGCATGACCACTTGCTGGGGAGGCTGCTGGATATGAGGTGGCTCCTGACTATTGTATGTAAATAGGGCTTAAGTGTTGATCATTGGTTTCTCACCACGCTATGGCGGGATCCCGGTTTTGCCTACAGGAGCGGGCCGGTTGCATCGCAGTTTGTGGCCCGGCACAGTTCTCATTTTTGGCCTCTCCATCTATTCACCGGCCTCGCCGTGCTCTCGCTGAGCGAAATGAGGCCACTCAATCGTGCCCTTAATGTTCTTAACTGCATTTTCCTAGTTTAAATTATTGATGATTGATGCTGAATTTCCCTCACTTTGAGGGTAACTTCACCAGACATGTGCTTGCTTAAGGAATTTCTAACTCATTAGGAAGAAATTCTAAGTACCATGATAACAGCAACTGTGTTGCAATTTGTTAGAACTTATACAGCAATTATTTTCTTTCAGATATCACCAGCATTTCCATTTTGTAAGGTAAATTGTACTGATCAATTCATTATCATAAATATAATTATTGTTGCTCACATGTGCTGTGATTCTAAGCGATGTTGCATAGATTGATTAGCAAAATTGTATCAAAGATTGTTGAAACAGCAGGGAGCCAATAAATTGAATGAAGATTAGATTGAGCTTACAGCTATCAAAAGTCAGTTTCCTTACATTGCGAGTGGAAATAAAATGCATTTGTCTCAATTTCAATATCACTGTAAAAGAACAACAGGCCACTTGATAGATCTAAAAAGATCAAACGGCCATACTGCACCCGAAAAGCAGCTAGTCTCACTTTAATGTGTAGATTCCTGAGTTACCCGATTGTGTGGGATCAATCTCCCTTGCCTCGGAGACCTTGGGTGAGTGCCGTTCAGTACTGGTCTCCACAAATAGGAACCAGACAGAATGACACTCGTGGGCATCTCCCAGAGGATTCGAGGGCTCCAGCTGCATGCCCTTTGGGGTACCCTGGCACTGCTGGTGCCACCCACGCACCCTGACACTCCCAGCCAGGCATCCTGGCAGTGCCAGCTGCAGGGGCACTGCCAGCGTGCCAAGCTGGTATTTCTTGTGTGTTTGTGATAAGGCTGGGGGTGCCCTGCATGGGTGTTGGGGAGGGAGTGGTTTGGGACCCTCCATATTTCTCTGAGTGAGCTTCCTTAACATAATTTAGTTAGTGTTAGCAACAATATATAATTTTCAGTTGAACGTATTTGAATGTTAAGAAAAGTAAAATAGTTTCTGTATCATTTATATTTCTTATGAACCTAGGTGCCGAGAAGTCTGGGTGGAAAAGTTGCTGAGATCAGTCTTTTTGCTTATGTGTTTATACATTTGTTTGTGGACATACATATTTTAATGAGGTTTTACAACCCCGAAAGTTAAAGAGATGGCTTAAAAAGAATGTTTAGTGATTTGGGGAAAACAATACGTGGAAAAAACTGGACAGTGGTCAAGTAACACAGTCACAGAAAAAGATAGGGAAGAGTTCAATTCATGTCTGACAGGGATCTTTAGCTCTCTTAGATAAGAAAGACTACAAGGCTAGTAGGAGACTTAGGGAGCTCATGGGTTTGCTCTGCAGTCAAAGCAATAGCGAGTTTAAAGTGTGGATTTGTGTGTCTCGGGGGGGAGATACAAGTGGAGTGAAAAGCATCAAGTGATTTTTCAAGAATTCACCGGAAGGAAACTAGTTGCATGTGTGCCAAACCTAAGCAAAGAGACTTTGTGTCAAGTTAGTTGGTAACTCATCACTAGTTTTTCAGTCTGTCAAGACATTTCTGGGTAAAGTTGTATTGGGAAATTGAATCATCTCCTTGTGTCTGGTATGGAGATCTTTCCAACCTTTTTGTCTGATGTAATATAGTTATTTTTTCTCAAATTATTAAATATTTTGTTCCTTGTGTTCGTCAGCAGATTCCTGTGAATTTGTTCCGCAATATTTCTTCATAGTTTATAAAACAAAAAGTTGAGATTCGCTGAGCCAGATTGTTCTCCGGGATCTGAGTTGTCCAATATTAACATTTGCTGGGATCGCAATATTAACCTCAGATCCACCAACTTGGTCAATCAGAACATACCTTTGTTGATCATTTTGTTCAAGTTGTTAAAGTGTAAAAATTGAAGAAAACAACAAATTCACAACATCCAGTTCATAAACATGGTCCTCGAAATGTACACTTGTTCAGTCATTCAAAAAGAATTCCTGGAGTCATAGATAAAAAATATTCTTGATGCAAAGGGCAGGTCTTTATGTTTGGGATGGAGTTCTGCGAGACCTTACAGTCTCTCCCAACTCTTACCCAAGAAGGGTCAGAATTCATGTGAGGATGTAAAATACTAAGGTTACAGCGTCAGGGATAATAAGAGAGCTTTAAGAGGTAAGCCCACGTAAGCAATTGCCTGGCCATTCTTAAAGGGAGAGAAGGTAAGTACAAAACATCTGACCTTTGAACAGGTCACAAATGGGCATATATTCTTCATGGTGTCACTTGCCTGTGTCAAAAAGGAACATTAGGGACAGCACGGTAGCATAGTGGTTAGCACAGGTGCTTCACAGCACCAGGGTCCCAGGTTCGATTCATGGCTTGGGTCACTGTCTGTGTGGAGTCTGCACATTCTCCCTGTGTGTGCGTGGGTTTCCTCCGGGTGCTCCGATTTCCTCCCACAGTCCAAAGATGTGCAGGTTAGGTGGATTGGCCATTCTAAATTCCCTTTAATGTCCAAAATGGTTAGGTGGGGTTACTGGGTGACCGGAATAAAGGGGATAAGTTGGAGGCATGGGGCTTGAGTAGGGTGCTCTTTCCAAGGGCCGGTGCAGACTCGATGGGCTGAATGGCCTCCTTCTGCACAGTAAATACTATAATTCTATGATCAGCAGAATCATCAACCTAGATCTTTTAACTGGATGCAAATTCAAGTGGAAGTTGGGAAGTTTGAACCCACCCAGTGTAATACCAGATACCAGATTTATTCCTGTAATCAACCTCACCATTAATGTTTGAGTGATCTTCAGACATCTGAAGCAACAGTGATTCAGAGCTCACCTACTGGCTGGGATTTTGAGCCCGCATTCATCTTCAACGTAAAATGTGAGGTGGGTGCAAAATCCCACGAGACACAGAAAACTAGGTTCTTGCTGACAAGATCTTGATTCCTGATTTTCCACGTCTCTTGCCCGTGATGTAACAAAGTTCCCATCCAGGATGGTCGGTTTAGTGACCACGGATGAGTCCGAGATGAGTGGGTAACAGAAAGTAGTTTTATTACCAAGTAATAGTATGTACAATACTCTCCAAATCTCAACCGGGTCTGAGGTGCCAGTACTAAAACTGGCCGACCATTTATATTACAGATTATTCAAGTATTCATGGGCTCCCACTCCTCAGTGGGGGAGCTCATAGTCAATGAGGCTCATGGGGAGGCTAATTGCTTCTATCCTGTAGATTCTCTATGGGATTCTGGCTGATTCCGAAGCTTTGAAAAGAATATCAGAAAATGTCACATAGCTTGTGTGTGTGTGTGTGTGTGTGTGTGTGTGTGTGTGTGTGTGTGTGGGGGGGGGGGGGGGGGGGGGTGGGGGGGGGGGGGGGGTGGAAATAGTGGGCAATTTTTAAAAAGGAGATGCTATTTGAATAGTTGTTCAAGGAAAGAAAGTTCAGTCAATTACAAATATCTCACAAACCTGTGACAAAACAGAGCCCATAGGTTGTGTGATTTCTTGCTATTTTACCTTCACAATCTGTTGGTGAACTAATTTGCAGAGTTAGCTGGAAATGAGCATTTTCTTTTTCAAAAGTGCCTTAAGTCCTCAGTAGGTCTTCAGGAGAAAATATCCGTCCTAAAGTACCACGGGGATCACACTGATCTTTTCTTATAACTCCAGTGGGAGGCTGAATCCCTCATGAAATGGAAAATGATTATTTTTCATCCAATTGCCCTGTCCCTGTGGAGTTCTGTTGGAACAACACAGAAATACTGGTAAAACCTTTCCCATTATATACTCTGTCAGAAAGAAGCAGAAGACATGGCATGCTGGTAACAATTGCATAAATAACTGCTAGTGCTGTTTGCCCAGTTTCCCCACTTCAAAGCATTTCTCCCTCCTTCCTCTTGTGATCCATCTCCCCGTCACCTGGTTTCACTCCGACTTGCCCCAATAAAGGTAGCAAATCTTTAGAAACGGCTTATCTTGCTGCTCCTTGAGAGTCAACGCAGAAGCGTTGTAATATTCCTTCCTTCCTCTCTAATCCTTGTATACAAGTATCAACTTACAACACCATCCATATCTGATTGTAAACTGAAATAAAGACAAAGTCTTGGTCACCAGACAGAAAATATCGATAAGCCATAACTTGTGCGGAGTGGCATGGCACCTTTTTACAGCACCAGCTGTCATAAACCAGGTGAGACCATTGAAATTGACAGGCCGGGGAGAAGGTAACTACATAGGGTTTGTGGGAAGTGGGAGGGTTGGGACCCATCGTGGGGAGGAAGGGAAGGGTCCAGATCTCGGGTGGTTGGACCATTGGGGTGTAAGGGGTGGAGGCGGGGTGGTTGGGTAGGATGGTGATGCTTGGAAGTTGAAGGATGGGTGTGCGTGGGTCAGGTTATGGGTGGGTTCGGGGATGTCTGTCGTGTCCGGGACGGTGGGGGAAGGAATATCCTGTGGGTGTGTGGAATCCCATGGGGACGCGGGGAATATAGAATTTCATAGAATTTTCATAGAATTTACAGTGCCGAAGGAGGCCATTAGACCCATCGAGTCTGCACCGGCTCTTGGAAAGAGCAACCTACCCAAGGTCAACACCTCCACCCTATCCCCATAACCCAGTAACCCCACCCAACACTAAGAGCAATTTTGGTCACTAAGGGCAATTTATCATGGTCAATCCACCTAACCTGCACATCTTTGGACTGTGGGAGGAAACCGGAGTACCCGGAGGAAACTCACGCACACACGGGGAGGATGTGCAGACTCCGCACAGACAGTGACCCAAGCCGGAATCGTACCTGGGACCCTGGGGGGAGGGTGGCAGGGTGGGGTATGGGGAAAGTCTCCTAGAGGGCCGGGCTGTGAGGATGTCCCGTTGGAAGAGTCAGTCTGCGTCATTACAATAGTTATCCAGAAATTAGATGAGGTTTTAATTTTTCTAACTTTTTCACCAAAATGCATTTTTCAGATATTTCACAGCACAGGGCAATTGGTCAGAGGAAGCTAACACTTCTGGGCAATTACCATGCAAATGATTAGCTGGGAACATCCAAGAGGGATCCCTCAGTGCATATTTGGGTACCTCCACAACCTAATTCTAAGGAGCTCGGAAGCTGTGGCCTAATATCTTCCATTTATGTGCTGGTGACATCCAGCTCTACCACAATCCTTAACTCAATGACTGCTGCCCTTGCTTTCTGTTATTAGCATCTAGATATGCAGAATTTTCCGTCTTACCATTAGAAATTTCAAATGCATTCTATTTGGCTCCTGTAGGAGTGGTTTCAAGACCTGTGTATTGAGTCAGCTTCCACATGGGGTTATTCCCTGTGGCTCAACTCAGTACAGAGAGGAAAAAACACAATGACAACCTGGACAAAATGGCTATTTAATCAAGCTTGTTACATGTACATGGAGAACAGACTGGATATCTGCCGAACAAAGACCAGAACACAGTACTTGAAATGAAAATGAAAATCGCTTATTGTCACGAGTAGGCTTCAAATGAAGTTACTGTGAAAAGCCCCTAGTCGCCACATTCCGGCGCCTGTTCGGGGAGGCTGTTATGGGAATCGAACCGTGCTGCTGGCCTGCTTGGTCTGCTTTCAAAGCCAGCGATTTAGCCCAGTGAGCTAAACCAGCCCCATACTTGTACAACGTTCAAAAATCAATTGCCCACCCCAGTTGTATGCGATCCAATCCCTGAAGCTGCTATGTTTAAACTTATCCAATAGAATTGCAAGCAGTGTTTAAACTTCACCCAACAGAATTGCAAGCAGCGCATGATTGATCCTCATCCTAACAGCTATGCTTAATAGTAATTTGCTATGCATTCATTGTCTGTGAAAAGCAGGATAGCAAAACCAGCTTTCTGCATTTGTTTCAGAAAGACAAGATATCAGAAGTGATATCCTTCCGGACAAGTTAGCTATCCTAAATCCCATTTGATTACTTATTACTGCTATGTTCTAAAAATACATGATTAATGGTTAATAATGATAGTCAGTCTTATAATTCATCTCAATCCTTAATAAAGTACCTTATGTACTTATGTAAAACTACTCTAGTGACATGGCAACTATTCAGTTTTAAGAGGTATCATCACTGAACCCTCCCCCCCCCCCCCCCCCCCCCCCCTTCAATCACCCCTTTTGGTCCCTGGCTAGCCCAAGAATAGGCCATTAAAGGGACATACTAAATTTGTTGGAGTCCAGTTGATGTGTGGAATAGACAACAGGTAAGTGCTGTAAAAGTTCCTCTTTAAGTATGGGGCGACAGTCTGTTTGTCATTCCCTAATGCGGCGTCTGAGGAAACAGAGCATAATACAAAAGACGAACAATATAAACAGCCGCAAAAGTACAACAGCGTGCAATATAATACGTATCCATGGATGGATATTGGCATTCAGTCGCCAATTCCATATTTTAGAGAAAAGGTTCTGTGACTGAAACCGTTCCGCAGCCTTCTCGGCGTGCGTCTGGATGTGCTCCTGCTCCTTGTTCCAGAGGTGGTCAATTTGCGTTGCTAGCGTGGGGTGCATGGAAGTCCCTTCTGGACATGTCGGTGAATCCGCTGGTCATCGTCAGTTCGCTCAAGGTCATCCCCGTCCACGATGGACACATCCGTGTATGGAGTCAGTTTATGTCGGCCAATGGTAATAGACTCAGATAAATTGGTAAGAACAACATTATGCCCAGGCAGTTCACACACAATGCCTTGCTTGGTATGGTTGTTATACGACGTAACTCATTAATTGTTGTCTGATATGGCTACAACTGTTTAAGTGCGTTCCACACAAGCTAATTGACTTGCTGGCGAAGGTCTGCAGCCGTTTGGGCATCCTGGTATATATCCTGAACTGCAGCTCTAATGTGCCCTTTCATAACCTCAATCTCTTCATATATCTACGCAATGTCAAGGGCGTTCATTCCACTATGTCCCTCTGTTGTCGCTTACGTATTTTCCGTCCACTCCCATCCAAAATCCCCCTCTCCAAGGCTACAAACAATCCTTGATCACAACAATAGACTGGTAAGTGTAGGTTGGCGGGATTAATAATAACTTTTACATGTCCATGTCCTGATACTATCGTCACTGATTCATCAGTGAGGGTCAGAACTAACCCGTGTCCCAGAGTGTGGCTAGTGATATGCTCATCACATTCAGGCTTGGGGATTGTCCTTGGACTCATGGTTGTAATTGAGCCAGAGCTCGCCGGTGTCACAGTGGTGGTGTTAGGTTTCGGCCTGGTTCCCCACCCGTACCCCGTGGGTTCCTTGCTTCCTACAATATCCCACCCGATTCTTGGGCTCCTGCGCTGACTGGCTGCCTACCTCACTTCCCCGATACAAAGCTGTCACATATCATCTCATGATTTTCATTACGGTTAGGTGCCTGGCAGGGATCCATACAGTGAATTACCAGACGGTCCCCCATAACTTTCTGTTTCACAATCGGGCGATTTGGGCCATCGATGGCATGTCGCGTTCCCTGATCGAACATTTTAAAAACAATGTCATCCTGCCTGGGGTCCCAGCTTTCCGTATCACCTGTAAATCCCATGATCCTGGGTTCCCAACTCATATAGGGCCCAGGTATTTCGGAATTGCACATAATTCGTATAAGCTGCCCCGCAGGGTCATATAGAGTCCTGTTTGTGTATACATCCTGAGTCCCATCATAATAAAAATCTATACCACCCCTCCACTTTGCATCTCTCATAACATTAACAGCATTCCGATGCATCTGCGTGACATTAGTATACATGCGATCACTGGTCTTTGTTTCGCTCCTCCCACGTCCCTGTCGAGGTGGTCAATGTTGATGGCTACAACCAGAGATGAGATGGGATCATGACGTGTGCTAGCAATGGAACCCTGTGGGAATAAATAAAAAACCTTCCGGGGCTCAATTAGTATTATATCATTCGCATCATCGCCACTCTTTCCTCGCATACATTTTCCCCGTGCCTTAGTCCCATATCCTGAGCCACTCTGGTGGCCCATCTACAAATCCAGATAAGTCAAATTACAAGTGCCGCAGCTGGGAATGCCATGGCTAACCCCCCCCCCCCCCCCCCGCTCTTTGGGTTCGCCGACCCACCGGACTGTTCTCTCAATCCTTGTGACTATGGGACGACTAAGGGCAGCACGGTAGCACAGCGGTTAGTACAATTGCTTCACAGCTCCTGGGTCCCAGGTTTGATTCCCAGCTTGGGTCACTGTCTGTGCGGAGTCTGCACATTCTCCCCGTGTGTGCGTGGGTTTCCTCCGGGTGCTCCGGTTTCCTCCCACAGTCCAAAGATGTGCAGGTTAGGTGGATCAATATCAGCATTGCCTGCGGCCTCCATGGCTGCTATTCCTGGAGTCTGCATCCCCACCTATTCCTTCTCCAATAGGTCTCTTGCAGCCTGATCTTCCCAACTATTACCTTGCTGCGCCTAATTCTCAATTCTCCGATGGGCCTAGATCTTAATCATGGCTGCTTCTAAGGGCTGTTGGGCGGCCAGGATCAAGTCCTTGATTAAACTCTCATGCTGTATGTGACCTCCACTGGAGGTCACAAACACACGCCCACTCCAAGCTGTCATATAGTCATGAACTACGCCAGAAGCGTACCGACTGTCAGTGTTCACAATGATGTGGAGATGCCGGCGTTGGACTGGGGTGAGCACAGTAAGAAGTCTTACAACACCAGGTTAAAGTCCAACAGGTTTGTTTCAAACACGAGCTTTCGGAGCACGGCTCCTTCTTCAGGATTCACCTGAAGAAGGAGCCGTGCTCCGAAAGCTCGTGTTTGAAACAAACCTGTTGGACTTTAACCTGGTGTTGTAAGACTTCTTACAGTGTTCACAATGATTCACTTTTCCTTGCTCCATTCCAGGGCCTTTGTTTGAGCTATTAATCCAGCTATTTGTGCTGAGTGGTTCCCGGAGATCTGTTTCCAGCAATCAACTGACCTTCACTATCTACTACAGCCCATGCCATACGGGGCTCCCCTCCTATATACTTCCTTTCTCCATCCACATACAAATTGCTCACTCCCCCTCCCACCAGTGGCTCTTCTGCCAAGCCTCCATTAGTGTCCTCTTGTACGTCCACAACACCTTCATACTCCGTTCCTTGTATTGTTAACCCCGTCGCGGGATTTTCCCTCATATCTTTACAGATTTCCACATGTATGTCCCCAGGTAAAATATTAGCTTCCCACTTTGAACGTCTACCACCCGAGACACCCTTCAGTCTTCCAGCCTCTAAGCGTTGAACAATAGTATGTGGGTGATGGAGGATTATCTTACCCATCAAGGCAATGGGTTCTGATGCATTTATTGCCCATGAAGCGCACACTAAGGCCTGCACACATCGGTGCATGTCTGTGGCTACCATCCATTTGGGCGGAGGAATATCCCACTGGTCTTAATTCATCCCCATGCCTCTGGGGTGCCACAGCGGCCTACATTCCACTAGCCTCCTGGCAGAAGATGTGGAATGGCTTACTAAGGCCCAGTCACCATAGGGCGGGTTCCTTCATCATCACTTGTGTAGATTGGAAAAGCCTGCATCTCTTCCTCACATTCTACTTTGTCTTTGCTAGCCCTCCCCCCACCTTTGCTAAATCTTGTGTAGGTTTCACAAGGGTTGTTTACCCCTCCACTAGATTTTAAATCATGCCGGCTATTGCTGCACTACTGAAAATCACTTCAAAATTCTCAAATCCTCGAAGCTACTGCAAAACTTGTTCCGCTGGCAGTTACCTAGAAAATAAAACACAAAAGATCCATTCGGACAAGTCAATATTAAAATTCTCAATTGCTGTTAAAAGAAAACCTCTTCAGCTGACAATTCAAAGTTAAAATTCTTAATGCCTGTAAAAAAAAAAATCTTCAGCTGTCAATTCAAAGTTAAAATTCTTAATGCCTGTAAAACAAAAACATCTTCAGCTGTCAATTCAAAGGGTTACTTAGCTGCTGTATAAAGAGTGGCGGGCTGAAGCCTTCAATTGGACGTCATTACATCACCACCCTCCTTTGTTTGATTTAACAAGAAGCACGAGGAGGGATTGTTATCAATCTCTAATCTCCACCCATTTTTGTTCCCTCAAAATTTGTTTCCTTTCTTCCTACTAGTATCAATTGTGTCAGGAATAATTATTTTTCATTCTGACTCAAAGTTTTCACACAAAATCAATCCAATACAGAGTCAGCCATAATCAATTTAGATATCGCAAACTCTAATCAATCCTATTAAATTAAAATGGTCTCATTCTTACATGTGTGAATTTATATCTGGATTAAAATTCCCACATGTTGTTCAAAATTGTCCTGGCACCCTAATCATGCCTCTGGCCAGAAAACATGACTGCAGTTTTTTTGTCAACTGGACTTGAAGAACTTAAATGATTAAACATCAAAAAAAAAGAAAACGCAACTTCAGGCAGCAAGTGTTTTGGAACAAAAATAATCAACATGAATGACATGAATTTCTCTGTCTGCCTGTTTGTCCCTACACTTCTGGCATCTGCAGTTGTAAAAGACTCGAGATTAATTCCTCAGAAAGATAAATCTTAATAATAACATTGCTCAGTGAATCTCCTCCAAACAAACAAAACGCGATACTTCTACTTGTAAAGTTCACAGCAGCCTTTCGTTCTTGCTGCACCACAAGCTCACAGTCTTTTGGTTAAATGAATGAACAAGGTTCACTACCCTTTTTCATTATAAAACTTAAACTGTTAGTTTGATTCATTTATCTTTCCTTTTTCCATTTAATCCAATTCTCAACACCTGATTTCATAGGCATCACCTATCCTTTAGTAAATTTAAATCTCAACGGCATTTCACTCAAACACATTATGAACGACCAAACATTTGTTCCCTCACAGGGGTGATGCATGCTGTGAAGTTCAACTTTTAACTGGTGTTATTGAATTTCCATACATCCACAATTTAATCTTGTATCAAGTAATTTACACACATGTTTCGGGGCAATTTAAAAACCACCCAATAGCATGCTAAAACAGTTGACTTTTATGCTGCAATTTATGTTTCTTTGTCGATTTATTTTTTGTTCCCTACCCCCCCTTTTCTCCACAGCTGCCCTAAGCAGAGGGGTTTCAAATCGTGTTACATATACAACCTCAGAATAATGACACCAGCTTTGTCTGACTGGTCACTTACTCTGAGCCCCTCTGGGGTTACCTGTTTTGGCCTCTATTGAATCGTCATGCGGCCCTACCCTTTCCAATCTTTTTAACGTGTGGCCGTTTATCCTGCTCTGCTCATCGGCGTGGCATAAAAGTCCGTCTTTGCCCACCCAACATTAGCACGTTGTCAGTGTTGCGTGTGTCCACTGCTCCTACTTGCAACTTTCACCCCTTGTTCGGGCCACACAATGTATGGATCCGAGCGTCTGATCCGTAACTCCTCTATCTACTGGGTGGTAAATTAAAATTTACTCACCCGTATTTAGGAGGCGGATCATTCTGCCAGAATCTTGTGGACGCCCGTGCTCACTGTGCCAAATAATGTAGGAGCGGTTTCAAGACCTGTGTGTTGAGTCAGCTTCCACGTAAGGTTATTCCCTGTGGCTCAACTCAGTACAGAGAGGAAAAAAACACAACAACAACCTGGACAAGATGGCTATTTAATCAAAGTGTGCAGAGCCTTGATATTTTTTGTAAGGTATTTATCGCCAAGACTACCATCGATTTCTACATCGGCAACATTTCTCATATCCTCCCCTACCTCTTTCCACATGGGCATTGTAAGTTTACCTACTCATGGAAACCCAAGCTTCCAGTTGATTGTCACTTTAATTCTCCATCTTGCTCCCAAATTGACCTTTGTGCATGGCCTGCTATGGCATCCAAGTGAAGCTCAATGCAAGCAAGAGGAACAGCACCTTATGTTTCGACTTGACACTCCATAGCCTTCTGAGTTCAACAACTTTAGAGCATAATCTCTGCCTCCATCTTGCATGATGTATTTCTTTTTTGGTTTTGCTGGATCTGTCTCATCTTCTTTCTTTATCCCTTCATGTTGCATTCAGATGGTTTTAATTTAGCAATTCATGCCTTATTTGGACACAACTTTTGTTTCTTTCTGATATCCATTGCCACTCATCATGATATATTTTGTTATTTAATCTTCCAAGCCCTCCACCCAACAAAGAACTCCTTTGTTCTTCTTGCCCTCTCCCTCTTACACCGCAGTAAAAACTCTTAGATTTCAATCCTTCTTCAGTTCTGATGAGAGGCCAACCCTCATAAACCCTCCCTCACAAGAGCCTGGGCAACTAGGCCAGCATACTGACTGGTAGCCGAAAATTGTCACACACCCACCTCTTCCACTTTTTGCTGTTGGAGTTCCTTATTTATTAATTACATTTTTCCACATTAGATTGTAAATTCACAGTGTACAACACAAATTGTATGACAGTTTCTGGCGAAGGGGTAGCAATCCAGCCCTTGAGTCAAGGCCATATGTATTACATATCATGCTTCTCTGAAAATTTCAGATCAACAATTCAATCTATATTTTTCCTAAGCTGCTGGCAGATGTCTGATTGACAAATTCTGGGGATAGTGTCATTGGCATAAAAGGAGCAGTTGCTAGTTTTAGTTTTTATGTGGGTTGGTGCCAGAGAAGTCAGAATGGTAAGGTTGTATCAGCTATAGAGCTGAAATGTTTTAAAAACAGTGTTTTTTTTTTGTAGTCATTTTCCTAATGTATGGAGCTTGCTCTGTGCTTAATTATCCTGAGAGTATCGGCATTATGCCTCCAATTTCAACATTGCAACTGTCATTCTACCTACTGCATGCAGATGTAATGAAAGAAAGCTAAAAGCTGCAAATATAGAGCACCTTTCACAATGTCTCAAATTGCTTCATAACCAATTTAATGCTTTTGAATTGTCGTCATGGCGCAATGCCTTACTCTTGCTTCTAAAACATGTTTGAAAGTCATTCTGGATGGATGAGATGAGCTAGGCTAGGTGGCCTTGATCAACCATAAATATCTCATGTAAAGAAGGTGAAATCATGGATTGAGTTCTGTTTATTTTTTTTCAAATAAAGGTTCACTGCGAGTACGCTTTGTGAGGTGACATTGGATGGACACAAGTACGCAAAGGGCCCATAGTAAATCAGTAATCGATTTTATCCTGCAAATGATAAATGTACTGCTGCCTCACAGTGTCAAGAATCCAGGATCAATTCCGGCCTTGGGTGATAGTCTGTGGAGTTTGCACTTTCTCCGCGTGTCTGCATGATGCTCCAGTTTCCTCCCTCAGTCCAAAGATGTGCAGATTAGGTGGTTTGGTCTTGCTAAATTTCTCCTTGGGGTCCAAAGGATGTGCAGGTTAGGTTGAGTTACAGGGATAGGGCGGGGGAGTGGGCCTCGATAGGGTGCTCTTTCACAGGGTTGGTGCAGACTCGATGGGCCGAATGGCCTCCTTCTGCACTATGGGAATTCTATGGTTCTATGATAAAGTTGTGTTGCACAGAAGATATTGGTAAAATGGGCAGTCAGAAGCAGCAGCTTTCAGACTTGCAGATCAAGAGAACACAGATACAATTGTTTCTCTTCAAAGATTTGTGTCGTATCCAGAGACACTTCTCACTGATAGTGAAAGCCTATGTTGTTCAATCAATCCACTTTGTTGCATTTGACCTTTCTGTCCTGTGACATTACTAATAAAATAGAATCCAATTATACCCCTTCGATGCAATAATTATATTGAATAATATCATGCACCCAGGCAACAGAAAGTCTTCCAATTATTCTACAGAATGGACAAGACCTTGTGCAGTTTATCTGGGTTACAACTATTGAATCTTTCCCCCAAATCTGAATCTCCTGTCACCCTGTTCATCTGGTGCAATGTGCTGAACATATTAATGAGAGCTGAGGCAGTCACCAAAATCAGTCGTGTGCACAGTATTATAAATAAATAATAGGATACTTTCCTGTCAAATTAAAAATATTGCACAATGCTGATTAAGTAAAATTTGTATTTCTGGTTTGTTTATGAATCACAGTGGGATCACCTATATGGTGCGTACAAACTAACACTGTTCATTACTGCTCTTAGTACCCATATCTTGAGATTCACACTGCATATATATCGAACAATATTTGTACCCAGATGCCAACGTGGTCTTTGTCATTTCACTAGAGCTTTGTTATTGGTGAATCTCGAAAGTGGGGAAAACAGGATTGAGAGGGAGGGTTAACTAAAGGGGTGTGGGGAATAAGGGGCTCAGAAAGAGGAGAAGCACCAGGGCCCATGATTTCTCTCCCTGAGCCTGCCAAAAAACACCCCCCCCCATCCTATTCCCCAGTTGATGTGTCCCTTATTGGTCACCCTGCTTGTGCTCAATGCATTATTTTCTGAGGTGTTGTTACTCAGCTATATGGACAAATGGGGCAGACAGTTGTTCAACGAACATCAAACGAGATAAACCATGCATTATTCTGTTCCTTGCACTGTTGATTAAGGAAGTGTGAATCAGTACAAGTGGGGCGGGTTTCTCTAATCCTGCGGCAGAGTGTCCACGCCGTTGTAAACGCCGTCGTGTTTTACGACGGCGTGAACGGAAGCTGCCAGGACTAATTCTGGCACCTACAGGGGGTCAGCACGCTGCTGGAACAGCTCGCGCCGCTCCAGCTGCCAATCCCGGCGTGAACTGTGTGCCACAGGATCCGCGCATGAGTGACGCCGGCGCCACGCGCATGCACAGTGGCCTCCTTCAATGCGGCAGCCCCGATGCAACACGGCACAGGGCTACAGGGGCTGGCGCATAGGAAAGGAGGCCCCCAGCCAGAGAGACCGGCCCGCCGATCGGTGGGCCCCGATCATGGGCCAGGCCACATCGGAGCCCCCCCCGGCCACAGGCCGCCACCTGTCCCTTCAACGCCGAGGTCCTGCCGGCTCAGAGCAGGTTAGAACGGTGCCAGCGGGACTTGTTTTTTTTTAACGGCCGCTCTGCCCATTGGGGCCGGAGAATCGCGGCGGGACCGTGTAGAGCGGACCGCGACCGGCGCAGCGCCAACCACGCTGGCGCCAATGGTGCCGATTCTCCGCTCTGCGGAGAATTGCGTGCCGGCGTTGGGGCGGCGTGGCCCGGTCGCGGAGATTCTCCGGCCCGGCCTGGGGCTGAGAGAATCCCACCCGTGGAGTCTTTTTCATACATCCAAACAGGTTGGAGTTTGGTCATATCTGAAATACAATATCTGCAGCAATCCTTCAATATTGCTGATAAATTGCGAGAAATTTTTTTTAAAATGGAGATACTCTATATTAGCAAAACATTAGCAGCCCCATATATTTTGGCAATTTAGTTTGGAAGGTATTTTCCCCCTACCATTTCAGATTTTTAGAAATCTAGACTGTGAAATTTACATTCATTATAAGCCATATTGATAGATCGGTTTGCAGTGAATAGAAGTGTCACCCCACCCCACCCCGCCATCTCCCATTGCAAGATTGCATTTCCCTGAAGGTCCACACGCAACCTAACAGCGATCCTTTTGTGAGGGCCACAAATAGTCCAGTCAGAGTTTGTTGGGTCAAACAGAAAGTAACTTTTAGTTACAACAACATTCACACAGCACCAGCACGTCACTACTGGTTCTCTCTCTCGCCGGTACCATACTGGCCAGCTCTATTCATCCAGTTGAAAGGTTAACGATTGTCCCGTCGCCTTATCGGGGGAGCTCATATTCAAAAGGTAACCAATTGTCCCCACCCAATGGGACCCAGGCAGGATACAACAGATTCTTCAAATGACTGCACCAGGATGCAACTAACAGAGCGAGGTTTTAAATACGCTTAGCTGAATATGGAGCAGAGATGAGCAGGAGTGCTCTTACCCCAACTCCACTTTCAAAATACGCAGTTCGTCACTGATCACTGCTCCCCAAATCGGTGACACTAACATGAAGCAGTTAATCCCAGGCCAACTGACGAACTATAAGTGACTGAGTGAAAATCACTACAGAGACCAATATCACAGAGTAATTTCAGTTGAACAATTAAAATAATTATAGGTACTGGATTAAAGCAAAAGTATTTTTCAACACATGATATGAAGACAAGTACCACAATATTGATCTGGAAGTCTGTTATGAATTATTTGACACAGAACCGGCCTGCTATTTATTTGTCGCATTATCTGCTTTTGTTTCATGCTTTAACTTAAATGGAACATTAATGGTATCTGACCAGTAGCAGGATGGGGATTGGCCACACAGAAAGTCCAAACAGAAAACCCAGGCTTCTTCAAAGGCACTCGGTGCTCGAGGGACACAGTATTGGGAAGGATGGCCTGCTGAGAGCCATTTATTTACGGTGGGCCTTCCCAATTGAAGGCAAGGTGGGACTCTCGCTGGCTCTCCAAATAGTGGCCGAGACCCCTTTCTCCTGAATTAAATTCCACTCTATGACCGGCTGGGCAGAATTTTCTGGCACTTCCCACTGGTGGGTTCTGCTGTTCCCACCAAAGTCTATGCAGTTTCGAACAGCTCGCTGTCTTTCCCAACCCTGTCCCCACCTTGACAGTGCTGTAAAACTCCACCTCGTGACGCTAAAACATTCCATTTGCACAGCTATTAAATGGGTTTGGAGTCTGGGAGAGATCATGGAGAGCACATACTCCATGCAGGTGGGGAAGGCACTGGGACTCAGCCCTGGCCCCGCATCTATGGGAAATGTTCGCAGATTCACTCGTGAGGGACACCCTTCCTCCAACACAATGACAGGCCACGATATCGCTAATGCCCAAGAAAGACAAAGACCCAATGGAATACAAATCATAAAAACCCATTTCACTGCTCAATGTGGATGTGAAAATACTCGTTCCAGTCCTGGCTAAGAGACTGGTGAATTGCATACCAAAGGTGATCGAAGAGGACCAAACGGGCTTTGTCAGGGATAGACAGCTAACTGCGAACATCAGGTGGCAGTTGAATGTAATAATGACTGAATCCGGGGAGAGAACACCAGAGGTGATCGTCTCCCTGGATGCAGAAAAGGCCTTCGACAGAGTCGAGTGGAAGTACCTATTTGAGGTAGTGGTGCGGTTTGGGACAGGGATGGTATTCACCTCGTGGGTGAGACTCCTGTATAACGTCCCCTAGGCGTGCGTTTGGACCAACGACACCAGCTCTGAATACTTCCAGCTGTACAGAGGCACAAGTCAGGGATGCGCGCTGTCCCTGCTTTTGTTTACCCTGGCAATCGAACCCCAGGTGATCACTCTGCGAGACACAAAAGGCTGGAAGGGCATCCGAAGAGGAGGCAGAGAACACAGTTTCACTCTATGCGGATGACCTTCTCCTCTACATTTCAGACCCACAGAACGGCCTGAAAGTAATCATGAACTCCTGGAAGAGTGTGGGGCCTTCTCGGGCTACAAACTCAACCTGGGCAAGAGTGAGGCATTCCCGGTGAACCCAAAAGGGAGAGGGACAGAGCTGGGGTGGTCTGCGATTAAAACTAGCCCAAAGCAAACTCCGCCGCCTGGGGCTCCAGATAGCTCATGACTGGACAGGGATCCATAAATGGAATCTGCCCAGTCTGGCAGAAGTTAAAAAGGGCCTACAGAGATGAGTGCACTCTCACTTTCCCTGGTAGGCAGGGTGCAGATGATCAAGATGAACATGCTACTAAGGCATTTTTCCAAGGAATAGACAAGATGATCATGGCATTTGTTTGTTTGTGTGTGTGTGTGTGTGTGTGTGTGTGTGTGTGGAGGATCCCAAAGACTACACTATAAAGGAGAATAAACACGGGCGGCTTGGCCCTTCCAAACCTGCAATACCACCATTGGGCAGCCATAGCCGAGAGGGTGAGGGGATGGATACGAGAACCGAATACGGAATGGGTGAGGCTGGAAGGGTCCTCCTGCAAGGGAACGACCTTCCGAGACCTCGCCACGGCAGTGCTCCCATTCCCCCCGGAAAAATATACATCCTGCTCAGGGATGGTAGCCACATTGAGGACATGGAACCAAATGAGAAAACATTTTGGTTGAAACGAGATATCCTCCACAGCCCTCGTATGCGGTAACCACAGATTCCCGCCAGCTATGCTGGATGTCAAGAACTGGAGACAGGACGGGGAGATGCTAGCGGTCAGAGGCTTTTACATGGGGGACAGACTTGCAACGCCAGATGAAATAATGGAAAGACTGGAGCTACCGAAAGGATAGGAGCTCTGGCACCCACAAATCAAAAACTTTCTCCGAAGGGTAATGACGAGGTAACCTTTACTGGAGGAACCACTGGGCACGGACAGTAAGGAGAAAGGGAACTGTGGGAAAATTTACAGACGACTTCTGGAAAAGGCAAGAACACCATTATACGGGGCAAGACAGAAATAGGAAGACGAACATGGGACGGAAGTAAGGCCAATCTACAAGTTTGCTGACGATACGACCATAGTGGGCCGGATCTCGAATAACGGCGAGTCAGAATACAGGAGGGAGATAGAGAACCTAGTGGAGTGGTGTAACGACAACAATCTCTCCCTCAATGCCAGCAAAACTAAAGAGCTGGTCATCGACTTCAGGAAGCAAAGTACTGTACACACCCCTGTCAGCATCAACGCCGAGGTAGAGATGGTTAGCAGTTTCAAATTCCTAGGGGTGCACATCACCAAAAATCTGTCCTGGTCCACTCACGTCGATGCTATCACCAAGAAAGCACAACAGCGCCTATACTTCCTCAGGAAACTAAGGAAATTCGGCCTGTCCACATTAACCCTTACCAACTTTTACAGATGCACTATGGAAAGCATCCTATCTGGCTGCATCACAGCCTGGTATGGCAACTGCTCGGCCCAGGACAGCAAGGAACTTCAGAGAGTCGTGAATACCGCCCAGCCCATCACACAAACCTGCCTCCCATCATTGGACTCCATCTACACCTCCCGCTGCCGGGGGAAAGCGGGCAGCATAATCAAGGATCCCTCCCACCTGGCTTACTCACTTTTCCAACTTCTTCTATCGGGCAGGAGATACAGAAGTCTGAGAACACGCACAAACAAACTCAAAAACAGCTTCTTCCCCACTGTCACCAGACTCCTAAATGACCCTCTTATTGACTGACCTCATTACCACTACACCCTGTATGTTTCATCCGATGCCAGTGCTTACGTAATTATATTGTATATCTTGTGTTGCCCTATTATGTATTTTCTTGCATTTTCTTGAATTTTGTTTAATTTCCTTTCCTTCCCATGTACTGAATGATCGTTTGAGCTGTTTGCAGAAAAATACTTTTCACTGTACCTCGGTACATGTGACAATAAACAAATCCAATCCAATCCAATCCAATGCCACCTCCTCCTGCACATGGCTGAGCCTCGTGCCGTTTAAAGTGGTGCACAGAGAGCACCTAACCAAAGCTCGAAGAACAGGTTCTTCCCTGGAGGTGGAGGACAAATGTGAATGGTGCGAGGGAGGCCCAGCCAACCATACTCACATGTTCTGGGCCTGTCGGTTCGAGGCAATGCCCAAGGTTGTGGGGGTAAGGGTGGAGCCATGCCAGAGAGTGGCAGCCTTTGGGGTTTAGGATCGGGCAGCACTACATATGGCAAGAGGGACGATGACCTGGCTTTTGCTTCCTTAAATGCACGGGGGAGAAACCTGCTCGGCTGCCGATCAGCAGCACCACCCACAGCTGCAGACTGGCTAGCAAACCTGTTGGAATTTCTCCATCTGGAAAAGAACAAGTGCACTATCCGAGAGTCGGATGAGGGGTTCCACAAATCGTTGGGGCTATTATCAACCTGTTCCAAGATCTGTTTGAAGCTAATGGGATTAGGAAGAAAGGGGGGGGGGGGAGCGGGGTCCGATGAGGGCAGACAAGAGAGCACAGAGCAGAAATGAACAAGAGGGGGTAGAAGTCATGGAAGGAACCCAGTGGGGTATCAGGGGGAGGAATGGAAAAAACATGAGGATGGGAGGGGGCAGTGAACCCCCCCCCCCCCCATGAACAGACAAGGATAACAGGAGGAATCACATAATGAAAGAAAGAAGTATAACAATATTACACCCAGGGCGTAAGATGGTGCTAGGAAGGAGCCCGACTAGCAACAAGGGAGGAGAGGGGGAGGAAGAGCAAAGAAAGGGGGAGGACCGATAAAAGGTGTATGTGTAAAATTGTACATAAGAAACATCATACTCTGTAAATATTATATGCTTGATATGTCAAATTGTCAAACTGTTAATTGGAAAAGGCCAATAAAAATATTTTTAAAACTGGCGCTGGAGTCAATATTTTTAATAATTACAGTCAAAGTTGTTTATGGTATGAAAAATAATACTTTGTTGGCAAAAAGTCCTCTATGAATAGATTGAAATTGGAATTTGGAGGTATATTGTGCAAAACGTATAACAGCTTCCACCTTACATGCATCTGTGCAATAAAGAACAAAATTGTTTGAATGGGCCTCAGTTGTGAAGTTGTAGATAGTCTCTTTGGTTCATTAAAGCAAGCCAGAGATCCTGAATTTTAATTTCCTGCAAGTGCCATCTTATCATTTACAAAAGGTCAGTAAATATCATCTACATATTAATTTCCAGAAAATAGAATATTACCAGTCCTATTCTACACAAATTCTGTAGCGAGGGACCATTTCGACCCAACTGACTTTTGTGAAGTCACAACCATTGGCACAAATTCTACCCAAGAGGTATTTCAGAATAAAAAGTGACAGATACCAAGATATTTTCAAGGAATATTATTCAAACATCACTGGAGAAACCAGGAGCTGGTTTAGCTCACTTGGCTAAATCGCTGTCTTTTAAAGCAGGCCAGAGGCACGGTTCAATTCCCGTACCAGCCTCCCCGAACAGGTGCCGGAATGTGGCGACTAGGGGCTTTTCACAGTAACTTCATTGAAGCCTACTTGTGACAATAAGCGATTTTCATTTCATTTTTTTCATTCAAGTAGACAGCACACACATATACCACTTCCAAATCCATGCAAGTTGATTGTCATATAGATCGCAAGGATCTCCGGTTCTGAAATTATATTGGATTTTGGCAGTCTTTTATAATTCTCTATATTTGGATATCACTGTTATCTTGGCTGCCAGTATTGTTCCAGTGGGACACATGACCTTATTAGCAAGCTGGTGGAAAATAAAAGAGGTTTCAGTGCTTTTTTTCCCAGTAAAAGTTCCAGCACTATTGCATCAACTGTCTGGAACCTACATTCAACTTTTCTTAACAATGCATTCAACTTCAGGCCTCACTACTTGCTGACTTTCCAAGACTTGTCTAAACTCCTCTCATGTTTCAATATCCGTATCATTATGATTCTTTATTGGATCCTTTGGGAATTGCAGCAAATATTCCTGCACTGAAATATTGGGTTGGATTCTCTGCCACTGGTAGCGGAGTTCCCGATGCGGCGGAGGATCCAGTGTCAGGAAAAAAATGGGATTGGCACCCAGTTTTGAACGCTTCGGTCCCCGGTTGGCATCAGGATCGAGGTTCATGTCCCATGCTAGCGGGAGGATGCAAATGGGTTATTATGACCCATTTACAACCTATTTATGGGCTGGGCACCATATTCTCCAGGCCTATGTGATTCTCTGGTAGTCTAGGCTGGAAATCACATGGGGGAGAGATTGTCCTGATGCGGTGGACCTCACAGTGGGCCGGGGGGTAATTCATTTAAGGGAGTTGCCCCCAAAGTCCAGATGGCCTCCTTCTGCACTATAGGAATTCCACAGAGTCCATCAGAGGGTTACCCTCTCTCCACATTATAAGACCTGTCCGCTCCACACCCAGTAGATCCCACTCACCACCCTACCAGAGACCCTCAATTAAGAGGACCCCCTAATTGAAGTGATCCCCCAATTAAAGGGGTGATGTACCATCGATTGTACGCAAGGCGAGTGATTTACCAAAGTCTGGCTTTAATTGACTGGAACACAGCTCTGCGATCGTCTACAGTGGAAAGGGACGATCGTCAGGCGTCTGAGTATTTATACCTCGTTAATAGAGGCGTGGTTAACTCAGCCTCTCGGCCAATCGGTCGAGAGGCACATGACCGACCAGGGCCAATGGTAAGCCGACGTTCTGGCCCAATGGCAGACGAGTATGCAGATCATATCACCACATTCACCCCTTACGGAGAAGGAAGGCGGGGGGGGGGTGTGTGAACGAGACCCAGGGTGGGGGGGGGGGGGGGGGGGGGGGGGGGGAGAACTGATGATATGAGTAGCCATCGGGAGAATAATTTTCTCTCCGTACCCTTATCAAATTTGGGGGCTTCCCACTGGCCCAGACATAACGATATTTACAAAAAGAAAGTCCATGGGGCTGTAGAACTCTAGAAGGATTCGATCAGTCTTTTCGTGGTCCTTGACGTCCTGGCCGAGCGCCGCAGTGGAGGAGTTGTCGTCGGATCGGCTGATGGTCCTGCTGATGTCCTGGAGTCCGGGAGCGATAGACTTCGAGTAGTCTCCGTCACCTGAGCTGGCCGCGGAGACGCCGTGGATGAGGTATGGGGAAGCTGAGTGGGGTGCTGGGGTGAAAAAGGGGAGGGGGGGTCTGTGGTGGGGGGAGCCGCACGCCGGCGGGTGCCAGGTCCCGGAGGGAGACCGTGTCCTGCCGACCGTCGGGGTACTCCACATACGCATACTGCGGGTTAGCGTGGAGTAACTGGACATGCTCCACCAACGGGTCGGACTTGTGCACCCGCAGATGCTTCCGGAGCAAGATGGGCCCGGGGGTGACCAGCCACGTCGGGAGAGGGGATCCGGAGGACGACTTCCTAGGGAAAACAAGAAGACGCTCATGAGGTGTCTGATTAGTTGCAGTACAGAGGAGTGAGCGGATAGAGTGCAGGGCATCGGGGATCACCTCTTGGCATCGGGAAATAGGGAGATTTCTGAACCGGAGGGCCAGTAGTATGGTCTTCCAGATGGTACCATTCTCCCGCTCGACCTGTCCGTTACCCCGGGGGTTATAGCTGGTCGTCCTGCTAGAGGCGATGCCCCTGTCAAGCAGGAATTGACGCAGCTCATCGCTCATAAATGAGGACCCCCGATCGCTGTGAATGTACGCGGGGTAGCCGAACAGTGAGAAGATGGAGAGTAGGGCCTTAATGACGGTCGATGTGGTCATGTCGGGACAGGGAATGGCGAAGGGGAAGCGGGGGTGTTCATCGATAACCGCCAGGAAGTAAATGTTGCGGTTGTTAGAGGGAAGGGGCCCCTTGAAGTCAGTGCTAAGACGTTCAAAGGGGCGGGATGCTTTGATCAGGTGTGCGCGCTCGGGGCGGTAGAAGTGCGGTTTGCACTCGGCGCAGATGTGGCAGTCACGGGTTACTGACCTGACTTCCTCGATGGAGTAGGGCAGGTTGCGGGCCTTAATGAAATGGTGTAGGCGGGTCACCCCTGGATGGCAGAGGTCTGCGTGGAGGGAGCGGAGGCGGCCTGTCTGCACGCTGGCGCAGGTACCGCGGGACAGGGCATCAGGAGGCTCATTGAGCTTCCCAGGACGATACAAGATATCATAGTTGTACGTGGACAACTCGATCCGCCACCGTAAAATCTTGTCATTTTTGATCTTGCCCCTTTGTGCATTATCAAACATGAAGGCTACTGACCGTTGGTCTGTGAGGAGGGTAAACCTCCTGCCGGCCAAATAGTGCCTCCAATGTCGCACGGCTTCGACTATGGCCTGGGCTTCCTTTTCCACAGAGGGGTGGCGGAGTTCGGAAGCCTGGAGAGTTCTGGAGAAGAAGGCCACGGGTCTGCCCGCTTGGTTCAGGGTGGCCGCCAGAGCTACTTCTGATGCGTCGCTCTCGACCTGGAAGGGGAGGGCCTCATCGATGGCGCGCATCGTGGCCTTTGCGATGTCCGCTTTGATGCGGCTAAAGGCCTGGCAGGCCTCCGTCGACGGCGGGAAGGTCGTGGTTTGCATGAGGGGTCGGGCCCTGTCAGCATAATTGGGAACCCATTGGGCGTAGTATGCGAAGAACCCCAGGCAGTGTTTGAGGGATTTGGGGGTATTGGGGAGAGGGAGTTCCATCAGGGGGCGCATGCGTTCGGGGTCGGGGCCTATCACTCCGTTACGCACTACGAAGCCGAGGATGGCTAGGCGGTCGGTGCTAAACACGCATTTATCCTTATTGTACGTGAGGTTAAGGAGTTTTGCGGTTTGGAGGAATTTCTGGAGGTTGGCGTCATGGTCCTGCTGGTCGTGGCCGCAGATGGTGACATTATCAAGATACGGGAAGGTAGCCTGTAATCCGTACTTGTCGACCATTCGGTCCATCTCCCGTTGGAAGACCGAGACCCCATTTGTGACACCAAACGGGACCCTAAGGAAGTGGTAGAGGCGCCCATCAGCCTCGAACGCGGTGTACAGTCAATTACTCGCGCGGATGGGGAGCTGGTGATAAGCGGACCTAAGGTCCACAGTGGAGAAGACCTTGTATGTCGCGATCTCGTTTACCATGGTAGAAATGCGGGGGAGAGGATACGCGTCCAGTTGCGTAAACCGATTGATGGTTTGGCTATAATCGATGACCATCCGGTTTTTCTCCCCCGTCCGGACCACCAGCACTTGGGCTCGCCAGGGGCTGTTGCTGGCCTCGATGACCCCTTCCGTCAGCAACCTCTGGACCTCGGACCTGATGAAGGATCGGTCCTGGGCGCTGTACCGTCTGCTCCGTGTGGCGACGGGTTTGCAATCGGGGGTGAGGTTAGCAAACAGGGAGGGAGGGTCCACTTTGAGGGACGCGAGGCTGCAGACAGTGAGGGGGGGTATAGGGCCGCCGAATTGAAAGGTCAAGCTCTGCAGGTTGCACTGGAAGTCCAGTCCTAGGAGTGCCGGTGCGCAAAAGTCAGGGAGGACAAGGAATTTATAATTTTTAAAAACCTTCCCTTGGACCGTGAGGTCCGCGATGCAGCACCCGGTGATGTGGACGGAGTGCGAACCTGAGGCTAAACCGATTTTGCGTGTTACGGGATGGAAGGGAGCGCGCAGCATCTTACCGTGTCAGGGTGAACAAAGCTTTCCGTGCTCCCGTAGTCCAGCAGGCAGTCCGTCTCGTGGCTGTTGAGGTGGATCAGCGTAGTCGTTTTGGCGAGCGTGCGTGGATGAGACTGGTCGAGTTGAACGGCCGCGAGCCATGGAGAAAATCCGTCGTCGCCGTCCGAGTCGATGCTGGAGGGATCTTGCGTGGCAGACCTGGAAGTCGGTGGCCAGGATCCATATGTGAGGTGAACGGCCGCGAGCCGTGGAGAAAATCCGTCGTCGCCGTCCGAGTCGATGCTGGAGGGACCTTGTGTGGCAGACCTGGAAGTCGGTGGCCAGGATCCATATGTGAGGTCTGTTCCCCAAGATGGCGGCGCCCAGTATCCGCACATGGGGTCGGCGCCTCAAGATGGCGGCGCCCAGGAAGCCCTCGTGGCCGCTGGTGGCGGAGCTAGCGTTGCCGGCGCTGCGAGCTGATGAGGTGAGGCGCGCAGGCCAGCTCCAGGAGGTGAGTTACATGCATCAGCTGTGGGGACGCGCAGGCCGGCTCCAGGAGGTGAGTTACATGCATCAGCTGTGGGGACGCGCAGGCCGGCTCCAGGAGGTGAGTTAGGTGCATCAGCTGTGGGGACGCGCAGGCCGGCTCCAGGAGGCCAGTTAGATGCATCAGCTGCGGGGACATGCAGGCCGGCTCCAGGAGGTGAGTTAGGTGCATCAGCTGTGGGGACGCGTAGGCCGGCTCCAGGAGGCCAGTTAGATGCATCAGCTGTGGGGACGCGCAGGCCGGCTCCAGGAGGTGAGTTACATGCATCAGCTGTGGGAGGAGGTAAGGCGCGCAGGCCGGGTGCGGGGGGCCGGGGGCGGGGGGAGCAGAGTCGCGCTGCAGGCAGGCAGGGACCGGGAGGGCTCGCAGAGGCGAGCCGGTCGGGCGCCGGGGCCCGGGGGCGGGGGGGAGAAACGTGCGGGGCAGGCCGGCAGAGGCCTGGAGGGGCCGGGGAGGTGCGCTTGTCGGCCCGCGGGGCGCGAGTCGGGAGCGGCTGGGGCGGCCCTGGGGGGGAGAGAGAGGTACACAGGCCGTTCGCAGAGGCCTGGGGGCGGGGGGGGGGGAGAGTGCTGTGCAGCTTCCAGAAGCGCTGCAGCCACAGTTTTGGCCTGGCAGACCGTGGAGTAGTGGCCCTTCTTCCCGCAGCTCTTACAGAGGGCGGAGCGGGCTGGGCAGCGCGAGCGAGGGTGTTTAGCGTACCCGCAAAAGTAGCAGTGGGGCCCCGCGGATTTATCGGGGTGCCCCGTGGCACAAGCCTGAGGGAGGCTGGGAGCGGCGGGTGGCTGGTGGGAAGCGTGCCAGGAGGCGGCCTGGCCAGGGTCATAGGTGCGAGCGCTTAGATCTGCGACCTCCAGGGAGGCGGAGAGAGTCAGTGTCTCAGTTAAACTGAGTTCGTCTCTTTCCAGCATCCGCTGGCGGATCATGGGAGACAGCATCCCAGCCACGTAAGCGTCTCTGATGAGTAGCTCCATGTGCTCTGTAGCGGACACCGCTACACAGACGCAACCTCTCCCCAGGGCATAGAGGGCCCGGGCGTATTGGTCTAGAGACTCACCTGCTTTCTGGTGGCCAGCAGATGTCGAGCGAATATCCTGTTGATCGGTTTGATGAATAGTCCTTTTAGCTTTTGTATAGCGTCATCATAATCCGTTTCCTCTTTGATTATTGCGTAAGCGTCAATACCCACGCTGGAGTGGAGGACGTGCAGCTTCTGTGCCCCGGTGGGGGGGGGGGGGGGGGGGGGGGGGTTGTAGATGCTAGGAACCCTTCGAGGCAAGTCAGCCAGAGTTGGAAAAGTTCTGCAGAGTTCAGAGTTTGCGGGCTGATGCGGAGGCATTCGGGCTTGATGCGGAACTCCATCTTCAAAGTTGTAGTCAATTAAATTGATGTACCATCGATTGTACGCGAGGCGAGTGATTTACCAAAGTCTGGCTTTAATTGACTAGAACACAGCTCTGCGATCGTCTACAGTGGAAAGGGACGATCGTCAGGCGTCTGAGCATTTATACCTCGTTAATAGAGGCGTGGTTAACTCAGCCTCTCGGCCAATCGGTCGAGAGGCACATGACCGACCAGGGCCAATGGTAAGCCGACGTTCTGGCCCAATGGCAGACGAGTATGCAGATCATATCACCACAAGGTGTCCCCACTGAGACCCCCTAATGAAAGAGGCCCTTAGAGACCCCACCCCACCCAGAACAGAAACACCTGCCAGGAAGCCACCGGGAAGTAAACCCTGTTTGGAAGCTAAAGAGTAGTTCAGACAGAGGCAGTGAAAATTCAGTGCTTCAAAACTCACGTGGGGAATACACCTGCTGGTTCAGGCAGAGGAATCAGAACCAAACAATTCCTGGAAAGAGAAAACCAGTCAGCTGGGCTTAAACCCCCTCTGATCTTCGACCTGCATGCCATTAATTTCTCTTTGATAGTGATTTTACTAGGCTGTGATTGACACTTCGACACACACCCAAATATCAACATTGTTCGATTTATCTCTCTTCACTGTTGAATAACTTAAAGTGGTCAGCTGTGAAACTAACTGCAATATTTATAAACATCAAAGTTTGATTGACAGCTCGTGGACTACGTTAAACCGAGTTAAGTGCTTTCTGTTGGTTTCTACTTCAATTCCGGATTCGGGTGACTAGTTCTGTAGAGTTTGCACTTTCTCCTGTGTCTGCATGGGTTTCTTCCAGATGTTCCAGTTTCCACCCACAGTCCAGTGTAGGTATGGATTGGCCATGCTAAATTTCGCCTTTGCGTCCAGAAATATGCAGGTTAGGTGGGGTTATGCAAATAGGGCGGAGGATTGTGCCTAGATAGGGTATTCTTTCAGAGGGTAGGTTTGGACTCAATGGGCCAAATGGCCTCCTTCTGCACTATAGGAATTCCACAGTCTCCCAAATGGAGAATCCTTCCTACTGTTAAGATTGCAGGACAAAAGTTATATAACTGGAGCTTCCGGCTTCCAACCAGCAGGTTCAAGTCAAAATACACGGAGGGAATTTCCAACCACCCTCCGCCCACCCGAACCCCAGCGGCAGGTTTTCTGGCAGTGCAGGCAGATCACCACTAGTCGTCCCTGTGGTGTTTAGTACGGCTCGTATATCTCGCGGCTGGGGAACCCGCCTTGGGCAAGTGGCTGCCTTCGGTGGGACTGAAAGATCCGGCTGTCTGGGAGGGCTGGAAAATCCCGCTCCTCGTCTTGACTGACATTCATACTGATCACCGTCACATTGCTAGGCGTTCAGTGTGCCAGCAGCTGGAATGCATTCCAAGGGTTAGCTATCCTTGGCCTAGAATTTGCACAGGAGTATGCCATAGCAAGTTTATTTTAACTGCTAATAATTGCTGTGAGCAGGTTTCAAATTCTTTTGTACTTCGAAAGTGAAACTTGCTACCAGTGAATTTTCCAGTGAATGAATAGCATATGTTTTTTTAATATGAATCCAGATAAGAATATGTAGGAGAAAAGAATATTAATACATGAAAATAAGGTTAGATGAGGTAGAGTTGTGGGAGATTCATGTGGAGGATAAATACAAGCACAGACCAGTTGGGCCGAAAGGCCATTTATTACCCTCTAAATTCAATGTGATTCTATGTAAGTAGAATAAGCATTACTGCCATGAGTGGAATTACTGGTCTATTTCGAACCAATTGATTGAGCAAGTAATGGCATAACAGTCTGCATTTATCCTGTGCATTTCTACACTTACTAACTGCAACCAAATTTATTTTCCATTCTCATGATCTTGCAATGAAAAGTCCCAGAGGCAATAAAAATTGCCAGTTCCTGAGTGATAATAAATTACTTGTCGCAACAAATCATTTGTCCTGCTTATCACCAATGTCCACGGAGATGGAACCGGAGATAACCGCCTTTGCATTCCATGTCAGTTTCAAAAATTTAAATCACAATTCTTCTTTCATAAAATGTTACTGCTGCGCTGGGGAGCTTTCATGGGTTAAGCTCTTTCAGAATCAATCTGCTGTATCATTAACGGGCACAATACACTTTTCTTGCACCGTACTATAAACGTTTCGACCAGAAAATGCCATCAATAAGAAAATTATGTCTGTTTAGAAATCTAGGAAACGTATTATTCAGTAACAATGCAAAGGACAGTTTCAGAAACAAACAGAATTATGTTCGATAGTTTAAACCAACGCATTTTGAATGTGTGTATAACTGTTTACGAGCTTTTGTGGAATATTCTTTGTTATGGATTCTCCTGACAGAAGATGATGGGCAGGAGCTGGCAGAACAGTATTTTTGCTTGTTTATGGTTAGACACTGTCAAATGCTCATCAGTGTGACTGCTGAAAGGTGCTATGGTGGGAAAACTGGAGGATAATATGCATCATTCAAATCTCTTCCCTCTTCGTGCCCCATACAAAAATCCCCTCAACGATAAACCCATGCATGAATTTTATGTGCTGAGAGATGGGAAGGCTGGCAAAGTGGTGCGGAAAGGTATTGGAGGGGGAATGCCTGACATTTTCCTGTTGGCATGCTATTTTGCCAGTGGCAGGAAGTCTGGCTCTTTGGGCACCAGCCTGGAGCTCAACTGAGCCACTTTAAGTGCCCAATTGAGGGCATTTTGCTCACATTCTGAGGGCCTGCAGCCATGTGGAAAGACCCACCCAATATAAACATGAGCTTCAGGCTGACCCTCCTTTTGTGTAATTCATGGGCTTATGGAGGTCCGCCCTGTTAGCAATGGCCATATATCCAACAATGGTACTGACTGACTCCACTACTCCCCAATCCCATTTACCTGTCTGCAAAGGTTCCGAGCCACCAAGCTGTCCTTTTCCTGCAACTGAAGCTCAGCATCGGCCACCGGTGACGATGGCACTGTTGAGACTGCTGAGCTGCCAGCTATTTGATTGAGCCAGAAGCTCTTGGGAGGGGTGGGGGTTTTGGCACCATCCTTAGTTGGATATTGTCCCAGTGGCAGCTATTTAATTGGCCACCGTGCTGAACCCCGGGTCTCTCTGTCAGCCAAAACGGGGTCACATCCTGCTTTCGGCCCCAGCATGGGGACCTCTGGAATTCCCGTAAACCTCAGCCCTGCATTTCATACCTTGATAATCACAGCTGGGATAACTTGAAAGAACATTAAGAATTATGAAAAAAATGACTTGTTATAATCAGTAATGTCCTTATTTACAAAACATAGCGTTGCCCAGTTCCAGAATGTTTGGGTTTGTTTGGCAAGGGCAGCACAGTAGCACAAGTGGATAGCACTGTGGCTTCACAGCGCCAGGGTCCCAGGTTCGATTCCCCACTGGGTCACTGTCTGTGCGGAGTCTGCACGTTCTCCCCGTGTCTGTGTGGGTTTCCTCCGGGTGCTCCGGTTTCCTCCCACAGTCCAAAGACAGCCAGATTAGGTGGATTGGCCATGATCAATTGCCCATAGTGACCAAAAAGGTTAGCCGGGGTTATTAGGTTACAGGGATAGGGTGGAAATGAGGGCTTAAGTGGGTCGGTGCAGACTCGATCGACCGAATGGCCTACTTCTGCACTGTATATTCTATTGTCTAAGTATTGAGGAAACCCAATCCCTTGCTTCTGGCCATGATACATCCAATGTGCCGGATGAGTATAGTTAACTCAGTACTGTAGTCCATCCTCCATAACATCAAAACGTCAAAAAACGTGACTGACTTGTGGGTTACAGTATCTCTGCTGGATTGGCGCCATATTACATAATGGTCCTCAAGTCAGGTGCTATATTTGTGTTAAGGATGCACCTAATTCAGCTGGATCTTGATGTTCTCCATCAATTATAAAAATTAAGGACGGATATGAATGATGAGGCTTCAAACCAGACACCGACACCACAATGCTCCATCTATGGCAAGGTTTCAATACAGAACTAATCACAGGTTTTCTAAATTAGTTTAATTGTAGCAAAGCTCTGGGAATTGCCACCGATATTCAAGCACAATTTCGTTTGGGTCTTTCAGAGCTTTAAATTATCAGGAATAACTTAATGAAACATCTGGGGCGGGATTCTCCTTTCCTGGGACTAAGTCCCCATGCTGGCAGGAAAACCGTCGCGAACCACTCCGGTGTCAACAGCTAGGTGGACGCCGGAGGGGTTGGCACCGCTTCTACCGGTGGCGAAGGGGCTGCGTGAGTTTGCGCATGTGCCGAAGGGCCGGCATGATCCCGCGCATGCGCGGAACCGCCGACGTATTCTGGTGCATGCGCAGGGGGTTTTCTTCTCCACGCTGGCCATGGCGGAGCCCTACAGGAGCTGGCGCGGAATGAAGGAGTGCCCCCATGGCACAGGCCCGCCCACAGATCGATGGGTCCCGATCGCGGGCCAGGCCACTGTGGGGGCACCCCCCGAGGACAGCACCAGCCAATTTACCTGCCATGGTTGTGTGGGACCATGTCTAATCCACGTTGGCGGGACTGGCCAAAAACGGATGGCTGCTCGGCCAATCGAGGCCCAGAGAATTGCCAGGGGGGCCGCTGCCAACGGCCCCTGACCGGCGTGGCGCGAACCCCGTCCCCATCCAAAAACTGATGCCGGAGAATACGGCAGCTGGTGGCGGGGCAGGATTCTTGCCCCCCCCCCCCAAACCCTCCCCCCCCCCCAAACCCTCCCCCCCCCCCCCCCCCCCAAACCCTACCCCCCCCCCCTTCCCCGGGGATTCTCCGACCTGGAAGTTTCCTCATGAAGGTTAGAGGAATCTTCATCAAATGTATCCATGGCATCCATTTTTCACGCTATTCTGGATATCGCCTCATCGAGTCTGTAGTTCAACCAACTTCATCCATTCTGTTTATTTTTGAAGTATTGAACAAGCAATCCCCTTATCCACAATGCAACTTAGATGTTTTCCTTTTGCCTGATCCTGGTTTTGACTTTTTACCTGTGTAGTGGCCTGTACAGAATTGGAAGATTTATGAACCCAAGTTCCCGCAGCCGATTTTACTTCACCACGTGCGCGCTTCCTGTAGTCAAAATTCTACCCACTTCAACGCCAAGCAAGGTTTCAAACTGTTGTTCTGCTTGATTATGGTTGTGTTCCATTTTTTAAAAGACCTTCAGCATCGGCAGCAGTAGCCTCAACCGACATGCGAGTCCGATCTGAGATTCTTTTCTCTGCTCTCAACACCATCTCTACTTTTCTTGGTGCGATTTTTTTTCTGCAGCAATTTTTTTCTTGCCTCAATCCTCGTCGCCAGTTTCATGTTTTGTTACACACTCTCTAAGTGCTGCAAAGAGAAAAACTACGGAGGTGGCCGCACTCTTTGATTCTTGCAAACATGATGAGAGTTTTATTAGGAAATGGTGCTCATACAATTTAAAATTGAGAACTGAAAGTCCATGCGAAACATACTGCTGATGTCACAACAGATCTCGTGATGTTCTGCCAGCAGGGATGTATTTGTTGATACATAAAAAGGTCAGACTCTGGAATTTGAGCGAGGGATTTGGAGGAAGAGGGTTGATGAAGTTTGTGAGGCAGACAGTCTCATTGATACAACAGCAACTATTGCCTCTGTGGGCCAAAGTGTGTCAAATTGTGAGGTTCAACCCCCAACCCCAGAGGTCGCCTGATGTCACCAAGGTTTATTTGTGGATGTCCCACACTTGAGTGTCCTCCCGCTGTTGGTAAAATACCAGCAGAGGTGGGAAGAGGGCGTTAACCGGCCATCTAACTGACTTACGTGGGCTCAGGCTGAGAAGGCAGGGTGGCACAGTGGTCAGAACTGCTGCCTCATAGTGCTTGGGACCCGGGTTCGATTCAAACCTTGGGTGTGGAGGGTGCATGTTCTCCCCTTGTCTGCGTGGGTTTCTTCCCACAATCCAAAGATGTGCCGGTCAGGTAGATTGGCCGTGGTGAGATGCCCTTTAGTGTTCAACGGCTAGTGGTTACGGGGATAGGGTAAGGAAGTGGACCTGGGTAGGGTGCTCATTCGGAGGGTTGGTGTACACTCGATGGGCCGAATGTCCTCCCTCAGCGCTGTAGGTTACTATGGATCCTATAGGTACAACCTTGTCCACAACTGGCAAGAAAGCCTAGCAGTGGGAAGACAATGGCACATGCCACCCCATCCTCCCTCACTATTTTTACAGGAAACACACCCCACACCCAGCCCCACCTACCAACCTATCCGAAGATGTCTGGTAAAATCCAGACATTGAGTCTGTGGCTAATGTCACACAAATTAAAATTACTTACATGAATTTCTTCATGGTTTTGTTTGGAAATGCTTAAAGCATTTTTGCACGACTGGTGAATTAACTGCAGACTTCAATTCTGCCTCTGTTAGTTGCACTCAGTTGGATAAACCAACCAATTTACAAAAAACCCATAGTAGTAAAGACAGAAATAGGCCTGTGCATGTTCTTCCAGCTAATGCCTGCTAGAATATTAATGAAACATAATAAATCTAGGAAGTGGTCACAGATGTTTGGGCTTTAAAGCCTAGAGTTTGCTAATGAGTGTCACTTAAACAGAAATAATACACTTGACTTTGCTCAAGAGTCAGTTCTTTTTTACAACCTCGTAGTTTTTTGTCTATGGTGGCACAGATATTTTAGAGTATTATATTGGGATCATATCCTGCAACTCACCAAGTAAGTGATTTTTCTTTAAACAGTCTAACTTTCCAGATCACATCATGAGAGGATTGTCAGCATTAAAATGCCAGGTCTCAGAGCAATTAGAGAATCTTAGAACATCTTAAAGTTTGTGGGGAAATGCAGTGCAGAGTCAGCAAAGAGAAACCACTTAAAACTGTACAAAGTGGGTTTCTCATAGGTTACATTGTTGAACTATAAATCGAAAACAAAACACTCGTGAATATTTCTTGCAGCAAACTTCGAATAGCAACAATAGAAAGATTTTAATAACGTGAGTGAGTTCTGAAATAGGTCAGTGCTTGACTTCTCTTTAACTGGCTGGATGCCATCTCGGGCTTGTTTGCCGAACTGTTTTTTTTAGTGTTTATGATTGACGGGTTTCACAGTTTTAAAAAAAAAAGAATCATAAGGTTTTTCCTCCCAAATATATTCACTTGGCCTCTTGGTGGTCCATGGTGCCAGCTGAGGACATTGGAGTAAGGTATCTAAAATGACAGGAAGGCAGTGGACGATTTTGCCAACTTGGCCGCGACCAGGTTCGGAGATGTGGATTCAGCAGGCTCCCTTCTCCAAAGGTGATCCTGGTGCTTTTTAAAGGACTTTTCTTGGATCTTAACTTTGTAGGAGGCAAGTTCCACCTCCTCTAATTTGGTTATTGGATTCTCCGGGACCCCCCCCCCCCCCCCCCCCCCCCCCGCCGATGTCCGATCCCTACCAGGGCGGCCGCCGACTCCATGCCAGCATCCTGACCGGCAAAACCAGGTTAGTTCCACGCCATCGGGAACTCAGCCGGTCAGGAGTGGAGGATCGCTGGGCTGGCCTCTGCCAATGGGCCCCCAGCCGCGTGGCATACTCCGCGATCACGGCAATTCTCAGGTCCCAAAGAATCGCCGGACCGACACCAGGCCCGATTTCGGCGTGAAAGTGGATTCTCCGCCCCCGCGCCGTACGTGACAAATCCAGCCCAAGATTTGAAGACAAAAGCTCTGCCGGAGTTTCTCAATGGTGGAGTGGGAAGTTGTACAGATCATGCAATGAATTTCCATCCATTTAGAATGCTTATCAATCATGATTCTGCACATAGAACCTAAAAACAGACCAGCAAAGTCTACATGTGCCCATACTCATTGTCTCCTTGGCCATTCCCATGGGTGTAGGGAGGCTATAGGTGAAGGTAAAGTTGCCGTAGTCCCAGATGGCAATAGGCTGCGTTCTCCATTGAGGGGAGAGCTGGCTGGTGGTGATTTAACCTGAGGATCAACACATATCGCCTACTTGTGACAATAAACGATTATTATATTATATTATATTATAATGGGCAATGTGCCTTCACCTGAATTGGGGGCTTCTCTATGCGAGGTCCCTCCCAACCTGAGGATGATGCTGTCTGGTGTCCCTTGATGTTTCTGAGCCCCTTTTCAGTGTTCTCCAGGGCCAAGACTATCTCAGTGGCTTTTTACAGGTCTAGGTTGGGCTCCGGCAGTAATTTCTTTGGTTGTGACATTATTAATCTCACCCTCATCACCAATGTAATAATTACAATGGAGGCCATGCTAGACATCATAAAGGTTTATTCTTGAAACGAAAAGAAGCACAAGCCACGGCATACAACACTATTATCCAGCCTGGGATCATCGGGTATTTTGGGCTGGGTCTGTGTCACGAGATTTAAAGTCCAGCTAATGAGTCCCTAATGTGCCTCCACCCGTTCAATCCAGGAACTCATATTCCACAAATCCCACAGGGAGGTCAATCAAAGGTCATTGTGGGGGTTAGAACATCCCTCCCCCTTTAAGTCCGTTTCATCCCCATCACTCCAGTAACAATGAGGCCTCATCCGCCATTTAGTGCTCGGCCTGATCGTGAGGGGGCGGTGGTGGTATGTGAAGTGGACACATGACCTTCACTTCCTCAAGGAGTGCCTGAGGATCACTGCAGGTTAGACATTAGCGCTGGCCATCAGAGGTAGACCAGTTTCTTTAGCCTCTATATCAGGCCCTGCTTCTTCACTGTCAAGAGAAACAACTCCACGATCGCCTGTGGGCTGTTGCCTGACAACAGATACTGCCACAACTGGGGTCGGAGACGTGGATTCCATTGGAACAGGCACCCCATTCCTAAGGTAGTTCCGGTTCTTTTTAAGGACATTTTCTCAGATCATAATTTTTAGGAGACAAGTCCCATTTTCTCTAATAAACACTCTTATCTAAACACTCCTTTGGGCCTCCTGTCGTCATCATTTTTCTTTTGACTCTCCTGTTTAGTATCCACCTACAGCACCAAATTAGGAAATATCAGGCTCAGCCTGGTGCAAAATCATTGTCCCATCAATAGTTCTGCAGGGGTGACTCCCATCTATCGACGATCCCCTATGGTCTTCACGGGGGTTATAACACTCTCCATAGACACTGCCTGACCTGCTGAATTTTCCTGGCATTTTTTGTTTTTACCTCGGGTTTCCGATATCAGCAACATTTTTGTTTTGTATTAAGTTCAATTAAATTGCCTATTGACGGCAGTGATCAGAAGTCATCGGGAATTTTCCAGATGGAAAAAGGCCCTCTGCTGAGGCCGAAGCCTGGCTGATGAATGGCCTCCCAAGAGCAAACCATTGTAGGTGGGCCCCATCAATGCCTCATTCAATTTAACCCCACCCGCAACAGTGATGCCAGGTACACCCTCCACAAAGCTGACCTGGCAGCAGTGGACATATCTATTCTTAAATTTAGAAAATTATTCAGTGGCGGCCTCAAATCTTGAGACACCCTCTTGTCCTTCAACCCATATTGCCAGCTACCACTTCTGCTAGATGGTCTCCTACTGGTCCTCACCCACCATTTCCTTAATCAGACCTGGCTCCCAGAGGTGGCCACTTAATTAGCCTCTCCAAAATCTCCCTCTGCTTCCCACTGCCGGTATTCTTGATTCCCGATCCATATTTCATCCTGAAAGCACGATCAGGATCCAAGATTAAAAATCTTCCCCGATGTCATCACAATCGCATTTCTTTCCTTTCACTAGATGAGGAAAATCCATATGAATTTACAAAAACAAAGACAGGTAGAGAGTACCAGGCCTACCAATGGTCAATCTTTTGCAAAATGGTTTTGTTTGATGCGTAACCGTGGTCAATAATTAGTGACGCTAACACAAATTATGCAGAATAGATGATTTGAGGAAATATTTAAAGAAGTTGCTCATCAGCTCTCTGAAACCAGTAAGCTGCAGAGGATTGTGAATAACTACGACCCATTCCTGTGCTTCATAAATGTCAATACCAAAAGCCTATCCATCACACTTATACTGTTTCCAACAGCATTACCACCCACTGATTGCATTCTAGGCTACTTCTCACATTGATTCTCTGCATGGAGAAATGGTCTCCCAGTGCAGAGCCTTGGACATCGAGAGCGCATATTGGGAAATCAATGATGCGCTTCCACATTTTCAATCCATTAATTTTAATCGACAGAAATCGTTGACACTACTCCTGCAGTTTACAATAGGCAGAGCTCCTCACAAGGAGCAGGATTTAATAAAATCGGCTTTTACATTTTAACTGTTGGCTGCTCTTACTCGTCAAACAACTGACACATCCTGGGGCTTGTGTTCCATCCCTCATAATATACATCCCAACATCTTTTACAGGAAAACCGTTGTTACAAATTGTATTTTTCAACAAAAACAATATTCCCTATTATTTCTCTTGCGCCTATTCCTGAAGAAGAGTCACAGAGACTGGAAGCGTTAACTCCGTTTCTCTTTCCACAGATAGTGCTGGGCCTGCTGTGTTTTCCCAGCATTTTATTCGAGAGGCCTACAGTTGCATTCATAATTTATTGCTGTGTTTTCTTTACTAAACAGTTCAGCCCAGCACAGGTCTCTCTCTTGAGTTTATCCACGTGATGGAAATTCCCAGGGAGGAATAACTGAGATGGGTGTCTGATCTCAGCAGGTGCCAATAGAGGACATTTCTCTTTATAGCAATGCAAATATGGCATGGAATCTCCTGAAAGAAGAAGCAAGTGCCAAATATTTTGTAGAAGCAAAATACTTTGGACCTGAAATAAAAACAGTAAGTGCCGGAAAAAGCCTGGCAGGTCTGACATCACCTGTGGGAAAGAAAACAGAGTTAACATTTTGAGTCCAATATGGCTCTCCTTCAGAACTCATTGTCCAGATACGTTCTCATTATTCAAATATCTAACATCCTGCTGGCTGGAATAAGTCATGCTAAGAACAACATTCATAAACTAAACTAAGGAACAGATTTTCATGGAGTCTGGAGGCCTTTAAAAAAATTATAGGTAAGACCTGGCAATGGAAGCCCCATTTCCAACAGATGTGATTTTTGCCATTAGGAAAAAGGAACAGGGTGTGATTCACACGAGGAAGCTCTAATTCAGCAGGCCCATTTAAATGCAATTCTAACAATCCCCATTTTATCTGTTGCAAAGGCCTTAACCCATAGTGTGGGAGTCACAGATTATGGAGTAGATGCAAATACTCTTGAAGGGTGGATAAAGTTTGTCATGTTTTGAAGCTTTTAAATCATCCATCCTTTAGAGTTTAAGGACATCCGACTGCAGCTGTCAGTGAATATTATGATAACAATCTGCTGGTCTGCTGTGATTGACAAGCCAGTTATCGTAACATCTGTGCAAGCAATTTCAGCAGTTCTTTGTTGACATTTCCCTCAGAGCTATTCATTCTGAATGCTTAGCTGAGTTTCAAAAGCTACAATGTTGTCACTAGTAGCTTCTAAGTTCATAGTTTAATTGACATTTGAAGAGGCTATTAAATGACTTGGCATATGTACAGATTTAGCTCACTTGGCTAAATCGCTGGCTTTTAAAGCAGATCAAGGCAGGCCAGCAGCACCGTTCGATTCCCGTACCACCCTCCCTGAACAAGCGCCCGAATGTGGCGACTAGGGGCTTTTCACAGTAACTTCATTTAAGGGGCTGGTTTAGCTCACTGGGCTAAATCGCTGGCTTTCAAAGCAGACCAAGCAGGCCAGCAGCACAGTTCGATTCCCGTGCCAGCCTCCCCAGACAGGCGCCGGAATGTGGCGACTAGGGGCTTTTCACAGTAACTTCAGTGAAGTTACTCGTGACAATAAGCGATTTTCATTTCATTTTTCATTTTTTGTTTTATAAGTGATTAACCTACTTGATGTTTTCAAGCTTTGATGTTTTCATGAATGGAAGTTCTTTTTTACTATCAAGTCTGTACAATAAGTAATGCGGCCAGTGTGGCTCATTTGGCTAGCCAGCTGGTTTGTAATGCAGAGCAAGGCCAGCAGCGTGGGTTCAATTCCTGTACTGGCTGAAGTTATTCATGAAGGCCTGCCTTCTCAAACCTGCCCTTCACCTGAGGTGTGGTGACCCTCAGGTTAAGGAACAGATTTTCATGGAGTCTGGAGGCCTTTAAAAAAATTATAGGTAAGACCTGGCAATGGAAGCCCCATTTCCAACAGATGTGATTTTTGCCATTAGGAAAAAAGGTGTGGTGACCCTCAGGTTAAGTCACCAGCAGTCAGCTCTCCCCCTCAAAGGGGAAAGCAGCCTCTGATCATCTGGGGCTGCGGCGACTTTACCTTATCGTAAAAACAATATTGGAATTTTAGAAATGTATTTTATTGACTACTACATGACTCCTGAGGTGTGCTCATGGTGGATACTGGGTGAGTGGCATTGGAGTTGGCATGGAGGTTATAAGGGGCTGTGGCAGGTAGGTGGGGGCATGCACTGGCATTGGGTTGGCAGGAAGGTATGAGTGGCCATGGGGGTTGGGTAGGGTGGTGAGGAGTGATGGCCTAAAATCTTCTAAAACAACTGAAACAAAGTTGCAGATAGAGGTCTGCCTTCTAACCAGCCAGCCTTGCCATCACCCATCCCATGGTTCACTATGCTCCTCTATGGCCAGCGGACCTGACTCCATCCCACAATTCACACGCCCCTCCGACCCCCACGCCAGAGTAAAAGGCTCACAGTTTTGGGCACTTTTTATTGAGGGAGGGGGGTTTCAGCAAGTCACGAAATTTCCCAGTTTGGCACATCAGCCCCTGGAATGAAAAAAAACAGCCCTATGTTCATTTTCTCTATGGACAGGAGCAGTTCACATTTGCTCATTTTCACTTGCTGGCATTAGGACAGGTCTAGTGAAGATTTAGTGATGACAAGTGTTGTGTTTAACGGATTTAAGAAGGATAAATCAGGTCCTTTTGAAAAATATAAAAATCATAATGTTAAAAAATATATTTTCCTGCCTTGATATCGATAATTGGTTGGAGATTGAACATTTTGAAAGGATAAAGGAATATGGCTTCTGTACAATAATACTCTTGTTTATCAAGAGACATTCTTAAATATCAAATGAAGCCCACGTATTCTATCGAACCAGCAGCCTAAATCTGTGTTTATATGTAAGCTGTGATAATACGAAGGCGGATAAAGCAAACAAGAGCAGATGGAGACAAAACCCAGAAGGAAATTAAAAAGGAAATTGGAGTGATAAAAAATAGATTTTAGGATGGTAAAATTAGTAAGAAAAAGTGGATTGTGTACCGAGGAAAATGACGTTTGAGGGCATTGAAGGATGATGTCAATGGCGAGGAATATTGATATGCTGATGTCTGCACAGCGATAATGACCGGAAATTGAATCCTAAGCTACATTTGAAGATCTTTGGACACTATCTTATTGCTTCCAGTTAGCTGCAACTGAATAAGATACTTTCACCGAGGAGAGATCAAGAAAACAATGGAATCCCTGTTGAACATAAAATTGAATATATGTGTAGAAATGAATAAGAAGTGATTTTTGTATATTTTATTTAAATAGTATGGGGATTATAATATATTCAACAAAGCAATAATGAACACATTTCCATCATTACCATCTCTCTTCATCTCTGTCTACCAAACCTTTTTGATCAAAAATATCTGCAAGGGAAAAATTTTTGACTTTCACCCGTGGGTGTGATGATCAAATTTCAATCTTTAAATGGAGGAAAGAAAACCATTGTCAAATTGAACACTGTAAGAAGGAAGATTATTATTTGACCTAGCATCACATTACATCTTTTAAAAGTGTCTTCTGTATCAATAAATTGCTTTTGAAGTGGAGCCTCTGTTGCCAGATGGGTGAACATGACAGCCAAGTTTTTACACAGTAGTTTCACAGAAAGCTGAGAAAAGGTTTAATGCTGCCAATGCTCTAAAACTACTGGTTTAAGATGGGCAGATTTAACTCGGTGCATAACCCAAGCTGGCTAACGAATGCATGCGTCTGGCTGCAGTGTACGCATGTGTGCTTACAGCATCTTACAGCCAGGCTTGTAAATTAGATGTTTAAAGATCAGTCATATAATTTTAAATATGTACAGGAACATATTATACATATTATCCCCACTTCCCACCGGCGAAGTTTTGGGCATGGGTGGGGGGTGGGGATACGCCAAATTGAATGGACAGGGTTTCCTCCGGGTTCTTGTCACCTCAACAGTGATTTTACACGGCAGCGCTGGCGCAGTGGGTTAGCCCAGTTGCCTCATGGCGCCAAGGTCCCGGGTACGATCCCGGCTCTGGGTCACTGCCCGTGTGGAATTTGCACATTCTCCCCTTGTTTGCGTGGGTTTCGCCCCCAAAACCCAAAGATGTGCAGGCTAGATGTATTGGCCATGCTAAAATTTCCCCTTTTAATTGGAAAAAAAACAAAAACAAACAGTGATTTTGCACACGGGCAGGCAAGGCCTCAGGCAGGATGCCCAGCCTTGCCCCAGTTGAGGCCCTTGCATGGGGGCAGTTAATGGCCACGGTGAGAGCTCTTTCCTACCCAGCCTCAATTTCTAGGCTGGAGAGAGGATTGAAGGTCCTTGGGGGAAAGTCAACACTTTCAGGCCCTTGCCACTGTTGGGATCTTCCAGTCTTGCCAATGGTGACCCCCCCACTGGAGCGTTCCCAGTGACAGAGGATGCAAGCCACGGAAAAAGCCATTCAAAGCGGTGGGATCGGAATACTCCTCCACCAGCCAATGACAGGCCCCCTCTACTGCCGCAAAACACTCTGCGGGGGTGGGGGGAATTGAAAATCTTGCTGAAAGTTTAATCTCGGTAGGAAGGTGGAACATCAAAGAATCCAGCGGAAACCTGCTTCTAAAGTTAGCCCCCCCCCCCCCCCGAGGATATGTGCCCCCCCCCCCCCCGAGGATATGTGCCCCCCCCCCCGAGGATATGTGCCCCCCCCCCCCCCCCCCCGAGGATATGTGGCTCCTGGACTGCTCGCTCCAGCCCAACCTATCCTCTGAGCCCTCTTTGCTCCCCCTCCCATGCCCAGGCCTTGAACTTACCTGGGTCTCGAGTGTCCGGACTTAGGCTCATGGCCTCCTACATTTCCTCTTCTGTTCACCGCTGTTCTTCTTCTATTCACCGCTGCACTGACGCAGCAGAGCCTGGAGAACCACCAGCTAATCACATTGGCCGTCTGCTATCTGCTAAGGGAATTCCTCCTGATTGAGGCTTGGAAGTCCCGCTTATATCAACTTGACACTCATTAAAACATGAAATGGCTGTGGGGCACTCGAGAGTCGCCGGAGATGTGTTATTTTTTAAATCATTTATGGGATTGGGCGTCGCTGATTGGACCAGCATTTATTGTCCATCCCGGGTTTTCCCAGGTACCTGCTGCTCTTGTCCTTCTCGATGGTAATTGTCGTGGGTTTGGAAGGCGCTGCTCAAGAACTGATTCCTGGGATGGGGGCACTGAGGTACGAGGAGAGGTTGAGTTGGTTTGGATTATATTCACTGGAGTCCAGAAGAATGAAGGGAAATCTTGTAGAAACCTATAAAATTCTAAGCGGACGAGACGGGGTAGATGCAGGAAGGATGTGCCCAATGGTGGGGTGAGCCTGAACCAGAGGTCACAGTTTAAAGATACGGAGTAAAGGATTGCGATGAGAAGACATTTCTTCACCCAGAGAGTGGTAAGCCTGTGGATTTTGTTACCACAGAAAGCAGTTGAGTCCCAAATATTGTATGTTTTCAAGAAGGAGTTAGATATAACTCTCGAGGCTAAAGGGATCAAAAGATATGGGGGAACGCGGGAATAGGTTACTGAATTTGATGAACCATGATCATAGTAAATGACGGAGCAGGCTGAAAGGGACGAATGGGCTAATTTTGCTCCTATTTTCTATGTTTCTATGAACCTTGGTGAGTTCCTGCAGTGTACCTTGTAGATGACACACAGCAGCCACAGTTCACGATGGTGGAGGGATTGAACGTTTGTGGAAGGGGGAGCAATCAAGGTGCCTGCTTTGTCCTGTATGGTGTCGAGCTTCTAGAGGGTTGTTGGAGCTGCACTCATCCAGGCAGGAGCAGAGGGCGGGATTCTCTCAGCTCGGGGCCGGGCCGGAGAATCCCCGCGACTGGCATGAATCGCGCCACACCGTCCCGATGCCAGCACACGATTCTCCGCTGATCCTGGCGTGATCTAGGCGCCATTGACGCCGGTGTGGTAGGCGCGGTGCTGGTCGGGGGCCGCTCTACGCGGCTCCCCCTGCTGATTCTCGGTCCGGGATGGGCCGAGCAGCCGTTGTAAATAACTCGAGTCCGCCAGCGCTGTTCACACATGATCTCAGCCGGCGGGACCTCGGCAAGGAAGGGTCCGGGGGCGGTCTGTGGGGAGGGAGGGGGCGGGACCGACCCGGGGCGGGGGGGGGGGGGGGGGGCTCCGATGTGGCCTGGCCCACGTTCAGGGCTCACTGATTGGCAGGCCGGCCTCCCGGCCTCTCTGGCTGGGGGCTTCCTTTCTTCAGCGCCGGCCCCTTAGCCCTGTACCACGTTGGGGTCGGGGCCGGCGCGGAGAAGGGAGCCACTGCGCATGCACATGCGACGGCATTTCCGACGGCGTCAACACTTAGCCTCAGGATCACAGAATCCCGCCCAGAGTGTTCCATTACACTCCTGACTTGTGCCTTGGAGATGGTGGAGACGCTTTAGGGAGTCAGGAGGTTAGTTACTCGTTTGCCTTTTGACCTGCTCTGGTAGCCACAATGTTTTTATGCCTAGTCCAGTTTAGTTTCTAGTCAATGGTAACCCTCATGCTTACCATTGCGAAGCAAGTCCCCACCATCCGAAATATTCAGGTCATTGTTCAGCTTGTAAAAGGATTTGACAATATAACAAATCACCTAAGTATTTTTTTTAATCAGCTGCACATCGGAACAGAGTTGTTCTTCGCCAAGTACGAAGTCAAAATTGTAGGCCACATACCAGAGAAAATCTTAAGAGAAAATCTACTGGGATAGTAGACTGACAATGGGACTTTGAAGCTGTGCACAAACCGCTTTGAATTGAGACAAATGAGACAGTATATCAAAAGCTCAATTTTGCAAAGTATCTTGGTATCTCAAGATCTAGCACTGCAGCCCATGAACACATGGGACAGCCAATGGAATTATTAATTTATGTGCTGAATCCATAAAAACTTGCCATTTGAAAGTATCAGTCTATCTACAGTGGTCAACTGCATCATATTTTACCAGGTTTCATATGTATGAATGGTGCATTGAATGTTACAAATCTTTCTGTCAGCCCATTGTACCATGAAATATGGTTTATGTAACTGCTTTCAGAGATAAATCATATCTGGACTTTGCAGCTGCGCTAACTCCTCAAAAATCAGTAGCACGAACATTCCCACACCTAGAAGGATTTCCCTGTGTCACAAAGGCACAAAGTATCTCACCTCCTCCTCCCCACCCCCCATTCTAGCACCCCCCCCCCATGCTACAACATCTATATTGAATGTTAAACCATAAGCTCCCCTGCTGATACATGGAACTTTACATTGCCATTTTTCCTGTTAACATTTAGATTGTTTAAACCTCATTTCCATTGTGATGAATGAATGGACAATTAAACATAGAGAACAAATAATAGCAAAAAGGAACTCAGTGGAAAATATGGCGTGATTACTGTCCTCGGCACAGTGGCACAGCGGTTAGCACAGGAACCCGGGTCCAATTCAGACTATGGTTGACTGTGTGGAGTTTGCACATTCTCCCGTGTCTGCGGGGCTTCCTCCCACAGTCCAAAGATGTGCTGCTATGGTGGAATGGCCATTGTAAATTGCCCCTCGGTGTCCAAAGATTAGATGAGGTTGCGGGGATAGGGCAGGGGAGTGAGCCCAGGTGGAGTGCTGTTTTGGAGGGTCGGTGCAGACTCGATGGGCTGAATGGCTTCCTTCTGCACTATCGGGATTCTATGGCAGACAAGGCATTAGATCACCATTAATCTAGATTCTGGATCTTCCCAACTGCCAATGCAACCATGGAATTTGAAAGGAGTTTTTCAAACTACTCAATGGAGTAGCAAACTGTAAATGTCATTGTTATCTTGGAGCAAAATATAATTTCAAAGTTTCATCATTTCTTGGTGCTTCTTGGTGTTTTCCCTCTTGTGTGTGAACATACAGTGACACATAAGAGTGAGAGAAACTAACCAAAAATGCACAGAATGCAAGGGGATTTTTATTTGTCATCAGGCGGCTCTGCATGAATTAGTAGATACTTTCCTTTCTCGGGTAGTCTTGCCAAGTTATTAACATGCAGCTGCGAATTCAAGTCTTTTTTTTCATCCAACTTTAACTAATGAATAGTTATATGAATTAACAATGCCCACAGAATGCATGTCTGATCTGTCCCTTGTTCAATCAATACTCAAAGTAATAAAAAAGTGCGCATCTTGACCATTAAAATGATCAATGCATAAAATATTTAATTAAGGTCATGACACAGTATTGGTATCAAGAGTGGAAAAGATTTAAGAACCACAACATATTTTTTCTGTAGCTTTTACAGCAACATCTTAACTAAGGAAAGTGTGCTACAAAAATATGTGCCACAATAAAAGGCCAATGGCCCAGTCAGTCCATGTTTGTATGTTAATGGAGCATATTGTTATTAATATGCAAATCAGCCAAAAGTTTAGGGGATTAAGACATTTTCCATAAGTTGTGAATCTCCAGAAGTGGCTATCAATTTATCCATACAAATTGCATTTCTCCCTTAGACTATTACTTTGAATACCTTGTTGGATTTGTCCAATAAATTTCCAGCAGGAAGTTAAGTCTGGTAATCAAGAGTCTAAGTACCTTTTTAATGACATGACATTTGTTCCTGCAATTCTAATCAACTTCTGTGGTCTACCAAGAGAACAATTTAAACCTTGAAACGTGAATCTTTCCTGTGGCAAATTGTTCTCAGAAACTTTAAAAGTTAAACATTTTATATTTATTCTTACTTTTCCTTTCTTTTCTCCTCCCTATCCAATCTTTTTTTCTACCCCTCTCTTTATTTCTCTGTATCTGATTTAACTCTAATTTGTACACTTTAATTCACTTCCTTTCTCAAGGCATGCATCTCATGGATTCAGGAAATAGACTGTTAGGTCTGCACTTCGTTGAAGTCCCAGATGTCCTGTTGGCCTCACCACATGAATATAAACTCAAACTTCCAGCAGTAATGACACAATTAATAAATAGAATTGAAAGGAGCAGGGAAACTCTAAATAATGGTGATGTCCTGCTCCAGCAAGACCTGCTTTATTCTTTTTTTAAAATAAATTTAGAATACCCAATTATCTTGCTTTCCAATTAAGGGGCAATTTAGCATGGCCAATCCACCTAACCTGCACATCTTTGGGTTGTGGGGGTGAAATCCATGCAGACATGGGGATAATGTGCAAACTCCACACAGACAGTGACCCAGGGCTGGGATTCGAACCCGGGTTCTCAGCGCCGTAGTCCCAGTGCTAACCACTGCACCGCGTGCTGCCCTCATTTATATTATCCTTTAACTGTTATAAAATATCTTAATGTTGAATGTCAATAGCAATCTTTTAACAATGATTTGTTACATGGGTGCGTTCTCAAGATACTTGCCTGGATATAAATATCAAATAATGCAAATAAATAATTGAGATTAATTATGCTCCACAAGTATCGTATTTATCAATTAAGAGCTAAAGCTAACACAGGGGAAAGTAAATAACATTCATGAATGGGCTTGACTTCCAAATTATGAACTGGTTGCCAAACAAACATGATTCTACAACAACAAAATATTGCAAGTGCTGCAAGTTTGAAATGAGAACAGAATCTGCGGACAGAGAAACATTTCAGATCGATAACTTCGCATCAGATCTGGAAATAGTTAAGAGATGTAATTAGCTTTAGCAAGTACAGGGGCAGTGAAAGGAGGGAGAGGGAAAAGGGCAAATGGAAAGTTCTGTGATAGGGTTGAAAGGCAGGAGAGGTTAACTTTTGTGAGGGCAACGAAGAACCCAGGACAATTGTAGAATCGAAAGAAATAACTTTATTTACAATTACTTATGTGCAACAACAGTACTCCACCACTGCTCACTCCTCTCTAGCTGGTTTCATACTGGCCAGCTCTATTTATGCAGGTGACTCTGCTCATGATTTCTCCACCCTCCCCTCATTAGGGAGGCTCATACTCAAAGGATTGTGGGATTGCCATTAGTCCCCAGCCAGTAGTAATCAGGCAGGTTATAACATCCCTTCCCCCCCAAAGTCTGAGGAATCCACCGAAGACCCTGGCGAAGGAAGGCGTCGGATTCGTTTTGCCGCAGGCCGGACACCATTTGCACAAGGTGCTGGATCGGGGGCATGTAATGCAAACCGGCGCTTCCGCGATGAACGGCGTAACAATTGTACATCCATGGGCCATGGGACCGAGGACTCCACCTCCGAGGTGTCCTGTGTCTCCATTTCGGATTCGGAGTCTACTGCCTCCGTCGTCTCAGCGCTCCTATCTCCACGCGGTTCTGCAACATGTGGTGCCAGAGGAAGATCGTGTGTCTGGTCTGCGGCTGTAGAAGTGAGCTTGGTGGGTGGGGAATCTTTGGAAGAGGCGGCCTTCTGGATTGAATGTGGTCTACATGCTTGCACTGGAGATGACCTTGGGCTTACATCTGGTAAGAGATAGGGCTCGTTCGTCGAAAGATAACACCAGGGACCCACTGGGCACCACCAGCAAAATTTCGAATGAACGCCGAGTCACCAGGTGCAAACTTCCAAATCGTCCGATGCCGAGAAAGGCCATGCCCTTTCCATTCTTGAGTGTGGCATACTTTTGCGGCAATGTCCAGGTAAACCATGCTAAGGTGGTTGCGAAATCTTTGGCCCATTAGGAGCTACTCCAGCCACCACATGTGGAGTGGTCCGAGATGAAAACTAAAAACGTGTCCATCGACCCGAAAGACTGTTTCTTTCGGCCCCGTTTGAACGTCTGCACTTCATGTACCCCCAATCCATTGGAAGCTGGGTGGTATAGAGTGGTGCGGATATGGCGTATGCCGTTCATCTTCATGCACCTCGCAAACTCCTCACTTGTGAAAGGAGTGCCGTTGTCTATGATGAGCCCCTCAGGGAGGCTATGCATACCGAAAGACAAACACATCTTCTTGATCATTGCACAGGACATTGTGCCTATCATCTTATGCACCTCCAGCCATTAGATTGGGCATAGATTAATAAAAGGAACATGAATCCTTGAAAAGAGCCGGCGAAATCCACATGTATGCTCACCACCCTGGCCATTCCCAGTGATGTAGGGCCACAGTCGACGGAAGCTTCTGAAGCTCCTGGCAAATGGAGCAGTTTTGGGCCACCTTCTTAATCTAAGCGTCACCATACATAACTCCGGGTCAACATTTTCATTTTGGTCACACCCGGATGCCCATCCTGCAAGTCCTTTAGTATCAGCACCTGTCCTGCTCCGACATTCCCGTAATCAAAACGTTGTCTAAGTGAACAGCGACTCGTGGCAAACCTCTCAAGATGCCCTCCATGACGTGTTGAAAGATAACGCAGTCAGAGGATACTCCAAAGAGCAACTGTGTATATTCATACAGGCCCCTGTGTGTATTAATAGTTACATATGGCCAGGAGGCAGAGTCCAGCTCCAACTGTAGGTAGGCGTGACTCATATCTAATTTTGTGAATGAGAGTCTGCCTGCAAGCTTCGCGTTGAGATTTTCTATGCGGGGCATTGGATATTGGTCGAGTCGGGAAGCCGTATTCACTGTAAGTTTATAGTCGCTGCACAAGTGAACCGTGGCATCTGGCTTCATTACCGGTACAATTGGCGCTGCCCAGTTAGCAAAACAGACAGGCTTGATAATAGCCAAGGACTCCAAACAAGTGAGCTCCTCTTCTACCTTCTCGAGCAAGGCGTAAGGCACCGGAAGCACCCGGAAATAGCGCAGCATGGCTCCTGGTTCAACCTGGATACAGGCTACCCCAAACCGGGCTGGACTACATCTGGGTACCGTCCCAGTACCTCCGTCAACCCTCCAGAACCTGTTTGAAGAATGCCCTGCCACTGGCCGCGTTAATACCGCAAACCAAACGGTGCGTGACATTTCTGACAAAATCTCACCATAGTCACAGTGCTCCGCAATCCTGCGTAGCCTGGATAGAAACTCAGCAATGGATTCTCGCTGTAGTATTAAACCGGTAACGTTGGCTATCGTGGACGGGGTTGGATTAAAACGTTGCCCCACCAAGGTCACAAGTTCGTCAAACGTCTTGGTTTCCAGCACAGATGGGTACGTAAGGATTCTAATCACCCCAAACGGATGCGGACCACAGGCGGTGAGCAAAATGACCATCTGGCGCTTGTTTCCGGTGATGTTATTCGCCCGGAAATAGTAGGGTAGAGAATCCCACAGATTCACAACACTTTGAATGAAGTAATTTCTCCTCATTTCTGTTTTACATCTGCCACCGCTTAGCCTAAAACTATGGGGCGGGAATCTCCCAGCCCCGTGCCGGGCCGGATAATCCCCGCAAGCGCACCACGCCACCCCGACGCTGGCACGCGATTCCCCACGGCGCGTTTGGCGCGGTGCCGGTCACAGGCCACTCTACGCGGCCGGTCAGGGGCTGCCTGTGCGGGGGGTTGGGGGGGGGGGATGGGAGCTCCGACCCCAGGGGAGCCTCAGATGGGGCCTGGCCCACCAATCGGCGGGCCAGCCTCTTGCACCCCAGGCCTATTTTCTTACGCGGCGACCCCTGAACTCCCGCACCATGTTGAGTCGGGGCCGGCGCGTTGAGGGAGGCCACCGCGCATGCGCAGGTTGGCACCGGTGCCACTGCGCATGTCATCGTTGACACCAACGCCACTGCGCATGTGCAGATCCCGCGGCGCACAGTTCATGCCGGGATGGTGGGCTGGAGCGGCGTGAACCGCTCGAGTACCGTTCCTGGCCCCCTGTAGGGGCCAGAATTGGTACTTCCAGCGGCCCATTCACGCCGTCGTGAATCGCGATGGCTTTTTCGACGGCGTGGACATTCTGCCGCCAAATGGCAAAATCCCGCCCATGGCATCTCGTTCAAAAATGTCAAAATAAGGAGAAACATCCGCTCTACATCTACCCTGACAAGCCTCTTTAGCATCTTATATACCTCAATTAGATCGCCTCTCATTTTTCTAAACTCCAGTGAGTGTAGGCCTAAACTGCCCCAATCCCCCTTCATAAGACAAGTCCTTCATCCTTGGAATCAATTTTGTGAACATTCTCTGAACCACCTGTATTGCACTTACGTCCCTCCTCAAGTAAGTGCACCAAAACTGTGCTCAATGCTCCAGTGTTCGCAATTATGACTTGTGAATTATGGCTCCTCTTCAATTGTGATAAATTAGAAATTGAGAGGTGTTGCTTTTTCCTGGTGGTGTTCTTTACACAGATGTAATTCATGAAACAGTCAAGAATAATTTGTCTTTACAAAAACAAATGTGCAAAATATGCCATGGTGAAGCACTGGTGCTAGAACAGAACATGGGCCGGGATTCTCCGGTATCCGGCGGGGCGGGCCGTACTGGCGCCGAGGAGTGGTGTGAACCACTCTGGCGTCGGACCGCCCGTAAGGTGCGGAATCCTCCACACCTTAAGGAACTAGGCCGGCGCTGGCAGGATTGGCGCCGCGCCAACCAGCGCCGAAGGGCCTCCGTCGGCCAGCGCGAATTGGTGCATGCGCGGGAGCGCTAGTGTGTTCTGGTGTGATCCCATCACATGCGCAGGCGGGTTCTCCGCGCCAGTCATGGCGAACCATTACAGCAGCCGGCGTGGAGGGGAAGAGTGCCACCACTCACGCTGCCCCCCGGCGATTCTCCGGCCCGGCGGAGGGCGTCGGAGAATCCCGCCCATGGTGTTTGCAGCCAAAGTTGTTAACAAGCTACATCCACAGGCTGTTAACCGTGAGGAACGCTATTTAGTTAGACCTGAAAGACAAAAAACATGTCAGGTGAAAGCAGGTGGCCTTTAACGCACTGAGAATAGTGCAAAGAAAAGTCATGATGCAATACAATGTATGGTTAAGAGGCTCTTTAGAGAGGTGAAACAGAGTCAGTGCATTCTATTAATCTGGATGAATATGCATCACACAAGAACAATTTTATTTTTCCAATGGCTAAAATTTGTCATCTTTAATGTTGAATCTAATGCTAATGGCCTATAGGCCAGTAGGAAATTATTCTTAATTAAGATCGGACAGCCGCACAGATCCAGGTATATTGTGCTTGCAAACAACAGTGGAATATGTTGTGAGCTCCAAACGTTAATGAATTAGTTCACTGTGAGTTGCCTCACTAATAGTAGTTTGACAACTATTAATGACATTGATGCGGAATTCCCAAAAGCCATCGAAGGGAGGTGAGTGGAAAGATTGGGATAGGACGCAGCAGCGATAGATCGTTAAATTGCATTTTAAATTAAATTCTTCTCAAACTCAATATTGAAATTGGAACACTTCAATATTATTTGTTGTGCTGCAATACTTTTCATTGGAAAATGTTGACAAAGCATGCACATCGCTGACATTGGGTTCTCCCACTTACCATGTGCCTTGCAGGAGAGATTCGTGGTTACAACGATCTGCATAACAAGACTTTAACCCATGTTCATCAATGGTTAAACGGCCAGTCGGTGATCGTTCTTATTGATTCGGAAAGAAGAGTTCTGTTTTCAAGGCCAAACTGATTTTAAGTTGGCACTTCTGGGAATAGAACCAATCATGTCCTGACTTTCCTCCAGAACTATGATGATTGATCAGTGATACTCAGACTCATGAGTGGAATTTGCCCTTCTGTGATTCTTCTCACTTGGCTCCAAATAGCCCTGCAAACCATTGTCCTAATGGGGATGGTGGTCTTAACTGGATTAGAAGTAGTTTTAGGCAGTTGAACAGTAGCAGTACTCATAAGCACAATTGTGGATTGTTAAGCTTTGGCTCTGCTTACCTGCTCCTAGGTTTTGCACCTGTTATATTTGCCTTAGTGCACATTGTAAGTTCCTATGGGAGAGATGTACACTCTGTATTATGCAAGTTATAACTGTATTTGTGCTGATTTCTCAGTAGTTTTGTTTGAAGAATCTGTTAGAGTTCTTTGAGGAAGTAACAAGGAAGTTAGACAAAGGAGAACCAGTGCACATGATTTACTTTTCAGAATATTTCCAGAAGGTCTTTGACAAGGTGCCGCATCGGAGACTGTGAAATAAGTTAAGAGCCCATGGTGTTAAGGGTAGGATGCTGGCATGGATAGAGGACTGGCTGACTGGCAGAAGGCAGATGGTGGGGATAAAGGGGTCTTTTTCAGGATGGCAGCCAGTGACTAGTGGTGTGCCTCAGCGGCCACAACTTTTCACAATTTATATTAATGATCTGAAAGAAGGAATTGAAGGCACCATTGCTAAATTTGCAGATGATACAAAGATCTGCAGAGGGACAGGTATTACATAGAACATAGAACAGTACAGCACAGAACAGGCCCTTCGGCCCTCAATGTTGTGCCGAGCCATGATCACCCTACTCAAACCCACGTATCCACCCTATACCCATAACCCAACAACCACCCCCCCCCCTTAACCTTACTTTTATTAGGACACTACGGGCAATTTAGCATGGCCAATCCACCTAACCCGCATATCTTTGGACTGTGGGAGGAAACCGGAGCACCCGGAAGAAACCCACGCACACAGGGAGAGGACGTGCAGACTCCACACAGACAGTGACCCAGCCAGGAATCGAACCTGGGACCCTGGAGCTGTGAAGCATTTATGCTAACCACCATGCTACCCTGCTGCCCATTATTGGCCCTGGTCGATTGGTAAGTGCACAAAGGGCTGCAGAAGAACTTGGACAGGCTAGGAGAGTGGGCAAAGTGGCAGATGGAACACAATGTGGAAAAGTGTGAGGTTAAGCACGTTGGAAGGAGAAATGGAGGCATAGACTATTTTCTAAATGGGGAAATTAGAAAATTAGGAAATTATAAGCACAAAGGGACTTGGGAGTCCTTGTTTACGATTCTCTTAAGGTCAACGTGGAGGTTCAGTTGGCAGATAGGAAGACAAATGCAATGTTCACATTCATGTCGAGAGGCCTAGAATTTAAGACCAGTGATGTACTTCTGAGGGGTATATAAGGCTCTGGTCAGACCCCATTTGGAGTATTGTGAGCAGTTTTGGACCCGTATCGAAGGAAGGATGTGCTGGCCTTGGAAAGGGTCCAGAGGAGGTTCACAAGAATGATTCCTGGAATGAAGAGCTTGTTGTATGAGGAACGATTAAGGACTCTGGGTCTGTACTCGGAGTTTAAAAATGGGGTTCATCAACATGTGCACCCACACACCACGCCTGCATCCACAGAGTACAATCTGTCAATGTCTCTAGTCAACAACTATCAGCCACAGGCAAACGTCAGCTCACAGGTAGAATCACTGCTGCACAACCCTCCAATCAGCCGGTCATGGAACAGTCCAGGCAGCACAATGCTGCACGCATCACCTGAACAAAGTTCCAACAGAGCGGCATCAAACTCAGAATGTACTCCCGGGTGGATTACTCTGCTGCAGAAAATCACATCGTGAAACAACGGCAGGAAGAAACAGAAATGGACAGAGCACTGTACGACACGCAGCAGAATTTGGTCAGATGATGCTGCACCCGGTACAGCTGGAACTGTCATGCCCTGGATTTCTCCAAGCATACACGCTCCATAAGCAAAACCTCAACCTGGCGCTCGCCTTCCATGTCTGCACAGACTCTGAAAAAGCATCACAGCAAAAAAACTCCGTACCTTAGTCCACTCAAAACTTTTTTTCGGGGAATTAACTCCGCCGAAAAGGAAGCGCACTGACAGCACCAATTCACCCTCGTTGCCAGTTTAGTAAAGCAAGGGGAGTCTGATGAGTACCTTAAATGTCTTTTTATTCAGCAAATAACATTACCAACATGTGGCCTGGTACAGCTCACTGGGTTCTCGCTCCTTCCTAGCCAGCCCAAACTAGCTGAACATTTAGTGCCATTAAGCAACCCTGCCCATAGTGGGGGAGCTGGCAACGAGCACAGGGAAACAATCATTCCCAGCTGGATTTGTCCTGTGCAAGTTATTACACTTCCATAGTATATCTTATAACAGCTGTGGTGTAAAACCAGGGCAAATCCTTATTCCAGACCATATTGATAATGAAAACAATAACTCGCTTTAGTTCATGAATATGCGCAATGATGTGATTAGGTAGCATGGTCCATGATGTTTAAATATATGAATTTCATGGATTACATAGAAGTACCCTCACGCGGCACTCCTTCAGTTATCAATTCAAGTTAATTACTTTTATTCAATTAAAAACGCAGAAGCACTCATCTCCAAGTACAGACCATTTACCTTAGGTATAAATTTGATGCTCAGCTTCAGTGCACATTATTGGTTCATGAGCCACTGTGCATTTGAGGATCAATGTAACCATTAACCATAGCCCATTGGCTGCAGTTTGACACTCTTAACCTAAATTAGTGCGCATTTGTTGTATTCTAACGGAGCCTTAATTCTGGAATTCTGCAAATTTAAATATGTTGCCACCACTTTTATGAGGGTGGAGTTAGTATTCTTCCTGGCTTTTAATACCTTGGCTTAGAAAGCCAAGTGGGTCAGTGTGGACCTGAGTCAAGAATTTTTCTGAGAGTCAATTCTGAATCAAACTTGGCTGGCAGAAATCCCAATCAATTTTTGTAGTCACAACCCACTTGCTTGAATCGGCGAGCTGCCAGAGCTAATCACACTGTTTATAGGCAGCTCACCATTTCAGTGGGTGGAAAATTTCAGCAAGGTAGTTGATTACCATTAACCCGCAGCAGCACATTTAAAGTGGAGAGACTGAGAGAGAAATGGAGACGTAGAGAAATGTTGGTACCACACAATATAACGAGGAGACAAAATAATAGAAGCTTTTAAACTCTTTGTTTGGAGGACAGGAAGTGCTTTTGCTATTGCTTCCACCACTAAGGAGGAAATAAAAAGTTTTCATGTTATAATCTTACCCTCAGATGGTATCAATTCTGGCATCAGCTTAATATTTTGAAAAGTCAATTTCTGCCAGAGTGTAAAAAAGGAATTCTATTAATTTGCAATTAAATATGGCATGTGTATAAACAGGTTGCTGATGACTCTGTAGCTTTGCTCATCTTAGTGGGGATTTATTTGCCATTGGACGAGGATACTGTGGGAATGGATGCACAAGATGGATAAGTTGGGTTTTTAGCATAGAAATTTTTACTTTAAATCTATCAATACCTGCGCGTTGTGATCAGTTAATGATCATGGTGCATGTTTTTGGGATAGGTTCACCAGATTTGAAAGTAAGACCGTTAGCACAGTTTGTCCCTCAGTTTATTTTTGTGTTTATATTGATAACAATCATCATTTTCTCAACACCAAGATAAAATGGAACAAGATAGGTGTTCTCACACTAGATCCCAACCCACTTTGGATCAAAGCATCAATGTGCAGAAACTATGTACAGGTACAGCAAGATTGGGTGAAGGACTAATTTTTTGGTGAGGGCAATGATTTCAGATTGGGCAATGGGCTAAAGCAGTTTGGATGATGGGAATTTTCCATGTTAACCGTGGCTCCGTTGGCAGGACTCAGAAGGTTGTGAGTTTGAGTCCCACGCCAGATACCGGAGCATAATAATCCAAGCTGATATTCCAGTGCAGAACTGAGGGAATGTTGCACCATCAGAGGTGCCACCATTTGAATTAAATATTAATTTGAAGACCTGTCTGCCCTCTCGGGCATAAAAGATCTCGGGCACTATTTTGAACAAGATGGCCAATATTTATCATTTAATCAACATCTCAAATACAGAATATCTGGCCTTTGGGCGAGAATTTACGACAGGTCGCGCTAGCGAGACCCTCCAGTCCTGCCGACAGTGTGCCCTCGCTGTGGTGCATTCAACAGGAAACCCCATTAACAGCGGCAGCACCAGAAGATGCTGCTGCTGGCCAATCATGGGCTGCCTCCTGCCACCGCAAAACAATCATGGGTTTCTCAGTAAATCCACCGTTTGGGCGTGATTCTCCAGCCTTGTTGTGCTCTCGCTCGAGTGAAATGAGGCCAGTGAATAGTGGAAGAGGCCAAAAACGAGAACTGCGGCAGGCGCCAAATAATTTGTGATGCAACCGGCTCACTTCTGTAGGCGAAATCGGGGTTTCGCCTCAGCCTGGTGAGAAACCAATTATCACCACTTAAGCCGTATTTCCATACAATGAGCGAGAGAGACCCCATATCCAACTGCCTCCCATCACTCAGAGGCCTCCACATTGAGTGGTTAAGCTGGCTCCGATTCGTACTCTTTTTAAAAAACGTGAACCTGGTGGAGTGGCTTCTGTGGGGTGCTGAGGAGGTGAGTAGCCATCTTTGCTCACAGGCAAAGTGTCCAGGGGCACTGGCCTTGCCTCCCCAGTGCTTAGTAGGGGTTGGGGGACCCTCGGCTAGGGGTGGAGGACCCTCTGCAAGAGTAGGCCGCCATGGGAGGGTGGGGGGAGGCGCTGAGTGGCAACTGCACGTGGCACCACCATGCCAAACCCTGCATCATGTGTATCCGTTCCTGGGGAACCGTTGTCCATGCCTGTCTGCTCACTGACCACCCATAATGCCCATTGACTGCTGAGGCCTCTGGCCATGCAACTCAAGGCTATTGCTAACAGGGCATTGCCAATCGTGGTTAAGTGGGCACTTCACATAACCCCAGTGAATTCCTGTGGCTGGGCGGGTCATGTAGCATGTGGGAATCATTGCCCAGCATCCCAATCACACCTTGATGCAAGGACACTGTGCCTGAACAGTGGGAGGCAACAGCACTGACGCAGCAGCCAACATCCGAACACCCAGGGGACACAGCTCCCGGGACATGTCCATGGCTGGAAGTTGGGTGAGTGCCACGGGGAGAGGGTGATGTCTGGAGAGGTGGGCTAAGAGTTGGGAGGTCAGCCCACATTGCAGAAGAAAGAAAGTGACAGAGGCATCATACTGGTTGTGCACAAAGGTGCCTATCGTGTGTAACAATTCCCCACTCTCCCATTGGTGCTGCCCCCTCCCCCCCCACCACACCCCCCTTCACCCCCTACCCAGCTCCCTCACCTCTCCCCCGTGATCCTTGATGAGCTTGGCACTCTTAGCTCTCCCGCAACGTCTAGGTGTCTCCCCTGAATGCACATCAGAGGTGGAGGCATCCAGCTGCTTCCCACGTCCTGTGGGTTTCAGTGCCCCTGGCGGGTGTACGCTGTGGCCCTCTGACCACCACTCTTTGGGATGGGTCTTGGCACTCATTGGCCCCTCCTCCCGCTCCGTGGCCCTAGAGCTCTGGGGTTCACCTTGGGACGAAGGGGCTGCTGGTTCGAGCCCTGGCTGCCCCTGCATTATCTGGCTCTGCCAGCCCTGGCGGTTCTTCATAGTCCGCACCATTGTGTTGATGCCCTCGGCAATGCTCCTCAGTGACTGGGACATGCTTCACAGCACCTCTGCAGTGCCTCAGCTATTTCCATCTGAGAGTGGGACGTGTCAAACAGAACCTCATCAAGGTTGGCCAGGTACTGGAACACATTCCCCAGCGAGACCCTCCGCCATGGCCGTCACTGACTGTGTAATGCCTTGGACCTTCACTCATGCTGCCTACGTCGTGCACCAGGCTCTCCACTGCGGTCGCCACCCTAGCATTGTTGGCCTTGGTGCCACACATTGCCAGTCCTGCACCCATAGCCTCTGGGACGCCTCCAAGCAGATTTGGACCTGCTGGAGTGCCGCTGACATCTTACCCTGAATGTCCCAGCTGTGCCCTAACGTCTCCATCAGCTCCGGGATGACCTCTTCCACTGGCTCAGCATTAGGTTGGGACCCAGCTGGGTTCTGGGATCCAGCAGACCTCTGACTGCTGTCTCTACATAGAACCTACATAGAATTTACAGTGCAGAAGGAGGCCATTTGGCCCATTGAGTCTTCACCAGCCTTTGGAAAGAGCACCCTAATTAAGCCCACACCTCCACCCTATCCCCGTAACCCAGTTACCCTACCTAACCTTTGGGCACTAAGGGGCAATTTAGCATTGCCAATCCACCTAACCTGTACATCTTTGGACTGCGGGAGGAAAGCGGAGAACCCGTTGGAAACCCACAAAGACACAGGACGAATGTACAAATTCCACACAGACAGTCATCCGATGCCGGAATTGAACTGGAGCTGTGAGGCTAACCACTGTGCCACAGTGCCGCACACCGTCTCGCCTGGGGGTTCCTGCCTCCACCTGATGTACATCAGCACCAGTGTGGTGCTCACCAGATTGAGCCCCAGAACTCTGACCACTAACATTTCCCACCGAGGTGCATGTATCTGCACTATTGGAAGGCGGGGATGACAGCTGTGATGACTATTATGGTGGCATCCTCGGAGCTCTTCTCCGAGGTGTTTTCCTGGGAGGCTGGAGAGGGTGCCACCCTGGATCAGCCGGCACCGTCGCTTGGAGGACCTGCGGAAGAAAAGACGTGTGGTCAGTGGGAGGAATGGGTCGGTCAGAAAGGCAATAACAACTCATGTTTGACAGGTCCTTTGGTTGGGGTCTGGTGGTGCCTGACCTCTGCGGTGTCCGCCAGCTTCCGGGTTGGTGACCGCTCTCTCCTCGGCCACCTCAGTCACCTTCAGGACTCCTCGAAGATGGTGAGGATTCTTATGTCCAGCACATCACCGCCAGTCTGGGCTCTCTCCCGCCAAATGTGGGAGAGCTTTACCTGAGGAGACAAGAAAGGGCATCATTAGCCACACGAGTGATTCACAGTGATGGGCAGGGGCGAAGGGAGGATTGGCAGGGTGAAGGAAGAGGGGGTGGAGGGAGGGTTGGAGTTGCATGGAGAGTTGGGAGTGGATGCTTGCGTCGGGGTGGGAAGGTCTCGGGATCAGGGGGAGGGATGGCGGGCATTTGGTGTCTCCTCACGCGTGCTGCTTGGTGCAAGTCATTGATCTTTTTCCTCCACTGGAGGCCAGTCCTCCTGGTCACACTTCCGGCACTCACAGCCACTGCCACCTCGTCCCAGGAAGCACTGGCTGCCCTGTGACTGACCCTCCAGGACCCTTGGCAGAACAGGACATCTCTCCTGGCCTCCACTGCATCGAGGAGTCTTCCCAGACCTGCTTCCCCGAATCTTGGGGATGGTCTACTGGGTGCCATTGTTGCAAGTTGGCTGGGGTTGATGAGCAAGTGCTGGTTAAGTGCTGCTTGACCTTGCTCGCGGGGGTCTGGTGAGCGAGGTGCTGGCGAATCAGCTGGCGAGCCTTCCTTTGCAGTGAGAAGCCCGTGGGGCCTCATTAAGTGGACCAATTAATGTTGAATAGCATTGCCGGCCTCGCTGGGCCAAGCGCTAGGAAGTTCGTGGCAGTTCCTGCTCGCGACACCACTTTGAAATCTTTCCGGAGAATCCCTTTATGTTTGTCAGAGCTCATTGTGTGGAAATTACTGCCACTTACAACAGTGACTACACTTCAAAAGTTCTTCATTGGCTTGAAGTGCTTTGGGTGTCCTGTGATTATCAAAGGTGCCACTGAAATGTAGCTCTTTAACGTTTCTCAAACTAAAATTTGCTTTCAGTCTATCATTTTGAACACATCTCTGAACGGTAACCCTGGTTGGGATTCTCCCCTACCCAGCGGGGCGGGGGGTCCCGCCGTGATGGAGTGGCGTGAATCACTCCGGCGTCGGGCCGCAACAAAGGTGCAGAAGTCTCCGCACCTTTCGGGGCCAAGCCCTAACACTGAGGGGCTAGGTCCGCGCCGGAGTGGTTGGCGCTCCGCCGGACGGCGTGGAAGGCCTTTGGTGCCACGCCAGCCAGGGGCGTAGGAACTTCGCCGGCCGGCGGAAGTCCGCACATGCGCCGGAGCATCAGCAGCTGCTGACGTCATCCCCGTGCATGCGCAGGGGAGGGGGTCACTTCCACCTCCGCCATGGTGAAGACTATGGCGAAGGCAGAAGGAAAAGAGTGCTCCCACGGCACAGGCCCGCCGGCCGATCTGTGGGCTCGATCGTGGGCCAGGCCACCGTGGGGGCACCCCCCGGGGTCAGATTGCCCCGCGCCCGCCCCCAGGACCCCAGAGCCCGCCCGCGCCGCCTGCTCACGCTGGTAAGGTAGGTGGTTTGATTCACGGCGGCGGGAGAAGCATGACAGCGGCGGTGTTTTGGCCCATTGAGGACCGGAGAATCGCCGGGGGGGGGGGGGGGGCATGCCGACCGGCGTGGTGCAATTCCCGCCCCCACCGAATCTCCTGTGCCGGAGAATTCGGGACACGGTGGGGGCGGGATTGACGCCGGCCCCTGCCGATTCTCCGACCCGGCGGGGGGGTCGGAGAATCCCGCCCCCTAACCCGAACAGAATTCCACAGAGAATGGCTCTTAAAGATGCATATGACTTTGATGGCTTTCACTTTATGCAATCCTCTGCAGCATTGCACCTCCAAACTCTATTTTGACTTTGCTATGTTTGCAGGACACTTCAATATTTGATTTGTTCAGATTTGATAGATTTTCTGACTTCCGCTCGATATTCCATTCTTTGTGCAGAATCCAATGTTGACTTTACTGTACTAGATTTTTAAAGTTACAGCTTTCTACATGTATACTCCAGGTAATAATAATCTTTATTATTGTCACAAGTAGGCTGACATTAACACTGCAATGAAGTTATTGTGAAAATCCCCTGGTCGCCACACTCCAGCGCCTGTTCAGGTACACTGAGAGAGAATTCAGAATGTCCAATTCACCTAACAAGCACGTTTTTCAGGATTTGTGGGAGAAAACCGGAGCATCCGGAGGAAACCCACGCCAATACAGGGAGAACGTGCAGACTCTGCACAGACAGTGACCCAAGCCGGGAATCGAAACTGGGACCCTGGTGCTGTGAAGCAACAATGCACCACTGTGCTGCCATGCTGCCCATACAGTCAGAACTCATAAACATTAAAGTAAAAGCTGGGAAAAAAAATTATTTGGAAACCAATCTCGCTTCGTTGTTGTGGATTATAGATTGTGCCAGATAGTAAAAGTCTGCTTAAACGTTTCTTGTTTTTTGGAAATTGGAACTCTTTGGAGCTGACCTAAGTTTAACTTTATACTCATAATATCCTTTCCTTGATACCGTTAACTTGAGAACACTTGGCAGAAAGGAGGGAAGATCTGCAAAATCTCAAAAAGAAAAGAGGCAGTGACAAAACTGGAGAGGCAACAAGGTGAAATGACAGAAAGGGAATGAGATAGATTGTTGCTGTTTGGAAACTAGCAACTCACTTTGATTTTCGCTTCACTGCTCCTGGAAAGGAACTCATCCTTGATGATTGGCAAGATGATGATAGTGCATTTTCTTGCCTTATTATTGTCTTGTAACATTTTCCAAGCCATCAGGTTTGGTCAGACGATTATTATATCTTTATAACTGTCATATTTGCCTGAATGAGCTTTACTTTAAACTAGTTGTTAAATAGCTAAGCGTGTTAATCAGATATATTGTTATATATTTCCTGTATAAACCTGTTAATTAGTCAATTTATTCAAATTCTGGTTTGGATTACAAACCTAGACATAGAGTTTCTGATCATTTGCACTGTTTTTTTTTCTCTTCCCTACACGATTCACCTGGAAAGAGCTTTACAGTGCAAACGATAATGGAATTTCAAGTCCAAAGTTTTTCAGGTTCAGTGCCAATTGAGTTTCCGAAATCCTTTGAGCTCATTTAAAGTATCTGTTTGGCGCTGAGAACTCCAGTTTGCTAGCCACGTATTTCTCGGCAGCTGGCCATTCACTGCTGGCGGGATTCTATGTTCCCGCTGCTTCTCAATGGGATTTTCCGTCGGGAAACCTACTGGCAAGGATGTGCTGTGGGCAAGAAAAGTGAATCGCAATTGCTGGAGTATTCCGATCCCTGATTAAAATTGGGAAGCTCTCATTTTTAAATTTATTGATCAACTTTCACCAAACTACTGCCCTTAAATATATCAAGGAATTATTTTAAAGCAAACCTTTTTGTAAATTATGTGCCAACACACCCGCCCGAGTGCATTGATTAGGGCAGCACGGTAGCATTGTGGATAGCACAATCGCTTCACAGCTCCAGGGTCCCAGGTTCGATTCCGGCTTGGGTCACTGTCTGTGCGGAGTCTGCACATCCTCCCCGTGTGTGCGTGGGTTTCCTCCGGGTGCTCCGGTTTCCTCCCACAGTCCAAAGGATTGGCCATGATAAATTGCCCTTAGTGTCCAAAATTGCCCTTAGTGTTGGGTGGGGTTACTGGGTTATGGGGATAGGGTGGAGTTGTTGACCTTGGGTAGGGTGCTCTTTCCAAGAGCCGGTGCAGACTCGATGGGCTGAATGGCCTCCTTCTGCACTGTAAATTCTATGATTCTATGATTAATGGTGATTCTGGCGGGAATTCTCTGGCCATTCACTGGCGGTGGGATTCTCTGGTCCCTCTGGCAGAACACCCCCGCACACGGGTTTCCCAACATCATCTGTTGTCTTGAATGGGAATTCTCATAGACAGCGGCAGGAGCAGAGAGTTCCGCTGCCAGTGAACGGCGCGCCACCTCCCGCCGCTGGAAAACATGTGGCTGGGAGGCCGGAGAATCCCGCCTTTTATGTTTGCCAATATGGAAACCATTTTGAGTGGAAACTTCAGAAAAAGTAGCACTTCTAAAGACTATTGCAATCTTGAGTCCAGTTTCCACGTTGATTGTTGATTGTGTCCAAAGTGAGAACACGACACACTGCAGTCTGAAACTGACTCTGGAGTAAATTAATGACTAGCTATACTGATAAACATTTTTGAAATCCCATGAATTTCCTACATTCTGACACTTTATACACCAATTGTTTGCTTCTTAAGAATTACCTCAAATCATCTATCCTTCGGGTGGTTTCACAAATTGTATTTGAGATTTTAAATTATTAAACAACAGGAAAGATTGATGTATAAGTAATTTCCATGATAGTTATCAGTGCTCGTCTCTGATAAGTCGAAGTGAACACAACATGAACAGTTAATTCACAAAATGCCAATCCCTCCTCTCGAGTAGTTTAGCCAATTTGGCATGCTGTTGTAAGCAGCCACCTTCACCCAATAGAAGCAACAATGGGCAGGACTTTCTGCGCGTACCGCCACGTGTTTTTCAGCAGCAGAGGTGGCCCGCCAGTGGGATATTCTGGTCTCGCCATTGTCAACGGGATTTCCCGCTGAATGCACCCCTCGTTGCCAGAAAACCTAAAGCAGAGGTGCACCGTCGGTGGGATGGGAGGATCCTGCCGGTGTGAACAGCCAGTAAATCCCGGCCCGGCTTTTATATGATGTAAGTTCTCAATGAACTAGCCAACTTCAATTGCTTAAGTAATCATAGAACACAATGCTTTTTTTCACAGGATGTGTAGGGTGCTGGTGAGGCAAGATTAAACAGTTCGGGTTTATACTCACTGCTGCCACACGGTGCTGAGTTCCCAGGTTCAATCCCGGCCCTGGGTCACTGTCTGTGTGGAGTTTGCACATTCTCCCTGTGTTTGCGTGGGCTTCACCCCCACAACCCAAAGATGTGTAGAGCAGGTGGATTGGCCACTGTAAATTGCCTCTTAATTGGAAAAAATGAATTGGGTATTCTACATTTTATAAAATAAAATATTAAAAGGGATTGATAAAGTAAATATAGACAAAATGTTCCCCCTTGTGGAGCAATCTAGAACCAGAGGTCATGGATATAGGTTGAGAGGGGTTAATTTCAAACTGAAATGGGGAGGAACCATTTCTCGCAGTGGGTGGTAAATTTGTGGAACTTGCTGCCCCATTGTGTGGTGGAATCAGAGTCATTAAATGGTTTCAAGAAGCAGATAGATATATTTCTGATTTTTTATAACGGGTTAAAGGGAGATGGGGAAGTGGATTTGAGACCAGGAAGAGATCAGCCATGATCTGATTGAATGGCAGAGCATCCTTGAAGGGCTGAATTGCCTACCTCTACTCATAATTCCGATGTGGGTGTCGCTAGTTAGGCCAATATTTATTGCCTATCTCTAATTGTCCTTGAGAGGGTGCTGATGAGCCGTCTTCTACACTTCTGCAGACCATATGGTGTAACAACATCCACAGAGCTATTAGGGAGGGACTTTCAGGATTTTGACCCAATGTCAATGAAAGAACAGGGATGTAGTTCCTGGCTGAATACCTAACCCCATTATCTGCAGGGAAGATGATGTGTGACTTAGAGGGAAAACTTGAAGATGGAGGTGCTCCCATGCATTTTTTCCCCTTGTTCTTCCACGTGGCAGAGGTCTCAGTTTTGGAAAGTACTGTTGAAGGAGCCGTGGTGAGTTTACAAATGGTGCACACTGATACTACAGTTAATTGGTGGTGGAGGGAGTGAATGTGAAGGTGCAGACTTGGTACATATCAAGTAGCAGCTCTGTGCTGGATGACGTTGAGCTTCATCAGTGTTGTTGGAGCTGCACTCAACAAGGCAATTGGAGCATATTCCATTACACTCTTGACTTGAATCTTGTCGATGGTGATCAAGTTTTGACGAGTCAGGATGTGAGTTACTCAGCGCATAATTCCCAGCTACTGGCCTGCTCTTGTAGTTCAATTTGCATCAGCATTAGCTGCTGCATTCGTAATCTGCCCATTGTTACAGCTGAAGAATTATATGGGAAGAAATTACGATTAACAATGTTATTGTACGCAAAGCACACTCACAACAGATTCCTTTCTTTTTATTTTAGCATAGATATTAATGCATTTATTTGAAATCAATATGACGCAGAGCAGTAACAAAAGTTGGAGTAATTTATACCCCATAGTTATTTGTACAGCTTAGCGGTGTTATAACTGTAGAACTCATCGGATTAACTCACCAATAGTTCAGTTCTTTTAATCTTGTTTGATCATAGAATCACTACAGTACAGAAAGGGACCATTTAGCCATCGAGTCTGCACCACCCCTCTGACAAAGCACCCTACGTAGGTACATGCCCCCACCCTATCCCCGTAACCCATTAGCCCCACCTAAGTTTTTAGACAATAAGGGGCAATTTAGCATGGGCAGTCTACATAACCTGCACGTTTTTGGACTGAGAGTGGAAACCAGAGCACACGGAGGAAACCCAAGCAGACACAGAGAGAATGTGCAAACTCCACACAGTAGCCCAAGGTCAGAATTGAACCCGGGTCCCTAGTCCTGTGAGGCAGCAGTGCTGACCACTATGCCACCGTGCCACCCATATTGTTCATTAAAACACCATGGTTTATCTGGTGATTGAAAACAGTTGGAAAATGTTGACTCTTTCCTTGACTATCATTCTACAGCATCCATCACACTTACAAGTGACCTTCACAGCTCCAGGGTCCCAGGCTCGATTCCCGGCTTGGGTCACTGTCTGTGCGGAGTCTGCACATTCTCCCCGTGTATGCGTGGGTTTCCTCCGGGTGCTCCGGTTTCCTCCCACAGTCCAAAGATGTGCAGGTTGGGTGGATTGGCCATGCTAAATTGCCCTTCGTGTCCAAAATTGCCCTTAGTGTTGGGTGGGGTTACTGGGTTATGGGGATGGGGTGGAGGTGTGGACCTTGGGTAGGGTGCTCTTTCCAAGAGCCAGTGCAGACTTGATGGGCCGAATGGCCTTCTTCTGCACTGTAAATTCTATGATTCTATGAAGTCATGATGAGGTATTCAATGATTCTTAATACATGAACTTTGACAATCACAAGGGACTTCGGATATCATCATCAGACATTTGCATACAAGTACAATGGGGAGTGTTGGTTAGTGATGAGGATTGCAAACCCTGCCAAGTGAATGGGATATGCTAACAGACCTACAGGAGGGTGTGTTGTTTCAAACACCATTTCCTCTAACTGTACTAATTAAAACTGGCTCTCCCAGATGAACTAGACAGAAGTAAAGAAATGGTTTGAAGGAACTGTAAGTAGATAGATACTGTTGGTTCATGAATAATTGACATTTTTAGAACAGTACAGCACAGAACAGGCCCTTCGGCCCTCGATGTTGTGCCGAGCAATGATCACCCTACTTAAACCCACGTAACCCGTATACCCGTAACCCAACAAACCCCCCATTAACCTTACACTACGGGCAATTTAGCATGGCCAATCCACCTAACCCTTCATTGTGGAATATAACTTTTATATTTCAAATATATTGACACAAATATAATCTTAGAATTATCTTAAACTGTTAATTTAAGAAGATTAATTGTACAATATTCCTGAGGCACACGTTATCTAGCTTGTTTATTGCACTGCCAATCAAGCATTTATTATATTCATATCAGGAGGTCAGAAAGTGCCTCAATGTGCTGAATTTTTCCATGGGCTTTAGGACTAAAACGTCAGAACCAAATGGGGTCCCGGGCCTGCAGCTGCTGTCAGCAAGACCAGCTCAGTGCTTTTTCAAGAGGTGGCCCTCTTATTCTTATTATGGAAAATAGGCGGACTCCCAGTGCTACGGGCCCAATCAGAAGGTCTGCTCTTCCGAAGCTCAGCAGCCCCACTGGAAGAGTGGATGCATCTGACACAGGTCAGGGATCAAGAAGCCTCCTCAACACAGGAGATGCCTCAAACAGGTAAATACAAATAAAATATTGAGGGGTGGGGGGAGGGGCAAGCAGGCAGATCTCTCCGATCAGCTGGAAAGCGTCTCCTCAAAGCCCACTGACGCAATGGGACAGAGCCTCCTTCTCTATTGCCTACAACACCTTATGGGCTTGTGTAGGGAGGCAGTCGCTATGAAACTAGCAACTTCCACATGCAATAGCGAGACACCCAACCCCCCACCACATCGAGCAAAATGCCGGCTACCCTGAAAAGGTGTCCCTTGAATATTGGCTGTGACGAGCAACTAATCTAACTCTCCATCTTTCATTGCGAAACGGTTTCCAGGGTAATTACTGAGGTGGGTCATCCTGCAGCAACTTACTCTTATTTTGCAGGACCCACCAACCTCCAAACCCACCCTGAGGTGGGTCGATAAAATTCAGCACTGCATGCATCCTTATGAAATATTAACTGGTGATCTAAACATTAGCAGCAATTAATTAATGTTCTATTAATCTTTACTAGTTTCTTATTATAATACGTAACATACATAGAAGCTTACATAGAAAATGGAAACAGGAGGAGGCCATTCTGAGCCTGCTCCGACATTCATTATGATCATGGCTGATCATCAAGTTCAATATTCGGATCCCGCCTTCCCCCGATATCCCTTGGTCCCTTTATACTCAAGAACTATGCGCGGAATTCTCCGCTCCCGCGCGGCACCGGGAAGGCCGTCGTGAACTCGGCCGAGTTTCACGATGGCTTCGGAGGCCGCTCCTCACACCCTATTCACCCCCCCCAGGGGGCTAGGAGCGGCACTCTGTAAATCTCGGCCGCCAGGCCTTGACGCTTGCGTTAAGACGGCGCGCCGAGTATGACGCGACGGCGGCGCCTAAGTAACATCAGCCGCGCATGCCAGGTTGGCTGGCTCCAACCCACGCATGCGCGGCTGACTTCACGACGGCTGCCGGCTCCAACCTGCACATGCGCGGTTGCCGACTTCCCCTCCGCTGCCCCGCAAGACGCGGCGGCTTGATCTTGCGGGGCGGCGGAGGGGAAAGAGAGCGTCTCTTGGAGACGCCGGCCTGACGATCGGTGGGCACCGATCGCAGGCCAGTCCCCTCCCGAGCACGGCCATGGTGCTCACTCCCCTCTCCGCCCCCCACAAGCCACAAACGAAACTTTGGCGCCATGTTCACGACGGCAGCGACCAGGTGTGGTTGCTGCCGTCGTGAACCGGTCGGGAACGTCAGGCCGCTCGGCCCATCCGAGCGGGGGGTGGGAGAATCGCGGGGGGTGCCAGGGTGGCGTGTCGTGAGTCGCCCGGCCCTCCCGCGATTTTCCCACCCGGCGTGGGGAGCGGAGAATTGCGCCCTGTATCTAATTCCTTCTTGAAATTACACAATGTTTTCACCTCAACTACTTTTTGTGGGAGTGAATTCTACAGGTTCACCGCTCACTGGGTGAAGAAATTTCTCCTCACCTCAGTCCTAAAAGAATTACCCCTTATCCTCAAATTATAATAAGAATAATCTTTAATAATAATCTTTATTGTCACAAGTAGGCTTAAATTAACACTGCAATGAGGTTACTGTGAAAAGCCCCAAGTAGCCGCATTCCGGCACCTGTTCTGGTACAGGGGGTGGGGGGAGGGGGGGGTGTTGTCCAAATTACCTAACAGCACATGTTTTGGGACTTGTGGGAGGAAGCCGGAGCACTAGGGGGAAACCCACGCAGACACAGGAAGAATGTGCAGACTCCGGACAGACAATGACCAACGTCGGGAGTCGAACCTGGGACCCTGGTGCTGTGAAGCCACAGTGCTAGTTACTGTACCACGACCCCTAGTTCTGGACTCCCCCACCATCGGGAACATTCTTTCTGAATCTACCTTGTCTAATCGTATTAGAATTCTAGAATTTTCTATGAGAACCCCTCTCACTCTTCTAAACTCCGTGAATATAATCCTAACCGATTTAGTCTCTCATCATATGACAGGCCCACCATCCAAGGAATCAGCCTGGTAAACCTTTGCTGCACTCCCTCCATAGCAAAAGATAAGGACACCAAAACTGCACACTACTCCAGGTGTGGCCTCACAATGCCCTCTACAATTGTAGTGAAACATCCCTATCCCTATACTCAAATCCTCTCGTTATGAATGCCAACATACCATTTTTTTCTTCTTTACTGCCTGTTGTAACTGTGCGCTTAGAATTCCTACAGTGTAGAAGGAGGCCATTCGGCCCATCAAGTCTGTACCAATGCTTCGAAAGAGTGTTCGACGCATGACCACTCACATGTCCATTCCACCCTATCCCCGTAACCCCATAACATATTTAGCTTGGCTAATCCACCTAACTCACACATCTTTGGACTGTGGGAGAAAACCGGAGCACCTAGAGGAAACATACTGCAGGCACCAGGAGAACGTATAAACTCCACACAGACTGTGACCGGAATTGAACCGAGGTCCCAGTGCTAACTACTGTGCCACCATGCCACCCATGTGTCCACAGGGATCATTCATTTATCTAGCCCTTTTTATTTGCAATTCTTTACGTATTTTCTTTTACAGTTATCCTCAGAGATCTGCATAAAATATAAGTCATGACAAAAATTTCCCCATCTGGTGTTTTTAAACAGGCTGTTCCCTGATGTGTGTGAATAGAAATAGTTTAATACATGCTTTTTATGACTCTCAGAAGAAATATATTGGTGTGGATTTGACATTTCTTCGAGCCCCAGTGTTTACACAGATCTCCACTGATTTATGCCCATTTTAAGTTTTGGCACATTGTAATCAGGGGATACTGGGGGGGTAGCTTGACTGGCAAAATCGGTGCAATTTTGGATACAAACTCTGGGTTTCTTCCATGACAGAAACTGCAGGGCATTATTCTATCCACAATCTAACCAATGGCTTCTAAATACTCGCTGAAGAAGGAGCCGTGCTCCGAAAGCTCGTGTTTGAAACAAACCTGTTGGACTTTAACCTGGTGTTGTAAGACTTCTTACTGTGCTCACCCCAGTCCAACGCCGGCATCTCCACATCAAGTTCTAAATACTCAGCATTATTGCCTCATTGATTTTGTATTTTATGCTCTTAATTTACATAATTTAGGATCCCATTTGTTTGGTTTTAAGTAAAAAGAAAACTGAGAGAATTTAATTTCACAAATGTTTTCAGGATCGGAGGGATGAAAGCTGTTGATTTTAAACTAACAATACTCACACAAGCGTGGAATTGCAGAAGTTTATTTTCATCACCTGTGTAAAACTGAAGGTGCAACTTCCACAGTTAGCAGGTTGCAATTGATGGTGTTGTTTAGTTTTGACACAGCATCACAGAGAGGTAATTGTAAAACATCAAGTAGTGCACAAGGAGGACAAGTGAAGCGATGGTGGCAAGCTTATAATCTGCTTATCCTCTGTGGCAAAGAGGACAGAACAGCAGGATTTAATTAACAACGTTGTATAAGTCCAGGCCAATAAAATGTCCAGCTGAATTAAATTAGTAAACTAATTTGTCCTGCTTAAATGTGAAATTGCTAATTAAATCTATTCAATAAAATAACATTAGCTTTTAATAATTTGTTACGGTGTGCAAAGAATTGTTCATTCTGCTAATTTGATAGCTTCTGTGAAGTTACTGCAGGTTTAGAACATAGAACATAGAACATTACAGTGCAGTACGGGCCCTTCGGCCCTCGATGTTGTGCCGACCTGTGAAACCATCTGAAGCCTATCTGACCTACACTATTCCATTTTCATCCATATGTCTATCCAGTGACCACTTAAATGCCCTTAAAGTTGGCGAGTCTACTACTGTTGCAGGCAGGGCGTTCCACACCCCTACTACTCTCTGAGTAAAGAAACTGCCTCTGACATCTGTTCTATATCTACCACCCCTCAATTTAAAGCTATGTCCCCTCGTGTTGGTCATCACCATCCGAGGAAAAAGACACTCACTGTCCACCCTACCTAACCCTCTGACTATCTTATATGTCTCTATTAAGTCACCTCTCAGCCTTCTCCTCTCTAATGAAAACAACCTCAAGTCCCTGAGCCTTTCCTCGTAAGAGCTTCCCTCCATACCAGGCAACATCCTAGTAAATCTCCTCTGAACCCTTTCCAAAGCTTCCACATCCTTCCTATAATGTGGTGACCAGAACTGCACGCAGTACTCCAGGAGCGGCCGCACCAGAGTTATGTACAGCTGCAGCATGACCTTGTGGCTCCGAAACTCAATCCCCCTACTGATAAAGGCTAGCACACCATATGCCTTCTTAACAGCCCTATTAACCTGGGTGGCAACTTTCAGGGATTTATGTACCTGGATGCCGAGATCTCTCTGTTCATCTACACTACCAAGAATCTTGCCATTAGCCCAGTACTCTGCATTCCTGTTACTCCTTCCAAAGTGAACCACCTCACACTTTTCCGCATTAAACTCCATCTGCCACCTCTCAGCCCAGCTCTGCAGCTTATCTATGTCCCTCTGTATCCTATAACATCCTTCAGCACTATCCACAACTCCACCGACCTTCGTGTCATCTGCAAATTTAGTAACCCATCCTTCAACACCCTCTTCCAGGTCATTTATAAAAATGACAAACAGCAGTGGCCCCAAAACAGATCCTTGCGGTACACCACTAGTAACTGAACTCCAGGATGAACATTTGCCATCAACCACCACCCTGTCTTCTTTCAGCTAGCCAATTACTGATCCAAACTGCTAAATCACCTTCAATCCCATACTTCCATATTTTCTGCAATAGCCTACCGTGGGGAACTTTATCAAACGCCTTACTGAAATCCATATACACCACATCAACCGCTTTACCCTCATCTACTTGTTTGGTCACCTTCTCAAAAAACTCAATAAGGTTTGTGAGGCATGACCTACCCTTCACAAAACCGTGTTGACTATCGCTAATCAACTTGTTCTTTTCAAGATGATTATGAACCCTATCTCTTATAACCTTTTCCAACATTTTACCCACAGTATCTGCAGGAGAATGTCATAACTCCCATGAGGACCACGGAAACCATTGTCAATCTCCCACTAGGGCTCATGGAGTATGAGCTTCCCAAGTAGGGGCGGAAGCCACATAGCTGGAGGTCGTTAGACCTGCATATTAAGCTGGCCCAAGCAGGACCTGGAGCTGTTGGTTGTCCTGACAGGAACTGGATTGGGAGAGAGTTACTGCCATGGGCAGAGTATTGTACAAAGTTCAAAATAAATCCTTGTTTCACTGCCACTGGCTTCCTCAGTTACTAAAGAGAATAAGTTGATCTTAGTGATACCAGTGGGCATAATCTGAGTGTAATTTGCTTGTATGGTTGAGACAATTTGAAATTTTATGGTCATTAAGCCGAACTGGGGATATCAGAGCTGCCTGGTTATAAAAAAATCAAATTGCTCATGCAGGAAAGAAAGATTTGCATTTATATCCCAGCTTTCAAGTTCCAGAGCTCCCAAAATACTTTATGGGCAATGAAGCACTTTTGCAGTCACTGTTGTAATTTAGGGATGCAGCAACCAATTTGCGCACAGCACCTTACACCTACAGAGGGCAATGGAATAAATGACCAAATAATCCACATTAGGTGTTAGGTAAGGATAAATATTAACCAAGGTCTCCACTGCTCACTTCAAAATAGTGCCATGGAATCTTTAATGGTCACCTGATCGAGAGAAGAGAAAGTGTTTCATTTTAACATCTCATTTGAGGGATTGCATCCCTGACAGTCCAGCGCCCCTTCAGTACTGCTCTGCAGATTAAGCCTGGATATTGTGCTTAACTTCCTGGGATTAGTCTTTTTGGCTGAGAGGTGAGAAGGCTAGCACTGAGCCAAGACAGTCATTTGATGAAATGTGAAATTATGTACAAGTGACAAAAATTTAGACACGAATGACAAATTTTAATCATGCCTGTCCAATGGAAATTTGGTGGGCATTTAAAGTGGTTCATGGGACTTAAGTCACCAGCGTACAATCTAACCACTTGTTCCGTGTTAACTGACATCCGCTTGATGTGCCAGGGTCCTTCTTAAAATATGCAGATTGGGCATTGATGACATCTTCAGAGCCTGTCTGCAATTTCAACTAAAAGTAGGTATGGTTCAACCATTGTGGCTTCACTGCCAGGTCAGCCTAGCAGGAAGTGGAGCCAAGGATCCAAGGAGGCCCAAAAAGGTGGGTGGATTTTATTTTTTTAAGGTTTTCTTCTGGTTCCATCCGAAAATGTTAGCCCCCTCCCCCAACCACCGGTATCCCTCTCTTCCTCCTACCCTAAAGGGCCTTTCTGATTACAATGGGATGAGAGAAGAAGACTAAGGTAGACTGGGATCAAAGACTTTATGGTGAAACATTGAGGAACAGTGAGAACCTTCCAGGCGATTTTTCACAGTGCTCAGCAAAGGTTTATACCAACAAAAAGGAAGGACGGTAGAAAGAGGGAAAATCGACCATGGATGTCTAAGGAAATAAGGGAGAGTATCAAATTGAAGGAAAAAGCATACAAAGTGGCAAAGATTAGTGGGAGACTAGAGGACTGGGAAATCTTTAGGGGGCAACAGAAAGCTACTAAAGAAGCTATAAAGAAGAGTAAGATAGATTATGAGAGTAAACTTGCTCAGAATATAAAAACAGATAGTAAAAGTTTCTACAAATATATAAAACAAAAAAGAGTGGCTGAGGTAAATATTGGTCCTTTAGAGGATGAGAAGAGAGATTTAATAATGGGAGATGAGGAAATGGCTGAGGAACTGAACAGGTTTTTTGGGTCGGTCTTCACAGTGGAAGACACAAATAACATGCCAGCGACTGATAGAAATGAAGCTATGACAGGTGAGGACCTTGAGAGGATTGTTATCACTAAGGAGGTAGTGATGGGCAAGCTAATGGAGCTAAAGGTAGACAAGTCTCCTGGACCTGATGGAATGCATCCCAGAGTGCTAAAAGAGATGGCGAGGGAAATTGCAAATGCACTAGTGATAATTTACCAAAATTCACAAGACTCTGGGGTGGTCCCGGCAGATTGGAAATTAGCAAACGTGACACCACTGTTTAAAAAAGGAGGAAGGCAGAAAGCGGGTAATTATAGGCCAGTGAGCTTAACTTTGGTAGTAGGGAAGATGCTGGAATCTATCATCAAGGAAGAAATAGCGAGGCATCTGGATGGAAATTGTCCCATTGGGCAGATGCAGCATGTGTTCATAAAGGGCAGGCAGTGCCTAACTAATTTAGTGGCATTTTTGAGTACATTACCAGTGCGGTAGATAACAGGGAGCCAATGGATGTGGTATATCTGGATTTCCAGAAAGCCTTTGACAAAGTGCAACACAAAAAGGTTGCTGCATAAGATAAGGATGCATGGCATTAAGGGTAAAGTAGTAGCATGGATAGAGGATTGGTTAATTACTAGAAAGCAAAGAGTGGGGATTAATGGGTGTTTCTCTGGTTGGCGATCAGTAGCTAGTGGTGTCCCTCAGGGATCAGTGTTGGGCCCACAATTGTTCAGATGATTTGGAGTTGGGAACCAAGGGCAATGTGTCCAAGTTTGCAGATGACACTAAGGTGGGTGGTAAAACAAAAAGTGCAGAGGATACTGGAAGTCTGCAGAGGGATTTGGATAGGTTAAGTGAATGGGCTTGGGACTGGCAGATGGAATACAATGTTGACAAATGTGAGGTTATCCATTTTGGGAGGAATAACAGCAAAATAGACTACTATTTAAACTATAAAATATTGAAACATGCTGCTGTGTAGAGGCACCTGGGTGTGCTAGTGCATGAGTCGCAAAAAGTTGGTTTACAGGTGCAACAGGTGATTAAGAAGGCAAATGGAATTTTATTCTTCATTGTTAGAGGGATGGAGTTTAACACTATGGAGGTTATGCTGCAATTGTATAAGGTGTTAGTGAGGCCACACCTGGAGTATTGTGTTCAGATTTGGTCTCCTTACTTGAGAAAGGACGTACTGGCACTGGAGGGTGTGCAGAGGAGATTCACTAGGTTAATCCCAGAGCTAAAGGGGTTGGATTACGAGGAGAGGTTGAGTAGACTGGGACTGCACTCATTGGAATTTAGATGGATGAGGGGGGATCTTATAGAAACATATAAAATTATGAAGGGAATAGAAGGATAGATGCAGACAGATTGTTTCCACTGACGGGTGAAAGCAGAACTAGGGGGCATAGCCTCAAAGTAAGGGGAAGTAGATTTAGGACTGAGTTTAGGAGGAACTTCTTCACCCAAAGGGTTGTTAATCTATGGAATTCCTTGTCCAGTGAAGCAGTAGAGGCTCCTTCATTAAATGTTTTTAAGGTAAAGATAGATCGTTTTTTGAGGAATAAAGGGATTAAGGGTTATGGTGTTCAGGCCGGAAAGTGGAGCTGAGTCCACAAAAGATCAGCCATGATCTCATTGAAAGGCGGAGCAGGCTCGAGGGGCCAGATGGCCTACTGCTGCTCCTAGTTCTTATGTTCTTTTGTTCTGAACCTCTGCCAACCATTTACCAGTGTACTGAGGAATAATTCTGTTAGTTCTTATTGACATTCTCTTGACATATGACTGCCCGCACTCATTTGCCTGCCAGCTGTTGCCTCCCACCACATCTGGGTGGGTGATTGGCAGCCCTAAACAGTTGAAGCCCAGAATGAAAATCCTGGTTTTACAAGGCTCTAATTCTTGGCCCTCGCCTGGATGATTTCTTCCTTGAGTTGAAAAAAGGATATTAATTTAACAAATGTTGAACGAGTATGGGACCCCAGAATAATCATAAATGTATCCCTTTTAATACCTAGCTAATGTGCTGAAGCAATTTAAAAAACCCTGATAGAATTTTTGGACATAAAGTCAGCAGGAATTATTTTAAATCCTTGTAATGTTGAATTACATGGACGTCCAATTCAAGATCTGTGTCAAATTAATAATTTTCTTAAGGTATTAATTGTTGAGAAAGAAAAGTGTGGATTCACCAAGATGCCTCTCTTTGTAACCCATTTCCCTTCAGTATGTATATAGTTAGGCTGAGATTGTACAAATTATTTTTATATTCCCTTGTTTACATAGATGATTTGGAGTTGGAGACCAAGGGCAATGTGTCCAAGTTTGCAGATGACACTAAGATAAGGGGCCTCACGGTAGCATGGTGGTTAGCATCAATGCTTCACAGCTCCAGGGTCCCAGGTTCGATTCCCGGCTGGGTCACTGTCTGTGTGGAGTTTGCACGTCCTCCCCGTGTGCGCGTGGGTTTCCTCCGGGTGCTCCGGTTTCCTCCCACAGTCCAAAGATGTGCGGGTTAGGTGGATTGGCCATGCTAAATTGCCCGTAGTGTAAGGTTAATGGCGGGATTGTTGGGTTACGGGTATACGGGTTACGTGGGTTTAAGTGGGGTGATCATTGTTCGGCACAACATCGAGGGCCGAAGGGCCTGTTCTGTGCTGTACTGTTCTATGTTCTATGTTCTATAAGTGGTAAAGCGAAAAGTGCAGAGGATACTGGAAGTCTGCAGAGGGATTTGGATAGGTTAAGTGAATGGGCTAGGGTCTGGCAGATGGAATACAATTTTGACAAATGTGAGGTTATCCATTTTGGTAGGAATAACAGCAAACGGGATTATTATTTAAACGATAAAATATTAAAGCATGCTGCTGTGCAGAGGCACCTGGGTGTGCTAGTGCATGAGTCACAGAAAGTTGGTTTACAGGTGCAACAGGTGATTAAGAAGGCAAATGGAATTGTGTCCTTCATTGCTAGAGGGATGGAGTTTAAGACGAGGGAGGTTATGCTGCAATTGTATAAGGTGTTAGTGAGGCCACACCTGGAGTATTGTGTTCAGTTTTGGTCTCCTTACTTGAGAAAGGACGTACTGGCACTGGAGGATGTGCAGAGGAGATTCACTAGGTTAATCCCAGAGCTGAAGGGGTTGGATTACGAGGAGAGTTTGAGTAGACTGGGACTGTACTCGTTGGAATTTAGAAGGATGAGGGGGGATCTTATAGAAACATATAAAATTATGAAGGGAATAGATAGGATAGATGCGGGCAGGTTGTTTCTACTGGTGGGTGAAAGCAGAACTAGGGGGCATAGCCTCAAAATAAGGGGAAGTAGATTTAGGACTGAGTTTAGGAGGAACTTCTTCACCCAAAGGGTTGTTAATCTATGGAATTCCTTGCCCAGTGAAGCAGTAGAGGCTCCTTCATTAAATGTTTTTAAGGTAAAGATAGATAGTTTTTTGAAGAATAAAGGGATTAAGGGTTATGGTGTTCAGGCCGGAAAGTGGATCTGAGTCCACAAAAGATCAGCCATGATCTCATTGAATGGCGGAGCAGGCTCGAGGGGCCAGATGGCCTACTCTTGCTCCTAGTTCTGATAAAGGGGACTCAGGGGTAACGTTATTAATGAGTTTAAAATGATTATTTGATAGGTAGATAGGACTGCTTATCCGACATGGACTACAGAAGGGAACATATATTTCCTTCAATTAAATGTTTGAAAGCCAAAAGCCATCGCCTTTGGTCCCTACCATGAACTCTGTTCCTGAACTATCCGTTCCCCTGGTAAGTGTCTGAGGCTGAAGCAGACTGTTCACAAACTTGATGTTGTATTTGACCTCAGGGTGACCTTTCTGACATGATGTGCAGGTAATGATCTACAGACAGGCAGCTAATGAACACAGAGAACAGGACATGACCAATGAGCAGGCAGAACACTCAGGGGTGGTATCTCACTATAAAAGGCACAAGGCACTCACACTCCACCTCTTTCCACTGATGAACATCTAAAGAGTGAGTCAGGGTAAATGTACAGTATCTCACCTCCAGCACGTGGCTAAGAGCTAGTCTGGTTCAGTCAGACAGAGTAACCACACTTAGGTTAGCAGAAAGTCGAACTCTTAGAGAACTGTGCTACTGGTTCAGTAAATCAGATTGAACTAACTTCAAGGTCTGGAGTATCTTTTGGTAAAAGCTGCATCCAGTTGTAGCCTGTGTTATCCCAGAGTACATAACACAACACTTTCAACCACACATCTGCCCTAATCACTAAGACTACCCAATTCCACCACTGTAACAACACCTAATTCCATCCCTGCCTCTGCTCTCCATTGTGTTTCGTGAAACCAAACTTTATAACCTTGGCTTCCTATTGGCCTGGAATTCAGCTTCCATCCCAATCCCCTCTCCATCACCAGGACTACTCAATTTTGCCTGAGCAGCATCACTCATCATCCTCCACCCACTCTGCCAACATCACCACCATCTATCCCCCCACCCCACCCCTGCCATCCCACCACTGCTTCCCCCCCACCCCGGGTGCACTTTAGCACACCTGCTGTTGAAAACCACTATTATCTCTTTGCTACCTCTAGGTTGGACTAATCCAATGTTCTTCTGGCTGAGCTCCCAACTTTCACCTTCCATGAACCTGAGCTCTTCCAAAACATTAGGTTCCTTATTTGTATATTCCATATTCTATATCAAAAAGATAATTGAAAATAATTTTTTGAGAACTTTGGCACCTTCCTAAACTACCATTCACCCATAACTGTTGTGCTTCCTGAACTGCATTTGCTTCTTGTCCAATAATACCTCAATTGTAAGATTATTGTCCTTGTGTTCAAATTCCACCATGGCCTTACTCTTCTCCATTTATCTCTGTAAACACCTCCAGCGCAACAACCTTCCGGGATTTCTGTGCCCTTCCATTCTTGGTCTCTTACGCATTGCTGATTTTCTTTGCTAATATATTAGCAGTCGTATCTTTAGCTGCCTAGGCCCCACACCCTGGCCTTCCCTCCCTCAACATTTCTGTCCCCTTCTCTCCCATTTGAGATAGATGCCATTTAAAAGCTACCCCTTTGAGCAAACATTTGAACACCCGTCCAAATATCACTTAATGTGACTCAGAGACAAATGTTGTTTGGCAATGGCTCCTGAGAACTACCTTGGGATGTTTTACTTTGTTAATGGTGTTGCGTAAATGCAAGTTTTTGTAGTTGTTGTCCATGACGGAGCCTACTGCTGGCAGAAATGGAAGGAAACAATGTAACAGTAAGCCTTCCTGGCCTGAAGATGTGGATCTGACCTCTAAAGGGAACCCAGACAGCTGGAATTTCACAGACGAGTCAGGAATTGGGAAGCTGGTTCATTTTGCAGTTGTGGCCCCCCCCCCCCCCCCCCCCCCCACCCCCCACCCTGTAGTCCATAGTCCTGCAGAGTAGGGCACTTCAGGTGCATATCCTGGCAACTTTGAAATGGGTTGAGGATTTTGTCGTATTAGGTACACTGGTCTAACACTGGCTGCAACTGGATGCAGCTTAGATCAGAAAGATACTCCAGACCTTGAAGTTAGTTCAATCAGGTTTATTGAGCTAATAGACAGTTAGCACAGTTCTCTGTGAGTTCGACTCACTGCTAATTTAAGTGTGGTTACTCTGACTGAACCAGACTAGCTCTTAGCCACATGGTGGAGGTGTGATACTGTACATACACCCTGATTCACTCTCTAGATGTTCATCAGTGGAAAGAGGCGGAGTGTGAATGCCGCGTGTCTTTTATAGTCAGATCCCACCCCTGAGTATCCTGCCTACTTATTGGTCATGACCTGTTCTCTGTGTCCATTAGCTGCTTGTCTGTATATCATTATGTGTGTGTGTGTGTGTGTGTGTGTGTGTGTGTGTGCCTGCATATCATGACAGGTTTCTGCCTCTATCAGCCTTTCAAGGCAGTGAGTTCAGTCTGGAAAACCAACCCGAATATTCCATTCTGAATGAAGCTCACTAGTTTGGAATGGGAAAAGCAATTTATTTTTGCGAGTTGTCTCTGAAAAATGTTGGAAGGAGCCTTAAAATATTTAGAGGTTATAGGTGTACCAATAAAAAAATTTTCATCTCTTTATTTTATCGTTTGTTCGGATTTTGAGCGGCCTGCGAGCGTTTGATCCCTAATTCCCCTCCCTGTCTTTGCTAAAATGTAAGTGATGTTAAACTCCCCAGCTTAAGTCAGTAATGGCATATTGACTCCAGTGTGATGATATATTCAAATGGGCCACAGGTTCTGCAGCTGATTAGTGTAAAATCAAGTACAGTGCCTTAAGGAAGTGTAGAATCATTATGTTGTTATAGCTTAGCAACACATTCATCAATATAGCGAACAAGTGCTGGAACCTTTCAGCCTCTCTCCATTAACAATGGAGCCTAGACACTAACTAGTTTTATAGATTATAAGCCTAGGAGACATTAGAACTTCCTTTGGATTCACAGGATGGTTTCAGTTGCTGCTGGGGAATTGTTTTCAAAATAAGCTTCTTCCGTGGTTTTAACATGTGTTTGAATGAAGTCGTTGGCATTTCTCCAGTAAGTAAAAAAGGAGAGAAAACTTTCAGTTATAGAGCACTTTTCATGACCTCACATTGAGCCCAAGTGTTTCACAAAATCGTCAGTAATTAAGGAGACTTGGAGACTAAAATAAGTAGGAAATCGAGAAGGTGTAGAGGGGATTTGTCAGAATGGTTCCAGGAATGTGGGATTTTAGCTGCAAAAAGCTGGAGAAGCTGAGCTTGTTATTCGTGGAAGAAAGGAGAAATTAACAAGGTTTTGACAGGCTGGCACATAAGGTAGACAAGGGAAAGTTGTCGCATTAGCAGATGGCACATAGATAAATAGAAGATAGAAGCAGGAGGAGGCCTTTTGGCCTTTCAAGCCTGCTCCGCCATTTATCACGATCATGGATGATCATCCAACTCACTAGCCTAATCCTGCTTTCTCCCCATAACCTTTGATCCCATTCGCTCCAAGTGCTATATCTCGCCGCCTCTTGAATATATTCAATGTTTTAGCATCAAATACTTCCTGTGGTAATGAATTCCACAGGCTCACCACTCTTTGGGTGAAGAAATGTCTCCTCATCTCTGTCCGAAATGGTTCACCCTGAATCCTCAGACTGGGACCCCTGGTTCTGGACACACCCATCATTGGTAATATCTTCCCTGCATCTACTCTGTCCAGTCCTGTTAGAATTTTATAAGTCTCATAGAACATACAGTGCAGAAGGAGACCATTCGGCCCATCGAATCTGCACTGACCCACTTAAGCCCTCACTTCCACCCTATCCCCGTAACTCAATAACCCCTCCTAACCTTTTTGGTCACTAAGGGCAATTTTGCATTGCCAATCCACCTATCCTGCACATCTTTGGACTGTGGGAGGAAACCGGAGCACCCAGAGGAAACCCACGCAGACACGGAGAGAACATGCAGACTCCGCACAGACAGCGAAAAGCCAGAAGATCCAAGGAGACCCAAAGTTTGGTGAATCCTTATTATGGGCCTGTGAAGCAGTAGTGTTCTGTTGGCATAGAATGGAAGAGATGGCATGGAAAGGCAAAGCTTGAATGCACTTTGCACTCCACGGGAGAGGAAGATTGGAAGGAGAGGTTGAAACCCTGGAGTTGGATCTTTGGCGAAGAAATCTGAAAGTGTAATTTGGAAGAATATTCCAAGGCATGTTCTTCAAGAACGGAGATTATAAATGGTTTACAGTATTCCAGTGAGACCAGTTGGCTCATGGTACGACCAGTGTCAGGGGGGAATTGATGAGAAATCTATAGAAGTTGTTTTGAGTGGCATCTGCCACTTGGTTTCAGAGTGTGGTGTGTCTGACCACAGTTTGCCTATTGGTTTACATGGACTGTGTAGTTTATTGTCCCAAAGCTTTTCACTGCATTAATGAATGAAGACTTACAAAAGATGGCAACCTGTGCTGCAAAATGGAGGCATGGCTTTGCTTCCCCTGACAATCCTGTCTTATGAAAAAGGACTCCCAGACAGGCATGCTCCAGATTTGTGAATGTGACAGATATTAAAGAAGCTCTTCACTGTGACAGCAAGTGAGCTTGAGTGAGGTAAATATTAGGATGGCAGGGGAAGCAGTGGCACGTTGGTATTGTTACTAGGTTCATAATCCAGGCACTCAGGGTAATGCTGTGGGGACCCAGGTTTGAATCCCACATGCCGGATGATGAAATTTGAATTCAATAAAAATCTATCGATTGTTGTTAAAACCCATTTGTCCTTCATTAATGTCCTTTAGGGAAGGAAATCTGCCATCCTTACCCAGTCTGGCCTACATGTGACTCCAGAATCACAGCAACATGGTTGACTCTTTTTTCTTTATAAGGGGCAATTTAGTGCTGCCAATCCACCTACCCTGAGCATCTTTGGGTTGTGGGGGTGAGACCCATGCAGACACTGGGAGAATGTGCAAACTCCACACAGACAGTAACCCAGGGACGGGATAAAACCCCGGTCCTCGGTGTCAGGAGGCAGCAGTGCTAACCACGTGCCGCCTCAATGTGGTTGATTCTTAAATACCCTCCGAAGTGGCCTGGCAAGTCACTCAGTTCCAGGGCAATAAGGGATTGGCAATGAATGAATGTCAGCCCAGCCAATGATGCCCACATCCCATGAATGAATTAAAAAAGTAACCTGCCAGTTGGGGAGGGTGGCAGAATCATAAGGTGGATGGTAGGGTGAGTAGGTGCCAGTTAAATATGGCAACATGGTGGGTAGGGTGCTGAGGTCAGGTATAATAATAATAATCTTTATTTGTGTCACAAGTAGGCTTACGTTAACACCACAAACACAGAAATAAAAGGAACCTAATGTAGTTGAAGGGGGTCTCACCCACCAGACAGATCTGGCGAGAGCCCCGCATCGCCTCTTTTCAGGAAGGCCTGGCAAATTAAGTGTCAGGCCCTTGACTGAGCAGCAATGGGCCAACCATGGGATCAAGGACCTCTCATAGGCCGGCACTACTTCACTGCTCAGCAGCGCCACTGGAGAGCTATGATTGTTTCTGTTAATGCACTCACCCAAGTGACCCAGGCCATAGGTGAGTGAAGACGGGAGGGAGATTGCAGGGTGGGATTTGTAGAGCAGGGGGCTATTACCAAGGGCAAGGGGTGGCTCTCAATGGGACTGAGTTCCCAGAACACAATATTTTAATTAAGTGCCTTTGAACGAGGGAACCCCCGAGAAGTATGCAAAGTGTAGGCATTCTGCCGGCTGCTGGGGAATGCCAGTGGCAGCAGGATGAAATCTTTGAGGGGGCATTAATTGCTCACTCAGAGGCCTCAATTGAGAGTGGGGTTGACTCTTTCCCTCCACAAATTTTATTGGAATAGTGACAGGAAAGTGATGGGGTTTGCCCCTGTCCCCACCACCTGATTAAATGCTGACCCTGTCACCTTGTCTCGGGGAGGGCATTCAATTCTGCCCAGAGAGCTGCAGAAAGACTGAATAAAGAATTTGACATGGTGCATTTAGAAACTTGAAAACACAGAGTCATACATATGGAATAAGAATACCTTTGTGTACAGAGTCCTCAGAAGCTGAAATGAATGGGTTACTAAGTCAAGGTTGATTGAAAAAATTTACTTGTGCTTACAAGTCTTTGGTGATACTTTTAACCCAATCTGCCCAGCAGAAACCAGGTGGTTGAGCAGTTAATGTACCCACTGCAGACATGCCAGGAACATAGTATTCTAGATTTTAATGTACTCTACTAAGCAGGCAACTAGAACATCTGCCTAAAGCTGGCAGAGTCCTCCTCTACATATGCATTTTCAGTCCTGATCACTGGGACACAACCACAGTTTTAAATGAGGCTGGTGTCTGAGTTCCACTGCAGCAATTGTGAACACTGTCCTAATTTTCCGAAGATATTCAGCAGTATTTATTGGCAAAGTGTGTCAATACTGGAATCACACAATGCAGGTTATTTTGGCAGAATAACTTATGAATATTCTATCAGATCAGGGTCATCCTCCTCATCAAACCAGGCTCCAGGAGGGTGTTGCCAACCATAGATTTGCATGAATTGGCTCACAACTATGCTTGGCAAAGAACTACAGTGGTTTTCTGTAGCCTGCTGCAAAAAGGCTAATCAAGAAACGCTCCCCCCCCCCCTTACTATCTACCATCAGGCGTATTGGAAGGACTTAGGTGCTGATGCTCAACCTATTTAGCCATGATAGGAACATACCTTTCATGGTCATCAAGTCCAAAAGCAGGACTTGTTCCCAGTACTTCTGGCCCAGAGGTAGGAATGTTTGAAGATAATCAAGTTTAATTATGAGACAATAAGAAAAATTATGCAATGACTTTCAAATATTTAGGATGCCTGAAAAGCACTTAATGAATTATCTTTGAAGTGCTGTTACTGCTGATTGGCCGCCAAATATGATTCTCACCTTCCACACATCAAAGTCTCACAAGGAACAAATGAACCAGCTGAAGGAGAAATAATAGTTAGGACACGAGCAAATCTCCCTTATTCTTTTTTGAATCGTGTCTTTCCATCTTCGAAGGGTGGACAAGGGCTCAATATAACCGATGAGATTTTCAGTTTGGGGCAGCACGGTAGCACAGTGGTTAGCACAGATGCTTCACAGCTCCAGGGTCCCAGGTTCGATTCCCGGCTTTGGTCACTCTCTGTGTGGAGTCTGCACGTTCTCCCTGTGACTGCGTGGGTTTCCTCCGGGTGCTCCGGTTTCCTCCCACAGTCCAAAGATGTGCAGGTTAGGTGGATTGGCCATGGTAAATTGCCTTTAGTGTCCAAAAGGATTAGGTAGGGTTACTGGGTTACGGGGATAGGGTGGAGGCATGGGTTTGAGTAGGGTGTTCTTTCCAAGAGCCCGTGCAGACTCGATGGGCCGAAAGGCCTCCCTCTGCACTGGAAATTCTATGATAACGTTTCATCTGCAAGGTAATAGTGCTAACAAATGAGGAAAGCTGAAGACTAATTACAAACTAAGTACTTTAAAATGCTTTTACACAGAAAACTCAAATCATGCAGTTGACATTATAGAGAGAAAGTTCCTGCTGTTTAATAATTACATTAAAAATATAACTGTGCACTTCATAACATTTATAATGTTACTATGAGCAGAGAACATTTTTCTCTATAACGTGCTCGTGAACGAACATTTGGGCTTTGTACAAGGCGGTCTATTGAGTACAGAGTCAGTACTTACAGTAGGTGGGCTTGCATCCCCTATGATGTGGAGTCCACCATATTGTCCAATACAGAGTTAAAGCAGTCTAATATGAGGATCATAATGTAGAATACTTGCTGCAGACGCTGTTGTAATTTGGTATCTGTCACTGCACATGTTCTCCTGTCTTTACTGAAGGCATTCGAAAGACACTCCAGTGTGACAGCCACAACTGTGAACCAATAAACTAGTTTATGTTATATAAAATACACAAATGCACAAAAAACAGTTTCCACAGTATGATCTTTTAATTTCTGACTGCCGGAAAATATTAAAAATACAACCCAGCAATGTATTAGGAATAAGCTAGGTCCAAGACAGTCATTATAAGCTAATTTGACTGGTTGCAAGAGGGAAAAATTCACTCAACCATCTGGAGTCTCAGGGGGAGAAAAAGGAGTGAGCTATCTGATCTCTCGTGAGTCTATACAATCAAAGAGATTTTCATGGGTCTGTGTTCAGGCAGACTGGATCATCCATGAAGAGGAAGTGTTGCATAATCCGGCCCATTAGAGCAGACATCTGTAATAGCATCCAAGTATGTTTCCTTCCTGTTCGATGAGTAGCCAAAAGGCGGATGGGTTTCTTACCAGGAGTGCATGCAAATGTACTCAATGTTCTAATATTCTTTGCATTGAGGCAATCTATTAAGATCCATCATTTACAGTTTCACTTCATAATCAGTTAAAATAAAAACAGAAACTGCAGGACATATTCAGCAGGTAAAGCTGTATATTTGAAGAGAAGAACAAAGTTACTGGGTGGAATTTTGGGCCCGAGTTAGCTGTCAGCCAGAACGGTAACGCGGGCGGAAAATACGGCGCGAATTGGGGAAATGCACCGGCAAGATCCAGTTTTCGGATTTTCCAGGCCACTCGCCGGTGGCATATGGAGAAAGACGCCACAGAAAGCTGGGAAGGTCATTTAAATACATTATCATGGCCAGAATTCCTCCATTCCATTGGAATTCACTTTTTCACCGCGGCTGTCCCGATGGCTTGGGTTTGCTTCAATGGGAAATGCTATTGACAAGCAATGGGAAGATAGAATCCCACTGCCTAGAAACACATATCTGGGAGACCAAAGAATCCAGCCCAACATCATTAGCGAGCTCTCCCGCCAGGCCCCCGCCCACTGCATATTAATCGGTTACCGGCATAATTTACAACAGCTGGATAAAAATGCGAACCTGCCGAACTCACCTGCAAAGGGGGAATATCGGAGGTGAGCGTTCAGGTCACCATTACCCTGCAGAGAGCCAGCCGCAGAAGGGGGCAGTGGAGAGGATGCGGGGGACCCAGATGTCTTGTTATGCTCTAAGTGTGGCATAAGCGGCTTCCTTGTTGACAAAGGAAGGTTCAGACGTGGCGATAACTTCAACACATTTATTAAACTATGTACACTTCTATTACTCGGGTTCGACACTACTGTTAATCCTACTATAGCTACCCAGACTGACTAACCAGTCTGCTACAATCCACGTGGTGGGAGTGCTATTGAATCAACCCTGTGTCCGTACTCACTGACTGTCTCCACTGGAAAGAGGCAGATCATGTGAGTAGTGTTCTTTTTGTATGTGGGTTGGTATAATGCCCTCCTGTGGTTGTGTCACCTCTGTGTGTATCGTGAAAGCCCATTGGTCGTGTCCTATCTTACTGATCTATTGGTTGAGTGTGTGTGTCTGATGTCTCAGGTGCTCCCTCTAGTGTTTTGCTAGTCTACATGTATTTACATTAACCCATTGTGTATTTACAGTGATGCACATCACCACACCAGATAAGTTAAAGTTGGGGCTGGGTGTTGCCCCCAGGCCTTTGCAGCCCTTCACGACTGGAAGCCTCGAGGTGTGAAGAAATCTGGTGGCTGGTTTTTAGGCAGTACTTCCAGTGTCCTCCTTGCTGGGCTTGTGGCGATCTCCACGCTGAGGTATTGCCCTTTCAGAATGGCAGGCAGAAAGTGGATGGGGCAGATGAATCCACAGGGTCAATATTGGAGGAGACTGTGAGATTCATGGGTGGGGTTTCATGTGATGACAGGCAGAGTGGGGGACTCTGGCAATGAGTGTTTTCCAGCCTCATGAGGAAGACCCTCACACGGGAGCAGAATGACTGCAGTGAGAATGAACACCAATATTCAAGCAGCACTGTGAAGCCAAAGGGCATGAAACCTCGGGCGAAGGCCCTAGCCCTGGATGGGGTGCAGGGCTAGGGCCGCCCTCATTGACTCTCAGTTTGGTGATGACCAGGACTAGATTGTAAAGACCTGACCCAGCATGGGGGTATCTCTTCTTCTCACTACTGTGTGGGCAGTGTGCTGAAGTGATCGACTGAACGCTGCAGGAGAATGATGATGACAGGGCGATACTCATCTTAACTTCCACAAAATGTCTGACTCCTGCTTGACAGAGAGCTAAATGTGATCTGCTACTGAAAAGGATGATCAAGGGGCCCCATAGAGGCTAAACAACATTGGCAAGATCATCCCAAAAGGGAACAAAGCCCCTTAGGGAGCACGTTTAACCACGTGTTTCCCAGACTTTGCAGTACTGAGAAATACTTGTCTATACAAAGCGACTCATGTTGTATAAGGGGCCTGGATGGGGAACGTGCAGCTGAGGCCGGAGCTCCACACTGTAATTTAAATATGGTGTCCCATTATCCAAGACCCCCAAAATGTTCCCTGACCTCTCCCAACAGGCCGAACGCACTATGAGAGGGCCCCCCCCGAGGGCCAACCCGGGTAATGTCAATGGCAGCTTGCATTACCACTTGGGCACCTTGGCATTGCCAGGCTGGCACCACTAGGACTCCCAGGTGTCACCAGCCATGCCAGGGCACCACCTTGCCCAAAGGGCATGCTGCTGCAGGCATCCGACCCCTGGGACAAACCCACAAGTGACGTTCCATCTAGTTCCCATTTGTGACGACCAGTGCTGAATGGGGCTCACCTGAGGTCTCTGAGACAAAGGGGATGAATCCCAAAACCTCAGGTACCTCGGGAATCTGCACATTAGAATGAGGCTAACTGTGTCGCTCTAATATGCAGATTTGCCAAAAAGTGACCCTGCCCACAATGGGCGGGATTTGCATCACAACATATTGCGAGATCCCGGGGGGGGGGGGGGGGGGGGGGGGGGGGGTGCATGGTGGCCTGGCCCACGATCGGGGCCCACCGATCTGTAGGGGGGCCTGTGCCGTGGGGGCACTCTTTCCCTCTGCATCGGCCTCTGTAAGGCTCCGCCATGGCTGGCGCGGGAAGAAACCCCCTGCACATGTGCAGGAAACACGCTGGCGGTACTGCGCAGGCGCCAACTCGCGCCTGCCCACGGCGGCCCTTCGGCGCTGGTTGCCATGGTGCCAACCCCGCAGGCGGCGGCCTAGCCCCCAGAAGTGCAGAGATTTCCGCAACTTGCGGGCAGCCTGACGCCGGAGTGGTTCGCGCTGCTCTTGGGGCCGGCGTCTGGTTGTCCTGCCAATTGCGGGAGAATCCCGGCCAAGATGTTCACTGATGGTTACACAGTGTTGCCTTCAATTTGCATCACCTCAGATAATGAAGCAGTCCAATCACACATACAGCAAGACCGGAACAATCTTCAAGGTTATGCCAAAAAGTTGCATTTTTTAATTATTCATTGAAGGGATGTGGGCCTGCGTTTGGGGAGGTGGCGGCAGTCTGCCTTCTTGAACTACTGCAGTCCATGTGTTGCCGGTTCATCTACAGTGTTGTGCGGGATGGAGTTCCTGGATTTTGACTTTGAGGCAATGAAGGACTGGTGATATATTTCCAAATCAGGATGGTGAGTGACTTGGAGGGGAACTTCCAGGTAATGGTGTTCACATGTCTTTGCTGCTCCTGCCCTTCAAGGTGGTAGTGGTTGCGTGTTTGGAAGGTGCTGTCGAAGGAGCCACAGTGCATCTTGTAAATGGCACACAATGCTGCAAGAATGTATCACTGGTGGAGGGAGTGAATGTTTGCAGATTACAATTGAGCAGGTTACTTTGACCTGAATGTTGTCAAGCTTCTTGAGTGTTGTTGAAGCTGCGCTTATCCAGAAAAGTGGAGTATATTCCATCACACTCCTGACTTAAGCCTTGTAGGTGGTTCGGAGTTTGGGGAGTTAGGAGGTGAGTTACTGGCCGCAGAATTCCTAGCCTTTTCATAATTTACAAGACGTCGGTCAGCAGTGTATATTACTCACTTGCCTGGATGGTAGGAGGTCCAAAAATACACAAGAAACTAAACATCATCTGAGACAATGATGGGACGGCACAGTGGAACAGTGGTTAGCACTGCTGCCTCACAGCGCCAAGGACCTGGGTTAAATTCTGACTTCAGGTGACTGTGTGGAGATTGCACTTTTTGCCCCTGTCAGTGTAGGTTTCCTTCGGGTGCTCCTGTTCCCTCCCACAGTCCAAAGATATGCAGGTTAGGTGGACTGGCTATGTTTCATTGCCCCGAGGTGGGGTTACGGGGATAGGGTGGGAGATTGGGCCCTGGTGGTCTGCTTTTTCAGAGGGTCGGTGCAGACTTGATGAGCTGATTGGCCTCCTTCTGCACTGTGGAGATTCAATGATTCTATGAAACCACTTAATTGGCATTCCATGCACCATCTTAAACATTCAATCCCATCATCACAGGCGCAAAATGGCAGACGTGTGCACCAGCTACCAGATACACTGTAGCTCATTCCATAGCACCTCAGAATCTGACCTTTGCCACCTAAGAGGACAAATGAAGCAGGCACAAGGGAAGATCACCAACTGCAAGGTCCCCCCTTGTAGCACACCATTTGGAAATATATTTCTGTTGTTTCATTGTTGCTGGGTAAAATCCTGCAACTCCCTTACACGGGGTTAGCATTGCTTCCTACCTTTAGTACAGTCTGGGCTGGATTTTTCTGGAGGAAGTGGTCAAGTTGGGAAAACTCTCAATCTGGCAGTCCCATCTCCTTTAAAGAGGCTCCCACCCACCATATTATCAGTCTGAGAAGGTAGGGGTGAGCTGGAGATAGGCCCGCCACCTCAGGAGGCAAGCCTGAGATGGCATTGGAGAGGAGGCAAATAATATACAAATTTCAAAGGACATTCAGTACTTAGAAAGGTTCATCTGCTCTGTTTCATATCAGTGATGTGTGCCCTTGGCCCAGTTGTAGTTATAAGCACCAGGTCCTTAAACAGTCATCCCTTTCCAGAGCCACTGACCCAGTATCCACTCGGAGCAGACCTCAGAAGCATGGGGCGGAATTCTCCGACCCCCAGGGGGTCAGAGAATTGCCCGGGGCCAGCGTCAATCCCGCCCCCGCCGTGGCCGAATTCTCCGCCACCCGGGAATCGGCGGGGGCGGGAATCGCGCCGCGCCAGTCGCGGGCCCCCCGCGGCGATTCTCCGGCCCGCGATGGGCCGAAGACCCGCTGCTGACAGGCCTCTCCCACCGGCGGGAATCAAAACACCTCAGGTGCCAGCGGGATTGGCGGCGCGGGCGGGCTCCGGGGTCCTGTGGAGGGGGGGGGGGCGCGGGGCGATCTGACCCCGGGGGGGTGTCCCCACGGCGGCGTGGCCCACGATCGGGTCCCACCGATCAGCAGGCGGGCTTGTGCCGTGGGGCTACTCTTTTTCTTCCGCCCCGCCATGGCCTTCACCATGGATGGGGCGGAAGATACCCCCTCCCCTGCACATGCGCCGGTATGACGTCAGCAGCCGCGGACTTCCGCCGGCCGGCAAAGGCCTTTTTGCCCCAGCTGGCGGGGCGCCAAAGGCCGTTCACGCCGGTTGGCGGAGCAGCAACCACTCCGGCGCGGGCCTAGCCCCTCAATGTGAGGGCTTGACCCCTAAAGGTGCAGTTGACGCCACTCCAATACGCCGCCCCGCCGGGTAGGGGAGAATCCCAGCCTTAGTCTTTGAAATTGACATGAAAACGAGTAGACTTCTAACGGTTTAATAAGATGTCAATCATTGCACTTCAGACTGATTAGAACATATTTAAGAAAGTTAAATCCCCTCAGGAAACCAATCTGCTACAAAAACATACAAACATCTATTCACTGATCAAATCAACAAACAGATAATCCTTTAATAATCTCTTGAAACTGTTGATCAAGCACAGCCCCCTTCTGAGGCAGGTAGTCAATGAACTTTTGGAGCCCAGTCAAGGATTGATAATTTTCCAGCTATAAAAACAAACAAACAATTACAGCTCTGTGCACTGAATCCTATTTAAACTGCAATACCACATGGCTGTCTTTTTTTTTCTAAGCTACACCAGGTAGCCTGTCAATCAGTGTACTCCAGGAGCAGCTGTATTTGTTTCCTTCTGAGGGAAAGATGAAGACTCTTTTTTTCAAATTTAAAAAGACTGAAAATTTAAATAATTTCCGATCATGACACTGAGTTCCCAAGGGCACTCCTGTTTTGATTGTATAATAGCACTTTACTCAATAACAAATGTAAATGTAAATCAACACTTACAACTGCTGATCAATGCCAGGGTCTATTTACCTTTGCAGTACAGGAGCCTATAATTAATCACTAATAAATAATTAATAGAGAAAAATCTAACTTACAGTTTCTAACCATTGAAACTAAAAAGACAAACCCTGTTAATGAAGGAATTCCAGGACTGGATAACTTTTGTTTTGGTTCTCCACCTGGGGTTTGTTTTTCCTTGTGATATACACAGGGACTCTGAAGCCACTTGCACCATACATTCTTAAAGGAGGGGCCTAACTGTACAGACATTGCTGGGGTGGGAAGACCGGGGGTGGGGCGGGTGGTGGATGTGGGTGCGTGGGTTTGGACTCACCACCATATGTAGCTGACAAGGTGGAGTGTTATGTGCTTCTGGGCTTCGTGCACCCTTAATGCTCATCACCAAAAATGGCCGGAAAGGGAATGGGGGTGGAATGTGTGATGAGGGTCTTGCCTATCATTTTTAAAGGGCTTTTGAGTCAGCCCAACTCTGTAAAAACCCTGGCCTAGGTCTCTATTATAGTTCTTACTGTTCAGGGCAGGTTCTTGTCTCAAGATTCTTTCTGGATAGAGTCCCACTTCAGGTGCAACTGCCACTCGACCGTAGATTGCTCATCCTTGAAGAGCTGGTAAGGAGTGCACTTATGGGAACCTCTCAATAATGACTTCACCCTTGGGTTGTGGCCAGTGTGTGGACAGCGCCTGGATCTCACATGATGTTTCTAAACCCAATTCAGCGAACTGCAGAGACATGAGTTACACAAGACTCAATCTTTGCCTGAATGTCCTCAATCTTTGGTGCCGGTTATGCCGATATCAGGGAAATTCTGTGAAAGAAATCAGTGCAATCAAATGGAAACATATTTTAAATGTCTGGTATAAATCGTGGAGAATATATAATAAAACATTGTAATGTAAGGAACCTATTGATTTACCTTAGGTGGGTTTCTGCTATGAATTTTTTGTTGATGTAGAGAGCTCACCATCGACCTGGGAGGGACCTTTCACTATTCTGAGCCCAAGAGCTTCAAGAGTTAGCAAAAGCCAGGATGAAGGTTACTAGGGGTGGCCTAGCCAGTGATGCGCACGTCCCATTAACTAATAACAAATAAAGACACTCCTCAAGTGTGCAGGGGACTGATGCCAGAGCTGAACTCACTAAAATATTCCATCAGCAGCACAAAGTACTGGCAAAGTTCCTGCTTATTTTCCTGTTGGAACCACCTTTTCCCTTAGAATAGTGCCTTGAGTATTGACAGGCGAGAGTATGAAACTTTCCAGGTCCAATTGATAATTTACTCATTAGTGGAGTGATTACTGCTCCCTAGTGGAACCTTGTATATTTTCCCTGTGAATTTCATTAAGACTTAGCCTGTTACCAGCTGCTATACTTCTCAAGTGCTTTTCCTTTCCTTGAGACCTTGATAAGGATGGCAATATTTGGGGAATTATTTAAGGCCAGTCCATATCTTTCGAGTATTCATAAAAGGACCAATGTGTAAGAGCATAAAAGGAAGTTTTCTAACCACAGTAACTTCAATTCTACTTTTATTCGATAATATGCATCATGCAAAGTCAAAGGAACCATGTATTATAAAAATAATAATCGCTTATTGTCACAAATAGGCTTCAATGAAGATACTGTGAAAAGCCCCAAGTCACCACATTCCGGCGCCTGTTCGGGGAGGCTGGTACGGGAATTGAACCCGTGCTGCTGGTCTTGTTCTGCATTACAAGCCAGCTGTTTAGCCCACTGAGCTAAACCAGCCCCATATATAGTTATTGATTGTGACTTGCTTTGATTGTGACTCAACTTAGAATGAAATTTTATACTAACACAAGTAGACTATTTGAATATTGCTGAAAAAAGAGATGCTGTTGAAGCTTTTCATCTTGCACTCACCAGGACAGATTCATAAGAATACCATTTATAAAGGGAACAATGATTTGTCTCACATGAGAAGAGAGTGCTGATTGGTTGGCAAGTGGACTCAATTAGTAGAGGCGTTGCCATGGAAGCTTTTGTTTAAATTCAAGCCATTCTGAAAGGTCAAGGCATTGCCAAGTGGGCACAAAACAGGTAGTGGCAGTCCCCAAACCTTTTATTCACTTTAAAAAGGCACAATGCGTGGATTTGTGCTTTCTATTCACAAAGGTCAAGGTCTTGTGTGTGAATATATGTGGTGCCTAGCATGTGTAAATGAACCACACCATAAGGTTGACTGATAATCATAAACTGGTTGACAGTGTAATTCTTAACGCTATCAGGATTGTTAGCAGGTGTTGTCCAATCATGGAAGTGCATCTAATGTTGGACATCATGTTTTGAGTTTTGCAACCATGGGCTGGTTGGATACACCCATTACTTTGCCTGTTGCGGATAGCCAAAGGGATGTGCTGCTAGATATGATCCGCCAGCCTTTGGGATGTACAGCCTACGTGCCTGGCAGCACAACTGGCACTGAAATTCATATACCACATTCCGCAATTGTGTGATAGGCAGAAGCGTCTTTTTGACAAACATATCATCCACGTATCCAAAATAAGCAAGGGATAGGGGTTACGTGTCATTCAATTTATGGGCAGGACGGTAGCATTGTGGGTAGCACAATTGCTTCACAGCTCCAGGGTCCCAGGTTCGATTCCGGCTTGGGTCACTGTCTGTGCGGAGTCTGCACATCCTCCCCGTGTGTGCGTGGGTTTCCTCCGGGTGCTCCGGTTTCCTCCCACAGTCCAAAGATGTGCAGGTTAGGTGGATTGGCCATGATAAATTGCCCTTCGTGTCCAAAATTGCCCTTCGTGTTGGGTGGGGTTACTGGGTTATGGAGATAGGGTGGAGGTGTTGACCTTGGGTAGGGTACTCTTTCCAGGAGCCGGTGCAGACATGATGTGCCGAATGGCCTCCTTCTGCACTGTAAATTCTATGAAGACATATATCTTGTGGAAACCAACAAAGATGCTTGCAAAAGCTGGGCCCAGAGGGGATCTCAGGGCAACACCATCTATTTGGGCAACTATGGTGTCATTAATGCTGAATTCAATAATTTGCTGAGTTTATAAGTTCAATTAATACAGATTTAGACAATAGCGCCACACCTAGATCACCATGATATAATGACATGGTACAAATGTCTATGGCTTCTTTAAGCACCACTTTGGTGAATTGGCTAGTAATGTCAAATAAGTGCCTGCATTGATGTCGATCTGCAAGTCCTGTATGGATTTTGCAAAGCTGAAGGAATCCTTCATCGTGTGTGTGCAATACTTGCTAAAAACTGGTTGCAACAATTCGCAGAACCATTTGGCCAATGCATGTTGTGCAGAATCAGTCATTGATAAGCTAGGGCGTAAGGGATATTGTAAGGGATAAGCCCATACATATGTGGCTGCAGTGAACCGTGAGGATGAATCCTAACAAATACATTATCAGACAGCTAAATACTCTCACACACGTCCAACAAGCATTTTTGTAACTTGCTTTTGAAGAGAGCTGTGCAGTCATGTTTCGCAGCAGGACCAATGGATACAAATTTAGACCAGTCATTAAGAACAGCATGCATCTTGTTGATATAGTCACACTTGCTGGATGACCAGTCCAGTACCTTCGTTGAATTTACAGATATGTATTTCTGGATTGGCCTTGAAGCCTCACAATGCTACCAGACATTTGTGTCTGAACAAAGAACAAAGAAAAGCACAACACAGGAACTGGCGCTTTGGCCCTCCAAGCCTGTGCCGATCATGATGCCCTAACCAAAAGAACCTTCTGCCCTTACTCGGTCCGTATCCCTCTATTTCCTCCCTACTCATGTATCCATCCAGGTGCCTCTTAACTGTTGCTAATGTGTTGAATGTGAAAATCATCAGTCACTGGGCATCTTGTAACATGTGTGCGCAAGGACAGCTAGGTGTGCTTTCAAGGACTCAGCACCTTCAGTGGATATTGGTTTATGGCAGGATAGCTGAAAGTAAAGGAGTTTGACCTCAGCAAATACCTCTTCCTGCTTAATGTGGGATAAAGACACGCTAAAATTTAAACCATGCACAGGAACAAATTCCTCGCTTTCAGAATACATGGTAGAGATATTTACTGCATGTTTGATGGGTGTCATTAATTGTGCTGCCAAACTATTTCCACTTAAGTGAGTTTACAATGCGAGTGTGTTTCAAGTGAATATTGGGCGCAATTTAACCACTGTGTTTTGCCTGAGACTGATCTGGGCATGCTGGTTAGCTAGCAGGAAAGGCCAAAATTGAGATTTTCGCTGAGCGCAAATCAGTTTGCTATCTCACAATTCTGCTCCGGATAGTGAGTTCCTGATCACCCCCAAATAATGCGAGCATATCATTACCCCTCGTTTGCATTAATTTCCATCTCCTGCGTGAGCTTCAAGTCGGATATAATGGCTTCCTGGGAACTAACTGGCTCACCAGTGAGAAATCAAGTTGTTTAGTACTCCTATTTAAAAACGTAAAGCTGGAACAATGGTTGCTGAGGGGAACTGAGGAGGTGAGTAACCATTTCCACTTTTCGGCATGCAGCTCAAGGGCACTGAGCGGCTGCCCCAGTGCTCGAGGAGGGGACCCCTCAGGGGGGTTGGGCTTGGTTGGGGGCAGAAACATTTCAGGTCGGGGGCCGCACTTAGGTCGGGGTGGGGGATGATGGGCTTTTCGACTGTGAAGTCTTCAAACCATCATTAGATAATGTGGAGACCCATCATAGCGGCAACTACAGATGAAACTTGTCTATCCTACCAAAAGCTTCATGGACAGAGCCCTGTTCTTGGTTCTATGCTGAAAGTCACTTTAACTCCCTTTGTCTGTGAGCAGCCTGAGCTTGCTAAAACAGAATTGGCCTTGTTAATTGTGAGAGCACTTTGCAGATTGTGTTTGCTGTTTGCTCCTGCTGGTGGCTGCAGATGCCTGGAGGCTGCTGTTGCTGTTTCCTTCCTTTTCTATAGCTGGTTGGAAGGACAATTTTTCTAAGATGCCTGGGTCCTGGAACATCGGGCTCAGGGCGACGTATGGGTCGAGACGGCAATCCGGTTTGAAATGGGCCACCTGTTAACGCAGTTGAACAAATCCTTTTCCAGATTGTTGATGCTTTTGTTGCTGGTGGGGTGAGTGCTGCATGTAACTGGCACGTCACAGCGGGTTAAAAACGCTGGGAGTCAAGTATGTTCAACTGCAGCTTGAGTGCCAGTGGAATATATGGATGCCAGGATTTGGGTCCAGTGAGATTGGATCCGTGTGGGAAGGTCTGCACAGCTGCAGCTTCTGGACGAAGAATGGCACTGATACATGGAACTAGTCACACATTGATGGACAGATCATTTCTACAACAAGGTTCGGGACATGTTAACACTTTTTCAGGCTTATCCTCTGTTTCTGTTGAGGAACCTGTGAGGGGTGATAATGTGTTTTCTTTGTGTGAAAATGAGCCGATCTAGCTTTGTATTGGTACCAGTGTAGAACGGTGACGTTTCCTTTTTGTTTAATGATTAGTGTGATATGTGGAATGTTATATAGTTGATTTTTAAATCTTTGTTACTGTTGACCATTCAATAAACAAAATATTCTCAAGTGACTTCTTGTGGGTACATGTGCCATGTCTCAGACGATGATTATTGCATCGTATTTCAAGCAAATAATGAAGTCTGAACAGTTTGCCTGACCTCAACGATGTCAGCACCATACAGGCAGCAGCCAACAATCAAACACTCAAAAGCTGGACTTCAGCACTGGGGATATCAGGATATCCTCATGCAAAAGGGCACGTGTGTGGATCAGGGGAGGGCACCTGAGCGCGGTCTCCCTAATGTTCCCATATGGGGTTGGGCATCTAGGGGATCCTGCTATGGCTGGGGATAAGTGTGCAGAGCGAGGTTCTCCAAAGCAATTGGCTCGCTGGATGGTACTCTGAGAGAAAGTGGGACACGTAGGGTGGGGCAAGCTTAATGGATTGAGGCTCCAGGCGTGGAAGCCCAACTGACTGTCGGTCTCTCTCTCCAATTCCTTACAGATATAACAATGTGGCTGGTATTGTCGGTCCCAAAGAGGCTGCCCTTGCGATGCTGGTTGCAGCCCAGGTGGCCAGGCGCCGGAGAAGGTGGCAGCAGTGTCGAGGCAGGCTGGAGGCGTCACCCCAAGAGCAGGGGACTGCCGCACAACCTGAAGACTTGGCTGCCCATCAGGCCGAGGAAGGAACCAGCAGGTGACGCTAGCTTCGGCCCAAAGTGTACAGGTGCTGGTGGTCTTTTGAGGAGCTGATGGACGGCATGTGCCACAGGATACTCCGTCTTAACAAAGAGACAGTGCGGCACCTATGCCATATCCTCGTAAACACAGCACCCCATGGAGGAGGAAGACACCCAACCTCCGGTGGCCGTGAAGTTCATTTCAGCCCTGAACTTCTGTGCAACTGGTTCATTCCAGGGCTCGAGTGGGATTTGTGTGGCATAGCACAAGCTACGGCCCATGAGTGCATCTTTGAGGTCACGGATGCCCTGTATGCCTGGGCATCATTATATTAACTGAGCTGGACAAAGCCCACAAAGATGCCCAAGCAGCAGGATTCTCCACCATCACCATATGCCCAAGGTCCAGGGGGTAATTGATGGCACGCGTGGCATCAAGGAGTGCCCTTCATTAACAGGAAAGGGCTCCACTCCCTGAATTTTCAACTCATGTACTACTATCGTCTCCAGATCATGCATGTGTGTGCACGCTTCCCTGCGAACATGTATGACAGCTACATCCAGGGTCACCCGGAGGTCTCCGGCATCTTCGAGGACCACCCCAGGATGACGGTGGCTCTTGGGAGATAAGGTGTATTAGCTGATTTCCTGACTCATGGCACCAGTGCGGAGGTTGGAGAATGAGGCGGAGACCCAGTGTAACGAGGCCCATGCTGCGTCCCGTACTGTCACCCAGGAGCAATGTATCAAATGACTCAAAATGCTGTTCCGATTCCTGGACCACTCTGGTGATGCACATCACTGCACCCCACTAGAGGGTCTCCCACTTTGTGGTGGTCTGCTGTGCCCTCCACAACCTGGCACAGCAGTGGGGCGATATGCTGAAGGAGGAGGAGGAGGGACACGTGGCCTCATCTGAGGAGGAGGAGGCTTTGTCCGTCAGCTCAAAACCTCCTCACCCCCGCCCCCCCGTCAAATCCCTCATTCCCCCTCCCATTCCCCTCCTTTCTGCATTCCCCTCCTTGCCCCCCTCCCCCCATTTCCCTATTCCCCCCACCCTCGACTACCCTGTTCCACCACCCTAGGGTTTGTATAACATCACCGCAGGGTGATGGACCTGTGTCGGCACTGTCCGTGTTACAATATAAGGCAGGAGAGTGCTGATAACTCGCTGTGAAGTATTCTCTAGTTCTCAGTTCATGCCAAAGTTTGACTATCGTCATTCTGCTGACAGTGCTTTCACACCCATCCTCTGAAAATGGTACCGGGATCTGCACCGGGAGCATTTGCTCTTGGACCACTGTGCCAGAGGGTCAGAGGGTGGTGGGAGCAGAGGGAAACAGTGGGTGGGGTGCAGGCAGATCAGATATGAAGATCTGCGTGACAGAGGCTGAACATGTATCAGGTGTAGCATGTTTTAATAGTGTGCATAGGACATTTCTATTTCCCCTTGCTACACATAGTGACACCCCCCCTCCCCCCCCCCTCCCCCCCCCCCGGTGCACCTCAGGGCCCACTCAATGATCCTCACCTTTGTTGATCTTGCGTTGTCTAGTGCTATGTCAAGTTGTGTCCCCATGATGCATATCAGAGCTTTGTAGGCAGCCTGCTGCTTTCCACGTACTTGATGGTGGCCTTTGATGCCCTTGATGGGCACACTCTAGAGGACCTGGGCCCAGGGGTCCTGCCCCACTTATCAATGTTACTGGCTTCACTATTTTGCCCGCTAACCTTGAGATATACTGATGTCAGGAGGGGGGGATTTGGAAGAACTGGAGTCCGCCGTTGTCTCTTTCGTGGCAGGCTCTGGGTTGGCCTCCAGTGCTTCCTCTTGCCTTGGATATCACCACTCAAAACAATGACCTCGTACTGCAGGCTTTCCACTGCCATCGTCACCCTAGCAATATTGGGCTCGGTGCCACACATTGTCGGCATCATCTCCTGCACCTGTAGCCTTTGGGACCCCTCCAATCGGCTGTGCACTCACTGGAATGCTGCTCATATCCCCTCCTGAATCTCATGGCCGTATCCTAGCATCTGCATCAGCTCTGGGACAACCTTTTCCAGAAGCTCGGCATCTGTCTGGGGCTCAGCTGAGTCCTGGGGTCCAGCAGATGCCCAACTGCTGACTCCCTGGATATTCCTGCCTCCATCTGATGTGCATCAGCAAGTATGGTGCTCAACAGGATGTGCCCCAGAAGCCTGTCCACTAATGTCATCCACAGTATGTGCGCTGGTGGAAGGTGGAGGTGATAGTTGTAATCCCTCGATGGTAGCCTCCTCGTAGCTCTCCTCCGAGGTGGTCTCTTGATTGGCAGGGTGGGAAATGACTCTGGATGACCTGGCCCCATTATATGGAAATCCTGTGAGAGAACACACATGTGGGGCAAAATTCTCTGACCCCCCCGCAGGGTCGGAGAATCGCCTGGGGCCGGCGTAAATCCCGCCCCGCCGTGGCCGGAATTCTCAGCCACCCAGGAATTGGCGGGGATGGGAATCGCGCCGCGCCGATCGGCGTGCCCTCCGCGCTGATTGGTGAACCCCATGCGGGGATTCTCCGGCCCGCAATGGGCCGAAGTCCCGTCGCTGAGAGGCCAATCCCGCCGACGTGGTTTCAACCACCTCTGGTGGCGGCGGGATTGGCGGCGCAAGCGAGTCCCCGGGGTCCTGGAGGGGGGCGTGGGGCGGTGGCCTGGCCCTTGATCGGGGCCCACCGATCGGCGGGCGGGCCAGTGCCGTGGGGGCACTCTTTTTCTTCCACCGCCGCCACGGCCTCCACCATGGCAGAGGCGGAAGAGAACCCCCCTACCGCGCATGCGCTGGTGGTGACGTCAGCGGCCACTGACGCACCGGCGCATGCGCAAACCGGCGAAGGCCTTTCGGCCAGTCCGACGCCGGGCGGCAGGCGTCAAAGGCTGTTGGCGCCAGTCGGCGTGGCGCCACCACTCCGGCGCGGGCCTAGCCCCTAAAGGTGCGGAGAATTCCGGCCGTGGTTAGTGAAAGGGAAGGACCATTTTGTCTGATATGAACAATTCGCTTGAGAAATGTCATCTGAGTGAAGGGGCAGTGGATTCTCATCTCTGCAGCTGATAGAGACATCTGGTCAGCCCTCAAATGTGGCGAAGAGACTGAACCCGAGCCATTATGTTTTCAAATTTTAAGACAGTGCAGAAAGATTGATTCGTTCCAGGAGTGATAATATAAGAAATAGAGCTTGGTTATTTTATAAACAAACTTTAGTAAAACAAAACAAAAGAAAACAATGCTTAAGCCTGTAAAGTTCAACTCTCCCACGAATAGATGACATGTACTTTCTTAACTTCACATACCAGTTCCCATTAAAAACCACTTTAAAATAAACATGAAACTCTCATTCCATTTACACAGACAGGCAAAGGCAATACTTGCATTTAAGGAGAAATTTTTCTTCTGCTGGCGACATTCATTTTGAACCATTTTTTAAAGCCTGCCTCGGTGGCAACTTTCATGACCTCTCTTGGTCCATTTCTAAAGCTGCCTTCTCTGTTACTTTCATGATCTCTCTTGGTCTATTTTCAAAGCTTTCTTCACTGTAACTTTTCAGATCAGCATTCTCTCTCTCTCTGTATATATCTACTTTATCGACTCTCTCTACCTACTCTCTCCACCTGCTCTCTCCACCTGCTCTCTCTATCTACTCTCTCTATCTACTCTCTCTCTCTACTCTCTCTCTCTCCCCTCAAACAAATGTTCTCTTAGGGGCCGGTTTAGCTCACTCGGCTAAATCGCTGGCTTTTAAAGCAGACCAAGCAGGCCAGCAGCACGGTTCGATTCCCGTACCAGCCTCCCTGGACAAGCGCCAGAATGTGGCGACTAGGGGCTTTTCACAGTAACTTCATTGAAGCCTACTCATGACAATAAGTGATTTTCATTTTCATTTCATTTCCCTCCTGGTGTTTCAGCCTTGAATGCATCAGCGTCAGCTTGCCTGTTTGATTGCATACTTATGTTTATAGAAAAGAACCGAGTCATACTATTGATATACAAATAGCCTCCCATTGACTGACAAAGAGGCTATCAGACTCTCTGGTGTGCTAATGGCTGCTCAAACAGGAGTGTCCGGAAGAACAATCGAGCTGGGGCATGCTGTGTATTCCCACTGACTGGGACAATGTAACTCATCCAGGCATGGGCGTATCCCTCTGAATTTGTGCTTGAAGGTTTTTTTCCCCCTCAGTCTATTTAAACCCTACATTATCTGCTAATTTCTGGACCCAATTTTCATTAACAGGAAGGGGTTCCACTCCATGAATGTTCAACTCGTGTACGGCCACTGCCTCCAGATCATGCATGTGCGTGCACGCTCCCGAGGGAATCTTGTAGATGTAACTGACCTCAATACTCTGCCCCCACCTTGGCCTTTTCCCATTGGCTATCTCCCCCTGCAGGGACAAAGAGAGGGCATTGTGAGCCTTATGCTTGTTGGATCGGTGGGGGAGGGGGTGAATCGATAGCAGGTGGCATGTGTGGGCACTGCACCTGGACATGAAAGGGTTGTGCTGGTGGATGCAAGGGGGTGCTGAGCAAGAAGATCAGATGTGGGAAGGGTGTGAGGTGTCATCCAGTGATTTATTGAGGGGGTGTTTTGGGAATTTGAAGGGTAGCAAGTTGAAACCAGGAGAGAGGTGGTGATTTACAATTGCAGCTCAGTGGAGGTCATTGGTCGTCTTCCGACACTGGACGCTGGTCCTCCTCGTCATGCTGCCCACATTGACAGCCTCCAGGGTGGTATTGTTTACCCTGCCCCTGGACCTCCGACCCCTTGGGGGAACAGGATGCTCCATCTCTCATTCACAGCATCGAGAAGCTTGTCCAGGTTGGCATCCCCAAAGCAAGGGGCAGTTATATGGGATGCCATGCTTGCGTGTTGACTGGGAATGAATGGTGAGGGAACATTTAAAAGCTCCCCCGGGTTAGTGGTGAGATGCTGAGGCACAGGTCCACCGAATGTGATGACAGTTCAGCCAGTACCTTCGAGAAGCTCGTGTGGGACTCATGTCCGTCGCTAAGTGCCGTTAGATAGGGGCCGTGATCTCTCCAACATGGGCATCGAGAAACAGCCCATCTTTGCTCCCAAAATTACGTTTCAAATTTGTACGTTAAATTGCGCCCGCTGTTTATGTTGTAGTCATCTTGTTAAGGCAACATTGCAGCACAAACGAATGAAATCAAAAAATTGAAAGAAATGTGCACACCTTAAACCAAAGTCAGGATAGTGTGTGACTTGGAGGGAATCTTGGAGGATGGTGTTCCCAACAATCCGCTGTCGAGTGCCCCAGCAGCCCATAATTCACCCATACCCACCATCACAGTTTCCGAAGTCAGATCGGCCTTCCTGAAAGTGAACCCACGCAAGGCGATGGGCCCGGACGGGATCCCTGGTCGTGCACTCAGAGCCTGCGCATACCAGCTGGCAGAAGTATTCACAGACATCTTTAACCTATCCCTACTCCACTCTGAGGTCCAAACCTGCTTCAAGAAGACCACCATCATACCGGTACCAAAGAAGAACCAGGCAACGTGCCTCAATGACTACCGCCCGGTGGCGTCAGTTGTAATGAAGTGCTTCGAGAGGCTGATCATGAAGCGCATCACCTCCATACTCCCGGAACGCCTTGACCCACTTCAATTCGCATACCGTCGCAACCGGTCCACATCAGATGCCATTTCCCTGGCCCTATACTCATCCCTAGAGCATCTTGAAAACAAGGACTCCTACATCAGACTCCTATTTATTGACTACAGCTCCGCCTTCAACACCATAATCCCAGCCAAGCTCATATCAAAGCTCCAAAACCTAGGACTTGGCTCTCCACTCTGCAACTGGATCCTTGACTTTCTGACCAACAGACCACAATCAGTAAGAATGAACACCAACACCTCCTCCACAATAGTCCTCAAGACCGGTGCCCCGCAAGGCTGCGTACTTAGCCCCCCACACACACGACTGTGTGGGAAAACTTGGTTCCAACTCCATCTACAAGTTTGCTGACGATACGACCAGAGTGGGCTGGATCTCGAATAACGCCGAGTCCGAATACAGGAGGGAGATAGAGAACCTAGTGGAGTGGTGTAACGACAACAATCTCTCCTTCAATGCCAGCAAAACTAAAGAGCTGGTCATCGACTTCAGGAAGCAAAATACTGTACACACCCCTGTCAGCATCAACGGGGCCGAGGTGGAGATAGTTAGCAGTTTCAAATTCCTAGGGGTGCACATCACCAAAAATCTGTCCTGGTCCACTCACGTCGATGCTATCACCAAGAAAGCACAACAGCGCCTATACTCCCTCAGGAAACTAAGGAAATTCGGCATGTCCACATTAACCCTTACCAACTTTTACAGATGCACTATAGAAAGCATCCTATCGGGCTGCATCACAGCCTGGTATGGCAACTGCTCGGCCCAGGACCGCAAGGAACTTCAGAGAGTCGTGAATACTGCCCAGTCCATCACACGAACCTGCCTCCCATCCATGGACTCCATCTACACCTCCCGCTGCCAGGGGAAAGCGGGTAGCATAATCAAGGATCCGTCCCACCCGGCTTACTCACTTTTCCAACTTCTTCCATCGGGCAGGAGATTCAGAAGTCTGAGAACACGCACGAACAGACTCAAAAACAACTTCCTCCCCAATGTCACCAGACTCCTAAATGACCCTCTATTGACTGACCTCATTAACACTACACCCTGTATGCTTCAACCGATGCCAATGCTTATGTAGTTACATTGTATATCTTGTGTTGCCCTATTATGTATTCTCATGTATTTTCTTGTCTTTTCTTGAATTTTGTTTAATTTCCTTTTCTTCCATGTACTGAATGATCTGTTGAGCTGCTTGCAGAAAAATACTTTTCACTGTACCTCGGTACACGTGACAATAAACAAATCCAATCCAATCCCGTGCATCTGCTGACATTGGCTACCTAGGTAGTAGAGGTCCCGGTTATGGACGGTTCTGTCAAAGGAGGCTTGGTGAATTGCTGCAGCATCTACAAGATTCACTGCAGCAATTCACCAAGCCTCCTTTGACAGAACCGTCCATAACCGGGACCTCTACTACCTAGGTAGCCAATGTCAGCAGATGCACGGGAACACCATCCTCCAAGATTCCCTCCAAATCACACACTATCCTGACTTGAAACTACATCATCATTTCTTCAGTGTTGCTGGTTCAATATCCTGGAACTCCCTCAATGATGGCAATGCGAACGTACCCACAGCATATGGGCTGCGGCAGCTCAAGGAAGTTGCAACCTACCACCTTTTCGAGGGAAATTAAGATTGGACAATAAATGCTGGCCTAGCCAGCGACACCCATATCCTGTGGCAGATTTTTATAAAAATCAAGTGATCATGTAAGGTGCTAAATAAATACAAGTCTCCAATTTAATTTTCATGGAGCCTGTGGAATTTAGCAGGTAAGGTGAATTAGCTTCTGCCACTGTTGCAACTGATTTTGAGATCCAATCAGCAGCCTCAACTTATTGTAAATAATAATTGCAACACAATAATATACTTTGAGTTGTCTGCTGTCTCTTGTTCATGATGTAGAGGGTGTTCAATTGCCACTTCCATGTAATTAATATTCATTAGTCATACTGATTAATTTCTTGGTACATTAGGTGGCATAGTTAGAGGGTGTTAACCAAGTCAAATATGCTAAGGAACAATCCTTTATGAGTTTGTTGGTAATTGTATGCTGGGAGGTTATACAAATAGTTTCAAAGGAATCGGTTGATTCTATCCAGGGTTATGATCAGTGTATTTTAATTGACTTTGGTCCTCCTAGTTTTAAGAAGGGAAAGATGAGTCAGCTGCATGCTTATGCTTCTTGTTTTCTGTCTAACACTTTCTTTTAGAAAGTAAGTAAGCGTGGACATCTTGCGAGGTGATGATAACCCAAGCCCCCTCCTTCACCACATGAATAACTTGCCTGCTTACAGTCTAGATTCTCATTTGAGGAATGAGATTCTGGAAGGATGCAGGTACCCATGCAATAATATCCCTGTATACCCCACACAGCCTTGAAGGAAACAATAAGAAAGATTGAAAGGAAAGAACTTGCAATTATAAAAGTGGTCTAAAACAGTCTGCCAACTCAGAGGTAAGGGCTAAAGACCAACTGAGCCAATCTGAAATTTAGTCCGAACCAACCATTTAAATTACCATTTCTGATTAATTCTAGATCTTAACTTACCCCCATTTTTAAAAAAGATTGGATATACGTAAATAATGAACAATTAGTTTGGCCATTCTTTGCTGCATCTGGCTTGGCCCATTGGATCTTGCTCTCCTTTGACAAAACAATTTGTCACCAAGTGGGTGGCACGGTAGCACAGTGGTTAGCACTGTTGCTTCACAGCTCCAGGGACCCAGGTTCGATTCCTGGCTTGGGTTACTGTCTGTGCGTAGTCTGCACATTCTCCTCGTGTCTGCGTGGGTTTCCTCCGGGTGCTCCGGTTTCCTCCCACAGTCCAAAGATGTGCAGGTTAGGTGGATTGGCCATGCTAAATTGCCCTTAGTGTCCAAATTGCACTTAGAACCCAGAAAAAAAGGGTATGTGGAGTTACTGGGTGCGGGGTTAGGATGGAGGTGAGGGCTTAAGTAGGGTGCTCTTTCCAAGGGCCACTGCAGACCTGATAGGCTGAATGACCTCCTTCTGCACTGTAGATTCTATGATAACCACCCGACTTATTTACTCCATACCATCCGCTTATAATTCTCCCTCCAATTAGCGAGGAGCTCATGAACCTCTTTGCTACTAAGATTTTCATCCATTCAGCAGCCTTTTTCACTTCTGTCCCTTCCCGAGCCGACTGGACCAATGTTCCTCTGAGTTATCCTCTATCATATCTCTGAACATGCATTGATTTCAAGATTCTCTACCCTTTAGCCCTCAAATGAGCTCTCCTTGTTGATGAAATCCACCCCCCCCCCCCCCCCCCCCATCAAACTTATCACCCAGCTTTCCTTCTTTGTCCACATGTTAGCTCATATTGTTAATGATTCTCTAGTCTCTGGTTCTGGCCCTTTCTTCTTCAAATCTGCTATCTTCACCCGTACCTTACAAAAGGAAACAGCCCTTGCTAACTCCATCCTTGCAAATCACCTTCACATTTTAATCTCCCTTTCCCCTCTAATGTCCTCGAATGTGTTCTTATCTCTCAAACTAGTGCCTATCTTTCCCAGAATTCCAGGCCAATTTATCCTGCCAATTTGATTTCGGCTCATGCCAAGGTTCCAAAACAGTTCTTGGCCAAGTCACAAATTACATTTTGTGACAATGACTGTCTTAATCAATTCTTCCTCAGATGTCACTTGTACACCAGCTCACCTCACCAGCTTGAATTTTGCGCTGTCTCAGAATTGTCAGATTGCTTGTCCATTACTGGTTGATCAGAAATCTCCTCCAATTAAATACTGGGAAGACCAAAGTCATTGACTTCGGCTGTCAGCACAGACTTTGTTTTGACTGACTTCACCTCTCTCCTTTGGAACTGTGTGAGGCTGATCCAGTCTGTTCACCTCACTATTTTACTTGACTCCCAGATAAACCTCCAATTATATATCAATGCCATCACTTTTGTAGACCACCTATTTCCACCTACATAATGTCACCCAAATCTGTCGCTACCTTCGCTCATCTGCCACTGAAACGCTCAACCACGGCTTTGTTATCTCCAGACTTAATTATTGCAGAGCACGCCTGGTTGACCTCCCATTCCTTAAGCCTTCATAAGATTAAAGTCATCCCAAACTCTATGCCCCTATCCCAAGTTGCACCAATTTCCTTCTGCTCATTACTTCCACGGACATGCATTGGCTACTTATCTGGTAAAACTTGAGTTTAAAAATTTCATCCTCATTTTCAAGTTCCTCCTTATATCTGTAACCTCCTCCAGTTCCACAAATATCCATGGTAACTGCACTCCTCTAAGTTAAGCTTTTGTACATTCCTGGTTATAGTTGCTTCACCATTTGTGGCTATACTTTCAACTGCCAAGGCTGTAAGCTCTGGAATTCACACCTTAAACCTCTAGGGTGATGAAGACCTAGATATATTTTAGACTGCTGCAGTTCAGCTGATCAGATGTGTTTTATATAAATGTAGCTGCAAATGTCAGAGGTTAATTTACCACTTTCCAGTGTAATGCTATCACACTGAACTTGGAATACATGATCAATGAATGCATTGACAGACACTACCAAGGGCTGTCAGAATAAAGGCAATTCTTATTTTTGATAGAAGACCTGAACCTAGAGATGGTCTCATTTGATTTCTTGATCCTGTAGTTGAGGATAGCTTCAAACACACATGTTGGCTGGGATCCAGATTTTTTTTGGAAAATCTCAGACCAAGTAACAAGCAATGCTGTTGAATTGCTTCAAGATTTTGTCCTTTCACAAGGCTTTTTTCAAGAAAACACAGTGGCTTGAATTTTGGGGCAGGATGGGAAATTCCCATTCAAAATTGATGGGCTTTTGGCTGCCTCTGAATTTTTCGTCCCGCTCGCAACAGGTCCCACCATGAAACATCCCATTAATCTAACTATTTGAATAAATCAGGGTATTCGTATTCGTCTTTATCCATTGTGATTTTATATTTGTCAAGATGACCGGGAGATCATATTCGGGGTATCGGACCAGCCAGGGTTGGAAACGGGTGGGGAGGTAGATGTCGTAGCCTTTGCCGCGTTGATCGCCCGAAGGCGGATCCTGATGGGTTGGAGAGCAGCCTCTCCACCCTGTGCCCTGGCATGGTGGGGGGATCTGTTGGAATTCTTGACTCTTGAGAAGGTTAAGTTTGAACTGAAGGGAAGGATGGAGAGGTTCTACAATTTATGGGCATTATTCATTATGCACTTTCGAGAACTGGATAACATTGAACATTAGTTGGGGAGGGGTGGGTGGGAGGGATGGGGGACGGCTGGGGAGAGGGATGATGGGTGTTAATGGTGGCCATGGGTGATTCCTGATTCCTTTTTGTCAGTTGTTTATGTGAACATGTGGGTGGATGTTTTAGATTTGGTGGGAGGATGGGATCGGTGTTATTGATATGGGGATTGACATATTTGTTACTGATTACTGTTTATTACTGATTATTGTTTATTGTTGGTGGGTGTAAATTTGGGAGAAAATGCAAAAAAGGAGGAGAATAAAGAAATATAAAAAAAAATATTTGTCAAGATGAAACTATACGATGCATGCCAAATCACATAACATTAGTGTGGTCTAAAAAGCAACCACTGGGTATTAAAGCAATGATTTCTAGCCTCTAATCATGAATTCCTTAATCACTTAATTTCAAGGTGCGCATTCAGAATATGATTTTCTTTAACAATGGAGACTGGACAGAGTAAACAAAATAGTACTGCCAGTTTTTTTTCTCAACTCCTGGGGCAGACAGGGACATATCTCAAACACAAAATAAAAGCAGAAAATTGGTCAAAATCAGGCGTTTCGGAGGGAGTGGGATAGAAGGACCAGGGAACATAAGGTGAGTATTGTGGAGACTTGAATACTGAAAGACTGAATATCACCATGCATGCCCTCCAAATGTGTACTGGTGCTTAAGGATCACTTAGAATTAAAAATAGGTTATTGTTCTCGATAGTACAGGATTGATTTTGAGATGAGATAGAGTATACTGTAAAGCCAATAAAGTGTAAACAGTTACAATTACAATGGCCAAAAAATTGGTCTTCATAAAATTTCAGGGTACTTTGAACATTAGCTATTGTAGGATGGTTATTCTTGTTGAATATAAAATCATTAAACAATAATGGGCCGGATTTTCATTGAGTGGAACTGGCTCTGGAGGCATTTACAAATGATGGGCGGGGCCCCGATGCAAATGTTCCACTCCCTTTTCCGGCAGATCCCTTTTTTTGCCATCGGGGGAGGGGTACATAGCGTGAATCACAGAGGCAGGAAACCCAAACTCAGCAGGGCCATTTCAAATTAGTGCTGAGTTCAAACCACATTTTCGCTGTTCCAAGGGCCTTAATCTGTTGCGTGGGAATCACAAATTTATGGAGTAGGCATAAATACTTGTGAAAGGCGGATAAGGTTTGTTGAAGTGTTATGATCTGAAGTTTATTAAATCACCAGTCCTTTCAAAATGGAAATAAACCAGGCTGCAGCTGTCACTTACAGTAGAAAAAAAGATAATTGCTCCTGGAGTACATTGGTTAATGGGCTAACGGATGTAGCTTAGAAAAAAGAAATAGGCATCTGTTCTTGCAGTTTGAATAGGATTCTTTGTTGACATTTCCCAAGTGTTGCTTTTTCAGCTAAGCCCATTATGAAGGCCTGGCTGAGTTTCACATGTTCTAAACACAGTTATCACAGCAGGGGAGCTGATTTAATTTTGATCATAGTTTTAAGAGACTATGAAGAAATTAGCTGACTTTGATGTGGTTAGTGAATAGAAGTCCATTTTTAAACTAGATTGACAACTTGAAGGGATGTAAACATTTTGAATGGGCTTCATGAATGGGCTTTTTCAATATCAAATATGTGAGTGATAACTCTTCTCAGATTGTTGTCCTTTTCTTTTCATCTCAACATTGCTCCTCAAGTCTGCCCATATTCAATACTGGGTGAGTGGCTAGGGAACTGGCATGGGTGGGATGAGTGAGATGAAGTTGGTACAAGGTAGGTTGAGCTGAGAGAGCCAGAGGACCTTACAGTTTTTTTTATACAACAGGGCTGAAGTCTCAGAGAATTGAGGCTGAACTTCTGACCAACCAGTCTTGGCAGTCACCTTCCTCCATGGCCACCTCTGACATGGCTCCAATATTAGCATAACAGAATTATCTGAAGTTAGCAATTTAAATCAGTTTGGCGGATGGTTCCTGGTCTAGCGCAATTCTGGATAATTGGCATGTAAACCCTAACATGGGAATGTCCAAGAGAGACTCCCCAGCGTATCTTTGTGGTACCCCCAAATCCGACACTCTGGAGCTAAGAAATTGTGGGCCAGTATTTCTGTAGTTTTGTTTTTCATTCTGCTTTGCAGCATATTCATGTGAATGAAATATGTGTCATACCATTAAAGAAACAGGACGGACTGCAGAGTAACACAGCTCAAATATTGTTCGTGCTATCTACTACATGGCACCTTACAGCCACATGAAAATGAAAATCGCTTATTGCCACGCGTAGGCTTCAATGAACTTACTGTGAAAAGCCCCTAGTCGCCACATTCCGGCGCCTGTCCGGGGAGGCTGGTACAGGAATCGAACCATGCTGCTGGCCTGCTTGGTCTGCTTTGAAAGCCAGCGATTTATCCCAGTGAACTAAACCAGCCCCTATGGCTCCCATGTGGCTCGATTGTGTTTTTACAAGGGCTGTTTAAAAATAATTAATGAACTCACAGTATCTGTAAGATGATAAGTTTTTCTTTCGATATATTTGTTCACCTCTTATGAAATCTAAATCTATCAGAAAAGAACGCAAGTTTTATATTCATCACTTTCCAGTCTAGATATAATCTTGGCTTTTAAAACTGTATTGATATAAACATTCAATCAATGCATTTTTTTTACACATACATGAAGCTCTAATCATGTTGGATGAACAAAATTGCTCCTGTTTGCAAATGATGAGGCAATTGCAGAAACAGGACTCCAAGTTCATAACTTGTATTGTTCATCCTTAAAATGTTAGGTCAAATCTAGACTTTATCAGGTAGTGGGTTTTGTCATCTCCCAAAGGCATTGTAGCCCCATCTGGTCACAGGAAGTGTAGTCCAATCAAAACGGGTAATTTTTTGTTTTGGGTGCTATTTGAAGACCATGATATATTATAGGCGCCTCCCGCCTATGGGAGTCAATGTAGGTTGCAGCCCATTTTGGTCTGGATACTCAAACAATGGAGTTGCCGTGCTGTGACTGAAATACGCTTCTCAATAGGCAGTTCACCACACCACTGAATGCAAAGAATATGCAGCAACACCCTTAGGAGGGTTTAAGCATTAAGAATTAAAACAAGCACTGTCAACAGTGGGCATATGATCTGCATAAGACTCAAACCCCTCCATCAATCACCCTTAAGAATGTTTCCCAAACCGCTAGCCAGATTTTCCTGACAGCAGCTGAGGATCTCTTTAATTTGGAAAGCTGACTGAATGTCTTGCTACATTCTGCACACTATTGTTTCCTCTGAGGATTTTGTTAACGTTTTTGAATCCTTTATTTGGACTTTCAGAAATGGGTAGAGGAGCATTGAATTGGAAATATTTATGAGAAATATTTTTGTTTGAGGTCACTGCGTGAAGTCGTTTTGAAAGGTACACACAAAAAAAAATAACCATTTATCTTCTCGCTGTCTGCAGGTAGTGCCGGGGTTCCCGTAACCTTCAATGAAAATGGTGATGCTCCTGGACATTACGACATCTACCAGTACCAAGTCAAGGACAATTCTACACGTGCATATTCAGTCATTGGAGAGTGGGCAAACAAGCTTAATTTAAGTGTAAGCACTACACCTTTCATTTTGCTTTCAAAAGTATACATGCTCTTAAGTGAAATATATGGGCTAGTCACAATTTATGGAGTGTTACTAGCGTGCCTGCCTATGGAGCCTTTACTTTCAAGGGCTGCACATAGGGTGATCTGCTCAGTGTTCCATTATCCCAATTTATCTTGTTTACTGTTCCTTTGCTCTTCTTACATTTTGCAATGGCAGTGTGGCATTCCATGATTGCTTGAGGTTTGTATCTAACAATGTGGGCCCATAGTTATGGCCCTAAACTGTAACTATGCATGTTTCAAATAGACATTCTGAATACTGGTTATCCACTCAGTGGAACTGTTGGACGTTCTGAGGATTCCATCATACTATCATTCTTGCCTCCATTAATTATCTGAGTGGAGAGGAAAAATGACAGTAATATCCAATACGCACAAAGTGGAATTTTCCAGAAAGTAGTAGAAACCAATGAAAATGTTTTCATCCTAAATTCCTCTCACTCTAAATATTGATTACATTAATTTTCTGCCTATAGTGATACAGAAATGTTAACCTAGAGTTCCAGTCACATCAATATTTAAACCAAACAGCTTTGTGCAAGATCATTAGTCACGAGAAAAAGCTTTGCTTGGTATCACTCTTGCCTGATTCAAAAGGTATTAATTCACACCATCACCCCAATCCCTGCCCCCAGATTTCAACACATCATCTAAACTGACACTTAAGCAGAGTAGGAAAGGAATGTTGACAAATGCAAACTCACTTGCTTGTCTTTAGTTCGAGTGAATGTTAAAGATACTGGGCAAGCATTTTGAGATTATAGGATTCTACGGTTATGTTGCTCAAAATGAGATCCTTACAACTAAAGAACAGCGGTGCAATTCTCCGCTGCCCATGACGGGTCAGAGAATAGTGGGAGGGCCTTCCCGACAATATTCACGGCCTCCCGCTATTCTCCCCCCCCCCCCCCCCCTCTGGCCGCCCCCCGACACGAATCGCTGCTCGCCGTTTTTTACGGCGTACAACAATTCTCCGCAGGCCGATGGGCCGAATACCGCGGAGTTTACGGCCGTTTTCACGGCCGCGATCACACCTGCTTTCAGCGTTCGTGAAAACGGCCGCAAAGTGCCCGTCCCGACAACCATGGCACCGATTGGCACGGCCGCACCATGGCCGTGCCAAGGGTGGCATGGGCCTGCGATCGGTGGGCACCGATCGCGGGCAGCGGGTCCGATACCTGCGCACTATTTGTTCTTCCGCCGCCCCGCAGGATCAGTCCACGGCGTGGCGGAGGAGCAAGACGGCCCGCGCATGCGCGGGTTTTGACGTGTCTGCATGATGATGTCATCCACGCATGCGTGGGTTGGAGCCGTCCAACCCGCGCATGGGCGGCTGACGTCATCATGCGTGTCAGCCGGCGTGACGCTTGGCGCGCGGACTTAGCGATGGTCACTAAGCCCGCGAGGCCGTGCTTCACGGGTCCCCGCTGCTAGCCCCGCCCGGGGGGGAAGAATCGGGTCCCGGGAGGGGGCGCGGAGGCTGCCGTGAAACACGGCCAGTTTCACGGCAGCCTTTACGACTCACCGCATTTGCGGAGATTCATTGCTTATTCATTTGTTTCTGAGATTTTTTTGATGGTTGTCAGAGTCACTGCCCTTCAAAGTAATACTGTAAGCTTTAGGCTTGGGATTCACAGATCAAGTAAAAAAAGGGGGTCAAGCTCATAAGTGATTTTGGTATAGTTTATTAAGAAGCAACAGTTTAAATATAACACAGAAGCTAACTAGGCAGGGAAAGTATACAGCCTGTGACAGGCAAGGATGCTTTACTGATCCCAAAGGACGACCGGACTAGTGAAGCCAATTTCTGCATCCAGGAACGACAGTATCTTGTCTGTTCTGTTCGCAGCCGTCTTCTCTTGTGACCTCTTTCTTCTTGATCAAGGTGTTAGGAGGCTATCTCTCCCAGTCTTCCTGCTCCTGAAGAAGACTTACCAGCAAGGATAATTTTAAGAAAATCTACCATGTCCGAAGTGATTGTTTTCTCTCTTGAGTGCCTGTTTTACATTTTTATTTAAAAACGTTTGATTTGAGTCATGCATCAAATCTAAACAGAAATTTCTGTGTTAGAGACAGGTCCTTGGCAGCGATAACAGGCTGGTCCTGCACTTTTCAGCTGGCAAGCTGCTATGGAAGCTTTCTTTAGAGTATTTGTGTAACATTCAATAAATTTCTTAAGATCCCATATGAATATGTTAGAACTATTTTTACAGTACAAGTATTTTTGGGAGAGGTGATCGGACACAATATAAGCACAATATATTGAACTCCAATACACACAATAATATTTCTGTATTGATTTATGGTCATGTAACTTACGAGAAAGTAACAACCCCAATTTAGCTGTGGTTGTTCTAAATTCCAGATTATAATAATGGACAGCAGCAAACGAAATGATACAACAAAGTAAAAGATAATGATCTTTAATCCTGAACTTAAAAAGGAAAAAAATGTTCTTTGAACCACTGTAAGAGACCTCTTGAAGATCTTCTGAAATAATAATAGACAGGTGCACCATCAATAGAGCACTGTTAATAGAAAGCACTATACTGCAAACACAAAGCTACTATCTTAAGTCGCTGCCTGTTTCAAGAAAGCTTATCATTTTCAGTAACTCACAGTACGTGATGAGAAAGATACATATTGACATTTAAGAATAGTTAAAAGCAATTAAACAAAAAAAAAGTTTGTCTCTCAAGTAAATGTTGAAATTGAGAGCTTAATTTTTAGGCATACTATACATGATCTATGGCATTAATAGGTAAGCATAAACTATATAAAATGTAGTTATTGCAAGTATCGCTTCTATTCAACGTCTAATCATATTGATTATTTACATTTTTGCCTGTGTTTGAACTGATTTATAACTGCTAATTTTTCAGTGACTTAGATTTAGTATTTTGACATTCATATTCATATTATCCCCCATGATCAATGGGTACGATTTTCCAAAATAGAGACTAAGTGTTCGCGCCTTTCACGGGGTGAAAGGGGCGCAGGGACTACCGATCATGGCCCCCACAGGGGGCCAGCACGGCACTGGAGTGGTTCACGCCGCTCCAGCCTCCCTTCCCGGCGCCAAATGGGCGCCGCACCAACCCATGCATACACAGTTGGGCCGCGCCAACCCGCGCATGCGCGGGGGGACTTCCTCAGCGTGCCGGTCCCAACGCAACATGGCGTGGGGATTCAGAGGCCAGCCGTGCAACAAAGTAGGCCCGGGGGGAAGGCCGGCCCGCCGATTGGTGAGCTCCGATCATGGGTCAGACCCCATCGGGGACCCCCTTCCACTCCGATGAAGGAGCGTTTTTCCCAGCCCCACAGGCCGCCCCCCGACCCTTCGCGCAGAGTTCCTGCCGGCAGCAACCAGGTGTGAACGGTGGCGGTGGGACTCTGCCGTTTCCGCGCGGCCGCTCAGCCCATCTGGGCCAGAGAATCGGCGGCCCGGCCGTGGACAGTGGCCCGCGACCGGCGCCACGGCAAACGCGTGCCGGCGTCAGGGCAGCGTGGCGCAGTTGCGGCGATTCTCCGGCCCGGCGCGGGGCTGGGAGAATCGCGCCCCATGTCTTCAGAGTCACCAATAACCGGAAACGTAACTGGACTAACCACAAATAATGTGGCTACAAGGGCATTCTGTGGCAAGTGACTCATCTGCTGACTCCACCAAGCTTTTTCGTGATCACCAAGACACAAGTCAGGAGTGTGATGAAATACTCAACATTAGCCTGGGGGAATGCAGCTCAAGGACCTTCACACCATCCAGGAACCAAACTGCATGCCTGATTGGCAACCTGTCTGCTAGTCTAAACATTCGCTCACTCCACCACCGGCAAACAGTGGCAACAGCGTGTACCATATACAAGATGCACTGCAGCAACTTACTTTGACTAATTTGGCAGGGGGATGGGACAAAGCGTAGATGTACAGTTGGGAATGAGGTTCAATCAAATAAAGAAGGAAAAATCGGTCAGTTCAGCAGGCAGAGAAGACATGGGCATGATGAATAATGAAATGAAAATCGCTTATTGTCACAAATAGGCTTCAAATGAAGTTACTGTGAAAAGCCCCGAGTCGTCACATAAGAGAGGAGGGGGAATTGCATTATTGATAAAAATGACCATCATTGCAGTAATAAGGGAGGATGCCTTCGGATGCTCTTCAGATTAGGACATATGGGTGGCGCTTAGAAATAAAAAAGAGGCAATCACTTTGCTGGGATTATACTCCAGGCTTCCCAACAGTCAGAGGGAGATAGAGGAGCAGATATGTGGACAAATCACAGAGATATGTGGGAGGAATAGGGTATAGTGGTAGGGGATTTCAACTTTGCCACTATTAACTGGAATAATGATCTTTATTATTGTCACAAGTGGGCTTAAATTAACACTTCATTGACGTTACTGTGAAAATCTCCTAGTCGCCACACTCTGGCACCTGTTCGGGTACACTGACGGAGAATTCAGAATGTCCAATTCACCTAACAAGCACGTCTTTCAGGATTTGAGGGAGGAAACCGGAGCATCCGGAAGAAACCCATGCAGACATGGGGAGAAAGTGCAGACTCTGCACCGACAGTGACCCAAGCGGGAATTGAACCCGAGACCCTGGCGCTGTGAAGCAATAGTGGGTGGCACAGTAGACAATAACGAGAAGCATACCAACAGGCAACATGGCTTTCAGGACAGATTGCATACATCGCTACCACAAGCATCAGAAGAAAATAAGACTCCAAATCAGACAACAAAGTGATTTGACTACTTCTTGGTTACCTACGCACAGGGACACTGACTGACGGTGTTTACAAAGCAATGCCACCATCAACATCACCACCTCACCAACCAAACAAGAAAGACACTCAACCATAATAGTTAATGAGTTTTGGACTCATACATATGATTTGGACTTAGTGTTTAATGATCACTGTTATCATGATTTGTACATATCATCACTTATCTACCTAGTTTGTTCAATTTTCTTTATCATTGTACAGAAAATATGTCACATGAAAAAAGGGGGGATGTGGCGATATGCATCACTGTAAATACACAAGGGGTTAATGTGAATACACGTAGACTAGATAGACACTAAAGGGAGCACCAGAGACATCATGACACAGACATTCAACCAATAGGTCAGTAAGATAGGACACAACCAATGGACACTCACGATACACACAGAGGTGACACTACCACAGGGGGACATTACACCAACCCATATATAAGGACACAGCACACATGATCTTCCTCTTTCCAGTGGAGACACTTACTGAGTGCATACAGGGTTGATTTGAATCACACCACATCCACCACCTGGATTGGAGCAGACTGGTTCGTCAGCCTGAGTAGCTATAGCAGGATTAACAGGAGAGTCAAATCCAAGTAGGAGAATTGTGAACAGTTTAATAAATGTGGTAAAGCTATCTCCAAGTCTGAACCCTTTGTCAGAGTGCACATCAAGGAAGCAGCTTATGCTATGTCAAGAGCATAACAAAACACCCTCTGCTGAAATATTTTGGAGTGTGGGCTAGACTGGGGAGAAACTCCCCAAGACCTAAAGAAATAATGGGGCATGACTTAAAAAAAAACACAGTTTGTTCTGGGCAGAAATTGAGAGGTCGTAGCACGAGAAATTACCCTTTTATCGACTGCACTCGTTTTTCACTCCCCCCGCACTTAACCGCACACCGTGAAGAGATCGGGGCGGGTTTGGCCAGTAAATTACGCCCTCAGTGTGGGTGTATGTCAGTCTGGATCTCACCCAAAAATCCGACGGGAACCCCCCCCCCCCCCCCCCCCCCCCCCCACCCCAAAAACTGATCCTTCAAAATATTTTGGTTGAATTGAGTTCCAAGTATCTGAATTGGGGGAAGGCCGATTTCAATATCATTAGACAGGATCTGACAAAACGTAGACTGGGAGCGGCTACTTGCAGGTAAATCTACATTTGGGAAGTGGGAGTCTTTTAAAAGTGAAACAGTGAGAGTTCAAGGTCAAAGTATTCCTCTGAGAGTGAAGGGCAAGGGTAGCAAGTCTAAGAACCCTGGATGTACAGGAATATTGAAAGTCTGAGAGAGAAAAAAAGGAAGCATATGATCGGTGCAGAGCACTAAAAACAAGTGAGGTCCTTCAAGAGTACCGAAAGGTGCTTAAGAAAGAAATTAGAGGGCAGCACGGTGGCACAGTGGGTTAGCCCTACTGCCTCACGGCGCCAAGGTCCCAGGTTTGATCCCGGCTCTGGGTCACTGTCCGTGTGGAGTTTGTGTATTCTCCCCGTGTTTGCGTTGATTTCGCCCCCACAACCCAAAGAGGTGCAGGCCAGATGGTTTGGCCACGCTCAATTACCCCTTAATTGGAAAAAAATGAATTGGGTACTCTAAATGTATTAAAAAAAAGGAAAGAAATTAGGAAAGCAAAGAGGAGCCACAAATATAACTGGCAGATAGGTTTAAAGAAAAACCCAAAGCATTTTGGAAGTCTATTGAGAACAAGAGGATAACCAGAGAAAGAATGGGGCAATTAGAGACCAAAAGGGCAATCTGTGCATGGAACCAGAGGAGGTGAAAGACATGGTAGCTGGAGATTTCAGTTGGGATGGGGAAGTTCGAGAGCATGTTAAGATTGATAAGATGGGGTATTTGATGTTTTAGCGAGTACAAAGGTGCATGAATCCCCAGGAGCTGATGAGATGTATCCCAGGCTGCTATGGGAAGCAAGGGAGGATATTGTTCAGGCCCTGGCAGAGATATTTCAGTCTTCGCTGGCCACAGGTGAAATGCCAGAAGACTGGAAGGTAGCTAATGTGGTACCTTTATTCAAGAAGGGCATTAGGGATAAGCCAGGTATTTCAAGGCCATTTAGTTGAACGTCGATGGTGGGGAAATTCACAGAAGTCCTGCAGTGCAGAAAAAGGCCATTTAACCCATCGAGTCTACACCAACCCTCCAAAGGAGCACCCTACCTAAGATCCATCATAACCCCATCTAACCTTTTGGACATTAAGGAGCAGTTTAGCATGACCAATCCACCTAACCTGCATATGTTTGGACTGTGGAGAAAATTGGAGCACCCGTAGGAAACCCACGCAGACATGGGGAGAACGTGCAAACTCCACATAGACAGTGACCCAAGGCTGGAATTGAACCAAGGTCCCTGGTGCTGTGAGGCAGCAGAACTAACCACTATATCATCATTATTATTGGAAACAATTCAGAGGGACAGGATTAATCAATACTTGGAAAGGCAGGGATTGATCACGGAAGTCAGCACGGATATATTGGTGGGAGATCCTGTCTAACTAATTCAATTGAAGTTTTTAAAAATGTAACTAAATATATTGATGAGGGTATCACAGTTGATGTGGTTTACATGGACTTCAGTGAGGCCTTTGACTAGGTCCCACATGGAAGGATGGTCCAATAGGTTAGAGCCCATGGGAATCAAAGCAAGTTGGCAAATTGGATCCAAAATGTGCTTTTGTGATTGGTAGCCTATGACAGTGTACCATAGGGATTGGTACTGGGACCCTTGCTGTTTGTTATATACATTAACGACTTGGATGTGAATGTCAAAGGTGTCAGTAGTAGGTTTGCAAATTACCCAAAAATAGGTGGTGTTGTTGATAGTGGGGATAGTCTTAGGCTACAGATTGATGTTGATCAGCTGGTAGGTTGGGCAGAGCAGTGGCAGATAGAACTTATCATGATAAGTGTGAGGTTATGCATTTTGGAAGGTCTAACAAGGGTAGGATATACACAATCAACTAGGGAGTATTGAGAAGCTTGGTTTATAAGTTCATAGATCCCTGAAGGTGACAGCACAGGTAGATAGGGTGGAGAAGAAAGCATACGGAATGCTTGCCTTCATTAGTCAGAACATAGAATAATGGAGCAGGGCGATCTTGGTACAACTTTATAAAACATTGGCTTGGCCACAGATGGAATATTATGTGCAATTCTGGTCCCCACACAATCAGAAGGATGTGATTGCAATGGAGGGGGTGAAGAGAAGATTCACCAGGATATTACCTGGGATGGAAAGTTTCAGCTGTGAGGAGAGACTGGACAGGCTGCATTTGTTTTCCCTGGAGCAGAGGATGCTGAGGGGGGATCTGATCAAGGTATTCAGATTGGGTGGATCGTAAGAATCTTTTCCCCATGGCAGATGTGTCTAAGACCAGAGAACATGGGTTGAAGGTGAGGACTAAATGGTTTAGAGGGGACCTGAGTAAATATTTGTTCACCCAGACTGTGGTGGAAATATGGAACCCGCACCCTGAGGAAATGGTGGAGGCCGGTACTCTTGCAACATTGAAGAAGCATCTGTGCAAGAGCACTTAAATTGTCAAGGCATAGTAGGCTATGGACCAGTGAGGTAAATGAGATTTGTATAGATTGAAATTTAATGGTCGGCATAGATATGCTGGGCCGAAGGGCCTGCCTCTGTGCTGTATGACTCTATAACTCTATGGCAACACCTCCCAAATCCAGTCTCTTGGAGGTCAAGGCAGCAGATGCAGGGGACACCATCATACCAAGTTTCCCTCTCAGTAACACATTATCCTGAGTTATAACTATGTAACTGTTCCTTCATTATCACCGGATCAAAATATTTGAACCCCTTACCAAATAACATTGTGGGTGTACCTTCGACAGGTGAGCTGCAGTGATTTAAAAAGAAGTCTCAAGTGGAATTAGGGATGGGTAATAAATTCTGGCCTTGCTAGAAAAGAGGGCATTGCAGAAATTAATTTAAAAAGTTGTCAGAACTTTACTCCCATTATGTGTTTGAATACTGGGTCTTTATCAAGATAGCAGTGAGTAATGCTTGTGGTGGAATGAAGTGATTCAGACAGGCAGCAAGTGCCTGATTTCAGTACTCGGCTGTGCATGTGTGGGTGTCAAACGTTGTTATTTAACCTACTGCTTAAAAAAAAAGGAGAGTGGTGATATCCTCACCATTATTTTGATCACAAAATCTGAGCTATTATGTACCATCCCAAATGTTTAATGTCACTGTAATGAGTTTACTCACTTGTTACTCGTAAGAGACCTTGTGTCATTCCATTTGTTTGCCGATCAGCACGATCATGTTCAAAGTTTGAAGTTGCTGCATATCTTAGCAAGGATTACATTTACAGTGTTATCAGTTCCTGACAAGGTAACTGTGTGGAAATGGAGATACTGAACCCTTTGGGTCAAGCATTTTTGAGGTGTCAACTGTTAGATTTTGTGCTGGTTTCTCTGTTTTCCCTTTGAACACCTGTGGTGAACCATTATGCATGTCCTCCATGTTCCACTCTCGATCATCTCTTTCTCATCTTGACTTAGCTAACCTGCAGGTATAAATTTCTTATATCTTAAATCTCATGGAGATAAACCTCCTAAAGAGTAAAGATCTTAATGTCCCAATACGCAGAGTACCTCAGTCACATGAATCTGTTCCAGTGTGTCTGTTTTTATAAATAGGTGTAAACTATTGTGATAAACAAATATCACTCATTTTGTTAAAAGCCAGAACTTCCTGACAAGTTATCATGTTTAGCAACCTAATAGCTACAGGTCCATAAGGACAACTCCTCAGTAGCCATTTTGTCTATCTCTTAGCCAGATTGCCAATAAATTTATCCTACACGTGTTTCCCGACTGGTCCTGGACACAAGAATTTTACCTTTGTTATCTTTGGAGACTACTAAAGATGTATCCTTGGATATCATTTACATACTCCTCTCTGCAATATCATGTGAGAACATGTCAGGATCCACATGGACGTTCATGACATGCAACAGTAACTCATCACTACATCTCTCTGTTCTTCTCATGTCTCTGATTTGTTACCATGTGCTTGTTCAGAAAACCAGTACTGGGTGAGCAGATATTTATTCCATCCACTGCTACATCCTTATGATTACACATTTCCATCACTGCTGCAACTCACCTATTGCTCAAAACCCTCATCCATGCCTTTATTACCTCTTGATTTGACCATCCAAAGATCTCCCGGTTGGTTTTGCATCTTCCTTTATGATTCTCCTCAAAAACAACCCCTTTGATCAAGCTTTGGTCACCTGTCCTCATATCTCCTTATTTGGCTCAGTGTCAATATTTATTTGATAACCTTCCTCTGAACTACTTTGGGATATTTTATAATATTAAAGCAATATAAAATGCAAGTTGTTGTTGTTATCCTCAGCTGTTATTGTTTCAATATTGTAGCCATTCCTTCAGCTGCCAAGGCCCTGACCCTGGAATTCCCTGCCGAAAGCTCGCTGCCTCTCTAAATATCTCCTTAATACCGACCCCCTTTTTCAAAGTTTCAGGTTACTTTACTATATTGTAAAATATTGCCAAACATGGCTTGGTGCCGGAACTTGTTTGGTGATACACTTGGGACTTTTAATCTATTAAAGTACTATATAAATGTAAATCGTTCTTATTGGGTTCCATATGGGTCTGGATTTTCACCAAGTTGAGATGGCTTGGGAGCTCTTTAAAACTGGTCATGATGTGGAGATGCCGGCGTTGGACTGGGGTGAGCACAGTAAGAAGTCTTACAACACCAGGTTAAAGTCCAACAGGTTTGTTTCAAACACGAGCTTTCGGAGCACGGCTCCTTCTTCAGGTGCCTAGCAATACAATCTGGAATTCGTGACCCTATTTCTTGGGTTTCAGCTTTTCAGGTGTGCCTTCTAATGGTGTGGGCTGGATTGGGTCATGAGCTCGCATCATGAACTCCTAACCTGGCTGGCCCCATTGCAGGGGTAGGCATGCCCTGGTCTGAAGCAATTTTCATGGCATTGGATCAGATGAATCAATGAATCATGGTTCGCAACACCACAGAGGTCTTGTGAACTACAGACTGCATGGGGGGCCTTTTAAAAAGCAAGTTCAAGAGGTCCTCTACATGCCCCCATGCCAAAGTATTCTGTCCACAAAAGCAACCCCAAAGGCCCATTATCCCTCTGTGCCAGGATACAGCACTTCAATGTTTATTCACCCACAATGCACTATATAGAACAACTGAATCACACAGTGATAGAGGATGTGCAAAACAAGGTTTTAATACAGTTATTTACTGATAACCTCCCACTTTCAGAAATAGATTTCTGAGTTTTCAGTCAGGTCTCATTGTGTGTCCTTCGCTAACAGCCCAGATATCCTTTCAAGCATTAAAACACCTGAGCCCCAGAGAAAACATTCCTTCATTGACAGCTCTGGTTCTCTGATCATTTCTGTCATTTGCACAATGTTTATTTATCATCGAATCCCTACAGTACAGAAGGAGGCCATTTGGCCCTCGAGTGTGCAAGGACCCTCTGAAAGAGCACACCACCCAAGCCCACTCCTGCAGCCTACCCTAATAACCCCTGAACCTAACCTACACATCTTTGGACACTAAGGCACAATTTAGCATGGCCAATTCCCCTAACCTGCACATCTTTGGACTGTGGGAGGAAACCGGAACACCCTGAAGAAATCCACACAGACACGCAGAAAACATGTAAACTCCACACAGACAGTCACCAAAGTCAGAATCGAATACTAATCACTGCCACCCTGCCATCCCGGAATATCAAGATAGAGAGGCATAAGGTACTCACAGTTTCCACTATTGAAATGTTAAAAGGTATGGAAGATTGACATTTTTATTGATCTTTAATAAAAGCTATTTTTATGCATGAGTGACTTTTTAAAGCATGAGTTAAACATTACATTCTACAATCATGAAAGCATTCACTGATTCTGTGCAGTTTATAGTGGGTGAATGGACATGGAAGTGCCATAGTTTGAAATGGAGGTGGGGATACATGAGGGATCATAATGGGTGGGTGGATGCCATATCTTGACAAGGTGGGGTTGCTGGGGGGCCAAAGGGGATTGGTGGGGCACGGGGAGTGTGTATGGCTTAGGCCAGGAAGTCCCTGCAGCTTTTATTTTAACAGGGACAAAGTCCTACAGCACAGGTGTGGGTCTGTTAAAAAACCCTCTTCTGCACCCAGCAGCCTTCAAACAGGTTGCTGCCTGCGAACTGACAATCCCGTCTTTATAGGCGATGTGCCAAATCCAGGCCGCGAAGTCCAATTTTAACTCGGTCAACAGAGTGGATTTTGGATGAATTAAAATCTTGCTTCTGATGTTTCTTTGTATGTCAGAGTTGCTTTATCTTAAACGTTTTTGAGGACATGAATGCACCAGAATACCTGATTTAACCCTTTCTGTGTTCCTAGAACTCAGTGGTAGGGTTCAATAACTCATTGTTCCGTAGGATCAAAACAAGAAGATGATTGTGTTCATTTAAGTAATAAGTAAATTGGAAAATGTGAAACGCACAAGTAAAAACAGCAGCTTTCCTCACACACATTGGGGAGGCAGTAGCATAGTGGTATTATCACTGAACTAGTAATCCAGAGACCCAGGGCAGTGCTCTGGAGACCAGGTTCAAAGCTCACCATGGCAGGTGGTAAAACTTGAATTCAATAAAGACCTGGAATTAAAAGTCTAATGATGACCATGAAACCATTGCCAATTGTCATTAAAAACCCATCTGGTTCACGTATGTCCTTCAGGGAAGGAAATCTGCCATCCTTACCAGGTCTGGCCTAAATGTGACTCCAGACCCACACAGCGATGCAGTTGACCCTTAACTGCCCCCCCCCCCCCCCCCCCCCACTGAAATGGCCTAGTAAGCACTCAGTTTAAGGCAATTAGGGATGGGTAACAAATGTTGGCCCAGCCAGGGACGTCCACATCAAAAAAAATAATTTAAAATTCCTCCTTTTACTTGCTTCAGTATGTCATGTGAGAGTACCTTTAAGAAATGTGTGTTTACTACTGCAGTGATGTCAGAGAGTGGGTGGAGCTGGGCTGTCTGCCAGCTTTTTACTTTTGTTTTTGAGCAGGCTGCAGGGTGTGTTTTAGTTTTGTTTTCAATGTTGGAGCTGAAGCCAGACCAAGCAGGTGTACTGCTGTTCTTTCTGCCATCAAAATACTATCTCTTGATCATTTGGTGAATTCAGAATTATAAATGTTTTCAGTAGTGAATGTAAACCTAATGTTCTATTGTTGAAAAGTGTTTCTTCTGTCTTCTGGATGTTGTTTGGGAAGCTTTAAGAATTACTTAGTGTTGTAGTCTTTGGGGGGTGTATTTGAATTAATGGTTTCTAAGATGTTCACTGTATGTTTTAAAAAGGTTAACTTGAGTTCATAGAATAAACATTGTTTTGCTTTAAAAAATACTTTTCCATTTCTGCTGTACTACACCTGTCGAGTGGGCTGTGTGCTCCCCATACCACAATCTATTAAAAGTTGTGGGTCAGGTGAACTCCATGATACACTTTGGCTTATAACAAGTAGCATGAGTTGGAAAATAACTAAGAATTAAAACAATTAGTTAGATCTGAAAACATATTAATCAAGCACTTAATTTTGCTTTAAAGGAATGAATGGTAAGAAATTATAACCACAGTTGCCCTCTTTTGTTTAAACAAATGGCAGTTTATTAGAGATGGCATTTACATCATTGGTTGTTGTTGAAAGTGCAGTTTTACTGCCTCACGACACTGAGAACCCAGGTTCCTTCCGGCCCCGGGTCACTGTCTGCCTGGAGTTTGCACGTTTCCCTGTGCCTGGGTGGGTCTCACCCCATAACCCAAAGATGAGCAGGAAAGGTGGATTGACCATGCTAAATTGCCCCTTAATTGGAATTTTCTTTTTAAATTAAAGTGCAGTTTTACATTACAGTTCTTTAGCTTAATATCTCATATCTTAAAATTAATTTCTGTTTCCTGCAGCCCTGTGCTTTTATTGACATTGGCAGGATTCTCCGGCCTCCCAGCCGTGTAGTTCTTGTTGGCGGGAGGTGACCACCCCACGCCGCCGGCAAACCTGCACGACGAGAGAATCCCACCACCAGTGAATGGCTGGAGAGTTCCGGCCATTTAGTTTCCAAAGGAGGCTTCTTTATTTGAATCTTCAGCATGTATCCTTCAACTGTCACCTACACTGACTGCACTTGAAAAATGAAAATTGCTTATTGTCACGAGTAGGCTTCAATGAAGTTACTGTGAAAAGCCCCTCGTTGCCACATTCCGGCGCCTGCCTGGGGAGGCTGGTGTGGGAATTGAACCGTGCTGCTGGCCTGCTTGGTCTGCTTTAAAAGCCAGCGATTTAGCCCAGTGAGCTAAACCAGCCCCTAAACTTGTCCCTCGTCCAGAGAACCAGACTGAAGGCAGGGCTGCTAAATTTGCTGGCGACACAAAGGTGGCTAGGAAAGTAAATTGTGAAGAGGATATCAGGAGGCTACAAAGGGTCATGAATAGGTAAAGTGATTGGGCAAAAATCTGGCAAATAGAGTATAATGTGGGCAAATGTGAAATTGTCCATTTTGGCAGAAAGAATCAAAAGTAAATGTATGATCTCAATGGTGAGAGGTACAGAGGAATCTGGGTGTCATGAATCACAAAAGGCTAGTATAAAGATACAGAAAGTCATTTGGAAAATAAATAGAATGTTACTGTTTACTTTGAGGGCAATTGATTCCAAAAATAGGGATGTTATGTTTCAGTGTACAGGGCATTGTTTTTTTCATTGGTTGGACCGCATCTAGAATACTGTGTACATTACTGTCTCCTTATCCAAGGAAAGATTTAAATGTGTTCAAAACTGTTGCGAGAAGATTTACTAGACTAATACCTGGAATGAACAGGTTTTCTTTCAGGGAAAGGTTGGATGGTTAGATTTGTGTCCACTAGAGTTCAGAAGTGTAAGAGGCAACTTGATCAAATCCTTTTATATCTTGAGGGTAGATGTGGAACAGATTCCTCTCTCTGCTACTTAAATGGAAGCATTAAACATGTATTACAGTCTCAAAGCGGACATTTATGACATTTTTCTTTTCAAAGGATAGGAATGTATATTTTTTAAATGAGAAGAAGAACAATACATTGGAGCTGCCATGTTGACGTCATCTTGAGTGCAGAGTATTGGGCTGCAGAGATTTCAAATTTGAATGGTTTATTGCCTGCAGAATGTTCGGGTGCTGCAACAATGGGCTGGATTCTCTTGTCCTGTGATGCCGGCAATGCGGATCATGATTGGGAGGAGAATCGGGTGTCCCGCCAAAATGGGTCCTAATGAGCCATTTGCATCCACTTTGCGGGTCAGGCATTCCTGTCTGGCAGCTCGCGAGCCCTGGATTAGGAAAGTAATTCTAAAACTTAACAATCAAATGGAAAAGGATGAGTCTTTTCGCAAAGCGTTGTTGCAGAAAATCTTGGCACAGTCGTTTGCTGCATCAAAAGGATGCATGAAGACAAAATGATATGGTACATTGCAAGTGTAATGTTATTTGCGAAATGGCAAATATTCTTTCATAGCTAGTTGATTTTAATGGTCAGCATATGCTGAAAGTAAGATTTTATCAGCCCATTACTCCAAAGTTGGAAGATTCATAGTTGAGAGCTGATCAAGAACATTAGGCAGGACAGAGAGCATTTTTGCCATGCAAGTCTATTTTAAGTAAAGATTTCTAGATACACAGGAGCCTCTGTATTGTTTGGAAGCTAGCCCTGCAGCTGAACTAAAGAAATGAATGGGATTAAATGCATAGAATCATTAAATTATAGAATGGTTACAGCACAGAGGCTAGTCAGCCTGTTGTCTTTGTGCCAGGTCTACAGAAAATCAACTTTTACCTCGTTACCACATAGCCCTGCAAAATATTTTGTTTCAGATATCCAATTCTCTTTTGGAGGTCTTGACTGAATCTGCCACCATAACATCAGACATTCCAGATCCTAACCAGACATTATGTTTTTTTTTCATAATCTTTATGGTCACAAGTAGGCTTACATTAACACTGCAATAAAAGGGCAGCACGGTGGCAAAGTGTTTAGCACTGCTGCCTCACGGCGCCGAGGTCCCAGGTTCGATCCCGGCTCTGGGTCACTGTCCGTGTGGAGTTTGCACATTCTCTCTGTGTTTGAGTGGGTTTCGCTACCACAACACAAAGATGTGTAGGGTCGGTAGATTGGCCATGCTAAATTGCCCCATAATTGGAAAAAATGAATTGGGCACTCTAAATTAAAAAAAAACACTGCAATGAAGTTACTGTGAAAAGCTCCTAATCGTCACACTCCTGCGCCTGTTTGGGTACACTGAGGGAGAATTCAGAATGTCCAAATGACCTAACAGCACATCTTTTGGGACTTGTGGGAGGAACCTGGAGCACCCGGAAGAAGTCCACACAGACACAGGGGGAACATGCAGACTCCGCATAGACAGTGACCCAAGCCGGGAATCGAACCTGGGACCCTGGCACTGTGAAGCCACAGTGCTAGCCACTGTGATACCGTGCCGTCCTGATAAAAACAGATTTCTTCATGTCACTGTTGCTCAACAGTGTCCTCTAGTTCTTGATCCTTCCACCACCAGGAAAAGTCCCTCTCTATCAATTCTATGCAGACCCCATGAATTTGAAAACCTCTTATCGAGTCTCCTCTTAATCTCTTCTCCAAGAACAGTCCCTGCCTCTCCAAACTATAGATACAGCTGAAGCTCCTCATTCCTGAAACCATTCTCGTGAATCAGGAGTCATTGAAAATGATTATCTTGCATTTTGGACTTGCGATAGGAGCTTATTAAAATATCCTGCGAGTCACATGTAGTTTCCAGTCTGAAAATGCCATTTAAGTCCTTTCCCCTGGGTATTTCACTGATCCTAGATTAGAGTTCTGGCAGCAGGTCGGGAAAGAAACCATGAAAATCTCAGGGCATCCACGTAAATCTGCACTACCATGTGCCAAGAGGGCAGATGTTCAATCAGGGCACAGGCAGAGTCAAATAGTGAGAGCAGGTGTTTCACAAAAGTCCCTCTGGGCTGGAATACAGTGCTTTCTTGTATTTAGCCAGCTGATGTCCTTGTGCATTAGCTTCATTAATGCCCAAAATGTGATGCAGTGAAAATGTTTAATGATGCGCCACACACATCTCATCTGCTGATATTTATACCAGGGATTGGAATTTACATTGAGGTCAACTCCCCGCACCCTCAGCATACATGTCAGGGGTGAGACGCCCATTTTAATTTTTCGGGGTACGGGCCTTTAATTGATATGAGGCGGGGATTCCGTCCATTTCCAGGGGGAAGTCCAGCCTCATAGAGCTACAAGCCAATCGGAGCCCGACAGTTTTGCATTCTGGCAGTGGCAGCAGAAGCGACAGTCACTACTGGTGCTGCAGATACGCAATGATGGGTCTGGTCATGCAGATATACCTTGGATCCCCCAGAGGGCAGACTGACAGGGCCCGGTTGGGTGGGGTGGGGCACTCCTGACAGGGCTGGAGGTGCCTGGGGAGGCAATACTGTGGGGAAATGCCTCCATTTGGCCACAGTAGGGGGATTGCCTGCGCAAGACAATTCCCTCCCCCACTCTGTTAGACTGCTGGGATGCACGCTGAATGTTAGCCCCCCCCCCCCCTTAAATCAGAATGGCAGAGGGTTTTAGTTGCTCACTTGAGGGCCTAAATTAGGCCAGGGAAAGGCACCATATTTGACATTCCTGCACCGCTCGTAAAGCATCGTGGAGGAGTGCAGGCAGGCAGCGGGTACACCGCCAATGACACATTGTCCTAGTTTACGGATCCACCCACCAGCTGTTCTACCCGCTGGTGAGCAATAAACCTTAGCTGCAGGTTCACTTTTTTTTTTGAAGCATTCATTCAATTTAAATGAATTATGCATGAAGCTGCTTTTAAATTGACTCTTTGACAATGTTCCCAGTAACTTTTCGTGCATTTATTATGACTTTACCCCATACTTTGAAATTTTATATTCATGCATACTTTTCAGCAAATGTTGTGGTAATGTTTTTGTATATTGTTTTTAAACCAGTTAATTACAGTACTTCATGGTTCAAGTGATAAAAGAAGACAAGCAAAGGAAATCAGCAGGCAGAAAACCAGAAATGTTGACAAACATGCCCACAATCAACTATGGGCAAAATCCTGAGTTAGCTGTGAATCAACAAGATACAGCTTTGTCATCAAGAGTAAAACTTGCTAAAATCATGAACACATTGCTGCCAATGGCTAACCAGGATTTCCTCAATTGAATTGCCTTTGAGCTTACAGCTTATTTCTGGCTAATATGATAACTGCTGACCATACACTTATTTAATACACTTATTAAACAAGTGACACGGACAAAAGAACAGGCAATTCTGGATTTGGTGATGTGTAATGAGGCAGACTTGATTAGGGAACTTAAGGTGAAGGAACCCTTAGGGAGCAGAGACCACAATATGATAGAATTTACCCTGCAGTTTGAGAGGGAGAAGCTGCAATCAGATGTAACGATACTGCAATTAAATAAGGGTAACTACAAAGATATGAGGGAGGAGCTGGCCAGAGTTGATTAGAAAAGGAGCCTAGCAGGGAAGACAGTGTAACAGCAATGGCAGGAGTTTGGGGGGTTATTCAGGAGACATAATCCCAGGAGGCGGAGACATGCTAAGGGGAGGACAAGACATCCATGGCTGACGAGGGAACTCAAGGACAGCATAAAATTTGAAGAAAAACCATACAAAGTGGCGAGGATTAGTGGGAAGCCAGAGGATTGGGAAGCCTTTAAAAGTGAGCAGAGGACAACTGAAAAAGCATTAAAGTTGGAGAAGATGAAGCAAGCTAGCTAGTAATATAAAGGAAGATAAGAAGAGTTTTTTCAATATATAAAAGGTAAGAGAGAGGCACAAATAGACATTGGAGTACTGGCAAATATGGCTGGAGAAGTAATAATAGGAAATAAAGAAATGGCAGACGAACTGAATAGTTACTTTGCATCAGTCTTCAGGGTCAAACACACCAGTTCGATGCCAGAGCTCCAGGAGAACCAGGGGGCAGAGGTGAGTGCAGTGACCATTACTAAGGAGAAGGTTCTGGGGAAACTGAAAGGTTTGAAGGTTGTGGAGGCATTGGTAGTGATCTTTCAGGAATCACTGGAGGCAGGAAGGGTCCCAGAGGACTGGAGAGTGGCTAATGTAACACTCCTGTTTAAGAAGGGAGAGAGGCAGAAGACAGGAAATTATAGGCCAGTTAGCCTGACTTTGGTCATTGGGAATATTTTAGAGACCATTATTAAAGATGAGATTGTGGAGTACTTGGAAGTGCATGATAAAATAGGACTAAGTCAGCATGGCTTCATCAAGGGGAGGTCATCTCTGCCAAATCTGTTCGAGTTATTTGACGAAGTAACAAGGAAGTTAGACAAAGGAGAACCATTGGATGTGATTTATTTAGATTTCCAGAAGGCCTTTGACAAGGTGCCACAGAGAAGACTGTTAAATAAGTTAAGAGCTCATGGTGTTCATGATAAGATCCTGGCATGGATAGAGTATTGGCTGACTGGCTGAAGGCAGAGAGTGGGGATAAAGGGGTCTTTTTCAGGATGGCAGCCGGTGACTAATGGTGTGTCTCAGGGGTTGGTGCAGGGACCACAGCTTTTCACAATATACATTAATAATCTGGAAGAAGGAACTGAAGGAACTGTTGCTAAGTTTGCAGATGATACAATGATCTGTAGAGGAGCAGGCGGGCTGCAGAAAGACTTGGACAGGCTAGGAGAGTTGGCAAGTAAGTGGCAAATGGAATACAGTGTGGAAAGTGTGAAGTTATGCATTTTAGAAAGAGAAACCGAGGCACAGACTATTTTCTAAATGGGAAAATGCTTAGGAAATCAAAGCACAAAGGGACTTTGGAGTCTTGTACAAGATTCTCTTAAGGTTAACATGCAGGTTCATTCAGCAGTTAAGAAGGCAAATGCAATGGTTGCATTCATGTCGAGGGCTAGAATACAAGGCTAGGGATGTACTTCTGAGGCTACATAAGGCTCTGGTCAGACCCCATTTGGAATATTGTCAGCAGTTTTGGGTCCTGTATCTAAGGAAGGATGTGCTGGCCTTGGAAAGGGTCCAGAGGAGGTTCACAAGAATGGTCCCTGGAATGAAGAATGTGTTGTATGAGGAACGGTTGAGGACTCTGGGTCTGTACTCATTGGAGTTCAGAAGGATGAAGGGGAATCTTATTGAAATGTACAGGATACTGCGAGGCCTGGATAGAGTGGATGTGGAGAGGATGTTTCCACTTGTAGAAAAAATAGAATCAGAAGCCACCATCTCAGACTAAAGGGACGATCCTTTAAAACAGAGATGAGGAGGAATTCCTTCAGCTAGAGGGTGGTGAATCTTTGGAACTCTTTGCCGCAGAGGGCTGTGGAGGCCAAATCACTGAGTGTCTTTAAGACAGAGATAGATAGGTTCTTGATTAATAAGGGGATCAGGGGTTATGGGGACATCAGTATTTTAATGCATGAAGATCACAAAAAAGTATGTATGTATGTTCATGTGTGTGTGTTGTGTTTGTGTGTAGCAAAGGTTTCAATTGCACATTGCATCTTGATTATGTACCTTACTGAGATATGAATAATCAATGATAAATGTTGTAAAATTCCATAAGAACATGCTGTGACCATGCTGGAAATATACAGCCGCACAGGAACAGGCCCTCAAAGAAAGGAGTTAGCAGAATTTGGAAGGGGTTAGCAGATGTAATTTGCAGGGACGGAATTTTGGGTGATCCATTTGGTACATGTTACATCGGATACGAAAAAAATGAAATGAAATTGCTTATTGTCACAAGTAGGCTTCGAATGAAATTACTGTGAAAAGCCCCTAGTTGCCACATTCCAGCGCCTGTTCGGGGAGGCTGGTACGGGAATACAAGACCAGGGATATCCGGCAAAGAAACAGGCCTATCGGCCTAGCTAGTCCAGGCTGGCATTAATGTTCCACTTTAACCTCCTCTCCTCTTTCTTTATCTAAATCTATCAAATAACCCCTCGCATGCCCGTGTAGCTTCCCATTAAACGCATCTGTTCTATTCTCTTCCACCACTCCCTTTGGTTCCACATTCTTACCACTCTTTGGGTAATAATAAGTTTCTTCTGAATTCCCGAATGGATTTCTCGGTGACTGTCTTAGATTGATGGCCCTGAGTTATGCTCTTCCCCACAAGAAGAAACATTGTCTCTGTATCCACTCCAACAAAATCTTTCAGAATTTTAAGGAGCTCTTCTGTCATCCTTCAGCTTTCTTTTATCAAGAGGAAAGGGATCCAACTTGTCCATCCTAATTCCTGGTATATATTCCCAAGCATACACTGTTACTGCTAATTAGCCCTCCACTGCCAGGCCTCCTATTGTTCCATTGTGTCTCATAACAATTCCCACATCCTGCAGGTATTGTGGGCCATTACAAACTTAGTTGTATCTCCTGTCGGAACAGCTGCCATATTCTCATAGCTCTTGACTCTGGAGTTTCAGACACTGCTCTCCTCCTCCTTCTCCTCCTCCTCCTCTCCCCCCCCCCCCCCCCCCCCCCCCCCGCCTTCCCTCATTTAGCATACTGATGTTGATAGCTGCTTAACAGAATGTCTCTTTCCTACAGCTCCTGTTCCATTCGTCCACATTGGGCTTTCTCCCCTTTGATTCTCTTCATTTCTTCCCCAGCAATCATACAGCCTTTATAAAAGGCCGAAAACCTATCGAGAGCATTTCAGTAAATTTAAATATTCAAATTCTGATTAAATGTAAGGGTTAGAGTTCTGAAGGACTAGTAAATAAACCACAATCTTTTAAAATTTACTTTTCTCGCTCCAGAATTTGATATCTTGTTGTGCTCATCATTTCTTGTGTGGAGGATTTCTCTGTCGGAACTGTGTTGGATTTATTTTCATAGGAGATTTTCTGGCCTCACCTTATATTGGTCACCATTCATTTCAATAATTTTCACTTCAATACCATCAGGTATTGGAATTAATGTGGCCAAATATCCATGGCCATCTGGGTAAACTCTTGGTCAAACTATAATGGGAACAGTAGGAATATATCAATAACCTAGTTAATGCTAGATTCTGACCATATGCCGAAGCTTCTTTTTGGCTTTTTGGGTTGGAGTCTTTGCCTGACCTCTGATCAGGTTATTGGCTGATGCGGAAGCAGGGTTGAGATGGGGAATTGAAACATTAGTTAGATTGCTCTCTGCCTACAAAGGGTCTCAGGATCAGGTGGCTGTCTGGAACGCACATAGAGTAAACACCCTTTACATATCATTAGCGGGCATGACCTGTATTCTCCAGGACCACCGCGATTCTCCGCCTCTGATGGGCCGAATTCCTGACAGCACGGTTCACTTGTGCTTTTACAAATTGTGAAACCGACGTCATGGCTGATAAGGGGGAGAGAGAGAGAGGTACGGAATATGTCCAAAATCACCATAGTTTGCTGATAGTTGTGCCGCTGGCTGGGGGATTTCTGCCAGGCCAAGGGGCGTAGTGGGGGTGGCCAGGAGGTTCAGGGTGGATGGGCGTGGAATACCATTGCTGCAGCCTGCAAGGCAGCCATGCAGCTGCGCATGCTGCTGACTGCCCACTGTGAACTTAGGGTCAAAGGTCGTATGGAGGCCCCCCCAGGGCACCCCCCCTAGGTGGCCTCTAGCCCCAGCCAACCTATCAACGGGATGGATGTGTTCCTGCGCAACCAGTGGCATCTTGTTGGCTGAGATCAGTATATGTGGGATGTGTAATATGTATATGCGGCTGCAGCTTGAGAGCCTCCTGAGTGACAATCGCAAATCTGGTGAATCCAACACCATTTCTCATTGGAATCGATTGTGTTCCACATGGCGCTTGTGCCAGTTGCTCCATATTCTCCAAATCGGTCTCAGTGCGGCGCTAGTTTTGCTGTCATAGAACTCCACGAAACCTGCATCGGCATCAACACTTAGTCTCAGGAATGGAGAATCCAGCCCATAATCTATAGATCAGAGAACCTCAGACCAATATTACTAATGCTTCCATGGTTAAGATGGGAAAATTCATGGTAGGGATTGAAACTGAGAGTCCGTGATCTGTTCCAATCGATACCATGGGTGGGATTCTCCCTTTTGGGGTCTAAGTCCCCACGCCCGCAGGAAAACGGGTGAAAATCACTCCGGACTTTTTCCTCGAAAGTCCGAGTGATTCTCCATTTTCTAGGGGGCAAGCAGGGCTCCGGAATGCGTCCCACAGCTCTGGCTGCCGGCGAGGCCCTGCTGTCCAGACCGCGCGGCCGCGCATGCGCACGGCGGCTGCAAACGGTTCCGTGCGAGCGCGCGGCGGCCCACTTCGGCGCGCGGGTGCTGCCAACATGGTGGAGCCACAGAGCGGGCCCACGCGGAGTAAGGTAGGCCCCCCACAGAACGCAATGGCCCGCAGATCGGTGACCCCTGATCGCTGGGTTGGCTACCGCTGAGACCCTCCCCAGAGTCAGATACCCCCCGTCCCCCACCAGGACCGCCACCGCGGCCGCGGGTCTGAGCTCCCGCTGGGGGGTACTAGATGTAAACCACGCCAGTGGGAGTATCGCTGCATGGGCCTATTCCAATGGCTCCCAACTTGCGTCACGTTGATCGCGCGCGCGCGCGACTGGCGGGTCCGCGGAAGCGCCGTCGCGTCGGATTTCCGAAGTGAACAGATATTCTCCACCCCCGCGGCAGCGCAGAGGGTCACAGAATCCTGCCCAACGTTTTACTTAACTCGTCATTCAGAAATTATTAAACACCCAATCTTAAAAATAGCTCTCTCTCACCTTTTAGCTCTCTTGCATGTACATACATTGGGCGGGATTACGGCAGTGAGATTCTCCGGTCTCACTGCAATTAATGGGAGATTTGGCTGAGCACCAAATTCTCACTCCTTGCTAGCAGCAGTAGTAGGGCGGACCCGCAACGGAAAATGTCTGGAGAATGTTTGTGATATCTAGCTGCTAACCTGGCCTATCCCTTTATAAAGTCTGAAACAATTCCAAGTAACTGTAACTGTTAGTAAAATGTTGAATTCAATCAGGAGGCAATTATAAAACTTCAGGTTCATTTTAACTTCTCTCCTAACATTTTAAATAGCTGTAATAACTGCTGTGTTGTAGATGCAAGCTAGGCAGAAGACATTTAATTAAATAAAGATTCAATTCTTTTCTCTCCCAGTTGGGAGTCTCTGTACAACATAGAATGAAAGGCTGAGGTGGCTCATGGATGCCTGCTATTAGTGTTTAACCAATGCAGCCCGAATACCCATTGGTCGGGACTATATAAAGGTGGTTTGAGAATGATTCTCCCATTAAATTTCCATTCTGCCCTCTGCAAAAGTACCTGGTTTCCTTTCAGTGCATCTCCAAAGTGAGGTGGTTGATGTCTTGAACTCAGTGAGGAAAGTTCTACACTGTATTATACTCTATTATCGGCAATAACAGGGCTCTCTATTTAAGTGACGATTTTAAATGTGATTCAGAATTGCTGTGATTACCTTTCGGTTCCTAACTCGACATCTTAACACTAATTTACTTCTATCACATTTTCAGATTCGCACAATGCAATGGCCATCAGGATCCCGGCAGGTTCCAGTTTCGATTTGCAGCCTCCCATGCAAGCCTGGGGAGAGAAAAAAAATTGTGAAGGGAATCCCTTGCTGTTGGCACTGTGAACTCTGCGACGGCTATCAATACCAGGTGGATAAGTACAACTGCAAGGTGTGCCACTTTGACATGCGACCCAACGAGAACCACACAGGATGTCGCCCAATTCCCATAGTCAAACTGGAATGGTATTCCCCTTGGGCTGTTGCACCTGTGTTCTTTGCAATTATTGGCATCATTGCCACATTGTTTGTTGTCGTAACATTCATTCGCTACAACGACACACCAATAGTGAAAGCATTGGGACGAGAATTGAGTTACGTGCTTCTCACAGGGATTTTCCTCTGTTATGCCATTACCTTCCTTATGATAGCAGAGCCAGATGTTGCCATCTGCTCCATGCGACGCATTTTCCTTGGATTGGGTATGAGCATCAGCTACGCAGCCCTGCTGACCAAGACCAACAGGATATATCGGATATTCGAGCAAGGCAAACAATCAGTCAGCGCCCCCAGGTTTATCAGTCCAGCCTCTCAGCTTATGATAACTTTCAGTTTTATTTCTGTGCAACTGCTCGGAGTCTGCATCTGGTTCATTGCTGACCCACCCCACTCCTACATTGACTACGATGACCAAAAGACTGCCAATCCTAAGCTCGCTCGTGGAATTCTTAAATGTGATATATCTGATCTGTCCCTCATCTGTTTACTTGGATACAGCATGCTCCTCATGGTCACGTGCACCGTGTATGCCATCAAAACCCGAGGGGTTCCAGAGACCTTCAATGAGGCCAAACCTATTGGATTTACCATGTACACCACCTGCATTGTATGGTTAGCCTTCATTCCAATATTTTTTGGGACTGCACAGTCTGCAGAAAAAGTAAGTACTGCACCTTTCAACATTTTTGCACCATGTCGGAAGGACAAAATCTGTGTGTAATTTGTGAATGTTTGCTTCATTTAAAATAATTAGCAATGTTATCATTTTGAAAGTTGATGAGATGGCAAAGAGCCATAATGGTGGAGATTTTCTTGAGGATAGTGACTATCAGGAGAATGGTGAAGCGACCTTTGCAAGTATCTATTCTGACCAGGCCAATCCTCCGGTTTCTTTACAATCCAGTGCACCTGTCTCAGACCCAATAAAGTCTCCTCTACTGTCTTTGTCCAGTTAAAAAAAATCCTGTTGAAACCAATTTGACTTCCAGCTTATGGAGCTCTCAAAGCATTTGGACAAAGAAAAATGTCTATTGGTCACTGCCTAGGCAAAGATTCTTACTCATTAATGGGGCAAAACATTCAGTTGTTATCTCATAAAGGTTTTCTGTGCTGTTGTTTATCTTGCAAACATTTCCCCCCTCCACCTCCCCCACCCAGCAGTCAAGTTTAGATCATGGACGATTGCTGATAAATCATTAAATATGTAATATTTCTGTTACACTTTCTTGGTGCCATTTTCTGTATGTAACCTTCTCATCAATGAGAAGGAAAATACCTAATTGTTACCACTTCTTGCTCATTTCTGCTGCTCTCTGCTGCCTGTGTGGGCCTTGAACTGAAGCAAAGTGATGTTGATTGTACTGTCAAATTATAGTCGAGCAAAATGATGCAAGTACACCTGAGTGGGCAATGCAAATTAATTTGCCATATTCGTGAAGAAGCATTGACTTCAGTGTCAATATTAATGAATGCTGTCACCCTCTCGACACCCTGACAGGTGCGCATTCAAAGTAGTTTGGTTTGAAGACAGAAGCAGAAACTGATTGAAATGTGATGTTTGCTGCATCGATAGTGGATTACAATTACCAGTTTGCGGACTACTTACAGATACAAAGTATGCAGAATCTTTTTTTTTTAAACGATTGGCGGTATGTATTAGAACAAAATTATAAGAAGGGTAACACAACTTTGTTCATATTAGCTATTGAAAAATTTCCGTGACTATGGAATATTGCGTCACTGAAACAATTTAAACAATGAGAACTTGAAGATAAGATAACCGCACCAGTTATAAAACCGTAGAATAAAGAACAAACTGTGCGGTAATTAGAGTAAAGGATGGAATACATCTTGAATCACATAATGGAAAATAGGCAAAATAGCTGATGATTGTGTTTGTCTAGCTCAATTGGCAGTGTGTTATCAATTGAATTTGTTGATCGGAGCCAAAATAAAATCACATCAACATTCATCAGCAATCTTGCCCCTTTTGTTTCACCACAAAACCTCGAAACATGGGGCGGGATTCTCCAATAATGGGGCTAGGTCCCCAGGCCCGGGGAAAAACACGTGCAGATCACTCTGGACTTACCTGGAGAAAGTCCAGGGTCATTCTCCGATTTGCAGGGAGCGTGGAGGGCCCCGGAGTCCTCCTCGCAGCTCCGGCTGCCGATACGGGGCCCTGCATTTCTGGTCGGGGGGTCTGCGCACGCGCACGGCGGCTGCCTGCATTGGCCGCCCTGCGCGACATGGCCGACCCTCATCGCGGACTGGCACTGAAAACATAGCACCCCCCCACCCCCAAGATCGCGTGCGCCCGCGGATCTGTGGCCCCCAATCGGTAGCCTGGCCAGCCTGGAGGCCTCCCCCACGTGCATTATCCCCCCCCACCAGGGCAGCCACGGAGTGAGACCGCAGCCGCAATGCTGAGTTCCTGATGGGTGGAACCATGAGAGAACCATTCTCTCAGGGACCGTCGGGAACTCGGCCAGCTGCACTCAGTGAATCATCAGGGGGAGCTCTTTCAATGGCCTCCGACCGGCACTGCCTCGACCGCGCATGCGCGATTGGTGGCGATTCTCCGTGGACCGGAGAATTGCGGAACAGGCCTCAGACCCGACCTCAAGTTTGAGTCCCATTCTCCGCCCCTGCACCAATTGCGTTTTGGCACGGAGGCTGGGAAAATCCCGCCCATGATATTGGATCAATCTTGTCACTTTCCACTTCCAGCAGCAAGGTACGGAAACACTGAATGATTTCCTGACATTCATTCAAATGGTCAGATAATTAAGTCCAAAGTGTGGCAGTATTCTGGGTATCTCTGTTGACTGGTGAACTTTCCCACCAGGAGGACAATGTTGGAAATGCTTTTAACTTAATTAGACAGAATTATCCTGACTTGATTCTTCTCAACCTCTGACCACATTCACTTTACTTAGTCACTGCCAACATTGATTCAGCTTTAAGTAGAAATTTAGAAGTGTAAAGAAAATGTAATTGATATTTATGACTTGTTGAAAGAGCCCTCATAGTGGGGTCATAATTTTCTCTGTGTTGAGTTTTATGTGTCTTTCTTTTAGTTTGATATGAATTCAGAGGTAATATCACCTCAATTTGAGGTGGCATAAATTAATAAGCAAAGCATTTTAACATTGTGTAGCATGCATTGATTGACGGTTGTGTTTTGAGATTTAGGATTGCATTTATCCTAGAATTCAGGGGTATCCTGCAGTCTGTAATTTACTGACGTTCGACAACATGAGAATGTTGGAATGTGTTCAGAAAATTGGCAGTAATTTCAATTCAAATTGCTTAATTAATTCTGCATGTGATTAGGCAAAGTAAAGATAATTTAGCTGAACCATTTGTTAATTATATTAAAAAGAATGCATTATAAACGTTTCTATCCAGCGTCTGTTTTCTAATCTTACAATTTCACTCTAAGATTTCTGTGTGGTGAGGCAATGTGAAGGTAGTAGGATTGTCTGTGGCATTGGTTATTCATAGCCTGCAGTTGGAAGCACAATAGCCTTGGTCATAGCTGTCTCTTAAAATGAATTACAGTTTGAGACTAGAACTTGAGTATGAGAGGAAATTGGAATAATTGGACATTTTTAGTACCGTCTGTGACTTTAAATCTGCCATTTATAACAATAAATTTGCTGCACATGCTCCAGCCAAGGAGCAATAGGATAATCCTGAAAACAATGTCAAGGAGACAACCTGGCATCTTTCAACTGATTATCCATTTTTTCATACCCTAGAATCATAGAATTTACAGTGCAGAAGGAGGACATTCGGCCCATGGAGTCTGCACCAGCCCTTGGAGAGAGCACCCTACTTAAGCCCACACCTCCACCCTGCCCCCATAACCCAATAACCCAACCTAACCTTTTTGAACACTCAGGGCAATTTAGCATTGTCAATCCACCTAACCTGCTCATCTTTGGACTATGGGAGGAAACCGAAGCACCCAGAGGAAACCCACGCAGACACGAGGAGAATGTGCAGATTCTGCACATACATTGACCCAAGCCTGGAATCGAACCTGGGACCACAGAGCTGTGAAGCAACGGTGCTAACCACTGCGCTGCCCAACTTTCAAACTTCACCAGAATCTTTTCATCCCACACTGAGTTGTATAGACAAATACATATTTTAACTACCATAAAGCTAATTTCCATCAGGCTTGTACCTAGAAACTATTATTTTCTTGCAGGAAGAAACTTAAGCATACTGCTCAAGTTATACACAATATTAGTCAGGCAACTGCCATCCATCTGGGCAATGTTACCTGCACAACACAGTTGGCTTTGCAGGAAGATGGCCAGAATGCTGCTGATGTTGGTAGTTTCTCAGATTTCAATGTTTGTGATGTGGTCCCGCCAGCTCAAAGTTGCTGCGAAAGCAATAGTTTAACAATGTGCAGGTTAGATGGGTTTACGGGGATAGGGCGGGGAGTGGTCCTAGTTTGGGTGCTCTTTCAGAAGATCGGTGCAGATTCATAGAATCTACAGTGCAGAAGGAGGCCATTCGGCCCATCAAGTTTGCACCGGCCCTTGGAAAGAGCACCCTACCCAAGCCCATACCTCCACCCTATCCCTGAAACCCAGTCACACCACTTAACCTTTTTGGACACTGAGCGGCAATTTAGCATGGCCAATCCACCTAACCTGCACATCTTTGGACTGTGGAAGGAAACCAGAGCACCCGGAGGAAACCCACGCACACACGGGGAGAATGTGCAGACTCCACACAGACAGTGACCCAGGCCAGGAATCGAACCTGGGACCCTGGCGCTGTAAAGCAACTGTGCTAACCACTGTGCTACTGTGCTGTCCCTCAATGGGCTAAATGCCCTTCTCTGCACTGTAGGGAAGCTGTGAATTTGCCATTTGTTTTTGAAAGCTGAATGTACATTTCCTTGTCTATAGTGGCACCAAACAAGTTGACGCTCCCCAAATAGGTACATTTCTTGACAGCATTCAGCTCGGTTCCTTGATGACAATGTTTGGTGGTTCTTGGTGGGCAGGTTGATGGAAAGCTTCAGTTATCTCAAAACTGAGTTTTAGTTCAAAGAATTGTGCTAACTTTGGAAAATGTGGTGTTATGAATTGCAGGTCTGACTGAGCATGGGCCAGGAGACCGCAGTCATCAGCAAAAAGGAAGTTAATGGATGGGCTTTTCTTATGTCTTTGAAGACGCCAGAGGTGAAAAGACCTCCGTCAGTCCGGAGCCTGCTCAATCATAGATTCAACTCATTCTTCCAATGTTGCAGATACAACATTCTTTCACCTCTGCCACGCCTTCTCTCCACTGTGACGAAAATCCCAGTCCAAGCCTTCAACAGAGGAAGGCTCAATTTCTCTAGTGCTCTCAAAGAGGACTGCAATAATCAGAAATTTACAACTCATTCCAAACAGTACAGTCTGTGACTTTCCGAAAAAGCTTTAGTAATTGTCAATTGTATCAATTTATCAGCACTAAAAGTACAAGTTGGTCAATCACGACCCATCTGTGATCGTGTTAAATCCATCCTTCTCAAGTGGCTAAACTGCCACTTCACTATTAAAAATGATTATCAGTTTAATGATGTAGGACGGCATGATGTGAAATGCCTTTCCAAAACTAGAGAAACTAATGGTCATGGATCTGAATGTTAGAATCCACACAGATTTAAGTAAAATAGCAATACAGGCGTGTCGAAAGAGTTTGAGGTGCAGGAGCAAAGGGAATGGTAATGGGGAAAACAAAACGCGTATCTATTGGAGGTGCAAATAGCAGACTGATTAACAGTCACCAACACCAAATACAAGCGATAATAAACCTGAAATCTGCAAAGAAAAAGGATCCAAAATGAGGCAGAGATTATCATCTGAAATTGTTGAAATTGATGTTAGATGGGATTCTCCTTTCCGGGGACTAAGTCACCACGCCGGCGGGAAAACCAGCGCCAACGACTCCGGCGTCAATGGGCCCCCAAGGTGAGAAATTCTCACCAGTCTAGGGGGCTTGATGGATGCCGGAGGGGTTGGCGCAACTCCAGCCGGCGCCAAAGGGACTGCGCGAGTTCGCACATGTGCCAAAGGGCCGGCGTGATCCCACGCATGCGCGGAACCGCTGGTGTGTTTTGACGCATGTGCGGGGGGGGGGGGGGGGGGGGGGGGGTTCTCTTCTCCGTGCCGGCCATGGCCGAGCCCTACAGGGACCGGAAGGAAGGAGTGCCCCCATGGCACAGGTCCGCCCACAGATCGGTGAGTCCCAATCGCAGCCAGGCCACCGTGGGGGCCTCCCCCTGGGATTGGATACCCCTGCCCCCCCCCCCCCCCCTCCCGAGGACCGCCCCAGCCAACTTACCTGCCAGGTCCCGCCATGTGCGACCATGCAGAACCCACACCGGCGGGACTGGCCAAAAACGGATGGCCACTTGGCCCATCGGGGCCGGATAATTTGCAGGGGGGCCGCTGCCAACTGCACCCGACCGGCGTGGCGTGAACGACGTCCCCGCCCAAAAAACAGCGCTGGAGAAAACGGCAGACGGCATCGGGGTGGTAGGGCGGGATTCGCGCTGCACCCCCCGGGAATTCTCTGACCTGGTGGGGGATTGGAGAATCTTGCCCATTGAGTCTGGAATGCTGTAGAGTCCCAATTTAAAGCAATCCTGGAAAACCTGCTTGGTTGGCGTGTGTTCACTGTAATTCATCTTGTGTTGGGAGTTATTAACTGTAGTAGGTAATGGTGAATAGAGATTCTTCAGTGCCCCTGAATGTTCACTCTTGCACAGGGTCATGGGAATTCTGTCTGTGCAAACCTAGGGCAGTATTCTGTGAGCCTGAGGCGGACCACGCCGCTCCAACGCTCCAATTGCTGATCCTGGCGTGAACTAAGCGCCGCGGGCTGTGTGCATGCACAGTGGCTCCCTTCAATGCACTGGCCCCGACGCAACAAGGCGCAGGGCTACAGAGGCCGGCGCGGGAGAAAGGAGGCCTCGAGCCAGAGTGACCAGCCTGCCGATCGGTGGGCCGCGATCGCGGGCCTGCCACATCGGAGGCCCACCGGGGTCGACGACCCCCCCCCCCCTCCAAAAAGCCACCCCTGGACTCTTCAATACCGAGATCCTGCCGGCTAAGAGCAGGTGTGAACAGCGTCGGCGGGACTTGGGTTTTTTACAGCGGCCACTCAGCCCATCCCGGGCTAAGAATCAGCACGGGGGACCGCGTAGAATGGTCCCCGACCGGCACCGGGAATCGCGTCCCGGCGTCGGGGCGGCGTGGTGCGTTTTGCGCTGGTCACGGGGATTCTCCGGCCCCGCCCTGGGCTGAGAGAATCCCACCCCTAACTCCTGAGATGTGCCCTGGATGTTTAGATTTTCATTCCCCAGGAAATTTTATGAGGCTCATGCCCCCCTGCCCTCAGAAAGAGTTGTAGGCAGCCACAGGGGCTAACGGGTGCAGTGTTGAACTTGTTCGAGCTATGAAAAAGGAATGAAGCAAAAAAAGCCCCCCAGCACTTACCCAGCCACTGCCCTCACACACTCCCCATGCCTCATTCATGCCACATCATCCTCCATCTACCTTAATGGAATTTAACACCTTCTATACAGATATATGCCCCTCCACCCACTCTCCTTGGCCCTTTTTAACCACTCTGCCAACTTAGTGCCACTCTGTACAAGCCATATCCCTCATCCACCACTCTTTGCTGAGACTATACAATTCTTAAGTGCCTATATATTAAATCACTTCTCATTAATAAAAACCCATTCACTACATTTATCTTCCTTTACTCCCTTATAAGAACAAATATTTGAATTCATAGTCCTACTTCAAATACTCTGTAAGCAGTCAATGACAACACCACACTGCAATAATGGTAGGTTGTGAAATCAGCCATGCAGCACAAATCCTGTAATGACAACCCTTAGGCTTACGTCAACAGATAGAGTGAAGTAGCAAGCATTGACATTTTTTCAACACAACAGACAGTTTGAAAAAATACATTTAAAGAGCAGGAGTTAAATGCCTTGACAGCTTGGTAACTCTCGTTGACCGCTTCCTTTGACACAGCTGTATCGGGTTTATCCACTTTTCATGCACTTTCATGTCGACCTTTAACCAAAAATACACTTTACCTCTCCCAAAGGGCATCTTACCTCTCCCAAAGGTATTGCAGGATCACATTCCAAGGGCACCTTACATTTCCAAAAGGCTACGACTACCTCGCCGATGACCCCTAGTGAGTTTAGACCTTTGCCTACCAGACCTAATGTGCAAAATTCCCACATTCTCCTGGTGAAACTCGGTTCAGACTGAAGGCAAATGCACTTTAACAGATACAGCTGCCTCGGTAAAACATGGATGGCCAAAGTTTGACCCCCCCTAAAAAGGTTTTAGGGGGTGAGACTTCTTGGACTGTGTTCTCCGTTTCAGCGGCTAACTGCCGGCTCAAACGGAGAATTCGCAAGAGTTCTACGACCTCTCACCGATTCCAGGACCGGTGAGGAACAAGCAGCGGTGCCGAAACTCCCGCCTCCTATGCCGAATACGGCTGAAGAATGGCCAGGTCCCTGGCCATGCATGCACACGGCTGATGACCTGCAGTGGACGTACCGTACAACATGGTGCCAGCCGTGTGCGGACCTGACCTGCCATTCGCAACCCCACAGGTCACCCTATGGCCATCCCCTGGCCACCCCCCACCAGCCCTCGCAAAAGTCTCCCCAGCCAGTTGCATGGATCCCCGCCAAGTCTAGCAGTGCTGGACACAGTCTGCAGCCGTCATTCCGGGTTCCTGACCATTGACACCACACGTGTCCCACGCGGTCGGGAACTCGGCCCATTGGGGGCGGAGCATCATGCTGCGCAATGCGATGACATTTGTTTCGGAGGGGGAGAGCATGACTGTCTGGCGTCAAACTGGCGCCGGCCTCGATCTGAGCGTTGGAGTCGATTCTCCGCCCGATCGCCAATTACGATATCGTCGTCGGGCAACAGAGAATCCCGCCCCCTATTTTTGGTCTGCGCCGCTATTTTCTCAAAGGCAAAGAGCAACCTTGCATGAAAATTTAGGTGGAATTTAGAAGAAGCAAGAAGATTAAAATTGTGACCATAATGCCAGGCCTTTACATGCACACTGAGAATTGAGAGCTCCCTGGGACTGTGCTGTGATGCCTAGAGTGCCAGAGAAGATAAATTGCCTTGAAAATGTAGACATTGCTTTTGGATTGCTCCTCATGCTCTGAAAGGCCATCATTGGAGGCAGAACTCATAAATCTTTGCAGTCCTTCTGTAATAAATACTCAACGGATCTGCCTCTATCACACCCATTGTCATTTTAAATTGCTTCCTGTTCATTTGCAGTATTCTGCCTCCTTTTTATCCCGAGGTTATCGCCGTCTGCTAGGATTGATTCATTTTTGTCCTTGTTGCCATGTGAAAGCAATGTTAATAATGAGGCAACCAAAACCACAATAAAAGAATATTCTTGGGGTTGTTTGTACATTCACCTCTATATCAGGATCTCCGAGCATCAGCGTCATTGGCCAGTGGGACATTAATTAGATAAAATCCAGCTAAATCTGCTGATTTTAAGGATTCAATTTTATGAAGGGTGAGTGATTAATTCATGGGCTTTATTTTCATGATGCCAGCACGGTTCAGCTGGCAGCACTCTTGCCCCAGGATCAGAACATTGTAGGTTCAAGTCCTGCTCCACAGATCCCAAATTTGCCACTCATATTCCAGCATAATATTGAGGGAGTATTATAGTGTCAGAGCTGCTGATTTTCAGTTGCGATGTTAAACCATGGCACCATCTGCCCTTTTAGGTGGATCTAAAAGATTCCCTAGTACTATTTCGAAGAAGAGCAGGAATATGACCGAGTCCTCGCCAATATTTAATCCTCAATCAACATTAATTAACTGAACATTATCAGAAAGTTTGTGTGAAGCTTGCAGTGGGAAAATCGACTGCCATCTTTCTTACATATAATGGTGGCCAACTTTCAAAAATGCCTCACTGGCTGCGGGATGTCCTGAGGTTGTGAAAGGTTCTATATAAATACAGGTCTGTACTGTATAAGGAAGTGTTGTCTCATTGCCTTGAAATCAAACAGTAGAGGGTGACATGGTGGCGCAATGGTTAACACTGCTGCCTATTGCGCTGAGGACCCACGTTCAATCCCAGCCCCGGGTCACTGCCTGTGCGGAGTTTGCACATTCTCCCCATGTCACCCCCACAACCCAATGATGTGCAGGCTAGGTGGATTGGCCATGCTAAATTGCCCGTTAATTGGAAAAAAATAATTCAGTATTCTAAATTTAAAAAACAGAAATCAAACAGTAGTAATTAGCATTCATTTATAAGATCTCAAAGCAAACTTACATTTTTGGGTTGTTTTGTGTTAATCCATTTATTTGCTGACACACAGACGCATTACATCTCCTAATGCAATGTTTTAGAGTTTGTCTCTTATTCTACTGACTGGGTGGCCTTGTTCCAATTTCGTTCCATCTTCATTATCTGCATTTTCATATCCTTTTAGCCAATCAAGGAAATGTAAATCATTGACATTTGTGTTTCTCCAAGAGAGGAAGCACAAAAATTGGAACAAGATAAATTGACAATACACCCAGCCAATCACATCAACCAAATGACCGTCTTAAATTATTCAGAATTTAAAAAAGATAGACTACAGAGCACATCATTTCAAGAGTTCCCTAAATTGAAACGTTGAACGGATAGAGGGCAGTCTTCAAACCGTTCAATTAACCTTGTTGCTATTTTTATTTGAATCACTTCACTCTATGCCTATTTCCCTCTTGAGGAGAAGATTAACAACAATGTATATTTACATAGTCTCTCTAACATACAAATAGCATCCACACATGAAAGAAACTGGTTCCCAAGCATAATAAAGAGATTAGGGTCATATTTTTGATGATCTGTTTTAGTTTCTTTTAAATTATTTATCAAAGGGACTAGTAATTTTCTGAATTGAATAGATTAATGTTGAATTCAATGATCAGCTTACTTTTGACTCTCACTCACATTCCACTTTGAAAATGATTAGCAACTGGAATCTTAGAAATTTAGCGTAAAGTACCAAATGGATAAGAAAAAAATTCTAAACATGTTCAAATTAATATTTCCAACATAATTTTAATTAAGTTTACTACTGAATGTCAGTACATTTCAAACAAATATAAAAAAAATATTCACATGTTAATTGATCTTTAAGGAGGCATCTACATTGTTCATAATGTTTTGGTATAAGTGTGTTGATGAGGTTTCTTCTGCTATTTGTCCAGTTACTTTTATGTCAATGGCTCAATGCAAAGTGAGACAAAGAGCCGGGCTTTTAAAAAAAAGTTTAAACCAATTTCAAGGTATGTTTCTAACTCGATATGTTGCCTGAGCATTAAGTATTTAATCTCTATGATTGTGCCATCAATGCCCTATTCCAAAATGTTGATCATTAACAGGATGGCTATTATCTATAGTCCTTTTGTTACCTCAGTTGTTACCATTGTGTGAACTTTAATGGTGCTACATATCTGAGAATAGGAATAAGATCATTACGATCCTGAGGGGTCTAGACAAGGTGGATGTGAGGCGGCTGTTTCCTCTTTGTGTAGAATCTGGAACTGGGTGGTCACTTTTTAAAAATAAGTGGTCGCTCATTTAAGTCAGAGATGAGAACAGTTTTTTTCTCTCAGAGGGTCATGAGTCTCTTCCTCAGGAGGCAGTGGAAGCAGAGTTTTTGAATATTTTTAAAGGCAGAGTGAGATAGATTCTTGAGGGTGAAAGGTTATCGGGGATAGGCAGGAATGTGGGGTTGAGATTATAATTGAAGAGCCATGATCTTATTGAATGATGTAGCAGGCTTGAGGGGCCTAGTTCTGCTCCCAATTCCTCAGTTCATAAGTAATAAATAAAGATCAATGACTTGCAGCTTCAAATTCTTCCCATTTGACTCCAAACAGGTTCTGAAACCCGATGTCTGAATTTAGTTCATTGACCCGAGCTGGACAAACGATTGTCCTGCACTCAGTTATTTTGTGGTTTTACTTGGACGCATTTCAGCAGCCATATTTCTGTTGGGGGGGGTGGGTGGAGGGAAGTCAAGTGGGGAAACTTCACAAACCTGCAGACTGTCTCCTTTATAAAAAAAACCTGCTAACTCTATTTTTATCCTGGGAAGATAAGGATGGGATACAGTTAGGCCCACCGCTTTCCAAGGCAAATCCGCGCTGGAAACGGAGTTGGCAGGTAGCAAGGCCAACAGGCTTGAATTTCCATCCCTTTTTATTGGGACCTCAGCCCAGTTTTAATAATAAATGCCAGGTTCTCAAAGCCTCATATTTCCCCTCCACAGTTCATACAATTCACCTCAGTATCCACACAGACTATCCACTATGACTCAGGAGCCATGACTTTGACTGAAGATGAGAAAATACTGGATACAGTTCACATTCAAACATACTTTAAAAACCTTTCAATCATAAAACTCACTCAAATTTTGCATCTCCTCAAGTGGCCAATCTTTTGTAAAAGTAAACATCTATTTCACTAACCTCATCAAAGACAGATAATCCTTTAATAACCTGTGAATCAGAATTTCAGCACAACCCCCTGTTGAGATATGTGGTTGTGAACCTTTCGAAACCCAGCCAAGCATTCATAATGGGTTTGGCTATAACAGTAAAACCTGGAAAAGGTAAACAATGGAGCCTATTGAAGCTGAAAAAACAGATGTTTTTTTTTTATGTACACCAGGGGCGAAATTCTTCCCTACCCAGCGGGGCGGGGGGGGGGACCCGGCGTAGCGGAGTGGCGCCAACCACTCCGGCATCCGGCCTCCCCAAAGGTGCAGAATTCTCTGCACCTTTGGGGGCCAAGCCCTCAGATTGAAGGGCTAGGCCCGCGCCGGAGCGGTTGGCACCACACAGACTGGCGGCAAAACCGGCAACAACGGCCTTTGACGCCCGGCGCCGGGGCTGGCCGAAAGGCCTTTGCCGGTTCGCGCATGCGCCGGTGCGTCAGCTACCGCTGATGTCACCACCAGCGCATGCCGCTGGGGGATTCTCTTACGCCTCCGCCATGGTGGAGGCCGTGGCGGCGGCGGAAGAAAAAGAGTGTCACCACGGCACTGGCCCGCCCGCTGATCGGTGGGTCCCATTCGCGAGCGGGCCCCCGGGGTCCTGGGGGTGGGCGCTGGGCGATCGGACCCTGGGGGGTGCCCCCACGCTGGCCAGGCCCGCGAACGGGACCCACCGATCAGCGGGCGGGCCAGGCCACCGTGGGGGCATCCCCCAGGGTCCGATCGCCCAGCGCCCACCCCCAGGACCCCGGGGGCCCGCTCGCGCCGCCGATTCCGCCAGCACAGAGGTGGTTCAAACCACGGCGGCGGGAGAGGCCTCTCAGCGGCGGGACTCTGGCCCATCCGCGCCGGAGAATAACGGCAGCACAGAAACCCATAGCCTCCCGCCGGCCCCCGCCATTCTCCAAGTCGGGCGGCGGGATTGGCGGCACGCTGACTTTTTGCGGGTGGGAGAATTCTGGACATGGCGGGGGCGGGATTTTCGGCGGCCCCGGGCAATTCTCCGACCCTGCTGGGGGTCGGAGAATTTCGCCCCAGATGTCCTGTTAATCCAAGCAGTCCCTGAGAAGGTGAAAGCTGACATTTTTTTTTTAAAACTCTGCATATTACTAAGATAGAGTACCCAAGCAGTGATTACTTCGGTTTGAACACATCCGAGCTCATTTCTCAATGGGAAAAGTATTCTAATGCATCTCAACACTTACATAATGCTGACCAAGGTAATAGTAAACCTAGTTTTACAGGAGTGAGCCCTATAATCAGTCATTTCAGTAAATTAACAACTGGCATCTAACTTTTGAAACTGAAAGATAATTTTTTGTTTGCATTTCAAAAGCTGTTAATGAAAGGATTCTCAGAGCAGCTGAATAATTCCTGTTGATTATCAGCTTGAGGCTGCGGCTCCGCTGTGGTCCTTGATTCCTCTGAGGTGTCGTTAATCACAGGTCCTTACAAAATGGACCCCACTCCATGAAAACAACAGGGGCTGGATTCTTCGATTTACAGACTAAGTGCTGATGCCGGTGTGGGAACAGTAGCAGTTTTATGCCAGAAAAAACAGCACAAAAGCTGCACCCATCCTCCATCCGGTGGGGGGCTAGCAGATGCACTACATAAAGTCCCCAGCTGATAATTGCCAGGTCCTTGGTCATGCATGCGCACGGCGGCGGCCTACAGTGGCTGCACTATGCAACATGGTGCTGGCCGCGCACGGACCTGGCCTGCCAAACACTGCCCCCCGGTAACCAGCCTCGCTGCCCCCAGACCACCCCCACCAGTCCCCCCAGCCCCCGACGAAGGCCGCCCTGCCAGCGGAACGGCTCCCTCCCGACTTTGGCGCCGCTGGACACAGTCCGCAGCTGCCACGTGGGACCCACGGGAAAAAAAGGATAAGTCGTCCGTGCCGTCGGGAACTCGGCCCATCGGGTGTGGAGCATCGGGGGGAGGGCCTCAGGTGATGTCCTGAGGCTGTACTGACGGCATGCGGCATATTTTTCTAGTATGCTGTTTTTGAGGGGGCGCAGCATCGCAAAAGCGGCACCGCCCCCGATTTCGGCGCAAAAGGGGATTCTCGGCTGATCACCGAACTTGATTTTTGCGTTGGCGTCCGGAGAATCCCCGCCGCAGGTAGCTAAATTTCCCACCCCTACAATGAAGCTGACAATGGTCTAATAGCTGAGTGCAAGCTTGCTACCTCCATCCTTTTCCCGGGGCCATAAAAAACCCCAACCACGGGCATAGTGGCAGAAATCCTGGAGCAATGTGCTACTCACCATTTTAAATCTCTCCTGCCTCCATTCCAACATGGACAAAAGGCACAAAACACCAGGCTCAGGAGTTTCCCAAACACAATTAAGTGTTCAGAAATCTTGCTAGTTGATAACCTTTTCTAAACTCGATGGAATGAGGAGGTGAGACAAAGTGCACTCAAAACCAGGAAACAGAAACTCAGTAACTTGGTTTGTAAACATTTAAAAATAGCGATTGGGTTTTCGCATCCTACTGGTCAAAAAAGAAGAAAATTTAATAACAAATAATATAATTTTCATTCTTGAAATCATACTTATTTATTTTGTGAATGGGGAAGAAGGATTTCTTTATTTTACCTGCCTAGGAACAGTGGGCAGTTACTATTTTAGGGGCAGAAACCAATCTATTTTACCTGGTGTGGAGACGGAGAGATTTATTTTCTTCACGTAGTTAAGGAATGACAAGATTTATTCTACCTGATTGAGAGGCAGACAGACATTCCTTCATCTCAAATGATTGGGGGTGTACAGAGATTTATATAACCTGATGGATGGATACATTTATTTCACTGGGTGACACATTAATTTATTTTCTTGGGAGAGATTTATTTATCTTAGCTCCTGGTGGATGTTGCAGGAAAGCGAGAAGAAACAATCATAGGGCACAAAACTAACCCTGAACTATGCCATCATAATGCACTTTTACTCATAACATTAGTTCAAAGGTTCATAAGATATAGGAGCAGAATTAAGCCATTCAGCCCATCGAGTCTGCTGCGCCATTCGATCTTGGCTGATCTCATCCTCGCCTTAACTCCACCGTCCTGCCCATCCTCCATAACCCTTCAACCCATTACAAATTAAAAATCTGTCTAACTCCTCCTTCTGTTTACTCAATGTCCCCACAACTTTTTGGGAAAAGCAGTTTCTCCTCAAATCTGTTTTCAATTGGCTACCACTCATCTGAAGACTATGACCTCTCATTCTAAACTCTCCCCCCCCCCCCCCCCCCCCCCCCGCAAGAGGAAGCATCCGATCCATGTCTATTTTATCCGGACCTTTTATCCTGCTTACCTCAATTTGATCGCCCCTCATTTTTCTAAATTCTAGAGAGAATAGGCCTAAACTACTGAATCTCTCTTCATACGACTCATCTCTGGAATCAATCTAGGGAATCTATTCTTTTAGCTATAAATGCCAACATTCCATTCACTTTCTTTATTATCTGCTGTACCTGCTTTCTGTGGTAGTTTTCTGTGACTCATGAACAAGGATCCCCAGATCCAGATTAGTATTCTAAAATGAGTCAAATGATTTCCATTATTAACTGAGAAGCAGGCTGGACCGCTAGTACCTGTCCGAAGTCAAGGGAGCTTTTGCAGGTCTGTCAAATTTCCTGTCTCACCCACAAAGATTCCCACCATGGGCTGGGTGGGGAATCCCGCCCAAAAGGTCCAGAGAAACTGCTGTATATTGAAAAAGTTATTTTGTTCTATATTAAAATCTTCAGAATATACCCTTATATTTATTAAAACAAATTAGTGAGTACTGTTTTCCACCGCCGCTTTAAGTGTCAAGAAGTGTCCACGGGTGGCCAAGATGGGTCTTGGGTTGTAATGCCAAATTATCCTGTGTTTAGCATAAGACACCAGGTGGAATTCTCCGAGGCGCCCACCAGCAGGTCTAATGGTGGCATTTGATGAGAATGTGGCATGAAGCCAAGAAAACAATTTTACATTGATGTAGAGTTATGGCGGGATCTTCTGCTGGTGCCTGCAATGTTGGGTCAGGAAACTGTTAATGGGATGCCGACGAAGGCCTGATTTCCCCAGGCTGGATTTGCCGTGATGCTGGCAGGAGGAAAACATGTTCGGAGCAATGTGGAGTGCAAATGTTGGGACTCAACTGAGTAATGCCTGGGGCTGCTTCTGGAGTTTGGGATGGAGGCAAACTGCAACCCTGGACCACAACAGCAATCAGTGGGAGGCACCTGAAGTTGATGTTGAACACCTTTTCAATATGGTGCGCAGACACGATGATAGCCGATGGCCAGCCAGCCCTGTTGCTGAACATGGCGTGAAACACCTGTGTGCAGAACTAAAGAGGTCAGGGCCGGACAATCTGGCATGCTTTCCCATCGGCCGGCACAGCGGGAACAGTCCATGTTCCCGCCTCTACCTCCGCCACAGGATTTAGTCTCAAAATCGGCGCATTCCGCCCACCATCTTGGTGAAGGAGTTGAAGCTTTACCAATAACAGCTGCCTGGAGGATCATTAAAGAGTTAATTGCAACTTAAATTGCCTGCCAGTTCTCATTAAGGAAGCCACACAGCATTTTAATGGATTGCAGATGAACTAATGGCCTCTCCTAACATTGCTGATTGCAAGTAAACAAGTAATTACTTGTCCTATTTTTAAAAATACATCAACATTTATTGTTCACTTGATGCTGGATGTTTAAAGAGTTATTTAGAAAAACAGGAGACTCGCTGTGATACTTGAACAAGAAGTCAGCAACTCTATCAACATTTATTCCTGAAAATTTCTCATGATGGTACTTAAATGGGTAAATGCAGTGCTTCTTTATCTAATTAATCATTTTAAAGGGGTAACAGGAGAAAGGGAGTGTTTGATGATGAGAATCTTGCCATTGATCCTCCTTGGTCTGCAGTACGAACATTGGGGGGCATAAGACTGAGCAGAAGAACACCAGTTACTGCCAGAGAGGGAGACAGAAATGTGAGGTGTCCTTCTCCCTGCAAGTACAAGACAGCCTTCCTCCTCTGAACCTTGGACATCCAACATCCAGTGCTGAATTCAAGAAGCTGTGCACTCTCTCACTTGTTTCCTCCAGCTTCAGCGGAAGAGAATGAGTCAAGCTCAAATATCGTGGTTCATGATAATTGTCTTTAATTAGGGCAAGTGCTTAACCTGCAGGCGCCTGTTTTAGCATCACTGCATGAGCTCGTGTACAGTAAACATAAATCAGGGCCAAAATTGCGTGTACCAAACTTTGCACCGGGCACGTCTTACTAGCACAGCGCCCAATTAGCAATTATTTTCATCCTTTTGTGCAATTAGCCCTGTGTATGTACAGGAAAAAAGAAGCATGTCTCGTTCAGATGACTCCATAATGCCACACAGAGGGAAGCTTCCATCGGTTGCATCACAGGACCAGCATTGTAGGTGATCCAGAATTGCCCAATCACAGCCAAATAACAGCCCTGCCTGAACTCAGGATCAGACAAGAACAACATTAACAGCTGAAATTTCTGTAACGATTTTAACAAGGGAAAATGACCAATGGCACAGGAGAACAGTCAGACAAAAATTGATACTGAGTCAAAATATGAAATATTAGGGAGCCTGACGGATTGAAGGGGTAAATTTTACAACGGTTCTTGAAAGTGGATAGAATGGTGAAAAAGCCAAGAGATTCAGCAAAGGAATTTGAGAATTTAATTCCGAAACCCAGGGAGCCAAAGGAACATCTGCTCAAGGTGGAGTCAAGGGACATGGGGGATGTATAAGAAACCAGACCTGGAGAAGATAACATTTTTGGAGATTTGTAGATCTTGATGGAGTCAAAAAGTTAGGCTAAGGTGAAATATGAATTGAGAATAAGAATTTAAAAATGGAGGCATAAATCTGAAAGAACAAGGGTGATGGTACTGGTTAGGATATGGGCGCCAAAAATTGGAAGAGCTGAAGTTTATACAGGGCAGAGAATGGGAGGTTAGCCAAGGTGGAATTGGAATGATTGAGTTTGGCGGGAACAAAAACGTAGGTGAGAGTTTCAGAAGTAAAGGGGCTGGGTTGGGGTTGGGGATGGCGATGGAAGAAAGGGATGTTTGTTAGGGAGATAACTGAGCCAGAATTCTCCAACCGTTCGCTGGCGGCAGGATTCTCTGGTCACGCCGACTCGCGCCCCCGCCAGCTGTTTTAGCTCATGGTTTGTGAAACCTGACAAGTGAATGCCTTTACCCGTCACAGAAGAGACAGATCCGCCATCTCACTCCCTTACACTTCCTAGAGATCAACTGGAAAACGTCATTGATGTAGAACAAGGAAAAGATTTTCTCCCATCTTCACGTCTGAGAGTTGATACCGGACAATTTAGGAAGGGTAACAACGTTTTTAAAAAAAACAAAATGAATATACCAGTTCTGCCTGTCAGTAGTAAAGAGAAGATTTTATGTAACAATAAGAATGATAAATGTGTCAATCCTTTCAAGAACTGCAGTATATTAAATGGACAATATCACCTCCATTCCCCCCCCCCCCCCCCACCATAGGCCAAAAATCAATTATTTACTTCCTGATTAAAATAGATTCTGATATATGATACAAAGTAATTCTCATTTTTGTGCGGCTTGTCAGGCATTGAATTGTTTTGCACAGTATATCACAATAGCTGTGCATTCATAGATAGATACATTTCTGACTTCACAAACTGTTCCCCAGTCACTGACTCCATCCCTCTTTCTGACAAGTGCCTGAGGCCCTTGCAGGATGTTTCCAACCTTACTGTTATATTTGACCCAAAATTGAGCTTCAGACCATGGGCTGGATTCTCCAATCCTGCGGCTATGTCTGACTGTGGCGGTGCTGGACTCAGTGTGCAACCGCCATGCGAGGTCTCCAAATGGTGTGAGCACACGTGTCCCACGCTGTCGGTGACTCGGCCCATCTGGGTAGGGCTTCAGCTGGCGTCCTGAGGCCGTTCCGTCGGCGTGTGGTGTACTCACCCAGTACGTTTTTGAGGAGGCGGAGCATCGCAAAAGCAGCGCTGCCCCTGATACAGGGGAAAGGGGGATTCTCTGGCCGATCTCCAAACGCAATTCCGGCATCGGCAATCGGAGAATCCAGCCCTATATATTTACGTTGCCACCAGGTTGCCACATTTCCACCTCCGTAACATTGCTTGACTCCATCACTTTTCAAGTTTAATCCGAACAAATGTGAGGTAATGCATTTTGGAAGGTGGGAAATATACAGTAAATGGCAGAACCCTTAAGAGTATTGACAGGCAGAGGGTTCTGGGTGTACAGGTCCACAGGCCACTGAAAGTGGCAATGCAGTTGGAGAAGGTAGTCAAGAAGACATCAGACATGCTTGATTTCATCGGCCGGGGCATTGAGTTTAAAAATTGGCAACTCATGCTGCAGCTGTATGGAACCTTAGTTAGGCCACACTTGGAATATAGTGTTTAATTTTGGGCGCCACACTACCAGAAGGATGTGAAGCTTTGGAGAGGGTACAGAAGATGTTCACCCGGGTGTTGCCTAGTATGGAGGGCATTAGCTATGAGGAGAGATTGGATAAATATGGTTTGTTCTCACTGGAACAACGGAGGTTGAGGGGCACCTGATAGAAGTCTACAAAATTATGAGGGGCATAACAGAGTGAATGGTCAGAGACCCAGGGTGGAAGAATCAATTCCTAAGGGACATAGGTTTAAGGTACGAGGGGCAAAGTTTAGAGGGGATGTGCGAGGAAAGTTTTTTACACAGAGGGTAGTGGGTGCCTGGAAACTGCTGCCTAAGGAAGTGGTGAAGGCAGGTACGATAGTGACAACTAGGGGCTTTTCACAGTAACTTGATTGAAGCCTACTTGTGACAATAAGTGATTATTATTATTATTTAAGGTGCATATTGAAAAATACAGGAATAGAGGGATATGGTCCCCAGTAGTGTAGAAGGTTTTAAGTTAGATGGGCAGCATGGTCGGTGCAGGCTTGCAGGGTCAAAGGGCCTGTTCCTGTGCTGCACTTTTCTTTGTTCTTTTTCCTAACCCTTATCCAAGCCTAGTACCTCTGGACTTAATCATTATAAGACATTACTGGCTAGCCTCACATGTTCCATCCTCTGTAAACTTGAGCTCTACTGCCCACATTCTAACTCGCAGAAAGTGTAATTCACCCATTAGTCCTGTGCTCTCTGATGTACAGTGACTCCTAATTTTTTTGAAATCATACATGAACAGAGTCACAAGACTGCCACTTTGCTTTTGACAATAGAAAAAAAAACATTTATTAAACAATTGACTGTAATACAATACTCCTTTACTCCCACTATCTTCACAAAGGATAACACAGATTACAAAATGTATCTTATGCTATAATGTTCTCAGCAAACACACAGTCCCTGTAACCTAACAGGTTAACTGTGGACAGATGCACGCCTTTGAAACCAAGTGGCAAATGTCACCCGATTGGACTTCTGTGGATTTTGCCTCAAATTCCAGATGATTGTCACACAGGGGTTTACACACTCCACACACTTCAGAATCTTCTTACAAACAATGCTTTCCCTCATCTGTTTTCAGCCAGGATCCACATCCAGGATTTCCAACTCTCTTTTCAGTATTCCATTGTCTTCAATAGCCATGTACTTCCAAACTTTGACTTCACAAGGCTGTGGGAAGGCATCACTGACCTTAGGATTGCTTCAGATATCTATGGCTTTTCACTAGCCAACTTCATCACGTCTGCCCCTTTCAGCTCCGACTTTAACTTCAGTTAATGGCATCCTGTTCCAATTCCAGTTTCTCTTGTTCCTTCGACTTCATACTTGCTGGAACTTCACTTTTCATCCCCTGGTTTCTAAAGCTAACTGTTCTTTAGTTTCTCTGGGACTTGCTTTCACGCCCATTACTCCATTATTCTGCTTCTGCTTCTCTCTCTAGCTGTTAAGCTCCTTCTGCTAATGGGCTCAGTTTAAAACTAAACTCAAAAAACGTTCCTAACCTAAAAACAGCTCAATCCTTCTCCAAGCTCTTGCTTAAGTTTCATGTCATTAACTCTGTAAGCACAATAGAGACTCGGTGTAAAATGAAACCAAAAGTCTCAATGCATGAAAACAACTTGAGCGGGATTCTCCATTGGTTCACTCCAAAATCGGGAAAGGCGATTGGGCGAAGAATTGGTTCCCGCGCCAAAATCGCGGCAGGCGCCAATTTAACACCTAATCACAATTCTGCATCACCTCGACAGCGACATCAAAAAGTTCTGGAACGCATGTACAGTAGACACCGTTTGCATGTCATTAGCAGGCCCGACCCGGTATTCTCTGGGTCTCAGCAGTTCTCCGGGGCCTCCGATGGGCTGAGTTTCCAATGGTGCGGCATTATTGTGCTTTCAAAAATCGTGAAACCGGCATGGCGGCTATTGAGGTAGAGAGGGAGGAGGTACGACCCAGACAGTAGTGACCGCGTGCTGCCGGCCTGGACACTGGCTGGGGTGGAGGAGGCCCTGCCTAGTTCGGGGGAGGGGAGGGGGATGAGGGGAACAGGCTAAGTGGCCGGCGTCACACCCCCACCATTGGACTGGAGCGGTTTCCAAGCACGGACCGCCAGTACGGCGACCATTTTGCTGCGCACCCACATACGACCCACCTTGGCCCCTAGTTCTGCAGAGTGATACCGTGTATGGGTGCCTCCACTCCCGCACAGTAATCACTGTTGTAATATTTGGCAAAGCTGTAGGCAGTTTGCAAACAAATTCCCAGAACAGCAATTAATATTTGACCAGATTATTTGCTTTAAGTATTGTTTAATGTTAGCCCAAAACCTCTATCATCCCTTAAATGTTGCTCTGGGAATAGATAATACATCTGATAAATAGCATGAATGATTAGGTGACAAATGGTGTTGAAACTGAAAATTAGAATGGAAAATATGATCAGAAAAACTGCATACGCAAAAAAAAAACACCTGCTAGTTCGATCAGCTGAAAATTTCAAAACTGAGATTAACACATTCTTGTTGGGCAAGTGTATTAAGGGTCAGGAAATTAAGGCATGTTGATGAAGTTAATACATTTCGGCCATGATCTAATTGAAAGACAGAATGGGCCTGAATGACCTTCTCCTGTTCCTATGTTCTGACATTCCTATGCACTGTTGAGAATGATTGGCATATGGTGGCTACTGACTGCTGCTGTATGTGGTAAGCTTTCTTCAAACGGAGCAGATTGGCAGTTCACTGATTGTCGGCTTCACAATGACACATAACAGCTGACCTTGGATATGTGTTGGACAGATGTTATTGTACTTGCAGTCGAGACAGCCTTAACCACAGTTACAAAAAGGCATCATGACATGTTTCTACTGAAGAAAGATTTTCCCTATCTCACCCAAGAATCACTGATGTCTTTTCACCCCTCTAGAGCAATTAATCTTCCAACTGAATTACACAATGTTCATTCTGTATTTATCTACAAGGAATGAACTGGATTTCTCTGCTAATTGATCAGCGGTTACATTGGCTATAGTGCTATCTGCAGACAAACTGAAACCGTATATATCTGTTCATTCCTGACCAGACAAGCCTAAAACCAAGCCATCAAAAATCAATTTGTTTGAGTGAGTTTAAGAAAACAATTAACGGGATGTGGACATCGTTGGCTAGTCTGGCATTTATTGCCCATCCCTAGTTGCCCTTCAGAATGTGGTGGTGAGCTGCCTCCTTGAACCGTTGCAGCCCCTGAGGTGTCCCTGTGAGGGAGTGAGCTCCAGGATTATGACCCAGCAACAGTGAAGGAATGGCGATGTATTTTCAAGTTGGGGTGGTGAGTGCCATTGAGGGGAACCTCCGGATGGTGAACTGAACTAAATATTTGGCCGGGATTCTCCACCAGCGGGGTTCTCCGTTTTGCCGGTGCTCGGGGATTTCCCAACGGCTTGGGGCTGCCCCACAATGGGAAACCCCATTGACCGGCCGGCGTAACGGAGAATCACGCCAGCCGGTCAGGGCAGAAATGTGGCGCGGCGGGCCGGAGAATCCTGCCCATTAAGATTGCCTGAAAAATGCAAGTGTGACAGATGGAAGTTGGGATTTCTTCTTTTAAATCAATGAAATGAACTATGAATAATATTTGAGTCTTGAAGATCTTTATATGTACAACAGTAACAAAGTGCATTTGACTTGGTTAAAATGCAATTAAATTACTTAAAACTTATACTGGACAGTATACCACTATTCTTTTTATTTTTAAATCGTGACGCTGTTATGACAGGCTTGTGCACGGTTGATTCCAGCCCCACAGACCCCAGAGTCCCAACACAAGTGAATTAGCCAACAAAACTTATTTGACTGCTCAATAAGCCACCAGGTTTGTAAGTTGAACACAATAAATGTTTTCTTATAATAAAAATAATGTTGAAATATGCACTAATAGTGGTTAGCATTGCTGCCTACGGCGCTGAGGACCCGGGTTTGAATCACGGTCCTGGGTCACTGTCTGTGTGGAGTTTGCGCATTCTCCCTGTGTCTGCGTGGGTTTCACCCCCACAACCCAAAGATGTGCAGGATAGGTAGATTGACCACGCTAAATTGCCCCTTCATTGGAAAAAGTAATTGGGTACTCTAAATTTAAAAAAAAAGAACAAAAAAGATATATGCACTAATTATAACTGAATAACGGTCAGCTAGCGTACTACTCTCCCCTGCTACCATCCAACCCTCAACCCAAACACAGACAAGACAAACAAAAACAGAGGGAGAGGGGTAAAATAAGAGGGATTAAAATGAAAAGAGATGACTGTCTTTGTTTCCAATGTTGGAGTCCTTGCAGCAGGCTGTCTTCCCAGGATGCAGAGTGATTGAAGATACTGGGTGGACTGCTAGTGGAGATTCTCTGACAGTGGCATTCAGAGAGTACTCCCGGACAGTAGGATTTTCTCAGGAGAGTCCCTTTAACTTTTAACCTGGGTGCTCACTCAAAGGATCTGCCTCAGGTCTGTTTTCCTGAGGATTTTCTTTGACTCCCCTCAAACCCAGCCCTCAGCCTGAGTTTTAATCTTACTTGGTTTCCAGTCTCATGAGAATATCCTCCTGCTTTACTGAGGAAAGAGTAGAATTTCCTCCTCGAAAGTTTCACAGAGGATTAAATAACTGAGAGAGAGAGAATCAGAATAATTGCTGCCAGCTCCGAACCGAGAAATGAAATTAAAAGAAAAAACACAGTCTCACAGAGGAAGGAACATTTCAGAGAATATCCCGACCGATCAGCAGGGGCCATTGATAAGGTCCAGCAATTCGAAACAGTCCATTGGCCGACAGCCAGGTCTATCACAATGTGTTAGCACTGATCTCCTTTGCATCTGCTGATCCAAAATATAAACAGTTTTCATGGAATTCCTACAGAGCAGAAGAAGGCCCATTGAATCTGCAGCAACCCTCTGAAAGAGCACCCTACCTCGGTCCAACCCCCGCCCTATTCCTGCAACCCCACCTAACCTGCAAATCTTTAGACATTAAGGGGGAAATTAGCATGGTCAATCCACCTAACCTGCACATCATGGGAGTGAGAGAGGAAACCGGAGCACTCAGAGGAAAGCCACGCAGACACGGGGAGAGCATGCAAACTCCACACACAGTCACCCGAGGTCAGAATCGAACCGGGGCCTCTGTCGCTGTGAGGCAGCAGTGCTAACCACAGTGCCACCATGCCACCCCTCCTTGTAACCTGCCTTACCTGAGGTCATAAGTCACTCCTCAGCTTACCTGCCGCTCGAATTAAAGGTGAAGTCCAGCTTAAATGCGTAGGCACATTTGTCTAGGTACAAAAATTGAAATAGCAGAATAACAGAAATTAAGAGGAAAAAAATAAGGGTTAGACAGGGAGTAACAGGGGGATCCTGACAACGCATTCCACAAATTTTGTATAATTCATTTTATAGTGTAGTAATATAACCTCAAATTCTCTGATGGGTTAGTTAGTGTACATTTTTAATAAGGGTGGTAAATCTTTGCACTATCTGACTGAGACAGAAATGCTGCACTGGAACTTTTCACATCTTATGTGGTTTGATACTTGTGTTCATGAGAGATTCTCACAGAGGCCAAGCTAGTGATTGTTTTTTGCGGTTGAAGTTTACACTACATCATAAGTCTAGAAACTGGTGAATCGTTCTGATAATGTTTATTATGTTTGTAGTTTATTTTTTGCCTCCCATTCACAACTTAAACAAAATAATGCCAGCGTGATGCATTGTCACTGTCACTTAATTCTTGAGAAACACATCTATCTTTTAAAATGCATAATGTGGTTAATAGTTAACAGGTTTAGTGCTTTAAATGTGTCAACGTTTGACAAAAATGTTAAAATATTAACACAATTTATCCATGGTTTGTAAATTGTAAGTTATCATGGGTCATTGACATGCTGATTTTTCCACGTCATTGATCAGTGATTATTTGATCCGTAACATCACTAATCTCCTGGTTTATTCCTCTGAAGAGTTTATACTGCTTTCTCAATCTTTGGTCTAGTGCAAAATATGTTTCATTAATTCTTGCCCTGAAGTGATAAAACTTTCTCCTTCTCCTTGCCTGCTCAATGTGTTCACCTATGGAGCAATATAATCTCATCGCTTATGATTGCATTTTGTACCCCTCTTATTTGAGAATCTTAACACTAAATAGTGGCAAGTTAATTGAGTCAGAGGGACTATTCTGTCTCATCCAATATCATACATACGCAGCTGGATTCTCTTACTTTGAGGCTACGACCCCACGCCGGTGTGGGAATGGTGGCGTTTCATGACAGAAAGAATGGCGTAAAATAGCCACTGATCCTCCATTTAGCTGAGGCTAGCATTGAGGCCTCATAAAGCTCCCAGCTCTAGCCGCCGATACGGTCCGGAGAATTGCCAGGTCCGCGCATGCGCACAGTGGCGGCCAACAAGGCACGGCGCACGGTGGCCTCGCCTTGCAACATGGCGCCTGCTGCTCGCGGACCCGGCCAGCAAAATAGTGCCCCCCTTTGGCCTGTTTGCGCATCTTGGACCTTCCCCCAACAGTACCCTCAGCCCCTGGCAAAGTCCCCCCTGCCCGCGGATCGGCTCTCCCCAACTGTGGCGGCGTTGGACTGAGTCCGCAACTGCCACGCCGAGTTCCCAATGGATGAGACCATGAGAGACCCACGTCGGGGACGCAGCCGGTCGGGGGCGGAGCATCGGGGGGTGGCCTGAGGCCGTCGGTATGGAGCACGGTTTACTCTCCGAGTACGCTGCTTTGGAGGGGCGGAGCATCGGGAAAACGGCACCGCCCCCGATTCAGTCATGAACGGGGATTCTCCGGTCGATCGCTGAACGCGATTTCGGTGTCGGCGGCCGGAGAATACCCCCCCATGCTCTTCACTCATAGGGTTTGGCCTTATTTCAGTTCCCAGTTCAGATCCAAATCAAAAGATGTGCAAGGGATCCAGCATGGTCAAATGGGAATGGACAGAATGTTAAAGCATAATGGTTTTAATGAGGTCTAGGATATCGCAAGTGAAGGAGTGGTTGAGTAGAATTGTTGTGGTAAGCGACATGCCAAACATTAGACAATCTTGAATTTAAAAGTACTCTCCTAACCATTCTCAACGAATTAAAAGCATTTAGTTTAGAAGTGGGGCAACAGTAATCAATCAATGCAGGTATTTGTCCATCTGCTAAATCAGTTCGATTATCTTTTCAGACACCCTGGGCGGTATTCTCTGATCCTGAGGCTAAGTGTTGACGCCGTCGGAAACACCATCGTATTTCTCGACAGCATCAACGCGGCCCCAGGATCAGCAATTCTGGGCCCTACAGGGGGCCAGCACAGTGCTAGAGCGGTTCACGCCGCTCCAGCCGCTGATCCAGCCATGGAATGGGTGCCGGGGCATGCGCAGTGGGTCTGGCGCAAACCCACACATGCGCAGTACCACCGGCGTGATTTCCGCACACGCGTGGTATCTCTCTTGTCCGCGCCGGCACCAACGCAACATGGCGCAGGGGCTGGTGCAGATGAAAGGAGGCCGGGAGACAGAGAGGCCGGCGGGACTCTGTGTTTTCGCGACAGCCACTCGGCCCATCCTGGCCCGAGAATCGGCAGGCCGGCCGCAGAGAGCGGCCCACGATTGGTGCCGCGCCAACTACGCCGGCGCCAGTGGCGCTGATTCTCCTTTCTGCGGAGAATCGCATGCCAGCGTTGGAGCGGCATGGCGTGATCCGTGGGGAAGCGGCTCCGGGCTGAGAGAATCCCGCCCCCTGGGTCCTTCGATATGTAATTTAGATATTTTTTCACTTAATTGTTTACTAGTACAGAACTTGTGTATTGCTGGCACATTGTCAAAGCTTGCACCCATCTTGACAATTCGCAAGAGTACCGAATGCAGAGGGAACGATAATTTATGCTGCATGAGAAGAGAGTGCTGATTGGATAGTAAGTGGACTCTGATTAGTAGAGGTGTTGCCATGGAAAATGCACCAGTTAACTGATTACTGAAAGCTAACTGCTAAGGAATGTTTAAATTGAAACCAGGCAGCTTTACTGTTGGTCAAGGCATTATCCTGGGGAATGAGCCAGGAATAGCTGTCACCTCTTTTGTTTTGTTGAAAAAGGCGCAATATGTGTCCATGTTTTTTCTGTCTGCAAAGAGTAGGACCATGTGTTTTCATACAAGTACCTTCTAGTGTGCATAAGTGAGCGACACTGTGAACCCAACTGACACTCTTAAAATGATTGTCATTGCAATTCCTAGCATACTCAGAATGGTTTAGCAAATGTTGTCCAGTCGCAGAATCACATCAATTGTGATCAACTCAAAATGTAGTGAAACCAGCCAGTCTGTGTTATTCATTTAGAAAACCAATTGGTGAAGTATAGAGCCTGAGCCAATCTCTACACACTTTTATACAAACGATAAATTTCCATGAATTTCTAACAAGATCGGAAATGATGGTTCTTTTCTTCCTCAGTGTGACAATCTCTGTCAGATTGCCAGTCTCACTGTGATTCTAAAGCCCTGTCTCACCCAACCTTCCTCAGTCAGGCTGGGTGAAACTGGGGCAGTGAAGCTGTCCCCTGGTAGCATTGCCATGGAATAACGGGGGCGCAGAGAGGTAAGTCACTGACTCTTTTTTGCAGCAGTGGCTGTCGTAAAGATGTAAAGGGGAGGTTTAAGGGGACAATTAAAAGATAAGTGGTTCAGATGGGGGGGGGGGGGGGAGAAGGTTAGATAGGACATGAGAGCATGAGGGTACTTTTAGACTGCAGAAAGAGGAGCTGGACCAAAGAGAGGTGAAGGGGTGGTCGGGTCAGGGGTGGGGGCAGAATCCAGTTGGACTGGAGGTGGGATGTCGGTTGAGATGAAATTTGGCGTCCGGTCAGACCAGAGTGTGTGGGGGGAGGGGGGTGTTTGGATTGGAGGGGTGAGTCAGGTCAAATAGGAGTGAGGGGGAGGGTGGGGCTGGACTGCCGGGAGTGGGGAAGTCAGGTCATGCTGGAGGGGAGGGGGGTAGGAGGTCGGGTCGGGTCAGAAACCGGGGTCGGGTTGGACTGAAAGAGGGATCACACGAGAGTGGAGGTTCAGTCCGAGGGGGGGTTTGGAACAGAGGGTTGGGGCCAGTCCATTAAGTGGAGGAGGGCAGACCGGTGGGGGTGGTTGTCAGTCCAGGGGTGATGGAGCTGAACCAGTAGGGGGCTCAGTCCAGGATTGGGGGGGGGGGGGGGGGTCGGGTAGTTTGGGGGGGGTGGCAAATTGGACTGGATGAGGGTTCAGCCTAGTGGGGGTCAGTCGGCTCGGGTCAGGAGGGGGTCGGGTTGGGCCGAGAGAGGTGGGATTGGATCTGGGGTGGGGTGGTGGGGGATTTGGTTCAGGGTAGGGATAGTATTGGTGGGTCATGTGTGGGGGAGTGTCGCATGTGAAGTTTGGTCTGAGTCTTGTAAATAGTTACTCTGGAGTTAGAACTGATTTTTTCCCTCTAACTCTTTCAGAATAACTATCAGGATAAAGCTGGCACTGTAATCTGACGTTAACGATTTATCTCGCTTATGCCGGATGGTTCCCCAAGGGAAGTTAGCAATTCTGGGCAATTGCAGGGTAAACCCTTAGTGGGAAATTCCGAGAGGGATTCCCCAGCTCATCATTGGGTTATGCCGCAAATGCAATTCTGGGGAACCAAGATGTTATGGGCCGATATGTGTGATATCATTTGCAAACAACAAATTTTGACATCTAGGAAAAGAGAGCGTTTCCATCACCAATTAATATATTCTCCAGTTTATTTGATATTCAAATTACACAGAAAGACAAAATTTGCATGTTGTGCTGAATGCTGCCTTTTCAATATTGTTTTAATTAGAACTGTGTATAGTAAGGTTCCTGGGGGCATAACTGGATGTAATAAGTATGAAAAATTTATGGTCCTGGGTATATGAATACTAAAATTATACATTGAATTCAAAGGAAATAAATAATGTCAGGATTTCCCTTCAGGGTCTTTGTCAAAGGCCTAGATGAGCTGAAAAGCCACACAACACGATTATATAACTCCTACCCAGGTTCTCTGTTTTGAATCGGATTAAGTTGCATGCCTGATCCACAAAGGTAATGGACTATTTTCAAGAACACTTTAGCGTTCTGCAAATACTATGCTGAATTTTACCATGGCCGTTAGGTAATTGAATTTATGGTGAAAAGTGGGTTCTGAGTCTGCACTCAGCAGAGGGACCAGCTCAGCAATTTTACTGCAAGTAGCCCACTAAATTAAGCTTGGTGGATGGCTCCTGTTGTGGTTGGGCCAAATAGAAGGCTGGCGTCTCTGAAGCCCAAACGAGCATTGTAATTGGGAGATTTGGGTGCTCTTGAGGTAGGTTGCGGAGGTGACCTTTGCCAGGAGAAGTAACATTTCAAATTCAGCATGGCCGAGGGTGGTGGGCTATGTCTCTTTGGGTTGTCACTGGGGCCGTGGAGGTTGCCTTTCCTGCCTGCGGCTCTCAACGTGGACCATTTGCCACTGACTCGAATGGCGCTTTGGATTCCCACAGGTAAGCCACCTCCATGAAGTTAGCAACCTCCCCATGCAAGAGGGGCAGCTCCACTTTCAGCAGAATGTGAGTGGCCCCATAGAGATGACCCTTAATTGGACCTTTAATTCTGAAAATCAACTGCTCGACTTGATGGAATGGGCAGCCTGTCACTGGGAAGTTTTTTTGCACATAAGACAGCAACAGCAAGCCTTGCCGACATGGCTCCATCCTATCTTACCAGCACCACCCTGCACTTCCCCACCATCCCCACCCACCCCGCTCTCTGTTTATACCATCTGGGAGCTTGAATATTCAGCCTGCCAAGGCTGACCTTGATTCTTGAGAAGGTTTTTGCAACAGCGCATGTGAAGTTACAATATGGGCAGCATGGTAGCATTGTGGTTAGCACAATTGCTTCATAGCTCCAGGGTCACAGGTTCGATTCCCGGCTTGGGTCACTGTCTCTGCGGAGTCTGCACGTTCTCTCCATGTGTGTGTGGGTTTCCTCCGGGTGCTCCGGTTTCCTCCCACAGTCCAAAGATGTGCACGTTAGGTAGATTGGGCATGCTAAAATTGTCCTTAGTGTCCAAAATTGCCCTCAGTGTTAGGTGGGGTTACTGGGTTATGGGGATAGGGTGGAGGTGTGGACCTTGGGTAGGGTGCTCTTTCCAAGAGCCGGTGCAGACTCGATGGGCCAAATGGCCTCCTTCTGCATTGTAAATTCTATGATCTATGATCTAATACGATTGTTACATTTTAGATGTCAGAAGAAGAGGGCATAACCTCTGTTAGAATATTTTAAAGTAGTTTAAATGGTCAAAGTGTTCCAAATGAGGCAGAAAGCTGTACTCAAATGTGCAGATTCCTGAGGTACCTGAGGCTTTGGATTCAATCCCTTCGCCTCTGGGACCTCGGGTGAGCGCCGTTTGTAACGGCACTTATGGGGGCCTCCGAGGGGATTGGAGGCCCCCAGCTGCATGTTCTTTGGGCAGGGTGGTGCCCTGGCACTGGTGCTACCTGGGTACCCTGGCAGTGCCACCTGGGTGCCAGCCTAGCATTTTCTGCGCACGTGCAATCAGGCCGGGGCTTCCAGTGCAAGTGTTGGGGGGTGCGGTGCGGAGGTGGGGGGGTGGGGGGGGGGGGGGGGTACACACCAGATGCTCCCATGTTGCATTCGGACTTGGGGGGTGGGTCGGGGATACTTTTTGGGGCCTCGGAGGTTCCCACGATGTCCTGATCTTCTGCTACAACGGGGAGTTCCGTTGAGCCGAGCTCCCCATTGCAAAATGCGGGACTATGTGTGGACTTGCCGCGCGTTCCCCATTTAGACCCCTCATTCAATGTGAGTTAGGTTGAATACCCATGCGTTTCTCGGGACTGCGAGTACCGGGAAACATGGCACTAAAAGCACTCACTTGGGAACTTTGTTCCCTTTTGGAAAGATCGCGCCCAACATGTCAAAGAGAAACATAGTTAACATTTCAGATCAATGACCTTTCACTGGGAAACATTTGAAGTGTAAATTATTTTAAACAAGTGAAAGGGGAAATGCAAAAAACTGATACTCCCTGTTTGAAATCATAACTACATTTTGAATCTCATAGCATCCAGTTTTGTTATTTTGATGCTCTACTCATGGAAAAATGGTTAGTTTCCAAAACCATTTGAATGAAAATGCCAATAATATTGATAGATACTCATCAGTACATTGTGGTGTGAATACTACGGATTATAGCATTTTTTTCTTATGATGTGAAACCTTCTGAAAAGCAATCTTGGCATCATACAGTGACTACTTATCTCCTTGCCCACTCATTACAATCTTTCTTTAAGGTTTCTCAATTTAAAAAATGATGCATTGTGCGAACATAAGCATATAATTAGAACACTTTAATCTGTGTTTACTCATGAATGCATGACGCTCTGAACCAAATGTATTTTTTGATAATTTGATGTACAATTTTTCAAATTTGGACTTCATTAATGTTGCCCAGTTGTATCCAATGATCAGATTCTTCCTTTGGCACAGAATTGAAGGGCACCCGACAAAGGGCTATAACTGTCTACCCACAATTGCATTGCCGAATGTAAAATGGATTTCAGTACATGATAGTGTTTAATATGAACACCAGTCTGTATTCCACCTCTGACTGCATAATCAAGCACCAACAGAACTCAGCAAACGCAGTGTGACCAGCAACTTGCTGACTTTAATTGATGTTGATGTTGAATAATTCTTTTCATGTTAGACATTCCCTTTCATAAATGAACTACTAACATTTCATATAATATGAAAAGTGTACTAAGCACTCATAATTTCGATCATATATTGTCATTTTAAACACCACAGTTTTATTCATCGAATGGATCTCCTTGAATATAGTAGCTACTACTTCCCTATGCCTGAAGAAAGATGATAGTACTATTGTCACAAGTAGGCTTCAAATGAAGTTACTGTGAAAAGCCCCGAGTCGCCACATTCCGGCGCCTATTCGGAGAGGCTGGTACGGGAATTGAACCCACGGTGCTGGCCTGCCTTGTTCTGCTTTAAAAGCCAGCTATTTAGCTCCGAGGCTAGTTGGTAGACAACAGCTAAACTTTAAAATTTTACTCAACTTGGAGTGATTTCCTCATTTTTCTCGATAAGGCCCCGGCCTCATGCACAGCAACATGTGTGTAGTAGTGTCAGTAAAGGATTTCAAACTCTGGTGTATAGAGCCCAAGAAGTTATCTCCTACCTCCTTCATTTCTAAGGGCGCGATCTCACCAATAAAATACAGAATCCATTCTGGGGGGAATTGAGGGCAAGTCCCCAACACTACAAATGGCGGGAACGACTCCGCTATCTAATGGCACTCTGTTTCTTTTTAGTAGCCCAGCAGGGAACGCCCAGGCCACACTCAGTCACATTATCTGCATTTAGGAGCTCCACTTACCAGAACTCCTCAGAACTGGAGGAGATCAGGATGCCATATTTAAATGGACTACCAACCTCGGAGTTCCCGACCAAATCGGGGGCGGTGCTGCTTTCGTGATGCTCTGCCCCCTCCAAAGCGTGCCACGTATCGACGGCCTCAGGACATTGCCTGAGGCCCACCTCACGATGCTCCGTCCCCGACCAGACGAGTTCCCGATGGGGTGGGTCTCTCATGGTCTCATCTGTCGGGAACTCAGCGTGGCGGCTGCGGACTCAGTCCAGTGCCACCATAGTCGGGGTAGGACCAATCCGCGGCGGGGGGGGGAGTTTATTAGGGACTGGGGGCACTGTAGGGGGTGGTCCTGGTGCGCGAGTCGGCTAAAGGGGGGGGGGGGGAGGCACTATTGAGCGGGTCGGGTCCGCAAGGGGCCTCCGCCATGTAGCACGGCACATCTCCTGGGCATATCGGCAGCTAGAGCCGGGCGCTCTACACTGCCTTGCTGCTAGTCCCCAGCAAGACAGGGAATCAGTGGCCATTTTGCACCATTTTTTCCAGCATAAAATGCCACCGTTCCCACTCTGGCGTGGGGACATAGCCTCAGGATCGAAGAATCCAGCCCATGGAGTTTGTGCAGAAAAGATTGATGGAGATGAGGGTTTGTGAATCAGAGTGCTGTGACAGAACAGGAGCAGCTAGTCTACTTGTGGCAAATATAGCTTGTAATTCTTGCGGCATTCAAGTTTATTGATAGTTCCTCAAATCCCCAAATCTATTTAGCTTATCATCTGATGGAATAGTTCATGCAAATTTGAACTGAAACTATCAAGCGAAATTGTAAATGACATCTTAACAACATGATAGCACTAACATACAATGCAGAAGAATGACAATGTAAGGTTTGGTTCATAAATCATGGGATTAAAATCGTAGGTGATTTTAAAGCAGTTTATTAAAAAGTAACAGTTTATGTTTGATACATAAATTTAGAAGGTAGAAAATACTTTTGTACCAGGTGAGAATGGCTTACTGGTCCTGGATCAGACGAATGAATGGGGGAAGCAGGTGGATCGTACTCTCCATGTCTCCTCAGAGCAGTTGACTGGTCCTCAACCAGGAGGATGCTGACCTCATGGCTGGACTGTCTCCGCAGAGCAGTTGACTGGTCCTCAATCAGGCTGATTTCAGGACAGTGGCAGTCTTGGCAGTTGTTGCTTACTGGTGCCAAATTTGACAAACGGATAGATGAAGCTGATGCTCAGGACCAGAAGTGATGGACATTTCTCCTCTCGGTCCCCTTGAACGACTCAAAATTGCTAGGATCCAGCCAGCATGAAAAACTCTTTGAAGTTCGGCCAGATTCAGTACTGGTCCACCTCAAGAAGCTCCCTTCTGTTCAAAATGATTTTTCCTTCTCAAGAATTCCATTTATATCTGAGAGTCTTATGTCGATCACTTGCCTAATTATCATTTACAAGGGACAGATGTTCAAAGTAATCCCTCCTATTCCTATTGGAAACTTGTGAAGTCATTCTGTTGCTCATTACTTGTTTTGACCATCCTGTTTAGCCTCAGACGGCTGGTTTATGTATGGGTCATGAGGTGAGTTACCCACATACTCACCTGCCTCATCAGGATTAGTAAAGCCTTATGTAATGAACTCCAATTGGCTTTATTGGTTGGCCAATTGGAGTATGAGCTCCCTCAATGATAGCTCATTGAGGGGGCCCATATAAGCACCTGTGTAGGCTTTGTGAGCCAGTCTTTGAGCCAGTGGATTACTACAGTGGCGACGAGGATGGGATTCACAAGTGGGGAATTTGGAAAATTCCTGAAGGAAAACGGAGTCCGTCACATCAAACCAGCCCCTTACCATCCAGCGACCAACGGCCTGGCAGAGAGAGCGGTCCAGACACTTAAAGCGGGACTCAAGAAGCAGCCGGCAGCGTCAATGGACACAAAGCTCTCCCGCTGGCTGTTTGATTACAGGACCACACCGCATTCCACAACGGGCATACCGCCAGCTGAACTCTTAATGGGAAGGCGGCTGCGAATGAAAGTGGAGAAACAACAGGAGGCCCAATGCAGGGGGCATGATAATAGTCGGCATCAGAGACATTTCCAGGTGGTGGCACCGGTTTGGGTCAAGAATTATGGGAATAGACCAACGTGGGTCAAAGGCAAGGTAGATCCCAAACAGGGCCCATATCCTATGAGGTTTTGATAGGAGGTAAGGTGCTGAAGAAACACCTAGACCAAATAAGGGCAGCGGAACCACACCTGGAGGCAGGCAAAGCAGGACCGCCTCAAGCTGGGATAGCCCAGACGGAAAGGATACCCACACCCCAGCCCTGAGCAATTTCTCCAGACCCCGTCATCCAGTCGTCAGAGTCGGAGATGGACACGTTCTATGAGGCCGCCGCGACACCTCTCCCCAAGGAGGAGGAAGAACAACTTCCAAGGAGGTCGTCATGGAAAAGACGGGCACCTATAAGGTACACCCCGCCCACTTCGGATAATGACCCGGCGGACGACACAGAGGTGACAGACCCAGACATGAGGAGCAGGAAGAAGCTCAGAGGAATGCCAGCTGGCAGGAATTCCTCGGACCTGGGGGGGGGGGTAGTAATGAACTCCAATTGGCTTTATTGGTTGGCCAATTGGAGTATGAGCTTCCTCAATGATAGCTCATTGAGGGGGCCCAGATAAGCACCTGTGTAGGCTTTGTGAGCCAGTCTTAAGTTGACTGGACTGCTGGCAGCACTGTTTGTAGCTGCTCCTGTAATATCGTTATTGTAAATAAATATTGGTGTGGTGACGGAACTCCTGCCTCCCGTGGATTACTACACCTTATTTCAGTCCGTGTACTACAGACGTCTCCTTGGCAGAGATAATGACCTTTGCGCTCCTGCTTTTGTCAGCCCAGCTAGTTGCTGCAGGAGCTTTATTTATAAGTGAAAAAGAACTATTCCTGTAATATTAAATAGATTTTTTAGGATGTCAAAGTTGTTGTGCATTGATTGTTTTTAAAACAATAATATTCTTACAAGTAATACATTTCAATTCAAGAGCTCCAAACTCAGTAAAAAGGCTTTTTGTGTATATGTTTCCACCAACCAGAATGATTAGATTGAAGTACGACATGATAGGCTATGAGTAACTGAGTGCACATGTCTTCACCTTTAAAAAAGGCAGAGTCTTTCTCGGAGCTATTATTGCCAAACTCTCTCCCTTTCAATGAGATGTGACACAAATAGAGTTAAATTTGACTATAAAGCTACAAGATGTGCACGAGAAGCACAAGTAATTCGAACAAAAGAGAGTCATTGTCAGAATGGATTTTACTTGCCTGGCCACTTGAGCATGTGTCAGTTTGGAAGTACGAATGCTATAATTTTCATCCAGAATTCTTTCAGATTTTCATTTGACGATTGGTGATAGCTGGTGAAACTGAGTGGTCCAAACTGGTATTGAAAAGTGTCAGGTAACATGCAATTTGGTCTGTCTTACATATAAACAGTGTCTTCTGCTGAAATATATCCTCTACCTGTTTTAATGAACTGAATTTTCTCTCGGCGCGATTCAGCGACCCCGTTGCGACCAGAGCAGAGCCGAGCACAATTGATGAATTGGGTGAGAGCCCCAGATTTTGCTGAACGCCGGGTGCCAAGCCATTCGCGAGTCACTCGACTCGCTCCCCTGGTGCAATCTGGATTTTTCCCTTCCTGGGTGAGATCCAGATGTGAATGTTTAAAAGAGTCTATTGGCTCATTGAAATACCCAGATTTACCCGGTGCCTGGTACTCAATGGCCATGACAGGGAGACCTCACCAGGGCACTATATAAATGTGGACCAGGTGTAACAGCACCTGTGGGGGGAGGGGTTCTCCCAGGCTATTGGAGACCCGTAGGGTGTCACTCTGGCACTCCATTGGCACATTGGCACTGATAGAGTGTCAGGATGGCAGTGCTAGGGTGCAGGGTGCCAGGCTGGTAGTGCCAGAGGTTGGGCCAGGGGGTGAGGGCTTGCCAATTAGAGGGGGGCAAGAGGGGGTTAAGACCTTAAGACATAGGAGCATAATTAAGCCACTTGGCCGATCGAGTCTGCTCCGCCATTCAATCATGGCTGATATTTTCTCATCCCCATTCTCCTGCCTTCTCCCCATAACCCCTGATTCCCTTATTAATCAAGAACATATCTATCTCTATCTTAAAGACACTCAGTAAATTGGCCTCCACAGCCTTCTGCGGCAAAGAGTTCCACAGATTCACCACCCTCTGGCTGAAGAAATTCCTCCTCATCTCTGTTTTAAAGAATCGTCTCTTTCGTCTGAGATGGTGCCCTCTGGTTCTAGTTTTTCCTGCAAGTGGAAACATTCTCTCCACGTCCACTCGATCCAGGCCTCGCAGTATCTTGTAAGTTTCAATAAGATCCGCTCTCATCCTTCTAAACTCCAACGAGTACAGACCCAGAGTCCTCAACCGTTCCTCATACGACAAGTTCTTCATTCCAGGGATCATTCTTGTGAACCTCCTCTGGCCCCTTTCCAAGGCCAGAACATCGTTACTTAGATACAGGGCCCAAAACTGCTCACAGTACTCCAAATAATAGTTCCCACAGGCCTAAGCTTGGGGGGGGGGGGGTGAAGGGAGTCAATAAAGTGCAGTATAATGTGGATAAATGTGAGGTTATCCGCTTCGGCAGCAAAAACTGGAAATAGGTTATTATTTGAATGGGTGCAAATTACGAGAAGCGGATACTCAGTGAGACCTTTGTGTCCTTGTGCATCAGTCACTGAAAGAAAGCATGCAGGTACAGCAGTCAGTAAAGAATGACACTGGTATGTTGGCCTTCATAGCGAGAGGATTTGAGTATAGGAATAGGGATGCCTTACTGCAATTGTATAGGGTATTGGAGAGGGCACACCTGGAGTATTGTGTGCAATTTTAGGATCCTTATTTGAGGAAGGATGTTCTAGTTATGGAGGGAGTGCAGCAACGATTTACCAAGCTGATTCCTGGGATGGCGGGACTGTCATATGAGGAGAGACTAAATTGGAAGGATTATATTCCATTGGAGTTGAGAGGAGCAAGAGGGAATCTCATAGACATTGTAAAGATTAGATAGGGTAGATCAAGAAAGAATGTTTCCAATGGTGGGGGAGTACAACATTAGTGGTCATTGTTTGAGGATAAGGGGTAAACCTTTGAGGACTGAGGTGAGGAGAACTTTCTTCACCCAGAGATTGTGAATTTGTGGAATTCATTGCCACAGTAGTAGTTGAGGCCAAAATGTTTCGTAATTTCAGGAAGGAGTTACATATAGATCTTGGGACTAAAGGGATCAAGGGATATGGGAGAAGGCAGTCTATGTTCATAGATCTTTGAAAGTTGCCACTTAAGTGAAGAAGGCCTATGGTGTGCTAGCGTTCATTAGCAGAGGGATTGAATTTAAGAGCCGTGAGGTGATGATGCAGCTGTACGAAACCTTGGTATGGCCACATTTGGAGCACATTTTAGGAAGGATGTGGAAGCTTTGGAAAAGGTGCAAAGGTTATTTACCAGGATGTTGCCTGGAATGGAGAGTAGGTCTTACGAGGAAAGATTGAGGGTGCTAGGCCTTTTCTCATTAGAATGGAGAAGGATGAGGGGCGACTTGATGGAGGTTTATAAGATGATCAGAGGAATAGATAGAGTAGACAGTCAGAGACTTTTTCCCCGGGTGGAACAAACCATTACAAGGGGACATAAATTTAAGGTGAATGGTGGAAGATAGAGGGGGGATGTCAGAGGTAGGTTCTTTACCCAGAGAGTAGTGGGGGCATGGAATGCACTGCCTGTGGAAGTAGTTGAGTCGGAAACTTTAGCGACCTTCAAGCGGCTATTGGATAGGTACATGGATTACAATAGAATGATAGGCTAAAGATTAATTTGTTCTTAATCTAGGACAAAAGTTCAGGACAACATCGTGGGCTGAAGGGCCTGTTCTGTGCTGTATTTTTCTATGTTCTATGTTCAATAGTCAGGATCAAGGTAGTAAACTTGATGATCAGCCATGATCATAATTAATGGTGGAGGAGATTCGAAGGGCCCAATGGCCTCCTCTTACTTCTATTTTCGATGTATGTTTCTCTGTGTTTGTCTTTATTTCATAACTGAACACTTTAAAAACTAGAACATTGTTGCCTATAGATGCTTCTTGAAGAAAATAAATGCTATTTTATTGTTTTGTCTGTTGACTATTACAGACAATATTTGTGCACTCTGAACCTTCACAGTGGTTCCATTAAATATCCAGATTTAGGCACAAGACATAGATTTTCAGAGTTCCATTTATTTAGCTAGACTGATTTCTGTAAGATTGCCATGAAATATTGAAAGGAATGAGTCTCATCATCGTGAAGGTTATATAGAGTCATATAATTACAGAGTCACAAAAATAAAAATAATGGGCAGAATAGCCCCATCAAACCTGTCCCATAATGTAATGTTATAACGTACTCACAACTTCACTTCTGTCTGCAATCCTAGTACCCTCTACCACACATGTAATAACTTGGAGGGAGAAATGCAATCGAAAATTGGTGATGATTGGCATGTTTGAAATTTTCCAATATGGAATATTGATGGTGCTGTATTTTATTAGCTCTTTTGGGCTTCACCCAAGAGGGAGTGCTGGGGATTACTGTAAAATAAGATGCGAAAGTGGGAGTTTATGGTATACATAGTGTTCCCGCCACCATTCAAGTGACAGGAAATTTGGCACGCTGTCTTCTTCCCTGTGGCCAATTCAGAGAACCATAGAATCCTTACAGTGCAGAAGGAGGCCATTCAGCACATCGAGTCTGCACCGACCCTCCGAAGGAGCACCCAACCTAGGCCCACACGTACCCTATCCCCGTAAACCTAACTCATCTTCTTGGACACTAAGGGACAATTTAGCGAGGCCAACCCGCCTAAACTGCATATCTTTGGACCATGGGAGGAAAGCGGAGCACCTGGAGAAAGCTCACACGGACACAGGGAGAACGTGCAAACTCCACACTATATGTTGAATCGAACCTTGGTGGCTGGCGCTGTGAGGCATCAGTGCTAATCACTGTGCCACAGTCAATCATTTCAATTCTAGAACATCACTACAGAGTAGTTTCCTCGGCCCAACAATCTTTGACTGCTTCATCAATTACCTTCCTTCCAGGTCAGATGTGGGGATATTCACTGATGACTGGGTTCAGCACCATGTATGACTCCTCAGATACTGAAGCAGCAACAAGATCCGGACATTATCCAGGCCTGGGCTGACAAGTGGCAAGTTACATTCACACCACACAAATGCCAGGCAATGACCATCGTCAACAAGGGAAAATCAAACCAACGACCCTTGACATTCAATGGCATTACCATTATGGAATCCTCCACTTTCAACAGCCTGGGGATTACCATTGACCATGCACTGATCAGGACAAGCCTGTGTCTACAAGAGCAGGTCAGGGGCTAGGAATCCTGCGGTGGGTAACTCACCTCCTGACTCCCCAAAGCCTGTTCACCATCCACAAGGCACAAGTCAGGAGTGTAATAGAATACTCCCAACTTGCCTGGATGAATGCAGCCCAGCAACACTCAAGCTTGAGAGCATCCAGGACAAAGTAGGCACTCCATGCATAAACACCCTATCCCTCCCCTAACGACACATAGTGGCAGCCGTATCTTCCTGTAGCTGCATGGGTCTCACCCCTGTTGTGTTACGGTGCTTCGGATAACACAGGCTGCTACTTGATGCAGTCTTAACTAAAAGATGCTCCAAACTCTGAAATAAGTTCAACGTGTTTATTGAACTATTAACACAGTTCTCAAATGAGTTTGACTCTCTGCTAATCTAACTGTAGTAACTCAGTCTAACTGTACCAGCTTGCTCTAAGCCACGTGCTGGAGTGTGATGCTGCTGATCAACCATGTCTAACTCTCTAGATGTCTGTCTGTGGAAAGAGGCAGGGTGTGAGTGCCTCATCCCTTTTATAGTGTTTATGTCATGCCCATTGGTTGTGTCCTATTCTGAGTGTTCATTGGTTGCATGCTTGCATTTCATGACAACCCCCACAACCCAAAAGATGTGCAGGGTAGGTGGGAGTGTCCACGCATAATTTAGAAAAATATAGTAGCAACTGTGTGTGCCATCTACAAGATGCATTGCGGGAACTCTTTTGCTGGGTTGAAATACTGGAACTCCCTGCCTAACAGCACTTTTGGTGTAGCTGCACTTCAGGGACTACAGCGGTTCAAGAAGATATCTTCTGACAGGCAACCTGGGAAGGGAAATAAATAAATATTGGCCAAGACAGTGACACCAACATCCCATAAATAAAACTCAGCAAGACTACTTAGGTAACACCTTCTAAATTCACAATAGAAAGACAAGGGCCACAGATACATGGGAACACCAGAAGGTTCCCCTTTAAGCCCCTCACCATCCTGACTTGAACATATATCAACGTTATTGGTTTTGAGCTGCTTAAGTAGCCACTTTAGGCCTCTTCCCACCATTGGCATTTTCCCACTGATTGGAGGTGCCCTCTGGAATGTGGGGAGATTATCAGCGGGCTTGGGGGAGGTTGCCTCCTGTTTGTGAAATCTCTGGTCCATGGAGGAGCCCTCCATTACAACTGTGCCCCCTATCCTCACCAACACCCTACCCCCTATCAGGTCCTGCCAGACTGTTCCCAGTACCCCCAGACCCCATTTCCTTAAATGTGAGGATGTATCTATCCATGATTAAGTCCTCTTCTTCCGCATGCAATCCCAGCAGTTGCCACTGCTCCCAGAGTAACTGCTGAGCTGTTAGCCCATTGATTGACTGAAAGCTCCTAGGAGCCACCCTAACTGGTGATGACTGCCCTGGTGGACCTGGGCATGCAGACTACCCTAACCCTACTCACTTACAAGCCCATTGTGATGACTAAAGGTTGTTGATGTTGCTAAGGAAATGATTTTGGAAGGTTGCCTCTAAGGAATCCTAGATTCTACACAATAAGTAGGAATTTGGGAATTGGTGCCATAATGATATTATCACTGGACTAATTATCCAGAGAGCCAGGGTAATACTCTGGAGATCTGGGTTCAAATCATACCATTGCAGGTGGTGCCATTTAAATTCAATAAAAATCTGGAAATGACAGTTGAACGTGAAACCATTGTTGATTGTCATAGCACAGCACCTGGTTCACCAATGTCCTATCGGGATTGAAATCTGTTGTCCTTACTTGGTCTGGCCTACATGTGAATCCAAACTGACCCTTAAATGCCCTCTGAAAAGGCCCAATAAGCCACTCAATTGCAACACACTGCAAAAATGTCCAAAAGGAATTGAACTGAATGGACCGCCCAGCATCGACTTTGACATTGAAAATGACAATGGCAAACTCAGCCCCATCAACCCTGCAGAATCCTCATTAACATCTAAGAGCGTTGTGCCAAAACTGTTGCACAGGCGAGTCAAGCAACAACCTGACATAGCCATACTCATGGAATTAAAATCAGCGGCTCGTTACTTTTTCTCTTCTTTGGCTGGTGAAAACTCAGTGGGCTGATTGGGCGATTTTTGCACTGTAACCTTTCTGTGGTTTGATGGACCTATGGGAATTACCCTGGACGTCCTCAACGTCGACTTGAAACCCCATGAAGTCTCATGGCACCAGTTCAAACATGGGCGAGGAAAACTCCTGTTGATTACTGTGTATTATTCCTCGCTACTCGGCTGATGAATCAGCACGTCACCATATTGAACAAAACTTTAAAAAAGCATTTTTTGCGATGACTAAAGGTTGTTGATGTTGCTCAGGAAATTAATTTTTTTAATTCATTTAAGGGATTTGGGCATCACTGGTTCAGCCAACATTTATTGCCCATCACTAGTTGCCCTTCAGAAGGTGGTGATGAGTTGCCTTCTTGAACTACTGCAGTCCTTGAGGTGTAAGTGCATCACTGTGTTGTTAGGGAGGGTGCTCCAGGATGATGTCCCAGCGACAATGAAGGAACGGCGATATATTTTCAAGTCAGAATGGTGGGTGACTTGGAGAGGAACGTCCAGGTGGTGGGGTTGCCAGGTATCTGCCATCCTTATCCTTCTGGATGGGAGTGATTGTGGGTTTGGAAGGTGCTGCCTAAGGAACCTTGGTGAGTTACTGCAGTGCATCTTGTAGATGATACATTCGGCTGCCACTGTTCGTCGGTGGTGAAGGGTTTGAATGATTGTGGAAGGGGGAGCAATCAGGCGTGCTGCTTTGATCTGGATGGTATTGAGCTTCTTGAGTGTTGTTGGAGCTGCATTCATCTTGGCAAGTAGAGAGTATTCCATTACACTCCTGACTTGTGCCTTGTAGATGGTGGACAGGCTTGAGGATGCAGACTTTATTTTGTGTGAGGGACCTCAATGCCCATCACTAAGAGTGTCTTGGTAGCACCACCACAGATCGAGCTGGTTGAGTCCTAAAGGACATAGCTGTCAGACAGATGGTGGAGGAATTACAAGGGAAACATACCTGACCTCATCCTCACCAACCTGCCTGCTGCAGATGCAACTGTCTATGACAGTGTCAGTAGGAATGACCATTGTACAGTCACTGTGGAGACCAAGTCATGTCTTCACATTGAAGATATCCTCCTTTGTATTGCATAGCATGCCCACCGTGCTAAATGGGATATATATCGAACAAATCTCGCAACTCAAGATTGGGCATCCATGAGGTGCTGTGGGAAATCAGCAGCTGTAGAATTGTACTCAGCCACAATCTGTAAACTGATGCCCTGGCATATCCTGGCATACCCTGGCATGTCCGGGCAGCAGGGTAGCATGGTGGTTAGCATAAATGCTTCACAGCTCCAGGGTCCCAGGTTCGATTCCCGGCTGGGTCACTGTCTGTGTGGAGTCTGCACGTCCTCCCCCTGTGTGCGTGGGTTTCCTCCGGGTGCTCCGGTTTCCTCCCACAGTCCAAAGATGTGCGGGTTAGGTGGATTGGCCAGGCTAAATTGCCCGTAGTGTCCTAATAAAAGTAAGGTTAAGGGGGGGGGTTGTTGGGTTACGGGTATAGGGTGGATACGTGGGTTTGAGTGGGGTGATCATGGCTCGGCACAACATTGAGGGCCGAAGGGCCTGTTCTGTGCTGTACTGTTCTATGTTCTATGTTCTATCACTGTCAATAAGCCAGGGGATCAAAACTGGTACAATCAAGAATGCAGGAGGGTTTGCCAGATGCAGTATCAGGTACTTCTAAAAATGAGGTATCAACCTGGTGAAGTTCCAGCACAGGACTGCTTATGTGCCAAATAGCATAAGGTGCAAGCAATAAACAAAGCTCAGCCATTCCACAACCAGCAGATTAGTACTGAGGAAATCTCCCATTGTTGGAGGTGATGCCTGAGATCAACCATGGCTTAATGGGCAGTGCTTATGGCCTCTGAATCAAATGATTGTCAAGTCCCAGTAAGCACAACATCTCCGCTGACAATGTAGTGTAGGAGTGCTATTGGCCATGCTTTCTTCCGAATGAGTTGATTAATGTGAGCTCCTGTCTGTCATCTCAGGCAATTTTAAAGGATCTCAATCTGCCTTTGGCCATCCCAGTCTGAAAACGTCTGATCTCGGAAGCTAAGCTGACTCAAGCCTGGTTACTACTTGGATAGGAGACCTCCTGGGAATGCCAGGTGCAGCAGGTTTTGGGTTCCTCCTGAGGCTGAGTAGTATAGGTCATGGAACTGGTAAAGCACAAACCTAGAGCAATGCTCTGGGTCTCAGGTTCGAATTGTGCCACTGCAGATACTTGAATTTGAATTTTAAAATTAATTTATGTTCTGTCATAACTGCATCAATAATCATCAAATCGACTATAACAGGACTGCAATACACGTCAACTCCTTCTTGCCAAAGTCATCAAAATTAACATTTACATTGAAACACATTCACTCGCAATGCTTGATTTAGTGATATTTCCGATAACACAATTTATATAATCACAAGAGAATTACAGTGTACCTGTCGTAGCATTTTAAGTCAACATAGGCACAGGGTAGCTTAAATGTATTACAAGTTTACAACTTTGGTTGGGTTTTGCTCAATAATAATATCATGGTCTCTTACATTTCAACATTCTTAATCATTATTTCCTACATAAAAAAGGATTGACTTATGTTTAACAAGTGCATTTTAAATCTATGTTGACTTGTTTAGAAAAGAAAGGCCAAAGGGAATATATGAACAAAAACCAAGTGGACTGGATTTTGAAATCTCTACTGATGCGATGATGAGCATCAATTGTTTCATTTCAGACAATTACTGAGGTTGGGCCCATCATCTTGACAATAACAGGAGTTGCCCCCATTAATCTGACACCCAAGAGGGTTTGGAAGATTGATTGAAAGGTTTATGACTGAATTACAATGAAGGGGATGCCATCGTCCTGACCCAGTCCTCGGTTGAGAAGAGATCGTCCAGAATTCTTGGCCATTCGTTGGCGGCGAGATTCGCTGGTCCCACTGGCAGCGCTATCCCCATCCACGGCTTTCCTGGAGGCTTCAATGGGATATCCCATTGACAAGGGGCTTGGATAGAGAATCCCAGGGGTAGCTGTCAGCTGACATCATGGATCATGAGAGCTTTTTGTTATCCTAAGATATGATCTGAACACAAGCCCTTCCATGAACCAGAGCCATAAACTGCGAAGGAAACACTTTCTTTGCCGGGACTGTCCTGGAAGTTTGGAGGTTCAAAATCTCAGGGAAATACCACTTGTATCTTACATTATTGAGTCCCTTATACTTGAATTGAAGACAAAACAAAGAAGCTATAAATGCAAGCTATTTCTTTGCATTCATGGTCATTGATGACAAGGAACCAAAATATTTTAACATCATATGAGGGATAAGGTCAATGAGGGGTAAATATGATTAGTGGTATCCATATTTAGACACTTGATTTGTGTCTTTTTTAAATTTAGAGTGTCCAATTCATTTTTTCCAATTAAGTGGCAATTTAGCGTGGCCAATCCACCTACCCTGCACATCTTTGGGTTGTGGGGGAGAAACCCATGCAAACACGGGGAGAATGTGCAAACTCCACATAGATAGTGACCCAGAGCTGGGATCGAACCTGGGACCTCGGCGTCATGAGGCAGCAGTGCTATCCACTGCGCCACTGTGTTGCCCTTCACGCTTGACTCTTCTTATCTTCCCTGATCTGTTATAGTCAACACACATCTTTGCGCACTGTCTGGCTTTATTGGAGATACTTGAGTCGACACTCAAAGTCCTGGCTACCTCATTCCTTCCCTCTCACTAGCTCTTATTGTTGTCTAGAGGTGGTCAATGTTGCATTCTCTCCATCAGCACTTCCACTGTTTTACTTACATCACTGACTTTCTGTAAACTCCGCCAAATCTTTTTCTGCTTCAGCAAAATGGGAATGATGATGCCTGCCCTTTTCATAGATTATCATAGAATTTACAGTGCAGAAGGAGGCCATTCAGCCCATCGAGTCTGCACCGGCTCTTGGAAAGAGCACCCTACCCAAGGTCAACACCTCCACCCTATCCCCATAACCCAGTAGCCCCACCCAACACCAAGGGCAATTATGGACACTAAGGGAAATTTATAATGGCCAATCCAGCTAACCTCCGCATCTTTGGAGTGTGGGAGGAAACCGGAGTACCCGTAGGAAACCCACGTAGACACGGGGAGGATGTGCAGAGTCCGCACAGACAGTGACCCAAGCCGGAATCGAACCTGGGACCCTGGAGCTGTGAAGCAATTGTGCTAGCCACAATGCTACCGTGCTGCCCCCTTTTGGGCATTGCAGACTGTTAAGTGCCATGGCTGCATATTATCTCTTCAAGTGCCTACCTTTCTGAGTACTTGATGTTTCTGGTGTAGGTTTTACTGACTGGATTTACTTTGACAAGATGCTGGTGGACAGTCGGAGACAGTGGAGCCATATCCAAGCATGATCCACCATTCTCCGAGGATAAAGAAAGAAGAACATTTGGAAGGAACAAAGCTAAAAGGGAAGACTGGCTTGATCTTGGACATTGTAAGATCATTTCATGATTTAAACAAAATGAGATAACCTTCGGGAAAATAGAATAATAATTTTTTTAAATTACTTCATCAGAGTTACAAAACCAGACCTTAGAGTGTGGACAGGGGTAAACCCCTAATCCAGCTCCTTGCCTGCTCCAACAACCAATTCAAATTGAATCCAATTCATGGTCCCCACAAGAGAGTCATGCCAGATCCAGGCATTACACCTGACCTCACGCTCATCTCTGCCAAAAGGCCGAGAAGCGATGGGAAAATAGAAATATAATTGTTGGGATTTTGGTGACCTTAAGTGAAAGCTAAACAAGGAAAGAATCAGCAGGCAGATCAGCACACTTGTTAAAAACTGAAGCAAAGGGCAAGCCGCATTTGAACTGGTATTTATTCATGAGTTTGAGATGGTAGCCCAGTTATAGTTTGGGAAACACTTAAGCAAAAATAGTGTGAGACGATTTGATATTTTGTCATGAACAGTGGAAAGAGGTATTGGAATTAATATAACCTTTAAGACTTAAAATGGGAAGAGAAAAAAAACATATAAGGGAAAATGTCAAACAAAGGTGAACTGCTTTTATGGATATATTGGAGAAGAATAAATATATACAACACAGAAGTGTAAATGTAATATCAATCCCCAAACAAATAAATGAAAAGTATCATTCAGGAAAAATGAAAAATATTCTAAAAGATATATTGAAGGGGGAAATAATTGAACAATAATTTAAGATACTTAGAAACAGAACTTGCATCCTTTGTAAGGTTGTACCCTGGAAGTAACCCCAAAGATGCTCATGGGGAGCCCTCAGACGTCCCCATGCACTGACAATGTGGGAATTGCCCAGGAAGTTTAGATTTCCAAATGGCAATTACCTCTGCATCCGGAGTACTCCCAACTCTGAGTTAATGTCAGAGACTTTGGATAGTTCCACCTTACATAGCGGAATAGTTACCCAGGAAATGTTAGAAGTATTAAAACCAGTTCTAACTCCAGGATAACTATACCACTGATCGCATGACTCCCCACTGCCCCCCCCCCCCAGCTGACCCCCTCTGACTAGCCCCCTCCCCATCCAACCACCTCTCTACATCCCTGACCAACATCTCGCCCAACTACGCCATCCAGCCGAATACCTTGCACTGAACAAGCCTCTGCCAGACTAACACCCTCAAACCCCTGAGTGCAACCCAACCCCTGATAACACGTCTCTCTCTCTCTCTCTCTCCCCCCCCACCCCCAACTATCCAGTGCTGGTTAGCACTGTTGCCCACGGTGCAAAGGATCCGGGTTCGATCCCGGACCGGGTCACTGACTGGATGGAGTTTGCACATTCTCCCCGTGTTTTAAGTTTTAAGTTTTAACGCCGTGCGGAAAGATCGATTCATTCCGGGAGTGATAATATAAGAAATAGGGATTTGTTATTTTATAAATAAATGTTATTCAAATGAAAGAAAAGAAAACAGTGTTTAAACATTTACTTAAACTCATTCCGGGAGTGATAACATAAGAAATAAGGATTGGTTATTTTATAAACAAACGTTATTAAATGGAAGAAAATAAAACAATATTTAAACATTTACTTCCGCTCTAGCACTAACAAATTAAATGCAGTCTCTTAATCTTAATACACCATTTCTCATTAACCAACACCGTACATGAACCTGCAGCTCTTGTTCCACTATTACAGACAAGCAAAGGCAATATTTGCATTTATGAAGCAATGTTCCTTCTGGGAGGGACATTCATTCTGAACGCTTTTCCAAAGCCAGCCTCGGTGGTGACTTTCATGATCTCTCTGCTCGATTTTCCACAGCCTTCACTCTGTGACTGTTCAAATCAGCTTTTCCTCTCTCTCTCTCTCTCTCTCTAAGTGCCACCCAGTCCTCAAACAAAGGTTCTCCCCTGAGGTGGCCAGACATGAATCTATCATCGCTATGTTGGTTGATTGCCCACTCCCGTTTATAAAAAGAACAGAGCTATGCCACGTAGATGTAAATAACTTTCCATTTATGGACAAATATGTCCTGTGATGGGCTGGTGGCTTGGTCAATCAAGGGTGCCCTGAATGACAGTGGATTTTGAGTGGAGCATCCTGGCTGAACCGGGACATTCTATGCATTCCCTCTAATGAGGTTAAGTCTGAATGGGGCAAGGTAACTCAGGCCCTTGGGTATCCCTCTGACTGCTATCTGTATTTTCCTTCAGTCTGTTTGACCCCTAAATCACCTGCTACATCTTGGACCCCAATTCTGGACCCAAATTCCTAATATCTGCTATCATGACATCATACCTATAGAAGCTTTTACAGTCAGTTTTTATGTCCCCGCAAGCTTCCTCTCATTCTCTATTGTCCCCTTCTTAATCCCTTTGTCCTCCTTTGCTAAATTCTAAACTACTGCCAGTCCCAAGGTCTGCTGTTTTTTTTTCTGGCCAATTAATAGGCCTCTTCCTTGGATCTAATACAATCTATAATTTTCCCTTGCAAGTCATGGTATGGCCACCTTTCCCATTTTCTGTCTGCACTGGACAGGAATTCACAGTTGTTTCAGTTCACCCATGCACTCTTTGAATATTTGCCATTGCCTATCTCTTTAAGGGTCATCCCTTTTAGTAACATTCCTCAATTCATCTTAGCCAACTCACACCTCATACCATTGTAGTTTCCTTTATTTAGATTCAGATTCCTAGTCTCAGAATCAACTTTGTCACTCTCCATCTTGATGAACACATCTATCATATTATGGTTGTTCATCCCCAAGGGGCCTCACACAACTAGATTGCCAATTATTCCTTCCTCATTACACAATACCCAGTTTAGGATGGCATATTCTCTACTTGGTTCCTCAATGTAGTATTCCAGTAAGTCATGCTATAGACACTCCAGGAGTTCCTTCTCTACGGTATTGTTTCTAATTTGCTTTGCCCAATCGATATGCGATTAAAGATTAAAGTTAAATTCTGACTCTGCCAAATTAAGTTCACCACTGTCAAAAATTTAGAACATTCAGTTCTAAAACTGTATGTCTGTGATGTGCACCTGGCGAACTTCACTTCTTCCATGACATTGAGGCCAGTAGACGCTGATCTCGTCTTCTCCAGGACCGCTCATAATCTCAGTCCTACTGGATACTGCTAACACAAACTGCATGGAGGCTGGAAGTGGGGGTATGGTGGAAGGGTGTAGCGGAGGCTGAATGTGGGAGGCAGGCAAAGTGGGGAAGGGAAAGAGGCTATCCCTGTTCCCTTTAAATATGGCAACTGGACATAGAGCCCATGAGGTCATGGCCGGGAGGCTAACTTCCTGACCGCCCCTGCCATGATATTCACAGTACTCCACACAGGTGCATCAGTAATGATATTATCAGTGCAAGACCATGCATGTTCCTTCCATCCCGCCTGTGCAACCCACTCGCACACCTGCACCCACCACTGAACAGACTTCAGAGAGGATGGTTCCGCCCATTATATTCATCATGTCACTGAGGCACAGAAGCCAGATTAAATCTTCCCTCACTTTGATTCTCATTTTGGTTGCAATAATCATTAATGATTGCGATAATTTGCAACTTTTACTTTCTGGGATAGAAGCGATGATAGCTTTAAATTTCACTGCTGAACTACCGAGGAAGTTACCAGTAATGCTCCTGACTTATTTTATTACTCACCTTCTTATCCTATCTGCTATAGATACTGCATCATGGCAGATTATGGCATTATAATCCACTGATTCAAAATAGACAAAGCAAGATAAAGACAGTGAAATCTTTTTGTACAAATTTGGGAAGGGCATTGATAAGTGATACGAGTGTGGAATTGATCCAGCATATGAATTTGATAAAGGAGAGCACTGCTCACCAGAACTCCCCGTTGCAGCAAAAGATCATTTAAAAATGGCGTCCTGATCTCCGAGGCCCCCAATAGAATCCCCGACCTCCCTCCCAGCAGCCCAAATGCAACACGGGAGGGTTCCCCCCCCACCCCCAACCGATGCCAAGTGCCACCTGGGCATCTTGGCAGTGCTCGGCTGGCACCCAGGTGGCACTGCCAGGCTGACAGTTTCAGGGTACACAGGTGGCATCAGATGTGCCAGGGCACCACCCTGCCCAAAGGGCTTGTACCTGGGGGCCTCTGATCACTTGGAGACCCCCAATGATCCCTGTTTGTGGGGACCAGTACCAAACGGCACTGTAGAGTAATGACCACTTCAGGGCCTCATCCTGCTGCTACTGGTAGTGACTCAGTGGTAGGCAGGCTTGTTTTCATTCAGTATACACAACAGGTAAAACCATGCAGCCAGCTTGTCACCTCTGGGGTGTTGTGGGGAGGAGGGTTGGAATGAAACAGTGTGAAGGTTTTCTCGATCAAAGGCAAGAAAGTGCCTGATCAAGTGGCTTGAAATTGGGAAACTGCGGCTGACCGAGACCCACACCCCTGCCCATGCTGCTGAACCCCTGACACCCCTCTCCCATGACCCCAACACTGCAAAATCCCCACCCCCAACTTAACTTACATGTGCCTTGGGTCACCCTTTGATCCAGGGACTCCAATGGGCACTTTTCCTACCCAGCCATTGCTTCACTTTGTTGCTGCTGAGCACAAGAGATCCAGGCCTCAACTGGCAGCTCTCAGTCGATGAGACTTCCACCCCCGAGGTCTTGATTGCAGAGCTGGCCTCAGCACTGCCTGATTGGCTTGTGGCTTGGCGGGCCTTTTCAAAAAAGGGCAGCGATGGTCTCACTATCTCTCCTCCAGTAGCTGAGACCCCCCTCTTCCCTGATGCCTCAACAAGATTCCACCTGATAACTGTAAAAGTGCACATCATGGTGGTCCAGAAGTAGCAATAAATTAATATGAACACTGAATGGGATTATAACATTATTTAGCATAATTTTACCTCCTCATACATTTGGATTTTGTGCAATATTGTGGACTATGTTTGCACTATGTTTAATTTGTGTTTTGACTTCTTTTTTTTTTGTACAATGTCACTTTCTCTATATGCCTAAAATACCTCAATAAAATTGTTTTTAAAAAGAAATAAATATAGAAACAAAGGAAATATGAGTAGAAGTAGGCCATTCAGTCCCTCGAGCCTGCTTCACCATTCAACTAGATCATGGCTGATCTTCTCCCTCAATGCCTATCCCTTGATATCTTAAAAACTAGAAATCTGTCAAACTCTGCCTTGAACATAGTCAATTAAGGACGGGCAGTAAACGAAGGCCCAGCCAACGGCGCCACGCGCCATGAAAGAATGAAAAAACTTTTTTTTACAAGATTGTGATAAAACAATTTTAGGAACTTCATTAAAAGAGGCTATGCTTTGAAAGAAAACAAATGTTCTTCTGGAAGAAAATGAGTTAGTGAATCGTAACATGTTCTAAAATTGGTAATGGGAAAACAGCTTGAAGACTTTGTAAAATGTGACTCATTCAAAGAATAGTTTGCCACCATTGGTTTTAGAAGTAATAGGCCACATTCAGTTAATTCTGGAACTCTTTAAGAAAGTAAATAAGTGAACGAGTTATGAATAACAACTAAATGCTAATTTACTTGGATTTTCAGAAGTGGCACAACAGAACTCTCACATTAAAATAGGTCAGGATCATGAGAAAAACTTAGCATAATGATTAACACCCACTGGCAAAGGTGAGAAAGTAACAAGGTTTTGGTGTTGCCTGAGTCATGCTGAGCAATCATGTTGATGAATGGAATAGCAACTATTCCAGGCGTGAATTTTCAGTGTTAAACACTCACTGCCAGTGCACATTTAGAAAAGCAGCCACTGCTTGGTCCCAACAATGTGATTCAATAATCATACATGATAACCTGCTGCATCAATGTTTCATTTTCAATTTCCCCACATTCTCTTTCTGTATGTTACTGGCTTAAGAATATTAACAAAAATGAAATGGGTCTGAAGGTAATAAGTGCTCTTTCGTGATATGTATTCAATTCCGACCTTGGGTGACTATGCGGAGTTTGCACTTTCTCCCGTGTCTGCATGGGTTTCCTGCGGGTGCTCCGGTTTCCTCCCACAGCCCAAAGATGTGCAGGTTAAGTAGACTGGCCGTGCTAAATTTCCCCATGATGTCAAAGGTAAGGTCAAATGTCAAATGGAGGAGTGGGCCAAGGTAGGGTTCTCTTTCAGAGGGTCGGTGCCAACTTTTAAAAAAAAAATTTAGATTAGCCAATTATTTTTTCCAATTAAGGGGCAATTTAGCGTGGCCAATCCACCTACTCTGCACATTTTTGGGTTGTGGGGGCGAAACCCACGCAGACACGGGGAGAACGTGCAAACTCCACACGGACAGTGACCCAGAGCCGGGATCGAACCTGGGACCTCAGCGCCGTGAGGCGGTTGTGCTAACCACTAGGCCACCGTGCTGCCCGGGTCGGTGCCAACTTGATGCCAAATGGCATCCTTCTGCACAACAGGGATTATTTGATTCCATGATAGTAATAAGCTGGACTTGGTATACAGGGCATGGTTTCAAAGTTTGCAGATGACACAAAACTCAAAAAGGCCAAGAAGAGTGAGAATAGTAACATTTCAGGAGGATACAAGCATAATGGTACAATCAGCCGACACATGGGAGGGGCAATGTAACGAACAGACGTATAAGGTGATGCTTATTGAAAGAAAGAATGCAGAGCCAATAATAACCAAACGGTGTCGTAACAGAGATAGGCAGAGACTTGCACAAATCTTTGAAGGGAGAAGGATATGCTAAGGAGGTTGTTTTAAAAAAAACCAGATGGTATTGTGGCTTTGTAAACAGCAGCACAGATTACGAAAGCAAAATGGTAATGCAAACCTTTCTATACCACTGGTTAGGGTATCATTCAGCTATTGTCTCCAGTTCAAACATTACACTTCATGGTAGATTGGAGGCCTTGAGGAAGGCGCTGAGGAGATTTACTTGAACGGTACAATTAGGATGTGGAGAAAGCAGAGAAGCTGGAGTCGTTCTCCTCAGAATTATTCAGAATTATAAATGATAAAGTAAAAGGGAAACAGTCTCCAGTGACAGACGTTTGCTCAGTAGAGGATACAGATTTAAGCTAGTTCGCGAAAGAAATTAGAGATGTGATGCAGAGATACTTTTCACATAACTGATTATTGTGATCTGGACTGCACACTCCCTTTCTAGATTAGAGGCAGCAGATTCAGTAATAACTTCCAACAGGGAGTTGGATAAAAACCTGAATGAGAACCGGCACAATGGTTATCACTGCCTTCTCATGGCACCAAGAGCCCAGGTTCGATCCCGGCCCCGGATCACTATAGATGAATATTCTCCCCGTATCTGCGTGGATCTCACCCCCACAACCCAAAAAGATGTGTAGGGTAGGTGAATTGATCACACTAAATTGACGCTTAACTGGAAAAATAGAATTGGGTACTCAAAATTTAAAAAACAAATGAAGTAGAAGAAATTGCAGGGCTCTGGGAAGAGGGCTGAACATGGGGCTAATTGACTAGCTTTCAAAGAGTACAGACATAATTTCAAAATAAATAAATTTAGAGTACCCAATTCATTTTTTTTTCAATTAAGGGGAAATTTAGCATGGCCAACCCACCTACCCTGCACATCCTTGCGTTGTGGGGTCATGCAAGCTCAGTAAGTTTGTGCAAACTCCACACGGCCAGTGACCCGGGGCCGGAATCGAACCCGGGTCTTCAATTGAATCTGTGTCCTCGGCGCCGTGAGGCATCAGTGCTAACCACTACGCCACCATGCCGCCCTGAATACAGACATAACTGATTGAGTTGTCTTCCTCTGTCCTTTATTATTCTATGTAATGTTAGAACACAAAAGATCAAATACGCAGTGTCACACAATCATTTCTGCTTCTGGGCCAGGAAAAAAGAACATCTTCAGTGGAATGCAATTTTTCAGGATTGAAAAATATTGATTTTAATGTTTGGTGCCCTGGAGTTGCCAATTGATTGTCCTTTTAGACAATTTGTGCTTATTGCCTCTTAGAAATTTTCCCCATGGGTATTCACATTCCTGGGTTATTTGGAATCGTTTATAGAGGTTACTGTTTAAAAAGGGGTTGCCTATTTAAGACTGAGATGAGCAGAATTTCTGTGTCTCAGAGGGTTATGAGTTTTTGGAACTCCCATTCTCAAAAGAGGCAGTCTTTGAATATTTTTAAAGCATGGGTAAATTATTGATGAGCAAGGAGGGGAAGGTTATAGGGGGCAACACGGAATGTGGATTTGAGGTTAAAAGCTGATTAGCCGTTATCTTATAGAATAGTGGAGTGCCCCAGTGGCCTGCTAATTCATACATTTGCATATCAATTTCTTACAGTAGATTGCAGATTTACAGGATCAGGTGTCGATCCATTCTCCTAAGGGCAAAACTTAACTTCAGCCAGGGTGAAAAATGAACAGTAGAAAATCGTTACACATCCCATCCAATTTTCCTTTTCAGTCAATGGAAAGGAAACTTAGGCGGGCCGTATAATGGGTGATCAATTTGACTCTCTGGGAGTTACTTTCTCACATCCATTATATAACCGAAACTCAGCAACTCATATGTAGCATGAGGTCATTACTAAATGTACAATCAAATTATATGCCATTGGAGTACATGATCCACCAAATATTCTATTTTGTGCACCGCTGTTTCCGAATTCTACTTGGAAGGTCCCTCAGGAATATCATAGAACATAGAAAAATACAGCACAGAACAGGCTCTTCGGCCCACGATGTTGTGCCCACGATGTTGTGCCGAACTTTTGTCCTAGATTAAGAACAAATTAATCTATACCCCATCATTCTATCGTAATCCATGTACCTATCCAATAGTCGCTTGAAGGTCGCTAATGATTCCGACTCAACTACTTTCACAGGCAGTGCATTCCATGCCCCCACTACTCTCTGGGTAAAGAACCTACCTCTGACATCCCCCCTATATATTCCACCAATCACCTTAAATTTATGTCCCCTTGTAATGGTTTGTTCCACCCGGGGAAAAGTCTCTGACTGTCTACTCTATCTATTCCTCTGATCATCTTATAAACCTCCATCAAGTCGCCCCTCATCCTTCTCTGTTCTAATGAAAAAAGGCTTAGAACCCTCAACCTTTCCTTGTAAGACTCTCCATTCTCCATACTCTCCATTCCAGGCAACATCTTGGGATCTCCTTTGCACCTTTTCCAAAGCTTCCACATCCTTCCTAAAATGAGGTGTCCAGAACTGCACACAGTACTTCAAATGTGACCATACCAAGATTTTGTACAGCTGCATCATCACCTCACGGTTCTTAAATTCAATCCCCCAGCTAATGAATGCTAGCACACCATTTGTTTTGACAGGGGAGGGTGTTTATGCTTTTCCATTCTAACTATATGCAGAGTTTTGCCTTGCAAATGTTAAAATTACAATGGATGGAAAATGTTTCAGTTTCTGATGAATGGAGTTAAATGGTCAAATGTTGCTTTGACAGGGCGTCTAACTGCATCTGTCATTAGTTAGACTTGCCCCCTGTTTCTGTTTGTGAATTTTATTTGCGTAGTGAGTTACCAGAAGTGTTGGCTGATAACTTTGCAGTAAAATAAACCAGGCATCAATGAGCTGAGTGAACAGGGCAGATAATTGTGTGCCGCCTTAATCAATCAGACTGAAGGATTGTGAAACTAACAGTGCAAGGACTGGAAAGGATTTGATTGGGTGAATTTAATGTCAAGCTACAGAGAGAAAGGTTGCTTTAAGAAAAGTGAAAGACGAGATGGGAAAACTGAAAACAACTTTTTCAAAATAATGACATTTTCATCATCTCTAACAACAAACCTGAAAGAACAGCACTCCATACTCCAAGTGTTCATTTTCAACGTGGTGCAGTCATTTAGATATTCTCAGAGTAACTATTGGTGTAAAACTATTCTCAGTTTTCAAAGCGTACTTAAAGATTTGAAAGGACAGGATTTAACTTTCAATGACGGTTTAGTCGGAATCCACCAGACAAAAAAAGTAACTTCATGCCGTTCAGTGTATTTCAATGGTGAGCAAGGCACTGATCTGTAACTTCTTGGCCCCCCAACATCAGATTTTGGGATTACTTCAAAGATGCGTTGGGGAATCCATCTCGGTGGTTCTCAGTTAAGAGTTTACGATGCAGTTGTCCAGGAGGTCTAGCTTCCCTCGGACATTTTTGTTGTGCTGGGAACCATTGACAAAATGATTTAAATCGCTAACTTTGGATGGTTTTGCCAGTTTTACACCAATAGTTACTCTGACAGAGTTAAAAGAAATAAAACCGCTTCTAACTTCAGCGTAACTATTTTAAATACCCAGACTGAGCAGACACAGGACAACCCCCACACTGCAGACTTTTACTTAATCCCCAGGGTATTACCAACCTCCCCACCCTACACCCCCCATGGGATTTCCACCTTCCCCCTCAGAACTGCAGACCTGAATCTAAGTCCCCCATCAACCGCTCCATCTCGACCAGAATCATGTTGACTCAATTGGTTCACCTCCTGATGCAGACACACATCACCCCCCCCCCCCCCCCCCCCCGCCGAGCAGACACAACCCTGGGAAATCTAGAATGACAGGTCAGAAAGTAAGAAAAAAGTCAACAGGATAACTAAAGTAAAGGATTAATATTACTTTTTGTGATGTTTAAGAGCACAGTGCATTTAAATGATCTTTACACTTCTCTAAATGCAGACACACATCCATTTACTTTAAATTGCTTAAAACCTTTGTGAGATTGGCAGATGAAGGAATGTCTTTGGAATGTATTTAGACTTTATCCACTCACATCAGTGTGATGTTCCTTGTTGAGTTTCTCAGGATGGATTAAAGTTGTAGTGTGGCCAAACAACATCAAGCTATGTTATCAAACAAAACTAGTTTATTTACACTACACAAATTATGATTGAAACAGGTTACAAGGTATTAACTAATAAATAAGACTATACTTTATCTATGCAACAAACTCTATACTAATGATCTATCTTACCTCACACCTACTCTAAGCTTCTCCTTTCTCCTTCTTACACCTTCTCCCAGAATTCGAAGAGGCATTCCCTTTTTTGGTCTGCTCCCCAGTTCCCTCTGGTGGTAGAATGTGGTATCACATTAACTCTTAATGTGTCAGACATTACACATAATGTCACAATCAACAGCAGTAACTTCCAGATGTAACGCGAAAACCATGAAAAGATGTTTGAATATTTAGTAATGGTTGGCCAAAATGACGAGAAGCAATGATCATTGGGAAATAATGTGATATGAAATACACACATGTGCTGGTTGGGCTGAAAGTTAAACGATCAAATCTATAGGTCAGGAACTCTGATTTAAGTTTGTTCAATTTAGGCTCGAGGATCCCCTTCTTTTCTTATTAATAATAATCATCTTTATTATTGTCACAAGGAGGCTTACATTAACACTGCAATGAAGTTACTGTGAAAATTCCCTAGTCGCCACACTCCGGCACCTGTTCAGGTACACTGAGGGAGAATTCAGAATGCCCAAATTACCTAACAGCCTTCTTTCGGGACTTGTGGGAAGAAACCGGAGCACCCTGAGGAAACCCATGAAAATACAGGGGGAACTTGCAGACCCCATACAGACAGTGACCCAAGCCGGGAATCGAACCGGGGACCCTGGAGCTTTGAAGCAACAGTGCTAACCATTGTACTACCATGCCAACTCTAGGTGAGTTGACGCTTTAGGAGGACCAGGGTGGGTCAGGTGGGTCAAGAAATCGGAGCATTGTTTCAAAATGATGTCCCGTTCTCCTTCTGCAATGAGGAGTTTTGGCGAGCGGAGCTCCTCAGTGCAAGAAACAGGTCTCCTGGTGCAGAATAAAAAGTCCAAGCTACTAAACTAGTGGCTTCCAGATGCAGCAAAAGTTTAAGTCCACAGGTTTCATCTCTTGGGATAAGTTTGCTAATAAAGGAAAAAAGTCTGAATGACATTTTGCACGGACATACATTTTTACATATACTACACGATTATCTGCACTGTTCAAACATTTCATGCTTGATTCACCAGCCTGTCTCTAACAGGCCTTGTGAGGGAGAGAGTATGGAGAACAGAGGCTGTGCTAAAAGGTTAGGGGGAAATATGTGATCAGAGTGAGAAATCTTGTGCTGAAGACTAGGAAGGAGTTCGGAGATGAAGGATGCAATCCATTGTTATTCCATCGATCATGATGTGGCAGGATGTCAAAAAGTAATAGCTTTTTTCATTATTAGTGACCTTAAATATAGCTTGAAAATTATAGAAACCATTAAGGATGTCCTATAACTGCTGTAATTAAATGAATACCAACTCTGATTTATTTTGTAAGAGCCCTTCCTGTGGATTCCCTGAGTTCCGTTTTCTTTTTGGTCCATGGATCGCGAATAGAGACGTACCTTAAAGCTGAGCAGAGGAAATAAAGAACTCGGGGTGTCAAAATAGGACACTGTTGTTATAAAGTTTTGTATTTTTGGCAGAAGAACCTAGACTTTATGGCACCCAAGTGATTGGGTGGGTTAATTTCAATTGGTTGGCTGGTGGCCAATGGATTGGCCAGAGACAGTATTCTGCCCTGCAACTGATAGTGGTAGGTTCAGGTCAGGTGGAGTTTTCCAGAGAGAATCCAGGCGAAGCCACTGGACACTCAAGGTGGCTTTGTTGCCGACTGTCTGAAGGCAGAAACTTCTAGATCCTGTAAATAGAAGCTGTCTCTCACACACTCTCTCTCTCTCTCTTTTTCTTCCACTATTTGGTAGCCTATACAGTTTACTGAATGTATAATAGCTCCTATTTGTTCCTCATTACTAACTAAATAGTTTAATTTTTTTCCAGTAGTGTGCTTTGATAATACAATCAACCTTTTGCAGTATTTTAGGGGAATATAAATTTCAGTGAAGATTTTGGGGAAAATGCTCCAAGTTTTCACAAAGTGTTTTCCAATGGGAATTCTACTGTTAATGTTGTACATGTTGAAGGCAGCGCTGGTATTAGGGAGAAGGAAGGCACTCATGATATTGGAGAATTATTACAAGAACCCCTTTTTATCACTGGGTCATTCAGTGGGTTTTGCCAAGTAAGTAAGTTCATTTCCAACGTATTGCTACATGTAGCAGATTATAAATGTTGCAAGGTATCTCAGTTCTTATGTTGGGATACTAAAGCTAGTCAGAGGATTGTGTGGGCTGTCAAAACGTGCAGAATCACAGGTTTCTCCAGAGCTGTTGGTGTAATTGGTTGCACTCCTATTCATATATGCTCACACTGACAACCATTACCATTTCATCAACCATCAAGCCAACTTGTGTGGCCACAAGGGAAGCTTCCTTCATGTTAATGATAGGTTTTCAGGGAGCTGCCAAGAACCTTTATCACAAGGTAGTCAAGTGTCCTTGCTCTCTGTCGGGATAACGCCAAGGGTTATGATGGCCACTTTGTGACAAGAGTTAAATCATCTGAGATTGTCTTGTAAATTCTCTGCACTTGATCAGCGGTGAAGCAGTGGACAGTTGAAATGAATTTCATTACCAACGCAGAATGAGGCTGTAGCCAACTATTGTCATATTGAAAAGATGGTTCAGATGCCTTGACTGCTGGACAGCTTTCTGGCAACATGCTTCAAGCACGGTGTCCAGGTTAATCACATCCTGATGTGTGTCTCCAGTTATTCTCTGTAAAATGTTCTTTATATCGACATCCCTGAAGAGGATGAAGTGCCAGAAGCTGCAAACATCAAAGCTAATCAGATAGTGCAAGATGACATTGCAGCATCAATCAGTAAGCAGTTCAGAAACTACTAAACCAAGTTATTATATTCAACTCTGACTGTCGCTGGCCTGACCCGAGAGTGCTTTATGCTGATTCTGGAAGACACCCCTTAGCACCAACCAACACCTCTCACCTTAATAAGTAAAAGGAAAATGTGAAGAAATAAAGCTCAAGCTCAAGCTTTGAACTTGTGCTCTGGAGCTGTAGGATGTGAATAAGCAGGTGTTCCCCCCACTCACCCCCATCCCCCCAAGGTGTTGAAGTCTCAGTTCAGTTTTCCTGTCAACTCTAATAGCATGCTGCAAAGTTAGAAGATATTAGTCTAATCCTATAAATGACCTTTTCAGGATCAAAACTGCACAGAAAATCACCTTGAGAACATTTACTTATCCTTCTGTAACATCTTTACATATATTGTACGTTGAGTAAACATCACCATCTTCTCAGTAGCTTGACAATGAGACACCAGCAAATAACCCTCGGCACTATACTCCAACTCAGGGAACATATTTTGACTTGAAAATACATTTTATTCTATTACGTTATAATAGTATACATTTTATGAGATTGATACTGTAAACCAACAGTGTACTCATACAGTAAGCCAATAGAAAGTAACAGTTTATTTGCAATACTTTATAAACTTTTCTTTCATTTTCCAAAGATCAAAACAAAGATGATTTTGCTGAATTCTTTTTTATTTGTATAAATTTAGAGTACCTAATTTTTGTTTTCCAATTAAGGGGGCAATTTAGCATGGCCAATCCACCTAACCTGCACATCTTTGGGTTTGTGGGGGTGAAACCCACACAGACACGGGGAGTATGTGTAAACTCTACATGGACAGTGACCCAGGGCCGGGATTTGAACCCGGGTCCCCAGCGCCGTAGTCCTAGTGCTAACCACTGCACAACCGTGCTGCCACGATTTTATTGAATTCACCACACAATTGGCTTGACACACGATTTCTTCTTTCTTTACTAAAAAACAATACAGAGTCACATTTGTTAAGCCTCTCCGATGGCTATTAACTGACCCTTTGACCATTGGCAGCCTTATACAAAATCTCCTAATAATAACCTGCTGATTATAGAGCTGTCTTGTCGATTTATTGACCCTGCCCCTCTGACACCCCAGACACAACTGCCAATGAAGACTCCTGTCACTGGATTCCTCTCAATTAGCTAATATGTTTGACACTGGATGGGATGACTTGGTTCATTGATCTGTACCACACGCTTTGAATTGCCTGTGATGGTTGCAACATCTCAGTCCAGTTATCTGAGACACTATTCAGCAAGTAAAGCCAATATTCTATTATTATTGGCATGCTAAGCTTTAGTTGACATAAACAATGAAGTGCTATTTTAATTGCCTTCAGAGTTTCAGATCTTAATATATATTCCTGACAGAAACAAGCAATAACAAAAATAACTTGTGTGGATACAGCACCTTTAATGTAACAAAATGTCCCAAGGTGTTTCACAGGAGCAAAATATGACAATACGCTGCATACGGTGATAATAGGATTCATAACAAAAAGCTTATCAAAGATGTAGGTATAAAGGAGCATTTTAAAGGGGAAAAGGAAAGGCACAGAGGTTTAGCGAGGGAATTTCAGAACTTAAAATCAAGCTATCAGATTCACAATTGCCAATGATATGGCAAGTAAAATTGGGCATATGCAAGAGACCAGATCTGAATCTCAGGTGATTGTAGAGCAGTACACATTTATGGTGATAGGAAGCAGCAAGGCCTTGGAGGAATTTGTAAAAAGGGTGAGAGTTTTAAAATGGAGGCAATTGTTTAATTGAGAGCCAATATGGGTCAGCAAGAATAGGTGAACATGACCCAGTTTAAATTAGAACATGGATGGCCTCAACTTTACTGAGGGTAGAATGTGGAAGGCCAATCAGGACTTTTGGACTTAGCCAAGGGTTTTAGTGGCGGATGTAGTGAGGTAGGAATGGATTTGGAAAATGCTGCAGATATGGAAATATGCAGTCTTAGTGATGGTGTGGATAATAATAATAATCTTTATTGTCACAAGTAGGCTTACATTAACACTGCAATGAAGTTACTGTGAAAACCCCTAGTCACCACATTACGGCGCCTTGGGTAGAATTCAGAATGTCCAAATTACGTAATAGCACATCTTTCGGGACTTGTGGGAGGAATCCAGAGCGCCTGGAGGAAACCCATGCAGATATGGGGTGAACGTGCAGACTCCACTGACAGTGGCCCAAGCCGGAAATCGAACCTGGGACCCTGGAGCTGTGAAGCCATAGTGCTAACCGCTATGCTACCGTGGATATGTGGTCAGTAGCTCATCTCGGGGTCAAATATGGCACCAAGTTTGGGAACGTGGTCCAGTGAAACAGTTGCTAAGTAGGACGAAGGAGTTGGTGTCTGTTTTATTTCTCTGTTGCCACAAAAAGAAAAGGTATGGAAGTGCCTACGCTCTGGATTCTTGTAAAATACAATGAGAGGTTTGTTAAGGGTGTTGCTCACACAATCAAGATGGTGACCTGCTCAAAGCCCACATAATGTCTGCTGATGTCACTACACGTCACGTGATACATGATCAGCAAGAATGTATTCCCAGAAACACAACATCTCTCCCTCTTTACTTCATTAATGCAACAACAATTAACATTTGTACAACAGATCCCCTGATACGTTATTTATGTACATATATAGAATTCAATAAGACAGTCTCTGTGGCGGATGTCTGTTCATTTTTGGTAGAATTCAGCATTCTGGAACTTGGCTACTTGCGAGCTCAGAAGGATTCTTATCCCTTTCTGTATGGTACATCTTGAGTAGTTATTGCAGTGTCTGTCACTATAGTCTAGACATTGAAAAGTCCTCAGAAACAGAATCTGAACTTGTCACTGTCTCTGGTCTCCATTTCAAAGTATAGCTCTCTAGATCGTCTAAAGATAGAACCTCTTGAGAGGTTTCTGCAAACTCACTGCATGCAGCAAGTAACTGATCAGCAGGACGTCACCAAACTCTTTCGTCATTCATCTGTAGGGTTTATGATATCGGACCTGTCCCCTTTGTGTCATATCTGGTAACTATTTCTCAATAGTGATGGAGCTCCTAGCTACCACGCTCTCTCCCATTGGTTGAATACTCACTTTTTAGAGATTTTCTCCATCCTGACATTTTGTGTTTGTTTTTGTAATTTGACAATCTCTGAAGTATCAGATGGAGTTATCAAATCAAACTATGTCCGTAGTTTCCTTTTGAACAGCAGCATTGACGGTAAACTTTGGTATCATACACAGTGTTCCCGTATGATATTCTAAATTTGTTTGCTCTTCTTGATAATATCCCCAGGTCCTTAAATACTTTAATAGAATGCTTTAATGATTGTACAAAATGTTTAACCAATCCATTCGTTGCTAGATGATATGGAGCTGATATATCCTGTTGCCTCTCAAGTAGTCCACAAACTCCTTCAAAGTACTCTGTGTACCATTATCACTGACAATCTGCTCCCGTGTTCCAAATCTTGCAAATATTTCATCCAGTTTTTCAATGGTCTGCTCAATCGCCATTGACTTCATTATTGCACCATCAGGCCATTTTGAGTGTGCATCCATAATCACTGTGAACATGTGTCCCTCCAGTGCACCAGCATTATCGCTGTGTAATCTTTGTCCTGGATGAGTCGGCCATTCCCACGGATGTACTGATTCTAATGGTGGAGTGTTCCTTAGTTTTACGCAAGATTGGCATTGCCCAACTTTCTGTACAATTTGAACATCTAATCCTGGCCACCAAAAATAACACCATGTCAATTGCTTTATTTCCACCACATCAGGATATCCCTCATGCAGTTGGTCAAGGACTTTGCAAGCACAGAAGAATAATAACATGGATTCCCCACAATAGAACTCCATTCTGTATTGTCAACTCAAGTCTTCGTGTGATGGAGGGCTTGAGGTCTGAATTTTTCCAGAAGTGTGATTTAGTGATAAGGGCCTCACTGCCACTACAACGTTTTTAGGGGAGCAAGTGGTTAAAGGTTCAGGCATGCGGGCAGGCTTCATTCAGGGGGAATGTGTCATCACCCCTCAGCCGGATTTCCAATGGTGCTATGTTGTTAATATAGTTATCTCAATGAACTCATGGATGGCAAGGGCCTTGTTCATAATTGAACGGACATACTTGATAGAGGTGAGGAGAGGAGTTTTGGTAGATAATCTCCTGGCAGGATCCACAGGGTCAGCAGTGGGAGGGGTGAATTGGGCAGGAAAGAGATTGGCAACTTTGGTCCCAAGTGGGGGTGTTGGGTGGAAAGGTCAGATTTGGATTGAGCAGGTGGGGTTGCTGCAGAGATGAGTGCCTCAGTGGGTATCTTAGAGGATAGAGGCAGGAGGGGAATCTGTGGGCCTCTCTAACAGTGAATCAAATGTTGAAAAGCAACAAGCGAGTAGGAAGATTGAGGAGCACTCAACATTTTCGGTAAGGATTTCAGAGAGCGGAAGATTATCTAAGAGGGGAGAAATGAAAGGTGTGGCAACAGTAGAGGGAGGTCCAGCAGAAATAAAGAGAAATATTTCCAACAAAATGGGAGAAAAATAGATGTGAAAAGGAGCAAAGTTCAGGTTCTGCAGTCAAAACGTGCAAGCTTGTACTGGGGCCAGCTGAAAACATTCAATAAAGAAACAGACAAAACTGCTTAGTGTTGTCCCAAAGGAATAATTGCTTCTAAAGTGAGCTATTCAAGAAGATTATTAATATAATATACTGAAAACAGCTGTTATTTCTTACTCCCCCAATAATATTTTGACCCAATGTATTCTTCAATGGATCGAACGTTCCACAAATAGCTCATACATTTCTATGGATCCTGAAGTAAAAAGAGCAAATACTGATAATGCTCAGAAAATCAGATTGAAATGGCAGTGTTAACATTTCAAATTAATAGTGAAATGCTTGTGGAACCTGATCTCCACAATCCAGAATTCTACTCTCCTCTTAACGTTTCCAGCATTCCCTTTTGATTATGCATAACTGACTTTTCTATTTCTTCCATTTTTCGTTGCAATTTGATTTCTGACATCTTTGGAAAAAAACATTCATATCGCAACGTTCTCAAGATATTCCACAATCCTTCACATTTTGCTTTTGAACTGGAGTCACTGTTGCTTCATTGCCGAACACATCCACAATTTCGACAATGCTGGGTCCAACAAGTTAATGTAATTTTAATAGCATCGGTTGAGGGGCAAATGCTGTTCAGGAGAAATCCTCGCTTCTCTTCAAATGGTGGCAAGGGATCCAATACATCACTCCAGGGAGTTATTTATGGGCTTAGTTTAATGTCCTATCTAAGCTAACATATCCAGTGATGCGGTACTCCCTCAGTATTTCACTAAAGTTTCAGCCTAGATTATCTACTAGAACCTTCTGACACAAGATGAGAAAGTGCTACCATAGAGTTAATTGACATTTGAAATGAAAAATGAAATGACAATCGCTTATTGTCACGAATAGGCTTCAAATGTAGTTACTGTGAAAAGCCCCTAGTCGCCATATTCCGGCGCCTGTTCAGGGAGGCTGTTACGGGAAGTTTTAGATACTCCCAGTCTTTGAGTTAATCCGGATCTCTCAATTCAGTCACAGTTTGACCATTATACTTGCCAGACGTCATGCATGTGGTGCATGCATTTTTTCCACATCTTATGAAGCAGAGGAACAATTAAAATTCAATTTTTCCGCTCCATGTAATGTTTCCTTTACCTCCCATTCAGCCCTCACTGAGCTGTGGTTCAATCACAGTGGTGAACGTTCATCCGGTTTTGAATTTATTTCTGCTGTGGCATGATTCACTAATCAAGGGTGTACCTCAATGTTCAACTTGAGTTTGTTTCACCAGAAAGTCTTCAAGCAGTTGCAGTTGGTTCACTGGAGTCATCTTTTCTAAAGCATGAAATAGTCACTGATAAAATGTTAACCATTCAACAACAGACCTGACTTCATAGACTGAAAAATTCTATCCCATTTTCCCAAATCATTCTACTTGCTTCAATTTATGTACCTTATGGATATTCAGAGACATACACTATTTTCATGATTTGCTTGAATTTGATTATAGTTTTCTGAAGCTACCAGATAACTGAGTGGCAACAAAAAGTGTTTCACCCTGAAGAAGTTACCATGTTAAACAAATAGGCCGTTAAAATTCAATTTGTGCACAAAGAACACCAAAGGTCTCATTGGCTTTGTGGCTGCCAGAGAGCTGTGACTACCAAATAGGCATTCCGGCATTGTTTATTAGTTGGGAAGGGTGGGAAATAGATAGGGCCCAATATCAGCTAGCTGATAGCTTGTGTCCAGCTAAGGGATTGATGAAACAATCAAAGGGGCAGCTTGAAATGCATTATAAAGGATGTAATAGCAGAGCATTTAGAAGCATATAATATAATTAAGCAGATTCAGCATAGTTTCATGAAGGGGAAACCATGCTTAACATATATTTTGGAATTCTTTGAGGCAGTAATGAGCAGGATAGATAAAGGGGAACTAGTAGACGGAATTCACTTGGTTTTCAAAAAGGGTTTGATAAGGTACTGCACAATAGGTTACTTAATAAGATAAGAGCCCATGGTGTTGGGGGTAATATATTGCTAATTAATAGAAGACAGAGTTGTGATAAGAGGGGTATTTTCAGGGTGTCAACCTGTAACTAGGCATCAGTGCTGGGGCCACAATTATTTACAGTAGATGTTACTGAATTGGAAGTAAATGCACCATTGCCGAGTTTGCGGATGACGCAAACATAGGTAGGAAGGCAAGTGGTGAAGATGACACAAAGAGTCTTCAGAGAGCTACGGACAGGTTATGTGAATGGGCAAACACTTGGCAGCTGGAATATAATGTAGAAACATTTGAAGTATGTACTTTGATGGGGAGAAAACAAATAGCTGGATCTCATTTAAAAGGAGAAAGACTGCAGAAAGCTGCAGTTTAGAGGAATTTGGGGTCCTCAAGCACCCTGAAAGCCACCTGAATCAACATAGTGTATTCATGGCCCAATTTGAAAGTGGCAGATTCTGAAACAGAATGTGAAGGTTTGCCACTGATTTTATGTTGCAAAAGCAAATGGAAATGCATTAAATTTCTCCTCCATGGTGGTCCAACAGAAACGAGAATTGTAGATTTTGATAGAGCCAAATGTCATTCAGCCCATCTTTTAAGAATATACATATCCACTTTTTGAAAGCCATTAAGGATTCTGCTTTCTCCACTGGTGGAATAGTCCATGACAGGTTTGTGTTGATAATTGTAAAGAGAAATGGAATTTAAAAATAAAAGACCTCCCTCATCAAGTGTCACTCTCCACCATCTCTTCTCATTCAGCCGGTGGAAGAAAATACTTTCTATCTGGATGAGCAATACTTCTGTGGGTTGGGGGAGAAAGGATTCAAATTAGACCAGTGACATATCATATTAGAGAAACATAAAGATCCAGCCACGTAGAAATACACACAAAAAGCCGTCCTAAAAGCTGCAGATGGTAAAGGCTAAGTCCTGATTGGTGCATGCTCCACGGTTGTTCAAAACCCATCAGGGAGTGATGTTTTTCAGTTTTCCAAATCCAGGAGTTTGAGTGAAGTGAAGTCCAATTAGGCTTTGTGCAATTGCTTGGGAGGGTTCTGAGTGGTGCAATTTCTCTGCTATTTCTAGCAGCTGGCTCATATATTTGCTTCAAATTCCCATGTCTACTTTTTAAATGAGATCTTTCGTCTATTTGTCACTAAAATGGAGTACACCAGAATTTAATGCTCATGTATTAACAGAGGAACTTGTGATATTATATATAATGTGATATATCTACTTAATAACAGATCTTCTTTAGTCTTAATGGGAGTTAAGGAGTTAGTCTTGCGCAGGTCAGAACAGTGATGCTTGGCAGTTGTTGTTCTAAATAACAGCTATCCTTTAGTCTATCATGATCAACCAGCAGGAAGCATAACTCGGGAAGAAGCCAATCAGTTTTTCATTTTCTCCTTCACTGTGAATCACCATTATGAAGTGTTCCATCGAGCAGCCCCATTGAGACCTATCACAACTTTCCCCGATGTTGCAAATTAACTCGGAATGATTGTTAAGGCTGGAGTATGAGCTCATAAAAGTTTGGGAGTCTGATCTATCTGTACCCAGGGTTATCAAGCTGCCTGTGGAATAACAATTAATTACTTCTCAAGTTAATTTGTATAAAGCAGGATGTCACATTAAATAGACTCCCAAAAAGACAAAAGAACTGGGAGCTCATTGCTAAATATGAAAGGAGATACAAATGCAGTATAATGTTACGTGTCACAAACATTGAAGGAGGTAGAATTGAAATAAACCACATTGCGCTGGATTTTCAGAGTTAGGGGGCGCAATTCTCCGCTCCCCACACCGCGTGGGACAATCGCGGGAGGGCCCCCCGACAAATTTCATGCCCCCCTCGTGCCCCCCCGCGATTCTCTCCCCCCCCCCCCCCGCTCGGAAGAATCGCCGCTCGCAGTTTTTCACGGCGACCGGCGATTCTCCGAACCGGATGGGCCGAGCGGCCTGCCGTTCGCGACCGTTTCACGACGTCGGCAACCACACCTGGTCGCTGCCGTCGTGAATCGGGTGTGGAGATGCCCGTTTGGGGCTTGTAGGGGGCCTGGTGGGGAATGAGCGCCACGACTGTGCGCAGGAGGGGATAGGCCTGCGATCGGTGCCCACCGATCGTCGGGCCGGCGTCTCAATCGGTCGCACTATTTCCCCTCTGCCGCCCCGCAAGATCAAGCTGCCACGTCTTGCGGGCGGCTGAGGGGAAAGACGGCCACCGCGCATGCGCGGGTTCGAGCTGTCAGCGCGTAATGTCAGCTGCGCATGCGCGGGTTGGAGCCGGCCAACGTGCGCATGCGCGGCTGAGGTCATCAGGTGCGCCGGCCGCGTCATTCACGGCACGACGCCCCCGCGGCCGAGATTTATGGAACGCCGCTCCTAGCCCCGCTCGGAGGGGAGAATAGGGGGCGAGGAGCGGCCTCCGAGGCCGTCGTGAAACTCGGCCGAGTTCACGACGGCCCTCCCGACTTTGCCGGGAGCGGAGAATTCCGCCCAGAAATTCTCTCCGGACCTTAGAAAATGGTGGTAGGGCTCAGATGTAAACGTCCTGCTTCTATTTTTTTTAAATATTTTTATTGGCGGTTTCTAGTTTTTACAGAGTAACAGCTCATGTGTATCTGGTATTCACAAACAATTTTATTCCCATTTACAACGGTTTTTACATGCTCCTCACTCTTCTTAATATTCCATGGACTACTGCTATGTCTCGTTGTGTTGCCAGGATGCATATCAGAGGTGGAGGCACTCTGTTTCTTTCCACATCCTATGGCCTTTGATGCTCTGGCAGATGACCTCTGGATGGCCTGGATCCAGGTGCCCAATCCGACTTCATGGTGTCACAGGCATTGCCGTGTCACCCTGTTCTACCTGGTGCTTTTGAGATGCGCTGGTGTCAGGAGGGGCGGATTTGGAAGAAATTGAGACAGCTGTCATCTCTTTAGTAGCACAATCGGGTGGGCCTCCAATGCTTCCTCCTCCCTGACTGTGCCCGGAGGACCCTGGGAGACTCCATGGGATGGAGGAGCAGCTTGTGTGCTCTCGAGGCCTCTGAATCATCTGGTGCTGCCAGTCCTGGAGGCTCCAATTGTCTGTACCATGGTGTCGACGCCCTCAGCAATGCTCCTCAGTGACTTGGCCATGCTCTGCAGTGGCTCATCAATGTCCACCTGCATCTGGGACACATCCCTCATCGGCTGAGACATGATGTGGAGGCCCTTGGTCATGGTCGTCTCATCTCAGAAAGCCTTGTACACCACCACTCAAGCAGACTTTCAACTGCTGTCGCCCTTGAATGTTCCTGCTTCCATCTGATTTGCATTCCCAACTGTGTGGTGCACAACAGATTGTGCCTCAGAAGCCTGTCCACTAACGTTGCTCATCGAGGTGTGCACCTCTGCGCTGAAGAAAGGTGGGAGTGATAGTTGTGATGCCTCAATAGTGGCCTCCGGAGTGGGGTACGACTCCAGATAGCCCGGCTTCGTCAGATGGAGATACTGCGAGACAATGGACATGTGGTTAGTGGGAGGGAAGGATAATGTTGTCTGACATGATCTACTCACTTGACAGGCCATCGGGGTGAAGGAGCAGTGAGGCCAAACTTGTTGACATTGACTGCTCTCTTCTCAGAAAAAAAAACACGCTTTCCAGGGCCCATTCCTCATAGGAGGTGAGGACTCGAATCTCTAGGACTCTGCCCCCCTCCTCCCACCCCCCTTCTTGTCCCCTTCCCATTCATTTTGGGCTATCTTCTCCTGCGGGTACAAAGAGAGGCATTGTAATCTGCATGCTTGATGGGTCAGAAGGGATCTATCGCAGGTGGCATGTGTGGGCACCGCACCTGGACCTAAAGGGATTGTGTTGTTGGGTGCCGGGGGTTCTGAGGAACAAGCACAAAGTTCAGATGTGGGAGGATATGAGGTGTCAGCCAGTAATTTGGTGGGGCGAAGGAGAATTTGGGGAATTTGAGGGGCGGCAAACAGAACTGATACCAGGAGAAACTTACTCTACAGCTTTTTTGAGGTTATTTGTCTTCTTCCAGCATTGGACGGTGGTCGTCTTTGTCATGCTGCCCGCACTGACAACCGCTCCCACTGCCTCGCAGGCGGTATTAGTGACCCTCCTGCTGGTCCTCTGACCAAACAGGATGCCCTGCTTCTCATCCAGAACATTGGGAAGCCAGGCCAGGTCGCCATCCCAAAGCGAGGAGCAGGTCTGCGCGCTGTCATGCTTGTGGGTGGACTGGGAGTGAATGGTGGGGGAACACTTAAAAGCAACTGCCCTTTGTTAGCCGGAAGCTGCTGAGGCACGAGTCAGGCGAATCAGACGGTGAGGCAGCCAATAATGTTGAGAATCTCATGGACGCTCATTTTTGGAACCAATGTGCTGTTGAATACGAGCCGTGATCTTGCCAATGTGACTGTCACAAAACACCCTACTAAACATCCCCAAAACCGGACTTTGAATCTTTTCCATTGAATCACGCCTGAAATGTCATTTTGGGTAGATTTGGTAGAGTGTTTTGTGTAATGGCGAGACCGCGACCTGTATTCACCCTCACTTCATGCAAAAGACGAGCCCCATGGGAAACACGCCATGCCTGAGTCCCCTGGCATCTTCTGGAGCTCAACCCAGCTGCCTCTCTATCACTTGGAGTCACCCAATGCACTAACAGGCAACCTCAAGGCAGAAGAAGCACTGGGCCTTCCACCAAGGAGACTAAGGTGGCCTCCAGTTCTTCTGATTAACCCTGACACTGGTGCATCTCAAGGGCAGTGGGCAGAACAGGGTGGCATAACGACTCCTGTGTCACTGATAATTCGGCTGAGGACATCCGACTCAAGACAAGACACATGATTAGACCGCGGGCCAGGAGAAGTGGGGGTGGTGTTGGGGTGAGGGTGGTGTGGGGGTGCGCATTGCCTGGGGGTAGTGTTGTGGGGAGGGGGGGATGACACACATGTATGGGAACTGCAACTCAGCGGGGTCTCACTTCCTCGCCAGCAGCGATCTACACCCTGGCGACCTCCCTTTCCTCTGGGCCAACGACCATGTCTCGGGCCCTTTGCTCAGCCGTGGTGTGGGGCCGAAGGTCCGGCGGTCTCCCTCCAGTTTTCTCCTGTTCCCGGCGGTTATGGGTAGAGTTCTGGAGGCTGGGGGGGGGGGGGGGGGGGGGGGAGGGGGGAGGAAACAGTAAATGACAGTTTTAGACTGCCTAACGATGCATGCAGCCCAGGGGGTGGGTAGCTGGTGGCCTCAGTGGCCAGGGTTCGGCCATCCTCTAGCCAGTGGGGGGGGGGGGGGGGGGGGGATAGGGTTACGGGTATGTGGGTCGGGGATTAGTGTCTGGGGTATAGTGTTGCCTGGCCGCCCTGAGGATGTCATGCAGCTTTTTATGGCACTGCTGGCCGGTCCAGATAGTGTTGAGAATTTAAATATGAAATTAAAACATTTATTAAAAATAAAGAAAACTAATACACAAAAGATTATATTTACACAGTTAAAAGTAGTCTTACAGTACTTTTATCAAAAAAATATTTCCTACTTAGTTAGACTCACAAATAAACCCCATTTAGGCAACAATCCTGATGGATATTTAATCTATAAAAACATTCCAGCATTATTATATGACAACCACATTATTGCCGTAGGGAAGGTATGTCACAGGGCATCTCTCTCCCATTTAAGACACAAAAATAAAACCCTGCCTTCTGAAAAAATGCACAGTAAGAAGTCTTACAACACCAGGTTAAAGTCCAACATGTTTTTTTCAAACACTAGCTTTCAGAGCACTGCTCCTTCCTCAGGTGAATGAAGAGGCATGTTCCAGAAACATTTATAGAGACAAATTCAAAGATGTCAGACAATGCTTACAATGCGAGCATTTGCAGGTAATTAAAACTTTACAGATCCAAAGATAGGGGTAACCCCAGGTTAAAGACGTTGAACGAGAAGGATTTTGCAAGCTCAGGCCCGATGGTGGGAGATGAATGTAATGCGACATGAATCCCAGGCCTCGGTTGAGGAAGCACTCGTGTGTGGAACTTGGCTATAAGTCTCTGCTCGGTGATTCTGCGTTGTCGTGCGTCCTGAAGGCCGCCTTGGAGAACGCTTACCCCGGAGATCAGAGGCTGAGTGCCCTTGACTGCTGAAGTGTTCCCCGACTGGAAGGGAACATTCCTGCCTGGTGATTGTCGCGCGATGTCCGTTCATTCATTGTCACGGCGTCTGCATGGTCTCGCCAATGTACCACGCTTTCCTGCAGCGTATGAGGTGCAGAGGTGAACGTGGGCAGAGTTGCACGAGTATGTACCGCGTACCTGGTGCGTTGTGTTCTCACGTGTAATGGTGGTATCCGTATTGATGATCTGGCACGTCTTGCAGAGATTGCCATGGCAGGGTTGTGTGGTGTCACCTTCGCTGTTCTGAGGGCTGGGTAGTTTTCTGCAAACAATGGTTTGTTTGAGGTTGTGCGGTTGTTTGAAGGCAAGTAGTGGGGATCACCTTGGCAAGATGTTCATCTTCATCGATGATGTGTTGAAGACTGCGAAGAAGATGTTGTAGTTTCTCCGCTCCGGGAAAGTACTGGATGACGAAGGGTACTCTGTCGGTTGTGTCCCGTGTTTGTCTTCTGAGGAGGTTGGTGCGGTTTTTTGCTGTGGCGCTTTGGATTGTCGATGAGTCGAGTGTCATATCCCATTCGTACGAGGGCATCCTTCAGTGTTTGTAGATGTCTGTTACGTCCTCCTCATCTGAGTAGACCACGCTGAGACTATGCTGTTCAGACTACGCTGAGAGACTGTGCCGTCGCACTTCTCTCACACTCCTCAACCACCTTGTATGCCAGCTCTACAGCAGACGACGCACCCTGGAAAGCAAGATAGAGGCCATATTTTAAACTTTCGCTCAGGACGCAGCAGACTAGCTGCGGAACACCGCCAAACAGATGAGATAATGATACTATGCCACCTATATGCACACCAAGAACAGGAAGCTTGAGAAACTTGGCATAACCACCAGCAGCAACCAGGCCTCCCCCAGTACCACAGTACAAAACAATACAGGGAAATCTATTGACAACTTGTCGGACTACACCCTTCAACCAGATGAAATTGAAGTCCTCAGCAGAGGGCTCAATTTCTGCACCACCACCAAAATGGAGCCCATTAGTCTCGTGGCAGACACGGAGGAATTAATCAGGCAAATGAGGCTCCGGGAATTCTTCCACAGACCCCAAGAGGCCAACAGCGAACCCAAGGAAACTACCAATGAACCGGAACAGCAGACCGAGTGATCTGCGGTGCGGCAACCGAAGAGGAAAGAGTTGAATTGGACCCCTCAGGAAGGCTGCTGCCCTAGACTTAACATGTATGCTCAAGCCGTGAGGAGTCGCGTCAATGCCAGATTCAACAGTCGCATTCACAAGACAGGCCGAACGTCACCCAAGAACAATGCAAAGCCATCTGCGCTCTCAAGACCAACCGCAACATCGTCATCAAACCAGCAGACAAAGTAGGGGCCACCATCATACTGAACAGAATGGACTACTGCAAAGAAGTATACCGACAACTCAACAACCAGGAACACTGCAGACAGTTACCCACAGATCCAACCAAGGAACACATCCGCCAACTCAACAGACTGATCAAGACCTTGGATCCAGACCTTCAGAGCACCCTACGTGCTCTCATCCCATGTACTCTGCACATTGGAGATCTCTACTGCCTCCTGAAAATACACAAGGCCAACACACCAGGCCGTCCTATTGTTTCAGGCAATGGGACCCTGTGTGAGAACCTCTCTGGCGATATCGAGGGCATCTTGAAACCGATCGTACAAGGTTCGCCCAGATTCTGTCGCCACACGACGCACTTCCGACAGAAACTCAGCACCCATGGACCAGTTGAACCAGGAACATTCCTTGTCACAATGGACGTCTCGGCACTCTACACCAGCATCCCCCATGACGACGGATTGCTGCAGTACTCAGTACTCAACACCGACAACTGCCAATCTCCCGACGCAATCCTGCAACTCATCCGCTTCATTCTGGATCACAACGTCTTCACCTTCAACAACAAGTTCTTCATCCAGATGCACAAAACATCCATGGGGTCCAAATTCGCACCTCAATACACCAACATCCTCATGCACAAGTTTGAACAAGACCTCCTCACCACACAGGACCTTCAACTGACGTAATACACCAGATACATTGATGACATTTTTTTCCTTTGGACCCACGGCGAAGAATCACTGAAACGACTACACAATGACATCAATACGTTCCATCCCTCCATCAGACTCACCATGGACTACTCTCCAAAATCAGTCTCCATCAAGGACGGTCACCTCAGCACTTTGCTTTAGCGCAAGCCCACGGATAACCACATGATGCTCCACTTCTCCAGCGTCCAACCTAAACACATTAAAGAAGCCACCCCCTATGGACAAGCCCTCTGTTTACACAGGATCTGCTCAGATGAGGAGGAGCGTAACAGACATCTACAGACGCTGAAGGATACCCTCATACGAACGGGATATGGCGCTCGACCCATCGATTGACAGTTCCAATGCACCACAGCAAATGTCGTCCAGTACTTTCCTGGAGCGGAGAAACTACGACATCTTCTTCGCAGCCTTCAACACGTCATCGATGAAGATGAAAATCTTGTCAAGATCATCCCCACACCCCCACTACTTGCCTTCAAATAACCGCGCAACCTCAAACAAACCATTGTTTGCAGCAAACTACCCAGCCCTCAGAACAGCGAAGATGACACTACACAACCCTGCCATGGCAATCTCTGCAAGACGTGCCAGATCATCGATATGGATACCACCATTACACGTGAGAACACCACGCACCAGGTACGCGGTACATACTCATGCGACTCTGCCCACGTTCACCTCTGCACCTCATACGCTGCAGAAAAGCATGGTACATTGACGAGACCATGCAGACGCTGTGACAACAAATGAACGGACATCACGCGACAATCACCAGGCAGGAATGTTCCCTTCCAGTCGGGGATCACTTCAACAGTCAGGGCATTCAACCTCTGGTCTCCGGGTAAGCGTTCTCCAAGGCGGCCTTCAGGACGCGCGTCAACGCAGAATTGCCGAGCAGAAACTTATAGCTAAGTTCCGCACACATGAGTACGGCCTCAACTGGGACCTGGGATTCATGTCGCATTACATTCATCTCCCACCATCTGACCTGGGCTTGCGAAATCCTACCAACTGTCCTGGCTTGAAACAATTCAACATCTTTAACCTGGGGTTACCTCTATCTTTGGATCTGTAAAGATTTAATTACCTGCAAATGCTCGCATTCTAAGCATTGTCTGGCATCTTTGACTTTGTCTATATATATATGTTTCTGGAACATACCTCTTCATTCACCTGAGGTAGGAGCAGTGCTCCGAAAGATAGTGTTTGAAACAAACATGTTGGACTTTAACCTGGTGTAAGACGTCTTACTGTGCTCACCCCAGTCTAACACCGGCATCCCCACATTCTGAAAAAATTAGATACTTTTCTGGGTTTCTGAATGCTGCTTCACTTTGCTTCTTCATAGTTCTTGCCTAACACAGGGCACAGTCCAGAAGGTTTGCATGGCCACTCCCAACATAGCTCTCACATCTTTCCTTAAGTATACTTTTACTTCTTTCATACTTGAGTCCATTGTTCTTGACGTTGTTTGAAATTTACCTTTCCCAGAATAGAAAATCTTTCATGTTCGCCTTATTTTTCTTTCAGTCATTCATAGGCTGTGAGCGTTGTTGGCTAGGCCACCATTTATTGCCTATCCCTAATTGCTCTTGGACTGGATGGTTTAGTCGGCAAGTTCAGAGGGCATTTTAAGAGTCAACTACCATGTCCCATAGTGGGATTCGAACCCAGGTCCCTGGCCCATTCCCCTGGGTCTCTAGATTATTAGTCCAGTGATAAAACTACGACGCCACAGTCTCCTCTCATTGCCACCACTTTCAGGTAAAATAAAATTGAATAACCGTGTTTTATTTATTTATGACCCTTTCCAAGTTGTAAACCCCTTTTTACTTCCCTTTGAAATTTAACAAAGGAACACAACAAACTTTCTTCATCTCCGAATGCAAATTTCCACCCGTGGCTTATTTATTTGTAGAAAATTCAACTTTATCACATTTATTTCAAGTGCATGCCTTTTGATGTCCTCAACCTGCAGAAAATGGTCTTCAGTTTAATTAAATTAATCACACACACTTCACAGAATAACACAATAAACCTAAATAATATCTTTACAATATAAGATGGTGTGATACATTCAGTTAGCCAAAAACTCCCTTGAGTTTTAACATCGATGCAGGAGCAATCATATTTTAGAGGAGTCACGTCCTGGGTTTTGAAAGATGTTATTCACTCCATTTCCCCCAGTCATTATTGCTGATGTTTGTAGATTTTCAGTGCTGTCATGAGGACAGGCAAGCGAGGCATAAACCTTGTTACGATTTTTAATCACAGTGATATTCTAGCTCAGTCAACTAGAAGCATTCTTATAGTGGGGGGGAAATGAATGTTTTAATTAGTGAGGCTAAAGAACTCATTATGGCAGCGATGTTAAAGTACATACATATGTTTATCATTAAAGCTGACAGCAGCCAGGGAATCTCACGTAGAGGTCAGTGCTTGAGATCTGTGGTTCAGCACAAGGAATGAAAATGTAACTAATGTTTACATGGTAAACCTGTGACCATGATATCACTGATCAGATTAGAATTAGAATTAGAATTGGAACAGTACAGCACAGAACAGGCCCTTCGGCCCTCAATGTTGTGCCGAGCAATGATCACCCTACTCAAGCCCACGTATCCACCCTATACCAGTAACCCAACAACCCCCATTAACATTATTTTTTAGGACACTAAGGGCAATTTAGCCTGGCCAATCCACCTAACCCGCACATCTTTGGACTGTGGGAGGAAACCGGAGCACCCGGAGGAAACCCACGCACACAAGGGGAGGACGTGCCGACTCCGCACAGACAGTGACCCAGCCGGGAATCTAACCTGGGACCCTGGAGCTGTGACGCATTGATGCTAACCACCATGCTACCGTGCTGCCCGTTCTTCGTGTCCAGCACAAGTTCAGCTTATTTTCCTACATCGAAGGACCACACAATTACACTTTACAAAGAAGGGCAGCAACAAGGATACTGGATATGCTCAGTATCGGCAATTATTCAAGCGCATGGTATTATGGATGCTGAAAATCTGAAATAGAAACCGAATTTGGTGGAAATACTCAGAGTTCTGACAAAGGGGTAGTGAAATTGTTGACAACCCTCCAGGAGCTGAAGTCTCCAGGAATGGAAAATCAATCTCCAGGACACAACGTGGGTAGCCCTGGAGAAAACGAAAAATCACAGGGACATTGAAGACGACTGTTTTTTAACGTTTTTCTTTAACAGATAGAAAAATATTGAAAATGGGGAAAGAGGACTCTGACTGACAGTCAAGCATCATCCAATTGAGTGATGAGTCTTTTTGCTTTCCAATTTGCATAGGAAGGCAGGACATCACAAGGGTGGATGCATTGCCCAACCAATGATAGGAGCATGGGGGGTGGGGGGGGGGGGGGGGTCAAGCCCTGTGATAAAACCTCCAGGAATGCATTTAATCACAATTGGCACCCAATTCTCCACAAATTCTGCCAGACCTACTGAGGATTTCCAGCATTTTCTGTTTTTAGTATCAGCAGTTGTTGATTTCAATGATAAGAACCACTCTGGGAGAATTTGTGACCACAGGAGTCTAAATTGGATAAACTTGTATATTATCCTCCCCTTTGAAATTCTTTAAATATGATAAGTAAGGCTTACATTTCCTACCTTCTGCTACGTCAGACGATCATTTGTCTACCATTGTCCTTAAAGTCAGCGAGATGGGAAATAAAAACCCATCTCGATTTTTATAAAAATAGGTAAAAATAGCGAGATTTGGTTAACAGTCATTGGTAAGGAGCAAACTTAGTACACTAAGTTCAAATCCAGTCCTGCCAGTTTTCTGCCCCAAACATCTTCCCAGGAAACGCCACCCCATGGGTTTGAATGCTTATTAGGCTTCTGTCTCCAGAGCCAGGGAGACTTTAGGAGCATCTTTAAGGCAATTCATGATTAACCCAGCATTTCTGCCCAGTTACTTTTGATAGGTATAGCAGAACATCTACTTCTTTCAGCTGTCGTAGATCATATTGTGGACAGTAATTGATCCCAGAGGGCCCCATTGCTGTTGAATATGTGCTCCAAAAGAATGCAGAGAACTTTCAGATGTGATTTTATTCTGCCATGCTCTGACTCATTTTGGTCCATGATGTTCCCATTTGGGATGTCAGGGTGCGGAGTTGACTCCAGCCTATTCAGGACGGTAGATGCCCAAGGCAGTTATTGAAATAGCTTTTTCTTTGGACATGGCACAGAATCATCCGCTGGTCTTGGATTCCATGATGGGCTCTCCAAAAGAGCTCACCCTTTGGAAACCACTGGCACCTGGCTCAAGTAATTATTCTTCATAGAATTCCATAGTGCAGAAGGAGGTCCTCAGCCCATCAAGTCTGCACTGACACCCCTGAAAGAGCTACTAGTCCCACTCCGTCACCCTATCCCCGTAACACTACCTAACCTGCAAACTTGGGACTGTGGGAGGAAGCCGGAGCACCCGGAGGAAACCCACACAGATACGGGAAAAATATACAAACTCCACATAGTCACCCAAGCCTGGGATTGAACCTGGGTTCCTGGTGCTGAGAGGCAGCAATGCTAACACAGTACCACTGTGGCACCCCATTCATGTGTGAACCTAGGCAGTGAATTCTATCCTACAGTAGTTCCCGATCGCCCAGCACATCAATTTTTAAATATTCATCCTTGTCTTTGAATCCTGCAATGGTTGACTTCACCTTATAACTGACCTGCTCCAGCGTTGGATCCCATTCCCATCTCTGTGTTTCCAGCAATGGCAACCTTTGTTGCCCATTTTGTTACTCCACTGTTGGAGGAAAAATCTTCGGGGGGCAGTATTCTCCGCTCCCGGGACTAAGTGCCCGAGCCATCGTGAACGCCGTTGCGTTTCACGACGGTGCGAACAGGTCCTGGGCATGATCTATTCTGGCCCCCACAAGGGGCTAGCATGACGCTGGAGTAGTTCACGCCACTCCAGCGTCCCTACGTCCAAATGGACGCCGCGCCAACCATGCGCAGTTGGGGCAGCTCAATCCTGCACATGCGCAGTTGGGCCGCGCCATCCTGCGCATGCGCGGGGAACATCTTAGGCGCGCCAGCCCCTCACCAACATGGTGCCGGTGTTCTGGGGCCAGCCGCGGAAGGAGGTAGGCCTGGGGGGGGGGGGGGGGGGAGAGAGAGAGACCGGCCCGCCGATTGGTGGGCCGTGATTGCAGGCCAGACCCCATCGGAGGCCCCCCCCACCGGTGAAGGAGCACCCCTCCACACACCCACAGGCCGCCCACCCGAACGTTCCCGCACAGTTCCCGCCGGCAGCGACCAGGGGTGGATGGCGCTAGCGGGAACCTGTTGTGTCAGAGCGACCACTCAACCCATCCGGGCCGGAGAATCAGCAATTGCCGTTTGCGGCGATTGTCCGAACGGCCCGGCATTATTCGCGTGGCGCTGGTTTCGGGGTATTGGGAGAATTGGGTGCAGAGGTCGGGGCGGCGTGTCGCGATTCGCGCGGATCCCCGGCGATTCTCCGAGTCGGGGGGGAGAATACCGCCCCAGATCTCTCCTTCACCACTCTACACTGTCTCCTATATTTACAGAGCTTCAAGAAAACCATCATTGACTGAGTTCTCCCTCCATGAGCCAGCTTGGTTTAACTATATACTTGTTTCACCATTCTATGTAAGGCTGCTCAGGAGTATGATAAAGTTGTTGGCCGGTATTCTCCCCCCCCCCCCTCCCCAACCCCCAAGGCCTGGTGGGAGAATCGCCAGGGCAGCGCACGAATTGCTCCATGCCGCCCCGACCCCCACACACGATTCTCCCACCACACCCCCCCCCGAAACCAGCAGCGCGCGAATCGTGCCGGGCCACTCGGAGAATCGCCACAAATGGCGAGTGCCGATTCTCCGGCCCGCATGGGCTGAGCGGCCGCTCTGACATGGCAAGTTCCCACCGGTGCCGTCCCCCCCCCTGGTCGCTGCCGGCGGGAACTGTGCGGGAACGCTGGGGGAGGGGGGGGGCAGCCTGTGAGAGGGGGAAGGGGGTCTCCTTCACCGGGTGGGTGGGCCTCCAATGGGGCCCACCGATCGGCGGGCCGGCCTCTTTCCCCCCCCACCCCCCCTCCCGGGCCTACCCCAGAACACCGGCGCCAGGTTGGTGAGGGGGCGGCGCGCGTAAGAAGTTCCCCACGCATGCGCAGGATGGTGTGGCCCAACTGCGCATGCGCAGGAATGAGTTGCCCCAACTGCGCATGCGTGGGTTGGCGTGGTGTAAGGAGGCTGGAGCGGCGTGAACCACTCCAGCGCTGTGCTGGCCCCCTCTGGGGGCCAGAATAGATCGTGCCTGGGACCTGTTCGTGCCATCGTGAAACGAAACGGCAATCACGATGGCGCGGGCACTTAGTCTCGGGAGCGGAGAATACCGCCCGTTATGTTCAAGGCCAGAGTGATTGTGCCGAAAGCATAAACTGTGCATTTGAGGTGAAGTAGAAAAAATGCACAAATACATTCATTAGGAAATAAGAAATATAAATGCTGTTAAATTCCTTGGATCAGCTGTGCTGAAATGTATAATATTTTAATCGGAGTTGTCAAATGGCTTGTATCTGCTCTATGTTCCAGCTCATTGGCAAATTCACCGAATTTATTGTTCTCTCTATTGAATTAATCCTCTTCTCGCATTATTTTGCAAAATAAATCATGTTCTCTGTCTGTCGTTCTGTCTTGAATGTTCTTCAAGGATAATGCTGGAAGGAATTTCAATTAAATGCATAACTTGGATTGGGACTTCAGTGAGGAGCGCTTCGGGGCAGTAACCTTTGGATTGTAAGGCAGTCATATTTATGTACCATCAATTGGACTCGAGACACGATTAAGGTCCAAACTGTGGCTTTAATCAGCTAGTTGTTAGCCCGGTGGTCGATGACAGAGTAAGGCCGACCGCCGGGAACTCTGGGTACTTATACCCCACCTCGGAGGCGGGGTCTACTTGCCTCTCGAACAATCGGTGAGCAGTCACATGGCTAGTCCCAGCCAATCGGACGAGAGGCACATGACCAGCCAGAGCCAATGGGAAACCCATGCTCTGCACCAATGGCAGTGCTCACATTCATACCACCACACATATCTCAATTATTATTTTTGCAGTCCTGGAAATTAGCAGGGTGGGGTCAGACAGATCCCTCCATTTTCATAGGTTCTGAAGGGGTAACTTTTCATTTTCAGCAGGTGTATCTCTTGTCTGTCATCACGTGGAATGATTAGGCAGCTTCGCTACTGTGCAAATGTTTCGCATTGTCAGATTATTACTCATATGATGAAAAATAAAGTTTATTCCACCGTGCTCAATTTGCTCTTCATAACATCTGGGGAAGGAGCATTTTCCAAGGAACTGACAACCAAAAAAAGGTGACAGAATTGCATCGCAGCAGCTGTCTCTTCCCTTTCTGTTTTCCTGAAATTTCCCGGAGGGACTGGCCGAATGATTTGCTTGCAGTGGTCACGGGAGATTTGACTAATGGAGCATCCTCAAACTGAACAGTCTTGGCACTAATAGGCAGGTTGAAAGGATTTCCATAGAATCCCTACAGGAGGTCATTCGGCCCATCAGGTCTGCACCAACCCCCCGAAAGAGCACCCTACCTCAGCCCCACTCGTACCTCCTAACCCCACCTAACCGGCACATCTTTGGATTGTGGGAGGAGATTTGTGCACCCGAAGACATGGGGAAAACGTATAAACTCCACACAGACAGTCGTCCACGGCCGGAATCGGACTTGGGTCCCGGTACTGTGAGGCAGCAGTGCTAACCACTCTGCCACTGCCAAATGATTTTGATTCAAACTGTAGAAATCAGGAAATATACAAAATAAATGATCAAAATAGAAAATTTGGAGCAGACTAAGAATAACATACAATCAGAAGGACGAAATATCAGGAGGGAATGCTTGGTGAGTGGCTTGGAGGAAACCTTCCAGGTGATGGTGTTCCCATGTGTCTGCTGTCCTTGTCTTTCTAGACGGTAGGTTTTGGAAGGTGCTGCCTTAGAAGCCTTGGTGAATTCCTTCAGTGCATCTTATTGATGGTACATACTGCTGCTAACCTGTGTCGGTGGTGGAGAGTGTGAATGTTTCTGGATGGGGTGTCAATCAAACGGCCTGCTTTGTCCTGGATGGTGTCGACCTTCTTCATCAGGTTGGTGAAAAATAAAATTTTAAAACGATTGAGCTGCCTTGACCATATTTTCAGGCAGAACATTCCAGACACCAACCAAGTGCTCCTTAAAAATATTTTCCCTCATGTCACCATTGCTTCTTTTACCAAGGAACTTAAATATCAGATTCTCGATCCTTCCGCCAGCAGGAACAATTTTCCTTTATCTACCCTGTCTTGAACCTTCAGGATTTCAAAAACCTCCAACAAATTTTCTCTTAAACTTCTCTTCTCCAAGGATAGCAGTCCCAGCTTCTAAAATCTTTCCTCACGGTAGCACTGTTGCTGCACAGCTCCAGGGTCTCGGGCTCAATTCCCGACTTGGGTCACTGTCTGTGCAGAGTCTGCATGAACAGGAATGTGACAACTAGGGGCTTTTCACAGTAACTTCATTGCAATGTCAGCCGACTTGTGACAATAAAAAAATTTTTAAAAAATAATTTTAAAAAACGAAGCTCCTCATCTCTGGAGACATTCTCATGAAACTTTTTTGGACTCTCTACGATGTCTTCACATCTTTATATCCAACCAGTGTCATCAACCTCCTTTTGTACTGTAACATGCTATGATTGTAACCACAGTTAATATCTGTTAACTCGTGTTGCAGGGGTTTTACTTCTGTGGCACTGCCAGCACTTACTAGCTTACTCAAAATGCCATTTTTCAAGGGTGATGCTAGATTTCAATGTTTTGGCAGGCCCAAAAATGAAAAAGAATGGCTAGAAGCTAAGTTCATGGGCTCTCTTTGGTGGTATGATTCATAGGTCATGGTAATAGAATCCCTACAATACAGAAGGAAGCCATTAAGTCCATCAAGTCTGCAGTGACCCTCTGAAAGAGCACCATACTTAGGGTAGGGCCCTTAATTACAATGCCTTCCTATCTCTCTGTCATCCCAGCGTTGTTGAGCTGTACCTTAATTTGTCTCAGGCCTATTGTAAGCATGAAGAAGGGGGTTGGTTCCCTCCAGTCTCCTGCTTTATTGTCCAATTCATTCCACTGTTGATGAGCCTGAAGTAAGCTATCAGTTCCCTGAATCCCAGAGGATCGACTATGATGCCCAACACCAGCAAAGAGCAAGTCGGCAAGTCATCATTATTTTAGTTAAATGTTACAATACAATTAAGGAGGCTCGATACTTGACTGCTGGTCCACAGCAGGAGCTGAAAGCCATCAATCATGATGACCCAGAATGCAGCTTCATTTTTGGAGGTCTACAGATACACTCACATGTTAAGCCTTGATATTAAGCTTTATAGCACATCTTCATGAGGAGAGATGATGGCTAGGGTGAGAGAATGTCTATGGAGGATTCTTTGGCCATGCAAATGGCCTGAGACAGCAAATAGCAATTTTGGTTCTGGACAAACACAGCACATTTCAGGCCTGGTGCGTGGGAAGAGAAAAGACAGCCCAAAGTTTGGCAAGTGATTTATCAACAACAATTGATTTAATATCTGAGCCCATCCTTACCCACGGACCCAGCGAAACAAATCAATAGAAGAAAGGAGTTATCTGTATCTGCTCTGTGTTGGGGCTGCACACAGCCTAGTGCTGATACTGATACATGTTCTGTTCCCCAGGAATGCCATTCATTATCTTGATGAGCACTTCCTTAAATATTTATTCTTTCATGAGTGAATTAATGAAGTAGATTAAATTGAAATGTGACGATGAATAGTCTGGGAAAACAAGTGATTTCCTTTGCATGTTCTTAGCCCAAGGCCACTGTAATTAGAATTAAATTAAGAAACTGCCTTTAAACTCTCCTTCACATGGTCCACCTTTAAATGGTTGTGAGTTATTCTGTACTATCTAAAAGATGCAAGTCAGGAGTGTAATGAATAATTTTAATTACCGCTCACTCAGATGGGTGCAACTGTAATAGCGCTCAAAATCGTTGAAACAAAGCAGCCGGTTTGATTGGCACTTCATGCACTAGCCTACCCATTTACCCAGTCCGCCACTGGCACCATCATCTCCAGGTTCACCTCCAGGCCCATACCACAGCTGATTTGGATACAAACCTTTGGAAATCTTTGTGATCAACATTGTGGTGGTCTCTTAACCACATCCTCTGCATTGCTTCAAGCAGAAGCCCCCTCCATTTTCTGAAGGGCAAAAAGGAACGGGTATAAATCGCAGTGATGCCCATGTCTAAAGAATCAATAAAACAAAATGTGCAGAGTCAATATATCATCATTGCCATCATCGTCAACTATAATTGGAGATGATATTACTGCTTGTACTTTAAGACAGGGACTTGCATGCCAGTGTTAGCTTTTTATAATGATGTATTCTCTTTCACTGACTTATTATGTGCTGCAGCTAAGTAGTAGCTTGCAGGTTGTTGATGCTTTTGGAAATTCCGGGATTTGCCTTTGCTTCATCAAAGTCCCAATTCCCCTCCCTGAGGTGCTAGTCCAGTGAAGACATTGGCACCAACTAGAGGTGCTGCACTACTTAACATCCATGCAACACTTAGATTTTCGCTTCCAGGTTTGGGGGCGCAGATTCAGGATGTTTCCTGGCTCCTGAAACCCAACTGGGGAGAAAGTGCACCAGAAGCTTGTATTTTTGCTCTGGAGTGATGGGTCCACTGCCCCTGAAATAAGTGCAGAAGCTGCCAGATGTGTAGGTAGGCTGTGTGGAAATATATCACCGTACCTTCACTGTCACTGAGCCAAAATCCTGGAACTCCTTCCCTCAGTGTATTGTGAGTGTATCCACACCACATGGACGACAGCAGTTCAAGAAGGCAGCTTCTCAAAGGCAATTAGGGATGGCCATTAAATGCTGCCCTGGCCAGCAATACCCACATCCCATAATTTGTTTTAACACTGTGTCCAAGATCAAAAGGAAATAAAACAAGAAACACCTCCACTCACCCCTCCACACATACCCCATGTTCTATCCATGACAACCCATACCACCTCATGCCCTCCACTCACTTCATAGCCCATGATACCCTTTATGCCAAAGTAAGCCCCTCTACTCACCTCTCCCTTAGCCCCTCATATCCTCCATGCTATCCTATACCCCTCTATCAACCCTTCATGGTCCTTTATAGATCCCTGCAAACTTAGTGCCAATTCATTCCAATCCATGCTCCCCTTACTCAGCACTCTGTCCTTACACCAATCATGCAAACTCACCTAGTATTTACCATGGGCAGAACTGAGAGCCTATGCTGAGATTAAATTAAATAAAGTTATGAATTTCTACTGCACTGCAGATTTTATTTTAAAAAACTGTCATTCTTAAAAATAACTACATTTACATCCCTTGAACTACATCCTTATGAAACAAACATTTAATTCATGTACTTAATCCCCTATTAAAAATAAACATTGGAATTCATAGTTCCACTTCAAAGAGTCTGTAACCACTTGGAGATGTAACTCAAATTGTGAAATAGAAGGTACAATACTCTGATATTGGAAGACAGTGAAATCAGTCATGCAGCACTAATCCAACGATGGTAACCTTTAGGCTTTTTTCAACAGACAGTGAGACAGCAAACAATGATTTAATTTAGATACTATAGATATTATTTTCAAAGATTTAAAGGGTAGGGGTCTTAAAAGCCTTGACAGCTTGACAGTTGCATTATATTGTTCATATTGACACTTTTGACAGTTGCTTCTGACAGTTCAGTTAGGCACTTTTGACATTCCAATGACCTTGACACTTAATGAGCGCATGCAATTTTCATGCACATCTATGCCATCTAACAATCTCAAGGTGCACCTGACCTCTCAGAAGAGCACCTGACCTGCTAAAAAGGTGCATTAAGACCATATCTAAAGGTGTCTTCAAAGGATGTCATAAAGTTCAGACCGGCTCACACTAGGTCCAACCTACACATGTGTTTCGCATGCCTGGGTCACCGAAACGACATGTGAGTGGAGGCAGCTGATGATTCGTATGGACAGCTGCCTCGGCAAAATGCACATGTGCAAATTCTGACCTGGGTCCATTCCCATCCCCTTGAAAATGGTAGGTGCCTTGTTTGGGAGTGATGCTTCCAATGTTCAGTCTGTTCCATCAATTTCGCTATGACGGAGAGGCTCCCTGTGTTGACCATTGACAGATATTAATGTCTATTCGTATTTATAGTAGCAAATTCTAACAACTCACCTGAAAGTTTAGATGCTGTTCTTCTCATTACAAATAAAAATATACCAAAACATCTTATTGCATAACTCAACACATATGCAATTCTAAATAGCTATATATATATATCAATGGATGATGGGCTCTCAAGAGTCCGTTTTAGGCATTGAAAACTTTTCACTTGGGTCATCATATGCTGCAAACCAAACTTAGATTGAATTTTAATGCAGAAAGTACTTTGCTCTTGCTGCGAGATGGCTGCCTGCCTGGGTAGACTGACACACCCTGGGGAATCTAACGTTTAATGCTTTGAAAATGTGGGTGAAAACGTCCATTTCCTTCTAACTTTAAAAAGTATTCCATAGATCTTGACCTAAATTTTGTGGTTGGGTGGGGAATAGCATGCAATAGGCAAATCGCAATATGTGCTCGTCACTGATTCCGATGCCAAATGAAGGACACCTGTACCATGGCCTTTGGAATCCTCCCTGGTTCTCTACCTATCTCAGGGCAGAAGCCTCATCAATGACACCCACCCCTCAGGATCACAAACCTTCTCCTCCTGGTGAAGCTGGCAGTACCTACTGGGCTGGGAATGGATTCCAATTCTCGCCAGCAGAGTGCTGGCCTATTTGCATGTCCTAAATTGCAGAATGAATAACGCCCCCAATGGAAATCCGAATTGCAAGTTATTGGGCGCGATTCTCCGCAAATGCGGAGAGTCGTGAAGGCTGCCGTGAAACTGGCCGTGTTTCACGGCAGCCTCCGCGCCCCCTCCCGGAACCCGATTCTGCTCCCCGGTCGGGGCTAGCAGCGGGGCCCCGTGAACCTCGGCATCGCAGGCTTAGCGAACTGCACTAAGCCCACGCGCCAAGGGTAATGGCGGCTGACACACACGATGATGTCAGCAGCGCATGCGCGGATTGGATGGCTCCAACCCGCGCATGCGCGGATGACGTCATCACGCATATGCGTGAAACCCGCGCATGCGCAGGCCGTTATGCCCCTCAGCCGCCCCGCGGACTGATCCAGCGGGGCGGCGGAGGAACAAAGAGTGTGTGGGGTTCGGACCCGCTGCCCATGATCGGTGCCCACTGATCGCGGGCCCATGCCACCCTTGGCACGGCCGTGGTGCGGCCGTGCCAATTGGTGCCATGGTTCTCGAGAACGGCACTTTGCGGCCGTTTTCACGAACTGTGAGAGCAGGTGTGTTGGAGTTCATGAAAACGGCCGTAAAGGCCTGGGAAATCGGCCCATTGGATAGGGGAGAATCGCTGCTCGCCGTAAAACAACGGCGAGCAGCGATTCGTGTCGTGGGGCGGCCGTGGGGGGGGGGGAGAATAGCGGGAGATCAGGAAAAATGTCGGGAAGGCCCTCCCACTATTCTCCAACCCATCGTGGGGGGCGGAGAATCGCGCCCATTGTCTCTGATACAGAGAATCCAGTCCATTGACTCTATCCATTTTCCCCCTTCTCTGAGCTGGAAGACTATTTCCCAGACGTGGCCACCTTAAACTGGTTGTGGTAATTATTTACTGGATTTAGCTCATAAAATTACTTGAAATTTGATATTGTAGGTTCGCACTGGGACTGCAGCGCTGAGGACCCGGGTTCGAATCCCGGCCCTGAGTCACTGACCGTGTGGAGTTTGCACATTCTCCCCAAGTCTGCGTGGGTTTCACCCCCACAGCCCAAAGATGTGCTGGTTAGGTGGATTGGCCATGTTAAATTGGCCCTTAATTGGAAAATTAAAATAATTGGTTACTCTAAATATATATATATATATATATATATATATAAAAAATTGGATATTGTCTGTGAAAAAGGGTGTCTCATAGTTCAAGTAAACGTAGGTAGTTGGGGGCTAAGGGATAGTTTCACATAAAACTATGTGTCATATTTAAAATTGAGCCAGAATTTGCTGCTGCAGGACATCTAAATGCATCAACCGGTAATTGGACTTGCTCCAACTCCAAAATAAATGTCCACAAAGTTGTTGAAAATGCTAGATGGTGAGCGAAGAAACAGGCCAACAATATATCTATATTTTTCAACCAATGATATTCAACATACGGTATGGTGGCACAGTGGTTAGCAATGCTCCCTCACAGCGCTAGGGACCCGGGTTTGATTCCGATATTGGTGACTGTGGAATTTGTACTTTCTCCCTGTGTCTGCATGGGTTTCTTCCGGGTGCTCCCATTTCCTCCCACAGTCCAAGGATGTGCAGATTAGGTGGATTGGCCATGCTAAATTGCTCCTTAGTGTTCAAAGAGTAGATGGGGTTATGGGGAGACTAGGATAGGGCAGGAGAGTGGGCCTAGGAGGTGTGCTCTTTCAGAGGGTTGGTTCAGGCTCAATGGGCCGAATGGCCTCCTTCTGCACTGTAGGGATTCCATGATCCTTACTGGAAATGAACAATTGAAGAGCTACAAATGTGGGTGAATTACAGTGGATAAGCTCAATAAATTAAAGCTCAGTGAATTACAGTGGATAAGAACTGGAACGTATCACTGGCGTCCAATGGTGAGCCACCTCCGCTGCTGGAAAATACGCCATGGGGAGGGGGTGGCATAAAATCCCGCCTGATGTTAATTTAGAATTTGACATTTTTTAAACCTTCCCAATGTTAAGATACCCTGGGTGTGTGCGCTATCAATTCCAGCTCCACAGAATCTAGAGTTCCAACTTAAGTGAATTAACCAATAATTTGAGTTTTCTGTAGATCTTTAACCAATGACTGCTCCAATGAGTTACATACACCAAATTTACAAATAAAACATTAACAAACAGTTTATTAATAATAAGAGGAAAGGATGAATAAAAGAAACATCAGAAAAATGGTCTACCAATCTCTATTCCCAAAACCTCATTTCCCACCCCCACCCAGAAATACACAAGACAGACACACGGTAAGGGTAAGAGAGGATAAAAAGGGGAATTAAAGGGAAAGGTTTGAGATGACTTTTCACTCCTGTGGTTGCGGCCTGTAGGAAATAGATTTACTCAAGTGGTTCAGATTAGTGCAATTCTGTCCTTGGACCACCAGATGGTGCTTTACCCGAGAGTTCCATATCGTGCAATTCTGCCCTTCCCCCACCAAATGGAGATTTACACAGAATTATGGTTGATGTGCTTCTGCCTTTCTATCACCAGCTACTGCCTATTTCAGATATTATTGGGCTTTACATTTGAGAGTTTGGAAGCTTTTCGTTTGCCTGAACCCTATGTACAAATACTGGGTGCATTTTAAAGAATGCTCTCAGATTGAGCTCTTCCCAGCCTTCCAGAGAGAGGGTTAAATGGTTACAGACCTAATAAGTGACTGCTTGTTTTCTTACTCCAGAAGCCTTCCTAAAACTTGAATGTTGTCTGCCATCTCACTAGGAGAGCCTTCACAGAACTGGCTTGGAGGTTTTATATATCACCTGGCCAAAAGTGAGAAGGAGCAGCAGAGAGCAAGAGTGCTTTCCACCTGTGGTCTGGCTGAAACCTTCTCAGGACTGAAGACAAAATAAAGCTCTTCACATGACTCGCCTTCTTCCCTGGAACATTCAGAATAGCTCCACCAATCACAGGCAACAACAGGAGATAGCTGAATATTCTACATTTACCGATTGGCTGGTTGAAAGCCGATCAAATCAAAATCATAGCTTCTGCCACAGAACCTAAAGGGGATGTCTTGGCCTGGTCCATCGGGACAGGAGTGTTCCAGCTCTGCCTAAAATATGTAGTTTAACAGAAATCCCAAAGGGTGCAATAGTGTTGTAGCAGCTAACCAGAAGACTGTAGATCAAAGCAGGCAGAAGGACAGGTATAAAAAGGGAACATAGGACAGGCAAAAGGTTTTACAATACTGTCCTAACACCAAAGAAAAATCAGAAGGTGGAGGAATGAGATAGCACACTTATAATTGTTAATTTTCAATGTCAGTGGGGTTTATTTTAAGTCATTAAAACCTTTCCATTCATAACATGGTACTTGCTGGCCCGGAATGTCTGCAGTGGGTTTTGTTCACATCTAAAACACAGTGAGAGCAACATTCTCACTAATCAAAGCTTTACATGGTGAGGCATAGCAAAAATGTCTTTGTTCTAAAGTTAATGGTGGAGTGTACAAGTCTGACCGTAATGTTTGGATAACCACAGATCTGAACCTTTCCTGGAATTGCTGTTCCATTTAAGTATAAATAACAGCAAGTGGTGTCAATCTCAGTTACTGCGACAGGAAATTCTACTGCAACATACTATGCGGTAAAATAGCAGAGTTGCTCAAGCGTTTGAGCATCGAACTATAGAGTTACCTGAGGGCTGAACTTGCTTGTATTAGTTCCCTGTGTGCTTCGTGGACTGTTGTTCAAAAAGGAGGTGCTTAAACTTACAGCCTCAACATTTGGAATTATCCATCTTGACTGGATGCTGTATGATAGAGGCTTTTCCCTGAGATTTCCTCATTCTCCCTGAGTCATTAGAAGGAATAAAATAAGTAGATAATGCTGAAATTGAATATACTTATCCTCCTTCATTATTCAATTCTTTTCTGCTGCTTTGATTTGCCACTATGATTTTCCCCAGCTAGTTTCCACCTCCAATTGTCAATGCACTGCGTGAGCAATAACATGCTTGAAGCAATGGATTGTCATTTTGTGGTGCATTGTGAGTTTGTGCCATCAGTGCTGCGTTGCAAAAAATCCACACTTCAAACACACAGCCTGAAAACCTCAACAACCCATTGGGTATAGGAGTGGAAGTTGGCAAAATAGAATTTGAATATAAATGATTAAGTAAAGTTCAGCACGTATGCCAGAAAAGAAAGTGCAGAACATTAGAATTTAGTTGAGTGAGTAATCTGTTATTTAAAACAACCTTCAAAACGTACTTATCTGTACAATGCCAAATACACTGATAAATGATGCACCGTCTATTCCCAAATCCAATTTTCAGTCAGCAGCACATATCAATGCCAAGCATGTACACAAGTGCATTAAGAACATTCAATTTTATTTTGCAATTTTGATTGATATCTATGATGTTTTGAAGCTGTTTGGGCTTTGATATTGGTTTGAATGCCAACCTCAGAAATTGTTGTATCGCCAGTAACAGTCATAATGCGATGAACACTTGGGAATGACAGTTTATGAAACTAAAGTTAATTAATTATGATGTTCAATTGATTAATAAGCAAGTTGTTCATCTTTGTTCAAATTGTAACTACGATGAAACATAAATATTCCCTTCACCTTCAGCTGGAATTAAACCAGGTGCATATGAGGTAAATATTGAAAGCAGGAAATACATCCTTTAATTTAATACACTGAATAGTAGTTGTCATACATGCTAAACAAGATTATACTTAAGGGTGACTGTTCAATCCATTGCAAGTATCATCTATCCCAGTCATTTACTACCTGCTTTCCTGTCAGTGCCTGTGGCCGTATTAGACAGTTGCTTAACCCAAAGGACCATTCTACTCAATTAAAATTAAAATTCCAATCCCTCGTTGGTTTCAGATATCTTCTGGTGGCTTAACTGAGATGATTAGACTAATACTTCACATAATGTTCTGTAATTTGCTGCAGTGGGGCACCTTATGGAATGCACAATTTGTTTGATCTTTTTCTTTGCCCATCAGCTTGAAGAAAACTTGCTGGAAGTGGAAAGCGAAGTCAAAAATGGCTTCCGGGCCCTCGCTGAAAGACAGGATTAACAATCTATCTTCTTAACCAATGAGATTTAAGAATAGAGCCATAAACAGAGGAAGGACAGAGAAAGAAATAGGGTGGAGCTAAATTAGATACAGAAGCAGGAATAAAGAGAGGGAAAGAAAGATTAGATTAAACATGAGATACAAAAGAGACAGAGGCCTGAATTTCTTAGATGGAAGGGGTCTCAGGCAGATTTGATTGCATCAGGTGAGTCAGCGTGGAACACATCCCGCTGACAATTTACGCTCAATTGGTATTAGGTGGGACTTCCATCCACACATGGCAGTTCAGCTTTGGAAGAGCTGCTTGCCAACCTGAATGCCTGACAAATCTTCAGCCCATCCAGTTACAGTGCTGAAGTCGTCAGAAGAGGCAGGAAACCAGTGGTAAGGTTAGTTGCAAAGATCCCGGAGAGAGGAGGGTAGGGCTAGGGAGGTTGCGAGGAGGAGCGTGTGGTGATAACCACTGTAGATATGCATACTTGCAGTAGGGGGATGTATGGCTGTACCTGTAATACAGGTTCCTCCGGTGAGCCCCTGCCGGCTAGCTCCGCCCACAGGGAGCTTGTGTATAAATATGCGTGTGAGTCACTCAGACTCTAGTCTTCAGTTGCAGCCGGAGGAATAGCATCACACAGCAATAAAGCCTCAATTAAACTTGTCTCTCGTCTTTGACTATAATTGTTAGCGCCACAGAGTGATTGGGTTTTCTGGGGCTAGATACGTCAGGGATATCAGGTCCGTGAAGGGAGGATGCTTTTGAAGAACCAGGCCCCAAAGCCTTCCTGTCCGAGATCGAGAATGTTAACTTTTTCTATTTCCCATCCTGAGTTATCCAGTGCCCGCCAGCTTGAAAATTGATGCCAAGTGAGAAAAGGCTCTTAAGTGGCCATTAAGTGGCCACTTAACAGCATTAATAAGGACAGGCTTCCTGTCCGAGGCTCTGCCTCAGACCCTAAGGGTCTTCTTCCCTTACCTGCAACCAGGCCGGGATTTTTATGCAGCTAGGACTCTCCTTGGTAAGGGGAAGCCCTGTTCACTTAAAGAGGAAGTCCCGCCCTCTTAAAAGGGAAGTTCATATCCCGGGGAGGTCAAGGGAAACAGTATGGTCCTGATCCCGGGACCTCCATTGGGGTTATAACACCCCTCCCCTCAAAACCTGCTGGGGGAGAATTAATCTTAGGCCTGAAAGGCGAGGTAAAAAAGAGATCAAAAATGAAAGTTAAAGAAAAAAATGAAAAGCTTCTCGGATCAATTTACTTCTTGCAGGAATGAAACTCCACAGTTTCCTTTTTTCCCTTTCCAGCTAGTGAGGTCGAGTGGCATTGCAGGAAAAGAAATCTCGTCATCATCAAAAGGCCTTTTGCATCTTTAAGCATCAGTGCCACCTTTCTGCAGCGGGTTTAATTCACTGTAATAACACAAATGTACAAATTTCTTGAAACTCACGGAGATTATTGATGGGCTAATATCTTTGTAAGACTTTCGATGAAGTAGTGCACAGCAATTTGTGGAAAGGATAAGATAGTATGAAAAATGCTATTTATGATGTACAAAGTGCTGGATTTTATATATACATAAAATATATATATATATGGTAAGCACATTAAACTCATCATTATTTTGCCAGAATGTTCTGGTTCTTTTTTCTTTGCTAACATTATCAGATAATCTGGAGAGGAGAAATGCAAAAGGAGAAACTGAAATTGAGTCTTAAAATTATAATTAATGGTTGAAAGCCTTACTGCAATAGCCAAGAGGGGAATTTCACAGGAACATATTCACATTGACAGATTAATGTCTCACAGTGTAATTCCAAAACTCAATTAAAAGCTGAAAGGTTTTGTTTACAACCTCAAATTAAATCAGTAAATTGGGTGGTTAAAAGTAACACCAAAGAAACTTAAAATAGGTAAGGAAAACAAAGAGGAAAATAGAAGAAGTTGGTGTTAATCGTTTAAAATGTTATCAGAAGAGAAAACAAATAAGAGAAGCAATTTGAAATAGAGATTGTGGAAATGAAGAGATTGGTATGTTTGTAGTAAGCCAAGCAATAAATGACAAATGAGGGGATATTTGTGAAAGCAGTCATGAGGTAAATCATATAAATATATATTGCATTGAACTTACTTTTGTGAATCTTCCCTGACAGAAATTTTATATGCACGTTATGAATCCTTTTTTTTTTGTTGTTTTAAGTGGAAAATTAACTTGTTGATTTGAAGTGTTGAGTTGAGATTCACACAGTGTCACTTCAGGAGCTTTACTTTTTTCACATCAAGCTTTATTCAGAGCATCCAAGTTGCTGTCAAGAGGGCTGGAAGAAACATGTGAGTTCTGATGTAAGATCAAAGTCAGCCAGGAAGTAATTGCAAAACCAACGCACTTAAAGCACCGTCAGATGGATGATTTAAATAAAATGTATCCATTCATGGGTTGCTGGAAATTGGCATGAATTTGACAGATGGAGTATAATGTGGGAAAATGTGAACTTGCCCACTTTGGAGGGAGATCAGAAAAGAGGGATTCTCTAAAAATGGATCTATGTCCCCACGCCGGCGGAAAAAACCGGCGCCTCCAACTCTGGCATCAATGGCCCCTGAAAGGATTCTCACTTTTCTAGGGGGCTAGGTTGCCGCCGGAGTCATCCCCGCTGCTGCAGCCGGCGTCGAAGGGCCAGTGGGAGTTCACGCATGCGCGGGCTAGCCGGCGTATTTCCATGCATGAGTAGAACGGCCGGAGTATTACCGGGCATGCGCGGGGGTTCCCTTCTCCGTGCCGGCCCCTGGGCAATATGGCAGAGCCCTACAGGTGCCCGCGGGGAGGAAACAAGGACCCCCACAGAATCAGCCCTCCCGCAGATCGGTAGGCCCGATCGCGGGCCAGGCCACCGTGTGGCCCCCCCCCCGGATCAGATCCTCCGGCCCCTCCCAGGACCACCCCTGCACACATACCTGCCAGGTCCCGCCGTGTTCTGAAGTGACACTCGGCTCATCGGGGCCTGGAGAATCACCGGGGGGGGGCGCTGTCAACGGCCCCTGACCGACACGGCAGGAATCCCACCGACCCCCGAAAAACGGCACCGGAGATTAGGGCAGCCGGCGGCAGGACGGGATTTGCGCCTCACCCCGTAGATTCTCTGACTTGGCGCAGGGTCGGAGAATCCCGGCCATAGTATTTGAATGGAGATAGATTGCAGAACTCTGAAATGCTGTAGGATCTGGATGCGCTGGTAATTGAAATACAAAAGGTTAGTATGTCGGAACAGCAAGTGATTAGAAAGGCTGGTGGAACGTTGTTATTGCAAGGGGAACAAAATATTCATAGCATTCATAGAATCCCTACCGTGCAGTGGAAGGCCATTCAGCCCATCAAGCCTGCACCAACCCTCCAAAAGAGCACCCCAACTAGGCCCAATCTCCTGCCCCATCCGCATAACACTGTAACCCCGCCTAAGCATGTTTTGCTACAGTTGTACAGGGTGTTGGTGGGACCAGTCATGGAGTGCTGTGAACAGTTTTGGTCTCCTTGTTTAAGAAAAGATATAAATGCGTTCTAAGTAGTTTAGAGGACATTGACTCGACTGATATTTGGGGTGGGGGTTGTTATCCTCTGAGGAAAGGTTCAACAGGCTAGGCTTATCCCCAATAGAGTTTAGAAGACTGTTAGGTGATCTTATTAAAACATATAGGGCGGGATTCTGCTGCAATCGGCGAGGCGACCCATACCGTTGCAAAGAGTGGCGTGAACCACACCGGTGTTGGGCCGCCAGGAAGTTTTCCTTCTTTTCCCATGTACACAAGGCTTACTCGTGGATAGATTTTTTCGTGGTAAGCAGGGCACTAATCCCGAGAGTGGAGGGGGTGGAGTACTCGGCTATTGTGATCTCGGACCATGCCACACACTGGGTGGACCTGAAGATGGGGGAGGTGCGAGGCCAGCGCCCGTTGTGGCGAATGGACGTGGGACTACTGGCGGATGAGGAGGTCTGTGGGCAGGTCCGAGTGTGTATACAAAGATATGTGGAGGCCATTGATAATGGGGAGGTGTTGATGAGTGTGGTCTGAGTGTGGTCTGGGAGGCGCTGAAGGCGGTGGTCAGGGAGGAATTAATTTCAATCAGGGCCCACAGAGAGAAGAGGGAGAGGATGGTGAGGGAGAGATTGGTGGGGGAGTTACTGAGGGTGGATAGGAGATATGCGGAATTCCCTGAGGAGGGGCTGTTGAAGGAGCACCGGAGCCTCCAGACGGAGTTTGACTTGCTAACCACGAGGAAGGCTGAGGCCCAGTTGAGGAAGCTACAAGGAACAGTATATGAGTATGGGCAAGCCAGATGTTGGCACATCAGCTGCGGAAGAGGGAGACGGCCAGGGAGATTGGGGGAATTAGAGATAGGCGGGGGAACATGGAGCGGAGTCCAGCTAAAATAAACAAGGTCTTTAAGGACTTTTATGATGAATTATACAAGTCAAAACCCCCAGGGGGGGGAGGGGGGGGGATGCAACAGTTCCTGGACCAGCTTAGGTTCCCAAAGGTGGAGGAAGGGCGGTTAGAGGCACTGTTGACGCTTCCGCCAACGCGGTACACCACGAGCCCAGTGGTGGCGGTGACATTGAGGATCTGGGGGAAGTGGAGACGGCATGGGGGGAGCTGGGGGCCTCAGTTTGGACCCCAATACAGAACAATCATAGGTTCGTTCCAGGTAGGATAGATGGTGGGTTCCTAAGTTGGCATAGGGCGGGAATCACAAGAATGGGCGACTTGTTTATTGATGGTACCTTTGCTAGTCAGAGGGCGCTGGAATAGAAATTTGGACTACCCCCCGGGGAATACCTTTAGGTACATGCAGGTTCGGGTGTTCGTGAAAAAGCAGGTGGGGCAATTCCCATGGCTGCCTGTTCGGAGGGTACAGGATAGGGTGGTCTCGGGCGTGTGGGTTGGGGATGGCAAGATATCAGAAATATACCAGGAGCTGCAGGTGGCGGAGGAGATCTCGGTGGAAGAGCTGAAGGGCAAGTGGGAGGAGGAGCTTGGCGAGGAGCTGGATGAGGGCCTGTGGGCTGACGCCCTGGGCAGGGTCAATTCCTCCTCACCTTGCGCCAGGCTTAGCCTGATTCAGTGTAAAGTGGTGCATCGGGCACATATGACAGGGGCGAGAATGAGTACGTATTTTGGGGTAGAGGACAGGTGTGTGAGGTGTTCAGGGAGCCCAGCTAATTATGCTCATATGTTCTGGGCATACCCGGCACTTACGGAATTTTGGAAGGGCTTTGCAAAGGTTATGTCCAAGATCTTGGACACTTGGGTAAAACCGAGTTGGGGGATAGTGATATTTGGGGTATTAGGAGATCTGGGAGTGCAGGAGTCGAAAGAGGCCGGAGCTCTGGCCTTTGCCTCCTTGGTAGCCTGGAGAAGGCTCTTGTTAATGTGGAGGGACGTGAATCCCCCAAGCGTGGAGGCTTGGGTCCATGACATGGCTTGGTTTCTCAGGTTGGAGAGGATAAAGTTTGCCTTGCGAGGGTCTCTGCAGGCGTTCTCCGGGTGGTGGCAACCGTTCCTTGACTTTCTCGCGGAATGATAGGTGGAGGTCAGCAGCAGGGGGTGGTGGGGGGGGGGGGGGGGGGGGGGGGGGGGGATGGGTGGGCTGTTTTCATGTTTTTTGTTAGGGGCAATTGCCCTATTTTGTTTTGTTTTGTTTGTTAAATTTTTATCTGGATAGAGGGCTAAGTGGTTTTTGTTGATATATTGCTTTGTTTTCTTTGTATTATTCTCATTTTTGTTGTGTTTTGTAAAAATTATTGAAAAATTTGGAATAAAAACATTTAAAAAAAAAACATCAGAATGCCTTCCCAATGTCATCACACTTGTTTTAGATAATACCATGTGCAGGCAGGTCAAAAAGTCAGGAATTATCCTGAGTTATTTAAATGTTCATTTAAATTGCCTATTGAGGCAATCAACAAGTATGCAGAATGCAATAATATGGGCCGAAGGCAATAAAATGGCACCAAGGTCTGAATCACGTCAGGTGTGAAGCTAATTTTTTTTTAAGTGCAGTCTCGTTAGGACGAGGTTTTAAACTGCAGCTGAGAGCAGAGCCTCAGCTTGCATTTCAATTGGCTTAGATATAGGGAGTGCTCATTTCAATGGTCCTTTCAGATTTTGGATTGATAAATCTTTATAAGGGCTATCCTCTCCTTGGGAGGAGTTTTCAGAAACCCTGACTCCCTGCTTTAACCACGGGTGAATGTTGTACTTTCTCCTCCGTAGCTGAGGATTGCGGGGTCAGTAGGAGGCACAACCTCCAGGTTGAGGAGAGGAGGATTAAGAGGAGAATGCCTGGAGAGCCTCCTCACAGCTGACAAAGGCATTACGCAGCAAGGAGGGTGTACAGGCAACGTTCCAGCCAAGTCAGTGGAACAGAAACCCAGTGCCAAAGAAGATTGAGGCTATGTTGGGTAACTGTCATGTCCCTTTGTGAGCTGCTTTCCGGAGAGACTGCATCAAACTGCCTTTGGGGGGCACTCGATGCTTGTTGCCCTGAAGCTGATGGTGGAGCTTAAACCTTTTGCTGCAGGGTCTTTTCAAGCAGTATCCGAAGAACTGGCAGGGATACTCTGGCCAACAGCGCACCACAGCATCAAGGAGTTTATTGATGCAATGTTCTGGAGGGTCGGAAATTACATAGCTTTCACCACCCATGTGCAGATCCAGGTGGAGAGGGCCTAAGGATTTGCAGGAATTGCTGATTTTCCCCAAGGATCAGGAAGCCATTGATTGACCTATGTAATCATCAGGGCTCCTGCAGGGCAACCCTGTATGTTCATCAGTAGAAAGGGTTTCCACTCAATCAATGTTCTGCTTATGTGTGACCCCAAACAGCACGTTATCCAGGTGTATGCCATATTTCCAGGCAACAGGCTTGATGTTTACATCCTTTGGAATTCACCACTCCTGGCTGTTACCTGGGCCAACACATTGCAGGGTTGGCTTCTGGGAGATACCGGTTATCCCCTGAAGAGATGGCTCACAACACCTCTGACGGCCTCAAGAACTGAGGGAGAGTGATGGTTTAATGACAGTCACGCCAGCACCAGGCCATTATAGAGCAGGCCATCAGCCTTCTGAAAATGCATTTCAGATGCAGTGACAGGCCAGGTGGTGCATTGTAGTTCTCCCCTTCACTGACCTCCCTGATGGTTGTGGTTAGCTGTGTCATAGAACATAGAACAGTACAGCACAGAACAGGCCCTTCGGCCCTCAATGTTGTGCCGAGCCATGATCACCCCACCCAAACCCACATATCCACCCTATACCCGTAACCCAACAACCCCCCCCTTAACCTTACATTTATTAGGACACTACGGGCAATTTAGCATGGCCAATCCACCTAACCCGCACATCTTTGGACTGTGGGAGGAAACCGGAGCACCAGGAGGAAACCCACGCACACAGGGGGAGGACGTGCAGACTCCACACAGACAGTGACCCAGCCGGGAATTGAACCTGGGACCCTGGAGCTGTGAAGCATTTATGCTAACCACCATGCTACCCTGCTGCCCCACTGTGTGTCCTCCTTAACATAGCTATTCAAAGAGGAGATGGTTTGGAAGGTGATTCGAGGCCAAAAGAGGGTCAGTCATTTGCGGATGAAGGTGAGGGAAACACTGCAATGGCGTGGTGTGTGTGCCTTTTCGACAGTTGGCCGCGAGGCTAGAAAAGCCTTAATGCAGTAACAGTTTGTGCAGAGCCCTGCCACACACGAATGTCACATAAGTGAGAAGAACGATCCCCCCATTTTGCAGAAACAATTAGTAACTCCTGAAGCCCTCATAAGCCACACTTCCCTAATAACCCACAGGAATATATTTGTACTTCAGCCCCCCTCAAATTTGGAAACCTACCTTTTCTCACCGACACAAGTCACACAACTCCCAGCTATGAAAAAAAACAAAGGGATGAGGAAATGACTTTGCAGTTTAATGAGAATGATTAAGGAACAAAAAACATTGTCAATAATAGATCTCACCAATATGCCCCTCATTGTGGGTAAAATGAATAACGGCAAAACTTTTGTGCATGCTCCAGCACAGTGCTCACCCCTTTCTTGCAGCACCACTGGAGTGAGACATCTGACCTTTCACCCCGCTTTGACAGATGTACTCTGTGTGGCTTAGACCTCAAGGTGCCGGCCACTTCAGGAGACTCTTCCACATATGCATGTGAGTCTTAAGTTGCCATTGCATTGCTCAAGTCCTGTACCAATGGCTGCTGGATGGAGGGGATGTTGACCCTCTTGTAAGTGCCATGAGATTAACTCACAGATGGAGATTTCAGCTGCTCATCCCCCAATATTAGGACGTGTTGGTCCTTCCTGCCACTCGGTGAGGTTCCAGGAGTTGGGTGGGTGATGAAAATCCCAATTCCCCTGAAACCCTAGACCTGAGCCCTTGAGCTCATCCCAACAATAGCATCTGCAATGCACTCAGCTTTCTTCTCCAGAAAAGTTAGCAGTCTGTCCATAGTGGAGACTTGGTGCTCTGAAGATAGGATGATTACAGCACTCGTGGCCTAGATTGACACCTCCCCAGTCTCAGCCAGAGGATAAAACCCCTCAGGTACACCAACCATTTTGAACAGAACTCACACTACACATCCAGCATCTGCCACCTTATGGACAACTCCAGAGGCTCATCATTTTACTCGAAATCAGACTCTACCTCACACCGGGGCTCTCTGCCAATCACCTCAGGCCTGCTTCACCACAATGTCTAGCAGTCATACTTGTGACTGTGAAGTGCTGTGTCGGATGCACTGATTTCTGTAAAGGTCCTGGTATTTCTGATGGTGCTAGGTGTCGAGAGAAGATAAGATGGTGCACCCTCCGAGGGTTTGTCCTTGAAAGATGGTGGTACAGTGGGTAGCACTGTTGCTTCACAGCTACAGGGTCCCAGGTTCGATTCCCGGCTTGGGTCACTGTCTGTGTGGAGTCTACACGTTCTCCCTGTGCCTGCGTGGGTTTCCTCCCGGTGCTCCGGTTTCCTCCCACAAGTCCCGAAAGACATGCTTGTTAGGTAATTTGAGCATTCTGAAATCTCTATCCCGAACAGGCGCCAGAATGTGGCGACTCGGGGCTTTTCACAGTAACTTCATTGCAGTGTTAATTTAAGCCTACTTCTGACAATAAAGTTTATTATTATAGCCATCTCTGTCTACCTGGAGGCAGCTTTGCTCCTTCTGGATCGACTCTCCCCTTGCTCTGATGATGTGGAGATGCCGGTGTTGGACTGGGGTGGGCACAGTAAGAAGTCTTACAACACCAGGTTAAAGTCCAACAGGTTTGTTTCAAACACTAGCTTTTGGAGCACTGCTCCTTCCTCAGGTGAATGAAGAGGTATATGACATAGACCTGAGGAAGGAGCAGTGCTCCAAAAGCTAGTGTTTGAAACAAACCTGTTGGACTTTAACCTGGTGTTGTAAGACTTCTTACCTTGCTCTGATGAGGCAGATACACATGAATGGAAAGATATCATATATGCACCAATCCTCAATGCCTGCAGCTGGAAGACTTGCTGAGTTGGTTAATTATGTCTCATTCTGAGGCTGCAATTGGATGACAGACATAAACAATCATTAATGTGAACTTACCTTCACACACTACAAATCTGTGATTCTATGATGACTACAAAGGATTATAATCCTCTCCTGTCGACAAATTTGTTCCCTCCAGGATAGTTTCAGGGCTCACCTGGCACTGAAGACTGACCAGGTGCTCTTTAAGGCCGAGCCTGAATTGGTTCCAGGACCTGGCAGCGAAATTCAGTGCCTATCTAGAGCCATCGCGTTTACAGCAGGGAAAGAGGCCCTTCCGCCCATTGCATACGCAGCGACCATCAAGCACCTAACTATTCTAATCCCGTTTTCCAGCACTTGGTCCGTAGCCTTGTATAAATCATGCCTTCCAAAACGCATTATCCTTGTCACTAATGGGCGGCAATTAGCATTTTATTGTGTGAACATGGAAGTGGGAATACAATGAACATGTGTGTTCGGGACCTGCCATCGCCGCACGATTGTAAAATCCAGCCCAAGGTGTTCAAATTCCTCCTGCAGCTTCGCCACCCCTGTACACCATGGTTATTTTAGAGGACTGAAGCTTTGTTTTTAAAGAAGAAAAAACATGTTATTTACTTAGCTGAACATTAAATACTTAAACACAAATGTTCAATCCTTACAGCGCTGAAGTGCATTTGACCAAGTTAGGATGTTGTTATTTTGATATGAAGAGTTGCTATTGAGAAAGATCGTGGAGCTCATGAATCCTTTAAAACAAATTTAAATGAGCAGTTATGTGAACAGATTTCCAGTTATGTGAACAGAATAGAAATGTGCCTCCGTTGACTATAGCCTAAATGGATGTGTGAAATATGATAAGAGTAATAATTGTATTTATGGAGTGTGGAAAGGTAGTCCTTGGTGCAAATTAAATTTTAAATGCTCATGAATATTGTGCTGGAGAATTGATAGCTTATTTTATCGCAGGAATTGGTGAACTCTAAAACAATACAAAGTCCACTGGTTTAGATGAATTATTTCATAAAAGGTAAGTATATGTTGCCAGTACTTTATTATTAATTTAATAAGTACATACAATATAGTATTAAATGATTTTTAACAAACGGCTGCTAAAACCCATGTGCTGTATCAATGACAACTTGCATTTAGATAGCACCATTAACATAGTAAGTTGTCTGACAGCCCTTAATATGTCAATATTATGCAGTCTATTTAGTGGAGGATATAATGGCCTGTGTTTTCTGCGAAGTGGTGTGGTACTTAAAGCACAATGCACTCAAATTCATCCAAACCACCAAAAAAGATTGTGGAATGTTAAACACAAGTTACGTCCCATGCAAATCGAGTTTCCACAATGTAACGAACAAATGGACCATAACTTGCACCCAGTGATGTAAAGTGATGGCCCTCTGTAAGTACAAGAGTTTAAATTGCACAGTCCAGCTCTGGAGAACTTTGTTGAAACCTCCACTAACTGGAGCTGCTTGGAGCCTGCTGTGAAAGAGACCCCGAAGACTCCAGCGCAGCGCAATGCTGATGAACTCGGAGGCCATGTCCTCTTTTTGTTACTGCACTGGCTACAGGAAAGCAGGAAGGGTTAAAGGGTCCAGTGAAATTGACAGGCCGGGGGAAGATAAGTGCCCAGGTAGGTGGAAGAGAATTGGCTGGTTGGGGGCTGGAGGTGGGGAGGGGAGGGTAGTGTTGGGGTGGGGTGGGATTGAGTGTGGCTGTGGGTTGGAAGGAGAGGGAGGGAAGAGAGTGGGGGCGGGAATCAGGGGGTGGGGAGTAGAGGGGGTTTGGGAATACCCCGGCGAGGATGATCATTCAGGAGGTGGAAGGTCCAGATTGTGGAAGATGTCCCATGCGGGGCTCAGTTTGGGTGTTTAAAGTTAGGCTAGGCTTCAGGATGTCTGCTTTTCTTGAAGTAGATGGAATGATTTTGATGACTGGAAATCTGCTGTACTATTCAGTGACAACATTCATCATTGCGAATTGTACAAAATCAACACTAACCTCCTTCCACTCCTGGAGACAGGTCAGATATCTTGAGCAGATCATGTTGATTTGACATTGTGGTTGCTTAAGATGACGATGGCAAACAGTGATTGATTTTGTGTTCAACCATGCAGTGAATTCCTGGGAACTATTCCTTTTCCCTCAGGAGTTGTTTAGTTTTGACACTTCCCTAGGAACCTTTAGGTATTATGTCAACAATGTATTCCCTCAGCAATTGTGGAATTACAAATCAGTTGATGCTTAACACAAGATCAGTTATGGTTGGAACGGTGAGCTCATTTCGAACATCGTAAAGACATTGTAGTGTTAGCAATTTTGATTGTATACACTTAATCAATACTTCGAGTTTCTTGATTCCATAGCCATCATGTCTCGATGTGAGACCATGTATTGTTTTGCTGCCACATTAATGACAGCTAGTTTTAGTGGCTTTGGCACAACCATTAGGCTTACATCGTCAAAATTTTGTTTGGCAACCTTTTTCTCATGATGGACTGTTGGCAGCAAATGTAATGGAAGATAGTCTGCTGACTTGAGCTTGACTGACTGAGACTTAACATGGAACTCGTACTCTTGAAGTTTGAGTATCTCATGCTGTGTTTGAGTAGGTGCTTTGCAATGCGGATTGTTGAACAAACTTTCCAGTGGTCTATGATCAATCATAACTTCAAACTCTCTTACAAATAGAGATGAAACACCCTTGTGACAGAATGGGCTTCAATCTCAGTTAAGGAACAGGTTGTTCAATTGGTGTTAATGACTGACTTACCATCACAACTGTTGATGGGTTTCCAGCCTGGTTCTTTCGTACAAGAGCTATGACCAAAGCAATCGAAATACGTAACTATTTGGGTGGTTTGCTTACGATTGACAAAGGCATTTCTGATGCAAAGTGTTGTTTGATCTGATGTATAGCTTCTTTGTGTATATAATCTATTTCCACTTGGTGGTCTCTTTTGTCAGAACGTGTAGGGCAGCAAATAGCGTAACAAGGTCCGACTCGAAACTGCACATTTGATGGATCTACAGCATTTGAATGGCTTCAATTTTCCACGGTTTAGGTGCTACCCCTTAATCACTGAACATATGACAGAGTAATTTGATTCTGCTTTTATTAAAGAAACACTTGCCTTTGTTTAAAGTGAAGTTACATTTTCTAAAACATTGTAGGAATGGATGTAGGCATGCCTTGAGTTCACTTTCAGTGTGACTATAGATGGGAATATCGTCACTGATGTTCAGTGTACCTTCAATCTTTGAAGTAGAGGTTGACATGTGTTGAAATCCCTCAGCTGTTGAACCAATTCCAGAGTTGATCATTTTGTGTCAAATCATTCAAATATGAGTGCAGAATACAGTAAGATATCTTGGTTATTCCACATGTTTGATTTAATGGCGCCCTGCATTGAAGTCAAGTTTTGGGCAAGTGATTAACACCTGCACTTTGTCTATGATACCGTCAGTTGTTGATATCAAGTGTCTTTCTTGTTGTTTGGCTTGGTTTGCTGACCACATACCAATGCAGATTCTAATCTGGTTTCTTGATGACTTGCATGGGTGAGGCACAAGGGTAGGCTCATCACCAACTTCCTCAATTATGTCAAGCCCAAGTAGATGCTGAAGCTCCTCCTCAGACTGTTTCCTGACATGAAATTGTATTTGTTGTGGATGCACTATTGGGGCGCATTAGGGTCAACACGCAACTTGCACATAACAACTTTTGGTTTGCCAATACCAATAAAGTGGTCAGCATACATTTCGAGAATGTTGTTGATATGTGTAGGAATCCCATATGTGATGGCAGAGCTGTTGCTGTGTGGAAACTCGTAAGCTTGTCATTTTCTCCAGATATGGCATAAAATGCAGCGTTCACCCTGGTGTCTTCGAATGAGATTTACGTTTCAAATGTGCCAAGAACTTTCAATGGATTGCCACTGTTATAAGGGAAAACTTTGGATTTCCTGGTTTTCAGAGAAAGAGGCAATCCTGAGGTTTGTTGAAACAGCCAGAGACAGACCAGAATTAAAAGTACATGAGCTTCATATCTGTTATCTTCTTCTCTTCGACTTAATGTACCAGTCAACACCAGAATTGGTGAAATAATGATCTGAGTTCTTTATTTGAAGATAAGATGATATACAGATCGATTTAACTCGGAGGCTTCAATAAAATGCATCTAATATATACTCCTGCTGTTTGCAGATTAAACACAAGTCATGGAACCTTTACATCACATCCTGTCATTGTGGGTAATGATTGACAGCAGTTCAAAATTTCCCCCCTTAAAAGTGCATGCCATCATATCACAACAATGGTTCCGTTATTGAAACGGTTTATTCAGATACTCTGTTTCTCTTTGCAGACAAGCTCTGCTGATACAGTTCTGCATGGCAACTTAAAGTGAACAATAGGTGGGAATTTCTGGCCCCCACCAGGGGGGTATTTTCCATCGGCTGATATTGGGATATTTTAGTCCTGCTAATGTCCATGGGGTTTTGCATGCCCCACGCCCAGCACGATGGAGAACACACCACAGGAGGGAGGGGGGGGGGGGGGGGGGGGGCTGTAATATTGTTCCAGCAGGAAGGGCTGTAAAATTTCAGCCAATGTGTACAATATTGCACATTTCAAAAATAATAGACTACATACTTCCGGTAGCGAGACCCAACTTTTTCTCAGGATAGAGGGGTCAATTACTAGGTGACATAGGTTTAAGGTGCGAGGGGTAAGGTTTAGCGGAGATGTACAAGGCAAGTTTTTTACACAGGCTAGTGGGTCCTGGAAATCGCTGCTGGAGGAGGTGGTGGAAGCAGGGACGATAGTGACGTTTAAGGGGCATCTTGACAAATACATGAATAGGATGGGAATAGAGGGATACGGACCCCGGAAGTGTAGAAGATTTTAGTTTAGACGGGCAGCATGGTCGGCGCAGGCATGGAGGGCCGAAGGGCCTGTTCCTGTGCTGTACTTTTCTTTGTTCTAGCGGGGGTGCGCTGCCAACAGGAAAAGTGAATCTTGACGACCGGAGAATTCCAGCCAACATTTCAGGTGGATGACCTTTCATCAGGACTGGGGAAAGTTCAAAATATAACAGTTTGGAGCCAGGGGTGGGTGGGACATGGACAAAAAGAACGTCTGTGTTAGGGCAAAAGAAAGGAGAGATTGAGTGACAGAATAATTTAGTTGTAGGGCCAAATGGAATGGCGTTGGGGCAAGAAAATAAATCAGAAAATATAAGATGAGCCGAGAGCATGTGTGCTGCTGACTGAAAGCAAAAATGTGAAGAGAAAAACTAAAACAATCAAAGAACAAGAAACACAACATGGGGCACAGTTTTTCTCTCAGATTTCCAGCATCCACATTATTCAGCTTTTCGATTACATTGCTGAGATGTCTTTGCATTTTGAATCCAATTGATTCAATGGCTTGTTTAATGTTTCAGAATACATTAAATTTGGTTATTAATTGACCTCTGTTCTTATGCATTTGACTTACTAACAAAGGCAAGCTCCTAAACTTGAAATTAGTCTGAATCCACTGAGTGCTGTGTCTGAAACCTGAACAGCTTTAGTTTTGCTGAATCTTGAACTTGGGCGTCAACACAGCTGAACCCCATGCAATAGATGAACTGGCAGTAACTGTTTCACCAACTCCGTTCCTGGTAGCGAACAAAGACACAAGACCAAAAGCTCTGTTTCTGACAGGTCATGAAGGTTGAATGAATTACAGATTAACATGGTGGGACTTAGCTGTGATATTCATCTGAAATTAATAATTAGTATGTGGCATAGACTCCAGTCAGTAAATGTTACCGTTAACCAGTACTTAAAAGGACATTTTGAAAGAAGATATGTTTTGAGTGCAAAAGGAGGGTGGAAGAGTGGAGGAATCAGAATAGACCCAAGCATTCGTGTAGTTTGTGGATATGAATGGTTCCCACCTGTCATCTGTGGAACATAGTTGTCCATCGTTGAATGATGTCGGATTGTATTTGCTCCACTGTCATCTCATGTTTTTCAAAAAAATTTCCCGGGACCCACTTTTTCCAACTGGCTGATCTTCGGGACCCATGCCAGCTGACCTTCAGGACCCATGTTCTCTTATCCAGTCTATCCTATGTCAAGGCAGTGTTTGGGTTACTAAAGTTTTTTTGCTCTAAGCAAGGGAGGGAAAGAAAATCAATGAGCTTTCCTGTTATTAATCACTATCTGGTTGCCCCTGGTGCATTGAATTTATGTCAACATTGAGTGAGGACAGGATCAGACATGCCTGTGATGTCCTCCTATCTATAAAAATTCACTGTCCACGGTCACACATAAAGAATAGTTACTCATGAGAAATACTGGAGGCCACCAACAATTGTGACCCTGCATTCATTGTGGGGCACTGCCTCGAGGTAACAAAGAAGTGAAGAAAACTGAGGAGACGTGAGCAAAGGAGGATATCACTGATGGAGAGCCAGATGTGGTTCTTGTAAATAAACCAGCCATAAATCTAAAGATGGTGATTTTAAAATCTTGATTTATAATTGGCTGAAATACAATTCCATTACGCAAGTTTATTCAATTTCAAAGTACACTATTAGAAACAAGTTAATCAATATTGATAAATAGAGACATTAAAACTGCCCCAGAGCCAACTGGTAAACTAACTACTCTGGTTGTCATTAATCATACGGAATGGACATTGGGCAAAGTTTTCTCAGTTGTAAATTGTTATCTCAGATATTCAATTGTGGCTTCATGAGTGCTCATTCTAGAAGAAATGAATGAAAATCACTTACTGTCACAAGTAGGCTTCAAATGAAGTTACTGTGTAAAGCCCCTAGTTACCGCATTCTGGCGCCTGTTCGGGGAGGCTGGTACGGGAATTTGAACTGTGTTGCTGGCCTGCCTTGGTCTGCTTTCAAAGCCAGCGATTTAGCTCTGTGGTAAACCAGCCTCTGGAAGACGTGCCATTGCAGCCACATCATGGAGACTGATGTTCCAATAATGTAACAATGGCAGCCGTTTCCCTCCTACTGAAGGTGACTCCAAAGTCAGCTGCCACACACACTGTTGGGTGCCAGAGCAGTAACCACACTGCAAGGGTGGCAGCCTTCTAATCACATGGTGCACAGAATGGACCCCCTGATGTTGAAACTTGCATGCTGTCCCTATTTGGGCATGGCTTCTAGAGGTAGCTTTTTGATTGTTTCCAATGTCCCCCGCTACCTTTTCCTGGAAAGTTCACGGTTACATGGTGAAGTTTCAGAAGCCGGCACTATTGATATAATTTCCAATTAGAATACCCAGTTAAAGTTCTTATGCTTCGATTACAATGAAACAGGATTATGGAAAACTGCTTGGAATAGAATTTCAACAACAGACCGTGAAGAACGATGCTAAAGATCATAGACTGAATATACTTGTGCTTGTGTGTTGAAGGGGAGCAGGAACAATCAATATTCCACAGCGTGATACATGTTCTGCTTTCTGTTATCAGTCAAAAGTCTTAGACTGAAGTGCCAGCTTTATAAGGTGCTGCATGCACTGAACAATAGTGTTGTGTTATGTACTCTGGGATAACACAGGCTGCAACTGGATGCAGCTTTAACCAAAAGATACTCCAGACCCTTGAAGTTAGTTCAATCTGATTTATTGAACCAGTAGCACAGTTAGCACAGTTCTCTATGAGTTCGACTCTCTGCTAACCTAAGTGTGGTTCCTCTGTGTGACTGGACCAGACTAGCTCTTGGACACGTGCTAGAGGTGTAATACTGTAAATACATCCTGACTCACTCTGTAGATGTTCATCAGTGGATAGAGGCGGAGTGTGAGTGCCTTGTGCCTTTTATAGTGAGATACCACCCTTGAGTGTCCAGACTGCTCATTGGTCATGTCATCTGTGCCTGTCTGTATATCATTATCTGCATGTCTGCATATCATGACAAATGTGTGATGGCTGAGAATCTGATTATTGTAAGAGTTAAAAGGCATAGAAATTTACAATAGATAAGTAACAGTGCACCACAGGGCATTTCATAGCCTTATGTTATCACTGGTGCAAAAACTGCTGTAAAGGAAGATGCAGAAATACTAATTAGCAGACATATGCAGGCAATAAGCACAATCGGTGGTGTGTCAGGGAATATATAAAATGACTGTCAGTAAAGACTTCCAGCAGTAGGTCAGACCTTGGGGAAGATGAAAGTTTATCAAGTTGCCAAGGTATCGATAACCAGCCAAAATGCAACCACGTCTGCCGACTTTAAAAACATTGCGTGTATATCAGTACAGTATCTTGCATCCTGATAGGGCGTTATATTGGGAGAGTGTTCCTAGTTTTGTAAATCCGCAGGACAGGACTGTGTGTGCACCATACTTATAGTCAAGTCATTTAATATTTGACGCAGTACAAAGATGTTTTCGGAATTTGGAGATTGGCAAACACGCAGAGTATCAAGTCCCTTTTCTATAGAAAGCTACAGAGAAGTTTTATTTGAGGCTTGTGCAAGTTTTTCTTTTTACAATTTGGACAAACCTAATCCTTGTCATGGTTTTGTTCTGAAACTGAGATTAGTTCCCAGTTGATTGTTGCACCAGGAGCAGGGAAGTTCCTGTTTCCCAGTCTTATCAACACAAAGTTGGAGCAAATTAGAAAAAGTTCCTGTCCCTGACACACAGTTCAGATAGCGCGGCCAAGTGGGCCAGTAGAGTTACCTCTGAGCTTCACGTTGAATCTTGTTAAACTCTTGTTTTTACAGATCTAGAGTTGCACCACAACACTCAATCATGTTGCAAATAACTTTTACTGCTTTGTATCCTTGGAAGCAGTGCCTCCTAGTTATTTACCCCATTCAGGAAATTAAAGTCAGTGAAGCTTTATGGACTCATGTTGTTTTCTGAGCCTATAGTTTTTCTCAAGTTTACCTGCATGGAGAAAAGAATTTATGTCACATGTCGCAGTTGTGTCAGACACCAATAAATCCTATTAGAAAGATGGACATTTTAGTTTTCAACAGTTGCTGAAATTTGGACAATTCCCTTCACAAAATGAACACCAGAATGTCAGGAGACTTTTTTAAAATTGCTGCTGCACAGCCAGGGACTAACCTCTCGCCCGGACAATGACTCCTGAAATGCAATTAAATCATTGCGCCATTGAGTAGGCAATGGAAAACATTAATTTCTATCATGTGACAGCAATATCAGCTTGTGAAAAGAAATACTTGTTAGTACCTTATTAATTAACAAAGATAGGCCAGTGCAATTCAGTCGGGGATACAAAGACTAGCGGGAAGTCATTTCTCATCCAACAGAAGTGAGGACCCTGCCTCTTCAACATGGAAATGGTGTTTAATCATTTAACTTGCACAATAACCCATCGCTACAGAGGTCTGACCAATTTTGACTAGAAAGCCAGATGTGGTTAGCACTGCTGCCTCACAGCGCCAGAGATCCTGGTTCGATTCCAACCTCAGGTGACTCTCTGTGTGGAGTTTGCATATTCTTCCTATGTCTGTCTGAGTTTCCTCTGGGTGCTCCAGTTTCCTCCCACAGTCCAAAGATGTGCAGACTAGATGGATTGGCTATGCTAAGTTGCCCTAGGTGGGATTTCAGGGATAGGGCAGTGCTCTTTCGGGTTGTCAGTGAGACTTGATGGGTCGAATGGCCTCCTTCTGCACTGTAGGGATTCTATGGTTCACCTCAAACAATACTATAGAATCAATGTGAACTCATCATCAGAAACCTCCAGCCTTCGTTTTTCTTCAGTGCATCAAGAGAGAATTATTTCAACCTGAAACATTTCAACTACCATCTTGAGAACTGAGTGATATTCTTTTGACTCTATAGATAGCTAGGTGCATGTGTATGTGTGTGTGTGTGTGAGTGAGAGATTAAGTGAGTGTCAATGTTAAGATTATATTTCGGCTGATGTGAAAAATAATATTTATCCTTTTGATTTAAACTTGCAAGAAAGCCTGTCTGTGTCTGTTCTTTCAAGTAATAGTATTCAAGGGGTTAAAAGGTTCTTTATCTAAAGTACAAGCTGCTGTGGTCATCCAAGAGACGCAAAAGGGGGAAATTATCCCACATCTCTCCCGCCAACCATAATGTGCAAAATTAGATAATGGAAGGTTTTCATATAACATGATTAGTACTCATATTTCTGATCTAGACAGGACAGATCGTTTTTGTATTTTCACCTTTCTTAACTTTAAATCTGTAAATCACACCTGACACATCTGCCTCATGTCAACCTGCAGTCGGTCTAGTTACAGTGCTGTGATTCACTGAATAATTCAGTAACTGTAACTTCAGTGCCTACGTTTCCAGAGAACAGACTCTACACCTCAGAGCAAGCAGCTGGCCATATAACTGATGTACATATCATTTACACAGACAGCTGCCTGTGCTGAAGTGCAGAATAGGCTATTTGGAAATTATACGACCGGGGTTAAAATTGCATTAAAAAATGAGTCAGGGTAGTCAGGCCCAGCAACCTGCAAATGCTCATGTGAAAGAATTGATGTCTTTACACCATCTGCTGCTGTTTTCCTCTCCAGATATTTAAACAGCCCGGCCAATTGAATCAGGTTTGCAGCAGTACAGATGTTTTCCTGTTGCATAGCCATTCTACCTACACTATCTCCTGTGAGGATAGCATTACCTCCGCAGAAAAATACATAATGCAGAAGTCTTTATTTGCACTTTGTGCTTACTGTGCATCAGTATCACCACATGGTTGGCATAAGTTGATTCATGCAGTTCATAGGCTGTTGATATTTGTGACAAATAACATAAATTCCGACATTTTTGCAGAAAGTTAAATGTACGACAAAAGGAGCAAACAACTCTCAATTGAGATTGAAGGTGAAAAGGAGAAGAGTTGATCCAAGTAATCATGATTGAAACTTAGAAACATTGTGAACTGTGAGAAGGATCGTGTAGAACTTCAAAGGGATGTGGACAAGTTGGTGGAATGAGTGGAATTGATGAAGATCAATGCAGAGAAAAGTGAAGTGTTTAATTTTGGGAGGAAGAACGTGAAGACAATATTAAAAAAGGGGCATAATCCTAAATGAGGGGCAGAGACCTGGGTGTATATGTGCATATGTCATTGGAGATAACAGGGCAGATTGATAGAGCAGTTAATAAAGCATATGGTATCCTAGGGTGGGATTTACCGACCACCCCACTGCATGTTTTTCGGTGCCGGAGTTGGCCCGCCAGCGGGACCTGTCGTATTTCCAGTTGACAGCACCCATCGTCACCAGGAAACTCATGCACTGGCGTGGGACCGGAATTTCCCGTTGGTGTGAACAGCCAGTAAATCCCACCTAGGGGCTTTATTAATAGAAGAATAGAGCAAGGAGGTACTGTTGTTGAATTTGTAATAAACACTGAATGTGAAGAAGACATAGGAGAGAGCACAGAAAAGATCCACCAAAATGGTTCCGGGATGTAGGACTTCTGTTATGAAGAATGATTGGGAAAATGAGAATTGTTTCTATGAGAGAAAAGAAGGCTGAGAGATTTGAGAGAGGTATTCAAAACCATGAGGGATCCGGACAGAGTAGATGTGGAGAAACTCTTCTTACCCGTGAAATGATTGAGATGAGTGGGAGGTGGGCCAAAGAATTAAAGCAATTGGTAAAAGAATCAAAAATGTCATGAGGGAAAACTTTTTCATTCAACAAGAGGTTCAGGACTGAGAATGTTGTGGAGGCATGTTTAATTCAAATGGGAGTTAGACAGTTATCTAAAAAGCGAGAATATGCAGGGTTATGGGGAAGAAGGCAGGAATATGGCACAAAGGAAATTATTCAATTGGTGAACAGGTTCAAACACGATGGGCTGAATGGCGGCCTCCTGCACTGAAATGATTCTGTGACGTAGTTCATGGATGTGACAGTACTTATGGTGTTGTTTTGGGAACCAGTGGCTCATGCTTATAGAACTAATGCGGCCTTCTTGTTCTTTGTTTCTCCTATGCCTCTAATAGTAATAAACAGTAAGATGAGGGTCAGCTGTGGCTTTACAGTCGGAATCCCACTTCCGAGATTGTGATTGAACACTGAATTCCTATGGAACCCTGCACTATGGGTGGCACAATAGCACAGTGTTTAGCACTGTTGCTTCACAGCACCAGAGACCCGAGTTCAATTCCTGGCTTGGGTCACTGTCTGTGCGGAGTCTGCACGTTCTCGCTGTTGCTGTGTGGGTTTCTTCCGGATGCTCCAGTTTCCTCCCACAAGTACTGAAAGACATGCTTGTTAGGTGAATGGGACATTCTGAATTCTCCCTCAGTGTGCCCGAACAGATGTGGCAACTTAGGGATTTTCACAGTAACTTCATTGCAGCGTTAATGTAAACCTACTTCTGACACTAATAAAGATTATTATTTTGTTGGAGTTACGATTTTTGGATGAGGCAATTAGGCCTGGATTTTAGAAGTGCCGTGGAGACCCTCTGATATATCAAAAATGGCGCCCAGACCCTGGATCCAGAAGTATTACACCCATATCTCGCAAGAACCGTTTTTACTGAGTGGGGGTTGGAGAATCGGGGGCGGGAAGTGACTCCCACATGTAAGAAACCTGAACTCAGAAGCACCATTTGAACTCAATGCTGAGTTCAAATAAACCCAATTTTTACTGGAGCAAGGGCCTTACCTCACAGTACAGGAGTTGCAATTTTTTAGAATAGACATAAATGCACTTGAAGGGTGGACCAGGTTTGATCAATAGCTGAGTTCTTTATTTTGCCTGTCCTTCAAAAGTTAAAATTGCCTGCCTGTGCCTGAGAGTTCAAACAAAATCTGTTTTTAACAGTTTCAAGAGCAACTTGTTGACATAACCCTAAACACTATCATTATAGCATTATTAATCATTGTTTGATTTCCACAATCTATCATTATTATAGTAGGATGTTGTCAGTTCATAGATTTATTGACTAGTCAAATAGGCTATTCAGAGATGTTTTTGATGTGGGATTATGAATATAAATGTTTGTTTTTATATTGGATGAAGTACTTGATGAGATTTAAGTGTGTTAAATTGTCTTTCCTTCATGGGAGTGTATTCTAGATATTTATGCCTTTATTTTGTTTTATCTCATCATTGTTCATGAGGTCGGCCCATGATGGATACTGGGTGAGTTGGAATGGAGTGTGCACAGTGGGCATGGGACATAAATTGGGATTAATTTGGCAAAAGCACTTCAACGGGTGCATGGAGGCATGGGTTTGCATGAGTTTTCAGAAATTAACATTGGGAATCAGGGCGGAGTATATCGGGGGTGTGAGGTAATTCTCCGCACCTTTAGGGGATAGACCCGCGAGGAGTGGCTCCCGCTCCGCCGATGGTGCCAAAACTGGCGCCAATGGCCTTTGGCGCTATGCTGCCTGACGTCGGGGCTGGTCGAAAGGCCTTCGCCGGTCTGCGCATGCGCCGGAGCGTCAGCGGCGCTGACGTCACCACCAGCGCATGCGTGCTGGAGGGGGTCTCTTCCGCCTCCGCCATGGTGGAGGCTGTGGCGGTGGCGAAAGAAAAAGAGTGCCCCCACGGCACTGGCCCGCCCGCCGATCGGTGGGCCCCGATCGCGGGCCAGGCCACCATGGGGGAACCCCTGGGGTCCGATCGCCCCGCGCCTCCCCCAGGACCCCGGGGGCCCGCTCGTGCCACCAATCCCGCCGGCACAGAGGTGGTTTAAACCACGTCGGCAGGAGAGGCCTGTCAGCGGCTGGACTTCGGCCCATCGCAGGCCGGAGAATCGCAGCGGGGGGCCCGCCAATTGGCGGGGCGCGATTCCTGCTCCCGCTGATTCCCGGGTGGTGGAGAATTCCAGCCACGGCGGGGGCAGGATTTACACCGGCCCCGGGCGATTCCCCGACCCTGCAGGGGGTCGGAGAATTCCGCCCCTGATGTCCTAATGTTTAAGAAAACCACAGGGACAAAATTCCAGACAATCAAGGGATGCCTTTTAACAAGTGTACTTCTGCACTTGGCAGGGCCTGTGGCTGCCTATGAATCTGCATCCAGGGCAGTAGGCCTGACTCTGTCTCAAACATGCCCCTGGAACAAAGATCTTGTCGTTCAGGGACTTTTTGCTGAGTTTGGTCGGGCAAGCTCAGAGATTTCGACCATAAAACCATAAGACATAGGAGCAGAATTAGACTACTCGGCCCATTGAGTCTGCTCCTCCATTTAATTATGGCTGATATTTTTCTCATCTCCATTCTCCTGCTTTCTCCCCATAACCTCTGATCCCCTTATTAATCAAGAACCTATCTATCTCTGTCTTAAAAACTTTCAGTGATTTCACTGCACAGCCCTCTGCGGCAAAGAGTTCCACCTTTCACCACACTCTGTCTGCAGAACTTCCTCCTCATCTCTGTTTTAAAGGATTGTCCCTTTAGTCTGATATTGTGCCCTCAAGTTCTAGATTTTACTACAAGTGTAAACATCCTCTCCACGTCCACTCTATCCAGGCCTCGTAGTATCCTGTAAGTTTCAATAAGATCCTCCCTCATCCTTCCGAACTTCATTGAGTATAGACCCAGAGTCCTCAACCGTTCCTCATACATTTGTTGGCTCTACAAACCTGCGTTGTGAGCAAAATTCCCAGGCTAAATCACGGCCTTGTCTGTTATCTCAAGTAGACCAAAAGATTGTATACTGCTAGAAAGAATAGCAGGGGAGCTCTCCCCACTGCCTTGGCCAAAATTTGTCCCTCAAAATCACCACTAAAATAAAACAGAAAATCTGGTCATTATCAAATCATCACTTTGCTGATGGTGGAGGTTTCTGTAAAAATTGGCTGGCATATTTCTTACATTGCAATAGTTCAAAACTACTTCAAAACTATCTAATTTGTTCTGAAGCACTTTGGGACAACTTGAGGTTTTGAAAAGCATTATACACACACAAAACTTTGTCTAAAATGGGGGTTCTGTCATCCCATTCTTAAACAAATGAGAAAATGAATCCAGAGATTTGCATGTTAGGTGGATTGGCCATGCAAAAATTGCCTCTTTGTGTCCAATGATGTCCGGGTTAGGTGGGGTTATGGGGATAGGGGGTGCGCCTAGGTAGGAAGGTCTTTCAAGATGATCGGTGCAAACTCACAGGGCCGAATGGCCTCCTTCTGCACTGTAAAAATTCTATGAGAAGGCTCACATCCATTCAAGTGAAGGAAAAAGTTAAAATGGGTCAGTTAACTCTAATCTTTTCACATTGATTTTCACAACTGAGATTGGTAGCTTGAGTTGGAAAATCTCCCTCCTTGGTAGGGTGCAGGTGCAGGATGGACTCGGGCCTACTGCCCCACAAGATTGGAGGTGGCCACACGGGTCACTGGGTGCCGAACCAGCATGCATCACATCTCTGGCACTTCATCCCAGTTGTTGGGTTACACTGGGATTACACTCTGGCCTTTTTGGCAGTGGGAGGCGAATCAATGTTTGCTGGTGGTGGAATTCTTTGTTTTTGTGGCTGTCATTGATAATTCCCATTGAAGCCACCCCACGTCGTGAGACCAGAGAATCCCACCTCCAGCGAATGGCCGGAGAATTACGGCCTTTGTGTACCCCCTAGATTTCACCTCCCATGATCCATCAACCTGCACCCAGTCCTCATGCCACCTTCATGACCACAAGCCAGTAAATACTCCTAGTTTCCCCCATGCCAGCCTAATGCCAACTCATGCCTCCATCCACCCTTAATGATCCCCACGCCCTACATGCCAATTCATAGCCTTTCAGTGCCAATTCACCCAGTCTATACTATGGAAAGAATCAATATGTTTACATAGATGAAGAGATTGTGGATTTTTCTTGATTGACATCTTTGAAGTTACCTTATTTTTAAGGTCTTTTTGTTTAATAGGTATTTTTACGTTATTTTGAGTCTCAAAGAATGAGAGGGACTAGACAGGGTGAATGCTGAAAGGATGTGTCCTCTTGTGGGAGAGACTGGAACCAGGGACATTGTTTAAAAATCAGAGGTTTACAATTTAAGACAGCAATTAGAGGATTGCTTTTCTTTCGCAGAATTGTGAATCTTTGGAACTCTGTTGCCTGGAGAATGGTGGAAGTTGGGGTTATTGAATATTTTTAAGGCTGAGGTAGTTAGATTTTTGACGAACAAGTGAGATAAAGGCAATTGAGGTCGGCAGAATGTGGAGTTGAGGCCACAATTCTTTCAACCATAGTTGTATTAAATGGCAAAGCAGACTTGAGGGAATGAATGGCCTACTCCTTTTCCTAAATCATTTGTTTGAATGCACATAATTTTCTATGATCTCTTTTGTCACTGTCTCATTTTTTATTTGCACGGGATAAAGAGGTGTGAAGTTCTTAAAACTCCAATCATTTAGGCAGCACAGTGACACAGTGGTTAGCATTGCTGCCTCACAGCGCCGGGGTCCCAGGTTCGATCCCGGCTCTGGGTCATTGTCTGTGCGGAGTTTGCACATTCTCCCCCTGTTTGCGTGGGTTTCGCCCCCACAACCCAAAGATGTGCAGGGTAGGTGGATTGGCCACGCTAAATTGCCCCTTAATTGGAAAAGATTAATTGGGTACACTAAATTTATAAAACAAACTCCCATCATTGATACTTTAATGGGATGTTTGATTTATAGGACTGTAGGAACAACAGTTTATTTTCCAAGAATTTGGAATGGCTTTCTTTTCTAAGCAGTTTCACACATACCATTGTTACTACAAGGTTCATTGATTCAATATTTAGTGTATACCAGATGGATAGACATGGAAGGATCATGAGATGGCATGAAATACATGGAGGGCCATCGGGGATTGGTCTGGGGAATGGGTTTACGTGAAGGGGCATGGGCATGAATTTTTCAACTTTGAAAATGTCCCCAAAATCAGACTCCTCTGAAATCTGTGAATAGTGAGTCAGGGAGAAGCTGGTTCAACTTAATGAAATATGTGAGGGATTAGGAGATGCCTGTCACAGCTATAGAAGTGTCTAGTTCAGGAGTACAGGGAACAGGCTCACCAACTGGACCGTAATGCTGCGCTCTCAAAAATTGGGTAGCCATAAATTGTGGTGGGTATTCCAGAATAAGATCGTGCCCGCCATTTCTAAATGGCTCCCGAGTCTTTCAGACTCTGCTAAAATCCAAGCCCTGGAGCCTACATAAACCAGACAAAGCAGCATGACAAATGAAATGAAATGAAATGAAAATCGCTTATTGTCGCGTTTAGGCTTCAATGAAGTTACTGTGAAAAGCTCCGAGTCGCCACATTCTGGCGCCTGATCGGGGAGGCTGGTACAGGAATTGAACCGTGTGGCTGGTCTGCCTTGGTCTGCTTTAAAAGACAGTGGGCGCGATTCTCCACTCCCACGCCGGGTGGGAGAATCGCGGGTCGCCGTTTTTCACGGTGACCCGCGATTCTCCGGCCCGGATGGGCCGAGGGGCCTGCTGTTCCCAACCGGTTCACGCCGGCAGCAACCACACATGGACGCTGCCGGCGTGAACATGACGCCAAAAGCTGGTTTGTGGCTTGTGGGGGGCGGAGAGGGGAGTGAGCACCACGACTGTGCTCGGGAGGGGACTGGTCCGCGATCGGTGCCCACAGATCGTCAGGCCGGTGTCTCAAAGGGACGCACTCTTTCCCCTCCGCCGCCCCGCAAGTTGAAGCCGCCAAGTCTGTCGGGGCAGCGGAGGGGAAGACGGCAACCGCGCATGCGCGGGTTGGCGCCGGCCAACCTGCGCATGCGCGGCTGACATCATTAGGCGCGCCGGCCATGAAAAACACCAGCGACAAGGCCCCACGGCCGAGATTTACGGCATGGCCCTCCTAGTCCCCCGGGGTGGGGGGGGGAGAATAGGGGGCGAGGAGCGGCCTCCGACCTCGTCGTGAACCTCTCCGGGTTTCACAACTGCGTTGGGCTTTGCGGAGAATTCCACCCAGTGATTTAGCCCAGTGTTCTAAACCAGGGGCAGTGGATGGCCAAGAGAAGAAGCTGTAAGGTTAGTTTAGGTGTTGTTGGCATGCAAATGGAATATTATGTTCAGTGTTTGGAGGGTATCAACAAGGGACAGAATGTAGATGAGAAATTGAAAGGGTCTAAAAATAAAACCCTGCGGGATAAATCCAGAGGAGGCTCCAGAGTGTGGGTGGAAACAGGCCTTGCTGTGTCTTTCGAGCTTAAAGGTGATTAAACAGGTCCAAGCTTATTTTCCTTGAACCTGCATTGACGGTGTGAGGGAGTTCCCCAGGGGCAATAAGAGAATCAACCCTCTAGTAAACTGTTACAACAGTAGCACTGCCATATTGATTTCTAATTATTGCGCATTAACTGATCCCACTACATTTGCAACCACAGACTGTGGCCTTGATTCAACCGGACTGAATTTATATCCTGTTTTGGACATGTTCAGTGGGGTGTTTCTTGGTGGCTGCAGCGCCGAAAAACACCCCGCTATTCAACGGCACTTTACTGTTTCTTTTGGCCTCCGCCAAAGCCATAGTTAGTGTCATTTCCTGTCAATGAGCCCAGAAGAAAAGGCTCCTCACAGCCATTTTGTCTGGTTGCCCACCCTTTAGGCACAAAGATGCCCTGGTGAGGTCTAGCAAGCACAGCCGTTGGGTCCTAGGCAGTGGAAGAATCCTGTGAATGCATATTTAAATTAGCCTGATGGCTCATTTGAATATGCTGATGTAGATCACGTCCAGTGAGGGCGAGGTCCAGATCACGTGGTCGAGTGAGACTCTGTTAAAATCTCACAAGGCATTTCAAGCATCACAAACATCGTGAGAGGCCTCTCGCGAGATTCAACGGCCTTAACCCGACACCCATTTCGGGTGCAACAAGGCCGTTAAATCGTGCCCTGTATTTAAGTATTTTTTTAAATTTCAAAAGTTCATATTTGTTAGTTGTGCCTACCTCCTTCATGCACAGAAATTGAATGGCTAGTTATTTCCTTTATTCCACTATCAGTTGACATTTGACTGAAGTATAATAACTGCAATGAAGCTCATCCTGATTTATACTGAGTGCCAATGGGCAAGTCCGGACCATATGACAACACTGGTTTAGGAAGTCTTCCGATGCTTATACAACATCTGCGTTGAATTCTATATGCAGCTGGTAGAGATCTACCATGAGGTTCAAGTGCAGTGTCGTAAACACTATAGAACTCGGTAGAAATTTGAGTTACACTTCTCAGATGCAAGTAAGAATCTTTTATTGCCTCTACTGGTTACAATTGAGAGAAATTTAAATCAATTCTCAATAAAGCCTTACCAGCAAAAGACTTAAAGAGAAGTAATTAATAAAACAATTCTTACTTTCAAAAATAATAGAGAAATGGTTTCTTGCTTAAAGCAAAACAGCTTGCGCGAACTTCAAGAGTTAGAGTGGAAACGTGAAAATCCGAAAATAAAGATAGCAAGTAGTTAGATCAAAGTATAGAGTGATCCTGGGTAGAAAATGGCTGTGCGGACCCTCATGTTTAAGCAGAATGTCATCAGTCTGGAACCATCTGTCCATACCTCTATGTGGTCCTAATTGGTTTGGGTCAGTTTCAAATACATTTGATTTGATGGTTAACTGTCAATCCTCAATGTGCAACATAAGTTTTAAATGTTTCATGTTTGAATATTTGTGTGTGCTATGGAAATGTGATTTTGTGCTGTAATAAAGTCTGGTTTTTACTGGTTTTCTGCTTACTTTCACTTTATCCATATTCTGAACAATGGTGGCTTCATATTGCTATGGTGCTTATTTCGATCTTGATTATTGGTACAGCTCATTCCTTAATATGAAACTTACTTTGAAATCTGTTCATCAGAAATAGTCCGTTCATATTGTCAGTAGAAATGTTGCTTTTATTTCCAACTAGTTTGTAAATGTGTCAAGCTTTGTACCTCTGTTTAAGTTATGTGTTTTGCCATGACCTAAGGTTATGAATACTGAAATCCTTATTTTAAAATGGGTATGAAGGTGATTTCCTTCACAGCTGTTGTGTACTTCCAACACAAGCATGTCTTAAATGCCAAAGTTCTTTCCAATGTATTTCATGACATAATTACAAGGTTATAATGACAATCCAGAGAATTGATAGTTTTTCCGTAAAGCAGTGCATCTTAATGGCATTTTGTTACCACAGAAGACAGAAAAAAAATCACTATTATTATTGATTTTAACAGATATTATCATTGCCACCTGACACTGCAGCACATTTCAAAATGAAAGGAAAATGATGAGCAGTGATTCAACTTGTAATGTTTTTTTTACTGCGAACAATCAAGCATTATTTAGTTTCTTATTATTACTTTATGGGATGTGGATGTTGCTGTCTGGGCCAAAATTTGTTGCCCACCCCTAATTGCCCTTGAGGCCATTTAAGAGTCTCATGTGGACCAAATCAGGTAAGGACAGAAGATTGTCTGCGTGGGCTTCACCCCCACAACCCAAAGATGTGCAGGGTAGGTGGATTGGCCATGCTAAATTGCCCCTTAAGTGAAAAAAAAAATTGGGTACTCTAAATTTATTTTAAAATGGTAAGGACAGCATATTTTCTTCGCTAAAGTGAACCAAATTGTTTTTTTTACAAAAATGGTTTCATTGTCATCATCTATTTTAAATTTAATTCAAATTTCACCATCTGCCATGTTGGTATACAAACCCGGTCCCTAGGGAACTACCCTGCATTTCTCTGACAATGCCACTCCACGATGGCCTCGCCTTGGCACTTATTCATTTTTTAAAGCTTCATTACATTTTCAAATTCTCCCCTCCACCCCTTTTCATTTGTGCACTTTGTCATGTAAGAGTACCTTTATGAAATGGGTGTTTATAAATGGGTATGTATATAAGTATCTGTAGTGAGAGTACCTTTAAGAAATGGGTGTTTATTACTGCAGTGATGTCAGAGAGTGGGGGGAGCTGGGCTGTCTGTCAGCTTTTTTACTTTCATTTTAGGCTGTTTGCTGCAGGGTGTGTTTTAGTTTCGTTTTTAGTGTTAGAGCTGAAGCCAGACAGAACAGGTGTACTGTTGATCTCTCTGCCATGAAAAGACTATCTCTTGATCATTTGATGAATTCAGAATTATAAATGTTCTCAGTTGTGAATGTAAACCTAATGTGCTTCTGTTAAAAGGTGTTTCTTTTGTTTTCTGGATGTTGTTTTGGAAGTTATTGAAGATTACTTAGTGTTGTATTCTTTGGGGGTTGTTTTTGAATTGATGGTTGCTAAGATGTATGTTTTAAAAAAGGTTAACATGAGTTCATAGAATAAACATTGTTTTGCTTTAAAAAATACTTTTCCATTTCTGCTGTACCACACCTGTTGAGTGGGCCGTGTGCTCCCATACCTCAATGTATTAAAATTTGTGGGTCAGGTGAACTCCATGATACACTTTGGGGTTCTCTAAACCCTGGCCCAGAACAACTTTTACTCAGGAGACATGCTAGTTTCCAATCAGTCTTGGCACAATTATCTAACCAATCTTTGATGGGTAAAAAGCAAGTGGCCAGAATGATGTGCTTTAATTTTCAGTCTGTGGGAACTAACTGGATTCTTGCTGGTGCACATCGGAATGCAACCAATATGCAGAATGTGTCCTGTGGGGAAATCCACATGCAAATTAATCTGTAGTTGCAAACCTAATGGGATCTGTTAATGTGGATCATTTCTGGTACAATTAGAATTCAATACAGCAATTCTACTACTGTTACAATTTACTGGAGGGCTGATTCTCTTTGTATTCTTCCAGCCCACACAGAAAGAGTGGAAATTGGGAATATAGGTAACAAAGCAATAATTTCAGTGGAGAGTTTAATTATTCTTCTACCTTTGCATGTGAAAGATTTGAGCAATGTTTCAAAACTGTTTTGTCAGAATTAAGAGATTTCAGCCACTTGTTCTGAAGGGTACTCAAATTTGCATGAACTCTGCTAAATCTAACTTGTTAATATCCAGTTTAATCATTAAATGGAGGAAAATAATTCATACAAAATTGCATTAATTAACTCCGAGCACAATATTCAAATTTATTCAGCCTGAATTATAGTTTCAGACTGAACTAGCGGAACAGATAATATTTAATGCATGCAATGGGGCTCTTGCTCACAAGCGGGAGAGTAGATGAAGGCCCCGCATTGCCTCTTTTTGAGACGATTAATCTAGTAAGTGCCTATCAGCCTCTTAACGTGACTATGGCTGGCCCTGAAATCAAGGGTCCCTAAGGTGGGAGACCATTCTGCCGAAAGTTGCTGGCCAATCAGAGGCCAGTGGCTCTACTGAAAGTCAGTGGCACTGGGGAGACAGTGGCAACTACAGGTACAACACCCACCCTAGGCCTAGAGTCGCCTTTGGCTCCCAGGTGAGCGATGGCGACAGTGAATGAGTAGCAAGGGCAAGTTTGCGGCCCTCAGTAGCACTCTTTTATGCAAATCCATATCCTCGATCAGACACTGAGCGTATTTGAAAGAGTGATCCCCAGCGCCCACTGCCTGGGAGCCCTCAAGCAACCCTACATGGGTCTGCTCGGCATGCTCCCACATAGATTATCAGCAGTGGTGGGATGAGGCTTTAAAGTGGTTATTCCTTATCTACTTAAGGGATTCAGTTGTCAGCGGGAAGGGAAGACTATCCACAGGCCTTTCCATCATGGGCTTACTGCGGTTGGATACACGTAGTTGGCTTGGTCCCCACCTGTCTGATTAAAAGTCCCCTGTCACCAAACTTGGCATGGGAGTAGGGTATTAAACTCTGCCCAGATGGTGAACTCCACTTGACCACCGAGTGTACTTCTCTCCAAGATTTCAATGCTTTTATGTTGAGATTTTACCTATCGCTGTTTGTAATAATTATGCCTGGGAGTTCGAAGAAATTAAATAACTTTTGAATTATAAAAAGCTTTTTTTTTCGTTTCAAAGTTATTTCCTTTAAAAGCATTTTTTAAATTAAAAAGTTTATTTTAAATCTTACTTGGTTATTTGAAATAAATAACATGAGGCCCACTGATGAGTTTTTTTCCAGTGGCTGTTGAGTTACGCATAATCGTCTTTGACAACTACCTCTTATCTGTTGTACTCAGCTTATTTCCTTTCCTGTTATTTTTTTCATAGTGAATAAGGCTATTTTTCCATGGTTGCATATTTGAAAAAGGTGCGATGCAAAATTCTGCCGCATTTCTCTCGGTGCTATTATGATTAGTAAATGTCCATTATTTAGTCACAACCTCTTGGCTCTCCAGCATTGGATTTGTGGATACCCCAAAGATCTGCTGGTGAATCCCTCTTGACCCTTCTACAGAAGGGTTATTTAGACCCGAAACGTTAACCCGCTGTTTCGCTCCACAGGTGCTGCCAGATGTGTTGAGTTTATTCGGCATTTTCTGTGAATCTCTCTAACTTTGCTATGCTGATGGAGGAAGTGGTAGATATTTCAGCCATGTTTATTCTAACAAATTGAAAGAGACTACAATAGCAGCCGTTGACTGCTAGAGTTGAGACAAGTAAAGGAATGTCATGTTTCTGTGCACAGCCTTAAAAGTACTAACCTTTGAAGAGGATGAACTGATCAAAAGACTGGCCACCATATGATGACTTAAGAAACTGCTAGTTACACCAGGTACAATCACCACATTATGTTGCGTTGAACCATTGGACAGGATTTTCTCACCTGCCCGGGTAAAAACTGATGTGATGGGTCCAAAAATACCAGCACCATTCCATGTGCTGCTTCCCCATGTCTGTCCTGGCACTGGTCATTTTAGGATTGGGGCCGGCAGGATTACCTGCCACCATGTGGTGATGGCACAGCCCGTATTGTTGAGGGGAGGCTGGATTCTAACCCGTGCAAAATATTATGGCAGTGCAATTTGCTCAGAATGTTATTTTCACGTAAAATTCAGAAACGTTTTGTGCTGTTTACGGTGATTTCAACGAAATTGTGCCAAAGAAACCAACGTAACCAAACAGAAAAGCTACCCCCCCAGGCATTTTAAATGATTTACTATAAAGTACTGCCACATTAGTGAATCTTCAGGAAAAATTGGCTACTCTCGCTGAAAATGGTGGACACGATTTTCAGTAATTTTCTTCAGCGCCACCCGATGTAGCTTTGGTAGAAGACGGCAAACATCCCGGAGAAATTGCATAAGTGGCGATCCACCCCATTTCTTTGGCGTTTGCATTGAAGTTACAGAGGAAGATTGAGTACCCCCTGGGGAAAGTCTTCCCTCATGGTATCATTGAACACAGTAAGAAGTCTCACAACACCAGGTTAAAGTCCAACAGGTTTGTCAAAGTCAAACCTGTTGGACTTTAAGCTGGTGTTGTAAGACTTCTTACTGTGCTCGTCCCAGTCCGACGCCGGCATCTCTACATCATGGGTGTCGTTGAAGGTTGAGGGACAACCAAATGACACAGTTGATGCACACTTCACAGTATAAAACTTCTGTCAGAGTTACATCACACACAAGATTTTTAAGAACTATTCTTTATAATTCCATCACAGATCGTAAAATTGCATATTCCCGCAATAAGAAGCACAAAAGTATATTTTTCTATTTTTAATTAACCACAACATAACTATCAAGACTCTTACTGGTATAAGCACTTCAATTTTAAAATAACTAAAGATAGAAACATAATCATACACTTTGATCCTTTAAAAGAAATAATCATTGTTTCAAAGATACAGTTTTATCGTTTTATTACCTCCTCCTGTATCAAGTTGTTAACTCACTCCATAATAACAAAGATGAATATTGTAATGTTGTTTTGATGGTCAATGGCCCATTTTTCTTATGATTTTAAAAATATAAAACTAAAATGTTTTTTGTGCTGTATTATAAGGGGGGGGGGGGGGGGGTGCGCTCACTGCCAGAGGGACCAGAAAACCCTGCTGGTGAGAATGGCCGGGAAATCTATCCCCCTACCCCCACCAGTGTTAACAGTTACAATTCCACCATGTACTTAGTCTGTGGTTAATACTTTCCACCACTGTTAAAGTATTTTTGGAACAGTTTCAATGCACTCTGATGAATGCGGACCGATTAAGCACAGGAGATAACAGAACGATGGATCAACTATTCAGTCAATCCATAAATTTGATACATACTAGAACAGGATATATAAAACAAATAAAAATGATCCTAGCACCTCCTTACCACTACGCCTTCCTGGACAACTGTTTCACACTTACGGGGTACGACTGAAAGTTTGTGAAGAGTATAAAAACAAAACAAATAGAAATATCATTATTCTGGGAAATGCAAACAATGAAACTATCCATTGTCCCATCTGAGATCCCCTCCCCCTCCACAAAAGGCATTCAGTATCCTGTCCGGCGCTATATTTGCTGCCAGAGGCTCAATATAATGAATGTATGTACATTTGCAAATGTGGAAATGAAAATGATTTTGGTGTGCTATTTACCATATGCTGAAAGCATCTAATCAATGTGAAAACGAGGATAATCATTAAAGAGGATTGTCTCAACTTTGAATATGTCATTGGCCCTGCCAAATTTCGATTACTGTTTGCAACTCTGGGAGATTTCAGTACAAAAGAAACATACATCTTGCATCTACAGAACAATTAAATTTGATTGAAGAACTTGAGGAAAGTGAATTTATCTTCTCTCCCCAACCAATCCCTCGAGTTGTTGATGTACTGCTCACAACACTCAATTAAAATATTTGAGGCAGTGTTGACTAACTATTTCATAATTGAACTGTATTATTATCTGGAAACAAAACTGATGGTCAAGAGAATTATTCTCTGGGCCAACCTCCCTTCTACTTGCAAGACAGATATCAGCACTATTCCAGTTTACTTCCTGTCAGATGATAAAAAAAATATTCTCATGAGCAGAGAAAATCAAACATAAAATGGAATCTGAAACAGTGGTTGGTGTCCCACTGGGACTATGGAAATGTTAACATTGCAAAGTAATTCAACGGGATTGCAGAACATTACGTTTATGGTTGAATTGATATTCTGGTATTTTATTTGATTACCCTTCAGCAGAGCAAAAGAAAGTAATGAAACTTTCCTGCAGATAATTAACAATATTTAGCTTAATTCATGCTGGTACCAGTGTGTGCTGTTTGTGGAACAGGAAAGTACAGGCAAACTGTCCTTTACTGATTTTTGGTTTCGATGTGATTCTGAATCGCTGAAGAATGCTCAAATTTTAATTGCTTTCACAGCCCTTAGTTACGCCGACACTTAATGCATATGTTCTCTGAACCAAAATCTGAAAAGGCGTCATTTGCAAAATATAGCTACAATGTGAAATAATAGGAAAAGAGCAAAAAGGGCATCTTCCATAGAATTCTAATTCAATTAACATGCCACATCCCTTTCTGATCATAGGTGGTAAGCTGTTTAGATATAGTTCGCTCTTAGTTGTCTGTCCAGCAGTCAAGGAACTATTACTCTTTCTGAGTTACCTTCATGTGTCAGTTCCACAGATATCAAACCTTTAACTTGATTTAGTGATAACATTTATTTTACTAATTAGGAAATGTTAGCAAACACTGAACTGTGTCTAGTGTGTTTAATTATCATCTGACAGGAAGTAAACTGGAATAGTGCTGATATCTGTCTTGCAAGTAGAAGGGAGGTTGGCCCAGATGAATAATAAAAAGTAGAAATGATTGAGCATCAGAATACTAACATTCATGTTAGTCAGACAGGCACTTTACCTTTGTCACCTAAAATCATTGGGAACATTTTCATTGGGGCAAGGCCACGGTTATGCCACAAACATAGCACCTTGCCGCAGGTCGCACTGAGCTCAGCTGAAACATAATTACATGCATGAATGCCTGGCTGCATTCACAGAGCTTCACTCCCAGGATTATATTAATCTCTAATTGTGCATGTTATGGAATCATAAAATAATTACAGCACAGAAGGAATCCATTTGGCCCATCATGTTTGTGCCGACTTTGTAAGAGCAATTCAGCTAGCCCCTCTCCCCTGGCTTGTCAACTAGCCCTGCAAACGCTTTCTTTTGGTAATTATCCAATTCTCTTTTGAAGGCCAAGATTGAATCAGTCCTCACCACACTCTCAGGCAGCACATCTCTAGTCCTAACCACTCACTGTGTGAAACAGGTTTTCCTCATGTCACCTCTGGTTCTTTTGCCATGCATTTAAAATCAGTATTCTCTGCCTCTCGACTCTTCCCCCAATGGGAACAGTTTCTCTCTATCTACTCTTTCCAAACCCCTCGTGATTTCAAACACCATTTTCAAATCTCTATTTAATGTGCTCTTCCCTTCCCTGTGAAGGGCAGTCCATCTTTGCCTGTCTATCCATGTAACTTAACTAAAGTCCTTCAATCCTTGATTCATTATTTTAATTTTTTTCTGCACCGTCTCCAATGACCTTAAATCTTTCCTCAAGTGTGTTTCCCAGAATTGGATACACTATTCCAGTTAAGGTCAGACCAATGTTTTATAACGGTTCACCATTACTTACCTTTGTAATTACCTTTGTACCCTATGGCCAAGGTTATCGCCTGTCAGTGGATGGCCAAACCTGATTTCTTTCAGGTTTGAGAAAGTTTGATTTTCCTCCATATTCCCAACTCTGTGCCATTTCCTTGTTTCTGGATTGGGAATGGCTATTGTGAAAAATGCACTCCCTCCCCTGCAGAGGTTGGGTTCCACTATTTTCATCTGGTGGTGTGGGACTTTGGAAGCTCAATAAAAGTACAGCACATTTAAGTGTTTTGGAAGAAAATGGAAAACCTGAAGAGTCGGGAACATTCTGAAGTGTAAGTGTAAATTGTTTTGACGCTTTCAAATGTCACTATTAACTGCTGTATTTTATTGTAGATGTATCTTTATTGCAGCAAATCATTCTTGGTATCTGTCTTTCAAATGTAAGTTGACCCTTACATAGACCAGCATTGTGTACCTGTTCACATGTATTACAGTACTTTTCCAATGGAGAAAGTCCTATAGTGTGTGAAAAAAGTTTTGAAATAGTCCTCTGCTTGTGACGTTGTTGTGCTGTTATCTAATGTGACTAACATATATAATTACTCTAAAATAAAAACCCCACTGAAGGTAGACTAATAGTTTGCACCTGCTCCCATTCCATTGCTTGATAAGCACTCTGCTTTGAAATGAAAATGGATATCTGTTTTGTCAGTGCAGCTGGAATTTCTTGTTATGACAGCTGCTCCATTACGAATGCTCAGCTGATTTTCAAAAGCATCAGTTCTGCAGGTGATTTTATTGATCCAACAATTACTGAAACTTTTACAAGCCTATAATAGCAGAATGTGACTTGATGTGCATTCTTCTCTGTTTACAACATTGATATTTACACAATTAAAGATTAAAGATTTTTATTATTAAATCTTTGTCCATGATGGCGTGTTTTCAAGGTTTTCTTATATCGTTGCAGGTTTCATGGTTTTCCTTTAATTTTAAAATAATTCCCATTATTATTGCATTCCTCCAAAGAACTGTACAAGGTACATACTGAGTGAATGGCTATAGAAGACACAGGGCCGAATAGAAGTGGCAAGGGGGAATGTGAGGGGCTGGCATCGACAGTGGGAGGTGGCATGGGAAGTGGGGGAAGTGAGAGGTCAAGTGTATAAGGCCTTTAAATGATGTTGAGCATGAGTAAATAGTGTTGGACAACTGCCAGGCCTTCTAACCAGCCCACCTCTGAGGCCACACTTCCCATTGGCTCTGTTCTGGTTCACAAAATGCACTGTGTATCTGACCCCTGTGTGAAAAGATAAAAATCCTTTAAAAGGTTGCATGTGGGTTGGTGTGCATTTTGCAAGCCATAAAAAGGCACAGGTCAGGTTTTCCCAAGAAATAAAATTATAAAACTCTCATAAGGCTCGATGATCCATCTGAGATCTTAAAAATACCACTTCACCTGGTGCAAAGATCAAGCAATGTGAGACTACTTGCTAGCAATGATATCACACTTTTCTGCTCCTGTAATTCTCAGCTTCAGGTGCTTGGGAGTAAATTGTAGATTGATTTCTGCCAGATTACTGGAAACCATTTTGAATCAGTGCGCAAATATAGTTTAATGTCACATACGTAGGTTGATTGCTCCTGTCTTCGCCATGATTTCCTACACCATTTCTGTTCTCCAGTTTGGTGTGAAGCCAAACTCTTTCAAGGAGTAAGGTAGGGTGATTTGCAGACTCTTTTCAAGTTGGAACACTTCGCATAACAATCCAGATGAGAGCTGACAATATTCACCATCCGCATACTGATATGTTTTATTCTCGGAATGGAATCTCCTCTAGCTTCTCAGAGGTAATGGCAGTAATCTGTACCCCCTAAAACTAGTGGGTGGGAACTTGAAATGTTAAAAATTTGGGTAAGGAAACTAGCCTTTCTTGAACATACCACATCCAGTTTTCATAGAAAAAGGATGTGGGGCGCAATTCTCCGCACTCACGCCGGTTCAGAGAATAGCGGGCCGCGCAAATTTTCACGGCGACGCTGGTCCGACGCCCTCCCGCTATTCTCCGAACTCCGCACAAACTACATGTCGGCATTCCCAGCAAAGGCCTCGAACGCGCCCCCGACACGACCAGAATCGCTACTTATTGGCCCCCCCGCTATTCTCCGGCCCGAATGGGCCGAAGTCCCAACGTCATCACGCACTGTTTTCACGCCGGCCAACACACCTGCTTTTCAAGTTCGTCAACCAGTCGTGCTGGCTGACGAGAGCTTCGAGGAGGTGCGCGCACCGCTCAACGCACCGCTGGAGTCTGGCCACAACGGGGAAGGCATCCCCGAGAACGGGAGGGGGTCCAGGCGGGGGGGGGGGGGGGGGGGGGGGGGGAATGTGGGAGACGGAGGGGGGGAGTGGGAGGGGGGGAGTGGGAGGGGGGGAGTGGGGGAGATGGAGGGGGGGAGTGGGAGGGGGGGAGTGGGGGAGACGGAGGGGGGGAGTGGGAGGGGGGGAGTGGGGGAGACGGAGGGGGGAGTGGGGGAGACGGAGGGGGGAGACGGAGGGGGGGAGTGGGGGAGACGGAGGGGGGAGTCTGAGGGGGGAGTGGGGGAGACAGAGGGGGGAGTGGGGGAGACGGAGGGGGGAGTGGGAGTGCAGGGGGGGTAGGGAGAGAGTGAGCGAGTGACCCATCCAACCCCGGTTACAAAATGTCTGCCACCATGCCATGGCGTGCCGGTCACGAGTACACGGCCGCTGGTTGCCCTGTGGCTTACGGACACAGGCCACTGACGCACCGGTGAAGAGGACGTAGTTAACTGCCTGTTGGATGCAGAAAGTGACCAGGGGTTAGGCTGCCCGCGTGTCAGCAGCGCGACCAGGCCACCGGGACACACAGGTATCCCGTGGCAGGCGGCTGCCGAGGTGTCGGCTAACCTCCGTCTAACATGTCCCGTTTCTCTGCCCCCCACCACCCTTCTGTAGGTTAGCACAATGTCTGCGAACAGAACGGCTATGTTCTGCGCAGTGGTTGGGGCCGCTGCACTGCATTTGGAGATGCAGCAGCATCCACAGCCACAACCTGCAGTGGGTGCAGGGCCAGCTGCAGCAGCAGAGGGAAGGGCCGCGGAGTTGCCAGTCGTCGAGCAGCATGGGGGGGAGGAGGAGGAGGAGGGGGAGGAGGAGAGAGTGAGGGTGCAGCCACGGCACCAGAGGCGACGACCAAGGCCGAGAGTGAACTGTGCCCGGATCTCTTTCCTAACAATGACGGACATCAACTGCAGGAGGAGACTCCGGCTGCGTAGGCGGACGGTGATACATATCTGTCACCTCGTGGCGCATCTCGCCACACGTGGAACGGGGGGAGGACACGCGATCCCGGTTGCCATCAAGGTGACGGTCGCTCTTAACTTCTATGCGACCGGCTCCTTCCAGTCTCCGAGCGGGGACCTTTCCGGGATCTCCCAGTCATTGGTCTACAGGTGTATCCGGGATGTGACCGACGCCCTCTATGCCATCGCAGACCGCTACATCACCTTTCCCGAGGACCGAGCAAGTCAAGACACACGAGCTCGTGGATTTGCCAGCGTGGCCGGGATACCGATGGTGCAGGGGGCAATCGATTGTGTTCACGTCCCCATGCGCCCGCCTGCAGTGGACAGGGAGGTGTTCACAAACAGGAGGGGGACATACTCCATGAATATCCAGGTGGTATGCGACCCCCACAGGAGGATCATGAACGTCTGTGCAAGGTTCCCAGGGAGTGTGCATGACTCCTACATACTGGCGCAGTTGTACATCCCTGCGATGTTTGAGGGGCGTCCCTCCTGGCTGAGGGGCTGGTTGCTAGGCGACAGGGGTTATCCGCTGAGGTCTTGGCTGATGACGCCTATACGGAGGCCTCAGACCAATGCGGAAACACGATACAACGAGGCCCATGCAGCAACCAGGGGTGCGGTGGAGCGCTGCCTTGGCCTCATGAAGATGAGATTCAGGTGCCTGGACCGCTCCGGAGGGGCCCTGCAGTACCAGCCCGACAGGGTCGCTCGCATTGTTGTGGTCTGCTGTGCGCTGCAAAACATCGCGATGCAAAGGGGAGATGACCTGTTGCAGGAGGCGGAGGGAGAAGCCAGTGGCAGTGGTGCCAGCACAGAGGAGGAGAGGGAGGAGGAGGCTGGCGGAGTGGCGGGCGCAGCACGCAGACACGACCCAGGTGCTGGTGATGTCCAGGAGGCGGCACGACGGACCCGGCGAGGACGGCGGGCACGCGACGCCTTGGTGGCAGCATGGTTCACGCGTCGCATGTGACGTCCCCGCTGAACACCAAACCACCATCTGCATCGCTAGTCGTGCAGAGGGTCAACACACAACTGCCACCACCACAGCACTCCCGGCGCCGAAGTTTCACCGCTCGTCAACCCCAGCGACACTCGGTCACCATCACGAATCCTGTGGCAGTGGAACAATCACACGGTAAGGTGGAACAGTACGTTTAATTTGAACAAACATTTACAGGTGCCCTATCCCCTACAACTAAACTGTGCCCTTCACCCGTGCCAACTTACTCAGTGTCTATCTTTGATGCCTTACGGGCCCTACCACTACGTCTAAGTGACTCCCCAGATGATACAGCAGGAGTGGAGGAGGACTGCTGCGAATCGCCCCTTTCGACTAGTTTCTCCTTCTCCTAGTTTCCTGGGGCGACCCCGCCTTGATGGGCCAGGCTGCTCTGCGGGCGTCTCGGGTGACATTGTGCCACCCTGCTCTGCCTGCTGCCCACCCGATGCACCAGGGATGGGACGGGGGAGGCCGTGAATTCCGGGACGTCCCGTGATGGACTTAATGGGACGGGCCCCGAAACCTCCTCCTCCCTCGGGGAGCCCGGTGGCCCCCGGGCCTCACTTTGGGACAGAGGTGCGAGCGGGGAGGTGCCCCGTCGCGCCACCGACACCTGCCGCTGCCAGTCCTGGAGGCCTGCAACGGTATCCACCAGGATCCGAAGGTTTGCAGACATTCCCGCCAGGGACTGTGCGACCTCAACCTGTGAGTGCACAACGCCATCCAGCACGTGTGTCAGGCGGTTGATGCTCTCGGCGACTGACTGCTGAGACTGTGCCTTGGCGTGCTGCGACTGGGCCACGACCTGCTGAGACTCGGCCAAGGCCCGCAGCGCGCCGGCAATGTCGTTTTGGCTCTGGCGCATTGCTGCCTGTGAGAGGGCAACCCTGTCCTAGGCCAAGGATGACGCATGCACGTGAAGCCCAACGTCTTGCATAACCTGACCCATGGCCGAAACCGTTTCACCCATTGCCTCCACCGCGGATGCCACCCTTGCGGTGTCGGCCTGGGTTTCTGCCATGAGCGGCACCACTCCCTGCTCGTGGACATGGTTCGACTCCTCTAACAGCGTCTGCAGAGTCTGGAAGACAGCCCTCATTCCGTCATTGTGTCCCTGGGTTTCTTGATGCATCGGCTGTGCGGGTGGGTTGAGAAAGTCCAGGAACTCGGAAAACGTCTGGGAGCCAGCTGGATGCTGGGCCTGGCCTGGCCTCCGCCAGTCCGGGCCCTCGGCTGCTCCGACCTCCACCTGCTGTACCTGCTCAGCTGTGATGTGCGACCCAGACTGTGACCCAGGAGCCTCATCACTAAATAGGCCAGCCGGGGTGTGTGTCTCTGGGATGGTGGATGGTGTGGGAGATAGCTGTGCCGCAAGCTCGAGGTCGTCTTGAGTGGACGCCTCCTCGATGTCATCGGCCCGCTGAGAGGCCGCAGGGCGTTCGCAGGCCATTTCTTTATCTAGCGGTGTCGCCGCCCCCTGGGCGTCCTGCTCCACAGATTCTGTTGGGGAGGATGGGACTCCCCGCTGATCAGGCATCCTCTGTCGTGCGGCCCCGGGTGAGGTGGGGGCAGATGCCAGTGTCCGTCTGGAGCCAGATGGCCCTGGTCGTTTGGCACCACGTCCTAGGGAAGAGAATGAAACGGGTTATTTAGAGACGCTCTAAACACACACCCTGCCCACTGGGATATCTCCCCTATCCTCTGTACCGGCAGGACGGGCGCTGGACGGTCCCAGTGGGCAGAGTGTGAAGGGACAGAGGATGGGGGAGGTGTCCCAGTGGGCAGGGTGTGTGAAGGGACAGAGGATGGGGGAGGTGTCCAAGTGGGCAGGGTGTGTGAAGGGACAGAGGATGGGGGAGGTGTCCAAGTGTGCAGGGTGTGTGAAGGGACAGAGGATAGGGGAGATATCCCAGTAGGCAGGGTGTGTGAAGGGACAGAGGATGGGGGAGGGGGGGTGTTTGTCATGCACGGTTGTCTCACTTGTTGCAGCTCCGCCAACCTCGCATTGCGCAATCTCCCGAGTAGCAGATCCACCAACAATGTCCAAGGCCCTCTGCTCAAAAGTGGTGAGGGGCCGCAGGATAGCCGAACCCCCTCCCGTCTTGTTCCGCTCACGGGTGTTGTGAGCGGTCTTGTCCTGTTGGGGGAGGGGGCATAGGTAGATCATTACAATACGGTAATGGGCAACACGGTAGCATGGTGGTTAGCATAAATGCTTCACAGCTCCAGGGTCACAGGTTCGGTTCCCGGCTGGGTCACTGTCTGTGTGGAGTCTGCACGTCCTCCCCGTGTGTGCGTGGGTTTCCTCCAGGTGATCCGGTTTCCTCCCACAGTCCAAAGATTTGCGGGTTAGGTGGATTGGCCATGCTAAATTGCCCGTAGTGTCCTAAAAAGTAAGGTTCAGGGGGGGTTGTTGGGTTACGGGTATAGGGTGGATACGTGGGTTTGAGTAGGGTGATCATTGCTCGGCACAACATCGAGGGCCGAAGGGCCTGTTCTGTGCTGTACTGTTCTATGTTCTATGTTCTAATACGGCAGGTATCAGCAGTCCGTTCAGATACTGGTACAGTTTGGGGGTCAAGTTGTAATAAGACGATTGCATCTCTCCACGGGGGCCAGAGCGCTGGGTCTGTGTCAACTTTGTGGACCACCCTCAACTCACTCTGCCACAATCCCCCTCCACCCCCCGTGCCAAGGGGGGAGGTAGGTGATTAAGTAAAGGGAGGGGAGGGATGGTTGTGACCCGGGGGCACCCTCTTGGCACTTACCCTGGCATCCCTGGTGAGGTTGTGGATCTTCTTCCGACACTGGTCAGTTGAACGAGGGGTCTGCCCCACAGCACTGACGGCAGCAGCAACCTCACGCCAGGCCTGGTGCACCGGGCTGGCAGGGTGGCGATGCCCTCTACGCAGGCAGATGATGCCCCTCCTCTGCTCGATGGAATCGAGCAGCATCTCCACATCAGCCTCCACAAATCGCGGGGCTGCTCTCCTCAGCTCCGACATCTTGGCCTACAGTTTCTGTGCTCGCCCGCGCCTTTATACGGCGTCGGGCGGCGTCACGTGGGCGTGTTTGTAACGTTGCCGCGTTCCGGCGTCATCGCGCACGTGATTGACGCGGCCCCGTTCCTAGCCCATTTCCCGGACGTGAATACCTCGGGAAATGGGTTGTGTCGGGCCGTCGCAAAACTCGGCCGTTTTCACGGCCAACTTCGCGATTTTCCACGGGTGCGGAGAATCGCGCCCGTGGTGCCAGCTATTAATTTAGTATAAGAAGGCTGGACATCCTTATTTTAACAGCGTTTCTATTTATAATGACTATTGGTCATATTACGTGTACCTCAGGAAACCCGGCGGGTAAAAGGAGGCAAGAAGGTTTGTATACATCAGTTAAGTGCTTTTACGGCACAACTTGTGGACCAGGAGTAATGATACCAAGCTCAACAAACAAACTTGCAAACCCCTTCACCTCTACAACATCCACTATCATTGCTGCTATACCCACCCCCAGTTTCTTTCACCCTCTCCCAGGAAATCATTGACTCCTGTGTTTGGCAATACTCCCTCTGATCCCAGAGTACATTCTCCAACTTCTCACCATCTGGTAGGGGCTGATTTCCGTAGGACTTCTTACCAAAGGGGCTGGTTTAGGTCACTGGGCTAAATCGCTGGCTTTTAAAGCAGACCAAGCAGGCCAGCAGTACGGTTCGATTCCCGTACCAGCCTACCCGGACAGGCGCTGGAATGTGGCGACTAGGGGCTTTTCACAGTAACTTCATTGAAGCCTACTCGTGACAATAAGCCATTTTCATTCATTTCATTTTCATTTCTTCCCACAACTCTCCTCAATCAGCTCTGACCCATGCCATTCTGTAATCAACAATACCCTGTCTTGCAATCTTGACACCTCCTGTGTTGTGACATTTTCTGGAGCATTACCCTCTCAATCCTCCACCTTCCGGTTGGGGTATCTACTTAGAAAACAAACACACACACTTCAGCGGAACCTGGACTTGCAAGGATTTTTACCATAATTTCAGACACACCGTTTCCCCACCCACACTCCAGGTGTTAGCTTGAAAATTGCTGCCCGGCAAATGTTGGACCATTAGGATAGGGACTTTTCACCAATATTCAGCTTCCTGCCTCTGTGCTGACAGGAATAGTTAGTCCCAATGTTTCTGGTTTCAGTGTACATATACATGATCAAATACGATAGTTTGGCTTGTAATATCCCGAAGAATAATTAAAAGCAATAAAGAGACAAGAATTCAGTGAAAGTTGATTTGAGGCAGGAGCGGAATTGATTACATGAAGTGATAGGATCATAAATGCAATGTGGAAACATTGAGTTAATTAAGCCTGAAACTACAATGACATGAAATAATTGCCTTAACTGCCAAGGCAGCAGGAAGATCAAGTTATGATGTTCATTGTAGAAATTAAAACACCTGGCATAATCTCTTTCAATCTATCACAGATTCAATTGTTTCTTCAATGTATTTTCTTTCTATTGAGCTTGCAGTCAATCCATTGCTCTCAATGGTATTAGTCAGGTAGGACAGCCATGCTTTGCACACAGCTTACTTAGCTGGTGCAGAAAATAATTTGCATACCAACACCACTTACAATCTGTGTTCCGCACAATGATTCAGATGGAGAAAAATGAAGCAGTCTGATAGGATGTGACTTGCTCATCTGCCCTGGGAGTACTTTTCAATGATACACAAGCAAAATCATAAATCAAGATGACATATGTATTATAAATTATATTTTCCAAGATGTCATGGAATCGTACACTAAATGTAACATTTTTGATTGCAAATTAAAATTCCCACAGTTTTGGATATGTTGTTAAAATTCATGCAAATATCCATTGTGTTGTTGACCACAGACTGATGCTGTTGTCAATAACTGTTGCTACAGCCCTCCCAAGGTTTCTGCTCTCGCCCAATTCTGCCCTTAGACTGTTATTATCAGCCATAGGTGAGGTTCCCCAAAAGTTGGTGATCTGGGCAAGACCCCTCGATTGATCACCTTCAGGCTGGAAGACTGGAAGACAAACCCAGGAGAGGAGGGATGACTGGCTCCGTGTCTTTATTCATCCAACTCTGTGTTGGTAGCACAAAGGGTTTACTTAAACAAGGTTCCCTTTCCCTGGGATAATTTTTCCAGACCCAACAGTGGTGTTTAAAGAGGGATCAAAATAACTAGGCTTTCCTGAGTTCAGATAAAGTAAGTTTATTAACTACGAAAAAGATAAGGAGAAATGGTAAAACATATGCATCTACATTCATATGAATTAGAAGTAAGAATTGATTGCAATAGCAAGTAACTATAAATAAAAAGATATAGGGAACATTCCTTGAAATGCGAGAAGATGATGAAGTGTTGTTGCCATTACAAATTGGTTCCAGATGAGTTGTAATTCTTTGATTTAGGTAATCTGCAGTTTTCACAGATATTTCAGAGTTTTTTTCCAACTGCAATCGTTTCTCACTGGCTGTTTGACTTCCACAGTCAGAGAGAGAGAGTTTTTAGATTTTCCTGCAGAAGATGGTTAATTATTTTCTGCAGGGGCTCGACAACCAGCACTGTATGTCACACCTTCAATGTAGAAAACTTTCAGCTGCCTTTCCTCACAGTGCACGCACACCCACCAACTGATAGACACAGGCAGTCAACAAGCCCTGGGCAGCTCGCGTAATTAGCTTTTAACCCCCATCCTAGCGTACTCCAAGAGGAAGTTGGAAGACACCAGTCCACTAAGGGATTACACCCAAGGGGCAGAATTCTCCACAAGGCCCGACGCCATTGTGAAACCCGGAGAGGTTCACGACGGCGTCGGAGGCCGCTCCTGGCCCCCTATTCTCCACCCCCGTGGGGGGCTAGGAGGGCCGTGCCATGAATCTTGGCCACGGAGCCTTGTCGCTGGCATCAAGGCCCGGCGCGCCGAGAGTGATGAGGCCGGCACATCTAATGACGTCAGCCGCGCATGCGCAGGTTGGCCGGCTCCAACCCGCGCATGCGCTGCTGACGTCACGACGGATGATGGCTCAAATCCACGCATGCACGGTTGCTGTCTTCCCCTCCGCTGCCCCGCTTGTGGGGCGGCGGAGGGGAAAGAGTGAGTCCCGTTGAGACGCCGGCCCAACGATCGGTGGGCACCAAATGCGGGCCAGTCCCCTCCCGAGCACGGTCGTGGTGCTCACTCCCCTCTCTGCCCCCACACAAGCCACAAAACAGCTGCTGGCTCCATGTTCACGCCGGCAGCGACCAGGTATGGTCGCCGCCGGCGTGAACCGGTCGGGAAAGGCCGGCCGCTCGGCCCATGCGGGTCGGAGAATCGCAGGCCACCGTGAAAAACAGCGGCCCGCGATTCTCCAAGCAGCGTGTCGCAAAATGCAACATGCCATTTGGGGGGGGGGGGGGGGTGGGAGAATCGTGGAGGTGCCAGAGCAGCCCTCCCGTGATTCTCCCACCTGGCGTGCGAGCGGAGAATCGCGCCCCGGTCTTTGAGATGAGATAGTCATTATGTTCCTTTGTCTTCACTGGAGATGGACATCAGCCTTTGGATGCATTTAGAAGTACCTTGTCTGGCAATATGGGAGGGGTTCCATTGTTCCTCCGAGAAACACTCTGCAGCTATTCTGTCAGTGGCTAACTCTACATTCTCAGACATCTGGGAGTTTATGCCCATTTAAAAATACAAAAGTCAGGTATTTTAAAGTCCAGTACTTCTCTGTATAATTAAATATCTTTTTTTTTCATCGTCATCAACCAGAGGCATCCCTGATTTCAATTGTTCTGCTATTGGCAGCTGTGTCTTCAACTGCATAGGCCCAAGCCTCCCCTCCCTCTTTACAACCCTCTTTTTCTTAAAGACAATACAAAAAACTTACTTCTTTCACCAAGCATGTGGTGATTTCCTTACGTGATTCAGTATGAATTTTATTCTTGAGTAACCGCGGGATGATTTAATATGTTAAAGGTGTTATGTAAATGCCAGTTGCTGTTGTTATTAGCTGCTTTGTACTCATAATCATAGAGGTTGACATTTTAACAAACCAGCCCAGCTACTGAAAGAACCATTACTGATTAACAGTGTTTAAAAAAAAGTCATAACGGGGCCTGGAACATTTTGTAATAATAATTCAATTGTACTCCTGGCTTCCAGTACAGATCTCACACAGCCAAGGGCACCTTTAAGTTAACTGAGCAGATTACTGAGTTTAGATTAGTGAGCTATAAGAATCGTTTAACTAGGGGTAGAAGTTTCTAACTCCCCCAACCTCCCTGCCCCCTCGAGTGGGTTTAATGGCAAATGGGGTGGGGGAGAGGCACAAGGTAGCGGGAGCTGAAAAGTCGATTTCCACCAGCACACAATGACGATGGGAACTTGTGCTCCTGATCAGTATAGTGAGTCGCCATTCACACCAGAGATCGGCATGAAGCTGTTTTGCATTCTCTTAATGGGATACAGAGGAAGTCCCAATCAGATCCGTACCCCTATGTCCAATTGTCTGTGCTAACCAATGGACATCTGGGCCAGTGCGGAGATGTCAGGACTTACCTGAAGAAGGCTTAGAACAGCCTCGGTAGGTTGGGAGGAAAGTTGGAGGCCTCCGGCGACTGATCATTGGAACATCACATGCAGTAGTGCGTGGGTGGAGCACCTACTAGGTAGATTCTTGAGCTGCAGCACCTTCCAGGAGGAGGAGCATCAGTCTTCAGGATTTTCCAGGAGCGCCAGCTTCTATTTTCAGGAGCCTCCAGGAGGTGCATTTTCCGACATCAAAAGTTGGTCAGATGATGTCCTGGAACCTTTTAAATAGGGCAATCAGTGTTAACAGCAGAACACGAGCCAGCCAGCGCATCCCACTGCTCAAAACATCGGAAACCCTCAAATACATAATTAATTAGGCTGGTGCAGCACATATTCCCACTGGCCTCCGAAGCGAGAAACTTTCTGTTCCCGCCCACACCACTGGACTAGTCCCAGATTGGAAAATTCCACCCAATGTTTTCCTGATGCCTCCTGGGACAACTAACTGTGCTGTTCTGGTAATAACACTGGCAACTGTGCCATCACTTCTGTGCACAATGATTCTAAATTGTGATAAGACTCAAATTTCACTGAAGTCCTGGTGTCAATTTATGCATGCACTTTGGCTAAATGGTTATGGTAATTGTTTATGTGCATTACATAGCTAAAGCCATACACTGACCACAGTGTAAAAAAATTAAATACTGCGTATGCCAGAAATCTGAACCAAAACCACAAAATACAGTAACCATTCAGCAGATCAGGCAACATCTGTGCCTGAACCAAGAATTATTGGGGGTGAATCTTAACTTCCAAAATTGGGAAAATCAGGTTCATGGCAGATGTTAAAATGCAAGAAATCTGAAACAAAAACTCAAATCAACCCAAATTCATTCACTTCTGGTCTCAATGAAGACAGGTTGAGGAGTGAGCAACCAATCAGCAAGTGAATTAGTCATTTAAATATCATAACGAGACCGTGTGCCTTCATCTTAACAGCCATTCTATTATCAACCACAAGTGGGTGTGTTTCCCAGGCCTCAGGAAACTTTGCAGTTTCAAGAAGGCATGAGGGATTAAGTCCCTCAATTAAATCCATTTACAGCACTGCTTGTGGGCCAGGAATACTTCCTCCAGTCCCAACAAAAAAACGATCAAACTCCAAACCCAAAATCTGTCTGTTTTCCGCACAGTTGGAAACCATGACAACCATTCGATGCTGCCCACTATCAATATGTCCAAACTGCTACCTGCTACCCCTGACCAACTCGGGAATCCCTAGGACCACCATCTGAACCCATCCCTAATGATCTCTCTCATATACTGTATGCACCTAACTGTCTCAAAGGCTTCAGCACTGTGAACGCAGGCTTTCCAGCTGAAAGGCCTCCAGCACGCTAATGAGGCTGACTGTTTGCAGGAACCAAACTTAAATGAGCGCTGCCCTTGAATTCCAAAGGGCATTTGGATGAACTTTTCTTCCAGATTTCCTGGTCTGGCACAGTGGCGCATTGGTAGCACTGCTGCCTCACAGCATCATGGACCCAGGTTCGATTCCAGTCTGGGTGACTGTCTGTACGGAGTTTGCACATTCTCTCCATGTTCATGTGAGTTTACTCCGGGTGCTCCAGTTTCCTCCCACAGTCCAAAGATGTGCTTGTTAGGTGGATTGGTCATGCTAAATTGCTCTTAGTGTCCAAACAGGTTCGGTGGGGTTACTTGGTTATGGGGATAGGGTGGAGGTGTGGGCTTAAGTATGGTGCTTTTTCTAAGGACCGGTGCAGACTCAATAGGCCGAATGGCCTCCATCTGCACTGTAAATTTTATGATTCTATGACTGCACAGAACCCCCATTCAAGTTAAAGTCCAGGTCAAGATTTTAGTTTGATTACCTTTGATCAGTATGGAAGGTTTTTTGAGCTAAATAAATTTTAAGCAGTGCAGAGACAGGAAAAGAGAGACAGGGACCGGACAAAAGAACATGATTAAATGACAAAAATGAAGCTGAAAGGCAAATTCATTTGATAAGCACATAAATAAAAGAGTCCAGAGACATATAAGTGGTTGTAGCCATTTGCAAGGAAGGAGGGAAGCATGGAGAATGTGGCAAAGAGAAGCTCCGATGATTCATGATCGTGGTGCAAAAAAGGCAGACACTTCCAGTTGTGTGGACTGCCACACCAACTGAGAACCAAAGGGGACCTCACCATTCCATACCTCCATTTTATCTTCTCTGATAATGGATCCGTTACTCACTGCTCATAATGTTCCCTAATGTTGGCTAAAGCAGGGAAAGGAGGAGCCTGGCCGGAATTCTGCGGCTGTTCGCTGCCATCAGGATTCTCTGCTCTCGCCATAGTCAATCGGATTTACCATTGCAACTCCCCGACATCGCTGGGAAACACTCAGGTGGGAGTGCGCTTCCGGCAGGACCAGAGAAACCCACCACCAGGGAATGGCGCGCCGCCTTCCGCTACCGAGAAACAGATGGCTGGGAGGCCGGAGAATACCCATCCAGGAAAAGATCAGCCTGTGGTTCCACTAATTTCCATTTTGCTGGAAAATACTCATGTGGTCAGTCCTGGACCTAGTTATGATACATGCCATGGTTGAATAACGTATTGACACAAACTTTATAAAGAAATGCACAGAAAAAAGAGTCATATGTGTGATTTTGTAAGGTTATTGGCACCCATTAACCTGTCTTGCATTTGAATTAATACATAAAGAAGGGGGAAAATATTAGACAGTTAAAAATCAAAACAACAGAAACAATAGGGAAGTTACAAACTAGTGTTTAAGAATACCAGATTTAATTTAAAATGCGAAGGCATGTGGTAATTTGGAAAAAAATTATATGTAAACTAAGATGTTGTGAAGAAAGAGAGAGTTAACTATTAATAGCATTACCAATTATCACCACAGTGGTTAGCACAGCTGCTTCACAGCTCCTGGGTCTCAGGTTCGATTCCCGGCTTAGGTCACTCTCTGTGCAGAGTCTGCACATTCTCCCCGTGCCTGTATGGGTTTCCTCCGGGTGCTCCAGTTTCTCCCACAGTCCAAAGATGTGCAGGTTTGGTGGATTGGTCATGATAAATTGCCCTTAGTGTCCAAAAAGGTTAAGTGGGGGTTACTGGGTTACGGGGATAGGGTAGAGACGTGGGCTTGAGTACGGTGCTCTTTGTAAGGGCTGGTGCAGACTCGATGGGCCAAATGGTCTCCTTCTGCACTGTAAATTCTATTATTCTATATATCACCAATTTTATGGTGAGATGTGGTAGGGTATAACTTAACCTGTCCCACTGAAACGTGTTCAACAAAATGAAGTATTGTTTTATCTGGGGCTGGTTCAGCACAATGGGCTAAACAGCTGGCTAGTAATGCAGAATAATGCCAGCAGCGCGGGTTCAATTCCTGTACCAGCCTCCCCGAACAGGCGCCAGAATGTGGCGACCAGGGGCTTTTCACAGTAACTTCATTGAAGCTTACTTGTGACATGCTCGGGCATTGCCCGATTGGCACTGCCAGATCGGCACACTGGCAGGGGCTAGTCCTAGTGAAAGCCCCATGGGGAGGTGCATTTATGTGTGGTGTGGGTGGGGAGAACGGGAATTGGCAGAGATGAGAGCCAGTAACACCTCCAAGCTGTTAGCGGGGTGCGGGATAGAATGCTGGTGAGGATTGTCGGGGGAGTGTGGAGAGCTCCCAATACATCCATAATAGGGGCTGGGGGCGATTAGGCTGCAGTACTGATTGGAGCACCCTTCAAATACGGCACCCCAATCTCTGGAGAACTAATAGCCAGCCAGACTAGGCCTAACCCTGCCAGAGTGACAACATAAATCATGTTAAGGCTCAATATTTGGAGGGAAAACATGTAATCACCAGTTTTTAATCTGAGCCTGTCATTTTGCCAACTTCTGGTAAGATGTTGCCCTCTGTTACTGACACTTTAAAGGGGTGTAGGAGCACGGTTTTTTTTTCTCTTAGCCATTCTTCGCTTGCAATTTGTATTATATAGTTCATTGGATATGTACCTGTTGCATACTGGGTGAATGGAAATGGAAGGGGCATAAATTGGCTTGAAAGTTACAAGGGGCCATGGGAGAGTGAGAGGGGCAGGGTTAAGCGTTGGGGCTAGACGGCCCAATAGTTCCTAAGAGAACTGTGGAAAACATTCCAGAGAACCGAGACAGTTCCGACTAGCCTTCCTTTCCACTCACCGGCCCTCATTGCTGCTGCTACTCCACTTCTTGGGGGAGTGGGCCCAACTCCATTTCACCCCCCCCCCTCCTCTAGCAAACATTGTGTGTACCAACATATTCACCGACTTGAGCTACCCACCTCAGTAACCGGTATCCGGCCCGCTGTATCTGAATAATTTAGCTAACTTGTTCGAGGAGGTACGGCTACAGTGGATAATGCTAAGGCAGTGAATGCTATTAGCTGGATTTCAACTATCCAACTATCTAATTTACAAGGTGTGCACCCACGGGACAGATGACTATAAATCAGGTTGGATTGATTCATGGCTGGAAGGTAGAAAACAAAGGATGGTGGAGCATGAAGAGCTGTCAGACTGGAAAGCAATTTTCAGTGGAATCTCAGAGGGGCCAATGCAGGGGCTGCTGTTATAGTTTTATAAATGACTCAGAGAAAAGAACATAGTGTAAGGTTTTTAAGTTTGTGGTTGATATCAAATTGGGTGCAGTGACTGATTTGCAATAATCCAGAGGGAAGTGGGCAGGTTGAGTTCATGGCAGAGTGGTGGCACACAGAATTCGACACAGCGAAGTTTATCGTCATGAGATTTGGTCAAAGATTTGGAATGAGAATTACATGTTAAAGTGCAACTTTCTTGAGGGAGGGAAAAAGAGATGTATTGGTTTTGGTGAAACTCATTGCATGCCTGGGTGAGTAAAGTTACTCTGGTTCATCGTGAATTTGAGCTTCAATTCCAAAAATGATTAATGATTACAAACCTCAGGAAATAGCGAACTGAAACAAGCTCTACAAAATAGCATTGAAGTTGAGGAAGTCCTTTCACGAACAGTAGTCACACTGGGCTGGATTCTCTGTTGGGGGGAGGCATGGGAACGGTGGCGTTTTACGACCGAGAAAACAGCAGAAAACAGCCACCGATCCTCCGTCTGGTGGGGGGCTAGCAGGTACACAGTGTAGAGCCCCCGGCTCTAGCTGCGGATACAGCCGGAGCATTGCCGGGTCCATGGCCGCACATGCACACGGCGACAACCTGCAGCAGCCACGCCGTGCGACATGGCGCCAGCCACACGCGGACACAGCCTGCCGAATATTGCCTCCCCTTTGGCCAGGTTTACCACCCCTGGACTACCCCCCACCAGTGCCCCCCAGCCCCCGCCAGAGGCCCCCCTGCCCGCGGATCGGCTCTCTCCAGACTGTGGCGGCGCTGGACTTGGTCCGCAGCCGCCATCCCGGCTTCCTGGAAAAAAATAGGACATGCCCCACGCCGTCGGGAACTTGGTCCATCGGCGGCAGAGCATCGGGGGAAGGCCCTCAGGAAACATCCTGAGGCCATCCTGAAGGCGTGCACCATTTTCTGCAAGTACGCAGTTTTGGAGGGGCAAAAAATTTGTTTTCTGTCGAAGGTCTCAGACTTTGCTTGTCCCTTGAAACCATTCTGTCTGTAAGTGAGTCCCATTGATGCATTCATTGTTTTGTGCAGATTGAAATAGTTGAATAACTTTTTACTATGTGTCCAGCTCTGTTCCAGCTTAGAACTCTGCCTCACCATTTTCATAATACTGACATGGTGTGGGCTGAAAGTCCAGCATAAATAAATGTTCATGTTTCATCTTTAATTTGTGCTTTAGAAGCCACAAGGCTGGTCTGTGTAATCACATGCCAGATAGCAATTTTGTCCTGGGAAACATTTGGGGGACATCAGTAGGAACACACTGATGATTTGCTAATGCAAAGACACCTCATACTGAACATTATCAGAACATCAACACGTTAGTTTTAACACACAGCGTAAGTTCTCCAATACATAGACTAATTTCACTCCCTCTGTTAGATTGCAAAGACCATCAATTGGCAGTTCAAGATCCACTTTCAACCACTGTCAAAATAAACCATGATCAATGTTAATATGAACAGTTAGGTATAGTTATTCTTTTTATTCATTCATTACTCTATATCCTTCAATAACATGAGAAAAAAATCAGCTGAACCCAGTTGAATCTGAATTTAATATCATGGCCGGGATTCTCCCCTACCCGGCGGGGCGGGTGGTCCCGGCGGGATGGAGTGGCGTGAACCACTCCTCCGTTGAGCCGCCACAAAGGTGTAGATTGGGCAGCACGGTGGCACAGTGGTTAGCATTGCTGCCTACGGCGCTGAGGACCCGGGTTCGAATCCCGGCCCTGGGTCACTGTCCATGTGGAGTTTGCACATTCTCCCCGTGTCTGCATGGGTTTCACCCCCACAACCCAAAGATGTGCAGCATAGGCCACTCTAAATTGGAAAACATAATTGGGTACTCTAAATTAAAAAAAAACAAAGTTGCAGATTTCCCTGCACCTTTAGGGGCCAAGCCCTAGCCTTGAGGGGCTAGGCCCACGGCGGAGTGGTTGGAGCCCCGCCGGCCGGCGGGAAAGGGACTTCGCCGGCTGGCGGAAGTCCGCGCATGCACCGGAGCGTTAGCAGCTGCTGATGTCAGCCCAGCGCATGCGCAGGGGAGGGGGTCACTTCTGCGTCTACCATCGTGAATGCTATGGCCAACACGGAAGGAAAAGAGTGCCCCCACGTAACAGGCCCGCCCGCCGATCGGTGGGCCCCGATTGTGGACCAGGCCACCGTGGGGGCAACCCCCCCCCCCCCCCCCCCCAGGGCCAGAACGCCCCGCGGGCCCCCCCCCCCCCCCCAGGACTCTGGAGCCCGCCCACGGCGCCAGTCCCACCGGTTAGGTAGGTGGTTTGATTCCCGCCGGCAGGACCGGCATGACAGCAGCGGGACTTCGGCCCATCGCGGGCCGGGGAATTGCCGGGGGGGGTGGGCGCCGACAGGTGAGGTCCGATTCCCGCCCCCACCGAATTTCTGGTGCCGGAGACTTCGGAAGACTGTGGAAGCGGGATTCACGCCGCCCCCCCGCCGATTCTCCGACCCGGCGGGTATCGGAGAATCCAGCCCCATATCTCGCCTTGCTCTTAATATTAATTGCGTTACTTTAAGGATGCCTCTGCAGTATTCATGTATTGTAAACACTCACTCTTTTAGTTCTTATTGATACTGAATCAGTAATTAGAAAGGCATTATGGCGAGGATTTTCCAGCCATGCCGCCTTGTGTTTTCCGGTGGCGGAAGCAGATCGTCAGGACCGGACGATCCCCTCAGTGGGAAGGGCCGGAAAATCCCACTTTATGGCTCAAAAAGAACACAATTATGTAGTGCTATTCGGATTTCCCAATTGAATGACAGTAAGAGAGATTCAATAAACTCAGTTCAGTAAAATACAGTGTATTACTTTTGCAGAGCAGTCAACAACTGGGATATAAGGGAAAAACTCAAGGAACATTAAAAATAGTTAGGCTGGTGAACTGTTAAGGAGCCAAGAATGAAGGTTAGTAACATACCATGTGGGTTGTCATTGTGGCTGAAGGATAAGATTTTCCAGATGAAAGGAAATCAGAAAATGAAATTAACAACAACATGCGTTTATATGGCGCCCACAAAGTAGTAGAACATCCAAAGACACGTCACAGGACCATCATGAGACACAATTTGACATCAAACCCATGAAGAGATATTAGGGCAGATGCTAAAAATCTGGGTCACAGTGACTATTTCTGGGAGCAGTGGTGTGATCCCGTACACTGGAGCACCGACAAACATCACAATAGGAGGACAGGCATGGGTTTGAACTTGTGCTCCTCAAGGCAACAACTTCTTGATACAAGAACAGAAAATGCTGGAAATACTCAGTTGTCAGGATGTGGAGCGAATGTTTCAGGTCAACAAATTCTGTGTTTCTTTTCACGCCTGCTAAGTATTTCCAAATTTTTCTGCTTTTTATTGCACATTTCCAGATTTTGCAGTATTTTTTGTTGATGACTTCTTGATCTTGGTTTTAGAACTTTGGTGAAATGAGAGGTGGATGCTAACTTTCACTTGAATGAGTGGGGAGCAGGGACAACCCACCATGTAACTTGGTAAGGAAATTCTCTGTCATTATTCCTTGGATTATCTTCCTCTATATAATTTTTCAAATTATGTGCACAGCAAGAAAACTGCTGTGCAACTCAACCTGTAACCTGAGGCAAAGCCAAGTCGATATATTATCATTTTTTACCAAAATGTTTCTAAAGCCTGTTAGTTTATGTGCCACTGGTTCAGTGCGGCCTTTTCTTTATTAAAAGCCTCAGAGGCATGGAACTTCATCAAGTGCCATCTGAAAATCCAATAAAATCTATTTATTAATTCCAATTATTCATGAAAATCCAATGCTTCATGAAGAACAAATTCTTCTAAAATTAGGCTAAATGTTCTTTTGAGCTTCTGTGGTCTATAGGTGAACAAATGACATGTTCTGCAAAATGATCCATAATTTCCTGGTTCATTTATCACAATTTTCTTGAATAACCATTGGGCACGACCTACCGGCCGCGTTGCACTCAAGCAAGAGTGCAGCGCGGCCAGTAAATCCCAGGAGACGCCTACTTAGGCAATCTTAACTGGGATCTCTCCGCCTCCAGGGATCTACCAGCCTCTCCAGTGAGGCTGCAGTCGGACGTGGTTCAGTATGGTCCACATGAATGTCGACCAGGCGATCTGGCACCTGGGAGGTCTACCGGGCCAGCGGAGGCCCCTGTGTGGTTAGGGCTATCCCCTGGAAGACAAGCACCATGGCACTGTTGAGCTGGAATCCTGGCACTGTCACGCAGGCACTGTCAAGCTAGCACGAGCATTGCCCGGGTGCCAGAGTGGCAGTGCAAGGGTGTCTGGGTAGAAAGGTGCCAGTGCCAGAACCCAAGGAGTGCTATGCCCATTAAAGGAGGGTGGAGGGGGCTTTGAAGGATGAGAGGGTGCTGCAGGGCATGTAAGTAGGGGTGCCTGGGAGGTTGGGGGTTACAGGTGGGAGTCCTGTAGTGGTGGTGCGTAAGGGAGCATGGGGGCCTGAAGACGGGGGCTCCCAGGGACCCTATAACGGGGTGTCCATGCTTGAGGGAGTGTGGAGTAATGCCCATATATGTGGGGGTGACATTGCCCATTGGTGGTGGTAGTGGGGAACTTGGAGATCAGGGTACCCTTTCAAAATGGCGGCCTGATCTCTGATTTCAGCTCCCCAGTACTGAAATAAATTCTAAATGTGGGCTAAACAGGATAGAAACTCCCCAGAACCTGAAAGTGACAATGCATGTGGATAAGCTGGTGAAAAAGGCATACGGCATGCTGGCCTTCATCGGTGGGGGAATTGAATATAAAAATTGCAGCTGTAGTTTGGCCTCACTTGGAATGTCGCCACACTACCAGAAGGGTGTGGATGCTTTGGAGAGGGTGCAAAAGTGGTTTACGAGGATGTTGCCTGGTACAGAGGGCATTAGCTATGAGGAGAGGTTAGATAAACTTGGTCTGTTGTCACTGGAACGTCGGAGGTTGAGAAGCGACCTGATAGATGTCTACAAGGTTCTGAGTGGCATGGACAGAGTGGATCGTCAGATGCTCTTTCCTAGGGTTGGAGAGTCAAGTACTAGGGGACACAGGTTTAAGGTGCATGGGGAAAAGTTTAGAACAGATGTGCGAGGCAACTGCGATATTGGTAAATATATGGAACACACTGCCTGGGGAAGTGGGAGCAGGTACAATAGCGGCATTTAAGGGGCAGCTAGACAAATATATGAATAGGGTGGGAATGGAAGGATACAGACTCCGTTTTTAGTTTAGTTTTAGTTTAGGCAGGTACCATGGTCGACACAGGCTTGAAGGACAGAAGGCTCTGTTCCTGTCCTGTATTGTTCTCTGACCCATAAAAGTGACTAAGTGTCATTGAATAGCAGTGGGTAACTCCTAGAAAAAGTCATCATAAATGAACTGTGAACTTTTCCATTAAATTCCACCATTGAGTCATAATATGGTTACAGCACAGGAAGAGGCCTTGCGGCCCTTTGAATCTGTGTCAGTTCTCTGCAATTGCAATCCAGCTTGTCCTACTCCCTGCCCTATTCCTGAAGCTGGTGATCTAATTTCATTTTAAAATTCATGATGGAACCTACCTCCAACACACTTTCTGTCACTGCATTCCAGATCTTAACCATTAGCTGTATAAAATAAATCTCATGATGCCTAAATTTGTGTCCCTCTGGCTCTAGATTCTTCCGCCAACGGGAACAGTTTCCCCTATATCCACTCTGTTTAGTTCCCTCATAATTTTGAAGACCTCTGTAAAATCTCCTCTCAAACCTCTCTGCTCCAAGGCAGGGTTTTTCAAAGTGCCGGTCGCGGGCGGGTTTTGGGTCGTGATTCCCGCAGTCTTCCTGATTGCAGGAGAAATTCCCAAACGACGTTGCTGGCTTTTACAGTGGGAATGCCGGCCTGTGCCATCTTCAAAATGGAAATAGATGAGTCTGTGCATAGACTTTCAGCCACAAGCGGAGCAGAGAGCAGGTCATGTGTCGTGCGTACACTTGACGTCAAGCGCCGTCCAGGTGCTTCTGGCACCAAATCACGGAGCAGTGTTGTTTCTATTTTCCAACTGCTGGCAAGCAAGGCAAGTGAACTGTGAAGATAAATGGTTTCCTTAAAAGTAAAAGATGGCCAGAGACTTAAATAGGCTTGATCTCACAATAGTATCTGCTGGAGAGAACTGCTCATAGGAATCCAGGGCAGGACAGAGCAGTGCTAGTGTTAGCTCTGTATAGAGCTCTAGGGCCTCTGGTTAACAGCATACAAAGAAGAAACCTAACTCGGGAACAAAGCAGCATAAAGATGATGCCTTGAGGTATGGTTTTGTCAATTGTGCCATGCAAACAAGGATGTAAAGCCCAAGTATGTTATATGCAGGGAAGTACTGGCAAAGGAGAGAAGAAGTTTAAGATTTTGAAAGAGAAGCAGTGGGTGAAAAATTCATTTTGAGGTTGAGATCCCAGAGTCAGTTATTAATTTACAGCTGACTCCTAATTTAAAGGCTATGATACTGTAGCTGACCTGTAATAACATATTAAAAACACACCAAAAGCCCATGAGACAGTACAAATTCTGGTGTAATATCTCTCATGAGCATCCAGTGCTGAGTAAAACACATTAAAAAAAAATTGTTTTAAAATAATTTTTATTGGAATTTTTTACAGAAAATATAACAACAAGTATAGCAAAAAGCAGTAATATGCAACTAACAGCCCCATAACACCCACAATTCCCCCCATACTGTAACATCACATGTATCACATTCCCCCACCCCTCCCCCCAAACAAGAGAACTTAACCATAAATTAAAATTAGATAAATCAAATTTAAATAAACTAATTGTTGCTATTCCCCTTTATGACAACCTACATGTGCAAGGTTGGATTTTCCATTTTCATAAAGATGAAGAAGGCACAAAGGAACTGGCTGAGGTCGACACCTGATGTGTGCATTTCCCTTTCCTCCTTTGAACCGGATTCAAGTGAGATTGTGAGGATCAAGCAGATTATTTTTTCACATTAAAGGTGAGCGAAGTGTGTCTTGTAGGATAACCGGTGTGGGTCATGAAGGTCAGACAGCGTGGATCGCGAAGGTCGACCATTTGGCAAAAGTGAGTCCCGGGAAAAGCACTGCACTAAGGGATATAGCCTTAGCACTTCAAATCTATTCATGCAATTTAAATTCCTCATACCTGGAACTATTATAGTCTGTGCCAACCCTTGGAAAGAGTACCTACCTAGGACCATGCCCCGGCCCGGCTCTATCCCCTTAACCCAGCAACCCCACCTAACCTTTTGGACACTAAGGGCCAATTTAGCATGGCCAATCCGCCTAACCTGCATATCTTTGGAGCTGGGATGGTACTTGTTACCACCCATCCTTTGGGTCCTGTTATTTAGAGAGGTTCTGAAATTATGAAGGAGGACCTGTGTATTCCTTTGCTCCGTTATTTAAAGATTCCAGAATCCATTCAGTCCGCTCCATTCTCTTTGTGGACTTGCATTTTGCGACAAATTTTTCAAAATGCTTTGTTCACTGACAAATAAAAGATACAAGATGATTGGAAAGCAACATTTTTTAATTAATTAGAAACCTATTTTACATGAAATTACAATTGTTAGAAAAAGCAGCTCTGTGTAAAAGTTTCATTATTGTTAAAGTCTTGATAGTTGGGATTTTTTGGACAGCATACTCCTTAAAGTGGATCATGTGTAATTCACGTAACAATGTTTAAGGAGGCAAGAAAAATAAAACTATCAAGGCAATTTTGCATTATTGTTAAGGAGCATGAGGAGAAGTGAAGGAAAACACTGCTGTTAGGGAAAAAAACAAAAGCCGGCATAGTCCCAAATGACCACAGGCTACTTTCCCCTTTGAGGGGGAGGGCTGACTTGGTTTACCTTGACGGTCACCACAGCTTAGGGACCTTCATGAATACCCTCAACCGGTATGGGAATTGAACCCGCACTTCTGGTATTGCTCTCCATCACGAGCTAGCTGTCTAGCCAACTGAGCTAAACCAGCTTGCCAGCATTTATACTGCACTATTCACAATCAGCAGTGGCGGAAATCACGGTCGACGATCAACCGGAGAATCCCCGTATGCACCAAAATCGGGGGGGGGGGGGGGGGGGGGAGCAGCGCTACTTTTGCAATGCTCCGGCCCCTCTAAAAGAGTACACCACACAAAGTCGGGATGGCCTCAGAACGTTACCTGAGGCTCTCCCCCACTGCTCCGCTTCTGTTGGGCCGAATTCCCGACAGTGTGGAACACTTGTACTTTTTATTTTTGTGAACCCGGTGTGGCGGCTGCGAACTAAGTCCAGCGTTGCCACAATCGGGGGGGGGGAGCCTTTCCGTGAGCATGGGGGGATTCGGCAAGGGGTGGGGCACTAATGGGGGGGTGTTCGGGGGGTGGCGAGGGGGATTACCGGGGGGGGGGCAGTGTTTGGAAGGCCGGGTCCACGCGCTGTCGGCGCCATGTTGCACGGCACGGCCGCACCAGGCTGCCGCCATGCACATGCGCATCACAGACCCGTCAGTTGTTTCTGCAGGTAAAGCCGGGGGCTTTACGCTGCGTGCCTGCTAGCCCCCCCGCCAGGCGGAGGATCAGTGCTGCTTTTGCGCTGTTTTTTCGGGCGTAAAATGCCACTGATCCCACGCCAGCGCAGCACTTAGTCTTCAAGTCGGAGAATCCAGCCCAAGATGTTGGGCTTTGCAGCCAATTAAGTACTTTTTTTGAAGGCTAATCACTATCATTTAGGAAAAGAGGCAGCCAATATGCACACATCAAACTCCCACAAATAGCAATGTCAAAATGACCGGATAATTTGCTTTTTATGATGCCAGTTTGAGGGATAAACATTTACCAATACACGAGGGGTAACAAGCCTGCTGTTCATTGAAACAGTGCCATGGGATCTTTTATGTCCGTGCGAGCAGGCAGATAGAGCCCTCAGAGTTATATCAAAGCCAAGACGTTTACAGTAATGAATTATTGATATCATATGCTGCAAATATATTCCAACATCATCACACATCTTCAACTACTGAACTGACCTGTCAGTTGACAGCTACTCATTTTCTTCTTAGCCTCTCTATCTTTTCTCCTGGCTCTCTGCTCTACTGCAGGCATCTTCTTCTGATTTGTGATTGTTGCATTCTGATATTTCTGTTTAGTTTTCCGAGCACTCTTCCTTTGTGACCACTCTCGAATCACTTTCATTTTGAAGGATTTTCAAAGTGGAGAGAAGTTGTAATAATTAGATGATAACCATTCCAAGTTGCGAAACATTAGATAAAATCAAAAACAACAAACATGTGGCTTGCATTTCATTCTATTTTCACAATACTTTAGCCCTGATTGTGAGCTGCAGAAATAATGCTGAAGCTATCACAGTACACTGTTAATACGAATAACATCAGGCAGCAGCTTCTGAAGAGGGCACCTACGAAGTTCAACATGGAAATCGGAAAGTTGCTTGCCAAGTTGCCTTTGACCCTCTATAAAAGTGGCATTTAAACACATGGAAGATCAAGAAGTTATATGTTATATATTTAGTCTATTCAAGTGTAGGTGATTATTATTAACAGAAAGATAAGTCTTAATTTCCGTTTAATAACGGCCTAACAACCTTACTGAAAATGAACTTTTACAAATGTGAGCTCATTTATCTTAACTTTTTCTTTTTGCCTCTTTCATCTTTCTTTCTGAATAGAAACAGAATCCTTACACTGCACAGGAGGCCATTCAGTACATCTAGTCTGCACCGACCCTCTGAAATAGCACCCTAACTAGGTCCCCACCCCCGCCTTATCCCCATAACCTAGCCTTTACATCCTTCGACACTAAGGGGCAATTTATCATGGCCAATCCATCTAACCTGCACATCTTTGGACTGTGGGAGGAAACCATAGTACCCGGAGTAAACCCACGCTGACATGGGGAGAAAGTGCAAACTCCACACTATCGCCCAAGGTCACAATTGAACCTGGAGCACCTGCTGCTGTGATGCAGCAGTGCTAGCCACTGTGCTACCATGCCTTTGTTTTCGCATCTTTGTTTTTGTCTTTTATTTGAAATGAAATGAAATGAAATGAAATGAAAATTGCTTATTGTCACGAGTAGGCTTCAATGAAGTTACTGTGAAAAGCCCCTAGTCGCCACATTCCGGCGCCTGTTCGGTATTTTTGCCTCTATTCATCATTTGTCATGGACTTGTACATTCTAATATACACTGGTTCAGCCTCTGCGAGAATTCTTCCCCCAAACCCTGGAAGAGGGTTTGGAGGTGATATAGGGAGGGCAAACAAGAAAAGAATGTGAATTGTTCACGTCTCCTTTTACTTTTGCCATTGGCGGATGAAATGCCCTTGCTGCCACCAGCTTAGTAGTGTCAGGAAACCTACTGAACCGGTTGAGAAGCCAATAAAGAGGGATTTGGCATTTTCCCAGTGAAATTCCTATTTGCTACCCCCACCCCCTCCCCGAGCAATGAGGAGACGGCCAGAGCATCATGGACGATTTTGATCCACGCCTGCTTGTTTGGAGGAGTTGTCCTCATCCTACAGCAAGCAGATTGCGACTTGAAAAAGGCCCCAACTTCTGGAAAAAACTAAAATGCAGAAGTTCAGCTTGGTGTTTCTCACTCGGATTTCTTCAGTTTTCTTGCTTATTGACATGCCCAGTCGTTTTTCCTGTTCACGCTGATTCCAAATTCTCTGCAATGTGTGCGGTGTCGAAATAGCTTTCTAATCATTAATTCCATTGTAAAAAGCAGAAGAAGGCTTGTGGGAAGACCACAGAATCATAGAATTCCTACAGTGCAGAAGGAGGCCATTTGGCCCATCAGGTCTGCACCGATCCTTTGATAGACAACCTTACTTTGGCCCAATCCCTGTCCTATTCCTGCAACCCTGCCCTAAGATGGGAACTTAGCATGGCCAGTCCACCTAACCTGCACATCTTTGGACTGTGAGAGAAACCCCCGGAGCACCCAAAGGAAACCCACGTGACACGGGGAGAAAGTTCAAACTCCATACAGTCACCCAAGACCAGAATTGAACCTGGATTCCTAGTGCAGTGAGGCAGCAGTGCTAACCACAGTGCCACCATACCGTCCGCTGCCACCATGCCGCCATAAGTGTAACCTCTAAAGATACCTGATATCAATGCAATCTTGCAAAGCCCACAGGAGAACTTTTTCACATTATGTAGGTAAATGGAGGTACTAGGTAGCATTAAACTGGGGTCAACTGTTTTATCAAATTTAATTCGTAAGAAGTAAAGTTATAATGGCCCAGATCGCCCAGTCTCCAGATATTCAGTGAATTCACTGAAAGATGCATCAGGACCCATCGGAAGTCCCGAGGTAAACATATCCCCAGTACTCATCTCACCCCTCCCCTCTTCTCCCTGGACAGTGGTCACCTCCTCTTCGCTTCACAGTACGGTTGGAACTGTTCTGACGCTAATTGAAAAATTTGCGGCAATAATTAAAACTTGACCTGTCCATCCAAGCACCAAAATGACACAAACACTTCTGCTGCGCATTATCTCAACAGTAAATTGTTCCTTGGAATTCAATCGATAATTGTTTTAATCACAGTATCTACCCCTGTTTTGTTATCAGCTTTGTTCCTCAATAATATCAGACTGTCAATGGACTTCATGCAATCACTCTCCAACAGCAGCTTTGATTTCTTTGAAGATATTCTGGAAATAATGCATTCAAACTCAATTTCTCATAGCTATATTTGTGGTCAGACATTCATGGAATCTGAATAGCTTATGATTACAGTTGTATGCCAAACAAATTGTACTGACAAACAGACCCACAGGATGCTTGTATTGAAATGGAATGTCTTGACACAACGTTCTGTTCCAAACACTTCAAAAAACCTATCAGGTCCTCATGTAAGGTAAATAGACATCTCATAATTACAGGAGCAATGCAAATAATGCTGATTAGTCAGCAATGCGTACAGCAGATGGATAAATATCTGAACATTACACACCGTCAGCATACCAGACCATCATTTATACTTTTGACAGCTTAATGAATCAGCTAGCCTCATTTAATGTTAACCCTGATTGACACACGGTCCATGACAAAATCCATAAATAATGTATTTGTGTAAAAGGATTTTATTTTGGACATACTCGCTGAAGCTTCGAAGAGGACATGTCTCAGCAAGAGAGCCATAGACCAATTTTGCTGTTCCCGGGAAACAGACTGGCAACTCAATGGCAACATTGACACTATGTTGCAAAAGTAACGATTGCAATCAGCTATTTTGCTACAAACTCTTTGCAGCAGGGAGATTTGGCAAGAAAGAAAATGTGTTTTCAGTTCACTGCTGTGCTACCCAGCTCACAGATGTTCTCTTTTGATATGCTGGTGGATATATTAAAATTTTTGCTAGCAGTTCAGAAACTGACATGATTTTCTATTTGAAAATGTAGCATGCCCAGGGCACAAATTCCTGTGTGCTTCACCTATCTGATTATACCTTGGCTAGGTACCGAAGGGGAAGTTCGCTAAATAACGAGCTGTCCTCGTTGCACAGAAGGTAACTGTCGGATTGGGTTAAGTGCGCGGAGGTGTTCAACCAAACATGTCATAGACCTCTAACTTACTCTACTTGTCACTGTTGGTTACTTCCATCTGTGGCAGAGTACTTTCTCACATGATGTTGTTCTCTTTTAAATATCCTTTCGAGTCACACGACACATTAATCTGCTGTGACCTTTTAAAATTTGTTCACAGGGTATGGTTGTCACTGGCTTGGCTGCTATTTGTTGCTCATTTTTAATTGCCCTTGAGAAGGTGGTGGGGAGCTGTCTTCCTGAACCACTGCTGTCCACATGGTTCAGGAATACCCACAATGCTGCTAGGGAGAGTGTTCCAGGATTTTGACCTAGCGACAGTGAATGAATCACGATATATGTCCAAGCTAGGATGGTGTGTGACTTCGACGGGAACTTGCAGGTGGCGGTGTTCCCATGCATCTGATGCCCTTGTCCTCCGAGGTGGGTGAGCTCGCAGTACGGGAGGTGCTGTCGAAGGAGCCATGGTGAGTTGCTGCAGTGCATCTTGGAGATGGTACACACTGTTGCTATTGTGCGTCGGTAGTGGGGAGGGAATGAATGATAATCATGGTGGATGGGGGTTCCGATCAAGGGAACTGCTTTGCCCTTTATGGTGTTTATCTTCTTGAGTTTTGTTGGAGCTGCACTCATCTCGACAAATGAAGAGTATTCCATTGCACTTCTTGACTTCTGCCTTGTAGATAGTCAAAAGGCTTTGGGGAGTCACTCGCCACAGAATTCCTATTCATTGACCTTCTGCTGCAGCCACAGTATTAATATGACTGTTCCATTTCAGTTTCTGGTCAATGGTAGCGGGAGATTTAACAATGAGAAGTATTAAGAAAACTAAAAGCCGATATGTCCCTGGGACCAGATGGGTTGCATCCAAGGATATTAAAGAAAATAACTATAGAGATAGTGAATACACTGGTAATAATCTTCAAAGAATCCTTAAAATCTGGAAAAATCCCAGAAGATTGGATAACTGCCAATGTAACATCCTTATTGAAAAAGGAAGGGTGACTAAAACAGGAATCTAGAGGGTTAGCTTAACATTTGTCATTGGGAAAATGGTAAAGTCCATTGTAAAGGACGTAATAACAGAGCATTTACAAATATATAATAAAGTATATAAAATACATAATACAATAAAGTAGCATCATCATGAGTTCATGAAGGGGAAATCATGCTGACAAGTTTATTAGATTTATTTGAGGTCGTAATGAGCAGAATAAATAAAAATGGGAACCAGTAGATGTAATATAATTGGATTTCAAAAAAGGATTTGACAAGGTGCTGCACAAAAGACTACTCAGAAGTTATTAGCCCATGGCATTGGGGGTAGGATATTAGCATGGATAGAGGATTGACCAACTAGAAGACAGAGAGTTGGGATAAGTGTGGCATTTGCAGGATGTCAATCTGTGACTAGTGGATTGTCACAGAGATCAGTGCTGTGGCCACAATTATTTACATTATATATAAATCACTTGGATCAGGGAAGTGAATGTGTTATTTCCATGCTTAAGAATGACACAAAAATAAGTGGAATGGTAAGTAGTGAGGATAGCACAAAGCGTTTACAGAGGGATATAGATAGGTTAAGTGAATGGGCAAAAACTTGTCATATGGAATATAATATAGGAAAAGATGAAGTTATGCACTTTGGTGGGTAGAATAAAGAGGGATTTGGGGGTCCTTGTGCATAAATCAAAAAAGCTAGCATGCAAGTTCAGCAGTAATAGGGAAGGCAGATGGAATGTTTGCCTTTATTTCAAAGGGAATGAAGTATAAAAACAGGAAAGTCCTATTAAAATTATACAAGACACTAGTTAGACTAGTACTCTGAACAGTTTTGGTCCCCTTATCTAAAGAAAGGTATATTAGAGGCAGTCCAGAGAAGGTTCACTATGTTGATCCCGGGTATGGGGGGATTTATTTATGGTTGAGTCGGTTTGGCCTGTAGTCATTGGAGTTTAGAAGTACAACAGGCAACTTTATTGGGAAATATATAATTCTCAGAGTTTCCAATTGAGACACAAATGACATAAATGTCGTTGACATTAGCAGCACCTGATCGAGTGTACTTTGAAATATATTTTGAATGGATTGATCGATTTGGAAAATTGTGAATAGTAAACCCATTCTTCGAGAGCTTTCAACAAGAAAAAGAATTGGTTGCCGTTAGTCTCCCATAGTTTACTTGTCAATCAAGCTGGTGTGAGAAACATTTGGTCGTCTGAAAGCCTCAGTTACATATTGGCTTTAACTTAATATGAACATGCAAAGTATCAGCTCATCGTAGGTTCTAAGCAAACTTTTGTATTTCATGGAAAACTGGCGGAAGGGAATTTGGATCGGCAGCACTGCTGAAGATGACCCTATGGAAGCTTGAGAATGCAGCACATTCAGTTGTTTCCAGCTTCGGCCTACTTGGTCTACTGGCCCTACTTTGCATGTTGGGAAGTTCATTCATAAGGGCCTGCCATGAGTGTGCCAGAGAATTCCAACGGGTCAGATTTGTGGTATCAAGCAGCTATACCAGCTGATTTGCTGCAAGTTTACAAACTTGCATCACAAATGTCCATTTAATGTGTTTGCTTGCCCCCTCACCAAAGAGCACGTGTACAGCTGCAGGAGGGACCCACCGCATGGGCATGCGCCTTACTCTCAGATTTACACTAATTTCTGCTCTTCCAAAGTCTCCGGAAGTACTGCAGAATGTATTTGGAGCTGCTGTGTTGAATTGCTGGATTTTTCAGGGAACACTCAGGCAGCAGGAAATACTGCCGCTGCTCGGACCAGTGCCATAATCAGATAAATCAGGAGACAACATCAAATTTGCATGCTCCTTCTTCAATGCTCATGAAACTGTATGTTGCAGACTCAGAAGCAACTGCAGCCCCATTGTGTGGACAGATCACCAAATTCTCTACCCTTCCTGTGGGAATCCAGCAGTGTTCACTGAAAAATCCAGCAACTCAATGGCAATAGGCTTGTGACAATGACTCCCATTCCTGAAAACAGTACATGTTCAATTTTTAAACATAGAACTAATAATTGAATGTTAATATTCAGATTCTATACGATCAACAATTTGATTCATATTTTAGTTATGAGGACAAATTTACCTCTTTGATTAAATATATCGGTCCAATGGAACAGTACACCGTTTTTTACTCTTGAACCAGAAGATAAGGCCATAATGATACCTTTGAACACAGTTTTGGAGAAGAGGAATAAATTGTTATGCACTTCTGTTGCATTGAAAAACTAATTATTTTGAAACAACAAGTTGGCTCAGTCCTTAGGTCTGAGGCATTAGCTCCGTTGGCTGGACAGTGGATTTGTGATGCAGAGTGATGCCAACAGCATGAGTTCAAATCTCGTATTGGCTGAGGTTACTCATGAAGGCCCCTTGTCTGAGGTGTGGTGATCCTCTGGTTAAAGCATCACCAGTGAGTTCTCAAAGGGAAGAACAGCGTCTGGGACCATGACAACATTTACATTTCAAATCTAAGGCTTTATTATGCACAGACATTCCAATAATAAATAATGTAGATCACCTCTGTATGTGTGATATATTTTCAATGTCACCTATTTTTCACTAAATGATTGAAGGTCGACAAAGGCAGTTAAAAATTATTTTTTGTTATTAGCTATTTCTGAAGGGGTCAATACTGTGGTCCTGCGAACATACCTCCGGTTGTCAATCAACATACCTGCTCCAGCACAGGGGTTAGCACTGTGACTTCATAGCACCAGGGTCCCAGGTTCGATTCCCGGCTGGGTCACTTTCTGTGCGGAGTCCGCACGTTCTCCCCGTGTCTGCGTGCATTTCCTCCGGGTGGTCCGGTTTCCTCCCACTAGTCCCGAAAGACATACTGTTAGGTCATTTGGACATTCCGAATTCTCCCTCTCTGTACCGAACAGGCACTGGAATGTGACCACTAGGGGATTTTCACAGTAACTTCATTGCACTGTTAATGTAAGCCTACTTGTCACAATAAAGATTATTATTATAAAATTTAGTTTGACAATCCATCCAAACAGGATGCCAGAGGTAGTGGCTATTTATTATTGTAGGCCAAGGAAAACATGGTCTTAAATCCGATAGTTCCTGACAACTTCAATAAATTATCTGATTTAACCAAGTAGTTTGTGGAGAAAACTCATAGCCACTGCTGTCATGGGTCACATCTGCACGTTGCTGGAACTGCAGTTTGGGAAGCCATGGTGAGGTAAATTTTCTACAAGATCTCCAAATAAAATAATTGTTGGGGCCTTTTGTAACTTGAGAGTTTAAACGTTGTGGGTGGAGATATGAGCTTGACTTTTAAATGGCCATGGAGGTAGGCAGGTAACAAAAACAATTTCTTGTAGCTGTTGGCGTGCTGCTTTGCCAACATGGTCCCAGTTCCCAGCCATTTTTGAAGAGCCTGGTTTGAGGAGGGTGGTGCATAGCAGCTATGAAAGCAATTAAAGGGCCGTTGTTTTGATGCAGACAGGATTGTCACTGGCCCCCTGTCTTGGCTAAAGCCCAGTCGATGAGTGGGGGCGGCCTTCTGGTAACAAACTGGAGGGCCCAGAGCTCCATAAGTATTTGGAACCCCACCTTGCTTTCACACAGCCAATATATCAAGATGCTCACAGCTGCAGACATTGGTTTCCTTGTGGAGGCATTCCCCCTACGACTCTCGCACCTGTACTTAATCTTGCTGTCCAGGCTGTTTGATTGCCACTGAGCACCTTGTCGTATTGTTATAATGAGAAAAAGGCACCAATCGCTCATAAGAAATTGGCTACACATGTTGTGTATTCATTTTTTAAGACTATGTGCATTAGAACAGATATACATTGATAGAAAGATTGAATACATCAACACTAGAGCTGTGTGTATGCTCAAAAGCAAAAGTGAAACAAAGACTGAATCGCATGACACACTTCCCTGCCTTTGATGTCATGCTGTCATTCCTTGAAGGCATATTACCACATGTTGTTCAAGAAAACAAAGAAAGATTAACTGGTATATTTCCTTGACGTCCCTTGTCAGATCTTTGAAATGTGTCAGGTGTTGGTCAAGATATCCTGGGGGGTTGGAGGGGAGAAGGGATGAGAGAGGGGACACTTTAGCTATTGCACTTCCTTCCAGATGGCACGTGAGATATTCTTAAATATTTTCTCACGTGCACAATCAGGAATCTCTTTCTTCTTTGTAACTCATCTAGAAATATTTGCTAGTTGGTTTCATTAAAAGTTTTGTGGTTTCCTTTCGGCCTCCCTGTAGTGCTCTGCTGATTTATTTGAGTTTCTACAGAAAACAGATTTCAAAGTTCCGAAAAGTTTACAAGCCATCTATTATAACTGCCTAATAGTCACCTCGGCTCCTTCCAGCCTTTTGTTGCAAACTTCAATCATTTTTGTTATTTAAAGGCTGTGACAGTAGTTTCATTGCATTACTCCTTCATTACATGGGACTGCATGACAGAAACCCTCGAGGGCATTTAAATGCAGTGACAGTGAACTTACAGCATGGTCATTGCTGCAGGTAATTTGTGGGAAAAGATTCCACCTCCAAGTACAATGTTACTCTAAATGACCCCATGCATTTTTGTGGTTATAGTGTGAATCACTATTAAATTGAGCATGTTGATTCATAGTGCAAACATAGAAACTGCCTGTGAGATTATCAGCAAACAACTCATAACTCATTTATTTCTCTTCTATTTTATTAGCACCATTAACCCGTTTAAAAAGGTAACCCTGCCATTCAAATCATGGACAGAGAAATCTCATAAAAATTAACATTGCAAACCAGAACATCTAGGATAATAACCTTTAACAGCTTTTTAATTTTCACGTCTATTGGGAGGAAATCATGGAAAGTGAGGCTGAGTGCCTGCATAAAGTTTGAAATGAATTGCAGTATCATTGCCTTGTACCCGATGACAAATTGCAGCTGTCAGTTGTGGTAACTCATGCTTGGACATCCTTGAAGATCTATCACCTGTGAAACATTATCCAGCGCAAATTGTCTCGCCTGTCCTTTTACAAAATGGGAAGGTGTGTAATGATGACGTGATCTCAATATCTTATCTCCGTATTTTGAACATCGGTACTGTGACTTTCAATTGCTTTCGTTGCTTGCCGTTCGGCTCATCAACTAAAGCTGAAAACAGTTGTTCTTCTGGGTGCATTGATCAAACAATTTTGAGCTGCAAAAGCATTGCTACATTTTCGAGAACTATGAATGATTACATTCAGTCACCTTACCTCTAAGATTTTTGAATGGTAAAACTGATAGAGAATGCTTTTTTGGAATTATTGTCTCATGATAAAAGAAAATACATATTCCAGCATTGCTTACTAGGCCTAAGGAGGGCTAGGTTTAGCACAGGGCTAAATCACAGGCTTTTAAAGCAGACCAAGGCACAGTTCAATTCCTGTACCAGCCTCCCCCGAACAGGCGCTGGAATGCGGCGACTAGGGGCTTTTCTCAGTAACTTCATTTGAAGTCTACTTGTGACAATAAGCAATTTTCATTTCATTTTTTTCATTCCTAAGGAGTCCCAGAAAACCTTTACAAGTGTTCTGTCAATGTGCTGCACTTTTATGTCTCATGGTACAGATTCATATTAGATAATGATATAAGCTAAATCTGCTTGTTGATTGATTGGGCTCAACAAGTAATAGAAGTTGTTGATCTACTGGACTGGAATTTGCACTATACCCAATAGTTGTCTGCAATGTTTCGCCAGCTGCTTCTTTACTGAATATGGATAAAATTAATCAGTTAGAAACCATTAATATTCCCCTGTGGTTCCGCTGAAATAAAATGGAATTATACTAGGGTCAAACGGCAGGACTTTTGACTCGTTTAAGTGTTTTTTCTATTAAACACAACTAATCTATTAAAATAATCTGCAACAGGAAAGCATTAACATCCGATTCGATGATAGCAAGGGGAGAAAAAAAGCACAGATGCTGGAAATGTGAAAATTCTGGAACTATGCAGCAGATTCATCACTTGAAAAGAGTAAGGCTGGTTTAATGTTTTCGGTGTAGACCTTTCATTTGAGAAGGAAATTGGAAGAAAAACAAGCCACTTCATAACATGGAACAATACAAAGAGGAGAGAGGGAAACAAAGAAGAATCAGGTCAGGTATGCTGGCCTGCAGTTCTAAACTTAATGATCTGACTGCTAAATTAATCATCAGCTTTTTTATGGTACAGATGGTTATATCTGATTTTTGATTGATATCACCTGCTCAATTGCATTCTCCCCTTTAGTTTTCTGAAATCTTTTAATGAAGTTTGCCTGTCTTCAATTTCTCATAGGAGGTTCATTTGCTTTTGACAAAGTGTTCATATTCTAAAACTGAAGAATAGCATAGAGCCAAAATTAGCATAATTAGATTGATTTTCTTTTACATATATGAAGATTAGTGTAATATAGTCCTCTGAGCTTGGGAACATGGAACATTGTCCCAGATGTTAATGGGTTTTTCTTAAGTTCTCAATGTGAAATCAGCTGAAACATTAAAACACAAAAATGATGCATCTATTGGAATAGTAACATGTTGTAACAGGCAAATGAGTAGTGTTCCTCCCAAAGTTCTTGCCCATCGGTGGTTGAATAGAAGTTTTTTTTAATATCAAATGTGGAAATGAATTGGGACCAAAACTTCAGAAACTTTCCTCAAAGAGTAGACCCTATAGTGACAGAATAACAATTGACGTGGCAAATTTAAAAGGAATTATACAGATGAACAAAAATATTAACGCAAAATATAATTGCCTGTTCATTCTAAAGCCAATGCTGGCAGTGAAAGGACAATAGTGGGCTCATGGTTTTGGAAACATTGGGCAGGATTCTCCATTCCCCAGCTGCGTGTTTATCGGCGATTTGCCATTCACTGGCGGCATGATTCTCTGTTCCCGCCGCTTGTGAATGGGATTTCCCATTGAAGACACCCCATGCCACCAGGAAACCACCAAACGGGGGCGTGCTGCCGGCAGGAACAAAGAATCCCAAAGGCCAGAGTATTCCAGCCAATGTTTAACACTTGCTTTTGTTGCTAGCTGCAAAATCGATATTTGAACATACAGGCTAATCATGCTAATTGAAAAGCATCAGATATGTAGGAAAACATCCCGTCTTGTCACAATTTTGTTTTATTGATTTGATGCATTTTTATTGTTCAATTGGAACAGATATTGCTGCAAATGCTGCTGTATCTAAGGTAATGTCTTAATTTAAAGTTGTTTCACTATAAACTTCTGCATTCTAGTATTAGACACAAGGGACAGCATTCAGTGTTCCACCGAGGAGAATGAATTCAAGCAGAAAATGTCTATTGTTAATGTTACTCCACATTCTAGATGTGCTATATGTTCCATTATTCCACAACACAGTTACAGACATAACTACCCTAATTATGCCTGTGGAGCTATCCGTCCCTTCATGTCAACTTGGGATGATAGGAGTCTGGTAATAGTAACAATAATTCTGGGATCTAGCTTGATCCACTACCAAAGTTTCATATTATGACACCATGTCATTATTATGTACTGAATATGTTTTTTTTAATGTTGCATTGGTGATAGCTGATTGATACGATCTTGAGGCTTGTGTGTTTATTGTGGTTAAGCATAAACACTTATATTGACAGGCTTTGGCTATGTACAGTTCCAAATATCATCTTGCATAGAGCTCTTCCATGCAGGGTCTCTTTTGAAAAATATTTGCAGCAACTTTTTTTTATAAACATAAAAAGTTTTTAACTTAAAGTCACAACTCCAGCTTTGCAGTGTTATTTTCTCTTTTACTTCTCCGTAAACGTTTCTAAACACTGACCAATTCTGATTACTTCTGAGTCTGTCTCTGAAGGCCTAGCAATATCTCAAATGTGTCTATTCACCCAAAGAGAGGCATTTAGGTGAGTACTTTTTTCTTCAGACTTCGATTAATACATGATGCTCACAGTTGTCGGATCTGAGGGAATGCCATGAGAATTTTATCCTTGTTGCCAGATGCAATGATGCACTTTCACAGACTTCATTAGAAGTACAAAAGGATGTATTAATAATAGAAACTATACAGCAGCCATACAGCTGCAATTAGTCCACTACATGTCTACAGCCCCTGGGGATTCCACCCCCTGGGGTGATTGATCCCCCAAGTCAGTTGATGTTTGGTCTGCTGTATTGACTTTAAAGGGACAATCACCACAATGGGAAACATTGCAATTCAGTACAACCCAGCCCAGCGGTCATAAAGTACACTTGGTTTACAATTTGTTGCTTTTACCCTATGCCTGTGGTGATATTAGTGCCACAAGCTCCTGATGTGTGAGTCATTTGCAGTCAACAGCAACCGCAGGAAGATTGAGTTTAAAAGAAAACTCTGCGTCACCCTCAAACCTAAGAGCCCAAATAATGGACACAGAAATAGGGAGAGGAGGCAGAGATAAGCACAGCCCTGATGGTCAAAGCATCTATATTTCTTTGCTGTAACATTGCTTGATTCTATGCTTTGTTTCTCCACGGCTTAAAATATATGCAAATTAATAACAGCATCCATTAAACTTTAAATGGTAGATTATACAAATTTATGTACACTGCACAGAGTTTTGTATTCCAGGAGCACATCTTGATGATTCTAACGTAGAGGTCAATGGTACTCACATGATGTTCCTTCCAACAGCACAAATTCATAAAATCTGCATAATATGCAGCTAAGTGGCCCTCATGGGCAAAAGGCTTAAAAGACTTCTGTCTTAACCAGTTCCAAAAGCATGTATCTGATGCAGCCAATTTTGCACAAAGATGAATTGAAACTCCCCACTGTGCTTAACCACAAGTGAAGCTGCAATGTGTATTGTTAAATTGATTTGCTATCAATTGATATAGATAGATGCATTATCACGCCAACATCGCATTAATGCATTATGCAAATGTTTGTGATTCGTAGAAAAGGTTGTTTATGCTGAATCCTGTTTGTTGTGTTTACTGGAACTATATGGTGAGGCAAATCCTGGAAATATGTTCAGCTGATTTGGTTTAATTTTTCTGCAACTATTTGTGTTCAACATTTGTTGAATAGGGGCTCGTTTAGCACAGTGGGCTAAATAGCTGACTTGTAATGCAGAACAATGCCAGCAATGCAGGTTCAATTCCTGTACCGACCTCCCTGAACAGGCGCCGGAATGTGGCGACTAGGGGCTTTTCACAGTAACTTCATTGAAGCCTACTCGTGACAATAAGCGATTATTATTATTATTAATATGAGCTGGGGCTTAGAAATACCGAGAACCTAGGATCACATCTGAAATGGATGAAGAGAGGATTTTGAGAAATATTAAAAAGGTGATTGGAAGGACAGATTGAGGAGTGGGAAAAAGCATAGCTGCAGCCAAAAAGAATCATAAAAATTATTTCTGTGCTTCAACAAAGTTAAAAATGAGGTGAGAACCATAAATTATGTTAAAAGGACAGAAATGAAAGATGGGCAGAAGATAATAATTTGAATGATTACTGAGGAGATCAAGGTCAATTTGGAAGTATTGAGCGGTGTTTCCCAGAGATTTGTATGGGATTATTAAAGCTTCTAATTTAATCGATGGCGAGGTTTCATAAACTCAGCACAAATTTGTTCAATGAACTGACAATACCAAATTAAGACAGTCACTTTTGACTGGCCGGTTACAAATGCAAAGCCAATTCTGTAAAATATGTGAGAAGGTAGAATAATGACAGATGATATGTAATACACCACAACATGGACAACAAATACACTCCTTAAATGGCATCTCAGTAAATAGCAATAAAGCCGAAAGAGATATGCATGTGAAAGTTAATTAATTCATCCAAGTTTCCTACCATTGGATAGTGGCAATCAACAAATCAAATGCAATGCTAAACCGTATAGCCAGAATAATAGAAAGCTAGATGGAAGATGCCTTCTCAACCTGAATAAAGCTCTGGTTAAACTACACCTTTCATATTGGGTCCCGATTTAAACATTGGGATCCAAAGGAGGCTCTTGTGATTTGGATGCTGTTCAGAGAAGACTATGAATTTGAGCTATGAATTTGAGGAATAAAGGGGGAAAATGATCTGACAGATGTATAAAAATAAACGTTTTAGAAAAGAAAATGTAGAAAATCATTTTAAACTGAATTGCAACTGTGGGCAGGGTACGGGTTAATGGCAAATTTAAGGCTAATGTTGGGTAGTTCTCCTTCATGCAAAAGCTAATCAGTGCGTGGAATGTACCCCAGGCTAAATGTAAGAAGTAAAATTGCTGGAATAATTTATATGTAGCTCTTATAATTCTATTATAAAATTAAATGGGCAAATGGCCATCTTCATGCCTGTGAATTTCGGAGATTATTATTGAAGCTGCCTGGTCAGCGTGCCATTGGCTGTTTCTTTAGCCTCAGTGACAAAAATAGTTCTGTCCCATTGGAGGGGATTTTTTTTCTCCTTTTAACTGATTTCTTGGTTGGAAATAAAACTCTTATCTCCATGATACTGATCAGAAATCTCATGAGGGCTTCCTTAATTGATTGTTTCAATTCAAACTGGATTATGCAAAAGAGGCAGGCATTTATCTGTCAGAGACCAATATGGGTGACCCGTACAACATTTGCCAAGTCTTCTCTCAGAACAGACTATAAGCTATCCTGAATCAGAGCTCAATTTCCTCCGTTATTTCAGTAAACCAAGGTTTAAAGTAGTCTATATATTTTAGTACGCAAAGTACTAAGACCAACAGTTAAAGAATAATAAACTAGTACCCTTTTCTCCTATACTCTTGGTGTGGCTGACAAAAGTGTTGTTTGTATCTGTTGCAGTAACTGAATTCATGATAAATGGGAATCCAATACATCGGGCAAGTTGATTAAAGAGCTTTGCAACTCTTGTTCATTGACTTTGATCCATACCAAAGAAAGTACACTTTCCCTGAACTGTGGAACCGAAAAGTACCTGGCATAGTCCCGGCATTCCTAGAAAAATATCAGCGGGTTTTTGCCATCTCCCATCGTTGGTGAATTAAAAAGAAACAACAAAATGTGCAGAAGTGAAACACAAATTAGTCACAAATTGCCAGACAATTTAGTCACTCCGCTGTCAACCTTGCCAAATTTCACAGTATTAACAGTTCATTGTGAGTCTCCGCATTGTATGCCATGAAATTTCTGGATTTCAGTCAATAAGAGTGGATCTCACCACAGCTATTTAAGTTGGTAATTCATGCTGTAAGTATCCTCTTAAGGATTGATGCATGATTTTTGGTCCTCGCATCCCACTGAACCTTGAAGGCCCGAAAAGTCAAAATGAAATTTTAGAATATCACTGAACAGGTAATAAATTGCTCCAAGAAGTTTAAAAAAGTTTTAGTTCTTAATCCACTCTCTTTTCCCCTCATTATTTCAACTCTGATTTACCCTCTTTCCTTTTCATTTTTACAGTTTGTCCTGTATCTTTCTCTATTCTTAAATTTCATCAATTAAGAAAAGCATGATGTTGAAAAGGTCCCAGATTCCACGAGGATCTCACTCCGCTGCTTTTAACTTAAATTTCTGGCAGCGATCTTTTACCCCCATCCGAGAAAGAAGACGGGGTCTTTCTTTAGCATCTCATCCAAAATATAAGATTTAACAGTCCTTTAACAGTGCTGCACTCCTTCAGTACGCTACCAGTGTTTCAGCCGAGAATTTGTGTTTAATTCCTTAGAATGGCACTATCGGGTAAGATTATGTATCCCCCACACCTCCTGCTTGCTCCACAGAACATTTTTTTTAAATTTAAGAAATATAAATGTACCTTTTATCGGCAGTTGCCAGGATCACTGGAGCATCCTAGGCGAGGCAGCCTCTTCCATGGAGTCAAAGCCACTGATATGGAGTTGGACCTCTGCACTCCCACTGTTTTGCATGAGAACAGAGCGAGGAGCCTAATGAAGCTCACATCCCTGTTTTCCCCACACTCCTATCCATGATATCTTCATGGATTGAAACCTGAGATGTCAATTCGTTGGGGATGTGATGGCAGAAGTCTGACTTTGCAGTGAAACTGCCAGAGGCTCCAGCATTGCAGGCCCTACTGCAGTATTCACAGAGCTGACTACTTACACTATGATTGATAAGATGGTTTCAGTGCGATGCTGGATGATCTCACATGAGCTAAAGTTGGACTTTTCAATGCTCTCTGCCATTGTGTGAAAAGTCACTGGTAGACTGACCTGTGCAAGATCCTGGTGTCTGGCAGCCCATTTGCAATGGTCCTGACTCAGCCTCACTAACCACATGCAGCATGCTCTGCACAGACACCACGCATAAGTCAAGATCACTATATCTCAAATCAATTTTTGTGACGCATTCTAATATGAAATGCATAAAAGTGTAAGTATTAGTTCCGTTCATAAGAATATCTGAGATAGCCTCTTGCTTGGAGGAAAAACTTACATTCTGCATCATTCTGATCTATAGCTCAACACAGCCCCCTTGCACAAGATTAGAAATATTGAGGGTGAAAGAAAATAGAATACCATTATATAAGACCCCGTCTTCTTTCTTGGATGGGAGTAAAAGATCGCTGCCAGAAATTTAAGTTAAAAGCAGCGGAGTGAGATCCTCGTGGAATCTGGGACCTTTTCAACATCATGCTTTTTTTAATTGATGAAATTTAAGAATAGAGAAAGACTGTCAAGTGCTTATCTCGGTTTACTCTGCTGGAACTGCATTGCTTGTGTCTTTATTTTGTATGCCAGTGGAATTACTTCAAGCACAAACTAAAATAAACCAGCTGGAGCTGACAATTTAAAATGGTGCCCACTCTTCAAATTGTATCCAATTATTTTCTGTTTCTTTAACATGTTCACTGCTGCTTAATGGTTTGAAATGCAATACATTAGGTGAGTACAACTTTCTGACGCTGCTCAAGATTCAGCTCTGGCATGCAGCACAGCTTTTTAGAACAAGCACTTCAACAAATTGGCTGAGTGATAGGAAACAGACTAATGGTTGCTCTTTGGATCCGAGGAAGGTTTGTGGTAGAGTTCCCCACGGGTCAGTGTTGGGATCCTTGCTCTTCCTGTCATCTATGATCGATCCAGACCTTGGTGTACATGGAATTGTGAACAGTGAGGTGGATAATGTAGGACTTCAAAAAGCCAAACAGGTTTGTGAAATGAGTGAACAAGTGGCAGATAAAACTTCAGTTACATAGCTAGATTGGCATTTTTAGAATGTTTTCCTTGGAGAAGAGAAGATTGGAAGGAGATTTGACAGAGGTATTGAAAACCATGAGGGATCTGGCCAGGAAAACCACACCATTGGTGGAAGGAATGGGGGCCCAGATTGAGGGTAAGTGGCAAAAGAAGCAATGGCACCATGAGGGAAAACCTCTTCATGCAATGAGTGGTTAGGATCTAGAACGCACGCTACCTGAGAGTGTGGCAGAGGCAGGGTAATCGAGGCATTGGATTATTATTCACAGAATGGCAGGCCCAAAGGATATCAATAATTGAAATTCAAAGTGATCAATAAACTAGGTCCAAAAGTCAACTTGGTCCCAATTATACAATGTACAAAGCCAAGCATTACAATATTCCCTTTGGCTAAATGGTCGAGAAACAGGGGCAGAATTCTGTGATCCTGAGACTAAGGGCGCGATTCTCTGCTCCCGGGAAAAATCGTGAAGGCCGTCGTGAACTCGGCCGAGTTTCACGATGGCCTCGGAGCCTGCTCCTCTCACCGAATTCACACCCACCCGGGGGGCTAGCAGCGGCGCTCCGTTATTCTGGGCCGCCGGGCCTTGAAGCTTGCGTCAAGGCGGCGCGCCGAGAATGACGCAACGGCGGCACCTATGTGACGTCAGCCGTGCATGCACAGATTGGCCGGCTCCAACCCGCGCATGCGCGGCTGACGTCACGACGGCTGACAGCTCGAACCCGCGCATGCGCGGTGGCCGTCTTTCCCCTCAGTCGCCCCGCAAGACGTGGTGGTTTGATCTTGTGGGGCGGCGGAGCGGAAATAGTGCGTCCAATTGAGACGCCGGCCCGAAGATCGGTGGGCACCGATCGCGGGCCTGTCCCCTCCCGAGCACAGTCGTGGTGCTCATTCCCCACCAGGCCCCCTACAAGCCCCAAAACGGGCATCTCACGGCGATTTCACGACGGCAGCGACCAGGTGTGGTTGCCGCCATCATGAAACGGTCGTGAACGGCAGGCCGCTCGGCCCATCCGGGTCGGAGAATTGCGGGGGGCGCCGGGGGTCTTGAAATTAGTCGGGTGCCCCCCTGCGATTCTCCCACCCGGCGTGGGGAGTGGAGAATCACACCCATAGAATCTTGACTGTGCCGAAGGAGACCATTCGGCCCATTAAATCTGCACCGACCTACCGAAAGAGCCCTCTACCTAGTCCCACTCCCCCACCCTATCCCTGTAACCCCGTGCATTAATCAAAGCCAATCCATCTAACCTGCACATCGTGGGACACTAAGGGAAATTTAGCATGACCAATCCACCCAACCTGCACATTTTTGGACAGTGGGAGGAAACCAAAGCACCCGGAGGAAACCAATGCAGACACTGGGAGAACGTGCAAACTACACACAGTCACCAAACACCAAAATTGAACCTGTGTCATTGGCAACCCTGCCTGAAAAGACCGTAACTTTTAATTTTTTTAGAAAACGTGGACGAACAGAGTCACAGGACTACAAATTGATTTTAACAACAAGAAAAGTGCATTTATTAAACATGAAAAGTTGGATTATTATACAATACTCCTTTACTCCCCTTACCTTGACAATTACACACAAAGTTTAAGATTAACATGGGTTACAAATTACATCTTAAGCTACAATGGTCCCATTGAAACATAAGTCCCTTTTAAGCACTCAAGATGATTGTGGTAAGACACAGTCCTCCCAAGTAAAGTCTGTGGATGTTTCCTCAAAATCCACCCCTGACTCTCATATCCAGCACTCCACTGTTGGTCTGGGCTTACTCCTTTCTCTTGCAAGCATTCCCGTCCTGCAAACAGGATGATTAAATACCATCCCAACTGGTGCATGAGAAGTTTAGGAGCACGCATGCCCACGCTTACCTCCTAATTCAATTGATGCAGGATGTCCTGCAACTGATGAAACATTGAGAGCATGAAATGGCTGCCACACATTCAGTGTCACTTTGAATTGAGCGGACAGTACCACTTACCCTGGCAGAGTGCAGCAGATCATTAATTCTAATCTGCACTGCTCGCTGGTTGTGAATTGGAACCCATCTGTGCCCCGTAACCTCTGCTGTAACCTCCACTCAAGCCAGCTTCATCAACTGGGAGGGCTGCCATCAATGGGAAACAGAACCATCCTCCATCCAGGATGGACGGGGGGAAAACCTGCAGGGAAACTTTGCGGAACCATGGAGCCACATCTTGGCCGGGATTCTCCCCTACCCGGTGGGGTGGGGGGTCCCGGCGTAGCGGAGTGGCGCCAACCACTCCGGCGTCGGGCCTTCCCAAAGGTGCCGAATTCTCCGCACCTTTAGGGCTAGGCCCACGCCGGAGTGGTTTCCGCTCCGCCTATGGCGGCAAAACAGGCGGCAACGGCCTTTGGTGCTACGCCGCCAGGTGTCAGGGCTGGCTGAAAGGCCTTCGCCGGCCTGCGCATGCGCCGGTGCTTCAGCGGCCGCTGACGTCACCACTGGCGCATGCGCGGTAGGGGAGTCTCATCCGCCTCTGCCATGGTGGAGGCCGTGCCAGCGGCAAAAAAAAAGTGTGCCCCCATGGCACTGGCCTGCCCGCCGATCGGTGGGCCCCGATTGCGGGCCAGGCCACCGTGGGGGCACCCCCCGGGGTCCGATCGCCCCACGCCCCCCCCAGGACCCCGGGGGCCCACTCGCACCACCGCCCCTTGTCTTCTCTGCAATGTCATCATCTTGGCAGAATCTTGCACAACAGCCAGATTAATGCTCCTGGATAGCAGTGAGTGAATGGCTTTCCAGGTTCCCTTTAAATATGGCACCAAACCTTTGACCTCATGAACTAAAGGCAAGGATGGTGACTTCCTGCCCACCCAGCACAAAATTGACGCATATATAATGAGTTGCAAATTGAAGAGGGCTGATTATCACCCTAAACCCTCAAGCAGAAATCATTCTCATTTCTACTCCAGTCACCAAAGTTATATTCAAGAATAGAAGATACGATCCAATGAAAATATTGTCAATTGTTGAAAAAAAACACCAGGTTTACTAATGCTTTTTAAGGAAGGAAATCTGCTGTCCTTGCCTGGTCTGGCCTGCCTCTCGACCCAGTACAAAGCAGTTGATTCTTAACTGTCCTCTTGAATTATCGAGCAATCTACTCAACTCGAAGGGATGGGCAATTAATGTTGGTCTTGCCGGTGAAACCAACATCCCATGAAGGAATAAATTTTAGAAAACACATCTTGGCTACTGAATAACCATCATAGCCAAACTGAAAAATCTATTGCTTATTTCAGGTTTACCTATACAACAAAAGGATTCATGTGTGTACTCTCTCAGTTCTTTATGATGCATTATCCACATGAGCATGATCACTGAAGAAAATGAGCCTGATGAAATATTACGTTCATACAATTAATTTACCCAAACTAACGTCACATTATTGATGAAATTGCAAGTGTGTTATCTCCAACTCCACATGTAATTTAATGTGCATCTCACATGGGGCATACAAATGCTTTTCTATATGCGTGGCTGAAGCGAAAAAGAAATTTCAGGAAAGAAACCTTTGCTCAAAGTGCTTTCTATTTAGAACATATGTTGATGTATTTTTTTGTACTTAAAAAAAAGTCAGTTTCTGAGCTGAATGCTGGCATGAGAAATTTGTTCGATTGGAAATTATGGGAGTGCCATTCTGATACTTCTTTTTTTAAATAAATTTAGAGTACCCAATTAATTTTTCCAATTAAGGGGCAATTTAGGATGACCAATCCACCTAGCCAGGAAATATTTGGGTTGTGGGGCGAAACCCACGCAAACACGGGGAGAATGTCGAAACTCCACACGGACAGTGACCCAGAGCCGGGATCAAACCTGGGACCTCGGCGCCGTGAGGCAGCAGGGCTAACCCACTGCGCCATCGTGCTGCCCTCTCATTCGGATACTTCTGAGAGCTAATTCAGGGCCTTAGAATTCTAGAATGTTCCTTTTCTGGACGTGTCTTTCACTGTCACTTGATGGAGCAAAATTTACCATGAGGATCGTAAAATTTAATTGAAAGATAAATCTTGGCCGGGATTCTCCCGCAGGCGTGATTCTGTGTTATGCCAGTGCCCGGGGGTTTCCCGACGGCGTGGGGCTGCCCGACAATGGGAAACTCCATTGACCAGCTGGCGTAATGGAGAATCCCGCCGGCCGTTCGGGGCAGAAATATGGCATGGATAGGCGGAGAATCCCACCCCTTGTTTTGAGTTATGACGATATTTCTTGATCCAGATGATATGTCAAGTATGAGACTTTGAAAGGAGTTGTTACAAAAAGCCTGAAAGGAGCATGTAATTGGACATGTTGTTCTTAAATCAAGGTGCATATCTAATTAGGGCAGTAAAAGAGTCACGACAGGCACAGGCAGGTGAGAAACACCCCAAGAATTGTTGCCTCTGATGGATAGCCAGATAGAGTTCTCCCAAATCACAGTATCATCACAAAACTTTACTATTAGGAGCCCAGGGTATCCTGCTAGCCCCAAAAGAATCATATTTGAAATACCATCAGCTTATAGTCATCCCCAAGGATCCTGCAGTACAGGCATCACCACAGCTTCAACACAACCCACTGTATCACCATCATAACAATATTCATTCGAGCAAAATCACCTTCCAAGTTCAAGGAAGGAGAAGATAGGAACACCTTGAGAATGAAATGAGCACAAATTATATCACTCCATCTTTTGATTGAACAGTTATTTTACAGGAAAACAGGGAGAGTCTATACTCTTTCATAGTCTGGGCCACAGCCAATGAAAATAGACACTGCTCTTTCGGAGGGTCGATGCAGACTCAATGGGCCGAATGGCCTTATTTTGCACTGTAGGGATTCTTCTATTAAAGATGCTAATTCACCTGCAGTATCTCACCCAAGAATATTATCCTAATTTAACTGAACAATAAGTATTAGTCATCTAGGTGAGCGCAAGACATCACAGCTGAATCCAATCCTCTCTTCAGCTAATACCCACACATGCTCAGCACTGGAAGCTCACTGGAAAGTAGTTCAACTCGTCACTTTATCAACTGACTGATAGAAATAAGAATTTTATGAGGAGGAATGGAAAATTCAAGGCTTTGGGTGCCCATGCTGGGTGTATCCTTTAATGGAAATGCAGAAAATACTATAATTTTTACAACAGAATGCTTTCAGGTACTCTGAGTGTGAGGTCTCTTGTTCCAGTTTATTGGGTTACTCACAGAACCTAATAATATGTCAGGGATTTTGATTCAGTAGTCTTAATTTAAAAATAAAACAAAGTCGGTTAACACCAGGCAAGGTACAATTTAGTATAAAAAGTAGCTAATTTGGTGACAGAAACATCTATATATGTATATATATATATATATATGCTAATCTTATGTCTGCATGGTTTTCATATAAAACACATATCCATATTTGTAATAGAAACTATAGGGCGGGATTCTCCCATTCAGTGGCAGAGTGTCCACGCCATCAGAAACGCCATTGCATTTCACGATGGCGTAAACGGGTCGCTGGGCGTACCGATTCAGGCCCCTGCAGGGGCCAGCACGGCGCTGGAGCGGTTCACGCCGCTCCAGCCTCCCATCCCGCCGCAAACTGTGCGCCACAGGATCCGTGCATGCGCAGTGGCGCTGGTGCCAACCCGCACATGTGCGGTGGCCTCCCTCAACACACCAGGCCCGACGCAACATGGCGCGGGTGTTCAGGGACCGGTGCGGAAGAAAATAGGCCTGGGGAGTGAGAGGGCAGCCCGCCGACTGGTGGGCCCCGATCGCGGGACAGCCCCATCAGTGCCCCCCCCCCCCCCCCCCCCCGGGGTTGAAGCCCTCCTCTTCCGCCCCCCCCCACGACCCTGCGTGCAGAGTTCCCACCAGCTGCGACCAGGTGTGGACGGTGCCGGCGGGTCTCTGCCTTTTTGGAACGGCCACTCACCCCATCCCGGGCCGAGAATCGCGTACAGCAGCCCACGACCAACAGTGCGCCAAATGCAGCGGCGCCAATAGTGCCGATTCTGTGCTCCGCGGAGAATCGCGTGCCAGCATCATGGCGGCGTGGCCCGGTTGCGGGGATTCTCCAGCTTGGCCCTGCGGGGGTGAAATGAAAATCGCTTATTGTCACGAGTAGGCTTCAAATGAAGTTACTGTGAAAAGCCCCTAGTCGCCACATTCCGGCACCTGTTCGGGGAGGCAGTTACGGGAATCGAAACGTGCTGCTGGCCTGCTTGGTCTGCTTTCAAAGCCAGCGATTTAGCCCTGTGAGAATCCCGCCCAATGTATGTTTGTTGGTCATGTGACCATCAATTTCATCCACTGGAAAGTGATGGATTGCCTGAGTTTTGTGTCTCCCAACTCATTAACTGGCATTGTTTCCCCAATTAAACGGCTCACTTGGCAGCTTAGCAGGAAGCCATTCATGAGCCTTCCTTGCACAGGTGTGTTTGGGGTTGTGGCAGGATGGAGTTATGGTCCTTTCCTGCCCTCCCTCCCATCTGATTGAATCCCTGTCACCAAACCCATCGTTATCCTTTCTGGAACAAGAATCAACAAGTGAGCTTGGAATTTTTGGGGCATCAAGTGTGTTTCATTCTTCAAATGGCGAACCAGCAGGGATCCCCTGTCTGTTCTGTGGAAGAGGCCAGATGGAATTAACAGCCCTTCAGGCATTTAAACGGACAAATTGGGCCGCCTTCTCGACTGAGGTGCCCCGCAATTGAACTGCCCAATCACAGGCGAGAACCTCTTTATGCCGTTGCTGGTGGCAGTGCATGAACCAGAGGCCCAGGACCGTTGTGGGACCCCAGATCACGGCACAGCATAGGGGCACAATGGTTACCACTTCTTCCTCACAGCGCCAGGACCTGGGTTTGATTCCGACCTTGGGTGACTGTCTGTGTGGAGTTTGCACATTCTCCTCATGTCTGCATGGGTTTCCTCTCTGTGCCCCGGTTTCCTCCCACCGTCAAAAGATGTGCGGGTTAGGTAGATTGGCCATGCTAAATTGCCCCTTAGTGTCCAAAGATGTGTAAGTTAGGTGGGGTTATGGGCATGGGGCGGGGTTGTGGGCCTATGTAGAGTCCGTTTTCAGAGGATAAGTACAGACTCGATGGGTAAAATGGCCTCCTTCTGCACTATAGGGATTTGATGGATCAAAGGTCATTGAAAGTAGAATGGGGCAAACGTTGTGGAGGTAGGAAAGGGTGGTGAGAGGGCAAGGTTCGCGTTAATGGACACCTCCCTCCTGATGCCAGGTTCCCCCATTTCCCCTCGCTAACCAACTCCTCTTCACTCAGGCCACTGCTGTCTGCTTTTCAAGGTCCTCCATTTTTGACATCAAGCAGGTCCTCTCTGGGAATGGTCTTCTGATGTTGCTACTGCTTCAACATCATGGGTGTGACTACCAGTGTCGAGTCACTTACCTACTTTGGCCAAAGTACTCCCCTCACAGCTCTGACAGTAGTTAGTAATATTGGCAGCCAGGCCGAAGCAGTAACGCCATCTTCTTGTCAGTGCAGTTGTCTTCTCCAACACTCGGTTCCCCAGTTAATTATGAACCGTGAATAACACTTGATGCTTGAGATTGCCAGCTACTTCGGCTTCACTCATTGACAGGGACAGATTTATTTCTTTCACCATCCACTCCATCTCAGCCAGCCATTTTCCCCTTTCATCCACCATGATTTGATGCCGATGTTAAGGAATCCCATTCCTAATACCAAAATATAATGAAGGATTTAAACACAAGGTCTGCACGAAGGTTAAAAAGCAAGGTTCCCTTATCCCACTGGCACAAAAACTGTGTGAATCCTCCAGGGAAAACATAACAAAGAAACAGTCAGTTTGCATGGAATATTCATGGCCGATTCTCCAGATCCCGGTCCTTTTTGGGGCCTCAGCCCTGTAACACAGTAACTCACCAGGCTTGAACTGCTGCTCCAGCTTCTGGCTGCAGTCTTCTCTCTCTGTGGGGCTTCTCTGACTCAGGAGGTTGACTAAGCCTCCTGTTCCCCTTCATGGCTCAACTTCGTCGGGGGCTTTACACAGCCGTATTCACAAGTCCTGCATTTTTCCTTACTGCTTTCATCGTATCTGGCCCCACTCCTCAGCTTGTCAAGGACGCTTCTCCCTGCAGAGAGTGGCCCAAAGTAGCTGACCAGTTCCCCTGCTCAGTACTTTCTCCAACTATCACCTACTACTGGTGGAGGCCCTGCTACATATGTGAGAAATAGGCTGGGATTCTCAGGCCCCCCGACCGCTTGTTTAACAGCCATGCCCCATTTGCTGGTGGTAGGATTCTATCCTCTGCTTGTCAGTGGGATTTTGCATTGAAATCTCCCCACACTGCAACAAAACCCACTGGCCGTGGTGTACTGCTAGTGGGAAAAGTGAATCCTGATGACCAGAGAATTCCAGCCATAAATAAGAAATAAGAGAGAACAAACCAACTCCTGAACCAATCCACTAACTCAAACATGCCCTAAATTATTGGATTCAATGTCCTTAAGTAAATAATGGCTCCAGGCTGTTCCTCTTTTAAATCCAATATTCATCCTAGCGAAGTACAAATTACATATCCACTAGTTTATATCTCGTAAAAAGTGACTGATAGAGCACCATAACAAGAGTCTATTAAGCTTCAAATTCACCATGGAGCACTGACACCAAATGTATATAAATATGCAAAAGGTTGTTTTAGGTAAACATATTCCATTCAGTAATGATAAAATATAAATGCAAAGAGTTTAATAAAATCTTCCATTTAATATTATTTTGTTTCCCCTGAACTTACCTCCTGTTCCAGATAATATACAACTGTCCATCATGTAAGCACATTCACCTCATTCCTTGAAATAAACGGGTGGATGACAAAGTCTGGAGTTCATTTTGGCTTTAACACTAGTTTATCAACTCCCGAATTTAAAAGGGAGTGTATATGAGAGCACACTTCAGAGATAAGCCTCCCTAATGGTAAAAGCAATGTATTTCTATTTAATATACTTTTTTCTCATGTGGCTTAGGCAATCATTGAGTGAAATGTCATGGATGACAATGTGATTTGTATCCTCGTAATAATCATTTAAAATGTTTGTTTAATTCTCTGAAGCACAAGGAAAGACATCACAGAAAGTGGTCTGCATCGTAACAGTAGACTTAACTGTGGCCCTAATGCCACTGGATAATTTTCAAGCCAATTCTATTCAGGTCTATTCAGCTCAAGGTAGTGCTTAAAGGCAATCTCTCTGGGAATCACTTGATGAACCATTTCGAATTAACAATTTGTAGTGAGAAAGAGGTGGAATTTTCCAATGTTATAAATTTCAGCAGTCAAGTGGCATCTAATCGTCAAGGTAACACTGGAGGCTATGTATCATATTCCACTCTGGCTAATATGATGCATTATTGATCTTTTTTCCATTATTTTACCATTTCTTTTTAAACATTCTTATTTGAACAGTGTCAGTATTGAAATGACTACTTCCTGTGTTTATTGACAGTGGATGAATGATTCAGAGGTCCAGGCTAATGCTCAGGGGGCACAGGCTCAAATCCTGCCTCAGCAACTGGTGGAATTTAAATTAATAAAATCTGGAATTGGGGGCTGCACAATGGTGCAGTTGTTAGCACTGCTACCTCACAGCGCCGAGGACCCGAGTTCGATCTAAGCCAGGGTCACTGTCCATCTGGAATTTGCACATTCTTCCCGTGTCTCTTTGGGTTTCACATCCACAACCCAAAGATGTGCAGGGTAGGTGGACTGGCCACGCTAAATTGCCGCTTAATAAGCAAAATTAAACAACAAAAATAAAATAAAATCTGGAATTGAAACGAGTCTTGGTATTCATGGTCATGAAGTGACCATTGATTGCCAGAAAAAAACATTTAGTTCATTTATGTCCTTTAGGCACGTAAATCTGCCATCTTTATCTGGTCTGACTTACAAACCTACAGAAATGTGGTTGTCTCTTAAATGGCCTAGCAAGCTTCTCGAGGGCAATTAAGGGTGAGCAACAAATGCTGGACTTGTCCAGTGACACCCGCAACACATGGAAGAATAAATGAAGAAAATATTGTTTCATGGCATGTGAAAGATATTACACATCACACAAGAGACAGACCAAGCGTTCATCTGCAGTGCATCAACTCACCACGGTTCCTTAGACAGCACTTTCCAAACCCACGACCGCTAACATCTGGAAGGACGAGAGCAGCAGACACCTGGGAACCCCATCACTTGGAAACGCCCCTCGAAATCACTCACCACCCTGACTTAGAAATATATCAAAGTTCCTTCACTATCGCTGGGGCAAAATCTTGGAACTCCCTCCTACCAGCACAATGGGTGTACCTACACCTCAAGGACTGCTGCTGTTCAAGAAGGCAGCTCACTACCATCTCCGGAAGGGCAACTAGGGATGGGCAATGAATGCTGGCCTAAGTAACGGCGTCCATGTCCCGTAAATTATAATTTTTAAAAATTATGACTGAGAGCAAAAAGAGAAATAATCTCTTTGGGGCAATTTTTTCCAAGTCCAGTATTGCTACAGGCCAATGGGAATAACTGACAGCGAGAATCCATTGAAGAACAGGAACTGCAGGAACATTTTATATGGGATTTGTAATATATGTGAACAAATAAATTATATATTCTACTTATATTGACTCAGAAATAATTGAACATTGGTTAAGTAGTGCTGCTTCAATATGTTTATTTTTGTTAGTCGATAATGTGCATCATTTGGTAGCCACTGTGGTTCGGTAGCTACTCTTCATAAACAAATCATTGAAGAGGAAATAATTAAGACTATAATGGCACAATAGATATAACTTAATCTCTAAGTGCAAGTAACCTATGCAAGCGTATATAACACAAATGGCTCATGTGTAGCTGGCTTAAATGATACTTAGGCAAGTGGGAAATTGACTAAGTGTTTTTTCTATATAGATAATTATAACTGATTGAAGAATGATTTTTCATGAAATTATAAAGTGACAGAATTTTCTGTATTTAAATTAGAGAAAGCTGTAGGGCCTGCAAGTTATAATTTTCACATTTAAAAACAAAAGAGTCCAATAAAAATATATATATTTACAGAAATATATCTGAAGAATTGTCAGACATTTGGAGGGGCGGGTGCATATTTTAATTCCTATTCAGATACATTATAAATCTGAAAATCTATCCATAGAATTGAAAGTATTTTCTCTTCAGTATTCATTTAGGTTTTATTTTCTTCCTCAAATCACCAAGTTGCGGTAATTGTACATCTGGTTCATCTTGTGCACCCGATTAAAGTCTGAATTTCAGATTGGAATATCAAAATCTCAACTTCATACCTCTTCATTCCAAACTTAAGTAAGAAGTCTTACAACACCAGGTTAAAGTCCAACAGGTGAATCCTGAGGGAGCTGCGCTCCGAAAGCTAGTGTTTGAAACCGCAAGCTGGCATGAGCCACTGGCAACAATGGCAGAGCCATTGTATTCAAGGAGCTGGCAGGCCGGTGGAAGAATGCTTGGCTTGACGCGGATTGTGTCAAGGTCAGACTTTGAAATGAGGTTTGCTGAAGCGCCGGTGTCCCACTTGAAGCGTATGCAATCCTTATTGACCGTAAGGGTGCCACACCACTCGTCGTCCGGATCAATGCTCATTATTGGGAATTGTTTCACCATCGTCGATGAATGCAGCATATGCTTGATGATGATGCCCACCCGGAATGGGGATGTGAGGCCCTCGGTGTCGGGATCTGGAAGAATGTCGGAGTCTGCGACGGGTTGCAGTACTGACTGGATGCTCCTGCGCTGTGGCTGGGATCGCTGTGTGTTGGGCAGTTGAGCAGATCTGCAAAATGCTGCGTAGTGGCCAAGCTTGCCACACTGGGACAGCGTCGAGATTTTGCGGGACATTGCCGCTTTAAATGGGCAGAGCCACAGTTGGAGCACGTCATGGCGCCGCTGTTAGGACGTTCCGTGGGCCACCGTGCATGCGCAGTGCAGTCGAGCGACATGTACAATTGCCCGGTTCGTTCGCCGGCCTCTCCGTCCCCTTGGTCGTGGCGCGCTTGCGCAGGAACCCGGGAAAAGTGTGCAAAATGGCCACCCTCATCCAGACTCAGGCCCTGAACTGTTTGATGGCTTGCACCCATTCCGCATCGTGGGAGTTTTGTTGTGCCGTTTCTGCCGCCTTGATATGGGAGTACCGGTTGTTAGCGTGTTTGTGGAGGACGCATGTCTCGACGGCGATGGTAAGGGTGAGCTACTTTACATTTAGGAGCTGCTGGCGAAGGGGATCGGAGTGGACCACGAAAACGATCTGATCCCGGATCATGGAATCGGAAGTGGAGCCATAGTTGCAGGACTGTGCGAGGATGCGGAGATGGGTTAAAAAGGACTGAAAAGGTTCATCCTTACCCTGAAGATTCTGATGGAACGCATAGCGTTCAAAGCTCTCATTGACTTTGATGTCACAGTGGTTGTCGAACTTCAGCAGGACTATTTTGAACTTGGATGTGGTTAGCGTGGTCCCCGGCTGTAGAAATGAAGAGAGCGATCTTCCTGGCATCCGAGGTGGCTTTGAGGTCGGTGGCTTCAAGATATAGCTGGAAATTCTGCTTGAAAATCGTCCAATTAGCACCGAGGTTGCCGGCGATGAGGAGCTGCGGGGGAGGGCGGACGCTGTCCATGTTACCGGATGGCTGATCGCTGGTCAAAGGCAGATTATCTCAAGGTAGATCCGTCAAACTCAAGCATAACTTACTGGTACCATGATGCGTTGGGTAAGCTGGGTCTGCAAGGTATGCGTTTCCTGCAGTAGTGAGAGAGACAGGCTTCCAACACTTGAAGAAATGCAACTCGATTTTATTGAACTCTTAAATATCATACATGCTTTAACTGTGGGTTGACACTATGCTGACTTGACTGGAGACCTGAGGCTAACCTGACCAGACTATCTTACTACCACATGGTGTTTGTTTTAGTTGCTGCTCACGAGCTCCTACTTTCTCAAAGGCTGGATCCCAAGAGAGCGGGAAAACTAGTGCCCTCTGGCTTTATGGTGGTCGTGTCCTGTCTGGTGATTGGCTGCTGTGTTCTGTGTGTTCACTGGTCATCCTGTGAGTCAATCACTGCCTGTCTGTGCACCATCATATACCTGGATGTATATTATGACAGAACCCACCTCTTCATTCATCTGAGGAAGGAGCAGGGCTCTGAAAGCTAGTGATTCAAAACAAACCTGTTGGACTTTAACCTGGTGTTGTACGACTTCTTACTGTGCTCACCCCAGTCCAACGCCGGCATCTCCACATCATTCCAAAGTTATGATTCAGATACCTTAATTGCAGCCTGGGTCTTTCAGCGTCAAGTATAATCTAACATTGTACACACCTCCAAAACTCACTTGGGAGAAAAAAATAATTTGACCTAAATCAATCTAAATCCAGGAAGTCCAGAGCTGGGAATGACTGTTAACTTCTCCCTGCTTCCCAATGCAGAGAAAAAAGGCCCATGTAAATACTGCTTTCATAATTTTCAATTTCAGTCAGAAAATGCCAAAGATAGAGAAATATCTGGCAGAGGAAACACTATAACTCTAAGCAACAGAAATTGGTTTTGTTAGGTTTGCTGTGCTTTGCTTCTAAGGTTGTGGCTATTTGGAAATGGATTACAGAATTTGACCACTGTACAAGTCTCGGATTGGTTTGTGCGGCACCAGTTCAACCTTAAGAGTTGAAGTTCATGAGCCGACTTATCAGTTCTATGAATAGTGGCACACCAGCGTTGAATATGTGCGAGGTTTTTAAAACAGTGAACTGGCTCCATTAATGCAGCTCTATTGATCTGAGAGTAAAGGACCTGAGGTGAAAGTTCAAAAGCAATAATAAAACTGTAGCCACGTGGCTGTAGATGTGAAAATATTGATGCCTGTGACACCAGTGTTTAATCCCTTCACATCCTTTTGGTGGAGCAGATAAAGTTCTGAAGCAACAGAACAAAAGCTTGCTTGGTTCCAAGCAACTCCAAAACCCAGCAAAAATGGTGAAAGTCAACAAAAACAAGCCTTATGGCACCATAATAATAATAATAATAATTACTGAACCAATTGCAGAAAATTAGAAGTGAATGCTCAGGCATGTATGAGGAGATACTGCACCCATTTTAAGAAAGACTGGAGAAATAACTGCCTGCAACTATAGATATTCAATTCCAACTTGGATAAAGATTTGCACAACTAAGTACCCTTAATCAGAGGATAATCATAGAATTCCTACAGTGCAGATCAGCACTTGGGTCCGAAAATTCAAACACTGCTTTCCTCATTATTGCAAGACTGAAAAATGGAGATTGGAGACTGGGAGTCTAAACTGTGCATCATGTGAAAATCATGGAAGTATACCAAGGTAAATGCCGTGATGAAGATGGGAGCCTCTGCTTTAAAATCCACAATAGAACAGTTTCCTTTAAACCAACAATTAATTGGACAATAAGTGCTCATAACCCATTTTAGAGGCATCTGCTTTGTTTAATAATTGAGTATCCTAGAAAAATAGCTAAGACCATGCTGAAAGACACTGGGTGGAATATTCTGACCCGTCCCGCTGACTGGATCGTCCGGTCCTGCCAAAAGCGACCCCAAACAACGGCTTCTTTGCGGCAAGATAGGTGAGCCACGCAAATGTCAAGATCCTGCCAGCAGCCGATGGCGAGCCACCTTCGCCGCTGTTAAACATGACGTGAGTTGGGGTGGGGCAAAGATTCCCACCTGCTACCAAAAATGAAAAGTTGACTGAAATTGTTTTCGTCACATCCAGCGCCTGAGGATTGGAAGTTATGTTTCATTTCCGTGAGCCTGGGACATTCTCAACCAGATTATGAATTCATAGGATCAGCCCCAGCTGTTCTGCAAAAATCATTGATGTATCTACCACCTGAACTAAACCAGAAAACAAAATGGATGTTAAGTAGCTTACAGCTTAAGCAAGTACAAAGGTGCTTATTTTTTTTCCCCAATTTATACAAGATCAAAATTGATGCTGTAACATGGGATGACATTTTCGGCATGATCATTGCATTTACTTGCATGTCACATTTCAGAAATCATATGCTTCATGCAGCATGTATAACGACTGTCATCACACCATGGGTTACGATGTGACTAGAATTATTATTAATATAATTGGCAGCAGGACACAGAGAATTAATTATGCTTTCTAGGTGCTGTTTCTGCCAGGCAAAGAAAATACACAATTCACTGAAGATATGTTAATGTGCGATTTGGTCTTTGTTTTCTTCAAAGGGATATTTTATATGCTAATATAAATTGAATGTAGGTTCATTACTGTCTTAATTGTGTTTTTGATAGATGGCTGGGAGCGTTGTAAATTTGTGGCCCTTGCAGGAATCCAAAGTGGTTGGCACTGCTGCCTCAGTGCCAGGGACCTGGGTTCAATTACAAACTTGGGTGTCTGGCTCTGTGGAGTTTGCATATTCTCCACTTGTCTTCATGGGTTTCCTTAGGGTGCTCCGGTTTCCTTCCGCATTCCCAAAATGTGCCGGTTTGGTGGATTGGCCATGCTAAATTGCCCCTTAGTGTCTAAAAGGTTGAGTGGGGTTAAGGAGATAGGGAAGGGATCTGGACCTAGGTAGAGTGCACTTTCAGAGGGTTGCCACAGACTGGATGGGCCGAATAGCCTCCTGTATAACTATATAATAGTTCCAGTTACTTATTGCAGGCCAACAGACCAAAAAATCTGAGGTAGTGGTTTTGATTGGCAGTTGTCTGATAATCAGTGAAAGTAATGGGGTTAAAGATTATTTCTTGTTTTTTTGATTAGTAGTTCCTTGGTCAGAAAGCACAAATTGGGTATTAAGACCATAAGACATAGGAGTGGAAGTAAGGCCATTCGGCCCATCGAGTCCACTCCGCCATTCAATCATGGCTGATGGGCATTTCAACTCCACCTACCAGCATTCTCCCAATAGCCCTTAATTCCTCGCGACATCAAGAATTTATCTATCTCTGCCTTGAAGCCATTTAGCGTCCCAGCCTCCACTGCACTCCGCGGCAATGAATTCCACAGGCCCACCACTCTCTGGCTGAAGAAATGTCTCCGCATTTCTGTTCTGAATTTACATATTACATAGGTTAAGCATAGTTGAACCTATATAGAGTCCTTGGCCGTAGTTTACCATATAAGAAATGATCATTCAGTTTCAAGGTGCACAGATGGATGATTAAAGGAGATGTAATTGGCACTTTAATATGTTGAAAAGAATAGCAAAGTTTATAATTATTGTAACGCATGCCATTTTGCCCTGCTTATTTTGTCACAATCTGATTTGATGAAGTAAATTGTCAGTTGGTTTGTAGATTGGGTCTTGTGCTGCGAATTTCCCAGCATGGTGTGAGTCCTGACGTCGATACCGAATGCAGTTCCCGAGCCTGTGAAGACGGGCAGCAAGATCACAAGTGGCAATCTTCCCGGCAGTAGCCAATTAAGAGGCCGCCACTTGGGGCCAGCATCCAATCAAGGATAGTGGGCTGCCTATCCATGATGCCAGCCCAATCAGAGGGTGACTGAGAGAGGAGTGCGAAAGGGGAATAAGATTGCATTTCTCAGGGGAGATAAAAGGTTTGCTCCTGTACTGGGGGCAGACAGGCAGTCCCCAACAATCGGAGAAGAAAACCTTCAAGTGGTGACGCCAGGGCTGCGGGTGCCAGAGAGCCTTTAGACAGGAAAATCACTGTAATGCGCTCTCCATGCAACTAGCAGTCTCCCCACAAGGTAAAGTTGGGTGGGGGTACTCTGCTGCCAGAAAAATATTGATAGCCTTGGAAAATGGTCCTCAATCGGTCCTTTTAATTAGCTTGAATGGCAGGTGGCCAAACCACTTCCTGAGGAAAACCACTTGCCTTGACCTGTAATGCTGTTTTAGAATGGCAAATATTTTCTGATAGATTCCTGCATCCTATTATTATTTATTTGAATGTTGGAAAGATAAAAGCAAACTTTGGCTTATAGGGCATGTGAGGTCTACTTACTGGAATGGCCGCTACATCATATCTGAGCAAGGTTTTTGGAATGAAATTTACAAATGTAACATACATCATTAAGTTTTCTCTGTGATGCTGAAAACTGGTTACAATGCAATCAATTTTACCAGCAATGTTATAGCACAGCAGTGAACTTGAATAACTTTGAGGTATATTTAACTGCCACTGTGGTTTTCCACTGTCAGTACATGCAAAGGTGGGTTTCTTCAATTTACAGTACAATATATGTCTGTGTCTGGCAAAAGGAATAATGCCATTATTCAAAATGGAATGAAAACAAAACTGCTCATTTGTAGAGAGCTTAGGATTGAAGTCAAGCTTTCTTGACTTTCTTTTTTAAAGTGTACTGTTTTAATGTTGGGTTAACATATTCCTTGCTAATGGTTCGCAGAGCGATTTCAATTTCTTCTTGCTACTGGTCTTGTGAAAGGAATTAATGGTCACAAGATTAAGAATGCAAATACCCCGTGGACATTATTGAATCAGTAATACAGTCTCCTATGTAGCGCTACGTGGGGTTGCTTTTCAAGTGCCCCTGCACTTGCATTTAAAAGGTTACAAGTTCACTTCGGTCTGTGCGCAAGCTGCTTTTTCCAAGAAATCACACAACTTTGACTAAATGACCAGCACAGCACCTGGGGAGAAAAGGTTAATTTGTTTACTCGAGTTAAAATTTAGGAAAAAAACTGCTGCTGCCAGGCTTTGGGCTCCTGTTGGTTGAAAATATCTGGTCTGGGAGAAGTTCTATCTGAACATTTTTTTTTAATTAGTATGTGTCCTGGGGCACAACCGTGAAGGAAGATTGTGCCTGTCTCTCTCTCTCTCTTTCTCTCTCTCTCTGTATTGCCAACAGTGCAGAACGGGGGTTCACCTTCAGCCGGAAAATGTTCATCTCAGTTGTAGTAATCCACGGGAGGCAGGAGTTCCGTCACCACACCAATATTTATTTACAATAACGATATTACAGGAGCAGCTCCAAACAGTGCTGCTAGCAGTCCAATCAACTTAAGACTGGCTCACAAAGCCTACACAGGTGCGTATATGGGTCCCCTCAATGAGCTATCATTGAGGGAGCTCATACTCCAATTGGCCAACCAATAAAGCCAATTGGAGTTCATTACATCAATATAACTTGCATGTATTTTGAAAGCCTCTGAAGCTACGACAAGCAAGAATTAACAACAACAGTGCTTCATAAAGTATTCCCTCACGCCAGCCATTGCAGAGACCTTGGGCTGAATTGTCCATCGGCAGGATCATCCGTTTCGCCGGCGGCGCACTCACATCCGCGGACTTCTCAACGGCATGGGGTGCCCACAATGGGAAACCCCATTGGCCGGCTGCCAGGACGGAGAATCCCACTGCCGGCGGGGTGGGCACACCAGAGAATGGGTGCGGCAGGAACGTATCTTGTTCTTTGTTTTGTGTGTGTCTGTATTCTCATTTTAAACATGATAAATCATTACACTTCCACATTTTTAACCAGTTTTTCAACTTGTTTTAAAAACATTTATTTTCATAATAAGTCAATAATTCTGAGCCCGGGCAGCACGGTGGCACAGTGGTTAGCATTGCTGCCTACGGCGCTGAGGACCCGGGTTCGAATCCCGGCCCTGGGTCACTGTCTGTCTGGAGTTTGCACATTCTCCCCGTGTTTGCGTGGGTTTCACCCCCACAACCCAAAGATGTGCAGGATAGGTGGATTGGCCATGCTAAATTGCCCCTTAATCGGGGCAATTTTTTTTAGAAATTGGGCGCTCTAAATTTTTAAAAATAATAATTCTGAGCCCATTGAAAGGAGCCTGATTAAAGTCACTTTTATTCTGGGTTTAGCAGTAGCGAAGCTAAACAATTGACCATTTTGATGAGTGAATTAAACATGTACATATAGTAGTGGGTCTAGAGAAACCATGCACTCCTCCTCTTATGGTTCTATCATCAGTCAAAGTGGACACAGGTGATGCAGGGAAGGGTAGCATTGAACAACAAAGTGCGATGTTAGAGGGAATTAGGCAAAAAATCATTCTTACAAAAGCAAAATACTACAAATGCTGGAAATCTGAAATAAAATTGAAAATACTAGAAGTACTCAACAGGTCAATAAACATCTCTGGAGTTGAAGCAGAGTTAACATTTCAGGTTGATGCCCCTTCATTTATCAGTATCATTTATTTTATCTTTCTAATTGGACTGCTCCTTTGGTACCAAGCAGTGGTATTCGAATGATTCTGCGATAAATTGGACAACCCCTAATTTTGGTATTTTATCAGAGGCCCAAAGAGCCTTGCACACAGCCAGTACAAAAGGTCTCAATTCTGTCTTGAAGCTGGCTGCCCATATTAGAGTAAGCTGGTCACCTCAGGCACAATGTGGATTTCAAAACCTGATTCACTGATTCAATTGCCAATCCCTGGGATTCCTGTTCGAATGATCTGGGCATCATGGGTAAATTAGAAATAATATAACATGGCTATCCCGGCATTCTCAATTATTTGTGGAGCCAGAGTAAAATTTCATGGCAATTTTCTTGGAAGTATTATACGCTGCTACTTAGCTTCCGTACGGAGGAATACATTTGTGAGAGTGGGTAGCAGTGTAATTTATATGTGTTGCATTCTACTGAACTGAAAATAACTTTTTCCCATTTTACAATTTACAATTTTACAGTTTTAATTTTCTTTCTGCATTTTTCAAAATTCCCAAAGATTTTCTTTTTTTTTAATTTGAAGTACCCATTTAAGGGGCAATTTAGCGTGGCCAATCCACCTACCCTGCACATCTTTGGGTAGTGGGGGTGAGACCCACGCAGACAGGGGGAGAATGTGCAAACTCAACACAGACAGTGACCTGGGACCGGGATTGAACCAAGGACCTCAGAGCCTTGAGGCAGCAGTGCTAACCAGTACCCCACTGTACCACCCGATTCAAGGATTTTCATACAACAACTTTAGAGCAGAGCTATACAATACAAGTTGGCACGTACCTATCTCGAGCATCTAAAACAACTGAAAGAATGCATTCTGTTCAGAAAATGATGCTGCGCTTGTCACATTCTGTGCTAATGTTTTTCTCCCATGTCTGTTGGAAGGCATAGTTAGAATTGAAAACCAGTGTGTGGGAAATTACTGTGAAGACCTCACGATCTGCCACTTCATAGCACGGTAGCATTGTGCTTGATTTCCAGTCTTCTTCATTCTCGCCTTGTCTCATTAGCTTCTTTTTTGACTGGCCAGTTATAAGGCTCTGTGATATTTCACACAGTCAGTACTCACAGAAATTATAAACCTGTCAATTATGGTGGCACGCACTTACTCACAGTGCATGACACATTTAAAATGAACAATATGGCGACCGATTGTGAAGATGCTTCCCAATTAGGCCACAGACTTTCTCTGGCAACTCATCAGGCCAGCAAATCAGATATTGTACCCAACTGTTTCTGACAAGATCCTGTCAGGCTGGCAGGATGTGTGATCACATCCATGCACAGACATGGAAATGACAATGTAATGGCTATTTCAATATGTCTCACTCATTTGTAAATAGCTTTATTCTGATGTTTTCGAACTTGGGTTCGAGGAGGCTTTTGTGTTGTCATTAGCACGCTATTCGAGGTATTGGAAGGTGGAGTGATTAAGCCTCGAAATGCTAGCAATTTGCATATGAAATTCTCTTGTGCCTTTACATAGTTCTCATTTACCCCCATATGTAGCCAGAGGTGAGCATGCCTTGCTTTGATAGATTTCTCATGTAATCAGAGCTTGCTAGTTCCAAATGAAGCCTGGGTAGTACACTAATGGTGTAAATAAGAAATAGAATGCTTGTATAACCATAATATTGGGTGATTAAATTGAAGCACCCTAATGTGATATGTGCCATGATTTCAATGACCTCGTACTACCATAATAACACCATCACAGACATTATTTCATCTACTCTGAGCCAAACATCAGAAATTATCTTCACAGCATATGGTTCAGCAGAGAGTCTGGTAAAGAATCTGCTTTAATTCTCCTTCAGTTTCCATGCGTCAAAAGACTGGCATAGTTTATGAAAGGATTAGTCTGGTCTCAGTTAAACTTGTTCCAACACTCCTGCGGATACCTTGTAATATTAATCTATGGGGGTGATACCATGAAATGGCAAAAGAAGACCACCCTCCGTGTAGCCAATTCATGCAGGGAGTTTTTTTTACTTCATTTACAGGATGTGGGTGTCGCTGGTTAGGCCAGCATTTTTTGCCCGTCCCGAGTTGCCCTTCAGAAGGTGGTGGTGAGTTGCTTTCTTGTACCGCTACAGATCATGAGGTGCAGGGACACCCACTGTCCTCTTAGGGAGAGAGTTCCAAGATGTTGCCCCAGTTGCCAAGCAGAGGTCAGGTGACAATGGCCAGTGGATTAACGCCTGTAACTCACTTCCTTCCTGCTTGTCACTTCCTGGTTGCCTCACTATTCAAAGTTACCAGAGGCTGCCAAAAGCTTCAGATGTCCTTTGTCGGGAATGGAGGGCTGCAACATTCCAGGAAATGCTTGGGAGACGTTTTTATCCATTTTGCCAATGTTTATAAGCGATATCAACCTTTTTCACCCAGATTAGAAGTTGTCCATAGGATCCAATCAGATAGATTTGACGTTAAATTGAAGACTATTGGAAGAAATTAATCAATAATCAGTTGTTACTGACTCCCATTATCAGTTATACAAAATATTATAAAAATCCCTTGTGTACCTTTTGCCAATTTAGCACTTATTCTACAGGTTTACCTGTATACTCAAGAACCTTTTGGTGTAACATTGCAAGATATCTGCTTATTACAGTTGCGACAGAAGAAAATATATTTTGAGTGCAAACTTTACAAACAATATTAAGTGCAAATGGAATAACAACTTGACCAAAATAAATGTGCAGGGATACGGGGATAGAGCAAGGAGTGGGATTGAATGGATTAATCTACAGAGAGCTGGCATGGACCAGAAGGGCTGAATGGCCTCCCTCTGTGCTGTAATGACTATATGGGTTGAACATTTGTGCTTTGGGGATGGGCTGGGAGGCAGGAGGACTGAATGTGGTAGAGCATCATGTCAGATGAGGTGACACGGCGATGGGAACCTCAGTGGCCAATAAGGGCTAATTCCTGACCCGCTGGTAGCTTTTCCATGCCTGGAGGTTCCGCCTGCAAATTGGGAGACCACCAGTTATGGCTTGGCAGCCTCCACATGGGCTCCTGGGTGGGGTGTCCCCTTTAATGGTCACTCCATGGTCCAAGGGAAGGGCCCCCGCCATAAGTAATAGCTGTTCCTGTGACTAAATTGCCGCTGCCAGAATAAACCCACCACCCAGCTCCTGTCTCCCCAATGATCTGAATGGTCCCAGCTTCCTCCAAATGAAAATGACCCTTGGCATCAAAGTTCCCTCTCATCTTCTTTTGTAGCAATAATGCTGCTGGGTTGCTGACCCACTAATCAAGATAGCAGCTCTGGCTTCCATCTGCAACTGGACACTGGCCCCTAGAAGCTGCTTCACCGGTCAAACCCCCCCCCCCCCCCCCCCCCCCCGCCCCGAGTCACCTAGTGGTGTGGTGGGGCATAGGGTTGGCTCCCATTTCTGACCCTAGCAGAAAGATCTGCCCCTCAGCAGGAATAAAATCAGGGGCGCGATTCTCCGCACCCCACGCTGGATGGGAGAATCGCGGGAGGGCCGGGCGAATCACACCCCGCCGCCCTGACCCCCCCCCCCCTCGATTCTCCCACCCCCCCAAAATGGCGTGTCACATTTTGCGATTCTCTGGCCCAGATGGGCCGAGCGGCCTGCCGAACCCGACCAGTTCACGCCGGCGCCAACTATACCTGGTTGATGCCGGCGTGAACAGCGCGCGACCGGTGTTTGTGGGGCCTGTGGGAGGCGGAGGGAGGATCGAGCACCATGGGCGTTCTCAGCAGACGTATGGCCTGTGATCGGTGCCCACCGATCATCGGGCCAGCGTCTCTAAAAGACGCACTCTTTTTCCTCTGCCGCCCCGCAAGATCAAGCCGCCGTGTCTTGCGGGGCAGCGAAGGGGAAGACTGCAACAATGCATGCGCAGGTTGGCGCGGCTGATGTCACTTTGGCGTCGCCGGCCGCGTCATTCCCGGTGTGCTGCTTTGACGCAAGCATCAAGGCCCGGCGCGCGGAAGTCACACGCCGCCGCAACTAGCCCCTCGGGGGGGGGGGGGGGGGAATCAGGGGCGAGGAGCGGCGTCTGACGCCAGAGTAAAATACTCCGGGTGTCACTCCGGAGTCAGCTGTTTGTCTCCCGTTGGGAGAATTCCGCCCCAGCTCTGTGACCCTAAATGCATGACATTCCAATTACCAGAAAACATTTGGATGGGGTGGGGGCGGGGGCAAGCTAACAGGAAAAGTACTTTGCACAAACTGGTGTTCAATGCTAATAATTCAAAAAAGAGTCACAAAATAGAAGCAGGATTTTCTCCTTAACAATAACTCATCCAAATAAAAACCTCAAATGCTGCACATCATGTACAGCAAAGCTGACCTGACTAATCTGTGCATTGCTATTAGTATTTTCTGGGCTTCCAGCAAATCTTATGCACCTGCATGCAAATTCTCAATTGCGATCAATTAATCAGATTAGAGTTAATGAAGATCTAATGCAGCATCTGGATTATGATCTGTGCTTCAAGCAGAATTTTCTTTTGGGAAGGCGCAGTTTGGTTTCACTGAGACAGATCGCTTCTGGTTAAAAATGTAGCTGTTACTTTGGAACATTTCTCCAGAGATAATTGGGTCATTGTATGTTACAATTTTGGTTCGTGTCCCAGATTGTGATGTATTGAGCTTGCTTCAAGTGGACACTTAATTGTGGACAAAAGTTGAATCAAATGCAAGCCCACACAGTCTAATAACCGGCCGGCATTATTTGTTTACGGTGGCATGTGAGGGTTGGTCATTTGGTTGAGTAACAGAAGATGTAGCCAACCTATGGGAATCTACATCAAAAACAAGTCAATATGCTCAGGAAAGGAGGACAGGAGCGGGGGGGGGGGGGGGGGGGGGGGGGGGGGAGGAAAACAGTCATCTCTAATACTGGAACTTTAATCAGATGTGAATAGTTTTCAGAAAGTAAATTAAATGTGAATTTTGTATCCATTAAGTTTCTGGTCAACTACTTTCTAAAGTAAACCGAAATGCAGGAATTATAGTTTGAAATTCACAAATTAATTCTGAAATTGATCAGGAGGCTATAAGGAATGGAATTTTGAAGATACATGAAAAATGACACTTTCCAGAAATATTTTAAATGGAATATGCAGATCCACAACAGCAGTTATAATGTTGTTTGCTGCGACTAATGTTAGTGAATCTAAAATTCACGAGTTATTCTGCTTCGGCTCACAGCGTCAACCTTCTAAAAGTTTGAAAAATATCTGCATTTCCAATCCAAAATCTGCTTGAGTTATTCTAATGTGATTTAAATTGCACAGCTGCAGATTGAGTTTTCTTCACAGGCGAATTAAAATTAAATTGATTGATTATGTCTTTGAGGAAGGGAAATTTAATTTGTGAAGACCCTTGGACAGAAGCGTGATTGTAATTTAGGTTATTTAAAAGTGTGTGTCGTTATAAACAGTAAGGTCATATCAGTTATACGTTCGTCCAATCTAACAACCAGATGGAATCGCTATTCATATTCCACAGAGAGAAAATGGGGTGTGGCAAAGTCCTAACTTGTTTCAGTTTTGTAAATGTGAGGCTCATGGCTTCATTATCCACATGCAGATTGAAAAGTTCTGACTCTCTTTTCCCTTCAATGCCTCTTTTCTTTTTATTCTGCTGGTTCCTCACCTTTTCAGTCACTTTCTTCTACTACTTGTGAAACTCAATTACTTAATCTTCAGCTTTATGGTAAAACAATAGAGTTTTTCAAGTTTCTTCTGCTGCTTTTCCATTCTCCTGTTCAAGGTTATCTTCATTTCTTCATGTTGTTGAAGAGTCATGCACTCCTTTTGTATGTAATCTTGAATGACAATGAGCTATTTTTCCAACTGTTTATTTTCTTTTTGACCGCTTGCCAACACATACTACAGTTCAGTGCGATGCTTTGTCACTACTGATAATTGCAATGCAGCTTTTGCTGAAGTCGTATTCAAGATATTTTTTAGCTCCTCATGTTTATCCAGGGCTACATCTTGATTTTACAGAAGTCTTTCAGGGCAGTGACTTCTTTGAGTACATTTTTCTGCCTCATCTTGCACTTGACTGTACTTCTGGTTGACTTCTTCCAACCCAACTTTGAAACAACCATTTTCCTGTGGAATGGTTACATTTTCTTTTTGCAGGTTTTGATTCTTTTTGGTTACCACAGACAGCTTTCCTTAAGTCACAGCCATTTGCTTGCTCCACATTGCCAGGTCTGTTGCAGTATTGATACTGGATCGTTTTTTTTTAAAAAGCTTTATTTTCATGCCTTACGGCAGCTTCTAGCTCTTCTTTCTCCTGCATTAAACACTTCAGCTTATTGCAAAAGTATTTCCTGTTTATTTCCTTTTGTCTCCATTCTTTTACTTTATTTTATTATTTTTGGTCTGTGGACCCATAATCGGAATGTGCCTTTAAGCAGAAGAGTGCTTGTCAGGACAGTGTGTTCCTCAGTTTTGTAGTTTGGAGAGCAGGATTCTGACTCGTCGACCGTGAGTGTATCTTGGGAAACAGCTTCGGAGGAAGTCAGTTCGCTTGGTTAACTGGCAGCCAGTGAGTTGGCCAGGGAGAATGTTCTGCATGACAACAAAATCCTACTGTTTTTTCCCCTCTCTGTGTTGCTGGTTGCCTGCTGTCTCTGTGAGTCTGCAGTGAAGATTATTACCAGCTGAAGGAAAATGAATTACCCAACTGAACACCTAACCTTGAGAAAGAAACTAACTGGAAGACATCCATCTGAATCAAACGTCCTTATCCTTTTATTTTATTATTATTTATTTTCCCTTCTTTTTCCTTCTGGTCTCCTCTCCCCTTCAATTCTTCGTTGGGAACATTTAAAAAATCTGTGTGCTCTCCACAACTTGGAGTTTATAATACTGGTCAAAGACTTTAATACCTCACCAAATGTGGTTGAGGATTTACCTGTCTATACCTTGTATTCAGATTACTTAATCCACAAAAACACCAAACAAGTATAAAAACATAACAACTAGTAATTTTTCAGGTTTCCGGCTTATCCTGACATACTCCCGTAATCTATAACCTTTGCTCTGCGGGGTGTTGTGGGAGTCAAACAGCTATTCAACTATAGAACATAGAACATAGAACATTACAGCACAGAACAGGCCCTTCGGCCCTCGATGTTGTGCCGAGCAATGATCACCCTACTCAAACCCACGTATCCACCCTATACCCGTAACCCAACAACCCCCCCCCCCCCCAACCTTACTTTTTTTTAAAAATTTAGAGTACCCAATTCATTTTTTTTTTTTTTAAATTGAGGGGCAATTTAGCGTGGCCAATTCACCTACTCTGCACATCTTTCGGGTTGTGGGGGCGAAACCCACGCAAACACGGGGAGAATGTGCAAACTCCACACGGACAGTGACCCAGAGCCGGGATCGAACCTGGGACCTCGGCGCCGTGAGGCAACAGGGCTAACCCACTGCGCCACCGTGCTGCCCTTAACCTTACTTTTTTAGGACACTACGGGCAATTTAGCATGCTTAATCTCCAACTGACCAGATGTCAGTTCAAGAACTTTATTCAGCTTTATCAGGGGAGCTAAACATCCACCAGGTGGCTGGCCAGCTCCCCGATCATAGAAAATACAGCACATTTGTTTATCTTCTAAGTAATTAACATATATCAATTAAAAGAATACATTTTGTGCAGGAATTATCTGTATCCATTCAGAGCTAATAATTAGGATTACATAAGGTATAACATATGAGTATAATTACAAGTCATAATCTGGGCACGTATAATTAATTATAATGGGTGGGAATCTCCCATTTATCCATGTCGGCGGGATTCTCTGTTCTCGCTGCAATGAGTGGAGTTTTGGCTGAGTGCCAAATTCTCCATTCTTGCTGGAGCAGCAGCAGGGCGAATTAGGAATGGCGAATCCCAGACCATCATGTCGCCACGCATGTATTTGTCTCTACTTACCCAATAACTGCTATTAACGGAACTAAATTATGACAGAACCTTTGACCTAGTGACACACATCATGAATTTTAAAAGAGGTACCTGCAGAGATACTGAATGGTTTTGATCTTCCAGGATTTCTGAAATACCAGAAGAGTTCACAAAGGTGAGAAGCTAGCCTAACCCTATCATTGAAGAAATGACGATTATAGAAACCAGACGAATAAGGTGAAGTGAAACCACTTAGCTCCTTTTGATGTGGTAAGGAGCTGTCACTCACAGCAAGAATGTTTAGAAACATTAGGGTTAGCATCAAATCAGGTTACTTGAGATGCATTCAAACGTGAAGGGGAAGGTAGATCAACAATCCATCAAACAGCTTCTCTGGACTAAAAAAACTCAATTGCTAGCTAGTAAAATGTATTACTGTGTGAAATTTAATGGGAGTTGTGCATTTTAAAGGCTGTCGAGGGATTTGAAGCCCTTTCAAATGTTCTTGGCTTTTGAGGAAACCTCTGCCACTTGTAATTAGTGCTGCTTTAAACACTTTTGTCTGAGGCAGCAGGTGTTAGGGAGAGTAAGTGAAAATGCTGTGATCTTTCACTGTATTGCCTGGAGTGCTCTTTAAGGCTTGTGTGGCTGATATGGGTTTCTGCTGTGGGTCTCTGATGTGGGTCACTGATCATAGAATCATAGAATTTGCACCGGCCCTTGGAAAGAGTACCCTACCTAAGATCACACCTCCACCCTATCCCCGTAACCCAATAATCCCACCCAACCTTTTTCAGACACTAAAGGCAATTTATCATGGCCAATCCACCTAACCTGCACATCGTTGGACTGTGAGAGGAAACCTGAGCACCTGGAGGAAACCCACGCACACACGGGGAGAATGTGCAGACTCCACAAAGACAGTGACCCAAGTGGTAATCGAACCTGGGACTCTGGCGCTGTGGAGCAACAGTGCTAAGCACTGTGCTACGTGCCACCCATGGGGGTAATTGTTTGGGGATGATTGATCGGGGTGACGGATGGGGGATCTGATGGGAGGGATCAGTGGAGGAGGGTCAACTCACCCTCATGCACACATGCTGTGCAGAGTTGACCCATTATTTCCATGGTACGGGGAAGGCTTCCGCTACTTGTCAGCGAGGGTTGCAGGATTTGCAGTGTTGAGGGTTGGGGGGGGGGGTTGCCTTCCAATGGACTTTGGGGGGCACCTCAGTTATGTACTGACCCCCTGGACCCACCTTGGAGTTCACCGTGTCACTTGAGCAAACTTGTACCAAATCCCGCCCAGTGGATTTCCCACTGTGGAAGTCGGTACATAATGTAGGGTTGGTGAATTGGGCTTTCTGCCCATTAATTATATCGAAACGGATACAAATCACTGATTTGCATCTTCCCGCTGGCGCTGGTCAGGTAGCATGCTGAGCCCACCAGCGGAGGGCCGGAGCATCACTATAGGCCAAGCTCAAGAGTGTACTACCAATTTCTATGTGAAATTCTATGTAAAGTCAGGCGACCCTGACCTATCCAAGAAAGCCAGATATAATCTAAGGTGATCCATCAAAAATGCCAAAACCACCAATATGTCACCTGTTCCACCAGAGGCCCTAATATCCTGGACCACTGCTACACAAATATCAATTGTGCTTACTGCTCTATTGCAGAGCTGTTTAGCTCACAGGGCTAAATCGCTGGCTTTGAAAGCAAGGCAAGCCAGCAGCACGGTTTGATCCCCGTAACAGCCTCCCCGAACAGGCGCCGGAATGTGGCGACTAGGGGCTTTTCACAGTAACTTCATTTGAAGCCTACTCGTGACAATAAGCGATTTTCATTGCCTGCCCATACTTTGGCAAATCTGACCAAAGGCTGTGCTCCTGCTCCCGGCTTATAAGTAAAAACTGAAACAGAAGAATCCGTCAAAGAAAGTTGTGCAATATTGGTCTGAGGAATCGGATGATCTCCTACAGGACTGCTTAGAGTCAGGGGACTGGTCAGTATTTAAAAACTGTGCGACCAGCCTGAATGGGTAACTGAACGCCACTACAGTAACTGACTTCATTAGTAAGTGTGTTGAAGACTGTGTGCCAAAGAAGCAAATCTGCGTGTTTCCCAACCAGAAACCCTGGATGAGCAGGGATATCCACTGCTTGCTGAAGCCTGAGTCTGAGGCACTCAAGGGCAGCACGGTTGCATTGTGGATAGCACAATCGCTTCACAGCTCCAGGGCCCTAGGTTCGATTCTGGCTTGGGTCACTGTCTGTGCGGAGTCTGCACATCCTCCCCGTGTGTGCGCGGGTTTCCTCCGGGTGTTCCGGTTTCCTCCCACAGTCCAAAGATGTGTAGGTTAGGTGGATTGGCGATGCTAAATTGACCTTCGTGTCTAAAATTGCCCTTAGTGTTGTGTGGGGTTACTGGGTTCTGGGGATAGGGTGGAGGTGTTGATCTTGAGTAGGATGCTGTTTCCAAGAGCCGGTGCAGACTCGATGGGCCGAATGGCCACCTTCTGCACTGTAAATTCTATGTGAAATTCTATGTAAAGTCAGGCGACCCTGACCTATCCAAGAAAGCCAGATATGATCTAAGGTGATCCATCAAAAATGCCAAAAGAGAGTACCAGGCCAAGCTCGAGTCCCAGGCTAGCCACACGGCTCCTGCAGACTTTGGCAAGGTCTGTAAGACATAACGAGCTACAAGATGAAGGCATGTAAAATCGCCGGCTCCAACACACCCCCTCCTGGTGAGTAAACGCATTCTATGCACGCTTTGAGCAAGAGGTTAGCACGAGCACGCCCTCCACCCCAGAAGCCTCAAATGAACTTGCATCTGAGATCACTATTGCAGATGTCAGAGCAGCCTTCTCGAAGGTCAACCCTCCCTGGGTCTTTGACAGGCTCATGATTCTGATTGGAGGCCTGGTTCCGAAATGTTTTGAAAACAGAGGCAGGCTTCATTTTGCAGAGGTAAGTGTTAGTTCTGCTGAGATATCGAGAGCAGAAAGAAGCAGGTTTAAAAAACTCCCTCTATCCAGCCAGACCTGTGACATTTTAACCTCTGATTAAAAGGCTGAAAGCAGTCTGCAGACATTCTGTGAAAGCTTAGGAAGCAGCAGGTCCTGTCAGCTGAGGCTGGCAATTAAATCACTTTTCAGCCCGGCCTGTGAAAGTTTAATTTCTGGTTAAAAGGCTGGGGAGCTGAATCCAATTACTGTCAACTAATGACCTGTGCTTAAAGACCTTTCTCTCATCAGTTAGTTCAACCTGCAGGAGGATATAGTCCAGAAACACCTGCAGGAAGAGGGGATGTTTGCAAACCTATTTAAAATCCTCAGGCGAAGAGTTCTAATAATATCTCAGTGAGGCTGAGAGCCAGTCCAGTGGAGGTCGTTCAAATGAAAGTGACTCCCAGAGAGTATGCTACAGCTTGCGTGTTCTCGTTGGATCCAAACCAATAAATGATTTACGGATCGCCGACTTACAAAGACTACAGCCTCAGCACCAAAGATTAATTTCCTGCCCTTTTAATCCCTGTGATTTTAGATCCTTTCCCGACCCCTACCATGTGTCTTGTGTGTGTCTGGATGGAAGGTGGAATGAGGATTGGGGAATAATTAGATGAGCAGACCACTGTTCAATTATTTCCTTTACATGTTTACCTCTTTTCCTGTTATAAATAAACAGTTGTTAAAACATTTAACTTACAAATCTGATTGAAAGTCAATGGATCAGTCGTGGGTCAATGATCTCAGGAAAACAAATGACTTATTGGTTAATTCAATTATGTTGAGACTCTGGTGCATGTGGGGCTGAAAATGACCACTCCCTAGCCTGGGGTATTGTTACATAATTGATACATAAACAGATTGTAAGTAGCTTGACAGTGTAAATGCTAAGAACATGCTTATGCTGGTTGGTGAATGTTGAAAACAATGTGGGGAGGACTAGTCATAGAATAAGAGATCAACCATTTGGGGTCCAAACTGAGGGGACATTTCTTAATTCAAACGATTGTGAACCTGTGGAGTTCTCCACCCTGGGGAGCTTTGGGGCAGAATTCTCCGACCTCACACCGGGTCGGAGAATCCCCGGGGGGTGGCGCAAATCCTGCCCCAACTCTCCGACACCGCCACCCCGATTCTCCGACCTGCGACAAAGCCCACCGACGGGTATTGCGCCGCGTGTCTCGCAGAATCATGAGAAGAGGTGCAACGTGCTGGTCCATGGGCCTGCTGCAAATCTATGGTCACGCCGGCATAAATCAAAGTAGGTTTTTAATGGAGTCAACCAGTCGTGCTGGCTGACGCCGGCGAACGAGGAGGTAGGGGTCGGCATTTGGGGACTGCTATAGATGGGACAGCGCTGCCGTGGTTGGGGGGGCGGGTTGCGGCTGTCGGTGGTGGATTTCCCCAGGGGTGGGGATGCGTGGCGGTGTCGGGGTCGGTACCGGGGGGGGGGGGAGGAGTTGGTGGCGGGTGCCTGGGAGGGGGCCGGGGCTGCCTGGGAGGGGACCGGTGGTGCCTGGGAGGGGACCGGGGGTGGTGGGGAGGGTAGCGGGGGTGGTGGGGTGGGGACCGGATGTGCCGGTGAGGTGGAGACCGGGGCTGGTGGGGTGTGGACCGGGGGTGCTGGGGAGGGAACCGGGGGTGCCGGGGAGGGGACCGGGGGTGGTGGGGAGGGTAGCGGGGGTGGTGGGGTGTGGACCGGATGTGCCGGTGAGGTGGGGACCGGATGTGCCGGTGAGGTGGGGACCAGATTTGCCGGTGAGGTGGGGACCGGGGCTGGTGGGGTGTGGACCGGGGGTGCTGGGGAGGGAACCGGGGGTGCCGGGGAGGGAACTGGGAGGTTGGACCTGGCTAGGTGCCAGCTGGCAGCAGTGGCTACCATGCACGCCATGGCACCTGGTTGTGGAGAAGGGTATGCACAATGATGATATGTCGTCCACCCTTACCTCCTGCAGACCGTTATGTTTGGGCATCACCCAGCGATGTTAGATGCCGTGGCGGGTCCAATGTCCTGTATGTAGCCTTATGGGACCTGGAGCGGGGATGTGCCAGGGAGGCGGCGGAGGCTGCCGCAGAGGGGCAGGTATCAGCCTCCCAGGCTGGAGGCGCCGCACGTCGTACCAGGGCCTCACGGACCGGGCATGCAGGTGGAGACTCAGGATGAGGCTGGAAACTGTCGCCCATATCTGCCACCTGATGGCACACCTGGCACTACGTGGGACTCTGGATGGACACCCTCTCCCGGTGGCCGTCAAGGTGACGGTGGCCCTGAATTTTTATGCCACGTTGTCGTTCCAGTTGCTGAGTGGGGATCTGTCCCGCATTTCCTAGGCATCGGTGCACAGGTGCATCCGTGCAGTGACTGACACCCTGTATGACATCGCGGAGCGCTACATCCAGTTCCCTGTGGACCACGTCCACCAGTGTGCCTGCGCAGCGTGCTTCGCTGCCGTGGCCAGGATACCCATGGTACAGTGGCCGATCGATGGGATGCACATTGCCATAAGGCCACCAGCGGATAACAGGGCCATGCTCATGAACAGGAAGGGCTCCTACTCCATGAACATTCAGGTGGTCTGTGACCATGAGTCAGACATTGTCTAACGATGCAGAGCATGGTACCCGGGCAGTGTGCATGACTCTTTCATATTGGCACAATCGTTCATCCCCGCCATGTCTGAGGGACCCCCCCCCCCCCCCAACCCGGCTGCGGGGCTGGTTGCTGGGTGACAAGTGTTACCCGTTGCGGTCGTGGTTGATGATGCCTATACGGAGGCTACAGACCGACGCAGAGACCCGCTACAACGATGCCTATGCAGCAACCAGGGGTGAGGTCGAGAGGTGCTTTGGGCTGCTGAAGATGCGCTTCAGTAGCATGGACTACTCTGGAGGGGCCCTCCAGTACCCGTTGGATAGGGTTGGCCGCATCGTTGTGGTCTGCGTCCTGCACAATATAACCCAGCAGAGGGCCGATGTGCTGGAGGCAGAGGAGGGGGAGGAGGATGAGGAGCAACATGCGAAAGGCAGGCCTCACCAGATGAGGAGGATATGGAGGGGGTGTGGAGGGGGGGAGGGGGGGGGCAATGTACGGGACAGATGGGCTGGACATGGACAGAAGACTGCCCACCGATACCGACAAGTCAGCAGGCACTGGTGAGTTGATAGATGCACGGTTCACAGACTGGGGGTGGGAGGGAGAGAGGGGGAGTGGGGGGGGGGGGGTATGGACAGCACAGTATGGCACCAATGAACCCTCACCCTGCTCACCACTAACCACCCGCATGCACAGCAGCCCCCCCCCCCCCATTTCACATCCACCTGCGGCACAACAGGCAGGGATCATTTGTTCTCCAGTGGAAGCGGGTCTATTACATGGCATGGAGGATGAGGACAACCCGCTTTGCGGTGAGCTCCGGGCTCGACATCGTTAGACAATGTCTGACTCATGGCCACATTAACATCCTCCACCTGGGAGGCCCCTGCATGCGGCCTGGACACTACAGCGCACGGTACCACCGTCAGCGCGGGGGCAGGGTGGCGAGGGCGACACAGGGCTTTGGGGGATCACACGCCACACTCGACCTCCCATCATCACTCACGCACACACTGTCGCTCACCTCCCACCCCACCCCCGCACACATCGGACAGAGCACAGAGGCAGTTTCTGTAGGTGTGAAAGTGATCTTAATTACAAACAGTTCATACACGTGCCCTAGCCCCTATACCTAGTCTGTGCCCTGCACCCGTGCTAACTTACTCCATGTCTATTTTCTGGTCTTACGGACCCTATGTCTATGTCTAGGTGTTTCCCCAGACGGTACAGCAGAAGTGGAGGCGGCTCCTGTGATTCCTGCCCTGTGACTGGGGTCCCCTTTGCCGCGCGTTTCCTGGGGCGGCCCGGCCTGGATGGGCCAGGCTGCGTCTTGGGTGAGTGGGATGGTGAGCTGCCAGCCTGTTCTACCCATTGCCCAGCTGATACACCTGGGAGAGAAGGGGGGGGAGTCCGAGGTGTTGTGGTGTTCCAGGATCTCCCCTGCGGGGTGGACCCGGAATGGGCGCCAGCACCTCCTCCTCCCTCGGGGTGCCCGATGGCCTGAGCACCCAAGGCAACCCCGGCACCTGGTGCTGCCAATCTTGGAGGCCCGCCCTGGTATCAACAAGGGTCTGCAAGTTTGCAGCCTGGAGCTCAGGGAGGTGGCCATCCCTGCCCGTGTCTGGGTGACGCCAGCCAGCACCTGGGAAATGGCGCCAATGCCCTCAGCGATGGCCTGCTGAGAGTAGGCCATGGCCTGCTTGGATTGCGCCATGGCCTACTGAGACTGGGTCATGGCATTGAGTGCCGCTGCGATCTGCAGCTAGCTCTGGCTCATGGCTTCCTGTGAGACGGCAGCCATGTTCTGGGCCACAGACGGCGCGTGCACGGGAAGCCCCAGGCCTTGCATACTGCTACCCATTTCTGACACCGTCGCCCCCATTGCATCCACCGCGGACGCCACCTGTGCGGTTTTGGCCTGGGTGGCATGCATGACGGGCACCACTCCCTGTTTCTGCACGCAGGTGGACTCCTCCACCTGTGTCTGCAGGTGCTGCAAGCTAGCCGTCACCCCCTCCACTTATCCCTGGGTTCCTGACTGTATCGGGTCGATGGGTGGGTGTGAAAACCCCAGGAACCCGAGACCCGTCTGGGCGGCAGTTGGTTGCTGGGGCTGGTCTGCTCTCCAACCGTCCGGCCCCTCGGCTGCTCCTACCTCCACCTGCTGTACCAGGATGGCTTTGTGGTGCACACCAGTTAGTGTCCCAGAAGCCTCATCGCTAAAGTGCCCAACTGAGGTGAGTGTCTCTGCGATGGCGGAGGGTGTAGGAAATAGCAGTGGCGTTCCATGGATGTCCTCATCGGACTCAAAGTCCTGGGTCCCCTGGGATGGTGTGCCCTGTCTGTCCATCTGCTTTTGGGTGTCCTGTCTGTCCGGGCCCCTCCAGTCCTGTCACGCACCCGTTTTTTATAGGCATACTTTTCCTTGGGGGAGGGGGGGGGGGTTGGAGGGAGAAGGGAGACAGAGATAAAGGTCAAAAATGCTCGGTGGACATATACTTGCAGACTAGCGGTTGTGCGAATAGTTGGCATATGTTCTCAGCTCAGCCTGCCAATGCAGCCTACATGGGTGGGTGCAGCCATGTCGGTCTCAGCTGGGGCTGTCCCGCCCATCCTGGGGGAGGCCAAGCGACATGTGTGGGAGGTTGGTCGGGTTGGTGCAATGGGCACAGTGGAGGGTACTCTCCCTGGCTACCCTAACTAGGTCACTGACCTTCTTGTGGCACTGGCTGCCTGTCCTGGCTGTTGCAGCCATGGCGCTGACGGCCTCTGCCACCTCCCTCCACAGGTGCCGGCTGGTTGGTGCAACCCTGCGGCTGTGCCTGGGGTACAGGGCCTTCCTCCTCTGCTTCACTGTGTCCAGGAGAACCTCGATGTTCCGCTCCTGGAATCTCGGCGCTGTCTTCCAATGTTGCTGGAGGTCTTCCCGTCAGTGGGCGTCTTTTGAGAAGCAATGCTGCTTGGCGTCAATGATCCCGCGCACGTCTCTGATGCCGTTCCGGGTAGCGCCGCCACGCTTGCCATAACGCCACTGCTATCTCCTTCCGGTGCGGAGAATTCCGGAATTTCCGGTCGGCTCGACGCCGGAATAGCTGGCACTGCTTTTGACGCAGGCGTCGGGTCAATGCCGCGATCCCGGAGAATCCCGGCCTTGGTGATTCAGTTGTTGAGTAAAATACAAGACTAAGGTCAATATTTTTGAGGTATTCGGAGAATTTAAGGAATATTGGGATAATGTAGGGAGGTGCTATTGAAATAGAACAAGCCTGGTCTGTCATTTAACAAGATTGAAGGGCAGAATGGCTCCTATTTCTTATGCTCTTTGTATTCTCGTGCTTCTATGCAGTTCTGCCGCAGTGTTGGCAGAATAGCTGGTTGGCTTCCAGTGGCAGACATTGCAGATGATCTTGAAGAACACCCTTCGTCATCTCTGGGACTTGCAGACTTGGTTTTAGTTTGCATCATCTCCGCATGTGTGGCAGCAAACTGGGCTGCCTGGCAACAGTAATGACCCAAGCAGAGTGGCTGTGGTGGGAGGACAAATGCTAACACCCTGCAAGAGAACAGTCGGTCCTCTGCAGCCCAATTAGTGTACTGGAGGACAGATTGTTAGACTACAATAATACCTTTGAACATTGATATTCACAACCAAGTTGGTAGCAGTCTGGCCTGCAATATGCAAGTTCTTAAGCAATAAAGCAGCAAACTGACTTTATGCCGGAAGTCTATACTTCTATCAGAGCACTAAAACATTGGATGGCTGCTCCTTATGCTGCAATGGAAGCTGAGACATCAGTCATCAGGCACAATGTCATGGTTGGGTCCATGAGAGTGCTAATGGAGTTTGAATCCTACTTCTTCAGTGAAAGCATGGGTTCCAAAAGCTGCAGGCGGGCTACAATGAGCAGCATCTGAGATTAATGGTGCAGTTGGTAGAATATGACATTAGAGGATGCATCCACTGACCTTGACTACTTATGTGAAGTTATTGAGCTTTTTGTTGCACTGCATTCTGTTCCTCAGGTTTGACCCCTGCCATTAATTACCTGTTTGGTTCCGCTGCCTAATGAACATTTGGCTCACTGGCCCCCCCACAGCTCTTCACCTTTGCACCCACTCCACCAAGACCTCCAATGCAGCAATGCTCTGTCCCATTTTATTCAGATATTTTTGCATTCGGGTTAGGCTTAGCATGTCTTGTGGAAGGACATTTACCATGAACATCCTGGGGATTACCATTGATCAGAAACTGAACTGGATGAGCCACATTAATACTGTGATACCAGGGCAGGTCAAAGGCTTCGGAATTCTATGGCGAGTAACTCCTGACCCTTCAAAGCCTGTCCACCATCTACAAGACACAAGTCTGGAGTGTAATGGAATACTCTCCATTTGCCTGGATGTGTGCAGCTCCAGCAACACTCAAGGAGCTCAAAACCATCGAGGACAAAGCAGCCCATTTGATTGCTCTTCCTTCCACAAACATTCAAACCCTCCACCACTGACGAACGGTGGAAGCTGAGTATATCATCTACAAGATGCACTGCAGTAACTCGCCAAGATATCTTAGACAGTATCTTCCAAACCCATGTCCACTACCATCTAGAAGGACAAGAGCAGCAGGTACATGGGAACCCCACCACCTGGATATCCCCCTCTATGGGGCTGGTTTAGCACAGTGGGCTAAACAGCTGGCTTGTAAAGCAGAACGAGGCCAGCAGCGTGAGTTCAATTTCCATACGAGCCTCCCCGAACAGGCGCCAGAATGTGGCGACTCGGGGCTTTTCACAGTAACTTCATTTGAAGCCTACTTGTGACAATAAGCTATTTTCATTTCATTTCATTTCAAGACACTCACTATCCTGACTTGGAAATATATCACTGTTCCTTCACTGTTGCTGAGGCAAAATCCTGGAACTTCCTCTCTAACAGCACAGTGGGTGTAACTACACGTCACGGACTGTAGCGTTCCAAGAAGGCAACTCCTCAGCACCCTCTGAAGGGCAACTGGGGATGGGCAATAAATGCCCAGAATAAATAACCAGCGACACCCATATCCCAAAAATTAATTTTAAAAGACCTACTCCAGCCACAAAACACCTTCCCTTAAGGAGATGAAGGCTGACTATAAGCAGTGAAGGTTAGCTTTTACTTGAGCTCGCCTTTCACAATTTCGATGGCCTGTCTGCTGCCCTCACCATATTGAATAGGTATGAAGTAATCATGCATCACTGACACTGCTCCCAATTTTAGGAGACATCCAACTTTGCCATGGCTTCTGAAACTATTGACAACTGCCGAAACATTTGTCTTTTTCCCAGTTACCTTCTTCAGGGTTGAACCTTACTTTCACTGCAAACTAGGAATTCTTCATAATGAGAATTGAAGATTAACCGACTCGGATTAAAAGAAATATAAAAATCACAATTCTTAATAAAGTGCTAATTCAATTTGAGCTTTTAACTTTTGCATTCAATTATTCCTTAAATTTAACAGATGCTTAACAGATTGCACTTTGGTTTCAAGCAATTAGTAGTAATTGTCTCCCATGTTAAGATTTGAAATGTAGTGTAGTTCTTTTCCTTGACAAAATTATTACTTTGCTTTGAAAAAAAGAAGAAAAATGCAGTGATTAACAGTCAATAAAAGGTGGCACTCATTTAAGTAGCATCGCACTGTCAGTCAGTTAGCACAAGAGTTTGTTTCAGTGGTCTAGCTTCATTCTTTTAATTATAGTGTGTCAACAGGAGTTGGCAGGCTACAATTTTGTATTGTGTTTGAAGGTGTTTTTTAAATTTATTTTTCCTTGCCTGATGCATCATTATAGAGTTTCAGGTTAATGCTGTCTCTTAGAAAGTAAGGTTGAACTTTTTTAAGCAAGCAAAGCATTTTGTTTGTCAAATCGTTCCATTCAGCTAGGCAAAAGAAAATTACTGCGGATGCTGGAATCTGAAATGAAAGCAGAGAATACTGGACAATCTCAGCAGTTCTGACAGCACCTGTGGAGAGAGAAGGGAGCTAATGTTTTGAGTCTGGATGACTGTCAATATTGCATTCAGCTTCGTGACCTGGGCTGCCCTTACCTGAGCTACCCTTTCATGAAGAAGGTCGGTGTGGAAGCAATATAGATTTTTTTTTGATTTTGAAAAAAATGAAAAACGCTTATTGTCACAAGTAGGCTTCAAATGAAGTTACTGTGAAGATCCCCTAGTCGCCACATTCCGGCGCCTGTTCGGGGAGGCTGGTACGGGATTTATAGATACTTATCATTTTACTTTGGTACTCTTTGCCTTGAAACAATGCGTTCGCTATTCTTTTCCAGTGTGTGTGCCCCAGATTGCAAAGAATGATGGAACAGATCAGAATGCAAGTCATTCTGAGCTACTCGACATTATCTAGGTTTGTACTTGGGTTAATATTGACATTCAATCTCTGGATTTCTAGAGCACTACTCCTTAACTTTGAAAGAAGAAGCATTAAATGTAAGTCAATAAACTTCACTACTCTACCAGCACGGTAGCATTGTGGATAGCACAATCGCTTCACAGCTCCAGGGTCCCAGGTTCGATTCCGGCTTGGGTCACTGTCTGTGCAGAGTCTGCACATCCTCCCTGTGTCTGCGTGGGTTTCCTCTGGGTGCTCCAGTTTCCTCCCACAGTCCAAAGATGTGCAGGTTAGGTGGATTGGCCATGATAAATTGCCCTTAGTGTCCAAAATTGCCCTTAGTGTTGGGTGGGGTTACTGGGTTATGGGGATAGGGTGGAGGTGTTGACCTTGGGTAGGGTGCTCTTTCCAAGAGCCGGTGCTGACTCGATGGGCCGAATGGCCTCCTTCTGCACTGTAAATTTTATGATACTAAAAACACTTTTGTTGTATGCAACTGACTAATATCTTTGTGTTTCTGGGCTAGGATTCCACGTTCCTACCCGACGTACTATTCCAGCTACTTCCGCCCAGTGGGATATTATAATTCCGCAGAAGTAAAGGGCAGTTTAAATAGCTCCCCCAGTGGGCGACATGCCATGACTAGGGCCATAAAATCCTGGCCCCTTCTTTGTGACGTGTGTAGCTGCAAGTATGGCTTGTTTGCATGTTGATCAATGTATTTTTCTTACTTAGAATTCGATTACTGTAAGAAGCCTTCCTAAGAGCTGATCTACTATTGATTGAGTGCAAAGCAGGGCATTACCTCTGACAGTTTGACTTTTGTGAGAAATGTCCCCCATTTCATCAGGACGACATGTCCTCTTCCCACAACTCCTATCCAATTGGTTCATCAACACAAGAGTATAAATTTGAAATACTGTTAACAGTAAGATAAAATCTGTACAATAGGCTAGCCAACCGATACCTTTTGTGCATATAGTGTTTTTCACATTCTGAAATGCCCCAAGGTACTTTATATTTATATGAACTGGAAGCAGGAGAATTGATCAAGAAATAGGCAAAGATTGAGGAGGATTTTGAATTCGGGGAGAGAAAGAACATCATGAAAAGGTTTAGGAAGGGAATTCCAGTGTGTGGAAACATGGTACAGTATTTTGTCAGAAAAGCAAAGGTAGTTTTATGTGATCTATATTTGTATTGTTAAATCTTAGAAAAAGGTACAGATTTAAGTGGGTTTAATTTAGTTGGCATTGTGTAAGAAGAGTAAATGTCTAGTTAGATTAATGTTCGATAAAGGTATTTGCATCTGTGAGGGTGTTGGACAATTAAAACTGTACTTCTATTGTGCTTAGAGAGATTTACAGCATGAAAAGTAAGTAAGAGCTTGGAGAAGGTAAGAGTGGTTGCTTAGTAACCAGGAGTACCTTTAGTGTAGGAAGGCTTTTTGTGATTGTCTTTAGCTGAATTCAAAAACAGTTGGTGACTGGCAGTTAGAGAGGGATAACCTCTCTCAGATCTGCTAGAATGGAAGCCATGAAATGGAATAATTATTTTAAAAAGTAATGCCAAAAATGTAAAGGACATCGCGTTAAGGAAACTAGAGAAATTAAGAAGAATTTTCAGGAAGCCTGAAGTTAAAGGAACAGAGGAAACTGGAAATAGAACAGGATTCTTTTCATAAAATTGAAAATAGCTGGCTAGTGAGAAGACAGAAAGATATCTGAAGTGGTTCTAAGGTTTGTGGTATCTTACTACAGTTTGTGCGACATTGATTCAAATAATTGTGGAGCAATCGTTGGCTGGTCCTCAAAGTTTGTGTAAGAGCATTCAAGAAAAAGGAATCCTGAAAGGGGTGTTGAAAAACCTGGAGGTGGATCCTTGATTAAAAGAGCTGATTTGGAGACGTCATGTAAAAATCCTCTAGGGAATTTGAGGAGAAATCCATGAAAGATTGATGAGTAACATTGCCATTTGGTTTCAGAGTGGGAGTTATCCTCGAAATCTGTGGACATGTGATGTAAGGGGGAGTGAAGGAGTATTGTATTGCGATCAAACTTTTCATGTTTAATAATTTTTTTTTCATGTTGTTAAAATCTAATTGGCAGTCCTGTGACTCTGTTCTTCCATGTTTTCTAAAAAGAAGTAAAATATTACAGTTTTCTGAGCCAGGTTTCCATTCTGAGTCCTTCCCATCCAATAGTAACTCTAACTGGGGTCATAAGTAAATGAATACTTTTGGACTAATAGGGAAGAATGCATTGTAGAGTCAGAAAAGAGGAGGGTGGGTATTGTGCCAAGGAGCGAAAGAATATTGCTGACATGGAATTGAATTGAGCTGTGGAGGGGTTTGCATTTAAGGCATTGATGGATAAGTATTTATAAAACAGATTAAAAGTGAATTTACATGGATACACTCTGAAACCTTTTTTCCATGAGCAGGTTTTTCATTAAGCCAGAAATTACTCTCTGATGCTGAATAGTATTGCTGTCTGTTCGCCAATGTCTCAAATTTAATCCCTCCATAGCTTGTTCCTCCTTCCATTTGTAACATGTGATTCAAGCACACAGTCTATGGAAATAGTAGGGAACAGGGATTCTTTATTCCACCGGCATCAAATCTGTATAAAGACTCAAGGGAAATCTTGGCTGGGATTCTCCGAGTCTCCACGCCGCAATCGCGCTTGGCGCAGGGGTGGAGAAAGGGGCGTCAGACCTTAGATTGGGTCGTACGCTTTCCCATGATTCTCCTGGGACTGGAGAACTGCCGGCAATCCACAGTCGACGCGGCGCCGGTCAGGGGCCATTGAAAGAGGTCCCGCGGTGATTCCCCGCCAACAACTGCCCGTGTTCCCGCCGGCATGCTTCACTCATGGTTCTCCTGGTGAGAGCTCGGAGTTGCGGCTGCAGACCCCGTCCCTGGACACCGTGGTGGGGGGCAGGGGGATCCATCACGGGGGCAGGGGGGCCTCCAGGATGGCCAGGCTCGCGATCGGGAGCCACCAATCGGTGGGCACGCGCGATCTGGAGGGGAGGGCCTATATTGTCCGGGCCGGCCTGCTGCGTAGGTCCGCCATATTACAGGAAGCTGCCGTGACCCAAAGTGCAGGGCCACGTATCGGCAGCCAGAGCTGCGAGGACTACGTTGGGTCCCTTCTAGCCCCCTTCAAACCAGAGAATCACTCTGGGCTTTCTCCAGGAAAGTCCAGAGTTCTTCGCGCCCGTTTTCTCGCAGGTGCGGGGACATAGCCCCATTACCATAGAATTCCACCCCTTGTCTTAAAAGAACAAACTTTTACAATGGATAGTCACAGCCAATGCTCCAAATCCACCCAAATACCATCAAAAGCACAACTCCCGGGGCGGGATTCTCCGTTAGTCGACACCGAAATCGGGAAACGCGATGCGGCGGAGAATAGCTTCCGACGCCAAAACCACGGCATGCGCCAATTTGATGCCAAATTGCGATTCTCTGTCATCGCGAAAATGCGTTTCATTATTCACGCACAGTAGGCGTGTATATCTTTAGCGGGCCAGACCGTGTACTCTTGAGGGCCTGCACGATTCTCTGCCTCCAATTGGCTGAGTTCCCGACGCTGTGGTTTACTTGTGCTTTTAAAAATATTTAAACCGGCATGGTGGTGCTGAGGGAGAGGGAGGGGGTACCGAAGATGTCCAACATGCTCATAGTGTGCTGACAGTCGTGCCGCTGGCCAGAGGGCGTCTGCCAGGGCTGTGGGGAGTAGTGGGAGGTGGCCAGTAGGTGGGCTGTGGGGTCAGGGTGGACGGACATGGAGCACCATTGCTGCAGCCAGCAAGGCAGCCATGCAACTGCGCACACTGCTAACAGTCCGCTTTGAACCTCGTGCCATGGGCCATATAGGTGCCCCCCCAGTGCACCCCTTTGGGTCCCTCTGACCGCAGACGACCCATCAGCTGTATGACCCATCAGGCCACCACCTGAGGAAGGAGCTCTGCTCCAAAAGATAGTGATTCGAAACAAACCTGTTGGACTTCAAACTGGTACCGTAAGACTAATTACTGTGCTCTCCTCCAGCATTCCATGTTTAGGTACCACCCCCCCCGCCCTCCCGTTCCCACCTGCCCCCGCACCCCCCCCCCCCTCCCCCCCACTACCTTGTCGAGCAAACTTGGTCTCTTGTCCTGAGAGGCCTGCCTGTTGTCTTCCAAGGTCAACAGTCTCTGCTGTTGACAACCTAGTGCCCAATAGGGAATGCCCCACAGTGGGCAGGGCCTGACCTCTGGCCCCACTCCAAAGTTGGAAGCCCTCAGGACTCCAAGGGCCCGGTCACTTCTCCGCTACACTTTCTCTATAACCTCGCCCAGCTCTATAACCCTCCAAAATCTTGCTCTCCTCTAAATTTGCCCTCATCTTAAATGAGAATATTGAAAAAGTTACACCCAGTGCAAATCCATTACATTTAAGGTGATTTATATCGAAGTGTCACACGTGGATGCAGAAAAATAGCTTGTATTTTGCAGTCAGTGGTGAACCACAGTGTTTGCCATTCCCTACGTTTATAGCTTTGCAGTGCCAAAGATTGTTTGCTAGAAATGATGACTTATCACACCGTTAAGATTCACCTGATTTTGAATGAGTGAGCCCTAACCTTTTCTGGCCTGTTTAGCTGGACATCTGGTGGGTACCTCATATTCTCACCATTCATGTATTTGTCTGTTGAGTCTCTTGGCAGGATAATGATGGAGTGAAACTTGTGGAGATGTGAAAATCAGGCAGCAACCTCTTGATTTTCACTTCTAATTGTACGCGTGCAGGCACTGGAACTGTGATTTAGTCCTTAGTAAGGACCATTACTCTGATTGCAAAATCCAGGACATAAAAAGTAGAAAAGAAGAAGAGAAAAGAAGGCAGTCATTTATTACTGACTGAGGAGGAGTTGGATCAGAGAAAGACAATTACCTTTAAAATTACCTCAGCGTGTGCCTTTTTGAGTGAATCGGAATTTGTGATCTTAAATAATTATGGCAGGAACAGAGAGCCCCAGATTAGTAGCAGTATCCTCCCACTTGCAGTGAACTTCAGGAGATTCGTAAATTAATATATAGATGCTCACTTACTCATATTGTATACGATCGAGCAGCTCCACATCTATTGTTATGTAATTTGTAGTATTTTTTGTGTTCATATTTTGTGCTGTCAGTTTTTTCACACTAAGAATAAATGAGCCATGGATTAGTTTCCCCGGATCATAATACCTCTGAATCTTTAATTGAATACTTGACTGAATTCTGCTGTCACGAGGAGAATGTTTCTCCATTACACTGTGTGGTCTGTCAATCGAAACATAGAAAATCAACTAAATACAATTTTAATGTTAAATGTAATATTCTGTTTTTGTAAACTTTACACTTCATTCAACTGATGTTAAAATTTGTGTGACACGACTGCAAAAATATGTAAGGTGTGTGAAGAGACACATCTTAATAAGAAATGCTATGTCTTTAAAAGTGCAGGATGACGAAGAGAGCCGACGCTATTCGTGATCGCTTTGCTCAGAAATATTTACTTTCATGAGATGAGCAATACCTTAATTACAAGCTTATGCTGCACACCCACTTACTAACCACGCATTAATGTTCTGTGTTCTCCAGAGAAAGATTCATTGACTGACAAATTTAATTGCACTTTATAGTGCCCTTTTCAATAAACATGCAGCACTGCAGAAGAAAAAAATTCCGCTTGAGTATTTGAAGAGTAGATTTGTTGCGTTAAGTTAATAATCCTCTCGACTGATAACTAAAAAGGTAGGAAAGCTGTGGGAAATTAAAATCAAAGATTCAGAAATATGATAATGGATGAACTTACAGTAAACTGCAGTACAGAGGAGTTTGTAATGTGCTGATAGAAAGAAACAAAGATTTACATTGGTGTCTTTATTTGTTTATCACGGCAATTCTCTGCTTGTAATGGGAGAAACAACTGTGTGTGTTTTTCAATATGTGGTGGAGTTTTACTTGGAACTGGTGTACTTGGTCACCACCTTTGCCCTGACCAACACAGCCTGCTTGGCCAGTTCTCCGAGCAGCAGCTGGCACATGGCGGTCTGGATCTCCCGGGAGCTGATGGTTTGCCTCTTATAATGGGCCAGCCAGGAAACCCCACCCACCATGCGCTCGAAGATGTCGTTGATGAATTAGTTCATGATGCTCATGGCCTCTGAGGAGATGCTGATGTTGGGGTGGACCTGCTTCATTACTTTGTAGATGTTGATGGAGTAACTCTCCTTCCTGGATCCTCTTGCTGCCTTTGGCTTGTGTTTTATTCAGAGATTTCTTCCCGCCCTTTTTGGGAACTGCTGGCTTTTCATCACCCATCATCGGGTTCAAATCATGGAAGAGGAAGAAAAGGCAGGATCAAAACTAATTCCTGAAAACATTTGTCAGCCAGAGTTAATATCTGGTGAGGTGACTTGCAGGTTGTTCAAAAACTGTGGTGGGGTTCTGATACCAAAATAAGGATCTGCAGCTGCGGAAAGATTACTCAAATTTATTTGTAATTGAATAAAATAAATGCTCAGGCGCATGCTCTGACATGATGGACACTGCAGGACAAAAGATACAGACCTCTTAACTAGCTTTAACACTATATATTGACCATCTTACAAAATGATCTTGAGGTAGAAGCACTTTCGTTCTTCCCTCTACAAAACATTACTGTCAATTATTTTATCATTTTTTAGCTCTATCTTCCATGAAGGAAAGCTAATATTTGCTTAAGATCGAAGCACTCTATTTATTTACTCCTCACTCTTCCACCTGTAGAACTTTTGGGGGTTTCCAGATGAAGCTTTCTGTTCAGCCGGGTTAATGTTCTATTCAGTGTACGGCTCAAACTATCATAAAAACACATTACTGCAGATGCTGGAATTTGAAACAAAAACAGAAAATGCTGGACCAGCTCAGCAGGTCCGACAGCATCTTTGGAGATAGAAAGGAGCTGGCGTTTTGGGTCTGGTTGACTGTCAAAGCTAGAGAGAACTGGAAATAGGATCAGATTTAGACTGTTGTGAGAGGAGGGTGGTGCAGGAGCTTGGTGCAGTGCATTGGGAGAGAGAACCAGCAATTTTCATAGAATTTACAGTACAGAAGGAGGCCATTCGGCCCATCGAGTCTGCACCAGCTCCTGGAAAGAGCACCCTGGAAAGAGCAATTGATGGAAATTAACAAAGATGTCATCGACAAAAAGTCAATGTAAATGGTGGTGATAATGAATAAGAAGGGTGCTGAAAGTAGCACCTTAAGAGATAATAAGAACATAAGAACTAGGAGCAGGAGTAGGCCATCTGGCCCCTCGGGCCTGCTCTGCCATTCAATGAAATCATGGCTGATCTTTTGTGGACTCAGCTCCACTTTCCGGCCCGAACACCATAACCGTTAATCCCTTTATTCTTCAAAAAACTATCTATCTCTATCTTAAAAATTTTAATAAAGGAGCCTCAACTGCTTCACTGGGCAAGGAATTTCATAGATTCACAACCCTTTGGGTGAAGAAGTTCCTCCTAAACTCAGTCCTAAATCTACTTCCCCTTATTTTGAGGGGATCAGGGTATGTTAATTGTGGAGGAGCCCTTCCAGTTGATTCCCTTAATTTCCATTTATTTTACTTTGCCGTCATCATTTTTGATGCATGGATCGTCAATGGACATATACCTTTTAAGTTGAGCAGAGGAAGTGAGGAACTCAAAAGTTTCAAAATAGTTCACTGTGCTCTGAATACTTAGATTTTGAACAGAAGAACTCAGACTTTCTGGCACCCGAGAGTTTGGATAGCTTCAGTTCGGTTGGTTGGCTGGTCACCAATGGATTGGCTAAGGACCATATCCTGCCCAGCAACAGACGGTGATTGGGTTCAACTAGGTGGTGGTTTTCAGAGGACCCAGGAGGAGAAAGGTCCTGAACCCTGAGAGAAGAAACTTTAAGAAGCTTTCCTGATCAATCTACAGTGAAAACCATTACAGGCTGAATGCAAGTACACTCAACTGAAAGCCTAGATGAAAACAATCTAACTGGAGAATGTCCATCTGAAACAAAGACTTTTAGCCCTTTACTTTTCATATTATTCTCTTTTACACCCCTCTTTCCCTTCTGTTTTTCTCTGTCGTGTGTGTAGAAGGTGGGGCAAGTTAAAGAAGGGGGTAAGGAATTAGATCACTGTTAACCAGTTTTTATTTGCTGCCTATTTAATTATAGTTATTGTTATTAATAATAAATAATTGTGTTTAAATTCACAACCCTGGTGACTATAGTTTTTGGGTGGCCAAAGACTTTGGGTTTTCTCTCAGAATTAATAGTTAATTTTAATTATGTTATGACTCTGGGTCAAATGGGGCTGGAATTGACTGCCCACTAGCCCGTGGTGTCATAACAATGGGAGAACAGGGGTTAGCAGTTGTTGAAGGACAACCTGGAACATGGAACAGATGGCCATAGTTGGGTGGGCTGGGGGGAGGGTAGACAATGGTGAGGGAAAAACGGATTGATGGAAGAAACAAAAATAAATTGATAGAAATAAAAATGGGGAGAAGGTGGATGAGAGAGTTCACAGTCTGAAGTTGTTGAACTCAATGTTAAGTCCGGAAGGCTGTAACATACCTAATTGGAAGAACTATCATAATCTAGTTTACAAAGTGATATCAAACAACACCCCCCCCCCCCCCCATGAGTTTATTTTGTTGTGCACAACACATTCTTTGATGTGCGGAATGTTTATCTTTATTTCCGTAGTCATACATATATACAACATTAAAGGACACAACGTGTGCATGGCCTGTGGTAACTAATAGGGTTGAGGCCATGCAGGCTCGGACGGAATATTGCTCTGAAATCACCCAACTTCGGTGAGCTTGGGATTTGAATCGGGGCCTGATTCCCTAACAACGGTACAATTTTCACACTGTTGTGCTTCAGACACCCATTGACACAAAGGAATTGTTTAAATACAACTTCAAAAATTGTTTTTCTTTCTCATTTGTGCACAATTGCTGATCTGTTTCTACATCTTCAACACCGATAAACCCATGCGGGGAGTTTTAATACGCATGGATTTGAGTGTAGCTGGAAGCAGGAAAAAATTGATGTGTCAGGAAGTTGGCTCCATCTTGTACTCGGTTATGCATTTCACTCCAGCAGAGTCGTCTACGTGAGTGAAATGCCCTCAAGAGAGGTGGGTTGTCAATTTCATTATGTTAATCACTCAATGCGATCAACATTGGCATGGGTTTTGCTGTTTAAATTTATGGGCCCATGGGCTTCCTGGAAATTGCCAGTGAAAGCAAGTTGAGAACCAAATGGCAATTTCGGGAGAAAATAACCAAGAATTCTTAGCTGCTTTCTAACCTGCTTCTCTGAAAGGGTTTGCTCAGGATTACTCAGGCAGAGAGGTTAATTTTACTGACTTTGGAAGGGTCGATCTATGCTTGGAGGTTCAAAGGCCTGATCTCCACTTTGGAGCTCCGAACTCTCAGATCTGCAAGGGTTCTGTTTCCACTGTGTTACAATGGATCTCGGGTGAGAACTAAGGATACTCGCACCAGCAGCTTGCAGGAGAGAGTACCAGCAGAGAAATATGGCTTGCAAGAAGACAGACCTGGCAGACATAAAGAGGACAAGCTTTCTCAACATGCAGGAACAGCAGTATCCTAGGGTGCTCAGGGAATCACATCTGCAGTCTGCTGGAACATGACCTGCTGCCACTGGACATGATGGTCGTGCTTTACCACTGCCTGTCGGAGCCACCACTTCCCCCGATTTGGAGATGCCGGCGTTGGACTGGGGTGAGCACAGTAATAAGTCTTACAACACCAAGTTAAAGACCAACAGGTTTGTTTTGAATCACTAGCTTTCGGAGCACTGCTCCTTCCTCAGATGAATGAAGAGGTGGGTTCCAGAAGCATATGGAACAGTGCTCACCACTTCCCTCAGCAGTTTTGCCCAGAAACCTATCAGCGCTCCGCCTGAGACATTTGTAGGGTCTCTCAGTCAATGACATACAAATGCATGAGATGGATGACTGACAACTTGTATTCTAGTGCCATTAACTATGTGATGATGCCAGTCAGAATGAGCAACTGCTTTGCTTTGTGGCGGTGGGCTTGTTTCCGACCAGTGCAGGGCAATAGCGACGACACATTTGTGGTACTTAAAGCATTCCCTGGCCACCCAGGAGTATTTATCAACTGCAAGAATTGCCCTGCATCAATGTGCAACTGAACTGCAACCAAAAAAGGATCTTTAATCTGGTGGGCGCAAGTTTCCCATAATGACCACATTGGACCATAACTTGCTCGCTTCCTGGCGTCGCAGTTGTGGGGTGCCCCCAAGAAACAGTGGGAAATCCCTCTTGGAAGTTCCCACATAAGGCTTTACCTGGCAATTTTCCAGCAGGGCTAACTTCCCCTGGAGAATTGCATTAGGCTGGGAATCATCCAACAGAAGCGATTTAAATCGCTTACTTTGGATGGTATTGCCAATTTTACAGACAGTTACTCAAGAGTTAGAAGGGAAAAAAGCAATTCTAGCTTCAGAGTAACTGTTTTAAACACCCAGATGAGTAGTCCCATACAGTACATCCCTCACTCTCCTGACCTTCTAGGGGACCAGCCCCCCACCCCCCCCCCACCCCGCCACATCCAGCCCCAACTAAGCACCCATCCCCACAGTATTCCCTATCTCCCACCCGCACAGTATTTCCTAACCTCCCTGAACCAAACCCCTCTAACCCAACAACACCCCATAACCCAATTGTCATTCCCTATTTACCATTCCCCCCATCCCCTTCCCTTCCCCTCCCTCCCCCCACTGACTGGATCCATCCCCCCTCTAATGTTTACAATCCCGTTGTCTGGGCTCCTGACTCCCATGATGCCCCTGTTCTCCCCCCCCCCCCCCACTTAATATCTGAAACTCTCCCCAATGTCTGAACCCCTATCCCATTCACTTACCTTCTCCCTTTCAAAAGAACATTTAAACTCCTCTGCTTTAATGCAGGTAGTCCCGTAAAAAGGGTGTGTGTCCTCCTTTGCTCTGCTGCATTTGTACTTTGCCGTGAGAAATGTGGAAGCGCTTCGCTTCTTCAGCCTCACCCTGCCTGAGCCGTTAAGGTGGAGCGAGACAGGCACTTTACATTTCAAGCATAGATAAGGTGGTACGGAGTGACAATCCAACACTGGTTGCCCCTCCGAGGAAGTTAGGGACCATAGGTTTCATACTGCAGCAGTCCATTCTCCCTCAACCCTTTGCAGCTCAAGCAGACTGAATGGTTAGCCATTTGGGGGAATGGGACACCATTTAATGACACCTCTCAGAGAGAATTCTGAGGAATAAGGACCAGGAACATTACAGTGAAAATCGCATGACCAACATGTGTGTTATGAAATAAGCTATCAGCATGGTGAAATTACGTTTCGGATGCCTGGACAGATCTGGTGACACCCTCCACGCCTAGCAGCCACTGTATCCAGAATGGTTTTGATGTACTGCATTCTGAACAACATTGCATCACAGCACAGTTTGGATTAAAATGAGAAGAATCCTACATTGCAGGAAGGGGCAATTTGACCTATCGAGTCTGCACTGACCCTCTGAAAGAGCATCCTAATTAGGCCCATTTTGCCACCCTATTCCCGTTATCCCACTCAATGTGCACATCCCTGGATGCTAAGCGGCAATTTTTATCATGGTCAATCCACCCAACCTGCACATCTTTGGATTGTGGGAGGGAACCGGAGCACCCAGCAGAAACCCACACAGACACCTGCAAATTCCACACAAACTGTCATCCAAGGCCGAATTGAACCAGGGTACCTGGCACTCTGAGGCAGCAGTGCTAACCACTGTGCCACTCTGAACGAGAAGGAGGAACAAGTAATCTAGCACAACTGATCATGAGCAGTAGGAGGAAGGAGAGGAGGAGGGAGAAGAAGACGCGACAGAAGCTGCTGCTCTCATTTCACCATCAGTGGTGCATATGCTGCTTGGAATGCGAGGCTCACTATGGGCGTGACCTATCGGCCATGCCCGATTTGGGATGTGACGAGGCCGGTAAATCTCGCAAAAGGCCTCTGAATGAGATTTTCCGGCCTCGTCACGCCTTGTGAGACCTAACAAAATGTCACGTGACGTCGTGATCTGGATCCTCCCCATTTAGGTCGGATCCCAGATTTTCATATTCAATATATTAAGAAGTCTTACAACACCAGGTTAAAGTCCAACATGTTTGTTTCAAATGCTAGCTTTCGGAGCACTGCCCCTTCCTCATGTGAATTCACCTGAGGAAGGAGCAGAGCTCCGAAAGCTAGTATTTGAAACAAACATGTTGGTCTTTAACCTGGTGTTGTAAGACTCCTTACTGTGCGCACCCCAGTCCACCACCAGCATCTCCACATCTTGGCTTTCATATTCAAGTGAGCAGTTTGTCTCACTTAAATATGTCTGCAATGGTTCTACCCAGCGCCCGGATCTAATGGCTTTGCCTCGGAGTACCTGTTCAGCACTGGTTTCTACAAATGTAGTCCAGGCATACCGGCTCTTGTGGGGTGGGGGGTTGACTAGGTGATTGGGGGCCCCTGGGTTGTCGGGCTCTAGGCTGGGTGCTACCCTGGCATCCCCAATGCCAACCAGCCACCTTGGACACCCTGGCAGTGTCACATAGGTGCCACTCTAACAATGCCAAAGTCCCAGGTGGCACTGCCAAGATGCCCATGCGGCCCATGCTGAGGATCGGGCCCAGGAGTACCTTGCCTCTTATAAAGTGGGGTGCGGCAGGCTCGATGACCTGCTTATTAGCGAGTTGGTGCATAGGGGGGAGTGGTCCAGAGGACATGGTGGAGGGTCTAGAAATTGGGGCATCATCTTTCTCTTCCTTCACTGGCGATCAGAACTCATTAGTGCAGGAAATGGGACTAAGTGTGGCCTCGGTGCGACATCCCTTGCCAAGGCCCCGAAATGAAGCAGAGTGCCGTTTAATTGCAGGATTGTTTTTGACGCTGCAAGCATTGGGAAACCCGGTTAAGTGTGCTCGACATGGGATTCTGTTTAATTTCCGTGAAACATGCACTATGTTTCTAACAGTTCAACCATCTAAGGACTGCATGCAAAATCTGGTTACCCCCCCTCACAATTCCAGTTCTGCTTCCCCAATGCCATTAACACAAAGCATTCTTTCAAACAAGCAAACCTCCCTTTCACATCCCCCATTGCCCAGCGTCACTACCTTTCTTCCCGTATTCATCATCATATACCTGAACAGGTGACAGTTCAGCAGACAACCAAGAATGGGCAACATGGGAAAGTAATGGAAACAAATAACGTTTATGTGGCTCAAATTTTAAAAAAACTTGAATATTTGAACAATAGGTAACACACATATGCGCATACACTTCACTATTACAAATCTTTGCTCTTCTTTTCCATCGCACTTTTACTGGTGCAACACCTGTACCTTCAGCTGTGGCCAGGAGCAGGCTGTTCAAAGCCTTGCTCCAGCTGCTGCTCTTGGTCAACATCTGGATTTTGGAGCACTTGAAGGTTCTTCCAAAGACCCATCCACTTGCACCTCTGGGGGACAGACTTGGCCAGCAGCCGGCAAAACAGTATGTGCGTTACTTACTGATGGTGAAGTGGATCCACTTCGAGCCATGTCCCCACGTTGCTGTCCATTTTCATATCCACTTGTGACAATTTAGCCCTTAATCCATGACAGTGCTCACATTGTCACATAACACTAGGACCAGCTGTTTCAATTATATCAGTGTATCTTGGTGTTGTTTTGGTCTCCATCTATAGATTTCTTACAGATGCACTATAGAAAGCATCCTATTGGGCTGCATCACAGCCTGGTATGGCAACTGCTTGGCCCAGGACCGCAAGGAACTTCAGAGAGTCATGAATACCAGCCAGTCCATCACACGAACCTGCCTCCCATCCATGGACTCCATCTACACCTCCCGCTGCCGGGGGAAAGCGGGCAGCATAATCAAGGATCCTTCCCACCCGGCTTACTCACTTTTCCAACTTCTTCCATCGGGCAGGAGATACAGAAGTATGAGAACCCGCACGAACAGACTCAAAAACAGCTTCTTCCCCACTGTCACCAGACTCCTAAATGACCCTCTTATTGACTGACCTCATTAACACTGCACCCTGTATGCTTCATCCGATGCCAATGCTTATGTAGTTACATTGTATATATTGTGTTGCCCTATTATGTATTCTCATGTATTTTCTTGAATTTTGTTTAATTCCCTTTTCTTCCACGTACTGAATGATCTGTTGAGCTGCTTGCAGAAAAATACTTTTCACTGTACCTCGGTACACGTGACAATAAACAAATCCAATCCAATCCAATCCAATCTTGATAATGCCTCGTGTTGAACTGTGCCATACAGACCATAGAACATAGAACAGTACAGCACAGAACAGGCCCTTCAGCCCTCGATCATGGCCGAGCCATGATCACCCTACTCAAACCCACGTATCCACCCTATACCCGTAACCCAACAACCCCCCCCCCCCCCCAACAACCTTACTTTTTAGGACACTGCGGGCAATTTAGCATGGCCAATCCACCTAACCCGCACATCTTTGGACTGTGGGAGGAAACCGGAGCACCCGGAGGAAACCCACGCACACACGGGGAGGACGTGCAGACTCCACACAGACAGTGACCCAGCCGGGAATCGAACCTGGGACCCTGGAGCTGTGAAGCATTTATGCTAACCACCATGCTACCGTGCTGCCCCAGTGTTATCCCAGCTTTGAATCACAGATTGTGCTAAATGATCTGATCTCCATTGGGTTGGTAGTTATTGTGTGGCATTCCTTGATTAGGGAGAGTACAGGAATCAAGATTTACTGCCCTTGATTACTTTCTATTGATTCCTGCTGTGCAGAAATGTGTGTTTTTTTCTGTCTCAAACCAGTTGAAGAAAGAAATTAGACACTAACACATGACTTGATAATAGGTTTATTCACAGAATGCGGCATGACGTATGTCTGTTTCCTACCAGTGTTCCAGCAATCTCTCTTTATAAGTGCTCTCAGTATTTAATCAAACAATTCTCTAACTTGTGCATCTTAAAAGTATAATTAACATATCATTAACAATGTGAACAATGTTGTTCATATTATGCAAGGACAATATTAGGGTTTGATGGTGGTTAAATGGCCTGGCATGGTGGTGAGCTAGAGATAGTAATTAATGGCCATATCTCACTCTTCAGAGACACTAATCTAACTGAAAGGAGACTGTTTGTGTGGCTGCACTAACTTGTTCAATCAAACAAAAATGTGAGGTCGCGAAACATTGATGAAGGATAAAAGAGCAAATAATTCAATAGTTCCTAGTTGATACAGCACATCAGCAAGAAATTAATGAAAAGAGTTTGAATCAATTTAGCTATTATTAATAATAATGGGATTGTGTTAGAAAAATGACCTTTGCCTAAGCTGAGCTGGAACGCCACTATTTATAAAGGTTCGGAAATGTTCAATCGAGAATAAATTAAATCAACAAAATCAAAGAATCGCCACACATAACCAACATGCTGCTGTCGAGAAACACGCTAGGGATGGGAGAAGGCAGCCCTTACTCACCTACAGCAATGCTTAACAAAATTGAGATACATTGCTGCTGATACCGACTGCTGCCAGCTGGGACAGCTTTGTAGCATCAAAGTTCAAAGGCACAGCAATCTTGACACCCACATACAGTGTTGCCCATGTCCCTGGTTTGGAGCTCTAGTTGTGGCTACAGCAGGTGACATAGCTCAATGGTTTTCAACCTTTTGAGCCCGGGACCCATTTTTACCAACCAGCCATCCTTCGGGACCTATGCCAGCTGACCTTTGTGACCCATGCCGGTGGACTTTTGAAACCGACTACGGCCAGTCTTCTGGACCTACGCCAGCTGACTATCATGACACACACCGGCCGACCTTCATGACCCACGCCCGCTGACCTTCATGACCCACCATTTTCACTTACATTTATGTAATAGGTGAGGCTGCTTGGTCCTCACGATCTCACTTCCTTTGTTGTTTAATGTTGCATTTCTGATAATGTCTTCAGCTATGAATTAAGATCTCACCGAATCCGGTGAAAACAATAGGGAGGTATGTCCTCGAACTCGCCATGTTTAGTCTTCAAATGTCTTTGAAGTTTTAAGGGTTTAAAACTTTCATTTGCCAGTGCTTCCCTGCATATAACACACATGAACTTTGAATCCTGATTTGCAGTGGCACAATTAATAACCCAAATTTCAAGTAATCATCTTTATGCTGCTTTGTTCCTGTTTTCAGCTTCTTCATGGGTTGTTCACCAGAGGCCTTGGAGTTCACACCAGCACTGCTGGCAGCTGTAAAATGGGGGAATCTTTCTCGTGCTCAACATATGGGGCGCAATTCTCCGACCCCCGGCAGGGTCGGAGAATAGCCCGGGGCCGCCGAAAATCCCACCCCCGCCGTGGCAGAAATTCTCCGCCACCCGGGAATTGGCGGGGGTGGGAATCGCCCCTCGCCGATCGGCGAGCCCCCTGCGGCCATTCTCCGCCAGCGATGGGCCCAAGTCCCACCGCTGGGAGGCCTCTCCCGCCGCCGAGGTTTAAACCACCTCTGGTGGCGGCGGGATCGACGGCGCGAGCGAGCCCTTGGGGTCCTGGGGGTGCGCGCGGCGATCGGACCCTGAGGGGTGCCTCCACGGTGGCCAGGCCCGCGATCGGGGCCCACCGATCGGCGGGCGGGCCAGTGCCGTGGGGGCACTCTTTTTCTTCCGCCACCGCCACAGCCTCCACCATGGCGGAGGCGGAAGAGAATCCCCCAGCGCGCATGCGCCGCCGGTGACGTCAACGGCAGCTGACGCACCGGCACATGCGCGAACCGGCGTAGGCCTTTTGGTCGGCGCCGGGCGGCAAAGGCCGTTGTTGCCGGTTTTGGCCCCAGTCGGAGTGGTGCCAACTGCTCTGGCGCAGGCCTAGTCCCTCAATGTGAGGGCTTGGCCCCTAAAGGTGCGGAGAATTCCGCACCTTTGGGGAGGCCCGACGCCGGAGTGGTTGGCGCCACTCCGCTACGCCGGGACCCCCCGCCCCGCCGGGTAAGGGAGAATCCCGCCTATGATGTCAGCGTGACCATCTCTCTGCCACCGCTCCAGGCAGGAAGAATTCAGCGATTTAAAAAAAAATAAAATCTGCTCCTGGGTCAGCCCGTTGGGCTCCAGCACTGCGCACTGCTGAGGGGGCACGCATGCGCGGAACGGCCGGCATTCTGAAAGCCGGTATTTTTAAAAGCCAGTCGGGAATGCCACGACGCCTGGCTCTGTGATCGGGAAAGCCACTACACACGGCCCGGCGACCCTCCCAACACCCACCTGCGACTCATCCGCGACCCTGGGTTTGAAAATTACTGACATAGCTCAGCGATAGCTTCTTTGATGTAGCAGATCACCAAATAAACTGATTTCAAAGCACAGGAGCGAATTCTAATATTAGCACAAGCTTGTTTCCTGGATCAGAAATTGTGGCCAGAATTTTAGATGCACGTCCGAGCCAGAGGCGCATGAAATAGTTTGAAAAAATGTGGGGACGCATCTCAGCGTCATCTCGCAATATTTCAATGGTGCGTGTGTGTGAGAGTCAACAGCGCTCCTACCAACACTCAAGTAGGCAATTTAGACCATTAAGGAGCCAACCAAATGCAATTTTATCTGGCCTGTCTGCTTTGGTGGTTGGCGGGCGGGCCGATTGGCACCTTTACGTTTTAGGTTGAACCTCGAAACAAGGTGGGATGAACTGTTCGGGCTGAAATAAAATTTAAACAAGTGTCTGAGGATTGAGGAGTTTGAATGTGCTGCCTTGACCCTCTTTGAATAGTTTCTCATAGCAGTATTTTTTTTACAAACCTGCAGCTCATGTTCATGTGTCGTGCCTCTCTGCTATTTTAGCAGAGGTCTTAACCTCTTAGGAATAAATGGATCAAAGCAGCCATTAAACAGCACATTGAGACGCAAATGTTCACATTACAATCATATCTAGACTGGAGTGTGTGCTCTAAAATTGAAGGAAATTCCCCACCCTACAAAGAATGATTCAGATGAATCATTTTAATCGTTTCCATGCATTGTAATATATTAAAATTAAATTGAAAGCCAATCACTTGCAAAATCTGTAATGGGTTGAAAGATAATTTTAAAAGCTGACTAAATCATATCACATGACCACCTCCAACAGATAAGCCTATCTTTGTCTTTCAGGTGATGACTCACCTGTTAAATATTCCAAGCATGTATGGTTTTCAATTCAGACCTGCAGCATTTGTGCGTTATTTTAATTCCAAATAATTTCACAATTTGGTTACTTTCTTTCAGCATCAGATGATCATTTGTTACTCCTGTCTGACTAAGGGGAGATATCTTTCGATCTAACAGGAGAAGTGATAGGTTGTGTGTGCATTATGCTTGTTTATTCATTCATGGGGTGTGGGCATCACTGCCAAGGCCAACATTTATTGCCCATCCCTTATTTCCATTGAGAAGGTGGTCGTGAATCGCCTTCTTGAACTGGCAATGTTGCTGCTAATGTGGTGAGGGTACAGCCACAATGTCCTAACAACCCACAACCTCTGCAACCTAGGAGGACAAGGGCAGCAGGCAGTGGGAACACAATCACCTGCAAGTTCCCTATAAGTTTCCCTATAAGTATTATGGCTGTACCCTCACCACATTAACAGCAGCATTGCCAGTTCAAGAAGGCGACTGTTTGTTAGGTGCAGTTGGTGAAGCCTTGCTGAGTTGCATCTTCCAGATGGTACACACTACTGTCATATGTCACTGGTAGCAAAAGGAGTGAATGTTTAACGTGTTGGATGGGGCACCAATCAAGCGACTGTTTTGTCATGGATGGTTTTGAGTTTCTTGAGTTTTCTTGGAGCTGCAGTTATCGAGAAAAACAAATTGAATGTCATTGTTTATTAAAAGAGGAATTGAATTACAAAAGTAGGGTGGTTATGCTTCAGTTATACCCACATCGGTGGGACCACATCTGTTTAGTGTTGGTCTCCTTATTTAAGGAAGGATGTAAATGCATTGGAAGCAGTTCAGAGAATTCTTACTAATCTAGTACCTGGATGGGATAGGTTGTTGTAAAAGGAAAGGTTGGGCAGTCTAGTTTTGTATCTGCTGGAGTTTAGAAGACTTGAAACGTATAAAATCCTGAGCGATCTTGACAGTCTAGGTGGAGAGGATGTTTCCTCTTGTGAGAGAACCTCGTACTCGGGGCCAATGTTTAATAATAAGTGGTCACCCATTTAGGAAAGAGATTAGATGAATTTCTCTCTGTGGCTTGTGAGTCTTTGCAACTCTCTTCAAAATGTGGTGGAAGCAGAGTTTTTGAATATCTTTAAGGCTGCTATCTATAGATTCTTGGTAAGCTCTGGGTGAGAAGGTAAGGGGGATAGACGGGAATGTGGAGTCAAGGTTACAACCCAAATAGCCCTGATATATGGATGGTGACGCAGGCTCGAAGGGCCGACTGGTCTACTCCTGCTCCTAATTTGTATGTTTGCACGTACGAAAGTTGAGGATATTCCTTCACATTTCCTGACTTGTGCCGGGTGAGTGTGAGTTTTGATGATGATGCCAATGAACATCAAGAGGAGGTGTTTAGGTTCCCTCTTGCATATAGTAATTACCTGGCACTTGTGCGGTACAGATTTTTAAAAAGATTTTATTCCTTAAAGTTACAAAGCCAATGGACAGAGTGGATGGACAAGCCTTTAATTCATCATCTTGCTTGCTCCAAAAAGCAATTCAAATTGAATCCAATTCATGGTCCCCACAAGAGAGATGTAAGTACAAATACTACACTTGATCTGAGCTAAAAGGCGAGTCGCCTAATCAGCCCAAGCCTTAATTTTGTCCAAGTATTGCTGCACGTTAGCACACGCGGTTTCATTTTCTGAAGAACAGCAAAGGGCACCGAACATTGAGCGTGCAGCTAACATTTCCACTTCTGGCCTTATGGTGGAGGCAAAATGAAGCAGCAAGTTGGGCCTTAGAAACTGCCAAGAGATTTTCCTCTGATCCCCATTGACTTCAATTTTACCCAAGCTCCTTGGTGCCACATTGGGTCAAATGTATTGATGTCCAGTGCAGGCACTCTCACGACACCATTTCCTGGGCTTCATAAGAAAGAGAAAAGCGGGACAGGAGATAGCTATAAACATGAATGAAAAACGAGGATAGATATGTGTCACAGAAAGCAGCTGCAGTTTGGCATGTAGGATGAGATGGCAGTGGGAGGAAGGGAGAAATGGATGAGCTGTGGATAGGCCCTGTGTATCAGTTCCTCTAAAATTTCTGCTCATCTCCTGCCCATGATATCCAGTATGTCCTCAGGGAGGGATTGAGCAATAGATCTCTGTCTTCTCTGGTGCCTTGGTGCTGCTTGATCTGTGTGTGATCTTCTCTCACATGAAAGACTGGGTTAGAGATGGTTCTGCGAGCTGTTTTTGGCATGCAACTGTTATGGTAGGATAGTGCAGATGTTAAGTGCAAGGTATGAGATTTAGACAATTGAGGGTCGCAATAGTGGTAAGGGGATGAAGTGCAGAGTGTGAGAGTCGGAGGAGGACATCATGGCAGTGTGCAAGACAGTAAAGGGAAGTGGGCAAAGGGAATGTGATGAGTAGTGAGGTTGCAGGTTGTGCAGGTATGAGGTTCAGCTGAGAGACTGGGGGCGGGATTCTCTCAGCCCGGGCGGGAGAATCCCTACAACAGGCGAGAATCGTGCCATGTCGCCCCCACGCTAGGACACGATTCAATCAGCGCCATTCCTGGCGTGGTTGGCACGGCTATACATGCCCCCCCCCCCCCCTGCGATTCTCGGCCAAGGTGGGCCAAGCGGCCGTTGTAAAAAGCCCGAGTCCCGCCGGGGCCATTCACACCTGCTCTCAGCCAGCAGGACCTTGGCGTGAAAAGGTCCGGGGGTGGCCTGTGGGGGGAGGTGGGGGGGGGAGGGGTGTCCAACTCCAGGGGGTCGGAGCCCACCGATTGGCGGGCCGGCCTCTCTGAGCCATGTTGTGTTGGGACCAGCGCGTTGAAGGGAGCCACTGCACATGCGCGCGTTGGCGCCGGTGCCACTGCGCATGCACAGACCCCGTGGCGCTCAGTTCACACCAGGATCAGCAGCTGGAGCGGCATGGATCATTCTAGTGCTGTGCTGGCACTGTAGGGGCGAAAATTGCTGATCCTGAGGCCATATTGATGCCATCGCGTTTCTCGACGGCGTTTCCGACGGCGTCAACACTTACCCTCAGGATCACATAATCCCGCCCTGGATTCTTAGCTTGACAACTATGCTGTGTCATTAAACTTCTTTTGGTATCTTAACCTTGTCCTGCGAGGTGAGTCCTCTTAGTACCAGTAAACATGGCATTGTCTGGAGGGCTTCCTTCTCCTGTAAGGCACTGAGACCGGGGCTTCCATCAGAGAACCTGAGGCCCCAGTCTTCAGGCCTTGCCACTATTCCACTTCTCTGCAGCCACAGAGAACCCTCCAGATGCTGGCTGCCTTTAAGTAGCATCAGAGGCCTAATGATCATACTGCCACCTCTCAGCCAACCAGGACTGCAACTAATAATGTGCTGCCAGCATCAATTTCATGTGTTCTCTGTGCCCACATGGACAGGCAAATGCAATAGGGTCCCCTGCTCTTGGGCACAATTGAATAACTGGCAGATCCCTCTCCAATTACAGCACTAATCCCTGTGATGTACTCAGGGTATGCTTTAAAATTGCTGGACGACAGTGGCTTTAGTTTCAGTTGTGCAAAATTAAATATTTGGTTCTCCACTAACTGAATGTTGACATATGTGCAAAAATAATTATTTTCTTTTATAAATTGAGAGTATACAATTTTCTTTTCCAATTAAGGGGCAATTTAGCGTGGCCAATCCACCTACCCTGCACATCTTTTGTGTTGTGGGGGCAAAACCCACACAAACATGGGGAGAATGGGCAAACTCCACAGGGACAGTGACCCAGAGCCGGGATCGAACCTGGGACCTCAGTGCCGTGAGGCAGCAATGCTAACCAGTCAGGATTCTGAAAACATTGAATGATATTCTTTGTAAATCATGTAAAGTAAGTTTTATGTTAGTGATATTAGAAATAATTGTGCACAGTCCTTAAAGGGAAAATTACTGTCGAGGGAAGTTGTCAAAATTCACTATCCTGCCCAGCACAATTTTCCATTAGTCTGCATGGAATAAAAATGTGGGCTAAGGTGCCAAATCTTAAATTGTTTTGATACCTAATGAAGACATTTTGTTCTAATAGATTGTGCCACCCTATTAATTTGTAGAATCACATTTATTATTGTGCACTGCTAAATAGACAGGATGAATCTTAATGAGATATACATGAACTGGGATGGCCTGTGGCGCAGTAGCAACTGGGAATTTTTGGTCCATGTGATGCTGTGACATATTAAAAACAGGTGCATTAAGATACTCAAATGAAAATCTTTTGTCCACAGTTTCAACAAAGATGCTAACCTCTTTATATACCCATAGTCCTGCTTTATATGCCATATACCTCTTTATATTTTTGCTGTCTCACAGTGCCAGGGACCTGAGTTTGATCCAGACCTTGGGTGACTGCCTGTTAGGAGTTTGCACGTTCTCCTGTATCTGCGTGGGTTTCCTCCCGGTGCTTCGGTTTCATCCCACAGTCCAAAGATGTGCAGGTTAGGTGGATTGGCCATGCTAAAATCGCCCCATAGTGTCCAAAGCTTAGGTGGAGTTATGGGGCTGGTTTGGGGGGAGTGGACCGAGGTAGAGTGCTCTTTCAGAGGGAAGGTGCAAACTCAATGGGACGAATGGCCTCCTTCTGCACTGTAGGATTCTATGATTCTATCAGCACATTGCTGTTTACACTTTAAGGATGTCAAAAGTAATGCATTACATATAAATTAAATGAATAATAGAAAAGGCCTGTTAGTGGTTTGCAGCGTGTTTGCTACATTTCTCACGAGTGGTATGGTTGTGGTTATCTTGGTTCTTCAATGCTCTGTCGCCATCATGTTTACCTTACCTTCAAGAGGCCTGTCTTTTGTTTCAGTTTTAGTGGGACTAATAGTTGGATCCTCATTGTTCCTTTCGACTGGCAATCCCAAACTGCTGTCAGTACCTCAATAGAAACAGTTAGATTCTATATTATTGTGCTGCTGGGTTGGATTTGCGTCAATGATATCCCGAACACTACAAGCTATAAACATTGTAACATTTATTTTAACATATTTACAGATTATGGAGAAGATTCTTCCAAATTTCCGACCATGCTTGCGTTCCTCTTACTTTCACTATAGACTGTTCCAGCGTCTCACATCCGCACGTCACTCCCTTCTGTGACACCAAAAACTATTACAGTTAACCCTTTATGGAACTTAATCCAACATACTCCATTACAGACATATTCTACCCATCTCAGCTATGAAAACTAAGAACGGACAGCACTGCAGATGAGGGAAGTCGTCGCTGAGTTGCTGACCGATTAAATTACCCTGCCACTGCCCTGATTACTTCAATCTTGGTGGCAAAGAAATCCGTGAGCTTGTTGCACTTGTTGCAGGTGAGAGTGGAGGAGACAGGGGTTTAAGAAGGTGGCTTGATTTGTGCCCTTGCCAAGATTAATTTCACACCACAGAATCTAAAATCATACTTAATGTTAAATTCAATCAAACAAAAGTTGAGCACAGTATTAGTGGTTAGGCCGGGATTTTCCAGGCCGTTTGTGGTGTGACCCTCTCAGGGTGGGGGGAGGGGGGTGGTGAAGATTCAGTGGCTCAGCCAAAAGTCCATTGCCGTTTGGTTGTGCCAGACAATCCTGGCAATGGGTGGCATCGGAAAACCTTGCCTTTAATCTTTGAATGTTTGACATTGAGGGCCGAAGGGTCTGTTCTGTGCTGTACTGTTCTATGTTGTATGAAACTGAATGCAGTAAAACAGTTTTAATCTAGAGATTTTATTGACCTGTGTTGCGATACCCTGGGTGAATTTCAACCCCACTTGGCCTCGAGTCACAACACAATTGAATTAACTGACAATTCTTAGAAAAATATCTTTGGCTGCCCAATAATTACAGTCACTAGGTTTGTAAATTCGAACACAATTACATTTTACTTAAAACAAGAATTATAATGAAATATGTAGCAAACACAACTGGTTAAATATTATCTAATTCCTAATCACCGCCCTCCTCCCGTTAACATGCCCCCACCCTCCACATCCACACACAAGACAAATGAACATGGAGGGGAAGAGAGGGATGTAAAAAAAATAAGGAAAAGGATGAAGAGTCTTTGCTACAAAGTGAGCTTTCAGGTCGAGGTCTCTGTTTGCAGCCTGGAATGCACTGTAGATTCATTCATTTAGGTTCTCTGTAGGTTCAGAAAGACATTAACGCACAGCCTTTCGGAGAGCGAGAGAGATAGCGCTAGAGAGAGAGACAGACAGAGTCTGAGTTCCGATGTTTGAAAACTAGCAGCACCATATACTATATTGCAATTTCTTGAATTTCTCATTCTCTCAGCTGCTTGACTTAAAGATGCATGTCTATTAAGTAGCCATAGATCAAAAAAGAGAATGGCAAAAATAAAGAAAGGGGAAATAATGGAATCAACATGAAGGACCCATACATACCACCCTCCATAAAAGGAATGAAACATCAGGGCACGGATATTTCATTACGAGGTATGCAAGACACAAACACATATCCATCCATTGATCCCCATTACATAATTTCACTTATCAGTCTCTACATTGGTAACTAGTCAGCTGTTAAACCTGTGGCAAAGCATCCACACACACATTAATAATTCTGGGAATGTGTACAATTTTAATATTGAACTGTTGAAAAAATAAACTCCAATGGAATATTCTTATGTTCCATGTTTTAAACCTCTCTATACACACAAGCAGATTATGGTCTATATAAACTAAGCTTTGTTTATTGTCATGTCGGACATATACTTCAAAGGTCTAGTATCACTGCCCCTACCCAAGGCCATTGGCATCTGTGGCCATTTTAAATGGTCTGAAAAGTCCAGCGCAGCCAGCAACACTTCGTACACTAGCATGCCCTTCAATCTCCTAAACTCCACTTGGTGTTCTGTGGACCATAGTATTTTCACTTGTTTCCGCAACATATCTAACATGCAATGTACTTCAGTCTCTAACTGAGCCAGGCCCTGTGGTTTTTGTTGAGACGGATGTGGCTTTATTGGTTCAAATTTCTTATGTCTACTTCAGATTAGTTAGTGGAGTGCCCCCTGCTGTTTCCCTACAACTCTGTCTATATTCTTTCAGTACCTTTATTAGATCCTCCTTTGTTCTTCTGCTAATAGGTTTGCATCTTTGGCTTCAGAACTCCTCTATTATCTTCAATGGTGCCTTGTATTCACTCTCTTCTTCAAATTCAAAGACAACATGCTTCCCTTTGTTAGGTTTCTGACCGTCCAAATTGGAGAGCTGATTTCTGTCTCTTTCGGTCGCTCGTGTAATGCAGCCAGTCTTTTCTGATTGTCCAATAAATGTTTGTCCAAATTTCAAGGACCTTCTGCAGTCAAACTACCAGCAGTATTGTCAATACTGAGGGTAACATTTGGTTTAATTTTAATCAATAAATACTATTCAACCCCTTCAGCTTTGTATTCTTTCTTTTCCTTCACATGATTATTCAGTGACAAGTAATGCTGAGGGTTCAATTTTCGCAAAGTTGGTTGGCTTTATATGCACCATCCTTTGTTTTACAGCTTTTAGTTTTTCATTAGAATCTTCAGTTAGTAATACGGACTTATATAATTTGTGCTTTCCAGATTTCAATTTCTCTCGTTATACTTTCAGATATACCAAGGTGAAGCCTGTGGCTAGGAGTGTCCATGGTGGGTGTGCCAAATTAAATGGACATTGTTGCTTTGAATGTTGGTGGCCTGTAACTACTTTTCACATCAGAATCAGTGGACGGCACATTATTGGTTCCATGAACTTTCTGTGTTTTGTTAACAGATGTGGTTGCAGAATCACAGCATGATTCTTCATCCACCTTCCTCTTCATTTTCAAAAGGAATTGACCATTAATATTTCCTTAATTTACCTTGATGACACACTCTGGGTCTTTAAAAGGATGTGGGTTAATCAGCTGTTTGCTTGACGTCGCTTCACTGTCATTGCTGTCCTCATCCTGAATAGTTGATGCCATGCTATTATATATATTTCCCTTCAAAACAGGCATGCTGTGAGAAAGATTTGCACCTGAAGTGAATGGTAATGGGCTTACTGCAAGAGGTCACAACAAATTACTTTCAGAAAAGTCTAATTCACTTTCTCCTTCTGATTTGCTGTCTTTCCTAACTTTGGAAGCCGCAAGTGAAAGGTCTATTCTGTAACAGTTGTTTATCATTTCTTCAGAACCCAATGCAGATTTAAAACTTATGTCTGCATTTTCAAAACTGTTATTACTGTTAATTTTGGACTCCTCGTTCTGAGGGTGACCTTCAGTTTTGGAGTTCTCAGAATCTGATTCTCTACTAGATTTTACCTTTGACAAACCTCTGTGAGGAATCATTCTTGTAGAAATAATTAGATCTGTATCAGCAGAATCAGATTCACTACCATTGTCATTTGATATGTGATTAATGTCTTTCAACATTTCCTTCTTTGAGTCATTTAATGCCCAGTGAGTTTTCCTAATTCCCATATACCCTGCCATGGATATCTCATGCACTATTCCCAGTAGTTCCCTCAGACTCTCTGTAATTATGGGTGAAGTTACGACCATCACTCCTGCCAAATTATTCCCCAAATATAAGTGTACTCCGTCCACTGGTAACTCCTTAGCCACTCCGACAACTACAGGACCTGACACTGAATCACATTCCAATTGTACTTTACACAAGGGAACCAGGATATAATCGCCACCTATCCCCTAAACTAATACCTTAATATTCATTGAACTCACTGGAGGGAAAGCCAAATCCCTAAGAATTCCATAAGAATTTGAGGAGCACCTGTCCGTTAAGATAATTATGGGTTTTGCTGCATCTGTTGAGGAAAATGGGGTGATCTTATCCTAAGACAAAAACCTTGCATATCAGTAATCTATCTCATCCATCATATCTGCTCCCACAGCAGTGTTTACCTCAGGTCTCCTAAGACCAGTTGGAGCTACATTCTGCCACATAATATTTTCCATTTCTGATCTCTTTTCAGAATCCTCCTCATGAACTCCAACAAGTGCCATGGGCCGTCCTTCCAACTTCTAACATGTTGAATGAATGTGTCCCACCGTATTACAATGGTAACACCTAGGCTTTTGAGTCTCACCTCCACCCTCAGTACCTTCCATCCTGGTCTGAGGAGGAGATCTTGGCGCATTCCCAGCTATCCAATCCTTACCTTGGCTACCTGCCTTCCTTCCACTCTCCCACTTCCTATCCTTTTCAAAATTATGGGGTGATGGAACACAGGTTGAAATTTCTTGATCAGCTCATAATCGTCAGCCATAATTGCTGCTTGTCTAACAGTCGCAGACTTTGGTCTTCAACATGGTTCTTGTCACAGAAGCTAGGGAATAGGCCCCACAGAAAGTCGAGTGGCAAGGTGGCACAGTGGCTAGCACTGTTGCCTCACAGCGCAGGGGACCTGGGTTCAATTCCAACCTTTTCTGGCAGCCTGTGTGAAGTTTGAATGTTCTCCATGTGTAGGCATGGGTTTTCTTCATGTGCTCCAGTTTCCTCCCATAGTCCAAAGATTTGCAGGTTAGGTGGATTGGCATCCTAAAGTGTTCCTTAGTGTCAAAGGTTGGGTAGGGTTATGGGGATACAGTAATAGGGTGGGGGATTGTGTCTTGGTAGGGTGCTCTTTCAGGGGGTTAGTGTAGACTTGATGGGCCAAATGGCTTCCTTCTACACTAAAGGGAATTCTATGATTTCTTACATTCCTCCAAAATAATGACCTCTCTCAGAGTCTCATACGTAGTTGCAACTACCAATGTTCGTACCCATCTATCACATTGTTCTGCTTAACCCTTTTGAATTCGGCATATGTTTATCCTACCTGTCTCTTTAAATTCTGAAAATTCTGCTTATATGCTTCAGGAACCAACTCATATGCACCCAGAATAGTCTTTTTCTAACCTCGTCATAATCCTTAGACATCCTCTCTGATAGGGAAGCATAAAATTCCTGTGCGCATCCCTTCATTTACCTTGCATGGGTAATGACCATTTTTCTTCTGACCACTCCATTTGCATTGCTATTTTCTCAAAATCCCTAAAAATGGTTTCTAACTCTTTGAATTTTGGGTGGGCCTGTATAAATGTAAATATATTGCCACTGGATTCTATTCTAAGATTAAGCTTCCCACTAGTTCCTGGCATCTCCCATCTAATTTTCAGTGCCTTAAACTGGAAGTCTCTCTTTTGCTTTTTCCTCTCTCTCTAATTCCAACCTCCCCATTTCCATCTTGTTGCACGTTTTACTTGAGTGTAATTCGCGTTTATTGGAGTGTATTAACACGCCTCCATTTAAAGGCCGTGTGCTTAACACTGCTAGGCTCTGTGTATGTATTTTCAGCTCGGGAGTCGCCAGGTGCCGTATAACACCTCACAAATATTCCAAGGTCAGGTTCAAAGTAATAAAACGATACACCGATTAGTAAGTTCCAAACGATCAATATTTATTATACAAATATAATAAATACGCATGCACACGCTAAGGGACTAAGCTATAACTAAACTAAGCGATCAGAATACTTAACTAAACAGGAACAGGCAAGGTCAGGGAGCGAGGCCTTCGTTCCGATCTTGGTCTGCAACCTTCAGAGAGTGTGCTGGTCGCTGGGGGTCTAGTGGGCCTGGTTCGCGTAGCGAGCGTCGTATTGGCACTTACGGTTCAGCGGCTGGTGCTCAACGGCTGGAGTCAGGATACAGGTCGAAGTTCTTGGTCAAAGCCGGAGCACGAAAACAACAGACAGGACCATGTGTGGGGGTCTATCTTTATAGGGCCCCAATGTCCGTGCCTCTTTTGGGGCGGGCTTTACCTTCAGGTATCGATTGGATCAAATTCTAATCGATATCTTTTGAATTCCCCCAATGTGAGGGTCTCTCCTTGATGGAGGGGGCGGTTTCTATGGTGGATACTTCTGGTGCCGCTCTGTCTGGACATCCACTTAAAGTATCTATTCAAACCTAAATGTTGCCATTGTGTGTGCCCAGATCTGGATTGCCTCATTAATATGCAAAGCGTTTGCTATTAACACCTTTGGTTCGAGATCTTCCACCTGGCCAGAAACTAGTTTTGCTGCTTGCAAAATGCTAATCAGTCTTTGCAGACTGCTGTCTTGGCTAAACTGCTTTTTCCCTGCAGTCTTAGCAATTCTCCATCTTGTTAGTCCAGTGTCCATTTTAGGTGGCTACAATCTCCATTTCACAGAATTTACAGTGCAGAAGGAGGCCATTTGGCCCATCGAGTCTGCACCGGCTCCTGGAAAGAGCACCCTACCCAAGGTTAACACCTCCACCCTATCCCCATAACCCAGTAACCCCACCCAGCACTAAGGGCAATTTTGGACACTAAGGGCAATTTATCATGTCCAATCCACCTAACTTGCACATCTTTGGACTGTGGCAGGAAACCGGAGCACCCGGAGGAAACCCACGCACACACGGGGAGGATGTGCAGACTCCACACAGACAGTGACCCAAGCCGGAATCGAACCTGGGACCCTGGAGCTGTGAAGCGATTGTGCTATTCTTTTTCTTTTTCTTTTTTGCTGCATCTATAATCGTTTCATTTGTAACTGGATTCAAGATGGTTGCCATGACCCAGGCTGTGTTTCTGGCATCTCAATCAAATTTAAATGTCGAGCAATCGCTTCAGTTATCTCTCTCACGGTTTTCACTGTAGATTCATTCATTCAGGTTCTCTGTAGGTTCAGAAATTCATCAACTTGCAGCCTTTCCACAGAAAGAGAGTAAGAAAGAGAAGAGAGGGACCAGGTCTTTGTCTCTGTGTGTCCAGGCCTCAACTCTGCTTTCCTTAGGTTTCTGTAAATTATCCCACTCAGGCAGGATCCAATCACGACCTGTTACTGGGCAGAATATGGCCTTTTGGCCAATTCATTGGCCACCAGCCAACCAATCGAACTGAGTCCCTCCCCATTCTTGGGTGCCACAGAGTCGGAATTCTTCTGTTTGAAACCTAACAGCATATAATATGTTGCAACTTCTTGATTCCTCATTCTCTCTGCTACTTGACTTGAAGATACAAATCCATTAAGCACCCATGGATCAAAAATGATAATGGCAAAAGTATAGAAAGGGAAAATAAAGGAGTCAACAGGAAGGACCATTACACTGTATAGTTTTCATTTCTTAACGCAATAGTAACAGTCAGGGCAGTACAATAAATTTGAAATTAAATTGATATGGTTATGGTTATAATGTAATGTGCGTATAGGACATGGCTTCGTCAATGCCGATAGTGAAGGCCCGAACTCAGTCAGACCACTGTCTAGTCAATTTGACCAGAGCCCAGGCACCATTGGTAGGGCAAATGTGAGAAAAGAGTTAACAAGGATTCCTCTACCTCTTTCACAATAAGCACATAACATCTCTCAGTAGGTGGGTTACAGAATCATGCTGATGAAGATGGGTCGCTGGTTACCTATCGATCTCCTCAGTCAGACATTTTGCTTAAAGAAGAGAGATCTAACTAATGGGGGCATGGAGAGAAAATCAATAACCACTGCATAAAAAAGATACGGATAAGCACAAACTTTAGCTGAAGAATATATAAAAATATGTTCAGATGGAACCAAAACCTACCTGAGAGCTTCAGCATTGGAAAAGACTGGCAGAAAGATTACAAATTGGATTGGTTAAATCTTTTAATGCCTTTAATCCAGCAATTGCAGCACTAAAATACAGAGTGGGTTTTTCAGAACTTCAGAAAGCCTGCTGGGACCAAGGCTAACTTTCATTCCCTTTGGAAGCCAAGCTATCTCTTTGAATTGTAAGATTTCAAAGAACTATATCCTTATTTTTAAGTCAGTTAGTTACTGCCTGACCTCGACTTTCAATTTGAAAAGAGCTTTCAAAGTTATTTGATCTTTGCATGCCTCTAAATGATGGTGGTGATATGACAACTTCATTCACTATTAAAATGGCTTACCCCGTGTACTGGAGCAATTCTGTATAATTATCTTGTTTTGTTCTTCCCATGCGTTGCTCCTTTTATTTTGTCTGTATAATCATTTCCATTTTGCCTCACATATATGTCACAGCATAATGGGTCTGTATCTTCCCACTGAATACCTCACTGTCTCTATTTTCTTTTTGCCGCTCTCCATTCTATCACATTCCTATCTTCCGAAACTCATTCTTCTTGAATTGTCAGCAAGAATGCATAAGGCAATGAAAAATAAAGCTCTCTAACTCTGTTTTGAAAATGCTTTTTCACAAGAAGAGCTCGATTTGGTATACCCCCATACACGGTGCTGCTTTTAGCCATAACAGCAGAATGGGTTATATCCGTGTGCAGGACAAGCTATGTGATGGGAAACCTTTATGAACTGTACTCAATACCCATTTAGTATAGCCTAAAAGGACTAGTTTAGTGGAGGTTTTCAGAAAAAAACTGCATCCTTGGCAAGCATACTATGTCTCCATCAATTACATGATAAACAGCCAAGGAAACCAAACCTTTGAGATACTGCAGTGCAAGATAGATGTAATTCTGTGCAAGTTATAGCAGTAAGTTTAACATATCATGGGACTGGAACTAAAAAAATCAAATGCTACCACTAAGCTTTAACTTTTATGACTTAGGAATTTAATAACAGCTAGATCACCATTTGTAGAGTCATAAATGACCTTTCAAAACTCCAATATTGCAAGTTCCCCTCCAAGTCACTCACTTGAAAATATATGACCTTTCCTTCACTGCTGTTGGGTCAAATTCCTCTAGAACTCCCTCCTTAACTGCACAGTGGATATGGCTGCACCATATGGACTGCAGCAGTTCAAGAAGGCAACTCATCACCACCTTCCCAAGGGCAATTAAGGATGCGTAATAAATGCTGGCTCAGTCAGTGAGGCCCACATCCTGTGAATGAATTTTCTAAAAAGGCAGAAAACCCTTTAATAACCCTTTGATAATTTCAAGTCGAGAATGTCCTGCTTTCTTAAAAGCGGGTATATTGATGTGACATCCCACACCTGAAAAAACTATAAACCACTTTGGATATGTTAAACTTGGTGGGTAGAGTTTACATGCTTAACGGATTCAGTGTACAAAGCACATGTTTTGAAAAAGCCATGATGTGTGAGATGCCGGTGTTGGATGGGGTGGGCACAGTAAGAAGTCTTACAACTCCGAAAGCCAGTGATTCCAGACAAATCTGTTTGACTTCAACCTGGTGTTGTGCGACGTCTTACAATTTTGAAAAAGGTATTTCTTGTGCCCAGATTCTACTCAGACTCATTTGCGTATCGCCAAACACAAAAATTTGCCATGAACCAATGCAATCAGGCAGTATTTTGAAATCCAACTCTTTTAAAAAGAAGTTCAAAATGTTTCCTTCATGTATTGAAGTGTGGTAACTTAGTGAGGTTCGATTAAAATAGATTCTGTTTTTAATGATTCTTTCATGGGATGTGAGCATCCCTATTAAGGGCAGCATTTGTTGCCCATCCCAATTGCCCTTGGGAAGGTGGTGGTGAGGTTCCTTTTTGAACTGCTGCAATTCATCTAGTGTGAGTACACAAATGGGGCTGTTAGGAAAGGAGTTCCAGGTTTTTGACCATTGACAGTGAAGGAACAGCGATAGAGTTCCAACTTGGAATGGTTTGTGGATTGAAGGGAGTTTGCAGGTCATTGTGCTCCCTTGCTCCTCACAAGTCATGTCCCTGTGTATCTGATACCTTTTTACTTTTAGCTGGTAGAAGTCATGGGTTTGAGAGTGATGCTCGATCAATGACTCCAGAAGTGAGATTGGATGACAATTGAAGGCTTTATTGGACTAGATGTTTCCCCCAGCAGTGCAGGTACAGAATGCAGCTGCTAGGGAGACACAGGCTCTCATACTCCGCCTTACTGGGCGGAACCAGCAGTCAGGCTTCACCAGTGATATTGCTGTCTCAGGTACCTCCCACACCAGTGGTCTTACAGCATCAACCTGGGTACCGTAATACCCCTAATACCGACTACCACATTCACCCCTGTTTAAAAAAGAGTCCGACGGGGGGTGGTGGTCTCGCATTATACAATGGTAGAAGTTGAGGTTATAGTGGTACCCGGTATACATTAGTACAGTGTTTTGCCTCATTACATGTCGCAACTATTTACAGTATTTATTAACATTCAAAATGAAGCAATTAGTCGATCGGGGGCCCTGGTCGCCCTCTACGATCATCGCAGCTTCGGCGGTGATGCAGGTGCCGGCTCAGGCATCCGTGGCTCCGGGAGCATGGCTTCGGCTTCTTCAGCAGCTTCAGCACCCCTGGATGGGGCCGGTACGAGGACCAATCCACCTGGAAAGGGGGCAGCTGTGGGGTGCGCCGGTGGGAGGGAGGGTGGTGGTGGGGGTGTGGGTGGGGATCCAGCAGGTGCCAGGTCCCGAAGAGAGACCGTATCCTACCGGCCGTCGGGGTACGCCACATAGGCGTATTGAGGGTCAGCGTGAAGGAGGTTGACCCTCACAACCAATGGGTCCTATTTGTGCACCCACACGTGTTTGCGGAGCAGGATGGGTCCATGAGCTGCCAGCCAGGTTGGGAGTGAGGTCCCGGAGGAGGACTTCCTAGGGAAGACAAGGAGACGTTCATAAGGTGTTTGGTTGGTCGTGGTACACAGCAGTGATCGGATCGAGTGGAGAGGATCAGGAAGGACCTCCTGCTAGCGAGAGACTGGGAGATTCTTGGACCCTAGGGCCAGTAGGACGGTCTTCCCTCTCTACCTGTCCGTTTCCCCGGGGGTTGTAACTTGTCATCCTGCTCAAGGCTTTCCCCTTGCTGAGCAGGAATTGACGCAGTTCGTCATTCATAAAGGACGACCCCCTATCGCTGTAGGCAGGGAAACCGAACGGTGTAAAGTTACTGTGGAGGGCTTTTATGACGGTGGCTGCGGTCATGTCGGGGCAGGGGATGGCGAATGGGAACTGGGAGTACTCGTCAATCACGTTCAGGAAGTACGTTTTGCGGTCGGTGGAGGGGAGGGGCCCTTTGAAGTCCATACTGAAGCGTTCAAAGGGACAGGAAGCCTTTATCAGGTGCACTTTCTCTGGCCTGTAGAAGTGCGCTTGCACTCCGCGCAAATTTGGCAGTTCCTGGTGACGGTCCTGACCTCCTCGATGGAGTAGGGCAGGTTGCGGGTCTTGATGAAATGGAAGAATCGAGTGACCCCCGGGTGGCAGAGGTCCTCGTGGAGGACCCGAATTCGGTCCAATTGTGCGTTGGTACATGTGCCACCGGATAGGGCATCAGAAGGCTCGTTTAGCTTCCCGGGATGATACAAGATCTCATAGTTGTAGGTGGAGAGCTCGATCCTCCACCGTAAGATCTTATCGTTCTTTATCTTGCCCCGCTGTGCATTATCGAACATGAAAGCAACCGACCGTTGGTCAGTGAGGAGAGTGAATCTCCTGCCGGCCAGGTAATGCCTCCAGTGCCGCACAGCTTCTACTATGGCCTGGGCCTCCTTTTCAACTGAGGAATCCTCTGAGTGCCAGCATCTTGGGATGTCCCTGCTGCCTGCCTGCTGTGGATGAGACAGTGTGATGTGTGTGTGTCTCTATGTTGGTGGAGGGTGCGGATGAGTGCTGTGACGGGCCAACAGTGTTGGAGTCTGTGGATTCCTCTTCTGCGCTGTTCTCACAGTTGGAGTCCAGAACCTAGCTCATAGATTCCCTTGGTTGCTTCCCTGATGTGCCTGCGAAAGAAAGGAGAAATCATTAGTGCATGACAGGGGCTTGTGAAACAGGAGATATCAGTCACAGTATGATTGTTTGATAAATGTTGCTGTGCTGGATCCTCACTTGAATGGCACCACTGTTGCACGTTTTACTATGGGCGTAAAACGCGTTTATTGGAGTGTATTAACACGCCTCCGAGTTCGACGTGTGCTTAACACTGCTAGGCTCTGTTCTATGTAATTATTTAAGCTCTGGAGTCGCCAGCTGCCGTATAGGCAACGTCACAAGTATTCCAAGGTCAAATTCAAAGTAATAAAGACGATACACCGATTAGTCAAGTTCAAACGATCAATATTTATTATACAGTTAATAATAAATACTCATGCACACACACTAAGAGACCAAGCTACAACTAAACATAAGCAAACAGAATACTTATCTAACAGGAACAGGCAAGGTTAGAGAACGAGGCCTTCGTCCTGGTTTTGTCTGCAGCCTTCAGCAAGCGTTCTGGCACTTGGGAGTCTAGCGGGCTTGGATCGCGTAGCGAGCGTTGAACTTACGGTTTCGGCGGCTGGTGCTCAACGGCTGGAGTCAGTCTACCAGGTGTCAGTCGGGGCCGGAGCACAGGTTTAACAGACCGGACAACACGAGGTCCCTATCTTTTATAGGGGTTCCGTTGTCCTTCCCTCTTCTCGGGCGGGCTCTACCTATTGGATCAATTTCTTATCGATACTGGATTAATTCCCCAATGCGAGGGGGTCTCCGTGATGGAGGGGGCGTTTCTTATGTCCTTTTGTTCGGAGGTTTCTGGTGCCTCGATGTCTGGGTCTTGATTGGAATGTGTCCATTCAGAACCAAATGTATCTATTGTGTGGGTGTTCAAGTCTGATGGCCTCATTAGCATGCAAAGCGTTTTGCCATTTGCACCTAGCTAAGGTCTCTTCACCTGAGCCCAAACTGGTTTCTGCTGCTGCAGAATGCAAACTGCTCTTTGCAGACTGCTGTTCTGGCTGAACTGTCTGTTTCCCAACAGCCTTCCATTTTAGTTTGGCTCAGTGTCCATTTTGCGTGGCCAGCATGGCTACATTCCCTCCTTGTGATCCTCACAATCATACTATTGTGAAGGATCACCTATGTACTTTGCCTCCTTGTGTTCTGACCTCTTGCCAGTTCCTGTTCTACTCTGTTCTAAACTATGGGAAGAAGAGAAAAAAAAAATTTAACTAACATTTCTACTTGGCCCTATGTCAAAGGGACATGCATTACTACAATTGGGAACCTCTACCTATCACTATTAACCTTAACTTAACTTAAACATTTAATCACTCTAAACCTTAACCATTCACACCACAACATCACACTTCCCAACTCGGCAGTCGAGTATGGAACAATATAATACATGGCTGAATTTTATTTACAGAGTGTTGTAATCAGTGAGGGGTTGAGGGGTTTGGTGGAATCCGAAGATGGGGGATTGCACTCTATAGATGGGTGAGGTGCTGGAACGAGAGGCTCTCCTCTTCCATTTCCTCAACCTGAGGGTCTGCACTAGGATGATGAGGATCGCAATCACCAACAGTGATTCGATTATGTAGGACATGGAGTACCACGTCATGAATTTAGTACACCAGGTCTGAACCTCGCTGATCAGAGCTGAGCACTGGGGGTTTGTTGTACTAACATTTACGGTGGGGGTTGTGGGGGAAACGTGTCTTGTTTCCACACATATACATATGACATTAAATAGTAATAAGTGGGCTTCCATCATTTTGCTGTTCTTCTTCTTTCTCTTCCTTCTTCCTCCGGTATTGACAATCCTGGCTTCGACCTCTGTCTCGTCCTTTGAAACCTTTGGGATCAAGCACAGTATCTGTCAGTACACAGTTTAAGACCTTTACTTGTTAGTGCATCTGTCTTTCAAAAACCAATTGACCCTTTAAAATGACTGGCTAAGTCACACCCTGTGACTCCCCTCATTTTTTTTTTCAAAAGCGAATTTAAAGACCAGCATACACCTAACAATCCTTCCTTCTGCGAGCCGTCTCGCAGGCTTTGCTGATTTACCATCCGAATGTTTCCGGATGTAAATAGCATGTGGGATGGCGGCCGAAGGGCTACCTAACCTAAAATGAAAACAAATTTGGAAAGAAACATCCGAATGAGTTGCGTATGGGCCGCTACGGGTACGAGTTGGATGGGATCCCCGGGTAGGGCGTGCTGTGCCATACCCGAGCTTGGCTGACCAAGGGTTGGTTCTCAGACAGGGCGGGTCCTCAGTGCCGTTTGTCCACTGCCTGAGTAACCTGGAGAAAACGGGTACGAATGTGTTAACCATGACTTGCAGCCTCCATTTCGCCGAATAGAGGGGCACCTAAAAAACCAAGGGAGCCAAGATGCTCCGTTCTGAAAACAGGGAACAAGTCGTGAACCGTGTCGGTTCACCAGAGGATACAACTGAAGTTCTCAGAAATATCTGCGGACAAGCTATTTGGCGTGTGGCCTTACAACTTTGGAAAAGATCTCCAATCAAACCGAAGTTCTCAGAAGTATCTGCGGACAAACTAACGTGCATGTGAGGTGGTCACAATCTTTTCAGCTGAAAAGAAGATGTCCATCCTCCAACTGAAACATTTACATTCCTGAGACAAACAAACATAAAACGAAGACAAACATACGTGCAGGTTCCATCAGAAAGGACATCGTTTCCCTCAAACGATTCCTATCTTACATCATCTGGACACCTCACTTTGATTCTGCCTCTGTGAACAGGGTCACAAAGGGGTTGCCGTGTCGGGAGTCAGACACCGTGTCGTCCTGCTCTCCCGGATCCCACACCCTTGTGTGGATCAGGCATGCAATTTTGGAGTTGTGTGACCGGGGGTCACTCTCGTCATTGCGGACAAGTCTGTAGGAATTGTCCCTGTGCCATTGTGTAGCGTCGAGTGTGTTGTCGGGGTAGTCGGGGTTGGGTGGTGGTTCTGGGTTTTTAAGGTAAGTGACTTCCATGGGGTCACTGGAGTCGGGGTCGTAGGTGGTGCAGTGTGGGCTGTATGGCTGTGTGGTGTCGCTGTCTTCAGAGTCAGTGTCTGTCCTACTGTCTCTGCTGTGGCAGCTTGTGGGCGTGTCGGGGCGTGGTCTGTAGTGGTCTGTGGGCGGAGTCGTGGGCGAGTCCGTGGATGAACTGGTCTGTGAGGGGGATGGTGGAAAAGTGTCTCTGGTGGGCGGGGTGAAGTGTTCTGCCGCGTCTAGCAGGACATGGTGAGCATGGTTGGCCTGTGTTCCATAAGCCTTAAACTGGTTTATATGGAACCACGCGGTCTTCCCATTAGGATACTTTATCCTGTAAACGGAGGGGCTAATTTTGTCCGAAATTGAGTAGGGGCCGGAATATTTTGGAGCCAAAAAACTGCTGGGGTTATAAACAGATAACATTACCTGTTGCCCAACCTGGAATTCTGTGGTGTGTATGGTCTTATTGAAACAGGCAGTCCGTTGCTGTCGGCGTTTCCCTAGCTGGGCTGCGGCTGCGAGCTGTGCAGACCTCACAGTCTCAACTAGTTCTTTAACTGCCTTTTCATGTGTGAGGGCCGTCACTTCGGGGCTTGTCATGTCCAGTCCTAAAAGGAATTCTGTTCCTTTCATAGGGCGTCCGGTCATGAGTGTGTGTGGTGTGTATCCTGTCGATGTGGAGACAGTGTTCCTTATGAACATAAGTGCAAAGGGGAGCACTGAATCCCATGTGGAATTGTTCTCTTGAACCATTTTCCTAAGGGTAGTTTTTAGGGTCCGATTCATGCGCTCCACAATCCCGCTGGACTGTGGATGATACGCAATGTGGAAGTTCTGTTTGATTCCGAATATTGTCAGGACGTTCCTCATGACCCGTCCTGTAAAGTGAGATCCCTGGTCCGAATCGATACTTCGGGGTAAACCCCATCTCGTGAAGATGTGGTGGGTCAGGATCTTTGCAGCTGTCTTTGCTGTATTTGTTCGTGAGGGAAATGCCTCTACCCACTTGGTAAAGGTGTCTATCACCACCAGAACGTATTTATAGCCATTCCGACAAGGGGGCAATGGACCTATAAAGTCGATCTGGAGGTTTGTCCAAGGGCCGTTAACTGGGCGAGTATGCCGAAGTTGTGCCTTCTTAGAATACCGCTCCGGGTTATTCTGAGCACAAATCAGGCAATTCTCTATGTAGTGCGTTACATCATTCCTGAGATTAGGCCACCAACAGAGTTGCCTGAGGTGCCTCGTTGTTGCATCAATTCCCTGATGCCCGTGTCCGTCATGGAACAAGGCAATCATCTGATTCCTGTCCTGCTGTGGGACCACATAAAGTCGGTCCTTAATGATCACACCCTCATGTGTGGTCAGTGCGTGTTTAAAGTGCTCGTAAGTAGGCACAAAGTTTCCCTTGAAAACCTCCCTGAGGTCTCCGTCCTGTTTTTGTGCTGCCACGAGATCTTTAATATCAGTCTGTGAGACTTGGACTGCGCTCACAGGGGCGCTAGCTGGTGCGCTAGCTGGGGGGGTCCATAAGTGTCCTCTCCTGGAACCTGCCTTAGCCAACGCGTCGGCTTTTACATTCCCAGGGGGTGATGACCTATGGTGGCTTCGAACTTTTATTATGCCGAAGGTCCTGTCCTTCGCTTTTGCTAAAATATGCTGGAGTAGAGGGGCTGATGGAAGGGGTTTCCCGTCTGCGGAGACAAAGCCTCGTGTCCTCCACAGGGGCAGAAAATCGGTCAAACTGTTACAGACATATAAGCTGTCTGAATATATGTCTGCTGGGCTGGGGAAAGAATCGGGGTGGTCCACTATGTACGCTATGGCTGCTAGCTCTGCTGCCTGCGTGCCTAAGTGACCTGGTAACTTAAGAGCTATCTCTTCGAGAGCGCGCCCCTGCGCGTCCTCTACATAGATGCCGCATCCTGTGATACGCTCACCATTTAAAACTGTGGAGGAACCGTCTACATAAATCCTCAAGGGTCCACACGTGTCTGTGGGCTGGGGGCTTTGTTTCAGGTTCCCTATCTTCCTGGGGGGTGTTTTTGCTAAAAAGGGTCCTGTGTTATGCAGGGGAGCTACAATTTCACAGTCATGGGGCTGTCCGGGGTATTGGAGGTTGTCGGCTAAGTATGTGTGGGTGCGTGTCCGTTTCACTGTAATGTCCCGTCCTTGTAAAAGTAGGGTCCACCTAGCTGCCCTAATCTGGCTAACTGAACCGTCCTTCAGTCGACCGTCTAGTAGTAGCTGTGTGGGTGTGTGTTCGGTTAGAATGGTGATGGGGTTGAGTCCGGTGATGTATGAGAAATACTGCACTGCCCAGAAGACAGCAAGGAGGTGCCTCTCACAGGCTGAAAATCCTTGTTCTACTGGGTCTAACAGTCGGGAGGCATAAGCCACTGGTCTTAGCTGCTCGTGCCGTTCTTGAAGCAACACGGCCGAGAGGGTCAGATCGGTGCTCGCTACCTCTATTGCGTACGGTGAAAGTTGGTCGGGGACTAGCAGCGCGGGTGCTGCACTAAGGGCTCGTTTCAACTCTTCCACAGCGCCTGTATGCTGCGGAAGCCATTCCCAGGGGGCTCCTTTCTTAAGGAGGTCTGAAAGTGGGGCGGCTTTTGTCGCGAATCCGTCGATGTGGTTCCGACAGTAGCCAACCAGTCCTAAAAACGACCGGAGGGCTGATACATTCTGGGGAAGGGGCAATTTGACAATCGAATCAATTCTTTTGAATTCGATCTCGCGTTTGCCGTGCGTGATGACTGATCCCAAATACATCACTTTACTTTCCAATATTTGGGCCTTTTTCGGGTTAACTTTACAGCCAATTTCAGTTAAGAGTTCTAGGAGTTCGGCCAGAAGCGAAATGTGCTCTGCCTTTGTGTCCGTCTGCAGTAGTAGGTCGTCTACATACTGTACCAGACAATCGGGTCGGGAAAATTTCTCTAATCCACTTGCCAGCTGTCGGTGGAAAATGGAGGGTGAATTGTGGAATCCTTGTGGGAGGCATGTCCACGTGTACTGCTGAGTTTTGAAAGTGAATGCGAATTTGTATTGGCACGCTTTTGCCAATGGTATTGACCAGAATCCATTACTGATGTCCAATACCGTGAAGTACTTGGCGTTGAGACCCTGCTTGAGCATGGTCTCGGGACTAGTAGCTACCGTTGGGGCTACTGCGGGGGTTACTTTGTTGAGTTCCCGATAATCGATGGTCAGACGCCATGATCCATCGGGCTTCCTCACTGGCCAAATAGGGGCATTGTTGGTGGAGGCTACCGTTCTCAGTACACCTTGGTCCAACAAGCTGCCTATAACCTTTTCTATTTCCACCTCTGCCTCGAGGGGAAATCTATACTGCTTTTGCGGTCGGGGGTCCTGTCCGGTAACATGAACTTGTCCAGTCATTCTGCCACAGTCATGACGGTGACTTGCAAATGCTGTCCTGTGTTTGTTTAGTAGGGCCTTAATTTGTCGGTCGGTGTGGAGTGTAGTCAGGTCGAATGAGTACTCTCCCACTGCGCTAATCCGATTAGCGTAGTCTCCTACTGTGAGGGTGGCTGGGGCTCTGTCTGATCTCGCCATTCGCCAGACACACTGGTTCACTGGGTCGAACGACAAGCTGTGGGCGTTCATAAAATCTATCCCCAGGATGTGCTCTGCTGTCCGGGGAAGATTTACTAAAACTACGGGGTGTCTTGTGGAAATGTTCCCTAGCTGGATCGCTACGGGTGCTGTGATATGTCCCTGCTGCGAGTGTCCGGTGAACCCGCTAAGTGTGATGGTGGAGGTGGTCGGCCACGTGTCTGCGTGTGCCGTGGTTGTGGAGTTAATGGTGGTGCGGGATCCTCCTGTGTCCCACAATAACTCTATGGGCTTCCCTTTGACTTTTGCCGTGACTACGGGCCTCCCTGATGAGTCCCATAGTGTGTCACAGACCCAAGTGGGGGAGCCCGAACACCGTCAGTTCGTCTCGTCCACATTGGTGGGTCCTGACTGTACTGCTACATTGTGGATGGGTTTTGCCTTGTTGCGGTTCAGAGTGCCTGTCTGCTGGCCTCTCTGAGATCGCTGGGGTGCATTACACTCTTTTGCCCAATGCCCTAACTGTCCACAGTTATAGCATTCCTGTCCTTTCTGTTGAGGGCTGCTCTTGCCTTCATTTACCCATGCGGGCTTCTGGTGCTCTCTGACTGCTTGGATATCTGCAGCAGCCTGAGCCTCTTCTGGGGATCTAACCTTTGCTTTTGCCTGAAGCGATTGCTCCCAAGCGCGGGACAATCTTTTGAGGACCCATTTCTCGTTATGGGCCTCTTCTGAGGGGTCGTAATTATTGCAAGCGCTCTGTCCTGCTTCTGTTGCGTGTGAGATAATTGTGCGCGTCCACTTAACCATGTTTTCGCGGGTTAAATGCGCTCTATCTAGCTGTCCGAAAACTGCGCTGAAGTGAATCCACAGCCTTCCTGCGAATGCTGTGGGGTGTTCGGATCTCTTCTGCCTGCACTTATTCAAGCCTTCTACGGGGTCACCTCTATTGTACCCGATGGCATCTAAAATAGCAGTGTGCATCTCCTCTAGGCTGCCTCCTGCCACGTTTTGTGGGTCGGGGAGGGCTGCCACTACACTCTGGTCTAAGCTCAGCACGGTGAGCTTAACCTGCTCTCTCTCATCCAGGCCGTACATGGTAGCCTGCTGTTTTACTTTCGCAAAGAACTGGTGGGGGTCTGCGGTGGGGAGGAACGGAGTGATCTTTTCACAAGCGTCCCTTAGCTGGGTTACTGTTAAAGGGGTGGTGTAAGTTATGTCTGGGGCGCCTTCTGATTCGGCTTTCCTCTGTGTGGTTACGGGATTCATGGGTGCGGTTATGATCTGAGCTGTGGGGGGTTGGGGTGCCTGTCGTTTCTGCTGAGCTGCTGGCGCACATGTTCCCTGAACATAACGCTGCGCTGTCTCGCTTAATTCCTGCCAATCTGGGGCATTTTCCCCATCTAACTGAGCTCCAAAGGTGCTTTGGAAGCCATTCTGCACCGAAAGCAGAGATTGCAGTTCCGCAATCTGTTTCCTGCATTTCGCGTGGTCAACTGTGCTTTGTCTTTGTTCGGTTGTTGCAGCATGGAGTGCTCTCAAAGCTGCTTTGAGATCGGAACATTGCCTCTGCAATGCCTCCACCTGCTTTTCCGATTCCTGTCTTATCAGAACGGCACGTTGCACGTCCTGATAGGCTTTCTCATACTGGGTCTGGGAACTGTTCAGATGAGCTAGACAAGACTGGTGAGCCCTCTTGGCATCATCCACCTCTCTACCCTTCTCTGCCAACTTCCCTTTAAGATCCAGGTTTTCTTTCTCGATGTCCCTGACATCGACCTTACTCATTCGGTTCCTTTCCTCTAAATCTGCCCGGAGCGTCCTGATGACCTCCTCTGCGCCTCGCAACTGTGCCAAGCAGGACACAATCGCCATCGGCTTGCGTGCTTTACTTAAACTCTTTTTGTGTATCTGAGAGAGGTTCTCCCACCAAGTATGACCTATACTCCCGGGACCTGTCTCCTCATTTGCACAAAACTCTTTCCAAAGGGGCCATCCCTTTCCCTGCAGATATTTGCGGAGTTCCAGCTCCCACGTGGGACACTGGCCTACCCTGCTACTGCTGCTGGTCGCTGCGACCACAAACTTTGCTGGATCCATCAGACGTTCCATTGCCTGCATGGCCATTTCCTCTGACTCTCTTTTTATAATTTGGAACAGGGGGTTGCTGGGGTGGTGTTTCGTGAAAAGGGTACGGCTTACGCTATTTTCCGATTACAAAACTACCGAAAGTTTGTCGCAACAAAAAGCTTTCAGTTTTACCTTACAGCCCTGTTAGTACGCATGCACTAAAACACACTTCCGAATTTCGCTTATTATTTTGAACACCTTGAATACTTGTGATCTCTTTCTTTCTCTGCAATTTGGAGTTCTAATTCAAATTTCAGGGTCCTGGACACTGTGGTGTTTCCACTTGCAACAGGGTCCCGGCGGATGTCGCCACTAAATGTTGCACGTTTTACTATGGGCGTAAAACGCGTTTATTGGAGTGTATTAACACGCCTCCGAGTTCGACGTGTGCTTAACACTGCTAGGCTCTGTTCTATGTAATTATTTAAGCTCTGGAGTCGCCAGCTGCCGTATAGGCAACGTCACAAGTATTCCAAGGTCAAATTCAAAGTAATAAAGACGATACACCGATTAGTCAAGTTCAAACGATCAATATTTATTATACAGTTAATAATAAATACTCATGCACACACACTAAGAGACCAAGCTACAACTAAACATAAGCAAACAGAATACTTATCTAACAGGAACAGGCAAGGTCAGAGAACGAGGCCTTCGTCCTGGTTTTGTCTGCAGCCTTCAGCAAGCGTTCTGGCACTTGGGAGTCTAGCGGGCTTGGATCGCGTAGCGAGCGTTGAACTTACGGTTTCGGCGGCTGGTGCTCAACGGCTGGAGTCAGGATACCAGGTGTCAGTCGGGGCCGGAGCACAGGTTTAACAGACCGGACAACACGAGGTCCCTATCTTTTATAGGGGTTCCGTTGTCCTTCCCTCTTCTCGGGCGGGCTCTACCTATTGGATCAATTTCTTATCGATACTGGATTAATTCCCCAATGCGAGGGGGTCTCCGTGATGGAGGGGGCGTTTCTTATGTCCTTTTGTTCGGAGGTTTCTGGTGCCTCGATGTCTGGGTCTTGATTGGAATGTGTCCATTCAGAACCAAATGTATCTATTGTGTGGGTGTTCAAGTCTGATGGCCTCATTAGCATGCAAAGCGTTTTGCCATTTGCACCTAGCTAAGGTCTCTTCACCTGAGCCCAAACTGGTTTCTGCTGCTGCAGAATGCAAACTGCTCTTTGCAGACTGCTGTTCTGGCTGAACTGTCTGTTTCCCAACAGCCTTCCATTTTAGTTTGGCTCAGTGTCCATTTTGCGTGGCCAGCATGGCTACACCACCGACCTAACCATCAGCACACAGGTGGTCCACATCCTCGCTGGCCAGCTGAATTGCTCTGTTTTCAAAGTATATGAGGACTTCAATTTGGCTAGCTCTCCACCAGTCTTTGTTTTACTTCGTGCCAGCTTTTTTTGCATTAAGACGGATGGAGAGAGTGTAAGCAGGACGCCTGCCAGGCCAGATGATAAGGATGATTGGCATGACTGGGTGGTGACTGGGGCCATGGAGGGGGTTGAGGACACGATCCACAGTGGAGATGAAGATGTGTGTGAGAGAGTGAGTGTTGGTAGTCGTTCAGCTGGCAGTGAGTGAAATCCCTGTGGATGCGTAATGGATCTGTGAGTGTGAGTTGAGAGTGATTAAAAGAGTGACTTACCCTGGCGGAATGGAGGAGATTATTAATCCTCTGTCGGCACTGGGTGACTGTCCTCTTTCGGAAAACGTTGACACAGACAATTGCTGTTTTTGTCACCTTGCTCGCTGGTCTTTGCGCAGAGTGAGGATTGAGGACATTGTGGCGGGCCTCCACTACATCCAGTAGGTGCTCGAGAGAGGCATCGCTAAATTTAGGGGCAGCATGCTCCTTGTCTTTGGCAGCCATCAGTCTCCACCAGCTTCCAATTCCTGGACGAATGTGAGCTTTGTGTTGGGGCTCCCTTTAAATACGGCACCTGGATTACTGGAGCTCTAAGGTCACAGTTGGGCTGACAAATCAGGGTCTGCCCACCAGCGATACGACGAGAAGCCTTTGCCTCGGCACCTCTAAAACAAAGTTCTGTACAAGTCAGCAGAAAAGACCGCCATTGACGTTGGAGGGTTAAATGGCACTTAACCTGCCATAAATCGGACTTTGTCAAACTTCTGGGATGATTCCGCCCACTGTTTGTAGTATTGCAGATTGGCAGAGAGCCTTTTGTTTACCCTTGGATACAAGATTTTATTCAGGAAAGAATCCATATATTGCAGGGTGCATATGAATAGCCTTCAATTAGCAGCAGATATAGTTTATCGAATTGTTTCCGATAATTACCGTCATCAAGTGCTGAGACCATTTGCAATTACTGCACTTACTGGGGTAGATGGAAGTTTTAAACATACACTTATGTATATATATAAAATTTGATGAGTAGTATTATTAGAACCATGGTCTACGAACAGTTTCAATACACGTTGGGGACCATAATTTTTAGAACTTCATTTATAGCCTTCCAGTCCATTGGCATAGATATTTCAGAAGGAAGCTCAAAATCTCAGACACTACTTGAAAAAACATATTGGACCATTGTCAGTTCCAGTCAAGAGTATTGCATTTTTATTTCAGATAATACATACGCAATTGTAGTGAGTAACAGCAGGAAATCAGTAGGGATTTTAATTATCCTTTGCTTAATAAAGTGAGCAAATTTTTATTATTTGAGCTCCTTCCCGCACCTTTTCTTAAGCTAACAGCTTGATAGTTGTTTCCACGTGCAGGCCTATAAAGTAAATGCTTTGTTTATATTCTTTGAGATAGTGCAGTTCTGGTACAATATTTAATCTTTATCGCAGTGAATTATTGCACTTGGGAACAATTGCAATGGAGATTCCCATTGCCTCTGTCCATCTGTCAATCTGGCCAGTGAAAGATACCGTGTGATTACATTGAGTTGCGTCTACAGCACAGAAACAGATGAGGCAGCCAAGAGACCTGTCCAGGCATTTATACTCCTGGTGAGACTTCTCCCACTGAGACCTGAGTTATGCTGCAACTTAATGAAATGGTTCTTTTTCAGTTCTGTATTAAATCAGTTTGCAAAATTTGCAATTCTCACAGAACTAACGGCACAGAGGCAGGCACTTCGACCCGAACTGGTCTATGTCAACCAAAACGGCCACCTCAGCTAGCCCCATTTGTCTGAATTTTGCCCATATCCCGCTATCATTGAATTTGCTATATCGCAGACTTTACTAATTGTACCTATCGCCTCCATTTTTTCAATGTTTCTGCATGGTTCACACTGCTGATATCGTGGACGGGATTCTCTAATCCTGAGGCTAAGTGTTGACGCCATCGGAAACACCGTTGTGTTTCTCGACGGCATCAACAAGGCCTCAGGATCAACAATTCTGGCCTCTAAAGGGGGCATGACTGGCATGACTGGGTGGTGAATGAGGCCATGGAAGGGGTTGAGGACAGGATCTACAGTGGAGATGAAGATGTGTGTGAGAGAGTGAGTGTTGGTAGTCCTTCAGCTGCTCCAGCTGCTGATCCCGGCATCAACTGGGTGCCGCGGGGTCCACGTGTCGCCCGCCGATCAGTGGCCACAACGGAGGCCCCCCCAGGGTCGCTACCCCCCCCCCCCCCCCCATTCCCCATAGGCTGCCCCTGGACTCATCCACGCCGAGGTCCTGACCACCGCCTGAGAGCAGATTAGAACGGTGCTGGCGGGTCTCGGGCGTTTTTCTACGGCCATCCCGTAGAGCAGCCCCTGACCGCCGCCGCGCTGACCACGCCGGCGCCAATGGTGCCGATTCTCCGCCCTGCAGACATTCGTGTCGGGGCAGCGTGGCATGATTCATGCCAGTCGCGGGGATTCTCAAGCCCGGCTCCGGGCTGAGAGAATCCTGCCCCATGTCACTGCATCAAAGCACTGGAGTATTGTGGCAAGCAACTTTCCTGGTTTAAATGTTTTGGGTTTCAACTTGTGCACAGCAATTAAGAGTTGACATTTTGCACCTTGGCGATCAGGGGCACGATCTATCAGCCTCATTACGCCCGACTTGGGATGCGGGTAGATCTTGCGAGAGGACTTCTGTGCCACGCCTTGCGAAATTTAACAAGATCATGTGAGGCATTGCAATTTAGATCCCACCCAGTTAAACTCAATTAAATATGTTTAGTTTGTGCCGATGTCACCCAAGGTGCGGGACCTAATGGCCTTGCCTTGGAGACACCGAGCCAGCGCCGTTTAACACCAGTTTCCACAAACTTGGACCAGGTCTACCTGCACTTGGGTGGTTTTGCAGGTGATCGGGGGCCCCTGGGTGGTTGGACTCTGGGCAGGGTGGTACCCTGGCACACCCAATGCCACTTGGACCCTGTGACAGTGCCAGCCTGGTTCCTTAGCACCCTTGCAGTGCTACCCAGGCACTCTGGCAGTGTCACTGGGTACTGCCAGACTAGTAGTACCCAGGTTACATCTTGCCTGTGGCAGGATTTGAGCCTGGGGCTGCCCTGCCCTTATGAGGTGGGGTGTGGGGAGCCCGAGGACCCCCCCAATTGGTAAGTTGGGAAGATGGGAAGCTTCGGAGGCTGCGGTGGAGGGTTCAGCTGAGCCTGTTAGTGCAGGAAATTTGCCTGTGTGGCCTGAGGTGCTCCACGCCAAGACCTGGAAAAGAAGCAGAGCCTGTTTAATAGCCGGGTCGGTCTTGGCACTGCAAGCGCCGGGAAACACTCAGCTAAACAAGCCTGAAACAAGACTCAGTTTCATTTCCATTAAATCACACCCGAGGTTGGATAAACCAGCCAGATGTTTCGCTGTTATCAGTTCATAGTTTCAAGAGTAGACCAGCTGCTTGAGGTAGGTCTGCAAAAATCCAAAAGAAAATCACAAAAGGATAATCAGGGTATGTCAGGAAAGTTTTCAAAGGCAGTCAGAATAGTTACCGTCCTTGTATCGTTATAGTATGAATAAAGCATTTAATTAACAGTTGCAGATTTATTCATAAATAAAATGGCCCACAGAAGGAAAATCCTTTAAAAGACACTGGGCAATACTATAATTGTGCAACATATTAATTAGTTTGACTTAAAAAGGGTCTTTCTTTTTTCCAGTTTCTCTCAATAGCCTCTTGGTAAAAGTCACAACAGTGCATTCACACAGAAGACTAATTATAGGCTGCGAAATTGGGGTGCTCCTGTAGCAGCACTAATTTTGATGTTATGGGAGCCCAGAAGGGTTAACATGAATGAAATGAAATGAAATGAATGAAATGAAATGAAATGAAATGAAAATCGCTTATTGTCACGAGTAGGCTTCAATGAAGTTACTGTGAAAAGCCCCTAGTCGCCACATTCCGGCGCCTGTCCGGGGAGGCTGGTACGGGAATCGAACCGTGCTGCTGGCCTGCTTGGTCTGCTTTAAAAGCCAGCGATTTAGCCTGGTGAGCTAAACCAGCCCCACATTGTCGTGGATCTGCTTCAAGCCACTTGGGTATGCCCCTTGCCCATCACCACTTTAGGCAGAGCAATAGTGCGAGTGATGTCCATTTTGCTTGAAGTTTGTCGAGTGAGCAAATCATGATATCAGTCAGTTTCTAAAGTGTCTCGACATGCCATTTTGGACCTCCTATGTCCCGTTGATGCATTCTCTTAAATAGATATAACTGAACATGCCTTAAGTTGTACGAGGGATCCCTACACTTGCACTGTTTAAAGGGGTCATGATTCGACTTTCAGGGTGTTTTTACCATTTCTTTGTTGCTGCTGCTGAGTTAGTAATAATGGGTACTGTATTGCTGGAAGAGTTAATTGAAGCTCCTTAATTCAGAAGGTCGTGGTGTAGTTTGGAAAGGTTATGAGCTCGACCTGCAGTCTCTCTTGGGTTGCAGCATCACAAAGAGATGGGACAGAGGCAGCAGTGAGAAAAAGCTTTGTGCACAGAGTGAAGGAGGAGGACTTTGAACAGAAATCTTTACTCATCTAAGTCTTCAGAGAGCATTTTCCCAACCTCCATTTCAGTCAGCATAATGTCGGCTCTGGCTAAGCTTCACCAAAGAAGTGGCCAGAGGAAGGTTGAGGATGGCTCTGCTAATTGCCATCAAGAACACGGTGACCCTCAATTTCTACGTCAGGCCTGAGGCATCGCTGACTTATTTCATTTCGTCATATATTGTTGCATCATGGAAGTCACTAAAGAGAGGGGACTTCATTGTGCTATCCCTATGCAGAGAGAAACAGAAGGAGTGAGTATCTGGTAGTAGGTAGCAAACTTTTCAGTGGTTAAGTCAGCCATCAACTGTACGCTTATGGCTCTGATGGCAAAAAATCTCAATGGAAAGCTGTTCTGCAACCACAAAGGATTCCACTCCATAAACATGCTAGTGTTGTGCATACATGCTCAGGCCATGTTAGTGACTGTTTATTATCATGGCAGCGGTCATAATGCTTTTGTCCTGTGCTGGTGAGCTGCACACGCTATCTTCAAGCCACCATTTCGACAATGAGGATGGCTGTTTGATGACGATTACTACACACTCTACCCTTCTTAAAAAAAAATATTTGTTGAATCATCTTTCACCACCTTTTCAGTTAAAGCATTGCAGAACTCAACATCTCAGAGTGAGATAAGTGCCTCTTTTATTTCCCCTCTGGAACTTTTGCCAATTATTTTGAATCTATGACCTCCAGTTATTGCCCCGCTCAACAGAGCAACTAATGTCCCTTATTGAATTTAAAGAATTTTCCCTTTTTACTCTATCAAAACTTCTCATCATTTTGAAAACCTCTATCAGATCGCTTTGTAACTTTTTCTGTTTTAAGGAGGACAGTCCCAACTCTTCCAGCCTCTCTTCACAACTTCCCCATCCCAGCTAACATCCTGGTAATCCTCCTCGGGCCTCATTCTATGACCCTTGTGTCCACCTTGAAATATCATGACCAGAATTGTCCACATCTTCCTGCTAAGACCTAACCAGTGAAATATAAAGTACTGGCATGATACGCTTTATATTTCAGTCCTCTATTTATACATCATATAACCCATGTATGCCATTTCACCAACTTATCTGCATGCCCTGTCACAATAACGATTTATGCATATTGACACCAAAGTCTCTCTGCTCATCTTGCCATTTATAGTACATTGTCTTACCAGAGTCCTGAAAGACATGCTTGTTGGGTGAATTGGACATTCTGAATTTTCCCTCAGTGTACCCAAACAGGCTCTGTAGTGTGGCGACTAGGGGGTTTTCACAGTAACTCCACTGTAGCGTTAGTGTAAGCCTACTTGTGACACTAATAAAGATTATTATATCAGTCCTCCCAGATTTCTAACACTTCACCTTTCTCCACACTTAACTCCCATCAGTTCATCTGTCCATTTCACCATCCTGTATATTCCTTACTGAAGCCTGCAACTATCCTCTAATCATCTGCAAGCTCTATAATGTTGCTCTTTATACCTGAGTCGCGGTCATTTCTAAAGAGGCAAAGAGTACTGAACCAAGGATTACACCACTGCAAAATCACCTTCCAGTCTGAAAGAGGCCCATTAACCACCACTCTTTGCTTCCTCTTTTGTGTTCATGCTGTCACCACTTTTTTCTTAACTCCTTGAGCTTCCATTTTCTAATTCGAGCATGTGTGGCATTTCGTTGAATGCCTTCTAGAAGTCTGTGTATGTAACATCTAATGCACTACCTTGATCAACCTTCTCCATCACATCATTAAATAATTAAATAAAATTAGTCAGACATAGTTTGCCTTTAACCATATGAAGGCTCAAGTTTGAATGAAACATCTTCAACACTATTTTAAGACTAGCAAGTTAATGCCTAAGTTAATCATCAAACATGGAAACATAAGAACAGGAGTACACCATTGTGCTTCTGCTGCCATTTTAATAACCAGTGAATCACTATCTTTTTAATTCCAATTCACTCATTTTCTTTGCCAATCCCTTAATGCCCTTGCTTCACAAATAAATATCTATTCCACTTCTGCAACTCAAGTGATTCTGTGGTCTTCCAGAATGAATATTCGAACAACCCTTTGGCTGGAATTCTCCAGTCGTTGGGATTCTCTGTTCCCTCCAACAGTGCAGCCCCTCCGATGGGTTTCCCAGCAGTGTGGGGTGGTTTCAATGGGAGCACGGTAGCATTGTGGGCAGCACGGTTGCATTGTGGATAGCACAATCGCTTCACAGCTCCAGGGTCCCAGGTTCGATTCCGGCTTGGGTCACTGTCTGTGTGGAGTCTGCACATCCTCCCCGTGTGTGCGTGGGTTTTCTCCGGGTGCTCCGGTTTCCTCCCACAGTCCAAAGATGTGCAGATTAGCTGGATTGGCCATGATAAATTGCCCTTAGTGCCCAAAATTGCTCTTGGTGTTGGGTGGGGTTACTGGGTTATGGGGATAGGGTGGAGTTGTTGACCTTGGGTAGGGTGCTCTTTCCAAGAGCCGGTGCAGACTCGATGGGCTGAATGGCCTCCTTCTGTACTGTAAATTCTTTGATTCTATGACAAGCGGCAAGAGTAGAGAATCCCGCAGCCAGCGAACGGCGTGCCGCCAAGAAATACATGGCCGGAGCCCGGAAAATCCAGCCCAATTTATGTTTCTCATCTGGATTTTCTTTTCGATCACTGAGTCTTAAATTTATGATTTATTCCTCATTCTGAATTACCTTGTTCAGATATAATAGTGATTCTTTATACGTCCTGAATTTATATATTATTGATATATTCTTTATAAGATTTTAAATTTATATAGCATTATTTAACTCACATTAATGATCATTAATTTGTACTAATTTTATTCAAACTCCATCAAAGTGTAGAAGTTTAGATGAAATATAAGAATATATACTCAATTCATTTTTTCCAATTAAGGGGCACTTTAGCGTGGCAAATCCACCTATCCTGCACATCTTTGGGTTGTGGGGAGAATGTGAAAACTCCACATGGACAATGACCCAGAGCCAGGATCGAACCTGGGACCTCGGCATCGTGAGCCAGCAGTGCTAACCACTGCGCCACCATGCTGCCCTCAAATCTAAGAATACATTTAATAAAAATTCTGACCACAATTAAAAACTCAGTTCTGAAGCAGAATAAATACCTAAGTTTTTTTTTGCCGAACTACATAAGATTATTTTAGTTTTCAGTGCAGAAGTAAGAATTGAACATGTTTTTTTCTGCACAGGTTAATGTATGTGTTCATAGAGACTAACAGATGAAAGGCAAGATTTTGCATTTATATGCTATCTCCAAGGCCCTTTAGATGTCTTCAAGCACTTTGGATGGCTTGAAAGCGAAGTCACTGATGTAACATAGACAAATGTGGCAATCATTTTGTATGCAACAAGTTCCAACAAAACAGCCAGCAGATAAAAGCCCAGGCGTTATCTGTTTCGAATAATGGTTGAGGGATACTTGTAAAGATGCCTTGTGGGCTTTGGTTATATGCCTTAGAGATGCAGAAATGAAAGTGTTTAAAATATAATACAACTCATGGCTACTCTTAAATACCAGCATTAGCTGGTATTGTGATATGTACTTATTATTGTCATTTTGGCGTCAATTTGTTTTTTGGTTACTCATTTTAAGTTTTTTTCTGCTGTCGGGAAGGAGCTGGAAGCTTCATATAGTATTGAATTATTAAATATTATTCAATATTTAACAATTAAGTGCCACAATAGCTGTTGTCAAATAATGCATGATTACCCATTGTTTTAGTGATGTACAGAAGGCACAGACCCATGTCTGAAAGCAGCAGACTCAGCATAGAATTATTTTGTCCATGAATCAATTGCTCTTGTCTTAACACTTGCCACCATCTTGTTTATTTTGTCTGGGATGAAAACTCCAACATATAGGACGCGATTACACACCCAAAAACAGAGTCCCATTTTAGCGCAGAGAACGCCCCCGCTATCAAACGGACCTCTGTTGTTTTTGGCCTCCATGCACCACCGAGGCTGCACTTACCTCATTTCCTACACTGACAAGCCCAGCCCATCAGTGCAAGAAGAGATTGGAGCGCCATTATTAAATCCTGCCCAATCTCTCGCCCCATCCCCAGGAACTCCCCAGCACAGCCTCTGGACCCCCCCCCACCCCCTCCCAACCCATGCCCCAACTTACCTCTTGGGGGACCTTGAGCCCCCTCACCCCTGGCATGGGCAACCTGGCACCTGGGCACCTTTTCACTGCTAGTCTGACAGTATTCCTGCCAGCCTGGCAGTGCCACCTGGGCACCTTGGCATGGCTAGCCTGACACATTGGCAGTGCCCTTGCCAAGCGAGGTTTCCCAGGTGTGGCCGTTCATTCTCGCGAGAATTGGGCAGCAACATATTTCAATGAGCCAAATGAATCACTTAAATATGTAAATTTAGATCCCGCCCAGCGAGGGTGAGGTCCAGATCACAACATCCTGCGAGATCCCGTTAGATCGCGCAAGGCGTTTCTAGCATCGCAAATCTCGCGAGACCGAATCGGGTGCAACAAGGCCATTTGATCACGCCCATAGGCCGCGATTCTCCCAAAGGGAGACAAACAGCCGACGCCGGAGTGAAACCCGGAGTGTTTCACTCCAGCGTCGGAGACCGCTCCTCACCCCCTATTCTCCCCCCCCCCTCCCCCCCGGGGGGCTAGGAGCGGCGGCGCTTGAATCTCGGGCGCCGGGCCTTGACGCTTGTGTCAAAGCGGCGCGCTGGGAATGAGGCGGCCGGCGGCGCCTAAGTGACGTCAGCCGCGCATGCGCGGTTGCCGTCTTCCCCTCCGCTGCCCCTCAAGATATGGTGGCTTGATTTTGCGGGGCGGCGGAGGGAAAAGAGTGCGTCTTTTACAGACGCCGGCCCGACGATCGGTGGGACCAATCGCGGGCCAGACATCTCCTGAGCACGCCTGTGGTGCTCGACCCTCCCTCCACCCCCACAGGCCCCACGAACACCGATCGCGCGTTGTTCACAGCCGGGAAGTGACCAGGTGTGGTTGGCGCCGGCGTGAACCGGTCGGGTTCGGCAGGCCGCTTGGCCCATCCGGGCTGGAGAATCGCCGGTCGCCATGAGAAAAGGCGAACGGCGATTCTCCGAGCGGCCTGTCGAAAAACGCGACACGCCATTTTGGGGGGGGGTGGGAGAATCGCAGGGGGGTGCCAGGGCAGCGTGTCGTGATTCGCCCGGCCCTCCCGCAATTCTCCCCCTCCCCCCCCCCCCCCCCCCCCCCCCCCCGGGCGTGGGGTGCGGACAATTGCGCCCATAGTCTTTACTTTGATCGTATTTTACAATTCTATAATCAACCTATGATCAAACAACGACAAGTTAACTGCCAGGAAAATCACTAATTTTCTTCAACGGTTTAAAAATGTTAATTCTGTCTATGAAAGCAACATGAAATAAAACATACTTCAGCAATCCCATCCATGGCTCGTTCAAGATGAATTAAAATACTTACTTTGGACTCTCGTCCCATTTATGAAGAAGGGCATCAAGATACAACCACTAGCCATCGTCCATCGCAACCTCTTACATTCCAGGCTAGGAGGTGTCCTTCTCTTGAGGGTCCACCTTAACTGTACTTCATCAGGTCATCTTTAGCTGGTCCCATCTTCTTCTTCCACTTGGTGATGCCCACTCTACCGCCACTTCTTGTGTTGATGGCAATCAATCTCTACTTCACCTTCCCTGGTGATGTTGCTTCTTCGGGAGCAGAAGTGGTTGATGTTCTGTTGCCCAATGCTGATGGTGTGTGCGTTGGGGGGGGGGGGGGGGGGGGGGGGGGGGGGGTGGCTTACTGCTGTCCAGGCATCATTGTCTTGGTCTTTTCGCAGGAGTCAAAGAAAGAATGGAACAATATTGAAAAATAAGCCACACGTTTTGGTAATACTCAAAGAGAAAAATAACTTGTGGTAGCACCATGAGGTTGACTGACAGATATTGGTAGAGTATGGTTGTAAGAAAATGTCAGTGGTAAATAGAAAATAAAGTAGTCGCTCATTATAAAATCAAATTATGTTCAGGCATGCAGACAGTGACAGACAGCAAAGGACTCATTGATTCTGTCTCACACACCTCCGATACCTTATGGATGACATAAAAATATTGCGCCACCATACCTCTACCTAGAAATCAATCCATATCCTGCGAAAGGTAAAAATAAAACAGCTAACAATTCAGGGTCAAAAAAATTCTTCATGACTCCCTCAGGAGAATCTAGTCCAGGCGGTGACTCTACCCCTGACTAATGTTTTTGCACATGATGATTGCCCCAGCTATAAACAGGTCCAGCTCTCACTTGAAAGAATTGAATGGATGGACGCTTCCATGATATTTCTTACCGTCGAGAATTACAAAAGTAAATTAATGTCAAACTGAAATGATAGCATTTCCAAATAAGCGAAAATAATTTCAACGGACAACAAAAAAGCAACAATTTAACGTATGGCTAACTCATTTCCTGTATTTAGGACCTAGCTCGGGGTTTGGAATTGGGATATTGTAGTGAGCAAGTTGGTTTGTGATAAGATTCATTCGCAATGAAATGGGATTCTCAAGGCATCTAATTTAGCCAACATTTTCTATTGTTTCCATCACTTCTGGTTTTATAAAAGGCAGACTGAACTGAGTCCCAGATGCGAGACTGTACGCACAATCAGGACGATCCGTGAGAACCGCAATCAAAAATGTTTTAAAGCTATTAATAATATAAGATTCTCATCTCTGAAAAAAGAAGTTCTTCTGGTGAAATCATAATTGTGTGCTGCGTTCTCTGTGATAACGGAAGAGGATCTGAAACATCAGAAAATGCCGCAGTAGTAAGCATAACAGTTTTTAACCAGTCTGTTACGATTTCAATTGAACCAACGTCAGCCTCAAAATTCATAATCTCTTTTTTAAATCAAAGGTGAGGGCCAACACGAATTGTGACGAAAATACCCCAAACCTGTGAGAGGCATTATTCCCCGTCATCAGCCAGTTTAAAAAAAATAAAAAATTTCGAGTACCCAATTCATTTTTTCCAGTTAAGGGGCAATTTAGCGTAGCCAATCCACCTACTCTGCACATCTTTGGGTTGTGGGGGCGAAACCCACACAAACACAGGGAGAGTGTGGAAATGCCACACTCACAGTGACCCAGAGCCGGGATCGAACCATGGACTTTGGCGGTGTGAGACAGCAGTGCTAACCACTGCGCCACCATGCGCATCATCAATCATAATCTTTGTGGAAAGTGTAATATTGTGGGATTGCGTCAGAATAATGATGAGGACTGCAACTGTTTACTGTCAGGATATTCAGCATCTCTTACACCCCATGCCTGTCGCCACGCTGATCAGAACTCCCGCGCAACCAATACATCACCTTCTGTGTACAGGTCATGGCAGTGTATACAGGAATACATATTCTACATCCTCCTCATTTTAGTTGGGACAATCCAGACTCGCATACAAAGAACGAAACTGACGTGGCAGTAATAAAGCATTGGGTAACTTGATTGCACAGAGCATGGGTTTGAGCCAGAAGACCTGCCTCAAAGCCCAAATGTCTCCCACCTCCTCCTCCTTTTCCAGATACAGCATAAATATACATTTACGTCTGTACTTAGTCTTCAAGCTTGGGGTTTGGTTTGTTCAGCCGCCTCGAGCATGTAGTCACATAAGTTGGCTATGCTTGGGAGACACCTGGGTCATTTTCCACATGGTGGATAGAACCAGGCATGCCTGGGGTGCGCATGGTGGCTCCACGACTTGTTGCATTAATAGCAGGCAGGGCCTCCATCTTGACTGGTGGCAGTTGGCGGGGCTGGTTCATGCAACTGTAGCAGATGACACCGGTTCCTGGCGTACAGGGCACCATCTGAGATGGCCATGTAACTGTTGGGTTGAGGGGAGGCATTGCTGTGGACCACTGCCAGTTTGTTATGGCTGAGTGTAGTTTACATTCTGACTGACTCGGCTCCAGAGTCAGGCGTCTGTGGGCGTTGTGGTCATAATACCTCTTTCTTCTTTATCTCTGTTTAATAAGTGCTCCTTTCACATTCGCTTCCACTTTAGAGTCCAGCAGCCGCTTGGTGACAGGGAACATTGTCCGAGTTCATCCGGAAAACATTCTCTGTGCTGGCGACGGCAGATATTCTCTTGGCAGATTACACACACAAAGAAGTGCAGCATAGAAACCTGTGTTGTCATGGAGACATTTTTTGAGGTGGCGCTTTGCTGACCGTGTTGCAGGCTCAGCCATTTTGTCGTGAGTATTGGTGGCTGCTTGTAATGTGCTCAAAGTCCCGTGTGAACACTAAGTCGTTCAACTCCCTGCACACACAAACTGCTTGGCATTGCCCGTCATTAGCCATTGTGGATGCCATACACGGCTTCTGAATTACTGTAATACTCTTCATGTTGGGAAAGTAATCGACTTCATATCACCCTGAGAACGAATCAACAAGGACCACATGTTGTCTCCAATTCCACTCAAATATATCTGCTGCAGTGAGTGACAATGAAAGGTCTGGGATCTCATGAAAGTGCAGTGATTCTTTCATTTGGAGAGGCCAGAGTACATTGCAAGGTGCGTACCTGGACACTTCTCTATGTTAGCGTACATTGAGGGCCAGTACATGCTCTCCTTTGTGCTACACTTTGTTGTTGCAACCCCTGGGTGAAGCTGCTGAGTGCAATATTTCTGTAGAGAGTAAGAGATTACAAATCTCTGGCCACACAGTACCAGTCCATCTTGTACAGTTAACTCCTCTCTCGTGGTGAAAAAAGTGCAGAACAAATGGGGACATTCTTTTGACATTACAGGCCCATCCTTCATTGATGATGTCACGGGGTTGTCTGCAAGTGTGGTCAACTTGAAGTGGAACTTTGAGTGAATCAGTTTCACGTGATGGCAGCACTTGAATCATATCAATGTCCTCCTTCCAATCAGCATGCTCAGTGGTGGGTAGATAAACCCTGGAAATGGCATCAGCGAGGTTACAGTTCTTTACTCCGCTTGTAGATCACAGTGAGCCAGTAGTGTTAGATCTGGAGCATCGTCTTCTGCAGATGTGGTGATGCAGCATGGAGAGGATTTTTAAGGGTGGTGATGAGTGGCCGGTGATTAGTTATGAAGTTGATATGGCCGTAAATGAAATCATGAAATTTGTGACATGTGAAGACTCGGGCAAGGGGTTCCTTTAAGACCTGGGCATAATTATGTCATGTGAGAGTGCCTTTAAGAATTGGATGTTTAAGAAACGTACCTTTGAGAAATGATGCTGATCATATTACTGAAGTGATGTCACGGGGGGGGGGGGGGGGGGGGGAGCTGAGCTCACTTCTGCTTTTTGGGAGTTTCAGTTTTAGACAGCAGCTTGGGTGTGACTGTGTTTTTGGCTGTGAGTTGCATGTAGAAAAAACAAGGTGCTGGAGCTGAAGTCAACCAAGCTGATATATCTCTGCCATTCAGCAGAAAATATATATTAACTTTAGCCTGGTGTGTTACTGTTTTTGTGAAGGTGAAGTATTTTGGGTGTGTAAAGGAACAGTTTGCAGGATTGGGTAGTTTTGTATTATTTTCGGGGTTATCTTTGAAGTGAGGGGTGTTAAGAGATCCAATGTTTATTTAAAAGGTTAATTTGAGTTCATGGAATATACATTGTTTTGTTTTAAAAACCACGTGTCCATAATTGTAATACTATACCTGGGGAGCAAGCCGTGTGCTTCAAAAGCAACAATCCATTAAAGGTGGGGGTTGGTTGAACTCCATGATACATTTTGGGGTTCTGAATACACCACCCCCATAACAATTAGTTTCAGTGTCCATGAAAGCACTTGATGCAAAAGCCACTGATCTGCCATGGTGGATGTACACTGCTCCGAGTCAGTGCTCTGACACATCTGCTGATAAGCATACAGGTGCTTGGATGTCGAAGTGTTGTAATACCTGAGTGACTGATAGCAGGGTCCTGAATGCAGTGATGTAGTGTATCTGCCAGCACCATTCTACATCCTGGTGGACAAGTTGATGGAGGGGTGCAGTCACCTCACTGTAGCATGGAATGAACTTTGATAGATAATCTGTCTTGCTGCAGAAATGCTGCAGGGCATGTTGGTCATCAGGAGTGGACATCTGCTCCTGGGTCTGGCTTCACGCCTTCAACAGTCAGCACATGGGCCATGTGGGAGATTTCACTGACTCTAAATCTGCATTTCACAGGGCTGAGCTTCAATTATATTGTGCTGATTCTGTCGAGGGCCAGGTGCAGGCATGCATCATGTTCTCACATTGTACTTCCCCAGACCAGGATGTTATCAATTATGATTCACAAGGTTGCCCTGCAAAGAACTGCAAACAATTCTGACTTCTCCACAGCCTCTGTGTCCATTAGGCTCAACATGTAAGCGTAGACATTCTTCGACTTGTCAGACAGACCAGCAGAACAGTATACGTGCAACTCCTTCCCAAACTTTTTCCAGTTGTCAACAATATTCTAATTAAAAATGAATGGGTCGATACACCGGAGTCCTTGTGCCATCTCAGCCAAAACCTGATGCCATGTAATATTGTGGAGCTGTATAGGACTGGTGATTAGGGCTACAACTACAACAATTTACTGAAAAGATCTTCAGCAACTCTTACACACCATGCCAGAGGGCTGGAGCTATGAGAAAAGATTGGATAGGCTGGGGCTGTTTTCCTTCGAGCAGTGAAGGTTGAGAGAGGAACTGATAGAGGTGCAGAAGATTCTGTGAGGCATGGGTAGGGTGTATAGGAAGGCATATTTTTCCATTAGTAGATGGGTCAATATCCAGGGGACATATATTCATGGTACGAGATAGAAGGCTAAGAAGGGAGGTGAGGAGAAACATTTTCACCCAGAGAGTGGTGGGAGTCTGGAGCTCACTATGTACGAATCTATGCCTGTCGCCATTCCCAGGCAACCACTGCATTACTTCCAGTGCACAAGTCATGGCAATAAATGCATGAATGCATATTCGACAGAAATTTGCATAATTTCTTCAGGATTGCAGATTATCTTTGACTGAAATTACAGCAGGTGTCAGAAAAATAGCAGTAATTCGCGGAGAGGTTGTTCAAACTAAAATCCTGGGTCACATCTAACTGTGCCTTATGAACCCTAACGATCTGACCCATGAACTCCAGATCAGTTTTATTCATCACTCCTTGCTGGTACTGCTGTTGCTGTGTACCATGGGCAAGTCTCCAGGCTCGGATGCTCTATCAGCACGAGGCACTACCACGCCAGTAGCACCTGCAAAAAATTCTCAGTCTCTGCTGGTGGAAGGGGCAGTGCCCCAGGATTATGTGATGCAAAGATTATGACTCGATACGATAATAAAGGTAAACGCAGAAATTGCAAAACCTATTGAGGGACTAAACATTGTGGGATCATCAGTATTTGCCCATATTGGCATTGTCAGACTGCACGTCCTGGTTGAATCCCAGTGTAGTTTCAGAACTGGAAGATCCGCAATTGACATAATAAACAATTGAGATGAAGCCGTCTATTTAAGTTGCTGGAGAAAATTAGCTGCCTGCTGAAGCTGCTCAATAATGGCCTCCCCTTTCCATGAAAACATGATGGGTAAGGTCAAATATGACCGGGAAATCCACAGTGGATCAAAACATTGTTCTGTTCTGGCCGATGATACTCTTTGGCACATTCTCCTCTTTACTTCTGCCACACGGCATCAGGTCATCTACAGAGGGTACTACTTATATACCAGAACTGACGGAAAGCTGTTCAGCATACCAAGTTCACCAACTCAGAGATCCTGGATTATTCAAATCCCATCAGCAGACGCTCATTGCTAAAGCAATGGGATGTGGCAATCGCCAGCTGTCCCAGCATTTATTGCCCATCCCTAATTGCTCTTGAAGGGGCAGTTCAGAGTCAACCACATTGCTGTGGTTCTGGAGTCACATGTAGGCCAAACCAGATAAGGATAGCAGAATTCCTTTCATAGAGGACATTTGTGAACCAGATGGGGTTTTACGACAATCAACAATGGTTTCATGGGCATCGTTAGGCATTTAATTACAGACGTTTTTATTCAATTCAAATTTCATCATCTGCTGTGGTGCAATACGAACCTGGGATCACAGAGCATTACCCTGGGTCACTGGATCACTAGTTCAATGACAATACCACTACGCCACTACCTCCTGTGGTGCACCCAAAGACATTAGTGCAGTGAATAGGCCACTGGGTCATGATCTCTTTGCCATCCATTCCTCTGCTACGACACCTGCAAGTGAGATATGAAGGTGGCGGACATTGATTCAGACAACTGGGAGACAGACACTGGTGGCTGTAACCTTGGAAGGCTGACGATTTGAAAGGGCATTGGAAGGGGTGACTAGGAAAAAGCAGCTTAGCTGGCCCAGAGAATCATAGAATCATAGAATTTACAGTACAGTAGGAGGCCATTTGGCTCATCAAGTCCGCACCAGCCCTTGGAAAGAGCACCCTACTTAGGCCCACGGCTCCACCCCATCCCTGTAACCCAGCAACCCCACTCAACCTTTTGGACACTGAGGGGCAATTTGGCATGGCTAATCCACCTAACCTGCATATCTTTGGACTGTAGGAGGAAACCCATGCAGACAGAGGGAGAAAGTGCAAACTCCACACTGACAATTGCCCGATGCCGGAATTGAACCCGGAACCCTGGAGCTGTGAGGCAACAGTGCTAACTACTGTGCCGCCCACAGAGGCCAGTGAATCATGTGCCTTCTTAGCCCACTATCTTCTGTTGCAGCAAATGCGATAGAGATTGGCCACCAGGGCACCAACCACCATTTTACAAGATGGAAGGCTGTCCTGCTGTTCGTCCTGTTTGAATTTTGAGCTCCTGCAGGCTTGGAAAGAGCTACTTTGAAGATCGCTGCCTCGGTGGTGAATTAATGCTAAATTGGTGTAACACCAACATTGGTTAAAGTATTTTAGAAAAATAAAATACTGCAGATGTTGGAAATCTGAAACAAAAACAGAAATACTGGAAATACTCAGTCTGTCTGACAGCATCTGAAAGAGAGAAACAGAATTGCATTTTTGAGCCCAACGTGTCTTTACCTCAGGTAAAGTCTTGGTGAAAGTATATGTTTGCTGAAATGTATTCAAATTAAAGCAAGCTTTAATTTAAATTTCATAGTTACAATCTCGCTGGTGGGCACCTGAAAGGCTGACAGAAATTAAAATGCAGATGTTCTGGCTCTTAAATTATGAATAAGAATGGATGGTTTCGTCTTTTGAAATATTTTAGTGATCGGCAAACTTGCTGCCAGTCCAATAATTGACTTTTTGTCTGGATTGACAAAGGTTAATTATGAGAAGTTTCCAAAACTATTTCAGTGGCTATCTGGTGGCCAGCTCCAGAATCCAGAAATGCAATTAAAGTAGCTCAAGATCAGAACTGCTTAGGAGCACATTTTCATTCCTTAATTGCATCACCGATATACCTGAAGCAACTTGTAGTTTCCAAACGCAATTTATTACATTTGCTATTTATTTTGATAAATACGTAATTTACCATTTAGTACAGCGCAATTATTATTATTATATTATAATTATTCTTATGTGAAAATTTAATCTGCTTATTCAGAGGCTTTCTTTCATGGTATAACCCCATGTGTTTAATTCTAACAAAGAATACAATTAAGATCACAACGGAATGTGTGGAAGTCTCTTTTCCTGACTTAAAGAGACAGTCTACATTGCAGGAATTATTTTCCAAAATACATACATAAGCAATAAAACTCAGAGTCCATGGAGTTTATTTAACATTCAGTTGACTTTAAATGATTAGGTATATAATAATTAAATTTGAATAATATCTCAATTATTACTTGTTGTACAGACAAATTGTTGTGCATTTCTTACTTATTTCAAAATGTCTAAGTTTATAGTAAACATGTTTAGAGATTGACAGGAGGGCCAAGCAGTAAATAAATAAACAAATATCAAAGTATCACTGTGGTGAATGTATAATGCATAATTCACACTGTGTATCACTGTGTCCCTGTGGGCTCCGTCTGTGAGCTGTTGCGCGGCTCTGCCACAGGGGGAGATGAGGAGCTTGTACAGGGCTCCACCCTTGGCTCCGCCCATGGTCCCTCCCACTACCGGAGGTATAAAGTGCTGCAGTCTTGTGAGTCTGCCCTCAGTTCTTCTGGTCACAGGCAGGCTCAGTTGTAAGTCGAATAAAGCCACAGTTTACTTCCTCTCGTGTCTTGAGTGAATTGATGGTCGCATCAATCACCTTGTGGATTCTCATCTGAAGTCTTAGTAAACGGGTTGTGTACACTGTATAAACCTGATATATGTGGGACCACACATTGGTCAAGCAGAGTAACAGAGTTATTAACCTATGAATGATTTAAGTTTGCATTATTAAACTGATAAAACTAGTCGATTGCTGTTAATTTATATTCTAGAATAATATATTCAGTAATTGCTTATTTCTTTAATAAGAGATGATGCCCTTAAATGACCAGATCAGTGAAGAATCATCAAGATAGAAGATCCCAGCATCCAAAATTAAATGATTCAATTTGAAGTGGCATCAGCCTTCACTATAGAGGATACAAGTAATATCCTTGAAGCAGCTATAAAGCAGGAAATGGAAGTGAGGGAGGAACGCAACAAAATTACAATCATCAGAGAAGTGGTACTGAATAAATTGTTGGAGCTACTGGCTGACAAGAGCCCAGGTCTTGATGGACTTCATCCTAGGGTCTAAGGAATGTCTAGTGAGATAGTTGATATATTGGTTTAAATTTTACAAAATACCCTAGATTCAGGGATGGTCCCATTAGATTGGAAAATAGCAAATATAATTCCATTATTCAAAAAGGGAGGGAGACAGAGAGTGGGAAACTACAGGTAAGTTAGCTTAACATGTGTCATTGGGAAAACATTGGAAGCTATTAATAAAGAAGTTCTAGCAAGGCACTTGGATAAGCTCAAGGTAATCAGGCAGAGTCAACATGGTTTTGTGAAAGACAAATCATGTTTAACAAACTTATTGGAGTTCTTTGAGAAAGTAACGTGTTGTGATAAATGGAAACAGTTGGATGTGCTGTATTTGGATTTCTAGAAGGCATTTAATAAAGTGCAATATCAAAGGTTATTGCAGAACATAAAGCTCATGTTACAGTTACAGGGGTAACTTATTGGCATGGATAGAAGATTTTCTGGGCAACAGGAAGCAGAGAGTTGGCACAAATGGATTTTTGTCTGGTTGGCAAGATGTAATAAGCAGTGTGCCATAGGGCTCAGTGCTGGAACCTCAAGGGGGCGATTCTCCGAGTCCCACGCCGGGCCGGAGAATCGCCACAACCGTGCCACGACACTCCGACGCCGGCGCGCGATTCTCCGAGGTGCGGAGAATCGGCACCATTTGCGCCGGCGCGTTTGGAGCCACTGGAGTCGACGGGGCCGCTGATTCTCCGGTACAGATGGGTTGAGCGGACGCAATGATACGACAGAGGCCCGCTGGCACTGTTCACCCCTGGTCGCTGCTGGCGGGAACGCTCGGGGGGGCAGCCTTTGGGGGGGGCCTCCAATGGGGTCTGGACCGCGATCGGGGGGCCGACCTCTTTCCCTCCCCAACCCCCGGGCCTACTTTCTGGTGCGGCCTGCCCCTGAACACCGACCCCATGTTGGGTCCGAGTGGGCGAGCAGAAGAAGTCCCCCGTGCAGGCGCATGTTGGCGCGGCCCAACTGCGCATGCACGGGTTGGCGCCGCGTAAGGAGGCTGGAGCAGTGTGAATCGCTGCAGCACCGTGCTGGCCTCCTGTGGGGGCCAGAATCATACGTAACCGGGCCCGGTTCGCGCCGTCGTGAAACACAACGGCGTTCACGACAGCGCGAACCCTTGGGGCCAATGTTGGAGAATCTCCCCCCAACTGTTTACAATTTATACAAATGATTTAGATGAAAGGATGGTTGCCAAATTTACTGATGACACAAGGGGCGCCAACCACTCTGGCGTCGGGCCTCCCCAAAGGTGCGGAATCCTCCGCACCTTTAGGGGCTAGGCCTGTGCCGGAGTGGCTCCCCGTCTGCTGACTGCCTTTGGCACCACGCTGGCCGACGTTGGGGCTGGCCAAAAGGCCTTCGACGGTGGGCATGGGTCCGCGCATGCGCCGAAGCATCAGCGGCCATTGACGTCACCACTGGCGCATGCGCAATGGAGGGGTTCTCTTCCACCTCTGCGATGGTGGTGGCCGTGGCGGCGGCGGAAGAAAAAGAGTGCCCCCACGGCACAGGCCCGTCTGCCAATCGGTGGGACCCGATCGCAGGCCAGGCCACCGTGGGTGCACCCACCCCTCCCCCCGGGGTCCGATCGCCACCCCCCCCCAGGACCCCAGGACCCCGGGTGCCCGCTCGTGCCGCCAATCCCGCCGGCACAGAGGTGGTTTAAAGTACATCGGCAGGAGACGTCTTACAGCAGCGGGACTTTTGCCCATCGTGGGCCGGAGAATCGCCGCGGGGGGCACGGCGATCGGCACTGTTTAAAAATAAAATGTTGCCCATTTAAAACGGAGTTGAGGCAAATCGTTTTCACTCGGAGGGTTGTGATTCTTTGGACCTCTTTTCCTGAAAAGGTGGGGGAAGCAGGCTCTTTGACTATTTTTAAGGTAGAGGTGGATAGATTCTCAGTAAGAGAGGGGGTGATTGTGGGTAGGTGTGTTGCAGATTTGAGGATACCATCCGGTCAGCCATGATCTTATTAAATGGCGGATGAAACTTGAGGGACTGAATGGCCCACTCCTGATTGTTCTTCGTATGTTCGTATAAGTTAATATTATTTGATATGACTCACATCATAGCAATATTGGATTTGGGTTGCTAGCCTGCTTTGGGACAACTTAACTCTATTCAAAGAAATTCCCTGATGTCAGTAAATCCCAACCATAGTCATGATTTTTTTTTAAATTGCCGTGATTGTATCATGAAAAAGCAATGCCTCTTTTCTGTTTGTCACATCCTGGAGCATACAGTGAGGGCAGGATTTTTCTTACAACCCTGCTGCGTGTTTCACAGTGCTGGAATCGTCCGACGGTGGGATGTTAAGGCTCCGCCATTGTAAACGTGGCTTCCCGTTGAAGGCACCCCTCACTGCAGTGAAACCTGTGGCGGGGGCAGTGCGCCATCAGCAGGACCGGAATATCACCCCCCCCCCCCCCATGCTAGCGTGAATGGCCGGGAAATTTCCGGCCTGAGTTTCTATGGTGGAAAATATTCTAAAAATCATTCCAATTTTTAATCCAATAACATGGATTACATTCCGTGCTCAAGAAAAACACGGAAAAAATGATGTGAGCTGCATTGGAATTTAAATGAGACAGCTCCAAGCTCCTGAGTGGGCAGGTGCATGTGGGAGTTGGTGCTGCTGGGTTTGCGACCTCAGTTTAATCAAAGAGGTTTGTGTCGTGCAGTTATAGAACAGATTTAAGGACTTATCAGTAATTTACACAAATGTCTAGTACTCTCACATTCTCATCTGGGTGGTACTCTGCTTTGGACCTTATCAGCCGAAGTGTATAAAAAGGCAATTTGCTGCTTTTGTGGGAAGAGAAAGATATAAATTGGAAAGCAGTACCGCATAAATACTGACTGAAAATAAAACATATTAATGTGTAATGTAATTCAACAACAAGGCTAAAACATTGGAGGGTGCTATGGTTGGCAAGTAATATAAATATATCACAGTCAATGTTGCAGGTCGGATAGTTTGAAGATTAGCAACATAGGAAGTCATACGTCTTCTCCGTTTAAAGGCACGATGTGGATTCAAAAATGTCTGCATGCTCCTCTGTTTAATTGACTGCTTCTGCTCGTAAAGCACCATTGTTTTTAGTTTCTCCTTTCAGCAGCAAGTCTACAAATTAGCATTTTTCTTTTGTGTTGTCTCTGAACTGGTTTATTTGGTCATACTATCACTCCTGTTTTTCAAAGTAAGAGTGTTCATTTTCCTTTTTGCCAAGGTGCCAACCCTCAGCCAAGACTAACAACTCATTGCAAAGGGAAGGAGATTAGGGGCAGAATTTACCATGCAATCCGCCTTGGGAGGTGGCCCACAATTGGTCAGCGGCGGGATATTCACCCCCCCCCCCCCCCCCCCCCCACTACCGGGAAACCCATGATGGGGTGCTGTCGGTAGGAGCAAAGGTTTCAGGTCTTAGTCTTACTTCCCTCTGCCTGCACAGATTATTCTGGTTATTATTCAAAACAAATTGTTCACAAAACAGAAAATCTGACATGGAGCTATGGGGGTGGGGGGAAATTCAGCAGCTTCATCACGCCCGACTTGGTGGCTCATGAGATTTGGGATTTTCAAAACGTCTCGCGAGATTTAACAGAAACTCGCGGTGCGTCACAATCTGGATCTCGCTCTCGCTGGGCAAAGCCCGAACCTGCCGCTGTTTGGTATTGGTTGACAAACTCGTGAACCAGTCATGATAGCACCTGGTGGTAGGGGGTGTCTCACTGGGGAATTGAGGCCCGTGGGTGGTTGGGCACTGGCAGAGTGGCACCTTGGCTCTCCACCTGACACCTGGGACCCTTGCCACTGCCGGCCTGGCACCTTGGCACTGTTAGGGTGCCTGGATGGCACTGACAGCCTCATGGGCCACTGCCAAGGTGCCACACTGGCAGTGCCTAGGTGCCCGGTTGCCTGTTCTAGGTGTCAGGCCTGGGGGTTCTTACCCATAAGAGGTGGGATGACGGGGGGCTCGATGACCCTGGAGGAGGTAAGTTGGGTGAAGTGGGGGGTTCTGAGGCTGTGGGGGGCCGTAGAGCGGGGTCGATAGATTGGAACTATCCTTAAAAATGGCAGCCCGATCCATGAGTAGTCTTTCCTCACTGGCGAGCTGAGCAGGAAATGACACAATGAGTGGCCACGATGGGGAGTTCCTCTTCGAGGCCAAAAAAACATCAAAGTGCCATTGAATAGCGGGGTCTTTCTTGGTACCAAACAACTCACTTAACGTGTCGTTCAGCAGACTTTAGTTTGAATTCACTGAATCGCACCCCATGTTATTTTTGTAATACCAAATAGTTGTGTCCATTTGGTTAAATATACTCAAACTTTACATTCACAAACCAGAAAATTTGCCATTTGTGGCTACCTAGAGAATTGTTGTTAGCAAAAAAGGGAATAAAACTTTGCCAGATAGTATAAAGACGGCTTAAATTAACAATTTCTTCCAGTGTCTCCATACGGGTGTGAATGAGCGGCAGAATTGCATGGAAAGGGATTTTCAAACCCCATTTTTGGTAGGTGGGAATGGTGCTGGGAATGGAGCATCGAGCGAGAATTGAAAAATGGCGTTCATGCCGGCGGGATTTCCTCGCTCAATTGTCCCCACCCCCCGCAAATGATGTACTGGGAACGCTGCCATGGAGGTCAGGATCCCCATTACCTTGTATACTTATTACTGTATGCTCAGCAGGCCTCTCTGCTGTATCATCCATATATAGAACATAGAACAGTACAGCACAGAACAGGCCCTTCGGCCCTCGATGTTGTGCCAATGCAATGATCACCCTACTCAAACCCACCTATCCACCCTATACCCGTAACCCAACAACCCCCCCCTTAACCTTACTTTTTAGGACACTACGGGCAATTTAGCATGGCCAATCCACCTAACCCGCACATCTTTGGACTGTGGGAGGAAACCGGAGCACCCGGAGGAAACCCACGCGCACACGGGGAGGACGTGCAGACTCCGCACAGACAGTGACCCAGCCGGGAATCAAACCTGGGACCCTGGAGCTGTGAAGCATTTATGCTAACCACCATGCTACCGTGCTGCCCACGGTATGCACCCCTCCACCCTCCCCACCCCAATCCTGGCCTGACGTCACATCGGCAGCGCTTGCAACAGGTTTTATCAAACAAAACTGGCTAACAGAACCTGCTGGGAGCTCACAGATGACTATAGCCCCCAGAGGAAGAGAGTCATGCCTGGGAAGTACCATGGCACTGCTCCCAGCACTGCCATGGAACAGTGCCAAGAAGAAGTATCAGGGGGCAGTTCCATGGAGGGGGAATTCTGTTGGGGAGATCTATGAGGGTGATTCTGGGTGAGGGAGATCACATGTCCCCGGGGAAGGGGTTCCCTGTTTCTGTGGGTGGGAGGTCTCCATGTCTTTTGGGGGGGGGTGGAGTCCATGTTTTTCTCAATATTGGGGCATCCTTTAAAAGCGGTACTGCAATCTCTTGAAGGCTAAGTTTACCGGCAAGGCCTGTTCATTCAGTGCCTGCCCCCGCCAACGTGACATCATGAGTCCTAAACCATATTTTGAAAATTATGGTGGGGAAAGCTGGCACTGGAGCCGGTGGGCAGTACACTGCTTTTCCCGCCTGAGTTGACACTCCGTTAAAAAGTGAGAAAATTCCCCTTCGCTGGGTTTTGAACATGCTCCCCTGAGCTATGCGTTGTATTACTGCAACTTGGTGCTGCGATGGGAGAGAGCAAAATAACGTAAGAGATTAGAATTGATGAAATATTGTGGACAATGTGAGAAGTTGACAGAGCAAGGAAGAGGTGAAAAGCACGAAGGAAGACATTAAAGGCAAAGAAAACAGTGGCAGATTCAAAATAACCCCCCCAGAAAAAATAAAACATATGTCATTTAAATCTTGCTACACTAATCAATTTTCCCCCTGCTTTTTAAATGCTTTGCTAAGGGATCCAGTATCAAAGAATTCAATTCACGCCACTTGTGAAAGTTATAAAACGGGTTCAATTTGATCTCAACTACAAATAACTCTCACTATTGATAGTCAAAATGTACCACCTTTCAATCTGAGACAGTTGTGTAAATATGCATACACAAAGCATTTGTAATCTGAAATCCTCCAACTTTATCTTAAAAAAATTTAGTGGTGTCGATATTGGTATGCATTTACCTGTGCATGGTTATATAACAAGTGTAATGCATCCCTATTTTAATGATGGATAGTGCATTGGTCCTGTCATAATATACACACAAGTATATGATGGTGCACAGAAACACACTGACTGACACACTGAAAGACTAATCAACACACAGAACACAGAAGCCAATCACCAGACAGGACATGGCCACTATAAAGCCAGAGGGCACTAGTTTACCCGCTCATTCGGGATGCAGCCTCTGAGACAGCCAGAGCCCGTAATCAGTAGCATGAACATCTACCATGTGTTAGCAGTATAGTCTAGTCAGGTTAGCCATAGGTCTTCAGTCAACCTAATATAGTGTTGACCCAGAGTGCAAGTATGTTTAACAGCTCATAGTTAAATAAAATAGAGTTGTACTTCTACAAGTGTTGGTAGCCTGTCTCTCTCAATGCTCTGTAAACGCAGTCCTCGCAGACCCAGCATATCCAACACATCATGGTACCAATACGTGATGTTAGAGTTTGATGGACCTACCCTCAAATAATCTGCCTTCGACCAGCAATCAGCCATCCGGTAGTATGGACAGCGTCCACCCTCCCCCGCCCTCCGCATCACCGGCAATCTCGGTGCGAACTGGAAGATTTTTAAACAAAGGTTTCAACTGTACCTCGAAGCTACAGATCTGGAAGCTGCCTCAGATGCCAGGAAGATTGCTCTCTTCCTTTCCACGGCCGGGGACCACGTCATCTATATTTTCAACTCCCTCATATTTGCTGAAGGTGAGGACAAGTCCAAGTTCAAGACAGTCCTGCTCAAATTCAGCAGCCACTGTGATATCGAAATCAACGAAAGCTTTGAACGCTACATCTTTCAACAGCGTCTGCAGGGTAAGGATGAACCTTTTCAATCTTTCCTCACCCATCTTCGCATCCTCGCGCAATCCTGCAATTACGGCTCCACCTCCGATTCGATGATCCGTGACCAGATCGTTTTCGGTGTGCAATCGGACCCCCTATGCCAGTAGCTCCTCAAGTTAAACAGCTCACCCTCGCTATAGCCATCACAACTTGCGTTCTGCATGAGCACGCCAGTAACCGATACTCGCACATTCAAACATCAGAGACGACGTGGCAAGGCCCCCACGAAGCAGAGCGGGTGCAGGCCGTAAAACAACTCCAGGGCCTGAGCCTGGATGAGGGCGGCCATTTCGCGAGCTTTTCCCGGGCATCTGCGCATGCGCGCAATGACTGAGGGGACGGCGAGGCCGAAGATCGAACTGCGCAGGCACGCACTACGTACGACCGTACCACGCATGTGCGGTGGCGCACTGAGCGTTCTGATGTCACGACGTGCAACAACTGTGGCTCTGCCCACTTAAAGCGGCAATGTCCCGCGAAATCTCGATGCTGTCTCCAGTGTGGCAAGCTTGGCCACTATGCAGCCCTCTGCAGGCCTGCTCAACCTACTACCTCTCGTCGCTCCCACCAGCTGCGCAGGGACGTCCAGACCGTCCAACCACCGTTCACCGATTCCGACTCCGACATGGTTCCCGACCCTAACACCGAGGATCTCAAATCACCATTCCGGTTGGGCATCATCACCAAGCACAAGGCTCTTCAGAAGAAAAAAGCCAAGTCCTTCCCAGTGCTGAGCATTGATCCGGACGATGAGTGGTGTGCCACCCTCACGGTCAACAAATCTCGCATCCGATTCCGGCTGGACACTGGCGCTTCAGACCTCGACAGCCTCCATGTTAAGCCAACCATCCTGCCATCCACCTCCCAGCTTCTCGACTACAATGGCAATGCCATTGCTGCCAGCGGCTCAAAGCAGCTTGTGGTGTCACACCGTTCCTTAAAGGCCACCCTGCCCTTCGAGATTGTAGGGTCCACTAAAGCTTCCCTGCTCGGTGCTCAGGCGTGCAAGCTCCTAAACCCCGTCCAAAGGGTTCACTCCTTGTCACCCGCTGAGGCTTCAGCATCACCGGACTCCGACTTTCAAACACAACTGAAGAACATCATCACTCGATACCACAGCATCTTCGAGGGCATGGGCACACTCCCATACACGTACAAAATTATTTTAAAACCAAATGCCACGCCTGTGGTTCACTCACCTCGCCGGGTACCGGCGCCCCTCAAGCAGCAGCTGCAGGACCTCCAGAACCAGGGCGCCATATCTAAAGTAACAGAACCAACTAACTAGGTCAGCTCCATGGTGTTTGTTAAGAAACCATCCGGAGAACTACGCATCTGCATCGACCCCAAGGACCTGAACCGTAATATTATGAGGGAACACTACCCTATCCCAAAGCGCGAAGAACTCACCTGCAAGATGGCTCGCGCCAAATTTTTCACAAAGCTAGACGCATCCAAAGGGTTCTGGCAGATTCAACTTGACGCATCCAGTCGGAAGCTCTGCACCTTTAACACCCCAGTTGGCTGGTATTGTTACAACCGGATGCCATTTGGCATCATCTCCGCCTCGGAGGTGTTCCACCGAATAATGGATCAAATGATGGAGGGCATTGAAGGGGTGCGGGTATATGTAGGCGACATCATCGCCTGGTGTACCACCCCACAGGAACACATTGATCGCCTCCAACGTGTCTTCCGGAGAATCCATAAGTATGGCCTCCGCCTCAACAGAGCCAAATGCTCCTTTGGTCAAACAGAAATTAAATTCCTCGGCGACCACATTTCACAGTTTGGCGCGCAGCCGGATGCAGACAAGGTGTCGGCGATCAATGCCATGAAGACACCGGAGGACAAGAAGGCGGTCCTCCGCTTCCTTGGCATGGTCAAATTCCTGGGGAAGTTGATCCCCAACCTCGCATCCCACACCATGGCTCTCCGCAATCTGGTGAAGATGACAATCGATTTCCAAAAGCCCCGCCCACGAGCAAAAATGGCGAGAACTCAGGGCAAAACTCACCAAGGCCCCAGTATTGGCATTCTTCAACCCTGCCAAGGGGACGAAGGTCTCCACTGATGTGAGCCAGTCCGGCATTGGAGCAGTGCTCCTCCAACGCGACAACGCCTCCTCATGGGCTCCAGTCGCATACGGATCGCATGCAATGACGCCCACCGAGCAATGCTATGCGCAAATCGAAAAAGAGTCCCTGGGCCTTCTCACGGGAATTGTCAAATTCCATGATTACGTGGACTCCCTAAATTTACGGTCGAAACGGACCACAGGCAATTGGTCAACATTATTCAAAAGGACCTTAATGATTTGACGCCGCGCCTGCAATGCATCGTCCTTAAACTCAGGCGGTATAACTTCGAACTGGTCTACCACCCGGGTAAGGAGCTCATCATCGCCGATGCACTCTCCCGTTCTGTCACTACGCCCTGCGAGCCGTCGGGCTTCGTGTGCCAAATTGATGCTCATGTTGAGTTCTGCACATCTAACCTGCCCGCCACGGACGAACGACACATCCAGATTCATCGCCAATGATCCTCTGCTCCAATGCATCATGCGCCATCTGACAGACGGATGGCTCAGGGGCCAATACCTGCAATTCTACAACATCAAAGATGACCTGGCAGTGGTAGATGGAATTCTGCTTAAGTTGGACAGGATCGTCATTCCGCACAGTATGCGGGAACTCGTCCTTGAGCAGCTCCATGAGGGTCACCTGGGGGTGGAGAAGTGCCGCCGGCGGGCCCCTGAGGCAGTGTACTGGCCTGGAATCAACCAAGACATCGCCAACCCCGTTCTCAACTGCCTGACATGCCAACGGTACCAGCCAGCTCTGCCAAAGGAGACCTTGTAGCCACATGAACTGGTGTTGTCCCCCTGGACCAAGGTTGGCATTAATCTTTTCCATGCACCAGGCTGGGACTACGTCCTCATAGTGGACTAGTTCTCTAACTACCCAGAGGTAGTTAGGCTACGTGACCTCACGTCGACAGCGGTCACCCGTGCGTGCAAGGAGACTTTTGCTCGCCATGGCATCCCATTCACGGTCATGTCCGACAATGGCCCGTGTTTTGCTAATCAGGAGTGGTCCAATTTTGCCCGGCGATATAATTTCACGCATGTCACCTCCAGTCCCCACTACCCCCAGTCCAATGGCAAAGTTGAGAAGGGGGTGCACATTGTCAAACGACTGCTGTGCAAAGCGGCCGATACGGGATCCGACTTTTAACTCGCACTACTTGCCTACAGGTCAGCTCTATTGTCCACTGGCCTGTCACCAGCTCAATTGTTGGTGAACCGCACATTACGAACGACGGTGCCTGCCATACACGTCCCAGACTTGGACAACCTTCTGGTCCTGCGTCGAATGCAGTTGTCTCGGGCCCAACACAAACCGGCATACGACGCCTGCGCCACAGATCTCCCTGCTCTTGTTCCTGATGACCAGGTTCGTGTACAACTTCCTGAAGGTGGTTCGTCTGCCGCTGCTGTGGTACTCAAGCAAGTGGCCCCCAGGTCATTTCTGGTTTGTCTGCAGGATGGCTCTCTTCTTCGCCGAAATAGGCGGGCACTACGGCTGCGTCCACGCTCGCCGCCAGGTCGTCATGCCCTGCCTCGCCCTCAGGACAGGCCCGTCCAAGAGCTCACAGAGCTACCTTTTTTGTTGCCACCCTCTGTGACTGACACAGTCCCGCCCGTTCCAGAGCAGGCGACCCCTGACCCACCCTTGAGGCGGTCAACCAGAATTCGTCGCCCACCACAGAGACTGAATTTATGAACTCTCTAAACTCAGTGACTGATTGTTTCATTACCCTGTTTATTCGTTCGCTAGTTTGTACATACTGTTATTCATGTTCCGTGTTATGTTACATACAGTCTATCTGCACTAGACACCTTCCCGTGTAAATATGTTAGCAATTTTGTATATAGCCCTGTAAATATGCTCACATATTCACCACATAGTCAGGGGCATTCACATACCACACTATCTATTGCCACATACACATACTTTTTTTAAAAAAAGGGGAGATGTCATAATATACACACAAGTATATGATGGTGCATAGACACACACTGACTGACACACTGAAAGACCAATCAACACAGAACACAGCAGCCAATCACCAGACAGGATACGGCCACTATAAAGCCAGAGGGCACTAGTTTTCCCGCTCATTTGGGTTGCAGCCTCTGAGACAGCCAGAGCCCGTAATCAGTAGCACGAACATCTACCATGTGCTAGCAGTATAGTCTGGTCAGGTTAGCCATAGTCTTCAGTTAACCTAACATAGTGTCGACCCACAGTGCAAGTATGTTTAACAGCTCATAGTTAAATAAAATAGAGTTGTACTTCTACAAGTGTTGGTAGCCTGTCTCTCTCACTGCTCTGGTAAACACAGTCCTCGCAGACCAAGCATACCCAACACATCAGGTCCCACTTCAGAATTCAGACTCTATTAATCAGCAAGTTGCTTGGAGGACATCCAACTCGTGCTGGCAGCTTTGGATTCCAATGAGGACCTGTCATAAATGTTGATAGAACCTCCTACTGACTGCAACAGACTCCCATGGTGTCTCAGCATTTCCCACCGGAAGACATAATAAATTAAAATAAAGACATTAAGTGAAAAATAGCCCTTACATCAAATTGAAATGACTGGCTTAAAATTAGCAGGAGATGAAGGTGTTCCAACTTGTGGCAATGATTTATAACAGTTATGACAGTTCTCCAATGAGTGTGAGATCTGTCACTTCAAGCATGGCAGGCACAAGACTTGGTGGTCTTTATCGTGAAGAAGGCATCACTGAGAAAGTCTGCTTACTGCATTAGACCAGTTGTACGCAATTGTGACGGCCAATAAATTCAACATCATTGTGCACTGCTATCAGTTATTTAATGTAAGTTCAGAATCATTTATTATCACTATTAATTTTCATGTCTTTGATATATTGATGCCATGAAATATTCTGTTCACACCTATTGACAAAGTGATATTATTTATCTCTTCTATAAATCCAAATAATCCTTATCTTAAACTTAAAAAAAATGGAGCAGTTGCATTACAATTTTGCTGCCCAAAGTGACCAGCGTTGTTTTCCCCAAGGCCCTTATTTTCTTTGGAATTTTTGCTGCTATGCTGCTGTAATTTAGAGTCTGTAAAAGGGCATTCTCACACACATCTGACAAAGTTTCTGCATTGCCAGGCAAAACAACCTGAAGAAATTAAGGATCTGTGTTTACATTGAGGTCCAAAGGGACTCCATGCATTCCTCAATATGTCTTTGCACCTGGTCTTATGTCTTTCATATATTCCCTGTTGACCATGCTTCATTTCTTCCCACTTCCAAAGCCAGCTTATAACCAGTATCTTGACTGTGTTGAATGTTTGTGAGACTTCTATTATTTCAATTTATATTCTTCAGTGAAAAAGTCGATCCATCTCCCAGTCCAATGGTGGCTTGTTAGTTGACAAAGATATTCATTAACTTCGGTATGCTAAATTATTCTTATCATTAAGGTCAAAATCTTAGAAAACTGAAAAATCCATTTTGAGTTGACTTAATAAAAAGCTGTGTCTGTCAGTGATTCACATTCGGCATTTTTAGTTCTTCACCAGCACAAACATGTATTTTGAATATAGAGTGAAATCTCCAAGCTTATACTCAGTTACTGCCACTGCCAATTTGTTCAGAACTGAAGTAGGCCACTCACATCCCTCTGGCCCATTCTGCCATTCCGATCTGTATTTGGCCTCCATCTTCCAGCATTGGCTCTATATCCTTTTATACAGTTGTGCAGTTAAAACCTATCTCTCTCAAATATAAAAGGATTAATTGATTTAACATCTCTTGCTTTTTGCAAGAGAGAGTGCCAGGCACAACAATCCTTCTTGTAAAAAAAAGTTTCCTAATTTCTCCCCCGAATAGTTTGGCTTTGATTATAAGGTCTTTGACACCCTGATTAATAGAAACAGTTTCTGTCTATCTACTTTCTCAATTCTGGTCAAAATTCTAAAAACATCAAACAAAATCACCATTTAACCTACTATATTCCAGGGCATATGAGCCTGGTTTTTGTAATGTCTCCTCATAAAGTAACCTGTGGAACGCTTGTAGCATCCCACCTTGAGCTGTGCTGCACTGGTTCAAAGACCAAATATCCTTTCTACAGTGTGTTGCCCAGAACTGCGAACTGCGCACAAAAACCCAGATATGGCCTAACCAGGACTTTGGAAAGCTGTAGTAAAACATTTTCCCCTCTTTATTCCAATCCTTCTGTTATAAAGGCTAACATTCCATTAGCCTTTCTGATTCTGACCTCTCCTGTACCTAGCTTTTCATTATGAAATAATACTTGGTCAGTTCTTTGGGTTCAAAATATATGACTACACATTTATCTATCTGCCACAATTATTCACTTAATCTACCATTACCTCTTGGCAATTTTATACTCCTGTCGACAATAATTTACCAAATCATTAGTCTTTATCAGCAAATGTGGATACAAGGTTCTCTCTCGGTTGTGTTATCTAGGTTATTAATAAGTATAATGAATAGTTGAGGAGCCAGAATAGATCCCTCTGGGACCCCATAGTTACAGTACATTTTCATTATCCCTGCTCACAGCCTTCTGCGATCCAACTAATCTCCTAACCTGGTCAATAATTTTCCGTCAATTCCATGACATCTAATTTTATTTAATCTCATTACACGGAATATTATAAAAAGCCTTTTGGAAGCTCACTTAAAGAACATTTGTAGACATTCTGCTGTCTGCGACTTCAGTTATGTTCTCAAAAATTCCAATTAGGACTGTTCAACATGACCTCCACTTTACAAATCCACGTTGGCTCGCTTTAATCACTCAAAATTCCTCTAAGTGCTCAGTATGTACAGTATACATTGTTTCACAGTGACAGAAAATGAGAACAAAATATTGTTGTTCACTTTCTGTCGCTGATGCCTCATTGTGCTTCTCTCTATAAAAGTGAGAGTTACACAGTTGAATGCAAGTAATACAAATAACCTCAAATACGATTGAACATGAAAAGACGTAAGCTAGCTTCAAGCATTTTTTAAGAATGTCTCATATTTATTATATGAAGCAAATCTGAAATGGATGCTCAATTTTAGGTTTCCACTCTGCTGATCACAATTGCAAAGAACACCGAAGCAAAACTGAAGTTATTTAATCCTCCCTCAGCAATGTATGTCACGACTCTTGGTTAGCCCTTTGGGTTTCATATAAAAATGGATTCACTGACACTCTAAGCCATTCATTTCTTATATAAAAAGGGTCAAGCTGTGTATTTGCTACTGAATATTAATAAGATACATTACTTACCTCGATCTGCACGAGCAAGAATGGTTTGTGCTTCTTTATTACTTGAGATTTTTTGTCATATTAAATATTTGCAGAAACGTATGAAAGAATAATAATTCTGTTGACTGATACCCCCACAGTAGTGTAGTTACGAATTTTGACATTTTTGAACAAACTTTGATCCATCATATTTCAGTCCAAAAATGCATTCACTCATTACTAAGACCCAGGAGGCCAAAAAGGAACCATAGAATAGAATCCCTACAGTGCAGAAGGCCCAACAAGTCTACACAAACCGTCTGGAAGAGAACCCTAACCAGTCACATATCCCCATCCCCATAACCCAACCTAACCTGCACATCCTTGGACACTAAGGAGAAATGTTAGCATGGCCAATCCACTTAGCCTGCACATCTTTGGACTGTGGGAGGAAACCGGAGCAACCGAAGGAAACCCACGTAGACATGGGGAATAAGTGCAAACCCCATGCAGTCAGTCACCCAAGATCAGAATTGCACCTGGGTCCCCGGGGCTGTGATCCAGCAGTGCTAACCACTGTGCCGCCTTACCGACGATTTATTTGCGGTCACAAAAGATCTGCCCACGGAAGCGAATATATTTACACAGCAAAGTCCTGTTGGGCTAAGCAACATGCTGGCACAGTAGCACAATGGTTAGCATTGTCGCTTCACAGCTCCAGGATCCCAGGTTCGATTCTCGGCTTGGTTCACTGTCTGTGCGGGGTCAGCACATTCTCCCCGTGTCTGCCAGGGTTTGCTCCGGTTGCTCCTGTTTCCTCACACAATCCAAAGATGTGCAGGTTAGGTGGATTGGCCATGATAAATTTCCCTTAGTGTCCAAAAAAGGTCATGTGTGGTGAGTGGGTTACGGGGATAGGGTGAAGACTTGGGTTGCTCTTTGCAAGGGCCGGTGCAGACTCGATGGGCCAAAATATAAATTCTATGATTCTATGATGCTGGTCCCTGTCTCCGGCCAGCCTTTATACTAAGTTCTGATGAGCCAGCTGACCGGGCCTCTGCCCACTAGCGGGATAGTTCATAGAATTTGCAGTGCAGAAGGATGTCATTCGGCCCATCGAGTCTTCACTGGCCTTTGGAAAGGGCACCCTACTTAAGCCCACACCTCATACTCCATGAGTCTCACGAGGAGATCAATCAGGGTATCCAATGGGCCTCATGAGGGTTATTACTCTCATCTGATCATTTACTCCTCTACATTTACAGACGTGTTGAAAATGTGATGGTTAAAGTTGTGTTTGATTTAAATGTGTGTAGTTGGGCTTATGAGGGAAAGAGCGATGGTCAGAAAATGAATTCTTCCAAAGTATACACCTGTTATCAGCATCAAGCACTTTTAGTTCTGAAAAGCCTTCAAGGTTATGCACCTACTGTTTCCTTTCCGTTAGTCTCAAGGCAATTTCCAAAGGCATCTATTAGTGTTAGCTACTAGTCTAGTCTTATGCTGAGAACTGTATTAGAATGAGCCAGAATTTACTTTTCAATGAGCTAAAATGTCATCACTTTTACCAGGGAAATATTTTGAAGAGTGAGGTGACAAGATTAAAAAAGAATGATATGGTAATTTGTTTTGGCTCATCAGAGGAAACATGTTGGACTGGATTCTTCGTTTCCCCAGCCACATATTTCCCAGCGGTGCATCCTTCGCTGGTGATGGAATTCTCTATTCCTGCCGGTTGTCAATGGGATTTCCCTTTGAAGCCATCCCACACTGCCAGGAAACTTGCAGGTGTTTTGCCAGCGGTAAAAGAGAATCCCAATGGCTGGAGAATTCTGGCCATTGTCAGTACTCCCATTTAAAAAAAATCTTTTATCCCATCCTTAAAGTTACAGACCCAATGCACAGAGTGGACAGGGCAAACCCTTAACCCATCTCATTTCTGGTCCAAAATGAATGAACTCACACTTATTATAGAAATCCATGTCTCACATGTTCTCCCACTCACTTAATTTATAAACTATCTTTTTAGTTTTACTGTGGGGCTGCCGCCTACACTACTTTACAAAACTACCAGGGCTGGATTTCCATCCGTCAGGCAGGGGGAGTGGGAGTTAAGAAAATTCCCAATTAGGCCCTCTTGCCCTGGGAGAAAGCATCCACAAGGATGGCATTTTCATTGTGGAGGGGCAGGTGGAAGATATAGTCAGGTCAGCCAACCTGGGAAATAGTTTGGAGGCAGCTGTAGGGGCTGTTGGGTACCCAAGTGGACTATGGGACTTCATCCCTGTTGAAATAAAAACAGAAAGGCTATCAAGCTCTCATCCCTCACATTCCCTCAGCCTCTCTCCATGCCCCACCCATACTACTTCATGCTTCCCACACAACCCGGATGGCCCTACATGCCCCCATGTCATCTATGTCCCCAAAATATCCCTGGTAGCACCTCATGTCTCCCTGAACAAGCTTTGCCCCACAAGGAATCCCTATTATCCCACATGCACTCCCTCCCCCATCTCCCTCATGCCAAGTTATGGCACTTCCATGGCCATTCACCCACTAACCATTGCAAAAATGCAATTAACCCTATAGTAACAGTAGGATGTGTTGAAAAAGCTTTTTCCTTCAGTCACTAACTCATAACTTTCCATTTTCATCAAAATAAACTCCCTTTTACTCCAAACTAGTGAACATGTCAATTGTCCAGACTTTTTAAAGTATCAGTAGCAGAAACTTCAAACACTTGTAACCTCTTCATCTTGTATAAATAAACATTGTGAGATTGACAGCATAGATCAGAGAGCCAGAGTTGTCAACTCGCAATGTTTTCTCTGTGGCTCAGGTGTTTTGGTACTCTAATGGATGTCTGCACTCTCAGCTGAGAATGCATAATGGGACTTTACTGATAGTGCAGAAATTATGATTAATTATCCCTACTCTCTGTCTTCTACCATCTAAGAAATCTCCTATCTGGTTAAATAATTTCCCTTAAATTCCATAAATCCTAAAATTAGCTAACAATCTTTTATGCTGAATCTTATTTAATTCCCTCTGGAAGTCCATGAATACATGAACAGGCATTTCTTTCTCTGCTCCTTTATTTAGTTCCTCAAAAAATTGAATTAGGTTTGTTCGACATGACCTACCCATTACAAACCAACGCTGCCCCTTTCTAATCACTTGGATTCCTCGAAGCATGTATTATTTTGCTGTCATAAAAATTAGAACAAAATATTACTGTTCACGTTCTGTCACTGAGAGGACACTCCTCATGCCTCAGTGTGCTTCTCTTTATACAAGTAAGGATTATACAATTGAATTCAAGTGATACAAATAACCTCAAATGCAATGGGACATGAATGGAAATAAGCTTGCTGCAAGCGTTTTTTTAAAAGAACATCTCATGGTTAAGATATGAAGCAATTGTGAGATAGCCGCTCACATTTAGGGTTTCCGCTCTGCTGAACTTGGTTATAAAAGGACACAGGAGCAAAGCTGCAGCTACTTAATCCTCCTTCAGCTATGTATGCTGGGACCTTTGGTCAGACCCTTACACTGACTCTCTTAAGGCATTAATTTCTTACAGAAGAAAGGATCAAAATATTTGCAGAAAAGAAGGAACCATGATGTAGCTCAAGCAAAGACAAACAACAACCAGGAAAAGATCCATTCCATCAGGGAAAATATGGAAAGCAGGCAATTACATTAACGCTAATTTCAACGTGGAAATTATAATACCATTATAATTAATTGTTCTTCTTATGTGTAATTATGCAGATACACTAACCTTCTCCGTGACCTTGGAAGCTATTATGTAATTATATGAAGTTTTTATTAAAGTTCACCATAACTATTGTACTTCCTATTAAATTGGAGATTCCAAATCAAAAATGTGCGCCCTCAAAGTATGTGTTCTCTGCCTAATTCCAAGTTGCGACTGATTTGATGCAACAGTCTGCTGCATGCTGGTTACGTAGAACATGGCTGCAGTGTAGTAGCAGAATGTGGCACCTCAAATATATATTCACATAACAAATAGCTCCCAGCTTCATAGGAATAACATAACAAAACAGCAGATGTAAGTACAAAGTTCAGCCCATATCCCAACTATGCAGCATCGACTCCCAATTTGTTGGTTCCAGGAGCTCGAGCCTTTTCATAAAATCCCAGCCTAATGTTTTTTTGAACTAGGAAAAGGAAACTGGAAACTGTGTTTGTGCTGCACACAATTTGCACTTAAAATTTCCCAATATTTGATTGTTTCCAAGTGAATTACACTGAGAAATTCCATACAACCAGGCAGAATTTCCAGGTCTCTATAGGCACACAAAAATTAGTCTGTTCCTTGTACATGACTCATCATAGAACGTAGAATTTACAATGTAGAATGAGGCCATTCGGCCCATCAAGCCTTCACCAGTCCTTGGAAAGAGCACCCCACCTAAGCCCACACCACCGCCCCATACCCGTAACCCAATAACCTCACCTAACCTTTTCTTACACTAAGGAAAATTTAGCAAGGCCAATCCACATAACCTGGATATCTTTGGACTGTGGAAGGAAACCGGAGCATCCGGAGGGAACCCATGCAGACACAGGCGGAATATGCAGACTCCGCACAGACAGTGACCCAAGCTGGGAATCGAACCTGGGACCCTGGAGCTGTGAAGCAACAGTGCTAACCTCTGTGCTACCGTGCCGCCCTAAATCCGATAGCAGTATTGAGGCATGCTGAATCAGATAAACGGACAAGAGGACTTGACGAGAAATGAGGAGAACCAATGGAATGAGAAGAAGCGGCTCCAAAATTGCAAAATAATGGCAAATGAAATTTTATGCAGGCAAAGATAAAATGTTGTTTTTCAGAGGGAAAGACAGACACTATGGGCTGGATATCAGTGGCAGGTGAGGCCTGGATGTGGAAGGTCCACCCCCATTTCTGACCAATCCAAATTTTGCCAGCAGTGGAAAAGGGGTGGACCATGAATGACAAAGGCAGGACCCAAGTTCAGCTTGGCCATTCAAATTGCTGCTGAGTTGAAGCAGACCCCATTTTGGCTGTTTCAAGGGCCTTAACCTGCCTTACCCTGGGAGTCACAGATTGATGGACCAGGCACAGAGCGAACTAACAGAGTCTCAGAGGGACTAGGCACAGTGCCAGAGGGTCGTGACCGAGTAGTGAGGGACATATCGGACTCGCTTAGAAGCATGTCCCAGTTTCAGTGCTCCACAGCTGGCGTCATCCGAGACCCTGGTTGCGACGAGAGCGGAGCTCCAGGACTAGCAGTAAAAGGTGATGGTGGAGCTTCCAGAGCTCACTCAGGCCTCACTTCCAACCCATAGTGTAGCCAGAGGGCCATCAAGCACCCCGGGGGAGGAATAGGTGATATGGCCCGTGCCCGTGACTCCTGCAGGGGAGGTGCTGGAACATTTCAACGCTTCTGAATGCCCCCCCACCTGTCACTGGCACATCTGATGGGTAGTGGGCAGAATATAGTGGCATCTCGTCACCTTTGACACCAGAAAGTCCTGCGGGCCCACCCAGGTCCCGGTGCTCCAGAGGATAGCCACCAAATGCACCTTAGGTCAGAGGGTGAGATACTCAGCAGGCTGCCCCCATGTCTGATGTGCTGTCTGGGGTCACACCTCGAGGCGGTAGGCCATGTAAAGAAAGAAAGTTAGACACCAGTTAAATTGGTAAGGGTGCAGCACATAAGTTAGAGGTAGGGGTCAGGGCACAATACTGTAAATAGCCACAGTTTAAAACCTTTGCACCCGGGCAACACGGTGGCACAGTGGTTAGCATTGCTGCCTCACGGCACTGAGGTCCCAGGTTCGACCTCAGTCCTGGGTCGCTGTCCGTGTGGAGTTTGCACATTCTCTCCGTGTTTGCATGGGTTTCACCCTCACAACCTCAAGATGTGCAGGGTAGGTCGATTGGCAGGCCACGCTAAATTGCCCCTTAATTGGAAAAAATGAATTGGGTACTCAAAATTTATTTTAAAAAACCTTTCCACCAATACTGTGACCTGCCTCAATTTTCTATCTGAAGGGTCTGAAGGATGGACTGGGCTGGGTGTGCCAGGTTGGGGGAGGGGCAGGAGCACCAGAGTTCATCTCACAGCAAGTCCTCAACATCTTCCATCCCGTGGACAAGACCCGCTGATACTGCCTGCCCAGGGCCACAACCCTGTGGTGAAGCAGTTAGGAGGCTCGGAGCGGAGCTGGGGTGGTATGGAGAGCCCCAACAGAGCGGTCCAGGCATCAGAATCGCATCTTCAGCACAGCGATGCACTGCTTGTTTATGCTCCTGGTTGCAGCATGGGTGTCATTGTACCAGTTCTCTGCCTCTGTTTGGGGCCTCTCATTAGCTCACGCAACCAGTAACCAACTCCTCACCCGAGGAAGTGCCTCAAAGGTGCCGGAAACAGGCGAGTGCGCCAGAATGTATGCTATCTGGTAGCGGGCGCAGGCATGAATTATGTGCAGCTGGTGGTCACTTGCCAACTGCACATTTAAGGACTGGAACCCCTTCCTATTTATGAAGGGCACCCTGCGATGAGCTGGTGCCCGTAGGGGAAGATGTGTCCCGTCTATCACCCTCTGGAGCTGGGGCATGCCAGCGATGGCTGTGAATCCTGCTGCCAGCAACCTGGTTGGCTTGGTCCAGACTGAAGGTGGTATAGTCCGCTCCCTGGGCAATAGGGCATCCATGACATGTAATTATAGACCTGTGAGCCTTACTTCGGTTGTGGGTAAAATGTTGGAAGAGGTTATAAGAGATAGGGTTTATAATCATCTTGAAAAGAACAAGTTGATTAGCAATAGTCAACACGGTTTTGTGAGGGTAGGTCATGCCTCACAAACCTTATTGAATTTTTTGAGAAGGTGACCAAACAGGTAGATGAGGGTAAAGCGGTTGATGTGGTGTATATGGATTCAGTAAGGCGTTTGATAAGGTTCCCCACGGTAGGCTATTGCAGAAAATAAGGAAGTATGGGATTGAAGGTGATTTAGCGGTTTGGATCAGTAATTGGCTAGCTGAAAGAAGACCGAGGGTGGTGGTTGATGGCAAATGTTCATCCTGGAGTTCAGTTACCAGTGGTGTACCGCAAGGATCTGTTTTGGGGCCACTGCTGTTTGTCATTTTTATAAATGACCTGGAAGAGGGTGTAGAAGGATGGGTTAGTAAATTTGCAGATGACACAAAGGTCGGTGGAGTTGTGGATAGTGCTGAAGGATGTTATAGGATACAGAGGGACATAGATAAGCTGCAGAGCTGGGCTGAGAGGTGGCAGATGGAGTTTAATGCGGAAAAGTGTGAGGTGGTTCACTTTGGAAGGAGTAACAGGAATGCAGAGTACTGGGCTAATGGCAAGATTCTTGGTCGTGTAGATGAACAGAGAGGTCTCGGCATCCAGGTACATAAATCCCTGAAAGTTGCCACCCAGGTTAATAGGGCTGGTAAGAAGGCATATGGTGTGCTAGCCTTTATCAGTAGGGAGATTGAGTTTCGGAGCCACAAGGTCATGCTGCAGCTGTACATAACTCTGGTGCGGCAGCTCCTGGAGTACTGCGTCCAGTTCTGGTCACCACATTATAGGAAGGATGTGGAAGCTTTGGAAAGGGTTCAGATGAGATTTACTAGGCTGTTGCCTGGTATGGAGGGAAGGTCTTACGAGGAAAGGCTCAGGGACTTGAGGTTGTTTTCGTTAGAGAGGAAAAGGCTGAGAGGTGACTTAATAGAGACATATAAGATAGTCAGAGGGTTAGATAGGGTGGACAGTGAGAGTCTCTTTCCTCGGATGGTGATGACCAACATGAGGGGACATAGCTTTAAATTGAGGGGTGGTAGATATAGGACAGATATCAGAGGCAGTTTCTTTACTCAGAGAGTAGTAGGGGTGTGGAACGCCCTGCCTGCAACAGTAGTAGACTCACCAACTTTAAGGGCATTAAGTGGTCACTGGATAGACATATGGATGAAAATGGAATAGTGTAGGTCATATAGGCTTCAGATGGTTTCACAGGTCGGCGCAACATCGAGGGCCGAAGGGCCCGTACTGCGCTGTAGTGTAATGTTCTATGTTCTAACAGACGCCTGCGATATAACTGACAAGTCCCCCTTTGGTGCCTGGAAAAGAGGCACAGAAGTTAAGGTCAGCCATCACCTTGATGGCCACCTGGAGTGAGTGTCATCCTCCATGCCCCTCCCCCCCCCCCCCCCCCCCCCCCCCCCCCCCAGGCGTGTCACCTCTGGCACAGATGTTGCACGGTCTCCCTGGTTAGGCGGAGTCTCTGGCAGCACACCCGGTCCAGGAGCTCCTCGAATGATAGGTGTTGATGATACAAAAGGAGGCCTGATGCAGGTCTCCCTTGTACATCCTCCTCCTCGGCTTGTTAGCTGTCTCTCCAGGCTCAACGGCCGACCCCTGCTTATCTGGGCTGGCTCCCCTGGTGCAGAGTCCTCCTGGGCATGTCCTGTGCCTCCAGCCACCGTACATCTGCTACGGCAGTGGCAGCCGGGTAGATGCCGAGCAATCCTTTTTTAAAATTTTCTTTTAAAATATTAGAGTACCCAATTCATTTTTTTCCAATTAAGGGGCAATTTAGCTTGATCAATCCACCTATTCTGCACATCTTTGGGTTGTGGAGCTGAAACCCACGCAAACACGGTAAGAATGTACAAACTCCACACGGACAGTGACCCAGAGCCAGGATCGAACCGGGGACCTCGGCGCTGTGAGACTGCGGTGCTACCACTGCGCCACCGTGCTGCCCAGCCGAGCAATCCTGGCTGCAATTCAAATTCCAACTTCTGCAGTGAGGGGAAAAGAAGACTTGTTTGCAAGATGATTATTGCCTTGTCCATCCAGATCCAACAACATGGTGACCCTGAGTTGCACTTCAACTCTGCCCTCTACATGTTCCCCCCAACCCACCCCCACCCTTTAGCCATTCACCCTGTTATGTTGCCTTCCACGTTGCACCCCTGTCCTGATCAGTGAGTGGCACGGGGAGCCTCTATCCTTCCCACCCATGCCTGACAACAAGGGTACCATTGGCTGATGCAACTCGTGCCTGTGATGGTCTCTACAGCCCCTGTCCTGTTTCCCCAATGGGAAAGGGTGACAGCAGGGTGGCACCACGTTTTGCGATGGATAATATCATTTTGTGCCCCCAACCCCTACATGCTTAGAGGTTTGTGTGTGGTCAGGTTCTACAGACAAAGGTGAGGTAGTGAAGTGTGTGTCTGCTGGGGGCATAGCTGCAGTGTGATGTGGGTCCTGGGCGTGACACTTGAGGTTCCAGAGAGGCCGCCTATCAAACCACCAGAGGCTCTGTGAACATTTACAGGACACAGTGAGCAGTCAACAGAGTGAGCAACCACTCTGTACCAAATGGGTGAGTTTAAAACAAATACTGCAGCAACGGCAGCCTGAGCCAGGCCACTCCGATCCCGAAGGGGACACTCCAAATCCATGGAGCTGTCACTAAGTCACTCCCTGCTACTCTCCCCAGCCCTGGCAGCCACCCCCAGCAAACAATACAATTTCTAAAAGTTTCTGAAGCTTTGCTTACCTTCCTCTCTCTCCCTCTCATTAGCCATGGGGTCCAGTCACCGCTTGTAAATACCTGTATTAACCGTGCCCGTGTGACTTCCGCCTGAAAGGGGAGGAGAATTGCGGAGGTCCGGAGAACACCCGGTCCAATCCGCTAATGGAATGCAAAGGAATGTAAATGCCAGTTTTGCAAGCCACTGGTGGTGCAAACTTCGCTATCGTCACAAGCCAGGCACAAACTTCAGTTTTTGCCCGGCACCCAATTCTCCACCCCTTCACAATTTGCGTTTCCGCCATCGAGAGGCAGAGAATTTAGTCCATTGTATCATTATGAATGCTTTGCTGAGTTTCAAAATATACATTTATCTCAGTGAGGGATCACAATTTGATGGGCAGTTTGAAAGGATTTTGATGTGGTGTCTGAATAGACGTTAGCTTGTTTTTGTAAGAGATTGGACACACGAGGAGATTTATAAGCTTTGAATGGGCTTCATGAATGGAAGTTATTTTCATTTTCAAGTGTATATGAGTGAGAGCTGTTTTACATTAAAAAGTTTTTTTTTTACCATTTCTAAGTAGTTGATAAGGTGGATACTGGGTAAGTGGCTGTGGAATTGGGATGGGAATATGAGGGCCAATGGGATTATGATGGACCGTGTGGATATGAGGAGGTATGGGAGTGGATGGATGGCATGAGTTGGCATGGAATGCCATGAGGTGCACAAGGGGACAAGGGAGTGGGTGGAGAACATTAGTTGGCATGTAGTAGCCATGGAGGGGCAGGTGACGGGTGTGTGGTGTGGGGGTTTTAGAGGTGCTAAGAGCTTCGAAAACAATTGGGTGATGTCTCAGGGAATCAAGACCAGTTTTCTAAATAGCTGCCTCGGGTCTGCTTCCGGAGTCGGGGGGCCAACTTGATACCACCCTTCCCCTCTACCTCTCCAGGGTGGAGATTTTGGACGCGATCAAAAATGTTTGCCAGCTGTTCATGCTGGCGGGGTATTCCAGTCCCACGCGGGCGCACATTTTCCCGGCAACAAGGGGTGCAGACACTGGAAATTCCATCGACAACAGCAGGGTTGGTAAATTCCGCTGTCGGGCCACCCCCGTCGCCAGAAAACACGTGGCGGGTTGGTCGGTAAATCCTGCCCTCGGTCTAATAGCTAATTAAACCAAACCGGATCTACCAAGTGAAGGACATTTCCTGACTTTGAGCTACCTGCCTCAGTAGTGAATATTCGGCCCTGTGTATACCTCATTAACAATGTTAAAATAGCCAAGGATGAAGCTGAAACAGAGCAGAATCTTAGTAGAATTCACATTACACATGTCTAGCTAATACAGAACAGCAATTCACAAAGATGCAAAAGAAATCAGAAGAGATTAAATGAAATGTTATAGTGCTCTGGAAAGACGAGTTCTTAAATATGACATTCAGCTTTGGGTCAGATATCATGACGAAACTTGGATAGATTCTACACTTGGTGGATCATCCGCTCGACCAGTTTATTTACAAATCAGTGAAGATAAAAAATATCCCTTCTTTTCATCAAATCCATAAATGAGGGTGTTGACTTGGTGAAGGAGGAATCACATTTTTTTTACAAAACAAAATTACAGGTTGAGCATCCCTTATTCGAAATTCCGAAAGTCGAAAAACTCTGAAATCCGCACTTTTTCAGTGTCGGCTGTTCCTAGCATTGTGTCCCTATCCTGTGACTGAACACACGTACGTTTGTGTATCTTTCCAATTGACAGCACGTGTTTGTTGCACCGAAAGAGTTGAACCCGGTAGCTGATTCCCTGTAGGAAGGGAAGCTGCATACCCCCTGTGAGGCAAAGCACCAACCAGCGACTCCGAGCAGTGTCCGAGGGTCTTTGTAATTTGGTATTCCAAAATTCGAAGAATTCCGGCATCCGTGACATTCTCAGCCCGAGCATTTCGAATAAGGGCTACTAAACCTGTACCATGATATGACATAGACACATGGAAACATAGAAAATAGGAGCAGGAGGAGGCCATTCGGCCCTTTGAGCCTGCTCTGCCATTCATTATGATCATGGCTGATCATCCAACACAATATCTAATCCCGCTTTTCACCCATATCTTTTGAACCACTATGCCCTAAGTGCTATATCTAACTGCTTCTTGAAAACATACAATATTTTGGCCTCAACTGTTTCTTGTGGTGAATCATTCCACAGGCCGACCATTCTCTGGTGAAGAAGTTTCTCCTCATCTCTGTCCTAAATGGTCAACTCCATATCCTCAGACTGTGACCCTGGTTCTGAACACACCCACCATAGGGAACACCCTTCCTGCATCTACCCTTTCAAGTCCTGTTAGAATTTTACGGGTATCTATGAGATCCTCTCTTGTTCTTCTGAATTACAGTGAATACAATCCTAACCGATTCAATCCCTATCAGTCGTGCCATCCCAGGAATCAGTCTGCACTCCCTTTAGGAAAAGTACATCCTTCTTCAGATAATGAGACCAAAACTACACACTATTCCAGGTGTGGCCTCACCAAGGAACTGAATAATTGCAGCAAGACATCTCTGCTTCTGTACTCAAATCCTCTGGCTATGAAGGGCATTTGCCTTCTTTACCACCTGCTGTACCTGCATACTTACCTTCAGTGACTGGTGTGCAGTTCTCGTTGCACATTCTCCTCTCATAACTTATGGTCATTCAGATAATAGTCTGCCTTCTCATTTTTGCTATCAAAGTGGACAACAGCACATTTTTCCAAATTACACTGCATCTGCCATTCATTTGCCTACTCATTCAACTTGTCGAAATCACAAGGATCTCCTAATCCTCCTCACAGCTCATCCTGCCATCCAACTTGATGTCATTTGCAAATTTGGAGATGTTACATTTTCTTCCCTCTTATAAATCATTATTATATAGTGTGAATAGGTGGGATCTTAGCACCAATCCCCGCGGTAACCTATCAGTTACAGCCTGTCAATTGAAGAAGATCCATTAATTCCTACTCTTTGTTTCCTATCTGCCAACCAGTTTTCTATCCACCTCCATACACCCCTAATCCCATGCACTTTAAATTTACATACGAATGTCTTATGTGGGACTTTCTCAAAAGCCTCCTGAAAGTCCAATTATACCACATCCGCAGGCTCCCCCTCATCAACTCTACTAGTTACATCCTCGAAGAATTCTGGTCGATTTGTCAAGCATGACTTCCCCTTCATAAATCCATGCTGACTGTCTGATCCTGCCACTATTTTCTAAGTGCTCTGTTATAAAACCTTTGATAATGGATTCTAGAATTCTCCGCATTATTAACGTCAGGCTTACTGGTCTATAATTCCCTTTTTTCTCTCTACCTCCTTTTGAAAATAATGGAGTTACATTAACTGCCCTCAAATCTACAGGGCTGTTCCAGCATCCATAGAATCGTGGAATATGACCACCAATGCATCCACTATTCTCGAGCCACTTCCTTAAATACTGTGGAATGTCGATTACCAAGCTGTGGAGATTTATCAGCCTTCAATCCCATCAATTTCCCCAACACCATTTCTCTATCAATATCGATCTCCTTCAGTTCCTCCTCACTAGACCCTGTATTCACCGACGTTTCTGGTATCTGATTTGTGTCCTCATTTGTGAAGACAAATCCAAAGTATGTGTTTAATTGCTCAACCATTTCTTTGTCCCTTTTATATATTCCCCTGTTTCTGACTGTAAGGACCAACATTTGTTTTCACCAATCTTTTTCTCGTCATAAACCTAGAGAAACTGTTACAGTCAGTTTTTACTTTCCCTGCAAGCTTATTCTCATACTCTATTTTCCCCTTCTTAATCAAATCCTTGGTCTTTCTTTGCTTAATTCTAAATTCTAAACTGCTCCCAATCCTCAGACCTGTTGTTTTCCTTGGCCAATGTATGCTTTTTCCTTGGATCTGATACTATCTCTGATTCCCTTGGAAGTCATGGACTTGCCAAATTTCCCATTTTACTTTTGCCAGTGCCGATACACTGTCATCCCTTTAAGTAACTTTTCCCAATCAATCGTAGCCAACTTGCGCCTCATACCATCGTAGTTTTCTCCATTAAGATTCAGGACCCTAGTCTCAGAATCAGCTACTTCACTCTCCATCTTGATGAAAAATTCTGTCAAATTATGGTCACTCATCCCCAAGAGGTCTCTCACAACTAAATTGCCAATGATTCCGTTCTCATTACAAGATGCCCAGTCTAGGTTGCCCTGCTCTCTAGTTGGTTCCTCAACGTATTTGTCCAGAAAACCATCATGGGTGTATACACTTCAGGAATCCCTCCTCCATGATATTGTGGCTAATTTGATTTGCTCAATCTATATGTAGATTAAAATAACCCATAGTTACAGATGTTCCTTTCTTGCATGCATCTCTAATTTCCTGTTTAATGCCATTCCCAACATCACCAGTGCAGTTTGGAGGTCTATATACGACACCCATGAACAAAGAACAAAGAAAAATACAGCACAGGAACAGGCCCTTTGGTCCTCCAAGCCTGTGCCGACCATGCTGCCCATCTAAACTAAAATCTTCTACACTTCCTGGGTCCATATCCCTCTCTTCCCATCCTATTCATGTATTTGTCAAGATGCCCCTTAAATGTCACTATCGTCCCTGCTTCCACCACCTCCTCCGGCAGCGAGTCCCAGGCACCCACTCTGTGTAAAAAACTTACCTCGTACATCTCCCCTAAACCTTGCCCCTCGCACCTTAAACCTATGCCCCCTAGTAATTGTCCCCTCTGCCCTGGGAAAAAGTCTCTGGCTATCCACTTTGTCTGCCCCTCATAATTTTGTCGATCTCTATCAGGTCGTCCCTCAACCTCCCACTAATGCTTTTTGCCCCTTGGTGTTTCTCACCTCTACCAATATAGGTTCCACATTGTCCTTCCTCACTATTGTGTTAATTCCCTCTTTAGCCAGCACTGCAAATCCACCGCCTTTTCCTTTTTGTCTATCCTTCCTAAATACAGAATATCCCTGGGACTTTAGTTCCCATCCCTGATCACTCTGAAGCCATGTCTTCGTAATCCCGATTATATCAAACCCTTTCACGTCTATTTGCACGATTAGTTCATCCACTTTATTGCGAATGCTCTGCGCATTAAGGCACAGAGCCTTTTAGCTTGTCTTTTTAACATTACTTGTCTCGCTCCCAATATTTTTCACTGTGGTTCTGTTTGAATCTGGCTCTTGGTGTCTCTGTCTATCACTTTTCTTCTTCCCCTCTCTGCCTTTTGTTTTTGTCCTTGTTTCCTCCTCTGACTCTTTGCCTAGGTTCCCAGCCCCAGCCATTTTAGTTCAAACCCTCCCCAACAACTCCAGCAAATACTCCCCCTTGGACATCAGCATGTAATTTAATATCCTGCATGTTTCATTTTTTTAGATAAATTTAGAGTACCCCATTCATTTTTTTCCAATTAATGGGCAATTTAGCGTGGCCAATCCACCTCCCCTGCACATCTTTGGGTTGTGGAGGTGAAACCCACGCAAACATGGGGAGAATGTGCAAACTCCACACGGACAATGAGCCTCCTGCATGTTTCATAAGATCTTAGTGGCAGTGCTAAACTGCTAGGATGTACCTTGACAACCAAGATTACTGCTAAAATATATATAGCGAGAAGAAGTCTAACAATATTGTACACATGTAAATTTAAAATTAAGGTAATTGTCATAACAATATAATCAGAAGTGCATAATCCAGTACAGTAAAGTACTAATGACCTTCCTACCAATGGAAATGTATAAAAAAATATCTTGACAGATTTGGAAAGTTAGTTGAGTCTTTTTTTAAAATAAAGTTAGTGTACCCAATTATTTTTTTTCCAATTAAGTGGCAATTTAGTGTGGCCAATCCACCGAACCAGCACATCTTTGGGTTGTGGGGGTGAAACCCACGCAGACACGGAGAGAATGTGCAAACTCCACACAGACAATGAGCCGGGGCCGGAATCGAACACGGATCTTCAGTGCCGTAGGCAGCAGTGCTAACCATTGCGCCACCGTGCCGTCCAAAGTTAATTTAGTCTTAAGGGGCGGAATTCTCCGAACCCCCGCAGGGTTGGGGAATTGCCCGGGGCCTTCGTAAATCCTGCCCCCGCCGTGGCCGGAATTCTTCGCCACCCGGGAATCAGCGGGGGCGGGTATCACGCCGCGCCGGTCGGCGGGCCCTCTACGGTGATCCTCCGGCCTACGATGGGCCGAAGTCCCGCCGCTGTCAAGCCTCTCCTGCCGACATGGTTTAAACCACCTCTGGTGCCGGCGGGAGCAGGCAGCGCGAGCGGGCTCTGGGGTCTTGGGGGGGGGGGGCGCGGAGCGATCGGACCCTGGGGGGTGCCCCCACGGTGGCCTGGCCCGCGATCGGGTCCCACCAATCGGCGGGCGGGCCTGTGCCGTGGGGGCACTCTTTTTCTTCGCCGCCGCCACGGCCTCCACCATGGAGGAGGCGGAAGAGACCCCCTCCACCGCGCATGCGCCGGGGTGACATCAGCGGCCGCTGACGCTCCAGCGCATGCGCGGACTCACGCCGACTGGCGAAGACTTTTCGGCCAGCCCCGACGCCAGTCGGCGGGGCGCCAAAGACCATTGCCGTCGTTCGGCGGAGCAGGAGCCACTCCGGCGCGGGCCTAGCCCCTAAAGGTGCAGAGAATTCCACACCTTTGGGGAGGCCCGACGCCGGAGTGGTTCTCGGTACGCCGGGCCAGGACCCCCCCGCCCCGCCGGGTAAGGGAGAATCCAGGCCAAGGTGTTTGTTTCCTTTATATCTTCATTTTAGTACATCGGTTAATGTATTTATTTTTAATTCCTTTCTGCGTTTAACATTTATTTTAAAATAGAATGAATGATTCTGTTCTGATGTAAAATAAATGGATTTATCAGTGTGTTAAATGTGAAATCAAACCTTTAAATATTTTATTTCTTGCCAAAAATCAAATTAGAGATGTTAATATTTACATGAAAAATAGATCTTTGCTGTCAACATAGAATATTTGAGAGTACATTTGCTTATTCCAGTTGAAAATCAAAAAGCAATTTTAAAATATATTCAATTCCAACAAAAAATAATTGTTTCTAAAAATTTGCATTCCTTGGAAGAAACAAAATACGTACAGTACAGTATCACTTCACACAATTCTATAACAGCAATATATCTGATTTCAATTAATTACAGGCTTGGACAAGAATAAAACATAGAGCATTTCATGGTGTGATAATAATCTTTATTTCCAAATTCACAATAGTGATTGTCCTCGCTCATTTATCAAATGCATAGAGGGGAAAATAATTCTTTAGAAATTGCAGCCAGTTTGTTTCAATGTAGAATTAGTGCAAGGGCATAATACATTACAACCAGGATTCAGTCATTTAAATTTCTAAGTCATTGATGGAATGAGCAAAATGTCTGTTTTGCAAAACAGGAGCTAGTGAGTATTCCCATTGTTGGTGTTTGAGATACTATTTCTAATGATTCATTGTTACAATGAATACCATTTTGCTGAACGGTATGACCCAAACATTTACAAAGAAATGAGTTTGTAAATTTGCAAACTGATATATGCTGGTATTGTGACGCTTGTGACCTGTGTAGAGATGAGCATGTTGTGTAACAGCAAGCCAACTAGATATTAGATTGAAGATGCAACAGCAACTGATTTCATGTGTATCGTGCCAGTGCAGTGTGACCAGAATAAATCAGCGAGGTACTTATTTACAAAGTTAAATTCCGTAAGAAACCATCACATTAGTTCAGGTAGGCCAACTTCCATTTTTAATGTTTACAACAAAACTCTTTGTGATGTTTGTGAATGAATAATCAACATAAAATCTGATGTATTAATATCATGTTAAATGTTTGGAAAGCATTGTCTGAAAGGGTAGTGGAAGATGAGTCAATAGTAACTTTGAAAAGAGAATTGAATAAACACTTGAAAGTAAAGATAAAACATAAGGCTATGGACAAATGATTTGAGGATGGGATAAAAGAATTAATCCCTTACTGGCACATGCATGATGGACTGAGTGGCCTTTTTGTGTTTTATGATTCTATATTGGATTTTAATGGAAAAATATTCATGTAATTTGTTCATAATTTGGCATCTTAATGAGCTGGTTGTATCAATCTTCAGGATATAGAGTGGACTCATACCAACTTCGGCCTTGACGCAACAACAGGGTCACTTTCAGATTTGGAAATTGACTCTATTAGAAGAATGCCCAACAATTGCTCTTTATGATAACCTCTGGTCTCATTGACCATTTTGGGAGGGAGGGTGGGATAACGTGATCATTCTGTCAAAGGAAGGGGGTGGAATTCTCCGACGCCCCGCAGGGTCGTGGAATAGCCCGGGGCCGGTGTAAATCCCGCACCCTCCGTGGCCGGAATTCTCCGCCACCCGGGAATCGGCGGGAGCGGGAATCACGCCCCGCCGATCGGCGTGACCCCACGGCGATTCCCCGGCCCATGATGGGCCGAAGTTCCGTCGCTGACAGGCCAATCCTGCTGACGTGGTTTAAACCACCTCTGTGCCGACGGGATTGGTGGCGCGAGCGGGCCCCCGGGGTCCTGGGGGGGGGGGTGGCGCAAGGTGATCGGACCCCAGGGGGTGCACCCATGTTGGCCTGGCACGCGATCAGGGCCCACCGATCGGCGGGCGGGCCAGTGCCGTGGGGGCACTCTTTTTCTTCTGCCGCCTCCACGGCCACCACCATGGCGGAAGCGGAAGAGAACCCCCCCTACCGCGCATGCGCCGGTGGTGGTCAGCGGCTGGTGACGCTCCGGCGCATGCGTGGACTGGCAAAGGCCTTTCGGCCAGCCCCAACGCCGGGCGGCGTAGCGCCAAAGGCCATTGGCGCCAGTTTTGCCGCCATTGGCAGAGCGGGAGCCACTCCGGCGCGGGCCTAGCCCCTAAAGGTGCAGAGAATTCCGCACCTTTGGGGAGGCCCGACGCCGGAGTGGTTGGCGCCACTTCGCTACGCCGGGACCCCCCGTCCCGCCGGGTAGGGGAGAATTTCGCCCAGGGTTTCTAATCAAAGGGATTAAGGCATATTTCAGAAAAGCTGATTAGTGCTTGGATTTCTGAGGTTGTTTCAACTATAGGAATGGAGATGAGGCTGCTCCTCAGCCTCACACTCCTAGCTGGATGTCCTGATGTGGGTTCTGAAGTGCTGGTGTAAGATGAACTTTCCGAAGGACACCAGAACAAAGACGGGTTAAGTGCCTTCCAAGAGAATGTTAATTACCTATCAAGCAGTGGAAGCACTCTCTGAGAAGAACTTCTCTGAGTAGCTTTCTCCCCATGGCCATGGCTGGAGCTCTTCAGTTTCTATTATCAAAGCCTTCCCAGCTTTTCAGATTGACTCAATAACTTTAGAAAGTAGCCAACTGGTTGGGGAACAGATTCCATGTTTGGGAAATCCAGGATTCAGGGCCAGAGGACCTCATAATTGACTTCTTAACAATCTTACGCCATTCCTATTTACTTGCCCAATCAATCCAAGGGAGTTCCCCATTCACCTTCAAAGCTGTCCTGGGAAACGCTGGGTTGGATCACAATGGGATCCTGATCCAACATCGCTTTCCCAGATCTTCCCACCCTACTTGCTCTGAATCTACCTCCAACGGCTTGAGAAAAGTCTGCCCATAGAAGCTGGGAGCACAGTTATGAGCTGCAAAAGGTTTGTAGGTTGAAAGCGTTTTGAAGGCCCATGACGGAACGGTAGTAGAGAAAATCTGAGATTTTGGTGTGGAAGGAACAACAGAAGGGTTGTGGATTGGAAAAAGTGTGCTTTTCAGATTGTGCTACGAGAGTCTGATCTAATCAGTGAATGCTGAGGGTAACTGAGATGTCAAAGTGCAGAATGAGAGCAGGAGTGTAAATCTTGACAGCAGAGTGCAGAAGACAAATGTTTCTATACACTGGGGTGCATGGAGTAGTGGCAGGATGTCCATCATTGACAGATGAAAGAGGGAGGTCAGAGACTAACAGAAGCTGATGCACAAAGGTGCCTTAGTGGATGGAAGGGCAAAAAAAATTGATTGCAGTTGTCATCAGGAGGTAGGTCCCAGAGATATGAAGGAGAAAGAGGACATAGCCAAAGGCAGCAGCCGGATACATGATGGTGTGTACGTACACACAGAAGGAGCTAGGTAGTATTGAGGGGCAAACGAGAGAAAGATTTGTTAAGGAGGAAGGTGTTGGTCAGCAAATATTGCGAAGAAAAGCTTAAATAAAACATGTAACTTGGGAAAATGGAGTACATTTCGAACCTATGATAGATAGATTCATGGGAATACTCTTCGATATATATTTTTTAAACGCTTCTAAGTATGTTAGCCTTTGCACTGTCCATCTGACTTTAGTCAGAATGAAGGGAGAGAGGCAGGAAAGGTAGTTAAAGAACATAGAACAGTACAGCACAGAACAGGCCCTTCGGCCCTCGATGTTGTGCCGAGCAATGATCACCCTACCCAAACCCACGTATCCACCCGTAACCCGTAACCCAACAACCCCCCCCTTAACCTTACTTTTTAGGACACTACGGGCAATTTAGCATGGCCAATCCACCTAACCCGCACATCTTTGGACTGTGGATGGAAACCGGAGCACCCGGAGGAAACCCACGCACACACGGGGAGGACGTGCAGACACCGCACAGACAGTGACCCAGCCGGGAATCGAACCTGGGACCCTGGAGCTGTAAAGCATTTATGCTAACCACCATGCTACCGTGCTGTCCCGAGTTGAAAGACTCACAAAAAAATTTTCATGATTTGGTTGGGTCAGCTGCCTGTTAAATAGTATGCAGTTTACTTGTTCAATTATGATTGATTGTTGTAAAAAAAATGCAGTTGCTGTCAATGAAATGCAAATGTGATCAAAAATTTGAACAGATATAATGTTATACTGAAGTACCCATCTCTGACGTTCCTTTCTTGTCCAAAGTTTATGAGTTTGTTGCCTCCCAAATCTATGCCACATTTTCCAGTAATTCTGTACTTGAACTACTCCAATCTTGGTGGGATTCTCCGCTGCCCACCTCCATCAGACATCCATCAGAGACCCGCATCAGACCCGAATCATAACCCCCATTAGATCCTCAATCAGAGACCATCACCAGACTCCCATCAGAGACGCCCTTCAGACCATCATCAGAGACCCAACAACAGGCCCCCATCAGACCTCTCCATCAGAGACCTCCCCATCAGAGACCCCCATAAGACACTCTCTCAGAGACCATATCAGAGACCCCATCAGAGATGCCATCAGAGACGCCCATCAGATCTACATCAGACATCCCCATCAGACAACACAATCAGACCTCCATCAGGTACCCACATTAGAGACCCCCCCCATTAGAGACCCCCCCATTAGAGATCACCCATGAGAGAACACCCATGATAGACCACCCATGATAGACCACCCATGATAGACCACCCCATTAGAGACCACACCATTAGAGACCCCCATTGGAGACCCCCATCAGAGACCCACATCAGATACCCCGATCAGAGACTCCCTATATCAAAGATTCCCCCATCAGAGACCCTCCCCAAAAGAGAGACCCCATCAGAGACCTCCTAGCTATGATTGACAGTGCCTGATTATATCAGCACTCTGCTGGTTTCTAGACATCTGTCTGAGACAGCAGGTGTAAGGGCCAGGTAAGTAACAGAGCAGTGATTTGTCACTATTTCTGTCTGGACTTCTCTTTAGTTTCCAGGTAGGGTTGACTGCTGTGTGTTATGGGGGGTCTCTGTTAAGAGGGTCTCTGATGAGGGTGTTGAAGAGTGTCTCTGATGGAGAGTCGGTGGTGGGAATCCTGGGGGTGTCTGGGGGTCTCTGGTGGTGGGTCCCTGGTGGGGGTCTTTGTTAGGGGGTCTCTGGGTGGAGTCTGGGGATCTCTGTTAGGGATCTGGTGGGGGGGCATGGAGCAAGGTCAGGTCACCCTCTGAAGTCATCATATCTGGTTCCACATCTATGCTGAAGACAGTCTACTTCAGTATTTTTCAAACTTTTTTTCCGGGGACCCATTTTTACCAACTGGCCAACGGGACTCACGCCGGCCGACCTTCGCGACCCACCATTTTCTCTTACCTTGTTTGCTGCTGACAAAATGGAGGAATTGCAATTGCACCCAATGCACGTGACGTCGACGTTAGGGGGCCTGACATGCTCTCTGCCACCCTTCAGGCAGGAACATTACAGTAAATGTATAACAAAATCTTCTCCTGCGTCTCCGATTGCGCAAATTCACGCGGAACAGCCGGCTTTCAACAATGCCGGCTGCAAGTGGCCTTCAAAATGATGGCCGCGACCATATAAAAAAATGCGGGCGCATCGCGCATGCGTGCCTGCTCATTGGTGATACATGTCTTGTCCATTCTTTTGGCAGTTCCAGATTCAATATTCCACTAAATTCATCAAAATCTTTATTAATGGTATCCTATCTCACACTAAATCCTGCTTGCCCACCTGCCCGATTTGCATTGTTAAGTTTGTTTTTTCAAGTCCTGGCCTCTCCCTAACCCCATCACATTCTCAAGCCCTCCATACGCAAAGATTTCCTCCTGTGCATCCCTCACACATTTGGCCCACCATTGATGTCTGTGTTTATAGCCATCTCTGCTCTAAGCTCTGTAATTCAATTCCGCAACTTCTTGGGATCGCGACCTCTTATCCTTTAAAACTACTTGAGTTAAAACTTAGTTCCTTCTATCCAATATATTCTTTATTGTTTTGTGTCAGTTCTTCACTGATTTGGGACTTGTACATACCGAGCTTGCTCCTTTACCAGCAAGGGCTCAGATTTTTATCACGTCAGAGACCCTCTCTATTGTGGCACAAATTACAGAAATGGATGAAAATTCTAAGTCTGGCCCCTGGATCCAGCATTTCCCATCTTTGTGGGGGTGGGGCTGAAATTGGGCTGGGATTTGCACAGGTCTGATTCACAAGGAAGTTGCCTAATTAAATCATCAGCTACCTCCAATAAAGTGGGATTTTGGATGGTCAGGAGTACATTTGGAAAGGTAAGATACCCCTTAGATAGGGTCCTGGGAGACCATTGGGAGAAGTAATTGTGATTGTTTAAAGTGAACATGATTATACAAAAACCCATTGGAACTGTCAAGCTGTCTAACAACTGTCCAACCATCAAGGAACTGCCAAGTAACTGTTCAGCTGTTAAGGAGTTGTAAAGGAAGTATAAAGCTATAAAAAAAAATGTATCAGAGCTGTCAGGGAAGGGTCAAACTATCAAAGAACTGACAAGTTTCAAAGCTGTCAAGCAAGTGTTCAACAGAATGAACTGTCAAGTTTTAAAGTTGTCAAAGCTTTCAAGGAAATGTCCTACAATACTAGGTGAGTTGGCATCGAAGAAGACTTAAGGGCAAAGGGTAGTGGATAGGGATCATGGCTTGGCAGGACTTGGTACTAAGTTGGCATGGGGGCATGAGGTGCCTTGCAGGGTAGGGGTGTAGGTTGGCATACGTTGGTATGGATGCCGCATAGGGAGGTGTGTTGCAAAGATGAGATGGTGAGGGGTAAGGTCTTTTATTTATTTTAACAGTGTCAGTGCGCAATGGCAGACTTGCCACCCAGCCTGTCTCTGCATTCGACTGTCTTTGCACTCATTCTGGGGGCGCCCGCCCCAACTACTTTTTCAGCCCGCACCCTCGACTGAAAATCTGACCTGCGGGTGGAAATTTTTAAAGGTCAGGTTCACAGAGCTGGGAAATCTCCCAACTCTCCACATTGGACCCAGTGTGGAAATCTGGGCCAAGGGCTAGCTTGTCAATAAATTGGCGGGAAGACCAAAGTAGAATGTGTAACACAAATCAGCATGTTGGTGCATGCATTAACCATCAACGTATTGTCAGTTTGTGCACATTCACAAGTAACCATCTTGAATCAGAACATTTGCATTCAAGGGCAAATCTGTATACTTTCCGCCAATGCCTTCAGAAGGTCCAGCTGTTTCTAGGGAAATCCAGTGTCTTTTCCCATTGAGGCTCCACTTCTATCATCCAGGTTTAATAATTCACAAGTTACTTGGATGTCAATTCATGAGAACCCATTTCAGCACAATTGTTATTACAATACCGAAAGCTGAAAGAAACTAAGAATCATTCAGCACTTGTATTGTTAAATCCATGACAAATAATAAATATTTAGTTCTGGGGAATTGATTTTCCAGTTCACTTCTCCTGGATTTATATACTGCAGTTTAAAGTAAATCAGTGGCACTAGTGTGCAAGTAATTTGGAATGTACTCTGCATGTTTCAAGATGTAACTTTGTTATTGCCAGCCCTTATAGACTGTAGGGTGTAACAATGGTGGCCAGGATCCCTGACTCCACCCCCAATTTTGGCCAGTGTGGAATAAGGGTATGAGCGAGCATGGATTGCAAACTGACAGCTTTCACTCCTGGCCTGGCCAGCTAGATTAAGGGGATAGGCATCTTCTCACCCTCTGCAATTTTCATGGAGTCAGGCTAACTTTTAAAGGACTCATGGTCCACAGCCTTCAGTTGTGTTGTAAGCCATGGTCTGGATGAAGGAACCTTTTGCAAGGTAAATTCAAAAGGACTTACCCATGCCCCCCATGCTGAGCTATGACCCCAACCCACCCCCAATGGTCCCATGCCAAACTATGACACTTCCATGTCCATTCACCCGCGAAACACACCATATAGAAGCTATGAACCCTTTAGTAACATTAGGATGTGTTAAAAAAAAAAGTTTTTTTGAGTCATTTACTCATAACCTTTCACTTTTTTGAAAGAAATCTCCTTTTACTAAAGTCATCCAAACCTTTTAATGTATCAACAACTAAAACCAAGCTAATGGATGTCTGGACTCTCAGTCAAGCCTTATTATGCATTATTGGCTAAGAATCATAGAAATTACAGTGCAGAAGGAAGCCATTCGGCCCATCGAGTCTGCACCGGCCCTTGGAAAGAGCACTCTACTTAAGCCCACACCTCCACCCTATCCCTGTAATGCAGTAACCCCACCTAACCTTTTTTTGGACACTAAGGAGCAATTTAGCATGGCCAATCTTCCTAACCAGCGCACCTTTGGAATGTGGGAGGAAACTGGAGCTGTGAAGCAACAGTGCTAACCACTGTGCCACTGTGCCGCCTACCCCAAGTCATTCATTATACCGTTGAAACAGCTGTACCTCAGGAAAACTACTGCTTAATTGATTGTCAACTGACCCGCTTTGATCCATTCTGCCAATTTCATAATGTCTATTTACACAAGATAAAGATATTTCATGTTCTTGAAGTTTCAGCTATTGGTGTTTTAAAAGGGTTGACTGCCATTTTTATTGGGCTGTGAAGGAGGGAAGTTATGAATGAATGACTTTTTAAAAGCTTTATAAACACATTCTATTATCACAATAGGATTCATTGATTCTATACAGGATGTACAGTGGTTGAATGGACATGGAAGTGCCATAGCCTGATATGGAGGGTACGAGCGGGCATGGGGGTTGAGTGGGGGGCATGGCTTGGCAGAGGATATGAGGGGTACTGAAGGCTGGGTGGGGTTATAGCTTGGAATGAGGGTTTGTGGGGTGGGGTATGAGACAGCATGTTTAGGACATGGTGAGGGTGTGGAGGGTGAGGCTAGAGCTGTTCTTTTTTTCTGCTGTTATTATTACAACTGCAGGAACTAGAGCACCGCTGTGCACCTTTCAACTTAGCATAACCTATGGCTGGCTCTGAACTCTTTCTTGAGGTGGTGAGTGCTAATCCTGTCCACAAACCATCCCCACCCAACACCAGGATGAAAGTCCTGTCCTTGCTGGTACTTTCTCCCAAGCTGGGTGCACCAAACTGGGAAATTTCCCAACCCCTGTTACCCACCTTGAAGGTGGAAACCCAGCCCCGTGTCTCTTTCACTTCCAACATATAGACTACGATAGCATGTGAATAGTTTAATGATAGAACAGCATAACAGGAAAGCTTGTAGCACTGCACTATTGTGAAATTATAGTGAAGAGCGATTTATCACAGGACTGCTGGTAATATTTGCACCAATTTCAAAAGCATAAAGGCAATGCTGGGCGTACAAAAAGGACTAGTAAGAAAGGTTACTCCCATCAAAATTATACAGTTTCCTACATTCTGCAGGCATGTAATCTTCCTGGAAAAGGACAAAGATCAGGAATATCCGGAGCTCTGAAGAGAAAAATCAGGAAAATTCCTATCTGTCCCCTTCAGACAATCTAAACGATAACAGGAAATCACGTCTCTCTCCTCTTTTCAGACAGTACTTAAATCCCAAGATTTGGCCAAGCTTTTGATCATTTTCCCTGATGCCTTCTCACATGGCTCAGTGTCAACCCGGTTTGATCAGGGTCCTGTAAAGCACCTTGTGCATTTTGCTATGTTAAAAGTGCTATTTAAATGTGTGCTGCTGTTGTTGCGGATCTCTGCTCTAGCCAAGAGGAGACCTGGCTTCCCCTTGAAGACATGCAAAGTTAAAACAAACCGCACAAACTGGCAGAACATCCCAGGGGCTCGCCACTCTATGGGAAAATTCCTATTTCTGCACCATTGAGCACATGCCCCTTCATCCTCCTCAATCCGTCTTTCTGAGATAAGCTATAGGCACACAATCTAATGTTTTCATTATTTTCTATAGCTCTATCATGTTTCCTCTAAATCTAAACTACTCTAAAGTAAATTGACACAGCTCTCTGTGACTATCTGAATAAATACATTTCTTTAAGCTAGGGATCATTCTTGGAGCTACATCTAAACCTTTTCCAAGGCCACCATCTTACCCGCCATGTGAAGGGACCGAATCAGGTTGCAGTACTCTAGATACAGTTTCATCAATAATCTGTATGATGAAAGAATAGTGTCATTTACACAAAATGTTATGCTTTGTAAAAGCACTGGATAGTCAGTTCAATTTTGAAATTGTTAGATGACAAAGGGTATTTTACTTCAGCACAGCAGTTGTTAAAATCCCCAACGTGAGCAAAATGATAGCTATGCTCAAGCATTACAATGAACAAAAACATTCAATGTTATCTTCAAGTTTGGTTTGAATTTTAGTGCAAAATGCTCCAAGGTTAAATGGAATGAGGAAAGGTAAATCTTGCTTGTTAGCCTGTCAGCTATGATTCCTAAACAAGGAATCACAGATTCAGTTTCACAGTTACTGATGGTTGAATATGCTAACCTCAATTGTGATGGAGTCTGTCAGTTCTCAACTGTGCTGGACCATGAAGTTTTTATGAAAAACAGGATTGTTCAGGACAGTCAAACCTTCCTGACTTACCTTCTTCGGGCATTGGCTGACATTGAAGAGAGGGGCACAGCTAAACACAATCAAATGAGAATGAAGATCAAATAGGAAAATTGGATTATAGAAAAATAACAGAAGGTTTGAATTAAAGAAAAAACATCTTGCATTAAACAGCACCTCATGACCCAAACGAAGATAGCAATGTAGGATTAGAAAAATATATGTACGCATGACTGAAATTTATTTATTAACTGTTGCAGTCAAATGGAATATACAAGTGGAAAATGTTTACTGAAAAATGTATATTTTTGTTTATTTTATTTTCCAGATGTATATTCAAACCACCACTCTGACTATTTCCATAAATCTGAGTGCTTCTGTGTCGCTTGGCATGCTGTATATGCCGAAGGTTTATGTCATCCTGTTCCACCCAGAACAGAATGTGCAGAGACGTAAGCGCAGTCTAAAAGCTGTAGTGACAGCAGCCACAATGTCCAACAAGTTTACCCAGAAAGGAAATCTCCGCCCCAATGGAGAAGCCAAAACTGAACTATGTGAAAGTCTTGAAACGCAAGGTAAAGCATTTTTCTATAGTTAAAGTGATATTGGCCTTAACATTCTGCCGTGAAAATATTAACACATGATTAATTTGTACATTTGTTTAAAATGTATTTGCCCTCTATTTTAGTGGAGGGAATAATATTTAATTTGAAATGTTTTGGGCAATTTCTCCACAGAAGAGTTTGGAAACATGAGGTACTTTTAACTGCTGGGTTTTTTAAATATGACACTGAAAAAATGGGCTTAATTTTCCCAGCCCTGTGGAGACAAAGTGGCCCAGGAAATGGAGCTACATTGAAGTGAATATCCGATTGTCTGCCTGCCTGACTTGCACCCACCTCTTCAATTGCAGTTGACAGCCTTACAGTGCTGTGAGCCTGTTAATAGAGCCTGTCGCATTGGAAGCCCGTCCATCAATCTTGTTGGGATGGTGGGCATGGCGGTGGCTACATTGAAAATAACCTTCTGGAAGACCGCCCCGGCAGGCACACTTATAACACAGGCATGTTTGGGACCCCCCTATGGGGTCATTGGTCCTGACCCACATCAAAAAATCCAGTTCAATTTGTAATGAATATGCTAATGAATCCAACTTTGTATCAGGTTGTAAATAATAAGCAATTTGATAGCTTGTCTTGACAGTGAATAAACAGCTCACGCGCTGGGTGAAATCTTGTGAATTAGCCCCTGCTGGAACCGTGGGATCATTTTTGAGTCCGAAAATCGACTAACTAATTTGTGCATAGAGCAAAGAATTTAGCATCCAGCCTTCGGGATTCTCTTACCAATCAAGTTAAATAGGTGGGATGATGCGGCAATTGGACAATGAAGAATCTCCATTTCAGGGGATCCCAGTAGGACTTAATGACAGCAGTGATTGCAGGATACAATCCAAAGATCTGCAGAATGGATGGAAGACGTGGCGAGGCTGATCCTCGGTTCACAGACTTAACCTTGCAGGTGTTGTCTAATGCACTGAGAGCATTGAGAGAAGCTCTTTTACTCGTGGACAGGAGGGGGAGGCCACCAGTCAGCCTCACCGAGCAAGCATGGCTGAAAGTCCCAGAGACTGTCAGCGGTCAAAGTATGGTGCCAAGGACTTGGATGCAGTGCTGGCAGAAATTTAATGACATTGGTCCATGAAGGTGAGTGTCCTGCAACTCTCAGTTGATAGCCATCATTCTCTCATCTCCCTGGCATTATCCTGCACATCACTCCTTCGAGTGACACGCCTTGCTGTCACACATTTCTTTCTCTCCAGCGTCTTCCTCATATTTGCATTTCAACAGACAACTCTTACACTTATGCCATTGCCCTCCACCCATGCTTCACAATCACCCTCCCCAATCTCAGCAGTCAGTACTCTTTTACTGCTAACTCTCTGCCTTTTGTCATTACATCAGAAGAGAGCGCCCACAGCTCCTGGGAGAAAAAGAGAATTGGGAATGGAGCGGCAGACATATGGCCACAGTGACCACAATGGAGGAGGAGGCCCTGGAGGTTGGCAGGGTGACAGCAATATAGGTCATTAACGATGGAGGAAACAGGCTGGCCAAGAGACCTGAAGACTTAGGTACTGCCACATGGCACTTAACTGTCAGTCATAGTGAATTGATGTCAGCAATACATTGCATGTCATGATTTGCACTATGCTAACTTGGAACCCAGTGTCTCTCGAATCCAATTTTAACTCATGTCTTTCATATCCCACAGCTGCATTGCTCGAGGTGACTGAGGGGATGAGTGAGGAACCAGAGGTGCCTGCAGAGGATATGACATCATATGCCTCCTACACATCCTTAATGAGCACTAATACACATTTCAATGGCTTCACTTGTGTGCTTATTACATTACTTCTGCTTCGGTTTTGATGCTTTTTATTTGAATGAATGAATGCGCTTACGTGAACTACATTGCTGGATCCTCATGAACCCTGGTCAATTTCATTTTGGTGAATGGAATGATCAGCCCTGATGAGGAGGAAAGACTGTGAATGTGGTGACAAGACTTGCAAAGGGGCCTTGATGGAAATGTTACTATGCCACAAGCACACTTTTCAAGGTAAGTGTTCCGGAATGAAGCCATCACAATCTTCTCTGCGAGGCAGGCCTGCAGTTGCTAGCAGCAATGGCACATCAGGATGCTCCTCCTCATTGTTCTTCTCCTTCTTCAAAGTTTCTGGGTGTTCTGCCCCTTCCTCTGGCACCAGCTCCAGTCCTCTCTGTACCACCATGCTGTACAAGGCACAACAGACCCCACCATTCCTGGCGATTCTTGCTGGACCTGATTAAAAGATGGCTCCAAATCTATTTTCCACTGCCATGCTGGTAGTGAGATAGCTCCAGATGTACCTCTCCCGTGCCGCTGTGGTAGTGTTCCTTACTGGGATCATCAGCCATGTTTCTCAAGGGTGAAATGCTGAGTCTGTGTGGTGGAAGGCACACCTAAGAAATTTGAATCCACTGAACGACGAACAAATCATTTAGTATCCTCGTTTCCTTGGATACCTGGTGTAGTGTTTTTGTGGTGCTCACATACCAGCTGCACAGTGAGACAGTGAAACCCTTCCAATTATCAGACACCTGGCTGATATGATGGTGCCCTCATTGCCATATTGTGGCAGTCTAATAGATCTGTGGAAACCTTGCAAAGACAACAGTGCTGGCAACACTTACTGGCTTCATCCATGTCAATGATAATAGAATTGGAGGCTTTGGAAACAAGGCATTAGTGACCTCAGCGATGCAGTTGTGAGATCCTACACATGTCATCAGCAGATCCTAGGAATGGCCCAGTCATGAAGAAATTGAGGGCTGTGGTCACCTCGACAGCTATGGGTTACATAGGACCACCTGCTCTTGGGTGGAGCTCTCCAAAAGACAGAAGATTCCTGTGACTACTCTCTGCGAGAGCCTGAATCTTTTGAGGCACCGATGATCAGAGAGGTTAAGGTGACCTCTGCTGAAGGTACCACCTCCTCCAAAACAGCTCTCGGTCCATCCCCTCTTGTACAGGCTGCTGCATGTGATTTTGGAAAAGGCCCCTATTATTGGTTTGTCTGCGCCTATTGCTGCGGTTACTGAGTTGGAGCACTCAGCACCTCCCTCTTCAGAAGTCCAAGCAGCTTCAGAACATATGGCCGCTGTGATACAAGAAAATCTCACTGTCAATGAAATGAGATTACCCTCAATGGTATCTACGGCATTTGATAGTAGTTGCATATGGCTGCTATTCGCTTTGGGATTAGTCAATTTCGGCTGAAGCAACTGCTGCCGACAGAGCAACCTTTGTACTTATTGGTTTCAGCCTTTATTCTGTTGATATTGGGTCAATTTCACTCTGCAATGAGTTCCCGCTTTGCACTTGCTTTCTCTGAACTAACAAAACACCAACACAGTGAGGACACTGTGCACTGTTGAGAAATAAAGAATCTAGGGTTAAGTCAGCTCTTAATTGCCTTTTCAATTGGTTCAATTGCTTTCACACCAGACCCAAGGGGGTTCCCTGCTGGATAATACCTGGGTCCTGGAATGATGTGGAAATGCCGACGTTGGACTGGGGTGAGCACAGTAAAAAGTCTTACAACACCAGGTTAAAGTCCAACATGTTTGTTTCAAACACTAGCTTTCGGAGCACTGCTCCTTCCTCAGATGAAACATACATATAGATCTTTGAATTTGTCTATATATATATATATGTTTCTGGAACAAACCTCTTCACCTGAGGAAGGAGCAGTGCTCCGAAAGCTAGTGTTTGAAACAGACATGTTGGACTTTAACCTGGTGTTGTAAGACTTCCTACTGAGTCCTGGAACACCAGGCTCATGGGATGTATGAGTCCAGAAGGCAAACCAGTTTGAAGCAAGAAGATGCTGCGAGGCCCAGTGCGTAACATTGATCCAAATGGGCCACCTGATGGCACCATTGATGAAATGCTTTTTGCAGATTGTAGATGCGTTGCTGATGTGGTTAGTGCAGTATGTAACTGGCACATTACCGTGGGTTACAATTCTGGATGGTAAGGATGTTCAACTGCACCTTGAGCACCAATGGAATATGTGGAGACTATGGATTTGGTTGCGGTGAGATTGGGCCGTGTGGCAGGAGCCTGCACAGCTGCGGCTCCTGGACGGAGAATGCCACTGATTCGTGGATCAAGTCACACATTGATGGACAGATCATTTCTACGACAAAGTTCCGGACATGATAAACCTGCGAGGGGTGTAAACATGTGTTTGTTTTTTGTTTTGTGAAAATGAGCTGAAATGCTTTGTATTGGTACCAATATGGAATGGTGACATTTCCTTGTTGTTTAATGATTAGTTTAATATGTGGAATGTTATGTAGTTGACTTTCAAATCATTGTTACTCTTGACCATTTAATAAACAAAATATTCTCAGAACCTACCATGGGGAAAGTTGGAAGAGGGTGTGGTGGCATCGGGATCCTGATCTGTCAGCAGTTTCGGGGTTTTACCCCCCTGTGGCTATCAACAAGGGGAGATTAGAGAGAAACCGAGGCGAGTCACAGGTAAATAATTCCAGAATAGCCATGCAAATCAACCACTCAGATTTTACACACTAATCTTTAATGGCTCGCTTTGAACAGGCTCAGTAGTTGCAAAGATAAGTTGTGGTGTTTCAATTCAGTAAACCTGGGGCGAGATTCTCCCCTACCCGGTGGAGCGGGTGGGGGGGGGGGGGGGGGGGGGGGGGGGGGGGGGTCCCGCCGCCGAGGTGTGGCATGAACCACTCTGGCGTTGTGCCACCCCAAAGGTTTGGAATCCTCTGTACCTTCAGGGGCTTGGCCGGTGCCGGAGTGGTTTGCGTCACGCTGGGGAAGGGGCTCGGCGGCACGCCAACCGGCACCGAAGGGCCTCCGCCAGCCGGCGCGAGTTGGCGCATGCACAAGAGCGCCAGCGTGTGCTGACGTTATCCCAGCGCATACGGAGGGGGGCACCTTCTCCACATCAGCCATGGCGGAGGACCACAGCAGCCGATGCGGATGAATAGAGTGCCCCCACGGCACAGGCCAGCCCACGGATCGGTGGGCCCCAATCGCGGGCAAGGCCACCGTGGGAGCAAATCCCGGTGCCAGATCCCCCCGTGCCCCCTTGACGGCCCCGGATGCCACCCGCGCTGCCAGGTCCCACTGGTAAGGACCTATTCTAATTTACGCCGGTGGGACTGGCAAAAAACAGGTGGCCACTCGGCCAATCGTGAGCTGGAGAATTGCCAATGGCTGCTGACCGGTGCGCCATGATTCCTGCCAAATCCCCGGTGCCAGAGAATACGGCAGCCAGCGGGGGCGGGATTCACACCGCCCCTGGTGATTCTCCGACCCAGCCGGGGGGGGGGGGGGGGGGGGAGAATCCCGCCTCTCTGATCTTAACTGTTACTTTTTCTTGATGGCCATTATCTGTAAAATAAATACATTTTGTGCCTTTGCTCAGTGTCTGTGCCATCCAGGTCAGGTTAAAAAAAGGACAGTAGTGTTGCTGCAGCCTGGGTTAAGACAACATATAGCTACATAATGAACAACTTAAGACTGAATAGCATGGACAAATTTACAGACATGGTCACTTGTGTTGTTTCCAAGAGAATACCTAATGCATGACCTTAAATCTGTAGCAATCTTAAGTATTAGATAAAAGAATTTGACATTTAAAACATCACGCCTGTTTTCCATGTGAAAATCGACTCAAGGGCTGCCAAATGAGGGTATTAGATTTAACACAACACTTAACTTGAAATCAGAATATTCAAATTTGGTTTCATCTGGTTAAAAGAAAATCTTAATTGAAACAAATAATTCAATATTGTTTGTATAATTTATAACAAACCATCATATTACACAGAGAGTTTAAAAAACTGTTCTTCATTGCAATACACAATACACTGCTAGACTGGCTAGACTCTAGAAGTATTTAATGTTATCAGTTACTTTTAAAACATTAACTGAAATAATTATCTGGATAAGAAGTGATGACACACCATTATTAAACAGCCCACGAGCTGAAACAAGGAGAATCACCCTCCAGTCACACTTCCCCAATCGTCCCAGTTTTGTGAAAGAATTTCTTTCTGTCCCCCTCATCTCAATCTCTGCACAACAATCTCATATCGTGGAACACCTTAGCTTGATGTTAGTCCAAATGTTGTCTATTTTAATTGTATGATTTGGGAGATAAAAAGCAGGTCCCTATTTTGACAGACACATTCCTGAACTGGTGAGTTTGGCTCCTAAATTATTTCGGTGGAGCAGCCAATAAGTTGCAGCTGGTCAGCATGTCTGCTAACCCGAATTGGGAAGAATTGAGGTCCATGAACCCCTGCTCCAGTTTCTCAACAGAATTGCAAAGTCGCTTGAATTTGAATATACAAAGATTTTAAACCAAGCCTTCTTAGCAGAAACATGATCGCTTTATGAGAGTTGCTTCATTGTACTTAGGATTTGTGCCACAAATGGCTCCACTGCAGAGGCACTTGGAGTTGTGGCATACTGCATGGCAGATTGCATTGCAAACAGCATTCGTCCACATCTGCACAGACCCAGCTGGTAGACTCATCCATACACCTTGTCTGCCCATGCAGGATATTTTACATAGATTCAAGTGACTTCAGTTGATGATTCTGCTCTGACACAACCTTCTACCAGCAAAGCCCAGTCACAAACATTGGGTGCTACATCTGAGGCACAATCCATACTCTGAGCAACAATTGCCTGTTTTTTATTTGCTAAACCACTGATTTTGAAAACTCACCATTATTCTTAGAATTCCCCCGATACCAAAAAAGGGCCGACATTCTAAATGGTGAACAGGAATTCTCACTCTGTGACTCCGATGCAGGCTTCAGCTGGGGGCTATTCAGGTCAAACTATATTTTCAAGTTATCCCCCGGTATAACCCACACTTTCACCGAAGAATTTTACCTACTTACCCCTTAGTAGCATCGATGTCCTGGGTCCTGCGTTGCAAAGTAAGTAAAGTAGGCTAATAAGCACTGTTTCAGGTTAAAACTTTTAAGTTATTTTATTATTATAATTTTTCTTTTAAAATCTGCAAACACTTTCTTTACAGAAAGGTAAAAAGATCTTGCTTCTGGATCCTGCTGGTTGGTTGAAGGGACCTTCAGGCCCACCTTGACAATCAATCTTCTTTAAAGTCTAGTCTTCTTGAGATGTATTCGCTGATTGGCTCCGTTGCTGTGTCTTGTCGCTCCCATGTACTGAGCTATGAGAGCTGGCTCTGCTAGCTGTCTCTGAGATGATTCTGACTCCTGTTTAAATTCTAGTCTTCCTTAGATGTATAGCTGTTTAAACTCGGCTGCTTGTCTTGTCTTTCCCATGACCGAGCTGTGAGAGCTGAATATGCTTCTCTCCTCTCCTTCCCTCTCTGAGTTCTTCTCCCCTGGTTTATATTCTCTTTCTAACAATTATTAAGTTTTTATCACCTTATTGTCAATTAACTTATTTCCACTTTGATTGTTAAAAAGTATCTTTGATCTAAATGGGGCCTCACGGTAGCATGGTGGTTAGCATCAATGCTTCACAGCTCCAGGGTCCCAGGTTCGATTCCCGGCTGGGTCACTGTCTGTGTGGAGTCTGCACGTCCTCCCCGTGTGTGCGTGGGTTTCCTCCGGGTGCTCCGGTTTCCTCCCACAGTCCAAAGATGTGCGGGTTAGGTGGATTGGCCATGCTAAACTGCCCGTAGTGTAAGGTTAATGGGGGGATTGTTGGGTTACGGGTATACGGGTTACGTGGGTTTAAGTGGGGTGATCATTGCTCGGCACAACATCGAGGGCCGAAGGGCCTGTTCTGTGCTGTACTGTTCTATGTTAAACATTCTAATTCAACTAATTATTCATTTTGGGCAAAACCTCACCTCTCAGATCTGATTACATTGTCCTTTGTGATGTTCAAAGTTCCTTTGTGATATTCAAAAAATGCTTTGGTTTCAATAGGTGTTACTTTTAATTCCTGTCATTTGAATAATTTAATTTTTCAATTGTCCCCAGCTCATAACTTTGCCTTTGATTTTGACTTTAAATTATGTTTCTTGTAGACAGGTCGTCTCCAATTTTCTTTTAATTGACTTAATGTTAGTAGAATTTCACACTTAGAATTGACACCAAATTCGACTGAACATATCCATCCTTTCCAGCTGTTCACTAAGAGAGTTAATTTCAATGAAGGTGTGAAACCTTTGCTTTTAGCTGTATGCTAAAATTTCACTTGGTTATGACTTGAAAGACCTGCCTGTTTTAAACATTCGTCACTTAATTCAATTGAAACTCTCATCCATGCTTTTCCAGATACTTCCTAAGATAGTTACATTCAATGAAGGTGTGAGCCATTGTTTTCAGCTTAATACAAGAATCCTATATGTTTGCTAAACCTGCTTGTGAGAAAGAATCTGCATTTTATAATCCTGCTCTTTGCAGCTGCTATTAACCCTTCATGGGATTTTTCCCTGTATCCTCTCAGACCAGATATTGCCAGACTTCCATGTTTCAAATGACACATTTTCTGAATTTTCAATTACACCACTGACCCATGCACTCAGTGTTACCTCCTCAAGCTCACTGTTTGATATCCTTTGTGATGTGTGTAGTTGTGCTGGTGTCTTGCAGGAGTGCTGAGGCAAGATCCTTGAATTGTTGACTTCTTAAGAACGTTAACTGTGGTGTCGATCTGTTCTTCCAGTCAAACAATAATGGTACTGGAACATATGACAAACACTTGAAGCAATCCTTACGTTACAATGCAGAATATCTGATAGTTTTGAGATTCAGTCTATACCTGTACGTCAGTAACCTAATAGAGATTTGATGGTACAGGGAAATCACCAACTTTTCCATTCCTTTGTTCTTCAATAATATTATGCCGTACAATATCTAGGATCGCCAATAAAAATACACCAACAACAACTTATTTAGTACCTTTCATGTGGTAAAACTTCCCTAGGTGCTTAACAAGGGTTTTATCAAATGCATTTTGACACTGATCAGGAGATAGGTCAGATGATCAAAATTCTGGTTGAAGAGACAAGTGTAAAGAGAAGAATAGAGGTAAAGTGGTTTAGGGAAGGAATTCCAGAGCCTGAGCCTCAGCAGCTGAAACCACAGCCACCAGTGGTGGAGTGGTTCAAGTTATCATAACTGGAGGAACACAGATATCTCAGAGTAATTTACATTTAGAATAAGTGACAGAGGTAGGGAGTGATGAGATCATGGAGGAATTTGAAAAGAAGGAGGATGATGATTTTTAAATAAAGGTGTTGCTGAACTGGGAGTCACTATGGATCATTGAGTGCTGGTATGATGGGTGAATGGGACTCTGTGCAACATTGGATACAAGCAGCAGAGTTTTGGATGACCTTAAGCTTAAGAAGGGTAGAACATGGGAGGCAGGGCAGGAGTGTATTAGAATAGCCAAATCTAGAGGTAGCAAAGGTACATTTGAGGGGGTTTCAGCAGCAGGTGATCTGAGACAGACTCGACTTGGGTGATGTTGTGAAGGTGCAGATGGTCTTAGTGGTGGCGTGTTTGGAAACTCATTTCAGGATCAAAAATGACAACAAATTGGTGAAGTCTAGGTTTGGCATCAGACAATTAGTCGGGGCCTACCATGTGTAATCCTGTCATGAGAGGTGTAACACACTGAACCCTTTTGTGCATAACAGACAACACAGAAATACAAACAGAACCGTATAACTCACTTGAATTAGGAAATACTTGTAAGCAGACAGAGCTGCAAATAAGCAACTGTGTGTCACTGTGTGCACTTACACAGTCCAAGACAGTTGCCAGGGTGACAGCGGAGCAGGTAGCTAGGGAAAGTAGTTTGCCATGGAGAACAATGAGAATAGCTTCAATCTTACCAATATTTAGTTCGAGGAAGTTCCTGCCTATCCAGTACTGAATGTCGGAGAAGCAACCTGAAACTTTAGAGACAAGCAAGGGGTCAGATATGTGCTAGTGAGACAAAGCCATACATACATCATACCTGTGTGGCACAGTAGCACAGTGGTTAGCACAGTTGCATCAGAGCACTAGGGGCCCAGGATCGATTCCCGACTTGGGTCACTGTTTAAGCAGAGTCTTCAGGTTCTTCCCGTGCCTGCATGAGTTTCCGCCGGGTACTCCGGATTCCTCACACAGTCCAAAGATGTGCAGATTAGGTGGATTGGCCTTGCTAAATTGCCCCTTAGTATCCAAAAAGGTTAGCTGGGGTTACTGGGTTACGGGGGTAGAGTGGCACTGTGGGTTTAAGCTCTAGCCAGGGCCTGCGCCGATTTGATGAGCCAAGTAGCTTCCTTCTGCACTATAAATTCTATGATTCTATGTGGAGGCTGACACTGTTCAGATGATACGGCTAATGGGAAGCCTGCAGATAAGAAGTGGAAAGGGGGCAAGGTTAGATACTTGGGGGGAACTAGTTAACAGTGGGAGCAGGAAAAGAAACAATTTCAGGTGATTCTCTGGTTACGACTGGCTTTATAAGAATGGAACCAAAGTTCTGCTGTTTTCTAATATGTGAAAACATTTCCTGTAAGAAAACATGTAACATTCAGATTGCGCAAGTTTAGTTAACACACATGACGCTTTACAGTTATCCATTCTGCAACTGTATCAACTAAAATGGATTTTCCTTTCAAGTGAGTTTTAAATTGTTCTTTTTTTAATTTCCATTTCATTTGCTATGAACAATAAGCATTCAGTCAATTGCACAGGATAGGCTTAGATTATTTATTATAATTATTGCATACAAAATAATTTGCAGTATATGGGGATGTATTTTGGAACTTGCCTACTTGCTGTGCCTGAATAAGCATTGGTATTAATGGAAATAATAACCAAATTGTTTTATTTCCAAACCATCTACAACATTCTGTCAAAGAATATATAAGACAGTACAAGAGAAGCATTAGAGTATAATTGCTATAATGTTCTTATTCCCATCAGGGTCATCTGCTCAGTTAACATTATGCAAGTAACTACATATCAAAGCAGGTATTCTGCAAAACTGTATTTCAGCTTTGTGGCCTTTTGATGTCCAGTAATATTTTTAATTTGTGCTCAGATCCACTTGGTTTTGCGATGGCACCTGCTCCTGTTGGAATTTACTGCTAAGCTTGCAGGACTAGCTGCAATTATGAGGGTTGTCTCTCTGCAACATATCCTTTCCCAAATTCACGTATGGGCCACTTCCATTTTTTGCCATCAAATCAGATCGTGTTTGCTCTTCTTGAACAGATTTTCCAGATGTGTTCCTGTATGTGAATCCCTCACCGACTTTGCCCCGTGGTGTAAAAGGTTCAATTATCTCCTTAAACCATTTAACAACTGATGTCCCTATGGTTCAGTTTCCATCAGTCAGTCTGCTGTGTGACTGATACATCACATAGAACCACAAAACACTGAAGGAGGCCATTTGGCCCATCATGCCCAGACCAATTCTTTGGTAGAGCTATCCCATAGCCTCACTCCCCTGCTCTTTCCGCTTATGTCATCTTTTCAGGAAATGCACGCAGATCGCTACTTATTTTTTTTACAATATGTCATAAAATGAATTATTCCTGCTTTAAAAATAGTCATATTTGGAGATTAAACAAATAAATAAAGATGTGCATTCATATTGCACATTTTAGGAACTTGAGAAATTTCTAACAACCTACTTTCTGCCTCTGATACAGCAGGAAGTAGCTATATACAATGATCTCTTGTTTAATACTCCTTAAGTATTCCTAATAAAAACACAGGCTAAATCAAAGCATGCCAAAGAAAAAGTACTTGCCTATAAGAAATTATGTAATAAGGTTTACTATGTTCTTGACCCATCATTTTAACGTTAAAATGTGTCGACTACGGGCTTTTCACAGTAACTTCATTTGAAGCCTACTTGTGACAATAAGCGATTATTATTATTAAAATCATTATATTTTAAATTGAAAGAAGGGTGTCCTTTATTTCCCTTGCGGTGTGTGTTCCAATTAAATAATTGAGCAGCAAGCTCGTGAGAGTTTAAAATGAAGAAGGGTCACACACATAACCCAAATTAATGCAACGCCACACACATACACATGCAAAGAATGGATAGAGATGAAGATAGTGCACTTTTACAGATTATACAAATTCTGACCTTGATTCAAGATTTCCGGTCTCCCCATAGTAGGCATGTTGTTTCTTGTTTGGTTTAGATGATTTAAAATTGACATGCAGTTATTGTAAAATGAAAGATTCATAGCAGGTTGAAAAGATCCCTGTAGTTGAATATCAAGGAGGTTAGCTTTCAGGTGAACTTTTAAACTGGAACAGGTTAAGTATTTTTGCTGTTTTATTACTTGCAGCTAGTTTCAGAGCTTGGTTCTCAGACTGACTGATGGGTTCTTAAAAGGCAAATATGGCACAGACGTCCTCTATAGCTTTTGACTTGTCAATGTTATTCAGCAGTCTGTCCAGTCCTTTTTGTGTCTTGGAGTACTAAAAGATCTCAGCATCAGTAGCCAGTTGCTGTAATATGGTCAACCAGAATTGTTTAAAGTTATAAGGCCATTGATATACTGTAATAACTTCAAGAATTGGCTCCGTCAGTTAACCCATAAGAAACAACAATTGGAATAATTGATTCATAGAATCCCTACAGTGCAAAAGGAGCCACCCGGTCCATTGACTCTGCACCTACCCTTCTGCAGAGCACTCTACCAGCCACCCGCTCTATCCTCATAACCTAACCTGCACATAGCTGGATACTAAGGGGCATTTTAGCATGTACAATCCACCTAACTTGCATATCTTTGAACTGTAGGAGGAAACTGGAGCATCCAGAGGGAACGCATGCAAACAGGGGTAGAGCATGCAAACTCCACACAATTATCCAAGGCCAGAATCGAACTTGTGTCCCTGGCGCTGTGAGGCAGCAATGTGCCACCGTGCTGCAAATATATCCGAACTATAAATAATATTTTACGAGTGCTTAAAAACAGTCTTTCCACACTCAGCGTAAGGGTCCAACTGATGGGACAAGTCCCAACACATCCCAGTGAATTCACAACTCTCAATTCTGATTGGACTAGCAGGTCACATGACCACTCCCTCAGAGACTGTCCCTTAGGGGCTAGACCCTTAAAGGGATGAGTTACTAGATATACAATCAAAGTTAGATGGTGGTCATTCACACTTAACTGGTGGATAACAGACCTCATCAGCTTTCCTATTTTGAACTGCAAACCTGAAGTCAGAGGGCAAAATTTTCCACACCTTTCCATGGGATTTTTGCGGCGTTGCAGGTGGCCCACCAGAGCCAGCGGCAGGATCTTCTGGTCCCACTAGTGTCAAAGGGATTTCCCGTTATTCGCACCCTCCATCATCAGGAACCTGTGGCTGGAGTGTTCCTATAAATGGGACTGGAATACCTCACCAGTAGGAACGGCCAGAGAGTCCCAAAGGTAAAGCAGTAGAAATAGTGTCACATCATTCAAGAGTTAATCTTATACTGTAATTGGCTTTAGCATCTTCTTTTCGAACTTATGTTCATCATCATTTTTCTTGGGATGAGGCTCAAGCGTAATTGAATTTCTCTGGCTGTTGAGGCTGGCTTTAAGAAGGCTTGCAAGCATGACCTTCTAACCTTCCTTTCCCTGTTTAAACTCCGGATTATGCTTCGTCTAGTGAGTTAGGGTTTTTAGTGACATTTGGTTACAGTGCTTGAGAAAATTTACCATCAACAAATATGTGGGGCGGGATTCTCTCAGCCCGGGGCTGGGCCGGAGAATCCCCGCGACTGGCATGAATCGCGCCACGCCGCCCCGATGGCAGCATGCAGAGCAGAGAATCAGCACCATTGGCAGCGGAGTGATTGGCGCGGCGCCGGTTGGGAGCCGCACTACGCGGCTGGCTCACCGATTCTGAGGCGGGGATGGGCCGAGCGGCCGTCGTAAAAACGGCGAGTCCCGTCGGTGCCGTCCACACCTGCTCTCAGCTGGCGGGAACTCAGCGTTGAAGGGTCGGGGGGCAGCCCGTTGGCAGGGGGGAGGGGAGGGAGGTCCAACCCCACGATCGGGGGGCCGGCCTCTCTGGCTGGGGGCCTCCTTTCCTACGCGCTGGCCCCTGTAGCCCTGCACCATGTTGCATCGGGACCGGCACGTTGAAGGGGGCCACGGCGCATGCACGCGTTGGCACCGGCGTCACTGCGCATGTGCGGGTTGGCACCGGCGCCACTGCACATGCATGGATCCTCACGATGCCGTAAACGGGCACTGTGTCCAACCAAAATTGAGGTCTGCCCCAGGTGTCTATTCGGGCATCATGCTCATGTTGCTCATTGGTGGCGATAAAGAGATTTGCGACCCGCGCCGGAGTGCACAACCGGCATTTTCATGCAGTTAAATGTAATTAGCGGGGTGGACACAGAATGCTGTGCCCTTCCATGATGCTCTGTTCTTCTAGGGCAGAAGTCACGTAAGTGTGAATTACTGCAAGTATCGATAAACGTGGACTAGGTGACATGGCTGCGGATGGGTAGATGCAGGCTTAAAGAAATACTGAAGAACCCATTGAAAACTGTTGGGCTTGCTAGGGGATGGCTACCTGGACTGGGGGCAGTAGCAGATTGTGACTTAATACCATGTCCATAGACTTGGAGTATCCCCCTCAGGATCGGGGTGGCCTGGCTCAGACCAGCATTGCTGCAGTCTATCTTTTAAAATGCACCACTTTGGCTCCTGGCTGATCACGCTGCTGAGAGCTGCCTGTCTTCTTTCAAATGCTCAGAAGTCCTTTAGTCATCTGGCAACCAACCCAGGCTACCCCACTGGACACCCCCCTAGCCCAGCTGTATCACAAAGAACCAAGCATAATCAGGAGCCAGCCAGGTGCTCACACTCCTCAGAAGCACTGCCCCATTGCAGCGGAAGCAAGGGATTATCAGAGCTCACCCCAACCAGAGGGCACTTGCACTACAGCTTTTGGAACCCTCCGTGGTTCTCTGCCCCTCTCAGGGCAGAGGACTCACCAGTGACCCCCCCCTCCCCCCACCACGCCACATCACCAGCTGTCTCTTCCTGGTGAAATTGGCAGAACTGATTGCCTCGGCCACCACCTCCCAGGCAGTGTTCATAAGGGAAAACTTGAGTCTGCAGCCCACCCTGAGGAACAGGGTGCCCTTCTGTCTTTCATTGGCATGGAACTGTGGGGCCACTTTGAAATCCTAATCTCGGGAGGTAGGTCTTCTCTGTGCCACCTTGGTGGCTGCAATGACCTCTGACAGTTATTCTGTTCAACCCCAGTTACAGTTACGCTCGTGTTCACTGCCCTCATGGCTACAGATGCTGCCCTGACAGCAGTATCCACTGTTTGTTTCTTGGCATGCCAACAACATTCTTTAATATGCCCAGGTTCCTCACACTGAAAACACACAACACAGGCTTCTGCTGGTTTACTATCCAAGTTCTTTCTTTTGAATGTGTGAGACTGACCTGCCTTTCCTTCCCGGCTCTCCTCTTCGCCGGACCTTGTTTCTGATTCATCTACCTCCACCTTATCTCGCCCTAGATTTTAGGAGTTAGCAAACCCAGGTTTATTATAAGTTAGAAGTTTTATGGTGAATTTAGAATCATCTGATATGATAGCTGCACCTCTGGCTTTGGAAGTGCTGTTTCTCCACATGTGTTTTAAGATTCAACGAGACTTGTTTTTTTGAGCTCCTCTGATTTCCCCTGGCCCCTCATACAAGCGGTCAATTTTGATTGCTCACACCCACCTGATAAATGCAAGCTATTTAATTTGTTCAAATGAAGCAAGGTTTGAATGGGCTTTTTGCGAGCGTTCCAGAATTGTTGGTGGTGTTATGCCTCCATTACGGGTTCATAGGCACTTAGGGTAGCAGCCTATGTTTGTTCATAATTTGCAGAGCTGTCTGCAAACAGCACGGAATAAACCTCATGGATTTTCCCGATCAGCTGATCTTGCATTTGGAGAACCGAAGACTCCACTTGCCACTTTAACTGCTCTCCCGGCTCCTCAAAGGTTGTGAATTAGGTTTCCACATCCACTGCTTGAAAAAGCGACGCTTTTCATGAATACTTTAAGAAATGAAAGCTTGTTTCTCATCAGGGTTAATTAAATTACCACAGTGTCTCCACGAGGTGAAACACAATCTCCCTGACTGCTTCAACTCTCTTTCTTGCTCTTGCTCTCTCTCGCCTGAAACCCTGACTCTCGCCCCCCCCCCCCCCCCCCCCCCCCCCCGCTCCACTGTTCTTGACAAACATTGGCTAAGATAACCTGGTCTGTTTCAGGTTCCATACTGTCTGCCTGTTCCAAGGCTGGGGTGAGACTAAGATGCTCAGCAAGCATCTTTAATACCTCTGGCTTCTGTGCTTTATTACGTATGTATATTAAATTCTACCTGCTCAGCAGTGGATTTTAGGTGTTCTCTGGCTAGAAATGTTAATTAATCCCAAGTCAAATCCTCCTGTTGTATGAATGATTTTATGCCTGAGTCAGCTCCCTCACTTTCTATTGTTAGTATTCACAAAGCTTACTGATGTAATCCCTTTTGTTTTTTTGTTCAACAATTTTGTCTATGTTACTTTTCACTTCTGCTTCCAATTTTCCGTTAATGTCAGATCCTGTTCGTTTGCTCCAACAATTTTAAATCCCAGATGAGCCCTTAATTCTGTCACGGGCAGAATGTGTTTGTTCTCTTACTGCCTGTAATCAGTATGTTTGACATGGAAAGATTCTTTTACACTTCAAGTGTGTATTCCAATTAAATAATTTAGTAGCAACTTTTTTGATTTTAAAGTAAAGAAGGTTACTCAGGCTTCTTGCTGACTTTAAATGATTTAATGTTTGAAGTGACTATCCTGGAAAGTGAAGTTGTGAGGTCTCCTGTAGTCAAATATCTGGGACGTTGGTTCTGAGGTGAATGTTGAAGCAGAACAGGATGAGTACTTTGGCTGCTTGATGACTTGCAGCCAGTTGGTTACATAGAACAGTACAGCACAGAACAGGCCCTTCGGCCCTCGATGTTGTGCCGAACAATGATCACCCTACTTAAACCCACGTAACCCGTATACCCATAACCCAACAATCCCCCTATTAACCTTACACTACGGGCAATTTAGCATGGCCAATCCACCTAACCCGAACACCTTTGGACTGTGGGAGGAAACCGGAGCACCCGGAGGAAACCCACGCACACACGTGGAGGACGTGCAGACTCCACAGACAGTGACCCAGCCGGGAATCGAACCTGGGACCCTGGAGCTGTGGAGCATTGATGCTAACCACCATGCTACCGTGAGGTAGCACTCAGACTGGTTGACAACAGATCATTTTGTAAAGGTAAATATGGCACAGCCTTTCTCTGCAGCTGTTGTCCAGTCAGTTCCTTTCTGCAGTCTGTCCAGGTCTCCTCTGGATATTTGGATAATAAAGGTTCTCAGTATCACAAGCCAGTTTTGGTCACATGGTAAGTGGTCATTGTCCACACTTAGAGCTACAACGCCATTGATGGTGGTCTTTTGATGTATAACTCGTTACATCAACTTTTCTTTGTTCAACTGCCAATCTGGAGACATGGGCTCGTTAACTAGCCAATGGCCAGTAGATGCCGGTTGAAGTTTCCTCGGACTTCCTGGCAACCAGTATGCCTCGCGGCATCTAACCTGATCTTGCGAGGCGTCGGGATCAGAATCAGAATCCCACCTATAATGGGCATGACCAGGCCGCGCTCACTGAAGCCGATTTTAAACTGACTTTAGCGAGCTCACCCAGGATCTACCAGCCTCGCGGAATCTACTGAACTCACCATGGTAGGCCCCAAACAGGCACCTTTCAGCCATTGAGGGCACCTGGGTGGATCGAGACAGGGCATGGTGGTTCCCTCTCCCTCCCGGAACGCAGGCACCTTGGCACTACCACCCTGGCGCTACCAAGGTGCCCAGATGGCACTGCAAAGCTGGCTGGGACACTGCCAGTGTGGCAGTGCCCGGTTGCCCAGGTTCTATGGTGACACTGCCAAGGGCCAAGGCCTGAGGGGGGGTCATGCCCATTATTGGAGGGTGGATGGGGGATGTGACGGATGGCGGGTGAGGTTCAGGTCTGGTAAGTAGGGGCTCTTGGGAGTTGGAGAGAGAAGTGTGGGGTTCCTGTAAGAGGGGTCTTGTAAGGAGGTGTGGGTTGACTGAAGAAGGGGGACCTGCGGGACCTGAAAGCATGATAACCTCACGTGGGGAGGTGTGGGGTATTGCCCATGTGTCTGAGAATTGAAAGTGCCCATGGGTGGTGGCTGTTGGCGACCCTCAAGCTCATTTAGACATTGGGGTACCCTTTCAAAATGGCGCCCTGGTCACTGAGGAGTTGGTCTGGCTAGTAAGTTCAGCTCCCCAGTGATGAATTATTGCGGGCTAAACTGGTGAGAAACTTCCCAGAGCCTAAAAATGTGTCGTTGGATAGCAATGGGGAACACACTGACAGAGTCAGTGGGAAACTTCCAGAAAAACCTACGAGAAATGTCACTGAGAAATGTTTCCATTAGATTGTGCCCAAAGAATCTAGGATTCCATTGCCTAAGTGCTTCAAATAAGCTTTGAACAATGGCAGGTATGAATTTCCATAGAGAACATTGGGCTTGGTAGGTCCATTCTTGGGTGAGGCCCTGGTTATTAAATTCTGAGCTCTACCGAAGCTTCCTAGTTTGTGTTGAAAAATTTAAGAGCTGAACTGTTGGCAGCTACATCAACAGTTCATCGGTATTGATTTTAAACAAATAGAGTTCCAGAAGCTGCCTCATAAGCTCAGTCCATGTAAAAAGTTATGAATATAACATGCCTTTATTGAGAATGGCACTCTAATTAACTCAGAAACTCTGAATAACATACACTCCTAACTTTTTCAACTTCCATCCTGCCCGATCCTTCCCAATTCCAGTTCGCTACTTCTCTGACTCTCCAGTTTGCTGAACCTTCCACTCTCCACTTCCCTCCCTTAAACATTCCCCTCACCACCTCTCTTCCCCGACCCTGCCCCTTTCCCACCTCTCTGCCTGACTGCCTCCTTTCCTCGCCACTCATATTCACCGACCCTCCCACTCACCACATTCCTCCGAAACTTCTTTACGCTCACTGCTTCCCTCCTCATCCCTCCAACTCGCCACCTCTCCTGCTCATCACTTCTCACTGTCACTCCCTCTCAGTTGCCACTTCTCACCAGCTATGGTGTTACATACAATATCCATTGACATTTATGCTGCACACAAGCTTAAAGGTTAAAAAATGCACATCACTGAATGTGATTGCATGTTTTTGCACCAAAGGTAACTGATACTCAATTCTAAATCTATTTCCAGTAGTTTAAGCCATTGCAGCAATCTTTTGTTTTGGCAATGCCTGTATTAGGGCATTGAGCCACTCGTTCCAATGGTCTGTCAACCTGCCACAGGGAGGCCAACTCTAAGTAGCCTGTGTAATCCACACATGACAGAGGCCCATTCCAATTGTGGGAGATTCCCATTTCTTCAGAAAGTACCCCCTACTTGAGCCTTTAAGTGGCATAAGACGCAGACCATTTACATATGCATCAGGACGGGAAACAACATTCAGACTTGGGCTGGCAAGTGGCAAGTAACATTTTCACCACACAAATGCCAAGCAATGGCCATCTCCAACAACAGAGGATCTAACCATCGCACTTTGACATTTAATGGCATTGCCATTGCTGAATCCCCAACTATCAACATCCATTAACTAAAAACTAAATTGGACTGTATTGGGCTAGTCACAGAAATAAAGACTAGGTCAGAGGCTGGGAATCCTGCAACCTCCTGACTCTCCAAAGCCTGCCCACCATCTATAAGGCACAAGCCAGGAACGTATTGGAATAATCTCCATTTGACTGGATGAGTGCAGAGCTGACAACACTCAAAAAATCTGACTCCTTCCAGAGCAAAGCAGCCGACTTGATTGTCACCCCTTCCACCATGGTAAATATTCATTCCCTTGGCCACTGATGCACAGTAGCAGCAGTGTAAGCCATCTATCTACAAGGTGCACTGCAGCAACTCACCAAGGCTCCTTTGACAATACCTTCCAAACCCATGACTTCTACTGCCCCATATGTGCAATTTCAGGGGAATACCATACACTGCAGATTCTCCTCTATAATCACACGCCATCACCATTCCTTCGCTGTCGCTGGGTCAAAATTGTGGAAAATCTTACCGAACAGCACTGTGGGTGTATCTACACTACACAGTCTGCAGAGATTGAAGAAGGTGGTTCACCACCAGCTTCTCAAGGGCAATTATGGATGGTCGATAAATACTGGACTAGCCAACGATGTCCACACTCCATGAAATAACTTTTTGTATCAGACTACTTGCCTCATTGGAATGGATGGCCAACTTTCTTCCCATCCACCATGGGAAGTTTACCAGGAGGCGGGAATATATCAGGTAACTATTCTGTCATGACTCCACCCTATTATCCAGGCCCTTCTGCCCTGTCTCCATGGGGCTAGGATAGTTCAGCCCTCAGCTTTACTATGAATGTGGAGACCATGGTCACACTTATTTGTGGTAATATATTTAGGTGTATAAAACGCATTGTTGCCAATCTGACACACTAGCATTCTATGCACTTCTATATTTACAGGCTGCAAAGCACATCAAGTCTGTTTTATTTTCAGAATTTCCCACCTACTTACATGGATAAATTTTAAGGAACTGTAGCTGCAACGAATAAGAAATCCAGTTTTCAAAACATACCTAAAGACATTGACACCATCATTTAAAATTATGTGACGCGAGGGCTCTCACAATTGGTTGGATGTAATATCAGGCAGTTTCTGATTGGTGATGGCAAAGTGACACAACAGAGAACAAAAGCATGAGGGTTCTGTAATGAAAGGGAGATTTTGTGGCACAGTGGGTAACGTCCCTGTCTCTGAGCCAGAAGCTCTGGTTTTGTGTCCACCCCAGGACTTCATGACCAAGTTTGGTGCATTAATAACTGTGTCAACCTGCAAATCCTTCCAAGCATGCCAGTGGTTGGTGGGAAGAGACTCCCAGCCAGCCACACTTGATGTGGAGTGGCACTCCTCAAGCTATAAGCCCCTGGTGACGGATAAGCAACCTGTTTCAGGAATTACTAGATATGGAAACAGACAAAAGTCTGCTTTCATGCACCATTAGATCCAGGAAGAGAATTCAAATTCTATAATAATAAGTGTGGAAAAAGGCGTGAGTTAACTTGATAATAAATTAATAAGGTACAAGGGAGAACTAAATCAAAAAAGAATAGGGTAGAAATGGAAATATTCAGTTAGAGCAGAAATGAGAGTGAAAAGAGACCTTGTAAAGAAAAGTTAGAGATTAATAATGAAGAAAAATCTTACATGAAACTTGAACACCAAAGCTTTGGACCAATGGTTTCCTCTGTGTGCACAAGAGAACAAAATAGTGTTGATTAAATTTACTTCAGGGAATCAGATATATATTTGGAAGAAAATTAAAAGCACAATGTGGTAATAAACTGTATAGGAAAGTCTGCACATGAATGGCAGCCATGTGAACAAAACCAATCAAATATGCACCATTCCTTTGCCAAACCTATTTGTTAGTGTTACTCCTCATAAAGATTTGGGACTGGATTCTCTGTCGGTGGGATCCTCCATTTCACCAGCAGTGTACTCACACCCGCGGATTTCCCGACGGTGCGGGGGAGCTCACAATGGGAAACTCCATTGGCCAGCTGGCCGGACAGAGGGTCCCGCTGCCGGCAGGGGCGAGCCGCACCAGAAAACGGATGCGGTGGGACACAGAATCCCGCCCCTGAAATTTTATTGCAGCAAAAATATATGTTTCGTAAAATATTTTACTGAGCTTTCATTTAATGTTTGTATTAGCATTTGTCAGATCTCAGATACCATGTTATTCCACTGCAGTAAAATATGTTGCTTCAGACAACCTCCGGGGTAAAAGATTCCATTTTAACTTCACACATTCTGCATAACATTGCAGTGAAGAAAAGCTTGCTACCTGTAGGAGCTGAAGATAATGAGGTGGAGAATGTTCACTCCCAGCATTAGGTAGGTGCAGTGCACAGGAAACATACAAAATAGGAGCACGATTAGGCCATTTGGCCCTTCAAGCCTGCTCTGCCATTCAACATTATCATGGCCGATCTTCTGCCTTAGCCCCATTCTCCCGTGCTCTCCCCGTAACCCCATGACAGAGCAGCCAAAGCCAGAGAAATTAGAACAAGTTGGTGGCTAATTCATTCTATTAAATCATTTCATGCCAATCTGTCCCCTCTCTGGACTCTGCCCAAATCTCTCACTGTCAGAGCTCTGCAGACTTCAATGATAACTTGCATTTATGTAGTGCCTTCAGCTCCCCGGGAGCATTATCACATAAAAATGTAATTCCATGTCACAAAAAGAGCTACAGTATTAAGACAAAAGATCAAAAACTTGTTCAAAGAAGTAACTTCTGAGGGTCGACTTACAGGCAAAGATAATTCGATAGCTTAGAGCTTAGTTAACTGAAGGCATAACTCCCAGTGGTAGTATGAATGAAATTGGGGATGCACAAGGGGCCCGAGAAGCCACAAATCATGATGCATTATTGACAGATGTCTATGGGCGGGATTTTCCAGCCCTTCCTGATGGTGAGATCTTCCGGTCCTACAGAAGGTGACCTCCCATGGCGGGTCCCCCGGGCTAAGCCATGCAAAATTGACATTGGCGGTACCAGAAGATCCCACCAGCAGCCAATAGTGATTGGCCTCTGCCACTGGAAAACACGGCAGAATAGGGGACCCTAAAATCCTGCCATTTGCTTTAACCAAGGGGGAAAACATACTGCATATAGAAAAGAACTCAAGATCTGTGTGTCTAAGCAGTGTTTACTTTAGGGAATATACTTTCCAAAACAAGTGCCAAAAATTCTATGCACTTAAATCTGCAAATTATTATCAACATTGGGGTACATTTTCTGGTCCTGCCTGCCATGGGAATCGTGGCGGGTGGGACAGTCAATCTGACAGACCATTTAAACTTCTGTTAACCTCGGGTGGGAATTTCCAGTCTTGGGGTGGGTGCAAACAGAAAATCCCACCCAGTGTGTCAACCCTTTGTGGCTGTAACACAACCTTCCCTTCTTTAGTTTGAGTTGTGTTTATGATTTGATTTGAGATGTTCAAGCTTTTCTGCATAATGTTTAAACAACATTATTCAGAATCGAGGTCAACAATACATTAATTAAAAGTGTGCATTAATTGTGTACGAACATTTTCCTTTTTCTTCATTATGCCACTGATGAATGCTGCTTATCGTTGACATAGCCACATAATGGGTGGTACGGAGCACAGTGGTTAGCACTGTTGCTTCACGGCACCAGGAACCTGGGTTCGATTCCCGGCTTGGATCACTGTCTGTGCAGAGTCTGCACGTGCTCCCCATGTCTGTGTGGGTTTCCTCCCACAAGTCCCGAAAGACATGCTTGTTAGGTGAATTGCACATTCTGAATTCTCATTCAATGTGCCTGAAAGGTGCCTAGGGGATTTTCACAGTAACTTCATTGCAGTGTTAATGTAAGCCTACTTGTAACGCTAATAAAGATTATCATTAGATTATTATTAATCACATCTCGGTGACTGTGGTGATATGATTTGCATACCTGTCTGCCATTGGGGCAGAACACCAGCTTACCATTGGCCCTGGTCAGTCATGTGCCTCTCGACCGATTGGTCGAGAGGCTGAGTTAATCGCGCCTCCTTGCCGAAATATAAATAGTCAAACGTCCGGCGGTCGTCCATTTTATTGTAGACGACCGCAAGGCTAAGTTCTAGTTTATTAAAGCCTAACTTTTGTAAAGCAATTCGTCTCTCGTACAATTGATGGCACATCAGTGACCATTTAGTTTCCTATAGGATATCTGTTCGGGAAAGAGGTCAGTGCAGATGGAAGTGGAACAAGGTAGCAATGATTAAATCTTTGGTGAAGGCCATATGTGATGGTAACTTGTTTGAAGTTGTCAAAAGGTTTGGCCGATATCAAAGGCAATTAAAGAACATTCATCAAAGGGGCTCAGAAATCTTTCCTTTGATGCCGCCATTCGTCCTCTGCCACATCTCCTTTATTGTTAAGGCTGCCTTCAAATAGATTGGTTTCTCTTTTATGTCAAATACTTTTTCCCTTCGACAACACTTAATTCAAACAAATTCTAAGATAATGCACAGCATGAATACCAATCTCACTATCTCAACAGACTGCTTAAAATGACTTTTAAAATCTATATTGAACCATTGAATACTTTCATTGTTGTACTTCGGACAAGTTATTTACTAAATCACTCTTTAAAAAATACTTAAGCTGCCGTTCGTGCTCTTGTGCCTAATTTTGAGAGCCTCCTTGAAGGAACTCAAAAGTGGTAGATGCACTGGATAATGGCTTTACTCATTAATTCAATCTGAAGTGCATGATCAGTTGTGTGAAAGATGTTGGATTTCACCAAAGAAACAATGCAAAGGATTGCAGAAACTCAATTTATGTTAGACATGGTTTTCACTTTAGCCTTGTGCTGATTTGACAGTTTGGATGAGTTATGTTGTTAAACCAATGCAAGTTAGTGGAATCTCTATTAGAAGCCTTACTTGATTAATTAGTGCCTGGAAATCTGCGTAAGAAACCTTAGCTACTCCTCCTTTCGTGATTAGTTTTCTTCCTGTCTCAAAGATTTGGGCCAACAGATTTTTATTGTATGATTTACGTTGCTTCAAGATTGATGATTAATGCTCTTCATGGTCTCTTTGCTATTTAAAAGTTCTTGGTTAAATAAATCTCCATTGTAATTTAACACTCCTTCATCACTTACCTCACAATACAACAATGGTGGATACTGTAAGGTTACAACGGCATTATTGGCCCTGGCTTAAAGCTTAATCATGCCAGGAGGAGAGCAAAGTATAAATCGACGGTGGCAGAACTTTAAAACAGAATTCCTGTCAACCTGCACTCAGCCACTGATCTCAGATAATAAATCAAAGTTATTCTCTTGCAATTACTGACACTCCAATCATCACTTGCAAAATGCTCTTTTATTGATGAAATTTAACAATACCAAGTAGCTACACCAGCCTCCTTAGAACATTTGTCAAGAACAGCGTCCATCATGATCAAATAGAACAGTGTGTTTATCAACGGCAATCAAACATCAGTACCTTGAGAAAGAAACATATTGGGAATGACTGGAAACTTCTTTCAGTAGCTCCATGGGAGAATGGTCAATGAAGTGTAGAATGCATACATGTCCTGTAGATTTTGATATGAAGCGAATAGTCTATTCACGGAAAGACATACACTTTGCAAACTTTTGGGCCATAAGTTCAGATTCATTGGCTGGACATAGGACATAGTCTACAAATGAGTTAAGACATAGTTTAATCAAGGAACAATTCAGTTGGGAATCGATGATCATGGATTTATTGATTCACAAATCCATTTTATTCCTACAATTATGTGTTCCATGTTTGGTGTTTAATCTTTTCACCACTTTTAAATCCGGTTGTTTGAATTTTACACTGTTTCATGGGCAGTAACTTGACAGAACAAATTGCTTGCTCATTTAGATCTTGCTTGTTTTTCAAGTCATTAAAATCTATTGAATTGACGTCAGACAGGCTCCATAATGGACCGACAATGCACTTTGTCACGATCTGTCCAGGTGACAAAAGCAATTCACTGTTTCCTTTCACCTTCTATCTTCTGTCCCCATCCTTCCATTACTCTTCCACCACATGCTTGGGGATATTTTATGGAGCCCACAAACACGGCAAACATGAAACGCGGAATCACGATATTCCAATGATGGGTTGAGATACAGAGCTAAAGTCAGAAGCATGTACAAAGAACAAAGAAAATTACAGCACAGGAACAGGCCCTTCGGCCCTCCCAGCCTGCGCCGATCCAGATCCTTTATCTAAACCTGTCTCCTATTTTCCAAGGTCGTCTTCCCTCTGTTCCCCGCCCGTTCATATATCTGTCTAGATGCATCTTAAATGATGCTATCGTGCCCGCCTCTACCACCTCCGCTGGCAAAGCGTTCCAGGCACCCACCACCCTCTGCATAAAAAACTTTCCACGCACATCTCCCTTAAACTTTCCCCCACTCACCTTGAAATCGTGACCCTTTGTAATTGACACCGCCAATCTTGGAAAAAACTTGTTGCTATCCACCCTGTCCATACCTCTCATAATTTTGTAGACCTCAATCAGGTCCCCTCTCAACCTCCGTCTTTCCAACGAAAGCAATCCTAATCTACTCAACCTTTCTTCATAGCTAGCACCCTCCATACCAGGCAACATCCTGGCGAATAGGGCAGCACGGTGGCCTAGTGGTTAGCACAGCCGCCTCACGGCGCTGAGGTCCCAGGTTCGATCCCGGCTCTGGGTCACTGTCCGTGTGGAGTTTGCACATTCTCCCCTTGTCTGCGTGGGTTTCGCACCCACAACCCAAAAATGTGCTGAGTAGGTGGATTGGCCACGCTAAATTGCCCCTTAATTGGAAAAAATAATTGGGTAATCTAAAATTTATTTAAAAAAATAAAAAAATAAATAAATAAAACATCCTGGTGAACCTCCTCTGCACCCTCTCTAAAGCATCCACATTCTTCTGGTAATGTGGCGACCAGAACTTCACGCAGTATTCCAAATGTGGCCTAACCAAAGTCCTATACAACTGTAACATGACCTGCCGACTCTTGTATTCAATACCCCGTCCGATTAAGGCAAGCATGCTGTATGCCTTCTTGACCACTCTATCAACCTGCGTTGCCACCTCCAGGGTACAATGGACCTGAACTCCCAGATCTCTCTGTGCATCAATTTTCCCCAGGACTCTTCCATTGACCATACAGTCTGCTCTGTTGCTCGTTCTGGGCGAGTGTGCTTTACACTCAATTTGGCTCTATTTTATTCCTTAGCTCTAGAGTCGCCAGGTATCGTTAAGACATCGCCACAAGATTCAAGCTCAAGTTCAGACAAATAACTCAATACACCAGTTAGTAAGTTCATACAAGACACGTTTATTATAATACAGTTATCTACTAATTATGCATATAAAACTACAAGACTAGTCTAATCCTACCAATAACAGGCCAATACTTATCTGGAATAAGGGGACTGCCGGATCAGGGAACAATGGCCTCTTGCTTTGTCCTGGATCCGCAGGCTTCCAGTCGGTGTGGACTAAAGGGGTCAGGAGTGTCTACTCTCGTAGCATGCGTTGTATGACACTTACTTAATGGCGGCTGTTGACCAGGCCTCTCCTTCTCAAGGTTCTTCTACTGCAAAGGTGTTCTGCTGGGAGGGCCGGCTGGTCAAGAAGAAAGCTGGGAGGGCCGGCTGGTCGAGAAGAACGAATCAGTCCTGGAACCTGACTTTTATCGGTCCCAGGGGCTTCGCTTCCTTCTGGGCGGACCCTCTCTGAACCTGCAATCGATTGGGTCTCTTCCCAATCGATTGATTTGAATTTCCCCAATAACTTGGCCATTCCTTGATCACCGGGCAGTTCCTTACACCTTATTGGTGTCCTTTGTCTTAGACTCCACTGGCGCCGGAATGTCTGACATTCCATAGAATGTTTCAATTGCAGTTAACTGTTGTGTCCATTGTGCCTGGGAATCACCGCGAATCGCTCACTTAATATGCGCAGCTCGTTAGTTACAATTCAGTCTGGTTTCTGTAGCAGCTAGAATACAGGGGATTCTGCAGACTGCTTGTTTCTTTGCCAATGTCCATTTTTCCCTGTAACCTTTGTGTTCTTCCATTTTGTGTGAGGAAGTGGCCAACCCAGGTGGCTGCACTCCCTCCTTGTGATCCAAACGTGAAAGCGTGAAGGATCACCTAAGTACGGTGTCTGTGTTCCCTGACCTCAGCGAGTTCCATGGCCTCTGCACTTTCCTCAACTATGCAGAAAATTTTTAACCACAATCTCTATTTGGCGCTATGTCACAGGGGACATGCATTACCAAAATCACAACGGGAACCTCTAACTATCCTTAAATAAACTACACTCACTTACATGCAATCATTCTAAACTTCCTATCAATACAAAATTACAGTAGCATTCATGGCACATTTCTCTGACTCGGCAGTCGAGCTCAGAGGTACAAAACATTTAAAAACATTCTTTTATTTACATGGCATGGCAACAACGAAAAGAAAATCCTTTATTCACATTGGCTAAATGGGAACTAGTGTATTAAAGTTAAGAAACTGCATGTAATATTTTATTGTTAGGGTTAAAGTTTAAATATTGTTTTCTTTTCTTTTATTTTAATAAAGTCTCTTTGTAAAATAACCAAGCCCGATTTCTTACATTATCAATCCTGGAATCGTTATTTCCAGACTGCCTTAAAACATAAAAAAGTTATGATCCTGGTCGAGTTTCTTAGCCACTGCTGAGAGATGACCAAGCGTTCGAAACAGTCACAGTTCTAACCACCATCGCTCTCAAGACTGGCTTTCAGAAAATCCCTCGGAAAAAGAACAGAATCCTGCCAGACAAAGCAACTGATATTGGACTCACTGGAAACTCCACTTACGTGAATTTATGCCAATAACTTCATTACCAATAACCTCGTTAATTTTGAGAGAGGAATTAAGGAAGTTAACTCTTATTTTTAAAACTGAAGGAGATTCTGTGAAATATATTAAATGGTAGCAAATGCATCTTGTTGATTGGAGTAGTTACTCCCGCACTAGACTGGCTCATTCTGTCCTGCACTGGTCCATCCTGCAGTAATATCATAGGCTGATATTTCTTATCAGCAATTTCCATGTTTGCTCACTTCAGGACTCGCACATTGCAATATTGACCATATTTATCATCATTCTGATAAGAAGTAAGCCTGGATTCCAATTCAGCAATTGTTCATACAGGCTTGCCCTTACAAGTCAAAAACAGTGATCAACTTGGGGGCGATTCTCGAGCCCCGCGCCGGACCGGAGACATGCCGCAATTGCACCACGATGTCCCGACGCGGGCACGTGATTCTCCGAGGTGCGGAGGATCAGCGCCATTTGCGCCGGCTCATTTGGCGCTGCGCCGACTGCAGGCCGCTGGAATCGGCGGGGGTTCTCCAGCCCAGATGGACCACGCAGCCGCGTGGATACGACAGAGTCCCGCCGATAACGTTCACCCCGGTCGCTGCCGGCGCGAACTCTACGCGAAGGGTAGGGGCGGCCTGTGGGGTGGTGAAAAGTGATCCTTCACCGGGGTGGGGGGCCTCCGATGGGGTCTGGCATTGTTCAGAAGAATTCAAGGAAGAGAATCAAAGTGTTTTGAGTAAATGAGTGAATTGCAGTAACTATTTTTAAAGTGAGACAGCAGACTTCAGAGGTAGATGAAACGTTTGGTGTCATTTTAATACAGTCTGGGAATCGAGAGTTAAAGCAATTGTGAATAGTTTGCACAGCAGTCAAGCCAAATAAATCCTAAAAGGGTTGGTGTGAAATCTTGGACTGGATTTGCTGTTAAAAGTGGAGCAGAAGCTTTGTTTAAAAGTATCATTTGGAAAACCTGTTTTGTATTTTGGAATGCAAGCCACTAAGAGAAGGCATACTTATGAGAGAAGATTTATAAAAAAGATCTTTCAATTTAAGGGCCAAGTTAGCATGGCCAATCCACCTACCCTGCACATCTTTGAGTTGTAGGGGGTAAGATCCACGCAGGCAGGGGGAAAATGTGTAAACTCCACACGGCCAGTGACCCAGGGTCAGGATCAAACCTGGGTCCTTAGCGCTGTGAGACAGCAGTACTAATCACTGTGCTGTCCATGAGAAAGAATTTAACGTGTGTTTTTGGAAGTGGAGTTCAGAAACTCTCCCGAGACAATCGACTGGGGGATTCTGAGGAGACATCCACAAACATTCATTTGGCATGCAGACTGGAGAGTGTGTTTGCCAACAGTCATCCTCAGCACAAAAGGGATTTTGTGTGAATGAGACCATTGTAGATTAAGATGCACTTTGTAATCCATGTTAATCCAAAAATCTGTTTGTAAATGTTAAGCTAAGGGGGAAGTAAACAAATATTGTTTTAGAATTCAGTTTTGTCACGTTCAATAAACGATGATTTCTTGTTGAATCTAATTAGCGGTCCTGCGACTATGATCCTCCACATTTTTATTTTTTTTTTTCTATAAATTTAGTGTACGCAATCATTTTTCCAATTAAGGGGCAATTTAGAGTGGCCAATCCACCTAGCTTGCACGTTTTTGGGTTGTGGGGGCGAAACCCACGCAAACACGGGGAGAATGTGCAAACTCCACACGGACAGTGACCCAGAGCCGGGATCGAACCTGGGACCTCAGCGCCATGAGGCCGCAGTGCTAACCCACTGCACCACCGTGCTGCCTGATCCTCCACATTTTATAAAGCAGTAAAAGTTCCGCTCGTTTGAGCCAGGGTTCCACTCTGGGATCTTCCCGTCCAGTTTTCACATCAATTGGGATTGTACAGTATGTGTGCTCTGTTTTATTACTTTACTTCTGTTTAGTGGTTAATAAATCTGCCTCGCTCTTTGCCTCAAGAAATCTTGTTTGGTTGGTTCCCTATTGCTCACAGGCTTAAATATTTAAATACGTTCTGAGTTGGAAATTTCTATCCTCATGCAAAAGAAAACCTTTGTTGTGACCAACTGAGAAAGTTGAATAGTTGCAGGCCTGCAAAGAGAATGAAGTTATTTTTTTTAGACACGAGCACCGTTTTAATACCCATACATTCATTGCATCAATGCAAAAACTGTCCCTTCCCACGTTCCCCCCTCCCCCGCTCACCACCCCACACACACACCAAGTCATATGGACTCAAAACATTAATTCTGTTTTTACTTCCTCCACATGCTGCCAGATCTGTTGAGTTTGTCCAGCATTCTAATTTCGTATTGGCACTGTAACAGTCAGCTTGGCGTTAAATCACTAAGAAATGAGCTCCTGTACACCAATATGACAATCAGATGGTTCTCTATTGTTATTTACAGACATTAAGAAGTCTTACAACATCAAGTTAAAGTCCAACAAGTTTGGTTCGAATCATTAGCTTTCGGACCACAGCTCCGAACTGCTTCATAGTGTGCAGACCATCTAGTTACACTTAAGCTCTTTAGAGAAAAATGTAGATTGCCCTGCGCGTTTAAAATCCCCCATCTTTGTGGAGATCCAGAAAAGAAAACATTCAGCTCCTGCAAAATGCCAAAATAGTCATAAATGTTAATCGTGTTTTAAATTACTTATAATTATTTTATATTAAATATATTTAGAATGAAACATCCTTAATTTGAACGCTTTTTCATTTACGACTAGCCTACATGATACTTTAATAACCTTTTAATTTTTATTTTAACTATTATTTGTGTTGAATTACACTATATTATTAATATTATTATTTTTAAAAAACCCCTTCTCATACAGTAGACCCAAAATTTTTAAGCAATGTGAACTAAAGTCACTTCTGGGGCCCTTCCGGGATGAGGGACCCTAAGTTTCATAGTAGATCCGCCCCCCTGGCTCCTTCTTCAGGTGAATGAAGAGGTGGGTTCCAGAAACATAAATATAGACAAAGTCAATGATGCAAGGTGATACTTTGAATGTGAGTCTTTGCAGGTAATTAAGTCTTTACAGGATCAGATGAAGCAACTGGAGAGAAGGATAATCACAGGTTAAAGAGGTGTGGATTGTCTCAAGCCAGGACAGTTGCTAGGATTTAAAAACATTGGGTGGTATTCTCCGCCGGCTCCAAAAATCGCAGAGGCCGTCGTGAACTCGGCCGAGGTTCACGATGGCCTCGGGGCCCGCTCCCCGCCACCTAATTCACCCCCACCCGGGGGGCTAGGAGCGGGCCCCCGTCGTTCCCGGCCGCGACCTCGGCGGCCGGATATGACGCCCGAACGGTGCTTCGCGGATGACATCAGCGTGCAGACGACGCAAACCCGTGCATGCACCGATGGTGGGCACCGATCGCGGGCTTGTCCCCTCCGGAGCACAGTCGCGGTGCTCCCGTCCCAATCGGGCCCCTGGATGCCCCAAACGGGCATCCGGCACCCGTTTCACGAATGCAGCGACCAGGTGTGGTTGCTGCCGTGGTGAAACGGGCGTGAAGAGTCGGCCCATCGGGCTCCGAGAATCGCCATTCGCCGTGAAAAACGGTGAGCGGCGATTTTTCCGGGGGGGGGGGGGGGAGAATCGCAGGGGCGCCAGGGGGGGTGTAAAAATGTCGGGAGGCCCAACCACGATTCTCCCACACCACGTGGGGAGCGGAGAATTCCGCCCATTAGCAGTTACTTAAAAGTGGGTTGTGCACAGTGGGCTAGTCACTCCAATTGAAACTGCTTATTTTTGTGATAAACCCATTTTGAGCTGTATTAATGAAATTGTACATATCGTGATATCAACGACTGTTTTACTTTCATTAATTTTTTTCTTTAAAACCAATCTATTCTAAAATACTGCTCAAATGCTGATTGATGGAAGATTTTGTTTGTGACTATGCAAATGGGTTGGGTGGACATTTGAGCAAACATTACTCTTGTAACCGAATGCAATGGGGGCAGGTTTCTGGCAAGCTGCTGATTGTGGCCAAAGAAGAAGCTTTCAGCCACTCGGTGTATCTATGTTAGTAGCTGAACTGCTCTTTAAACTCTAGGGGCAGCACGGTAGCACAAGTGGATAGCACTGTGGCTCCACAGCGCCAGGGTCTGTGCGGAGTCTGCATGTTCTCCCCGTGTCTGCATGGGTTTCCTCCGGGTGCTCCGGTTTTCTCCCAGTCCAAAGACGTGCAGGTTAGGTGGATTGGCCATGATAAATTGCCCTTAGTGTCCAAAACAAAGGTTAGGAGAGGGTTATTAGGTTGCGGGATAGGGTGGAAGTGAGGGCTTAAGTGGATCGGTGCAGACTCGATGGGCTGAATGGCCTCCTTCTTCACTGTATGCTCTATGTTCTATCTATGTAACTTCAGTCCCACATTTTAGTTGAGCATGCAAAGAAGCATCGACTGATTAACCTCAATTGGCTGAACCTTTCCTCGGTGATGTAAATTTGAATTTGTAAAGGGAACCTTCATAATTTATTAGGTCTCCCTTATAAAGTATCCTCTGCATATTTTATGCCAAGCGTACAGTAGGAGGAATTCTGTTAGGAAGCAGAATAAAAAGAAACGACCTTTTCCTTATGTGACTTGAAATAGAACATTTATTGAAATATTATTGAAGAAGGAAGAATTAAAATAAAGCTGTAAAGCAGTAAAATGCAATAGCTGATAAGGAAGGGGCAGACGGCTGGGGAGACACACGACTGTATGTAACATCAAAGGAGAGTTGCAATTGATTGCACTTCATGCATGGAATAACAATTTTAAAAGCCACAAGCCAATGCAATTGTCATTGTCATACCGAACGTCAATCTAATGAGAACATTTTCGAGTCCCATACACATTCTTTACGGCAGACATAACAGATCATAAAAGGGGCCCATTTGGCCCATCTTGCTGGCTCTTTGAAACAGCTATCCAATTACTTCCACTTCCCTGCTCCTTCCCTGTAGCCCAGCAACCTTGCCTTTTCAAGTGTACGCCAAATCCCCTTTTGAAAATTACTTTTGAATCTGCCACCGCCACTTTATCATGCTGTGCATTCCAGATCATAACTCATTAAATGAAAGAAAAAAAATCATATCTCCCCTGCGGTTCTTTTCCCAATTATGTTAAATCTGTAACCTCTCATTAACAACTATCCTGCCAGAGGAATCAATTTCTACTCGTTATCAATATCAAAACCTCTTATAAGTTTGAACCCCTTCAATGAATCTCCACTTAACCTTCTCACTCCAAAGGAGAACATTTCCAGTTTCACCAATGCCTCCGTGTAATCCTTGATGTCATTCCAGTAAATATTCTCCAAGAGCTCCTCTGAGGCTCAATAAGCTATGAGGATGCTCCCATTTGCCAAATACTCTTGCCAATGGGAGTGTAATTGATGGGTTAAAGAAAGAAATATTCATGCATCGCAGCAAAGAACAGGACCTACGTAGTCCAATTCTTTTGATGGAGAGGTGTGAGGGCAGTGTGGAGGCAACCTGTGCAGAGGGGACTGATTTTCATGTTCCTGATTTTGTCTTTTGACCATATACTTTTTCTCTTTAAAAAAATAATTTTCCTTGAATGAATAAAAAGCAACTGCAATTACTTTGGAAACCACAGTGCAGATTGTGACATGTCAAATGCTTTAAGTTGGTATGTATGCAGCTGGTCATGAATATATTGGGGTAGTTACTTTGTGCACATACTTGAAAAAAAAGGGTGGAATTTTCTGCTCCCTCATGGCATGTTTTGCGGAGGCAGAGGCGACTGGCTGACAGAGGGATCACCCAGTCGATGGGAATATTTAAGGAGATGGGAACATCTTTCCAAATTGTCAGCATTTCCATTATTTTTGGATGTTGATGGTCCAAGGAGGACGGGCTGCATTAAAGTGGTTGCCTGAAAGGTCATGGCAGCCATGCCTTGCCAAGGATTATGGAAGAAGCCAGATTCAAGTTTGGGCTGCCAGATGGAAGAGCTTGTGTGCAGCTGCACAAGCTGTGCATATAAATCCTTGGTATGCAAACACCAAATGCCAATATGTGCTGGGATTTTGTCTGTCCTCAGTGTTGTGAAGAATAGGTCAGGCCACATCCCATGGAATGTGCCACTCATTCAGACCATGCCATGCCATAGTTCCCCCACAGAAACATTTGGCAGAAAAATATGCCACTGGCTCCCCAAAATATGCCCTATCCTCTCGCATGACTCCACGGACAGACTGCCAGAGTCATTTGGCAGAGTGGCTCATTGACAGAACTTTCAAACATGCACCAAGGCATTGCTTGGCATGTGGTGTGAATGGCGCTCCTGCATGTCCAGAGTCTCCTCCACTCTGCACAATGTCCCAGAGGTGGCTGCACGGGGCGTCTCCAACCTCCTTCTGAATTTCGTCCATCATTGCAATGAGGCCCCTCGTACTGCATTGAAAGAAACTGATTTGCATTACAGTTTATGCATTGTCAAATTAGAACTGTTATGAAATGTGTTTTTATGTATTTCATGAGTAAAGTACATTTTTGGAAAACAAATAAGTGGGAGATATGCAATAAGCTAAACTGTCTTCGTGATTAGCACTCGCTCTCTCCACGTGGATGGTGCTGGAAGAGCGACCCTGAGCAGCCCATGTTCCTGTGTTATCGCGATGGCTGAGGGAGCCGGGTCTCCGCCGAGGCGGGAAGCTGAGTGACTGGACAATTGCAACTTTCAGTTTTTGTCCAATCGTTGATCTTGGGAAAATCATGGAATCAGGAACCAGTTGGACATCTTCGATGGTCTGCACATTCCTTTTCTGCCAATGAATCTCTGACTGCAGTGTTCATTCATCAGGCGCACCTATATGGAATGAATAGAGTTTTGAAGAGATGCTTTCGATGAAGAGACCTCGGTGCAAAGATCTGAATGAATTTCCAACACTAAATTAATCACATCTCTACAGAGTATTGCAAAGGCTGAGATTCCATTGATGGCTTGTGAATGTGCTGCAAGTACTTAGTTTGCAAGCCTTTGTTAAATTCACCTTTAAGATGTAGAATGTATTCAAATAAAGTTATTATTTTTTTAAAGTGCAGGCATCTTGGACAGATTCACATCCATAAGTACAGAATTGTAAGTCCGAAGTAATCACTATCCAATGTCATCTGAAACAATTAAAAGGACCACATTTGTTTTACTATATTTGCTCTTTCCAGGAATGATAAGTTGTTTGTTTCATGAGGACAGGTTAACTGGCCATGGTACAGGGAGAGAGATTTTAACTTTTTTATACACACTAGTAAGATTGGAGATTGACTTAACTCCAAGAACTTCATCCAAAGAAATAGATTTGTACAAGTTGTCCTCCATGAGAAACACCGTTTCAGGTTATAAAAATTTAAAATTATACTCTGAATATGGTGCATGATTCTTGGTTTTCTAGAAGTCGTTGAGAGATGATCTATCAGAATTAAAGTAGGTCGTCATTGGCATTAAATGGTATAATATTTTGTCTGGTTGCTCGCTACTCTGTTAATATGGATATTCAGGCTTGTTCTGATGTGTGCTGCCAGGTCAGTAAAACTAACACAAAAATATGAGAAGGCGCCTTGTCTGGTCCAACATTGCCAAAAAGAAAACTGACGACATTGGCATACAAATTTGGTCTGCATATGTGGTGTGGTATTTTAATCGATCTCTAGATTTCTTTGCTCTTATGTCATTCTCCTTCTGAAATAGTCAAGTCTATTTTCTTTGTGCCAAAATCTCAAATGTCGAACTTAGTTAATGGATGTATTTTACTGATCTTCTTTGTGTATCATGATATGAACTTGCATGTGCCCTCTTGAGAAAAGACCAGAAATGGAGAATCACTCCTGTTCTTGAGATGTTGGATTCCTCTGACAAGAAACTGTTGTGTTTTAGTAATTTGCATATCTTACTGTTGGAGGGACCTCACGAAAATACATGTGCAGAACCTAGTGCCGACAGGGTATCCATCTGGATGCAGCACAGGCCACTCGTGTAGAGTGTTTCCTTTGAAGGCCCAGGGTTGTTTTACTCTTCTGGACATGGGAAAGGGTCAAACTGAATTATTTTATTTTTTTCATTATCTGACTGTCAACACAGGTGTTTTAATTTTTGATATGGCCTGTGGCCTGTTTCCCCAAACCCTCTGTTTAGGAAGTCAATTTTAAAGTTACTCAAAGCAAAGTCTCGTGACAGGTAGATCAGAATTACTGGGCGGGATTCTCTGACCCTGCGCCAGGTCGGAGATCATCGGGGGGGTGCGATTCACGTGATGCCGCTCCGACGCTGATCTGCTGATTCTCTGGTGACAGGTTGGCGCAGCGCCGGTCGGAGGCCGCTCGAGGCGACACCCCCCCCCCCCCCGACGATTCTCCCCGCGCAATGGGCTGATAGAACATAGAACATAGAACAGTACAGCACAGAACAGGCCCTTCGGCCCTCAATGTTGTGCCGAGCCATGATCACCCTACTCAAACCCACGTATCCACCCTATACCCGTAACCCAACAACCACCCCCCCCCCTTAACCTTACTTTTATTAGGACACTACGGGCAATTTAGCATGGCCAATCCACCTAACCCGCACATCTTTGGACTGTGGGAGGAAACCGGAGCACCCGGAGGAAACCCACACACACAGGGGGAGGACGTGCAGACTCCACACAGACAGTGACCCAGCTGGGAATCGAACCTGGGACCCTGGAGTTGTGAAGCATTTATGCTAACCACCATGCTACCCTGCTGCCCACCGAGTTAGGCCGAGTCCTGCCGGCGCCGTTCTCGTATGATCCTACCCGGGAGGACCTCGGCGTACACGTTGCGGGGTGGCCTGGTTGGGGGGGGGTTAGGGGGGGATCCGACCCCATGGGGGACCTCCACGGTGGCCTGGCCCATGATCATACTTCCAAAATACATCATGGGATAAATAATTGTCCCCAGCCAATAGGATTCGGGCAGGTTATAACATACTGGATAGGATTTTACACTCCCCCACAGCGTGTTTTGCAGTGGTGGAGGCAGCCCGCTAGCAATGGGATACTCCCGTCCCACTGCTTCCTGTTTTTCACACTCTTGGCGCAGGGTCTCACCATCAGCAGGACCAGAATATCCCACAGGCAGGAACTGCTGGAAAATCCCACCCATTGTTTATTCATACATTCAAACCCGGAGGATGGCGTCACAGCGACATACACTCACACACAAGCACACAAGAAGGAGATAGGAAAGAAAATAACTGGAAATAACTTAAAACAAAAAGAACCAAATATATAAATGTCCGAGTCCAGTGAGGGCCTTCACAGAGGAGTTAAGGATCAGGTGGGTTCAGCTAGCTGTAAGCAGAAGTTTCAGAACTCCTTTAATTTGGTGACGATAAGGTTGGTTTCCAAAGTCTTGGTTCACCAGAAAGACAGTGGTAAGAATCTTGCAGACAGCCAGGCTTTCGGGAGGTTTAGACTTGAGGTGGTCTTGTTGTCACCCTGGATTCTGTGTTTGCTGTTGACAAAATGGATGTTAAACAGCAGACTAATTTGGAAGTCCTGGAATGTAATAGTGACATTTTTCCAAAGAAAGGAGCTTAGGTCATATGGTTTGGTCGATTGATGAATCAATTTTGGGTTAACAATCAGTTCTGATGCCTCTGGTCAAAATCCATTGTTCATCTTAAGAGATAGATGTTGGCTATTAGTATAACAAGTTTCAATAGCACTCTCTTCATTTTATATCCAGGCTGTGGAAATAGACCTTCTACTACTCCATTGATTTGTTGATTGTAGTGGGTCCACACAATGATAGGTGTGAGATTCCACAATGAGGTTTCCAGAACTGTAGTTGACTTGCAAATCATGTGATCTGTCACAGCTATGTACCATGTATTTGGACCAGCAACATCCATTTTAAATAAGCAGAAAGTAAGATTTGATTGAGAATCTCTTTTATTTCTTATGGACATGACATATGCTATATCCCAGAGCTTTCTGCAGCATCCCCTTGAAGAGAGCACAATGAGTCATCAGTGCAACTCAATAGTTGTATTTTTCTGTAATTATAATGGTGCATTCATGAACATTCACTATTGCTACAGGGCAGATCAGACAACATCTTCTGGTGTTCAATGTATGCAGATAAATGTGAAGATCCAGAAGTTGCTGCCAGTGATATCCTGCTCTTCCATAGAAAGTGCTGTTGTAGTTCTTGCTGGTGGACCCAGTATAGTATTACATGAACTTGCGGTACATATACATTATGTCAGCATTAAAGACAGTTTAAAAAAGGTTAGGGCTGCTACATTCGAGAGTAAGTACATTTTAAGTCCACAGAAAGTGACAAATACTTATGAATAAGCTCTCTGGCCCTGAAAAACTGATCTTACAAATGCAGAGTCTCATTCTCTGAGAAGAAAGTTAATTGTGTAGTTTTTTTAAAGTTTGTCATTTTATTTCTCTCCATTAATCCCACCTTTATCTCCCCAATCTTTATTTGTCTTGCTCAACAAGATTTAAATCTCATTTATATTTCCTGCTTTACACTTCCTGGTTTGGATTCTGTGGGAAGGATTTTCAAATGGTAATTCCTGTCGAGATGGGGTGCCTCTAGTCGATCAGAATCCCATTGGAATTTTCAGTGAATTTTGTCTCACCTGTTGTCACCTTGACAACCACTGACAATGTACACCTTGTCAGGTGTGTTCTAGCTTCTGCATTGTGTGTTTGGAACCTTTTTTTGGAACCTTTTCAACATATGTAGGTAAGCGGATATTGGGAAGGAAGTTTTGTCAAGCAGGGTACAGACATCAGCAATGACCTGCCAAGTCTGAGCCACCTGAGGCGCATGTGCTCCCACATGATAAAGTAGCCAATTATCTGCCTTTAGACCCTGTATTGGGGGTTTTACCTCTTTGCAGCTGGATATCTGGGGATTTTTGTGTCCATCTCCTCTGCCTCATGGAGATGCATGTGCCTGAGGAGAAGGCAGCCGGTGCTGCTGCTCGTGTTGTTGGTGTTGGTATTGCTGTTCCTCCTGATTCTCATCAGAGGAATGCAGCCGAACGTGAGCGAGGTACAAATCAGCTGCAGTGAATTCCATGAAGTTGGCAATCACCTGCCAAGCTGTGAAGGTACACATTCAGAAAGAGTGCTGTGAAAACTAGCCTCTCATCTGGACATGGCTGCATCTCCTCAGTTTCACTGATCAAAGCCCCCCGCCCCCAGATTGCCTGTTTTACTAAAGAAGCACTTCTTGCTGTAATTTTACCTGGTTGAAACTATAATGTACTTTATTTGCACCTGTGAAGTATCTCACTGTTTTGTCAGGTTTGAGCACTGCATCCCAATGTTTTGATATTTATCAACATGATGTATGTTGCACCTGTGGTTTTTAATGAGCGTGAATTTCCTGCCTGCTATATTGGAGATGAAGGTGGGAACTTTATGGAGATGACAGGGGTCTTGTGCTAGCTGCTGAGGCTGGTGAGAGACTGGGAAGGCCTGTTAAGTCAACCAGGCAGTTGAGAGATCACCAACAGGCCTTCCACAGAATCAGGATATGGGGTCCCTCCCATTGAGAACTGCTATTTGTACCGGCATTTCAGGCATTGCTTGAGCAAATTTCTAGATAAATGAGGTTGTAACATACCAGGTGGTGTCTCTGTCCCATCCACCTCTTTAAGAAGTTTGCCCTTTACTGTCAAGGTAGATCTGTATCTTTTGCTCAAAGATGGTCGAAGACATTGTTGGAGACTGCAAATATGGCCCAAGATGCTCTTTAGCCCTGTGGAAGTCCCAATACACTGACTCCAGAAATTCAATCTTCCTGGGAATTCCCGAGGGGCAAGTCCCCTGCTCTCCAGGATCCAATGAAATAGTCTTCAACTCTGAGTTAAAGTTAGAAGCTTTTAACAATTCCACTTACTTACCTGAATAGTTACCCAAGAAATGTTAGACAGAAAAACACTAGTCTAACTCAAGTAACTATACTATAAAACTGACCCCTCAAACACTCCACTGATCCCTCTGACTCCACCCTTGACCACCTGACTCCACCCTTGACCTCCCTGATCCTCCCGACTCCCCCTACCCACCTACCCATTAATGCACCATACCAACCACACCTACCTGTCTCCCAACTCCCCTGCCACACTACCCAGTTGCCAGATACCCAGCTGATACTCTTACCACCTTCCACCCTACCTAGCTGCCATCCTGCCAACCTACCCACTACCTCACCCACCTACCCAGTGAACATCTACACACACATCCACTCAATCACTGATTCACTTACTAATATACCGAGAAGCTTGGGGACCTATAAACACTTACCAGAATACGGTAGCTCACTGTAAAAAGGGAGCGTAACTTATGATTCCTGCACTGAGGAAGTTCTAGCTTCTGCATTGTGTGTTGGAATTTGGAACCTTTTCAACATATGTAGGTAAGCGGATAGATTTCTGACTGATCAGTGTTGGAGACAGGGGGCTGGATTCTCCGATTCTGGGGCTATGTTCCCATGCCGGAGTGGGAAGGGTGGCATTTTACGCCAGAATAAATGGTGTAAAAAGGCCACCGATTACCCTTTTAGCTGGGGGCCAGCATCAAGGCAGCATAGAGCACTCGCTCTAGCTGCCGATACAGCCCAGAGAATTGCCGGGTCCGTGGCCGTGCATGCGCACGGCATCGGGCGCTCGGGAACCTGGCCTGCGAAATAGTCCCCCCCTTCGGCCAGCTCGCGTGCCCCGGACCACAGCCCTGCAGTGCCCCCAGCGCCTGATGAAGCCCCTCCCTGCCCGCGGATCGGCCCTCCCCCAACTGTGGTGATGCTGGACAGAGTCCGCAGTCGCCACGATGGATGACACCACACGCGACTGACGCCGACGGGCACTTGGCCGACCAGGGGCAGAGCATCGGGGGGGCCTGAGGCAGTGTCCTGAGGCCGTCGATACACCGCTTTAGAGGGGCCGGCGCATTGCAATAGTGGCGCCATCCCCGATTTGGTTGGAAACTTTGATTCTCCGGCCGATCACTGACCACGATTTCAGCGGGGTGACTGGAGAATCCGGCCCAGGAGTTCTGACACTGATCAGAATGTTTTGGCCAATTTTATGTTACATTTCTCACTAGTGTCATTGTGAACTCTGTTGTCTTCCAAAGATGACACGATTACACATTAATGCAAGGATCCATTCAGCAAGACTCATGAAATGCAACTACACTGTTTATATATATATATATAGGCATGATATATTTTAGCAATCGTTTTTATAAACAAAAAAACTTAATTTTCATTGTGATAATTTTACAATTTTACAGAGGTGGAATGGGTCTAATTACAGCTTTATGACTAATATTTATTAAACCATTAGTTATCAGCTTCTAAATTGTAAAGAGAGAATGTGAATGCGAAGCATTTAACCCACACTGCAATAACCTTGATTTCAGAGTCAAGTGGTGGAGCAGTTCAAATAAGAGGTGATTCTTTATTTGACAAAAAGCAATTGGCCTTTGTGACTTGCCAAGATTGGGAAGTTCTTCAATGTTAATGGAATTTTGTTTCAGGAGACTTTGCACCTGGCTTTTCTGTGACTTGGTCAAATTGGTTAGGAGTTTATAATCTGATGAGTCATCAGATGACTCCAGAAAAAAAGGAACAAAGGAAATTTAAGTAAAGGCATTGGAATAATTAAGCGCTTTCTTCTGCATCAATGTCACACTGTTTACTCTTCCCCTCATTCCCCTCATTGTTGTTACATGTGTTAAAGTGCCAACTGGTTGACACATGTCCAGTCCAGTCATGGTCCTTCCAACATGGCAGATCACTGACAGTAGAGATTCCAAGAAATGAACATTACTGGGGAGACGGTGGTGTTGGGGGGGGGGGGGGGGGGGGTCCAGGATTGGTTGTGGCAGGGTGCGTTTTATATTCCTGCAAATCTATTGGCTGGCATTTTCAGTTACACTTCCACATCTTCAAATTACACGGCTTTGTTTTATTGGTTTCTGAGTCAGCACGGATGCACTCCAATCCATATCTAAGAAACCAGGCCCTGAATCTGCACTGGTGTTCTTTTCTTAAGATTTATTCATGGAATGCGGGCATCACTAGCAAAGCCAACGCTGAAAAGAATTATGATGAACCGCTTTCTTGAACCATTGCAGTTAGTGTGGTTAAGACTCTCCCACTGTGGGGTAGAAAATTCCTGGATTCTGACCCACCAACAATGAAAGGAATATTGATATAGTCAAAGTCACAATGTTATGTGACCTGGAGGGAATCCTACAGGTAATAATACCTGTGCAGTGCATTTGGTGGGAGGTCCACACTGTAGCCACAGTGTGCTAATGTTGAAGGAAATTATTGTTCAATGTGGAGCTGCACTTTTCCAGACAAATGGAGAGTATTCCAGAACACTTCTGACTAGTTCCTTTGTGGATTCAGGAGGTGAGTCACTTGACACAAAATACCGACCTCTCATCTCTCTTATGATCACAGTATTTATATGGCTGGTCCAACTATGCTTCTGGTCAGTGGTGTGGAGAATTTGACAGTGATAACAGCATTGAATGCCAAGGGGAGTTGGTCAAACCATCTCTTGGTGGAGATTTTCGTTGCCTGATACTTGTGTGACTAAACCTGGATGTTATCCAATTCTTGCTACATTTAGCACAGATTACTTCAGAATCTGAGGAATTAAGAATGTAGCATCTTGAAAGACTGGCAACCACCACATAGATTAATGAATAAACAGTTCATTAAGACAAATAACTGCTTATATAGAGCAAAATAAATACTGCACAACTCTAAACTCCGAACCAACAGTAAAATCCATGCCCAGACTCAGGATTCATCTGCTCTGGCCCATTTGGCCCCACTCTCCATTTGCCTGGAAAAGTGCAGCTCCACCTTGAACAATAATTTCCTCCAACAGTAGCACACTGTGGCTACAGTGTGGACCTCCCACCAAACGCACTGCACCAATTCACGAGGACCTCTTCAATGACACCTTCTGTCATAATAGACACACAAGTATATGATGGTGCACAGACAGACATTGATTGACACACAGGATGACCAATGAACACACAGAACGCAGCAGCCAATCACCAGGCCGGACACAGCCACTATAAAGTCATAGGGCACTAGTTTTCCCGCTCTCTTGGGATGCAGCCTCTGAGACAGCCAGAGCCTGTGAGCAACAACTCGAACATCCACCATGTGGTAGTAAGATAGTCTGGTCAGGTTAGCCTCAGGTCTCCAGTCAACTCAGCATAGTGTCAACTCACAGTTAAAGCATGTTTAATAGTTAAGAGTTAATAACATAGAGTTGCATTTCTCCAAGTGTTGGAAGCCTGTCACTCTCACTGCTATGGTAAACGCAATCCTCACAGACCCAGCATACCCAACACATCATGGTACCAGTGCGTGATGTTAGAGTTTGACGGAGCTACCTTGAGATAGTCTGCCTTTAACCAGCGATCAGCCATCCGGTAACATGGACAGCGTCCACCCTCCACCACCGCTCCGCATCGCTGGCAACCTCGGTGCCAACTGGAAGATTTTTAAGCAGAAGTTTCAGCTGTATCTTGAAGCCACCGACCTCGAAGCCACATCGGATGCCAGAAAGATTGGTCTCTTCCTCTCTACACCCAGGGACCACGCTATCCACATTTTCAACTCCCTCACCTTTGCTGAAGGTGAGGACAAGTCCAAGTTCAAAACAGTCCTGCTGAAGTTCGACAGCCACTCTGACATCGAAGTCAATGAGAGCTTTGAACGCTACATGTTCCAGCAGAGGCTTCAGGGTAAGGATGAACCTTTTCAGTCCTTCTTAACCCATCTCCGTATCCTCGCGCAATCCTGTAACTATGGCTCCACTTCCGACTCCATGATCCGCGACCAGATCGTTTTCGGGATCCACTCCAACCCCCTTCGCCAGCAGACCCTTAAAGTGAAGCAGCTCACCCTCACCATCGCCATCGAGACCTGCGTCCTACATGAGCACGCTACTAACCGGTACTCCCATATCAAGGCGGCAGAGATGGCATCCACGATATGGAGCTGGTGCAGGCCGTAAAACAGCTCCATGGCCTGAGTCTGGATGAGGGCAGCCATTTTGCACGCTTTTCCAGGGCTCCTGCGCATGCTCACAACGACCGAGGGGACGGCGAGGCCGATGACCGAACTGCGCAGGTGCGCACATCGTTCAACCGCACCGCACATGCGCAGTGGTGCACGGAGCGTCCTGACGTCGGCGCCATGACGTGCAACAACTGTGGCTCCTCCCACTTAAAGCGGCAATGTCCCACGAAATCTCGACGCTGCCTCCAGTGTGACAAGCGTGGACACTACGCAGCCCTGTGCAGATCTGCTCAACTGCCCACCACACATCGATCCCAGCAGCAGTGCAGGAACATCCGGTCAGTGCAGCAACCCGTTGCAGACTCCGACTCCTACATGGTTCCAGATCCCGACACCGAGGATCTCACATCCCCATTCCGGGTGGGCATCATCACCAAGCATATGATGCTTTCTTCAAAAAAGGCCAAGCCCCTCCCAGTGATGAGCATTGATCTGGACGACGAGTGGTGTGCCACCCTTAAGGTCAACAAATCTCGCATACGCTTCAGGCTGGACACCGGCGCTTCAGCTAACCTCATTTCGCAGTCTGACCTGGATAACATCCACGTCAAGCTGAACATCCTTCCATCGGCCTGCCAGCTTCTCAACTACAATGGCAGTGCCATTGCTGCCAGTGGCTCATGCCAGCTTGTGGTATTGCACCGTTCTTTAAGAGCCACCCTGCGTTTCGAAATTGTAGGGTCCAACAAAGCTTCCTTGCTCGGTGCTCAGGCCTGCAAGATCCTGAATCTCATACAGTGGGTGCACTCCATGTTGCCCTCTGAGGCATCAGCCTCGCCAGATGCCAACTTCCAAATCCAATTAAATGACACAATTGCACGATACCACAGCGTCTTCGAGGGTATGGGCACATTCCCCTACACGTACAAGATTCTTTTGAAACCGAATGCCACACCTGTGGTTCATGCACCCCGTCGGGTGCCGGCACCCCTTAAGGACCGGCTCAAGCAGCAGCTGCAAAACCTCCAGGACCAGGGCGTCATTTCTAAGGTAACGGAACCCACGGACTGGGTTAGCTTCATGGTTTGTATCAAAAAACCATCAGGGGAACTGCGCATTTGTATCGACCCCAAAGATTTGAACCGTAACATCATGAGGGAACACTACCCTATCACCTGTGACATGGCTCGCGCCTAGTTGTTCACGAAGCTGGATACCTCCAAGGGGATTTGGTAGCTACAACTCGATGCATCCAGTCGAAAGCTCTGCACTTTTAACACCCTGTTTGGCCGGTATTGTTACAACCGGATGCCGTTTGGCATCATCTCCGCCTTGGAGGTGTTCCACCAAATAATGGAGCAAATGATAGAGAGCATCGAGGGGATGCGAGTGTACACTGATGACATCATTGTCTGGTCCACAACTCCGCAGGAACACATTGATCGCCTCAAACGAGTGTTCCAGAGGATCCACGACCATGGCCTCCGACACAACAGAGCTAAATGCTCGTTTGGTCAAGCAGAAATAAAGTTCCTCGGCGACCATATTTCGCAGTTCAGCGTGCAGCCAGGTGCAGATAAGGTATCGGCGATCAATGCTATGAAGACACCGGAGGACAAGAAGGCGGTCCTCCATTTCCTGGCGATGGTCAACTTCCTCGGGAAGTTTATCCCCAACCACTGCTCTCCGCAATCTTGCAAAGAAAATCACCGACTTCCAGTGGCTCCCCGCTCATGAGCGAGAGTGGCGTGAGCTCAGGGCAAAACTCACCAAAGCCCCGGTACTGGCATTCTTCGACCCTGCCAAGGAGACAAAGATCTACACTGATGCGAGCCAGTCTGGCATTGGGGCAGTACTCCTCCAGCGCGACGAATCCTCCTCCTGGGCCCCAGTCGCATATGCATCTGGAGACATGACACCTATTGAGCAGCGCTATTCTCAAATCGAGAAGGAGTGCCTGGACCTCCTCACGGGGATTGACAAATTCCATGACTACGTGTATGGACTCCACAAATTTACGGTTGAGAAGGACCACAGGCCACGGGTTCACATCATACAGAAGGATCTCAACGATATGACGCCACGCCTACAAAGCATCCTCCTCAAACTCAGACGCTATGATTTCGATGTGGTCTACACCCCGGGCAAGGAGCTCATTGCAGCCGATGCACTCTCTTGCTCCATCACCACGCCATGCGAACAGTCGGACTTCGTCTGCCAGATCGATGCCCGTGTTGAGTTCTGCGCATCCAACTTTTTGGCCACTGACTAAAGGGTCGTGCAGATTCGTCATGAAATGGTCAGGGATCCTCTACTCCAACGGGTCATACACCAGCTCACAGACGGGTGGCAAAAGGGCCTGTGCCCACAGTTCTACAATACAAAAGACGTTTTAGCAGTGGTCGATGGCATACTCATGGAATTGGACAGAATAGCAATACCACAGAGTATGCGAGAGCTCGTCCTTGGCCAGCTCCACGAGGGTCACCTGGGGGTGGAAAAGTGTCGCCGGTGAGCCCGAGAGGCAGTGTACTGGTCTGGCATCAATCAGGACATTGTCAACACTGTTCTAAATTGCCCAACGTGCCGACGGTTCCAGCCGGCTCAGCTGAAAGAGACTCTGCATCCGCATGAACTAGTGTCGTCGCCATGGACCAAGGTCGGCATTGATCTCTTCCACGCAAAAGGCCGGGACTATGTCCTCATTGTGGATTATTTTTCTAACTACCCCGAGGTGGTCAGACTGCATGACCTCACGTCAGTGACAGTCATCAGGGCGTGCCAAGAAACCTTTGCCCGTCATGGCATTCCACTCACGGTCATGACTGATAATGGCCCGTGCTTCTTCAGTCAGGAGTGGACCGATTTTGCCCGATGGTACAATTTCACGCACGTCAACTCGAGCCCCCACTACCCCCAGTCAAATGGGAAAGCTGAAAAGAGGGTACACATTGTCAAACGACTGCTGTGTAAAGCGGCTGATTCGGGTTCAGATTTTAACCTAGCACTGCTAGCCTACAGGGCGACTCCCTTGTCCGCTGGCCTGTCCCCAGCACAGCTGCTAATGAACCGCACACCATGGATGACGGTGCCTGCAATCCACATCCGGACCTTGACAATTTTCCGGTCCTGCAAAGAATGCAATTGTCTCGGGCCCAATGCAAGTCAGCGTATGACGCCCACGCCACGGATCTCCCTGCTCTCATCCCTGCTAACCGAGTTCGTGTTCAGCTACCTGACGGTGGCTGGTTTGCCACAGCTGTGGTGGTCAAGCAAGTGGTCCCCAGATCATTTCTAGTTCGCATGCATGATGGCTCTTTTCTTCAGCATAATAGGCGGGCATTGCAGCTTCTTCCACGCTCGCCGCCTGAACGTGATGTCCCGCCTCACCTGCTGATTCCTCAGGACACATCCTGGGTCACCGATCTGCCGCTTCTTTTGCCACCCTCTACATTGGATGCAGCTCTGCCCATTGCAGTGCAGGCGGCCCCTGACCCTCCCTTGAGGCGGTCAACCAGAATTTGTCGCCCGCCACAGAGACTGAATTTATAGACTGAATGTTTCATTGCCTTGTTCTTCGTTTACTGTATATATTGTTCTTTCTAATTTGTTGTATGTACTCTATCTGTACTAGACACCTTCCCATGTAAATACGTTCACGTATTTTGTATATAGTCAGGCTCCTAATCATGTAAATACGCTCACATACTTTGTACATAGTCAGGCACATTCACATACTCACTATTTATTGACATACACTTTTTTTTAAAGGGGGAGATGTTATAATATACACACAAGTAGATGATGGTGCACAGACAGACATTGATTGACACACAGGATGACCAGTGAACACACAGAACACAGCAGCCAATCACCAGACAGGACACGGCCACTATAAAGTCATAGGGCACTAGTTTTCCCGCTCTCTTGGGATGCAGCCTCTGAGACAGCCAGAGCCTCTGAGCAACAACTCGAACATCCACCATGTGGTAGTAAGATAGTCTGGTCAGGTTAGCCTCAGGTCTCCAGTCAACTCAGCATAGTGTCAACCCACAGTTAAAGCATGTTTAATAGTAAAGAGTTAATAACATAGAGTTGCATTTCTCCAAGTGTTGGAAGTCTGTCTCTCTCACTGTTATGGTAAACGCAGTCCTCGCAGACCCAGCATACCCAACACATCACCTTCCAGACCTTGGCCTCTACCATCTAGAAAAACAACACTCTCCGAAAACTCGCCCCCTTAAAAGGTGCGCACTATCACAGGAACTATGCCATCATTGCAGACGTACCAACTTCTGACCTTATGATGGAGAGAAAATCATTGATGAAACATCTGATTATGTTTGGGCTTGGAATACTGCCAGGAGGAACCACTGAAGCAAGATGACCGGCCTCCAACAGCCTCCAACAGCCATTTTGCTTTGTGCTAGGTATGATTTCAACCTGCGCAATGGTCTTTGCTACCAAGCAAGCATGCTACCAAAAAGGACAGTGAGGTTTTGATCAGCCATTGTGTGTGTCTTCTGACTTCATCAGCACAGCTTTATTTACAACCTCCCATGAAGAGCTAGTGGTTAAGCAATTTGTTTGTTGCCTGATAATTATGAAAATGAGTGTCAGCACAGGTATTTGTGGCTTGGCTTGTTTGTGCTAGGAGAGACTACTGAATTTATGAGACATAAATAGAACTGGAGGTAGAACAGAAATGGCCAACAGTTTGATGAGGGGGGGGGGGGGGGAGGGGCGGTCATTGAACAGAAATGGCTTAGTATTTTTTAAGGAAGAAAATATCTATTTAGTTTATGAGTGAAAAGTGAAGCTGTTCTTATTATTAATTCCCTGACTCATTATAATGACAAAATAATTGTGAATCTGTTGCCAATTACATTGCTGGATATTATCTGGAAGCAAACAGCACTTTTACCAATTCAGTTCTATGTAAGTAGTGTTGCCTGAATGTCTCCGAATGTGACTGATTTCTGAAGATAGGAATGAAAATGAAATGAAATGAAAATCGCTTATTGTCACGAGTCGGCTTCAAATGAAGTTACTGTGAAAAGCCCCTGGATAGAATATAGTTTCAGTCGTGATGTTATTGCAACTTGTGATAAATTCTGCTATAGTGGAGTGTGATAATACTATTTACCTCTGACAATGTGCAGCAAAGCAAGTATCAAAATTTGGGTTATTGGCTCAATTTGTTGACGTTTAGATACTCTGATTCCAAATCACATAGCAACCTCCCTGCTGAAGTAATTAAAGGCACATTCAGTGGTCTGCTAAAATACGTCCTTTCTTAATATTAATTTCCTGTTTCTAATATAGAGGCCAAACCTGAGCTTACTTCAGCAGCGAGTATTTGGGTTTAAGATGTTTTGCTTGTCTTATACATTACTTTAAGATACGCAAGAAATGACTACACTGATGTGAGTTCAGAAGAGAGATACCTTGACACTTGATGTGATTTATGTTATTTGATCAAAGTGATATTTGCATCATAGTTACTCAATGGAGCCACTAATCGTGCAAAGTAACAGAACAGGCTGCCCATGGTTTTGATTGACTGAGTTTGCAAAGGTTTTAATTATGTGGCAGCTTTAAAATATTAAATTGGCCCAAGGCCCTGCAAATCATCAACAAACTAAGGGTTGACACCAAGCTGCAAAAGGGCCAAAAGCTTCCACAAAAAGATAGCATCAAGGAAGGTGAGAGAGATGTAAAAAGGTGAAGAGGCTTACAACAATAACTCATATTCTTCTACTACCTTGAATGTAATGAACTGATCAAAAGCACTTCACAAGAACATTAAAAAACAAAGTGACACTGAGCCACGTATGGCGATATTAGGTCAGATGAGCAAACAAGGTAGGTTTTACGAAGTGTCTTTAAGAAGGAAACAGAAGTACTGATGCCAACAGTTAGAGGGAGGGAATTCCAGAGCTTAGGAGCTTAGCACATGAAAATGTGGCCACAAATGGTCGAGGGTTAAAATTGAGGATCACAGAATAATACCGCTTGGAAGAGGCCCATCGAGTCTGCACCAATACGAGAAAAACACCTGACATGACTGCCTAATTCCATTTGCCAGTACTTGGTCCATAGCCTTGAATGTTATGATGTACCAAATGCTCATCCAAATACTTTTTCAAGGATGTGCAACCTGCCTCTACCACCCCCCCAGGCGGGGCATTCCAGATCTTCACCACCCTCTGGGTAGAAACATTTTTCCTCAAATCCCCTCTGAATCTTCTGACCTTCATCATGAACTTGTGTCCCCTTGTAACTGAGGGGAACAGCTGCTCCCGATCCACCCTGTCCATACCCCTCATAATCTTTACACCTTAATCAGGTCACCCTCCCAATCTTCTCTGCTCCAGTGAAAACAACATAAGCCCATCCAACCTCACTCCATAACTTAAATGTTCCATCCCAGGCAACATCCTGGTGAATCACCTCTGCACCGCCTCCAGTGCTATCACATCATTCTTATAATGTGGCAACCAGAATTGCACATAGTACTCCAGCTGTGGCCTCACCAAAGTTCTATACAACTCCAACATGACTTCCGTATGTTTGCAATCTATGCCTCAATTGATCAAGGCAAGTGTCCCATATGCCTTTTTCATCACCCTATTAACCTGACCTTCTGCCTTCAGAGATCTATGGACAAACATGCCAAGGTCCCTTTGTCCCTCGGAACCTCCCAGTGTCAGGCCATTCATTGAATACTTCCTTGTCACATGACTCCTTCCAAAGTCTAATACTTCACACTTTTCAGGGTTAAATTCCATCATCAGTTCAACAGAGACTTTGAGTTTAGTGCAACAAAGCCTTTCTGTTTTTGTGTTGCACTGCTCCTTATGCTCTTCATCAGTCTTCCAGGGAGGACCAGTTCCTGCCATTCATCTCCATGATGAGCTGATCTTTATGGACAGCACCGTACTGCTGGACCCATGGACCCTCCTGTTTCGCTGGGGGGAACTCATTTTAAGAGTGTAGTGGTGGGGGCTCAGGTTCCGCTGATCCCACGCCTGATTATGCACAGGTGAGTTCCCCTCTGACTCTCCTTGTGGACGGGCAGCTAATTCATGCCAACTCCCCCCCTTAGCAGCACTGTGGGTGTACCTGGATCTCAGGGACGGCAGCAGTTCAGGAAGTCAGCTCACCACCACTTTCTCAATGGTAACTAAGGATGGCTGTAAATGCTACCTAGTCAGTGATGCCCAGATCCTATAAGTCAATCAAAGAAAATGAATCAACATCACTTAAAAAGGTTTATTTGATCAGTATCACATTGTTGTTTGTGGGAGCTTGGTCTGCATTGCAACAGAGTGGTTGCAGGATGGTTCGGCTCAACTGAGGTTGGAAACAGAGGGAAATGGGGCCGAACAATACCCAAACCCTGGTTTTCTGGCCCAGTACCCAGTATCTTACAATCGGTCCTCCCCCAAGAGGTACATAGTCAATTAGGGAAATGAAAAGACTTGGGAAATATCTGCAGAGGAAGCAATGGGGAAGTAAACCAACTGTTTGGAAGTAACCATCGCAACAGGCCGGGGACTCGGTGCTCCATAGGCAGGCTTTACGCCCTCTTGGCCTTGCTGTATAGGGTTACAGCCAAAGACCACCCCGTAGAGGAGTTCCCCTCGCCCCATATACCCTGTGTATAGGCTGGGCTACGCTCTCTACTTTGTAAGTACATTTTTAAATTGTGGGTGAGAGAACACCTTCCGAACAAAACATCCTCTGAACTGCCTACCACTCATTGGAACCATTATCATCTATGAGGCTGAAGGCCTCTGGTCGGCCGTGCACCTTCAGGAGGCCACCCGTCACCCTGAAATGGAACCTGTCTCCATGCCGATTAAGGAGTCGCCCAGATCAAAATTGCAGAGTGTCTTAATTCCCCAAGGGGGGATCTAGGATGTGGAAACAGCCACAGAGTCTATTTTCCACTTCCAAAGTAAACATTCAGCCTTATAATTTTAAAGTACTTCCTTAGCTTTTAAGTGTTTTGGGATGTTCTGAAGTCATGAATGGTGGTATGTAAATACAAGTCTTCCTTTCCACCTGTCTTTGCTCTTCATACTCGTCAGTACTTTTACTTCTGAAGTGTGTGAGCTTGTGACACATGAATAGTTCTGACAATATAACAACGTGGTTTACACCTTAGTATTGAATCAGAGGTATCTATATATTTGTTTGACTAATCTATTAATTTGTGGTGAGAAATCTTCAAACACCTTTTTACGATGCTCCATAGAATTTATGTCCTATTTCATATAATTTTATCTTGAAAATTCTGCTATTAAATGTCTGGCAGATCAGTTGTTATCTGTGTTCCCTAAACTAAACAGATTCCCATGGGTGCATGGGCACACCCTACACATGATTTACTTCACCGCACCATCATGTACCTTTTCTTGTCTATTGCTTCTTTAGCTGAAAGGACACGTGTGTCACCAGTGGTGCACCTGAGTCAAAAGGCATGAGGTTTGCTCAATGTTGGTGAAACAGGCCATGTTATTTTTAAGGCAGGCCAATATAATAGTTTGGTTGAAAGCTGTCAAAACGTATCACGATTGAAGTAAGTGATTCATGTGGCAGGTACTAATCAAGAAAAACCAACCTGTGCTCTCAGAATTATGAAGTGAGCCCCTTGATAATTATGTTTCCCTTTTTCTTTATTCATTTTACTTTATTCTATTCCTTCGAGAAATATTCATTTCTATAATGCCTTGTATAATGACCATGAGTCACAGAGAGTGCAGTTCAGAATAATCAAACTGATTAAGTAGATATTGCAGGAGAGGATGATTCTTTTACTTTCTACTTTCTCCCATGTTTTGATCTTTCACCTCCTCATATCTTCTTGTACATTGCCGATTGTGAAGTTCTTGGCAAGAAACAGTAAGGTTCGTCAAGATGCATTCAGAATCCGAACTACACCAGATGGAAAAAATGGATTCCTTTATTTTCCTCATAGAATCCCTCTGCTGGTATGTATGTATATAAGTGGACAGACAGCACGTTGCAATTTTCAATACACTGCACCCCCTTCTAAGTAATTGAGAATCATAGTGCATTTCAAAAGTCTATGTCTAAGAATATAAACAATACATTTAAGCATAATATGACAATTCAACTTCACCAGTTACATATACTAACTTCTCTACTAATTAATTTGAGAATGCATTCGATCATGCACAATGAGACAACATCTTTCACCAACTGAAACTAGTTCACTTTATAACATAATCACTTCAGTACAGTTGGCAGAGAATTACACTGAAAACCAATTTAAAATTATCAGTCTGCTCACAGTGTGGCTCACTTTTGCATGTTAGAAATGATGTATATTCAAATACAGGGCCTTATCCTTCGCAGACATGAGGAGAATATCCAAGTATTTTACCTTTGCAAACTAACAAAAGTTTGAGGACAGTTATTCAATGATTCATCACCCTGGCAATTCCTTGACCAAATTTGTTGGTTTAAATTTTAAGCAATGGATTGGCAGTAAAATATTAACTCTTCTTTGATGTATTCTCCATAGGAATGCCTTTACCAGTCACAGACCACTTGAAAAACAATCTACATTCTCTTCTCATGCAATGTAAATTGTTGTTTCCTTCACTGTTGGTTTGCCTTGTGTGCCTGCTGAATGCAAGACAAAAAGCTTCATTAGCATGTCAGTTTTTTCAACAATTATCATGACACCCAGGGCTAGTGTGCGGTCAATTCCAGCCCCACTTGACTCAGAGTCGCAACACCGGTGAAATTAGATTTTATTTTAAATACCTGAGGTCCTTGATTGAGCCCAATAAACTATAATCAGCAGGTTTGAAACTTTAAAACACAAGTAACGTTTTATTATGTACAGTATAATAATTAAATGGACAAAACATGTAATTGACAATATACTACTCCTTTACAAACCACCTTGCTTCCTAACTTGCCACACTCTCTATGCACACATACAGACAATCAACACAGAGGGGAAAGGCTAGTGGAAAGGAAAATAAAAATAAAAGGATAAGAATTTTTGATATACTGGGATGACTTCCAGTCAATATCTTTCTGAAGTTCAGGCTTTCATTTTGGCACTCCTTCCTTAATAATAATAATAATAATAATAATAACCTTTTATTTTCACAAGTATGAAGTTACTATGAAAAGCCCCTAGTTGCCACATTCCGGAGCCTGTTTGGGTAAACTGGTACGGGAATTGAATCCGCGCTGCTGGCCTTGTTCTGCGTCACAAACCAACTGTCAAGCCCATTGAGCTAATCCAGCTTCTCGGCTTGAGGTGATTTTGCGCCAGGCCCTGACTGCTTTCAAAATAATCGAGCAGTTCTTTCACTTCAGCAAACAGGGGAAAGAGTGAAAGAGAGAGGGACAGACAGATAGACCACTGCCCCTGGCCAACGCATCAGTTGCCTGTTAACCAATTGAATTGAGTCACTCCAAAGCTGGGGTGGGATTGGGATTCTCCAACCCCCCACCGGGTCGGAGAATCGCTTGGGCCGGCATCAATCCCGCCCCCGCCGTGTCCTGAAGTCTCCGGCACCAGAGATTCGGCGGGGGCGGGAATCGTGCCGCGCCTGTCGTCGCCCCCCCCCCCCCCCCCCCCCCCCCCGGCGATTCTCCGGCCCACGATGGGCCGAAGTCCTGCCGCTGTCATGCCGGTCCCGCCGACAGGGGCCAAACCACCTACCTCACCGGCAGCACGGGCGGTCCTGGAGGGGGCGGGGTGATCTGTCCCCGGGGGGTGCCCCCATGGTGGCCTGGCCTGTCGATCGGGGCCCACCGATTGGCGGGCGGGCCTGTGCCGTGGGGGCACTCTTTTCCTTCCGCCTTCGCTATAGTCTTCACGATGGCGGAGGCGGAAGTGACCCCCTCCCCTGTGCATGCACGGGGATGACGTCAGCAGCCACTGACGCTCTGACGCATGCGCGGACTTCCGCTGGCCGGCGAAGTCCCTCCGGCCCCGGCTGGCGTGGCGCCAAAGGCCGTTCCCGCCGGTCAGCGGGATGCCAACCACTCCGGCGTGGGCCTAGCCCCTCAATGTTAGGGCTTGGACCCTAAAGGTGAAGACACTTCCACACCTTTGGGGCGGCCCAACGCAGGAGTGGTTCACGCCACTCCATCCCGCCGGGACCCCCCGCCCCGCCGGGTAGGGGAGAATCCCGCCCCTGGTTCCTCAGATCCACACGGTGCTGAGGAGTCTGCTTTCTCCTCTCCTAAATACAAAACCTGGGAACATAGTGTCCTGGCAAGTAGGCTGTTTCAATTTTGAGTCTTTTGTTTACAGCACATCCTGATTATGGGTCCACGGACCAGGTCAATCAAACAAAATTAATGGAAACAAGAAGATCTCTTCCACAGAGGGACATCTTCTGTCATAAGTAGATAATAAACTGGCATCAAGTGTGGTCTTATTTACTTCAGGTTGAGAGAGAGGATGCTCTGCAGAAGGGCAGCACGGTAGCATAGTGGTTAGCACAATTGCTTCACAACTCCAGGGTCCCAAGTTCGATTCCGTGCTTGGGTCACTGTCTGTGCAGAGTCTGCACGTTCTCCCCGTGTGTCCGTGGGTTTCCACCGGGAGCTCCGGTTTCCTCCCACAGTCCAAAGATGTGCAGGTTAGGTGGATTGGCCATGCTAAATTGTCCTTAGTGTCCGAAATTGCCCTTAGTGTTGGGTAGGATTACTGGGTTATGGGGATAGAGTGGGGGTGTGGGCTTGGGTATGGTGCTCTTTCCAAGAGCCAGTGCAGACTCGATGGGTCAAATGGCCTCCTTCTGCATTGTAAATTCTATGAAATTGCAAAGAAAGTGATAGAAAATCTGCTTCCATGACATGCTCTATGTATCACTTGCCTCAAAGCACACATCAATCTCTAGACTTCTCCATTAGCTCTTGGCCAATGGGGTGTGATTTGATTTTTTATGATTGAGTGAAGTGCAGAAATTTGCAAATTTACTGAACTTATCGCTGTTAAGTAGGGGTCAATTGTCATTTCTCACTGCTTGAGGGATTCCAAACAAAGCAAAAATCTGGCAAAACTTTGGCATGACTGCTTCTGTTGAATTTGACGTAACTATTTCCATGACTGGGAACCTGCTGTAATCGTCAGTGACAACAAATAGTTATTTGCTTGTGGGCAATTTTGTGAAATCAAAACTAACCCCGATCCAGTCCCGGAAGTAATTCAAACATCTTGAGATTTGATATTGTGGTTGCTTGACATGGGAAACATGGTGGATTTTGAGCTCTGCCATTTGGTCAATTACCTGGAACCGTGGGTGCGATTCTCCGGTCTGCCAGCTGCGTTTTCCTGCATGGCGTGCCCTTTCCGGCAACCGGCCAATAGAATTTCCCATTGTGGCCACCCCGCACTGTCAGGAAACCCATGGGCATGGGTGCGCTGTCAGTGGAGCGGTGGATCCCGGCGATGGAGAATTCCGCAGCGTATCTTTTGTGAGCAGTTGTTTGGGCTTGAGAATTCGCTGGTGACCTTCATGTGCTACGCCAACAGCACATTCACTTAACGATTGTGGAATAACAATACAGTTGCCGTGTAACACAGGATACTGTTCCAAGTAATTTGAATTTTCCAAATCATGTGGCGTAGGCAGTACTGCGGGCATGAAATGTTTAATGATTGCTGACATGCATGCTTTTTGGGTCGGGATGTTAGTGTCTATCTATGAGCAGTTGATGCATCCAGATCTGGAGTATGCATCCACAGTTTGGAATCCACACTTTCAGAGAGACATACAGCTTGTGGAGAGAGTGCAAAGACGAATTGCCAGGAAAATGGCAGACATTAGGGGAATACCTTATGAGGAGCTTTTAAGGATTCACGGATTAGAATCTTTAGAGAAGAGAAGACTGATTTTTGATTTAGTTGAAGTTTATAAATTGATACATAACCTTACTACCTCTAAGCCTGAAAAGTTCTTTACTCACAATTACAGTATTTTTCTTGGTCATCAGTATAAACTACACAAATCTGGTTCACGTCTTGATATTTGTAATTTTTTTCACATCGAATTAGTGACACTTGGAATGTGTTGTCTGATTTTATTGTGAATGCTGAAAATGTAGTGACTTTTAGAATTTGTGCGAGAAACACAATGTGATTTCTACACGTCTGATGTTGTTGATGTTCTTGTTTTTAATACTGTGCCTATGTGCTTCGCACTGCATGGCAATAAAGATAAATAAAATTAAAATAGAGGTGGCGTAATGGCGCAGTGGTTACACTGCTGCCTCCCGACACCAAAGATCCGGGTTTGATCCTGTCAGTGTCCATATGGAGTTTGCACATTCTCCCCCTGTCTACGTGGGTCTCACCCCCACAACCCAAAGATGTGCAGGGTACGTGGATTGGCCATGCTAAATGGAAATATTTGTGTGATGCAAGTGATTTCTTTCAATTACGCCTTTTTGCGACTCCATAGCTGTCACACACAGTTATAATTTTCTCTCCATTTCACTGTGACGTCAGCTAATGTTTGGAACTTTAGCACTGTGTAGTCAAGATAATGTCAGGCAACCTTTTCTTCATGACCAGTAGGACTGATTGTTGGCAAAGGATGGCATGAAAGATTGTCCATAGGTTTGAGCTTGTCTGACTGACACTCAACATGGAATTCATATTCTTGTAATTTGAGTATCCAATGCTCTATTCAAGTGGATGGCTTGTTATATGGATTGTTGAATAAGATTACTCATAGTGTGTGATTGCTTATTAGTTCAAACACACTTCCACGCAAGTAGAGATGAAATGTTCCGATACCCTGTATGGTTGAAAGCACTTCTCTCGAGGGTGGGATTTTACAACCCTGCCATGGTGTATTCTCCGGTGGTTGAGGCATCTCTTGATTGGTTGGCAGTGGAATCTTTTGACATTTTGCGTGGCTCACATGTCCCACTGCCAGGGAAACTACCGCGGGGGGGGGGGGGGGGGGGGGTGGAGGTCGCCTTTGACTGGCCTGGCAGATGCTGCCAGCGGGAAGGACTGGAAAATATTGTTCCACAGGCTTTAGTGACCTGCTTGTCATTGCAACAATGTCTTTCTGCATCAGAAGTGCACCTAAGCCGGTCTCACATCAACAAAGCCGAACACTTTTCTCAGGGTCAAAATAGGCATTTGTGCCACTTGCTGGAAAACATTGTTTGTGTGATTTAGTCCACTCTCACTTTCATCAGATTTCTTAGCGGGAGCAACTGACGTATCAAAATGATGCCCTGGCTCCAAACTTGCTGCACATTTGTACGATCTGCAGTGTTTGCAAGAGCTGCAATTTTCGGTGGATTTTGATGGACCAGGAGCAGATTATGGTCTACAAGCAGATTGCAATTACTGCCTCTCAGTTTTCCCATACCAGCCTACACTTTGACCAGACTGATAGTACGCGTAAGATATTTATGCGCAGACATGTTGCTCTGTAGAAACTGCTAAGTGTCACATTCTCCAGATATGACATAGGATACAACATTCATTCTTTGAATGAGACTGGCGTTTCAAAAGTCCTGAGAACATTCATTGGCCTGTCAATGCTGTAAAGAAAAAAATGTAATATTCCGTGGTTTACAGATATTTGGGTGCAAAGTTTGTTGAACTTTTTGTCTCCCATGACATTGACAGATGCGCCTGTATCTATGAGAACACCTACATCTGAGCAGTCAGTAGTTACTGTCACATGTGGCTGGCTGCTGTACCCAAAAGTGAGCACAAAAGGAGATTCAGGCTGATCCACCGCCACACTGGCTACATTCTCTCACCTTTTTACTATGGTATGCATATGTCGCACACTTCGGTGGCATTGATCTTGCCCGTTGATGTTGCTGATGAGCGAAAAACACCAGCAAAAATTGTTGAATCTTTCGCAAGCTTTGCTCAGTTTGCCAGTAGGAGAACACCCTGCCTGGTGTGGATAAGCACCACTAAAGTGGAAATGTTCTTTGGACAAGTCTCAATTCTGTTTGTGAAATAGCTGCTGATGCTTTGCATGTATTTTCCTGACACATGAGTGAAATACGGTGTTCACAGGTGTTGAACTTGGAGCCTGACAGTTGCTGTTGTCTGCCTCAACTCAGTAGCTCTAGACTCTGAAAGCAATAACAATCTTGCCTTCTCCAGCAGCTCTGACAGCTTTCTGTTTCTCTCAAGTGCTTTTTGGCAGGCGTTGACCCGAAAGCCAACCTTTGATTATTTGTGTTTTTATTTCCCATTTGACATGATCAAGATAACCAAAGCCACATATGGTTATTAATTGCCTAAATTGTGTGTAATATCAGTCAACTGTCTTGTTTGCTTCATACTTAGCATGTTGGAAGACAGTTGGTTCACATGTTGTATTTTTCTTTGGTGTGAATTAGGTTGATAGAACATTTTATGCTGAGTCATAGTCATTTTCACCTTGCACAGATGCAAATATCTCAAAAATATCTTCCAATTCTTCACCTCCAAAGTGTAGAAGTAAGACCCTTTCCATTTTGTTTTCTGTGAAAACCTGGCAAACTACCTTCGAAATTTCAAATACAGATGATGGTTCTAAATGGATATCAAAATGTGGTAGATTCGGCACAGCAATGCCATCTTGATCAGCAATGCAGTTTTTTAAAAATGTGTGCAGTACTCACCAAGACCAAAAATAGCTTCCACAATGGTTAAATGAAGGTCGCTGAGTTGAATCTTGTCAGGGGACGGTCTTCAGTGATGTGAATCATTGATTGAGGTGTACCACAGCTACAGTCCGGGCTCCTTGTAGGGCTCCACTTGTGCTGATTTTCTGGGGAAATGCCTTGGTCAGTGCGGAAACGGTTGAGGAGTGCCTGAAATTGGCATGGCAGGTTGAAGCTGAATGGGTGGGCTGTGGGATTGGTGATGAGGAAGTGTTTTTTAATGATGGTCTATGGTTCCATTCCTGCTGCTATACGGTCTCTGCTATAAAAGCAAATTACTGCGGATGCTGGAATCTGAAACCAAAGAGAAAATGCTGGAAAAGGATCATCTGGACTCGAAACGTTAGCTCTTTTCTCTCCCTACAGATGCCAGACCTGCTGAGATTTTCCAGTATTTTCTCTTAGGTCTCTGCTATTATTCCTTGACATGGTGGTCTTAGCCATACAGGCTGGCTTGATGGGAGTCGAGCAGCGGGTGGATTTCTTAGATCCTTGTGTAGCGGCAGCCTTGATGCAAACCTTCTTCAAGAGCTCCCTTGTTGTAATCTCCCTCCTTATGTGAGGGGGCTGGATGTTGCTCACTACTGGAAGCCAGGAGAGTTCAGTTGATTGGAGGGTACCAGAGATGATGCACATTGTTGCATTGAAGTGGGTATCTACAAGACTGTTAGAACATAGAACATTACAGCGCAGTACGGGCCCTTCGGCCCTCGATGTTGCGCCGACCTGTGAAACCATCTGAAGCCTATCTGACCTACACTATTCCATTTTCATCCATATGTCTATCCAGTGACCACTTAAATGCCCTTAAAGTTGGCGAGTCTACTACTGTTGCAAGCAGGGCGTTCCACACCCCTACTACTCTCTGAGTAAATAAACTGCCTCTGACATCTGTCCTATATCTACCACCCCTCAATTTAAAGCTATGTCCCCTCGTGTTGGTCATCACCATCCGAGGAGGAAAAAGACTCTCACTGTCTACCCTATCTAACCCTCTGACTATCTTATATGTCTCTATTAAGTCACCTCTCAGCCTTCTCCTCTCTAACGAAAACAACCTCAAGTCCCTGAGCCTTTCCTCGTAAGACCTTCCCTCCATACCAGGCAACATCCTAGTAAATCTCCTCTGAACCCTTTCCAAAGCTTCCACATCCTTCCTATAATGTGGTGACCAGAACTGGACGCAGTACTCCAGCAGTGGCCGCACCAGAGTTATGTACAGCTGCAGGTTGACCTTGTGGCTCCGAAAGTCAATCCCCCTACTGATAAAGGCTAGCACACCATATGCCTTCTTAACAGCCCTATTAACCTGGGTGGCAACTTTCAGGGATTTATGTACCTTGATGCCGAGATCTCTCTGTTCATCTATACTACCAAGAATCTTGCCATTAGCCCAGTACTCTGCATTCCTGTTACTCCTTCCAAAGTGAACCACCTCACACTTTTCCACATTAAACTCCATCTGCCACCTCTCAGCCCAGCTCTGCAGCTTATCTATGTCCCTATGTATCCTATAACATCCTTCAGCACTATCCACAACTCCACCGACCTTCGTGTCATCTGCAAATTTACTAACCCATCCTTCTACACCCTCTTCCAGGTCATTTATAAAAATGACAAACAGCAGTGGCCCCAAAACAGATCCTTGCGGTACACCACTGGTAACTGAACTCCAGGATGAACATTTGCCATCAACCCCCAATCATCCAGGAAACCAAAACCCTCCCTCCTGCACCATCCCTGTAGCCACGTGTTCAACTCCTCTCTCTCCTTATTTCTCACTTCGCTAGCACATGGCATGGGTAACAACCCAGAGATAACAACTCTGTTTGTTCTAGCTCTCAGCTTCCACACTAGCTCCCTGAATTTCTGTCTCAAATCCCCATCTCTCTTCCTACCTATGTCGTTGGTACCTATGTGGACCACGACTTGGGCTGCTCCCCCTTAAGGATCCCAAAAACATGATCAGAGACATCACGAACCCTGGCACCTGGGAGGCAACACACCAACCGTGAGTGTCTTTTGTTCCCACAGAACCTCCTGTCTGTTCCTCTAACTATGGAGTCCCCAATGACAAATGCTCTGTTCCTCTTCTCCCTTCCCTTCTGAGCAACAGGGATAGACTCTGTGCCAGAGACCTGTGCCCCATTGCTTACCCCTGGTAAGTCGTCCCCCGCAACAGTATCCAAAACGGTATACTTGTTATTGAGGGGAACGACCACAGGGGATCCCAGCACTGCCTGCCGGTTCCTTCTCCCTCCCCTGATGGTAACCCATCTACCTTCTTCTTTTACCTGAGGTGTAACTACCTCCCTATAACTCCTCTCAATAACCCCCTCTGCCTCCCGAATGATCCGAAGTTCATCCAGTTCCAGTTATTGGATTGAGTTGTACCATTGTGGTGCACAATACTCTGCAATTGAATAGGAGATGGCAAGAGCTGAAGACCTTAAGGTTTGAGCATCTGCAGCCCCTGAAAAGCAATGTAGTAATACTGCATGATCAAGGATCTGCAATAGCACTCTTCCAAAGAAAAACGTATCTGTAATAATCCAAGAGAATTTATTGATTGGATTGGTATCCTTTTGAAATCCGTGTGTATGTATATGTGCAAGCCTTCCTGTTCTAGATCCTGAGCTGGAGTGCTTCTTATGTGTTTAACAACGGGTTACAGCCTCAATGTCTTCTATCCCTAAAGCTCCAACTTAAAATGCCAGAAGTAGACAAAAGACCTTCCAAAAGTTGCACATGTGAAAGGAATGTTTCATATTTCCACCACCTCCTCGCCATTGTGAAGTTCTTGGGAAGAATCAGTAAAACATGGAAAGTTACATTCAGAATTAGGACTGTATGTCCTAATATGTCCTTTTAGACTCCATCTGTGCCTTTCTGTGCTTGGTAGCCCTAATTAGAAAAAGTGCACAATGCATTTTTCAATACACTGCTCCCATGAAGCCACTTTTCATTGGGATAATGAGTGTTGATAAATTACTTCATCCTCCCAGTTCTGCCTTGTACAATGTCCACACTGAAGAGCTTTTCTAGTCGGCCAGCAGATTGGTAACTTCCGATATTCCCCGCCCCCCAACCCCAGGTGTTTGTCCCTCTACTCCATAACCTTTAGGAATACTGAGCTGGGAATTAGGTTTGATGCAAGTTTGATGAAGGCAAAGCCTTCTAATATTACAGTCGGTGATTTTATATTCAGTTCTGGAGCTGATATTTAAAACAATACTTGAGTATTGCTACAGACCTAAACATAAGCTGAACAGGAGTCAAAGCTATATAAATTTGACTCGAGCAGTGAAGCGTGAAATTGTGAATCAGCCCAATTTGCACTCCATTCATTTATGTTTACCACAGGGATAAGAAGATTAGCCAGAGTACAAAACCAGCTGCTGATTTGCTATTGCCTAATTTGCAAACCTGCCTAAACTGGATTTATACCCCAAAAGAAAAAGTGATTGCTGTTAAATGTTGCCATCCCGAAAATTTCACGTTTAGTAGCACACTAAAGCCTTTTTTTTTCCACCCGCTTATAAACGTAAATCAATATCCAACAAAATAAATAAGTTTTTAACTTGTGTTAACTGGCGAGACATGTTCAGTTAGCATTTTCTGTTTAATTTGATTAAATCATATTGCATGACGTAATTCAAAATAAAATATTGGGCATTACTATACACACACCTGATAAGCCCCTAAACTTATTTAGATGGATAATATTTGTGGCTATAATGGAGTGGATTTCAACCAGTGTCTATAGACGTAGATCAAAGCTTCCAAATTATGTAATTTGCATAATAATGCAAATTTGCTCCCTTGAAGACCCGCCCTGTAAACAACAGGCAGATGTTCATTAAAATGCAAATTACATCACATGCGAAACACAATTTTCTGCTTGAAAATATGGATTTTCTACAAAGATGGGGAACACAACTCTCTCAGACAATGATCATAGGCATTATACATTTAGTTCACACTTTGGTAAAAGCATTGTTCCACAACTTCAAAAGCAAAAGCCATGAAGTATCATCTTGTGCTGGCTTTGTGCCTATCTGTAACGTTTATAAGCATGACTTAAAATCAGAATTGGATGCTGGGTTTAGCACAAAGAGGAGAAAACATTGAATAAGTAATTTAGATCAAAGAAATTGTGGATGAATTGCAGACAAAATGCAGATGGACCTGCCAGTTCTGATTTTTGGTTCATGGTCTGATCAAGATTCGCCTTTTAGTGCTGTCTGAACATCTCAGTGAGGTTCATTTATCATTTACACTAAATATTTGGAGCCTCCACGTAAGTATCACAGTCTACTCCAAAGTAAGGAGGAAGGTTTGTTCACAATAGCACAGGTTCAATTTCTCTTCCAGCTGAGGTAGACTCGATGTGGTGATGTGCATCACTGTAAATACACAAGGGGTTAATGTAAATACATGTTGACTAGCTAGACACTATAGGGAGCCCCAGAGACATCACACACACACACTCAACCAATAGATCAGTTCGATAGGATACGACCAATGGGCATTCACGATACACACAGAGGTGACATGACCACAGGAGGGCATTACACCAACTCATATATAAAGGACACCACACACATGATCTGTCTCTTTCCAGTGGAGACAGTCAGTGAGTACAGACACAGGGTTGATTTGATATCACTCCCACCACGTGGATTGTAGCAGACTGGTTAGTCAGTCTGGGTAGCTATAGAAGGATTAACAGTAGTGTCGAACCCAAGTTATAGAAGTGTATATTGTTTAATAAATGTGTTGAAGTTATCTCCACGTCTGATCCTTCCTTTGTCAAGTGCACCACGAGGAAGCCGCTTATGCTACACCTAGAGCATAACAAGACACGGTACCGTGAGTGAACTGTTTCGACCCGTATAGACATACCTTAGCATACAGTGACAACCAGCAACGATACCCAAGCAAGATGTTCGAGTTCCGAGTTCCGCAGCAGCTCCAGTGCCACAGCGAGATCTGTGAAAACTGGTGGGCATTCCGGCAAAGGTTTGAACTCTTCCTGGTCGCAGCTGACCTGCAAGATGTGGCCAATGCTGAAATGATAGAGCTTCTGCTCACCATCGCCGGTGCCGGAGCAGAAGAAATTTTTGAAAAATTAAAGTTCTCCAAAAGGCAAAAACAGGAGCAACTTCCAGGCAGTCTTGGACAAATTCGGCAAATCACTCCAACCAGCAAGAAAAGGTAAGAAAAGCGTTTGTATTTACCACGAGGCCGAGATCCCGGAGCTGAGAACAATTTTGATCGGCGGCCATCTTTGCGAAGGAACTGCACATGTGCAGTTGCGCGTGAAGCGCGCAGAACGGGAAGGTCCGTTTGCGCAAGCGCAAACGCTTCCTACGTCTGACGTCATATGCATCATGACGTCAAAGGCCCCGGACCACGCCCATTTAAAGGGGAAACGTCCCAAATCAAAAACAAAATCTCTTAAAGCTGTAAAACAACCCTCTTTCACCTGGAATGACTGCACAATGCTGCAATTTGAACCAGAACATGAAACTTACCTCCAAGGAACCCTGAAACAAGCAGTTACCTAAGCCCAAACCGATGAAGCTGACCTGGAATACATCGATGCTGACTTTTATATTTTCTCAGGACCTCGTGAGCCCAATGCCAGCTCCAACGCAGACAGTGATGATATGGTCCTAGAAGACTATGATGAACATTTCACCTTGGGAGACTACCCCCGTACTGAATCCGACGCAGACGCGGATTCATTCTTCGCATTTGAGGACCTTCAGCCCAGCATCTACGACATCCCGACTCGTGAGTGCAGGATTATGCTGTGGCCTGAAATCAAGAGACAGACAGAGGTACAAGCCCACAGAGAGCGGCCTGCTGCCACACAGAGCATGGTCCACGCAAGACTCCACACCGCAGTCCTTGCCTGAACAATAAGTGACTCCAGTGAAACAAGCCTCCACAGCGAGCTCGTGGACAGACTCCACAATAGATGAAATGCAAGACTCCAAAGCGCAGTCCTTGCACATACAAGACATGACTCCAGTGTTACCAGCCGTGTTGAAGTTATCTCCACGTCTGATCCTTCCTTTGTCAAGTACACCACAAGGAAGCCACTTATGCAACACCTAGAGCATAACAAGACACTTGAAGCCTGCCTTCTCGCCTCAGAGTGGAAGGCAGTGAGACGATAGCGGGGGCAAAATCTGCCAATGAAACATCTCAGGATAAAGCATCAGCAGACAATGAACCAAGGACTGGTCTTCAGGCAGAACACCCACCACTCACTTCTAGCCTATCAGAGTTTTAGTAACTGGGTGAATTAATTGAATAAATGGGATCGTGATTTCACAGTTGCCTAGATTCCGTATGGAAAATGGGAAAAATCTTAGAATTTGAGAAAGGTATAAGAAAAAGCAGAGATTGATAACTAGTAAAGAGGCAGGCTTCAGCTTGAACATACTTATTACTGACCGAGTCAGGAGTTCAAAGAGTTATCGGGTGAAATTGGACTTGGGCAGGTAAGTAAAAAAGCAGATTTGGATAAGTTTCCAAGTAGTCCAACAAAGGGTAACACATGAAACTTACATGGCCCACCAGAATATATGTAGGACTTTGTTACATTATCCTAACTGTCATCCGTGCACGGTTCTTAATATGTGCAGGTCATACCTGCAACCCCTCTGAATTATGTGATTTCACAAGATGTAACTACTCATTTCTTAAGGGAAAAAAAAGAAAATTGTAAAAATGCAAAAAGTTAAAAAGTGGTATCTCTTGGGATAATCATACTCCTTGATAATAAAGAAACTCAATCTTCAGTCAACAAAATTATAAGGATTGTGGCACATTATGGGATATGGTGGTGTAGTGGTTATGTTCCTGGATTCCTTTGCGCCATGAACTCAAATCCCACCATGGCAACTGGGGAATTTAAATCCAGCTAATTATATAAACTATCAAGGATTTATTAAAAATGTGTCAAGAATGAAGATCATGAATCTACTGGATTGTTATGACTCATTGGGTTCACTAATGTCCTTTAGGAAAGGAACTGTTTTGTGCTTACCCAGGCTGGCCTATACGTGACTCCAGAACTACAGCAATGTTGACTGTTACCTGTCATCTGAAAAAGACCATAAGACCATAAGACATAGGAGCGGAAGTAAGGCCATTTGGCCCATCGAGTCCACTCCACCATTCAATCATGGTTGATTTCAACTCCATTTACCCGCTCTCTCCCCATAGCCCTTAATTCCTCGAGAAATCAAGAATTTATCAATTTCTGTCTTAAAGACACTCAATGTCCCGGCCTCCACCGCCCTCTGTGGCAATGAATTCCACAGACCTACCACTCTCTGGCTGAAGAAATTTCTCCTCATCTCTGTTCTAAAGTGACTCCCTTTTATTCTAAGGCTGTGCCCCCGCGTCCTAGTCTCCCCTGCTAATGGAAACAACTTCCCTACGTCCATCCTATCCAAGCCATTCATTATCTTGTAAGTTTCTATTAGATCTCCCCTCAACCTCCTAAACTCCAATGAATATAATCCCACGATCCTCAGACGTTCATCGTATGTTAAGCCTACCATTCCTGGGATCATCCGTGTGAATCTCCGCTGGACCCGCTCCAGTGCCAGTATGTCCTTCCTGAGGTGTGGGGCCCAAAATTGCTCACAGTATTCTAAATGGGGCCTAACTAGTGCTTTATAAAGCCTCAGAAGTACATCCCTGCTTTTATATTCCAAGCCTCTTGAGATAAATGACAACATTACATTTGCTTTCTTAATTACGGACTCAACCTGCAAGTTTACCTTTAGAGAATCCTGGACTAGGACTCCCAAGTCCCTTTGCACTTTAGCATTATGAATTTTGTCACCGTTTAGAAAATAGTCCATGCCTCTATTCTTTTTTCCAAAGTGCAAGACCTCGCACTTGCCCACGTTGAATTTCATCAGCCACTTCTTGGACCATTCTCCTAAACTGTCTAAATCTTTCTGCAGCCTCCCCACCTCCTCAATACTACCTGCCCCTCCACCTATCTTTGTATCATCGGCAAACTTGGCCAGAATGCCCCCAGTCCCGTCATCTAGATCGTTAATATATAAAGAGAACAGCTGTGGCCCCAACACTGAACCCTGCGGGACACCACTTGTCACCGGTTGCCATTCCGAAAAAGAACCTTTTATCCCAACTCTCTGCCTTCTGTCTGACAGCCAATCGTCAATCCATGTTAGTACCTTGCCTCGAATACCATGGGCCCTTATTTTACTCAGCAGTCTCCCGTGAGGCACCTTGTCAAAGGCCTTTTGGAAGTCAAGATAGATAACATCCATTGGCTCTCCTTGGTCTAACCTATTTGTTATCTCTTCAAAGAACTCTAACAGGTTTGTCAGGCACGACCTCCCCTTACTAAATCCATGCTGACTTGTCCTAATCCGACCCTGCACTTCCAAGAATTTAGAAATCTCATCCTTAACGATGGATTCTAGAATTTTGCCAACAACCGAGGTTAGGCTAATTGGCCTATAATTTTCCATCTTTTTTCTTGTTCCCTTCTTGAACAGGGGGGTTACAACAGCGATTTTCCAATCCTCTGGGACTTTCCCTGATTCCAGTGACTTTTGAAAGATCATAACTAACGCCTCCACTATTTCTTCAGCTATCTCCTTTAGAACTCTAGGATGTAGCCCATCTGGGCCCGGAGATTTATCAATTTTCAGACCTTTTAGTTTCTCTAGCACCTTCTCCTTTGTGATGGCAACCATATTCAACTCTGCCCCCTGACTTTCCTGAATTGTTGGGATATTACTCTTGTCTTCTACTGTGAAGACTGACGCAAAGTACTTATTAAGTTCCTCAGCTATTTCCTTGTCTCCCATCACTAGATTACCAGCGTCATTTTGGAGCGGCCCAATGTCTACTTTTGCCTCCCGTTTGTTTTTAATGTATTTAAAGAAACTTTTACTATGATTCCTAATGTTACTGGCTAGCCTACCTTCATATTTGATCCTCTCCTTCCTTATTTCTCTCTTTGTTATCCTCTGTTTGTTTTTGTAGCCTTCCCAATCTTCTGACTTCCCACTACTCTTTGCCACATTATAGGCTCTCTCTTTTGCCTTGATGGATTCCCTGACTTCCTTTGTCAGCCATGGCTGCCTAATCCTCCCTCTGATAACCTTTCTTTTCTTTGGGATGAACCTCTGCACTGTGTCCTCAATTACTCCCAGAAACTCCTGCCATTGCTGTTCTACTGTCTTTCCCACTAGGCTCTGCTTCCAGTCGATTTTCGTCAGTTCCTCCCTCATGCGCCTGTAATTACCTTTATTTAACTGTAAAACCTTTACATCTGATTCTACCTTCCTTCTTTCAAATTGAAGACTGAATTCTACCATATTATGATCACTGCTTCCTAAGTGTTCCCTTACTTTAAGATCTTTTATCAATTCTGGCTCATTACATAACACTAAGTCCAGAATAGCCTGTTCCCTCGTGGGCTCCATCACAAGCTGTTCCAAAAAGCCATCCTGTAAACATTCAATGAATTCCCTTTCTTTGGGTCCACTGGCAACATTATTTACCCAGTCCACCTGCATATTGAAGTCCCCCATGATCACTGTGACCTTGCCTTTCTGACATGCCCTTTCTATTTCATGGTGCATTTTGTGCCCCTGGTCCTGACCACTGTCAGGAGGCCTGTACATAACTCCCATTATGGTTTTTTTGCCTTTGTGGTTCCTCAACTCTACCCACACAGACTCCACATCGTCTGACCCTATGTCGTTTAGTGCTATTGATTTAATTTCATTTCTAATTAACAAGGCAACCCCGCCCCCTCTACCCACCTCTCTGTCTTTTCGATAGGTTGTAAATCCCTGGATGTTTGCAAAGGCTTGCAAACGTCTCAGTTGTACCTTTAGAGAAATTCATGTTGGGCTGTATATGTTGAGCTTGTCGGTGATGTCCACATCCAGGAAGGATTAAAAATAAATTAGTGTTGAATGATATCAGGAATCTGAAATGAGTGTTGTAGTATGGGATGAATTGTTAGCTCTTTCACGTGGAACAAGGTGGTAGTGTTCAGAAAATGGTGGCCAATGAGCTACCCACATTTCTGCCACCATCACTGTGGCTGTTGAATGTTCACCAGAGCAACAATGGCTGGAGTAGCTCCTGGAGACGGCAGTGAGCTCATTTAAATACAAACTGAGATTCTATTCCATTAACATGACCTTCATTGCCGTTTTTTGGACAGAGCAGGCAGAGCAAATGTTACGGGTGCATCAATTAGCATTATGTAGTGGTCTAGCTGAAGAGGATCTCGAAGGTGACTTCCTCTGCATGGTTTTGGGGCTAGGTCAAAGCCTTTGAGCTTCTCTTGGCCTAATAAAGCCAAACTGGGTCACTGTCACTCCAACATGTCCCTCCACAGATATTGCTCATACGCCTTGTAGCTTCCTCCAGCCTGGAAATTGCATGGGCCTCCATAGCCTGCGGCCTGCTCCAGGACAGCTGTTGTCTGGCTGCATAGACTACTGATCCACGTCAGACCTAGCCCTCCAAAACAGATTTGGCTTGTGGCAGGATTTATTCAGCATTCGCACACCAAGGGTTACTGACTTGCCATGCGTTTACTGCTCTGGGGGGAGCATCCACACCCTTACGTGTGCTGCACATAAGAAGTCCCAGATGTTTTTTCATCCGTTTTAATTTTCAGCATTCACAATATTTTGCTTTTCTCGTTTCATTGACCAGTTTTAGTTTGACTTGCCCAATAATTGGTGCGGAAAGTTGCCAATGTGCGATATTGGGCTTGAATATGTAAGACGACTTAACATTCCACTTAAAATAACACTGGCAGGAATTTATTTGAAGAATATTTGTACCAAAACTTTGGGTCAGTGGCAAATTTCCTAATAAATAGTGCTGCTGTGCAAATCGGTAATGCTCAATAAGATTTCAAACGGAGCACAATCAATAGAAATCTATGCTCGAGCCCAACCACCAATCTAAACTCCAAACTTGCAACACATTCTAAGTTGATAGATATGTTCCCAAATTAGCCAAAGATTGTTTGGAAAATTAGAACTCAGAACAGCGACTGACCTATGGAAATTCCGGTTGATTTCTGCTGATATTCCTTTGGTGGTTGAGAAACATTGTGAACATCGTCGCATTTCATGATGGCGCGAACCGGGCCCGGGTATATGGCGCTGGAGCGTTTCATGCCGCTCTAGCCTCCATTCGCAGCGCCAAATGGGCCAAACCACACATGCGCAGTTGGGCTGCGCCAACCTGCGCATGCGTGGGGAACATCTTTAGCACGCCAGCCGCGACTCAACATGGCGTCAGTGATCAGGGGCCAGCTGCGCCAGAAAGTAGGCGGGGAAGAGGTCGGCCCGCCAATCGGTGGGACCCGATCGTGGGCCAGAACCCTTCGGAAGCCCCCCCACCCCCCCCGGCGAAGGAGTCCCCCCTCCCCAGCTCCCCACTCCCCCCCCCCCCTCCCCCCACAGGCCGCCCTCGACCGTTCGCGTAGAGTTCCCATCGGCAGCGACCAGAGGTGAACGGCGCCGGCGGGATTCTGTCGTATCGGCACAGCTGTTTGGCCCATTTGGGCCGGAGAATCGGCGGTCCGCAGATTCTAGTGGCCGGCACCGCGCCGGCGCAAATGGCGCCGATTCTCCACACCTTGGAGAATCGCACGCCGGCGTCGGGGCGTCAAGGCACGGTTGCGGCGATTCTCCGGCCCGGCGCAGGGTTCGGAGAATTACCCCCCCTGGTTTGTGAAAAAGATGCTAGTTAAGTATTGCTGAAACCCATATATCAGCTGAAGGTTTAAAATTACCTCTAAACATAGGGATTTGATTTTCCAGTTAGTTCAACCAGTAAGCAAACTGAACTACCAGTGAATAATGTGACTGGGGAGCGGGACGGGGGGGCACGGTAGCACAGTGGTTAGCACAGTTGCTTCACAGCTCCAGGGTTCCAGGTTTTATTCCCGGCTCGGGTCACTGTCTATGCGAAGTTTGCGCTTTCGCCCATGTCTGCGTGGGTTTCCTCCGGGTGCTCCGGTTTCCTCCCACAGTCCAAAAATGTGCAGTTTTGGTGGATTGGCCATGCTAAATTGCCCTTAGTATCCAGAAATGTTGGATTGGGTGGGGTTACTTGGTTAGGGGGATAGGGTGGGGGTGTGGGCTTAGGTAGGGTGCTCTTTCCAAGAGCCAGTGCAGACCCGATGGGCTGAATGGCCTCCTTCTGCTCTGTAAATTCTATGACTGTTCACTTTCAGTTCACCACTCCTGCTTTGTAGTTTCTGAGTCTCGGTAAAAGGTCATGCTATACATTTTGTTTTGCTCTACATCACTAACTCCACCGTTTTCTTGAATAATGCCAACCAAACAGAATTCATCCGCATTTCACTCACTGCACGATATAATTCACTTATGACGGGAAAATAGACTATGCGATGCTGAAGACACCTAATTTACGCTGGTGATGCTTTATATTTCTCGACACTGATTTTTTTTTGACTAAGGAAAAAGTATAAACTTGTTTCTTCAGCCAGCCAGCATCCAGGAGAATGTAAAGAATATTTTGTTCAAGCTTGTCATTAGCTTTAATGTCGCATTTTACATTCAAATCTGATTTAGTTCAACGTCAAAGTTAAAGGGCAGAATTTTGAGGATGACAAACACTTGACATCCTGAGAATCAGGGCGTAATGCACTCCCGCTGACTTTCAGAGGGCCACTGCCATTTAATGCTCAATATAGCTCTGATTGTCAGTGGTCGGGTCTTCTGAAATGAAAAAAAATGAAAATCGCTTATTGTCACAAGTAGGCTTTAAATGAAGTTACTGTGAAAAGCCCCTAGTCACCACATTCCGGCGCCTGTTCGGGGAGGCTGGTACGGGAATTGAACCGGGATGCTGGCCTGCCTTGGTCTGCTTTCAAAGCCAGCAACTTAGCCCAGTGCTAAACTAGCCCCCCTTAGGAAGGAAGTTCCGCCTTGGAGAGCTGTTTCCAACCTGTCCAGGCACAGCACAGCAGTGGCCAGAAACATTACTGCAGCACTCTGCCTGGAACCAAGTCCTGGGACATTTCTTAAAGTTAATCCAAGGGTGGTGGGGTAGGGGATGCTGTGGGGGGTCGGTAGGGGAATGATTGTAGCATCGGTGGGGTAGGACAGGGAGTTGGGAGGGAAAGAGCTTCCAGGTCCCGGAGGAGCATGTACCCCAAATCTATCAGGGCCTTCAGATTGAAGTGCCACACGCCCCACTTTTCCAGGGAAGATGGGGTTTAATCTATTTCTCAGTTTCCCACTCTGCTCTGCCCTGCGCCTGCCTGCCGCAAAATTGAGGCTCTGCAAGTTAGGTTGATTGGCCTTGCTAAATTGCTCCTACGTGGGATTTCGGGGATAGGATGGGGGATTGGGGATAGGATGGGGGATTGGGCCTAGGTAGAATGCTCTTTCAGAGGGTTGCTGCTGACTCGATGGGCCAAATGGCCTCCTTCTGCACTGTAGGGATTCTATGAGCTTCAGCCTGCAATTGGTTTCCTCGTGTGGCAGGCGAGTCAGAGCTGATTGGTCTGAAGACAGCAATTAACATGTCAACCTCATTCTTAGAGGGCACCCTCATTACTCCAGCTCACAGGGGCTGCAGTCTGTGTGTTCTGTGAGCTCCTGCGTTTTTGCCTGAAGGCTTGGTCTTCCGTTTGTTACTCTTCCTTTGGCTCCTGCCTCTACTTTTGGTTGTTTGCTGCCTGCCTGGAAAAGTGGAGGGAAGTTAGGTCCCTGCTGCCTGGAAGAGGGGAGAGGGAGAAGGGGGACGTTTGCCGACCTGGGGAAAGAATGCTTGTCTCCCAGCCCGGCCGGAGCAGGGGGAGCGAGGAGTGGAAGGCAGGAAGAGAGACCTGCTGTCCAGAAGCGAGGGATAGGAGGGCTTAATGACTGTTCCCATTGACCGGAGTTTTCTTTGAGACCAAGGTGGGAGTGGGACTGTGCTGCCTGTGTGTTGCTGGGCCCTTCCTGGGCTGAAGGCTCTGCTCCGCCCTGTCTTCCCAACCAACACCCAGAGTGGGAGTAGGACTACTGGGGATTGTGGTTCTGCTGGACCCTCTCGAAGACGTTGCCTCTTCCCACTGGTCTCCCACTCGCCAGTTATGGTGCCCTGCCCGCCTGTGTCCCTCCTCTTCCTCCCTCTTTATCCATCGTTTGCTGCCCATTCCCTGCTCCATTCCTCAACTTATCTTTCTGGGATGTGGGTGGGGAGTACGTTTGCCACTTCAAGTGCCCCACCCTCCCTGTTTGTTCCACACTGCTGCTCTGACAACAGCCACACTAGGGTGAGTGTAGTAACTGCCTGGATGGCGAAACCATTGTGGTGTTCTTTGCTTTCTTAATGAGGGTGGCTTCAAAGTGTAGTGTCTCACAAAGAACATCAAGCTAAGTTTTGAACAAAGCTAATTTATTTACACTACAACTAAATAGGTTTGACTTGCTTGCTAAGATATAAATGATTATAGATTCACTAAAACCATGATTCTAATTACAGAGCGTCTAATGCCACGGCTAATCTCTACCTCACCTAACAAGCTTCTCCTCGAATCAAGAGTATCACGTGATCCACGTGTATGCACTTGATCGCCATCTAGTGATTGGATGCAGTTACAGTAAATTGGTAACCCTTCATTATTCTTACAATATATGTATTGTCATAACCATCTCTGCAGGTGGTGGGGCCCTCAAGGCCACCGAAGCGGTGTAAATGGTGTGAACTGTAACTCGTGGGGTGCCACATAGTTCAGGCCTCAAACCTCAACTGTTTACAATCAATATAAATGCAAGCAGGGACAGAGTTTAACAGAGCAAAATTTGTGGATGATACTAAAATAATAGGGAAAGCAGGCAGTGAAGAGGAAATACAAATTTGGCAGACAGGTATCGAATGGAGATTGGCCCAAAATTTGGCAAATGGAGTTTATCCAGGTGAGGTGTGAGGTTATCCATTTTGGCCAGGAAAATAGTGAGGCAAATTATTATCTAAATGAAAAGCAGGTTCAAAATGCATCTGGGCAGAGGGATTTGGGTGTCTTTGTTCACGAATGGAAGGAAAGTCTGTATGCAGGTACAAAATGCAATAAGAAAGGCAAATAGAATGTTACAGCTTATTGCAAAAGGACTGGAGTATAAAAGTAGAGAAGTGTTGTTGCAATTGAATAGGGTGTTGGTGAGACCACATCTGGAGCATTATGTCCAGTTTTGGTTTCCTTATTTGAGGAAGTATGTGGTGGCATTGGAAGCAATTCAGAGGCGGTTCACCAGATTGATTCCAGGGATGAAGGGGTTGACGTATGAGATTAAACAGTTTGGGCTTATACTCGCTGGAGTTTAGAAGGATAAGAGAGGATCTGATCGAAGTATACAAAATACTAAATGGGATTGATAAGCAAATGTAGACCAAATATTCACCCTTGTGGGGCAATCTAGAACAAGAGATCACAGATATAGGTTGAGATATAGATTTAAAACTGAGATGAGGAGGCACTACTTCTCGCAGAGGATAGTGAATTTGAGGCACTGACTGCCCCATAGTGCAATGGAGTCTGAATCATTCAATGGTTTCAAGAGGGAGACAGATATATCTCTGGTAAAAAGAAAACGGGTGAAGGGGATATGGGAAACAGATAGGGAGGTGGCTTTGAGACCAGTTAGAGATCAGCCATGATCTGAATGAATAGTGGAGCAGGCTCGAGGGCTGAATTGCCTATGTCTGCTCCCAATTCCTATGTTCTTTTGTTTCTATGTGGGGGTGACGGCCTCCATCACTCCCATGGACCCAGCACCTTTTTGTCTGCTCACACGGTGGTTTGGGCCAATATCTGTAGAGGCATGTGTCCATGCAATGACTGGGGATGCCAACCTCTCGGCCATTCTGGCTGCTTCCCGGATGCAGGTAAAATCGTATTCGTCCTACGTGCCGAGCAGGTGGTCCATATCGGTCTTGAAAGGCGGCTCATGGTGGGAGGGACCCACATGGCAGTGGACCCTCTGGACCCCCATAAACGGCAGAGGATCCGTGGAGAGCGGCGGGGGAGGATCAGTTCAGCTTCCCTCCCCCACTCAGATATGAGTGATTCCTCGATTAATTCTCCTCAACATCATGCCCAGAAGGAAAAGAAGCATGGGGATGACGAGGAGATCTCCTATGCTGACATTGCCACCCGAGCAGGATGCTTCCTGGGCCGGGTGTGGATGGGACCTCCAAGTGTTTGTTCCGCACGGTGCAATTTAGCACCCCGCATTTATTCATTTTTTCAAGCCTGGGGGCAGCAGCAGCGCTCTGCTTCTATGGTTCTGGGTAGGTAGTAGCTTGGAAGGCCCCTTCCCCCTCAATCCCAAACGTCGATGTTGGGCGCTTCAGCCACTATCCTGGAGTTGTTTCCGGTACTTTCCGGTGACCCAGTGTCATGGGGCAGAGCAGAGGGCTGCGCCACAGCGTTCCTCTGGCCCGGGAACCCAGGAGGAGCCCAAAAGGAACCCAACTGTTGACAATCCTGGTGTGCGATCGAGGTAGGCCCAAGCTTTGGCGATGGGCCCAGCCCTGTATAAACCTTACATTGACCCTTACCGACTGCTTTTACAAGGTGGAGTAGTTTGACTAAATAGTTTGACTTAATGTGGTGGACTCGAACCTAGATGGCATTTGCCAGGAGGAGGTCAGCTGCTTGGTGGCAGGTGCGGAACGTGCATTTGAGGATCTCTGTAGTGAGACGGAGGGCTCACGTGTGCCCGGCGCCAGGTTGCCCCTCACCCCTTTGGGGATCCGGGACTCTACCACATTTTGATTATTTTTTTTATGTTTCTGTAGGTATTTCAGGCAGTGCTCTATTAGGGCCCCCCGGCTCGCCCACCCCCTTTGTTCTTTGTTCCCCATTTCCTTTCCTTTAGTTTGCTTGGTGACCATCCCATTTTCAGGTTGTTGCAAGTGATGATTGTTGCTCACCACCGTTGGTGGCCATCGACGCCTGTAGGCCCTGTGTGTGTTTGCTGTTGCCTGTTCAGTTGCCGTGACCTGGAGTGAGGATCGGGTCACGGTGGACTGACCTGATGACGGCGATCGGGTGGGACTGACCTGACCACACAATACGGCAGGGGCGTTGAAGGAATTGTTTTTGCGAATTGCGACTGTCTTTAGTATACTGTTGTCTGTTTGATGTCCTCGGCCTGGAGCGTGAGGGTTCGCTTGCTGCTGCCTCCTCTGGTTCTGTGGCCTGGGGCGGGGAAAGGGAAGCTGTGCAAAGCCTTGCCACTCACAGTGGAACAGAGAAGAGGGTATCCAGTCTCTCCCCCAACGCACCCTGCATCGTGTGAATGTCCGGGGTATTTTTTTGACGGCTGGGACTCTACCATTGAGAAACGCAGGAAGGGGAGCACGAGTATGATGGCCCGAATGGACACCTTGATGGGGGTATTGCAGGCATGTTCTTGTAGCCTGCTGCTGACCTTATGTTGTTGCTGCCTGTTTACTGATTGACATGTATTTGGTTTTCTTTTTGTAACTGCACTGTTGTGGTTTTGTGCTTGTACCGTTCTTCTGTGGCGCAATGGTACCTGGGTGTTAATGGCATGCCGCCTCTTCTGGGTGCTGTAAATACTTTGGTTTTGTTCACTTGAAATGTTTACCATTTAGTAAACAAAATATTCACAAGGGCTGCAGATTAAATAATCTATGCATCAGGACTAGTAATCCAGAGAGCAAGGTAATGCCCCGGTGATCAGATTTCAAATCCCACTATAGCAATGAATCTAAGTAACAATCTTCTATTCTGACACTAATCCATGACAGTCAAATGTCCATCACTGATTTTGGACCTTCCATGCAGCTTATCCCCTTTGTCCTTACACTGTGGGATTCAGATCTCACAGGAGTCATCCTCCCCCCTTTGAGAGAGTCTTCAGGTCTCCTGACGCAGGGAAGCTCCCCTTTCCTGAGTCCCCCACTCTGCCCTTGCAGCCTGGTCTCTCATGGGATATCACCCAAGAACCTCACATTTACCCCAATGTGACCCTCTGTAATCACCTCCTCCCAACCACATTCTAGTTCCAACTCTGGAAGGGCACTGCCGTAACAGCGATATCATTACAAGCCCAGCAATGAGGATAGGGGAAATGTTGGCTGCATGCCATCTGCCAGAACCATTTAACCCAAGGGGCGTCCCGACATGGAAGGTAGGTAAGGCCTGTAAGCGACCACTTACCACGAGATGGTGATACTGAACCACACCCAAACCACCAGCCAGTAAGTGGGGAGGGAGTTCCATGGTGAGCACTGGCTAGTGACGTGCTAATACATTAAATGAGGTTCCAGGCACCTGTGGCATTTTTCAACTTACTTCTCCGGCGAGGTGGTTGAAAATCGGAAATTTCAATCTTGCCGGAGAGATGTGTTTCCTGATTCTCTTCAGATTTTGCGCCCGTGTCGTCGATCCTGTGCATAGCTAATGCAGGCTCAAAATTGACCCCGTGACTTGGGCAACACATTCCTGCTGTTCACCAACTCACCTACATCAAACCACACCTTCCTGGTGAGACCAGCAGATTTCTTTCTCCCATTGCCCTGGGGAAAAGTATGTCCCTTCTCCTCCTGACTATACCCAACAGTACTTCCAGTGATGTGCCAGTGTATCTGGATGCTACCCCTCACTCTATATCCGCCGTCCATCTTAAATACCTACAACTTCCACTTGTGCAGCCTGTCTGAACCGCAGCTGAGCTTGCGTCACGTGGGTACGGAGCACACCCTCTGCATAGTTTGGAGATGAAAAAATACGGAAAGCAAAATGAATAGGTTCAAATGAGTTGAGAAGGCAGCTTTCAACCCAATCATTTGACTTTCTGGTTTCACCCCCACAACTTTTTCTCCTCTGCTGAGGAGGAATCTTCATACCAATATTGGGCCATGGTCATGGAATCTTACAGCACAGATAAAGGCATGTCATCCTCTTGTACTTGTGCTGGCTGCTTGTAAGAACCATGAAATTAGTCCCACTCCCCTACTGTCTCCCCTGAGCTCAGTACATTTCTTTTACCTTCTCAAAGGTATCTTCAAATATTTTTCAAAGGTTACTCTTGAATCTTTTTCTACATTTCAGGAAATGCATTCAGAGCAATTCATGGTATGAAAAAACAATCGTCTCATTATCACTAGTCTTAATCTTTTGCAAATTATTTTAAATCTTCCTGTTACCAATACAGCTGCCAGTGAAAGCAATTTAACTGTAAGTAGTCTATTGAAATTCCTCTTTATTTTGAACATATCTATTAAATCTCCCCTTGACTTTCTCTGCTCCCAATACGCGACTGTCTCCAAGTTGTTACGACTCTGGCAACTCTCCTGTGCATTCTCTCCAAGGCAATTGACATCCTCTTTGAAAATGTGTTGCCAAGAATAAGGTACAATACTCTAGCTGATGCCTAAACGGTGGTGCATAAAGGTTTATCATAACTTGTTTGCTTTTTTTCACTGTGCCTCAGTTGATAAAACCAGTAACCAGTATGTTTTTTTAACAGTTTCATCAACTTTTCCTGCAATCTTCAAAGACTTATATGTAAATCCTTAGGTTTCCCAGTTCCCACAAACCATTGGAATTCTGTCATTTACAGGGCAGCACAGTGGCTCAGTGGGTTAGCCCTGTAGCGTCACGGAGCCGAGGTCCCAGGTTCGATCCCGGCTCTGGGTCACTGTCCTTGTGGAGTTTGCACATTCTCCCCGTGTTTGCGTGGGTTTCGCCCCCACAACCCAAAGATGTGCAGGGTAGGTACATTGGCCACGCTAAATTGCCCCTTAATTGGAAAAATGAATTGGGTACTCTAAATTTAAAAAAAAGAATTCTGTCATTTACTTTTTATTCTTCTTGGCAAAATGCATTGCTTCACACTATTCTGCATGAGATATCATCTACAATGTCATTGCCCATGTCACTAATTTGTCCACTATCTTCCTCATTGTTTGCGACATTTACATGTTTTGGATCATCTGCAAATGTTGAAATTGTAACACCATGCCCACGTTCAGGTCGATATTTATCAAATAGAATGGGTCATCAAGGAACATCAGTGTATCCTCCACTCCTGTCTGAGTTATTCCCACCACTCTCAGCTTTCTGTTACTTATACTGCCACTTTAATCCCACGGCCTTTAACTTTTGCAGACAAATCTACTAAATGTCAATTTTTAAAATGCATTTTGAGAGTCCATACAATCAACACCACATCCACTACCATTATCAACCCTTCGATTAATTAATCGAAAAAATTAATCTAGTTTGTCAGGCATAACTTATTTTTAACAAACTGATGTTGGGTGTCATTAATTACATGTGTTTTTCCAAGTGAAATTAATGCCATTGCTTTAATTACACTACTCAAGAGTACTTTCTATTCAATTACTGTGACTGTTCCTCAGAGGTATTTTATCCCTTGTCAGAGAAATAACGTTTCATTGATTGAGATTGCAAACATTCTGAAATGTAATTAATTATAATATAATTAATGCTCGAAGTAAAGTCCAACTGCTAGGTGGTGTGCCAATGACTCCTGAGTACAACTTTGCTAAAATATACAAATATCCTTTAGCACAGAAAATGCTAGAGGAATAGACATAGGGGTCAAGAGGGCAAGAGTTCCATCAACAAACAATGGCTCCACCAACTGCAGTAAACAGTTGGAGTTGAGCACATATGAACTCTTAAGGAGAACAATGTCACCAAGGATACTCTAGATGCCACAGAAAGTCCACCTCTCCTCCACTGTAGAGGAACTTAGCAAAGCTCCAGGTACTAATGGTATACCAGCTGAATTCTTCAAGCAGGGAAGACCAGCACTCCTGCTGCATCTGTACAAACCTCCTTGTCTCTGCTCACTGGGTTGGGGGGGGGGGGAGGGAGGGGGGGGAAAGGAAGATGTGATGTGCAGTATGCATGATGCAAATGTTGGGACCATGTACAACAATAAAGGCGACTACAGCAAATGCAACAACCATTGAGGCATTGCCCTGATGGGAATTGTGGGAAAAATACTTCCCTTGTTGCCTTTGTCAGGCTGCAGATACTGGCTGAACACATCCATTCGTGATCTTCTATTCTGGCAGCTGCAAGAGAAATGCCACAAACAAAGGAGACCGCTATATAATGCCTTCAATCTTCCTAAGGCAGTCAACCACATGAGCAGAGGCAGTCTATTCAAGATGCTGAAGAAAATTGGCTGTCCACATGCTGCTCAAGGTGATCTCCACGATGGGTAAGGTCAGCTATGATAGGGCAACATCAGAATCCTTTGAGATCCACAGTGGAATCAAATAAGATTGCTTGTTTTGTGGCGCCGATACTCTTTGGCATATTATTCTCTTTAGAGTATAGGCATCTACTGAGAGTGTCTACTTACATTCCAGAACTGACAAAAAGTTGTTCGGCCTTACTTACCTCAGGTCCAAAACAAAGGTGCATCACATCCTCATCCAAGAGTTGCTCAATGCTGTTGGTGGAACATTAGCATTCCACATGGAGAAATGCCTGCAGTGGCACATGTACAAACTCCCTCATGCCTGTAAAGAGTTTGATTTGACCGTCAACACCAGGAAGATATATGACACAGCCCAGGATGTTGTCCTGCTGTCATTTATCAGCATTGACAATGTGACACTGGAGGTCATTGATAGCTTCACATATCTAGACTCCACAATCACCAGCAATCTGTCACTTGATGCCGAAATCAACACGTGCATCACAAAAGCTGTAGATGTTATATCCAAGCTGAGTAAGAGGGTGTGGAACAGCGGCAACCTGACTGAGAACACAAAACTGCGAGTCTACCAAGCCTGTATCCTCAGTGCACCCCTCTACAATGGTAAGACCTGGGCATATGGGCAACATATGGCAGGCAGGAAAAAAGTTAAAATGTTTCCACTGCTGCTGCCACAGACGTATTCTTAGCTTCTCTTGGCAGAACAAGTTAATCAACTCAGTGGTCTTGGAGCGTATTAATTCAATCTGTATACATTAATTGCTAAACCAACAACACCTGTGATGACTAGTTCATGTTCATCGGATGGATGATAGTCAGCCATATGCCAAAAACCATCTGTGCGGTGAACATGTCACTGGGTCATGACCTCCAGTGTGTCCCTACAAGAACACTTGCAAGTGAGATATGAAGATGGTGGATATTGACACTGAAAACTGTGAGGTAATCTTTGACAGCCATGATTTCTGGAGGCTGACTCTTTGACAGGACATTGAGAGAGGCGAGCAGAAATGGCGAGGAGAGCCCAGAGAAAACAGACTTGCCCTCTGGCCCCGATACCCTTTGGCATATTCTTCTCTTTAGATTTGTTGTATACCTTCAGGACATCTACTGAGGGCGTCTACTTACATTCCAGAACTGACAAAAAGCTGTTCAACCTTGCTCACCTGAGGTCCAAGACAAAGGTGCATCAAATTCTCATCCAAGATTTGCTCAATGCTGTTGATGCAATATTCACATTCCACATGGAGGAACACCTGCAGTGGCAAATGGACAAAGTCCCTCATGCCTGTAAAGAGTTTGATTTGACCGTCAACATCAGGAAGATAGATGACACAGCCCAGGGTGTTGTCCTGCTGTCATCTATCAGCATTGACAATGTGACACTGGAGGTCGTTGATAGCTTCACATATCTGGACTCCATAATCACCAGCAATCTGTCACTTGATGCTGAAATCAACACATGCATCACAAAAGCTGTAGATGTTATGTCCAAGCTGAGTAAGAGGGTGTGGAACAGCGGCAACCTGACTGAGAACACCAAACTGCGAGTCTACCTAGCCTGCATCCTCAGTGCACCCCTCTACAATGGTGAGACCTGGGCATATGGGCAACATATGGCAGGCAGGAGCAAAAGGTGAAAGGTTCCTACTGCTGCTGCCACCGACGTACCATTAGCTTCTCTTAGCAGGGCAAGATCACCAAATTACTGGTCCTGGTGTGTGTTAATCCCATCGGTGTTCACTCATTGCTAAACCAACAACACTGTGCTGACTGGTTCATGTTTATTCTATAGATGATAGCCTAATGCTAAGAAAACCTTCTGTACGGTGAACATGTCACTGGGTCATGATCTCCTGTGTGTCCCTACCTCCGCTACAAGAACACTTGCAAATGAGATATGAAGATAGCGGGCATTGACACTAAAAGCTGTGAGATCATCTCTGACAGCCATGATCTCTGGAGGCTGACTCTTTGGAAGGACATTGAGAGAGGCAAGCAGATACGACGAGTAGAGCCCAGAGAAAACAGACTGCAGCAAATCATGCACCTTCTCAACATACTGTCTTACTATGCAGAAAATGTGGCAAGGGCTGCTATGCCTAATAGAGCCACGAAGTCACAACAGGCAATGCTTGGCAGATTTGACCACCACACTGCAAGCCATTGTTTTATGAGATCGATGCCTATCATATAGGTTGTGGTAACACAACATTTCCTGTTATAAAATCTTTTTTTTAAATTTAGAGTACCCAATTATTATTTTTTTTCCAATTAAGGGGCAATTTTAATGTGGCCAATCCACATAACCTGCATATCTTTGGGTTGTGGGGGTGAAACCCACGCAGACATGGGGAGAATGTGTAAACACTGCAGGGACAGTGATCCAGGTCTGGGATTCGAACCTGGGACCTCAGCGGCGCAGTCCCAATGCTAACCACTGCACCGCATGCCACCCTGCATTTCCTGTTATAAAATAAGAGTAACTTATTAAGCCACTTTGCATCACATAGACTCGATGATACTGAGGCTTCTTTAAATAATTCTCGCTGATCAAATTACTTACAAACATGGATTACTTCAAGCATCAATTCTTTAAGTAAAATAACCAGTGTCCACAGATTATGGGACTTAAAGAAATTTGCATTCTGTTCATTGAATAATATGAAGGCTGAAGGATTAAACAGAAATAGCTCCCATGATCCTCATCGACATGGTGCAATGGAATCTTTGACATCCACCGGAGATAGCAGACATGACCTCATGCCTCATCCCAAAGTGTTCACCTCTGTGGCACACCCTCAGTATTAAAATCAATGGGCAAAGATTTGTGGGCAGTGCACATGCAAAACCCCCTGGTTTGTGTGGCTGGTCTGTGAAAATGCACTTCTTAAATGGGTCAATTTCTGACATGATTGTGAAGAGATAGCACAGATAGAGGCTGGGATTATCCTTCTCTGCCAGTACAACTGGTATTCTGAGAATAGTGCGTGGGCCCAAAATAGGGATTCGCGCCAGGTGTCAGGCCTGTCACAAGTCTCCAGACCCGCCCCGCCGGCCATAACGTGCTTCGAGCTGTGGGTGGGAATCCGATGATTATGCAAAACTATTTTTTCTACATGTCATTAGCGGGCTTGAAGCCCAATATAAAGTTCTGCCGTGATGCTCTCCCCCCCCCCCCCAAAGTGGTAACTGCACTGGCCGGGCTTTGTTGCTTTGTTGCAGTTCCTGGCAAGAGAGGACCTGGTGGATTGGACCCCGACAGGAGAGTCAAGGAGACAAGCCCATGTGCCCCTCTGCCGCAGCTTGTCTGCAGATGGAGGGTCCAAAGGGTCCTAGGGATTGGGTGGGCTGCAGGTGTGAAATGTCCTCTGATTAACAGGAGAAATAAGTTTCACCCAGGGGAGATTCCCTTTTGTAACCTATATGATTAGCAGGTGCAGACTAGCCACTTGAATTGCTCTGCTAGTCTGCTGCAGAGCGGATCAAACAGCTGATTGTTGATATAAGGCAGGAAACCTCAAGTTCTGTCCCTGTCTCCACAGCTGCTCACTAAGCCCCATGCATTTAACACTTCATTTTTTTAAGTCGCTTCCTTCCTAGAAAGCTCAAAACATTTGAAATCCTTTGTTTTCATTTGAATGTCATGGTCCATTACCTTTGACTAACCTTTGATTGACAGCTTAATGGTTTTTACACAGTAGGCAGGAAGTTTGTTTATTTATTTCCCTTCATGGTTGAATGCATCTGAACTACCCCCCATTGTTCCTAACGGCAATGTTTGTAAACACTCAATAGGAACTGACAGCACTTAGCTGCTTCAAAGTTGCTGCCAGCTGCCAATCAGGAGAAAGATGTTTATGGAGATTAAAGTGACCAGGCCACTTCAAGGTGTTCCCAGTACACTGACAAGAATAAAGATGTTGATCAGAGCTTTCGGGAAATCACTATGCCAAGAATGATCTTCAGGTTTCCCCGGGCTAGAAGGGGCAGTCTAGCCATGAGATCCCCATTCTAGGGAAGAGTCAACCCCTCGCTTGTAGCCCAAGCCCACCCAACACACAGGGCCCTTGGGTGATCCTCCCTCTGCAGCCTGGCAGTAGCAAAGGGGCCCACGAGCAATAACTTACCTTCTTGACCCCCCTCGGGGTTCAACATGCCAGGCCAGGGTGTCAATGCCAGGGGCAGTGAACCGTTGTTACTTACAAGTGGCGGCGTCTTAAGGGGGGCCTGGGCAGCTAAGGGAGAAAGGGCCTAAGGGACGAAATTGGTGAAGGTGGGCTGACCGGCGTGTTTTCTGATATGCACAATTTTAAACACTAAAAGTGGGTGAATCCCACCTTAGAGACATTTGCAGCGGCACCCTGGGAAACACTTTGGTTTCCCACTGGTAGGAGCACTTAGTCTGCAAATGGGAGAATTGTGCCCAGAGTGTATTCTTTCCCATATTAATATGAAGTTTTGAACTGTGCTTGGAAAGAGTGATGCCTCTAGAAATGGCTACAAAATGTGCCAGGCTGTTTGATATTCTGATAAAAGTAAAAGTTAGTTCAGATCAGAAGTACTGTGCTATTACCCATTGAAAGTAATGTGATGAGGAATCATTTCAGAGGAAACTAAGGACTAGATTTATTTCAGCTCATTCTAATGGGACCTATGGCGACCAGGCCCAGTTATTCCTGGGAGAGGCCCCATATCAATCTCCTAGCAGCAGCAAAACCTCCCAGATTAACTCAATGGGCAGAAGGAGCTGATGCAGGATTCTCAGTCACTAACAATGGGAGTTCAATTAGACTCATCAATAATCTTATTGGCACTCTTTATCCCTGAGCCCACTGCAATTTAGTTGTAGCCCAGGCATGAAATAGGGACCACAGGGTTTTAATATGCCTCCTGAAGGCCCCCCAGCAAACTCTGTTCGGTTTGTCAGTGGCCTCCTGGGATCCGTCGTTATCAGGCATTTTTCGCCTGATCAAGGGACCTATTACTGTCGGGAGAAGGGAGCTGAAAATCATTCTCTTGCCTTGCCCCTGTTAACCCACACAATTTCCAGCATGCTTCACTGACCTTTGATCTGGGGCCCCTTGGTGATTATGGGCATCTGGTGCATGTCCTGCAGCTGTCCCATAAGACCATAATATGTAGAAGCAGAGATAGGCCATTCAGCCCATCAAGTCTGCTCCACCATTCAATGAGACCATGACTGACCTGATATGATAATTCTCAACTCTTCTTTCTTGCCTTATCCTCATAACCCTTGATTGCCTTACTGATTAAAAATCTGGCCCTCTGGCATTGATGCAATGAGGAGTCGACAGGCCATGATTGGCTGGCCGTTCTCAATAGACAGTATTGCTGCCGCCAGTGTCTTGAATCCTGGGGAGGGCCCGACAGTGGCCACTTGAGTGCCTGAAAGACACTTAACACCATCTGGTCTCTACCATGGAACCGAGGGGGTTCTATGACCAGTGGGCATGATCCCTGTCAGGCCGACTATATCCAGCTCTAAGTTTAGGAGCTGAGCGCGTGGCAGTCACAATAAAATAAATTATGTAATAATTTTGGGTTAATTTTATTGCTTATCATGATGGATCAGCAGGTTCTCCACGTGACTTATTTTCAGTGCTGGACCACAGCTGATTCTTCAAAGTAACACAGTTTGCAAATGTTATAATGTGGACTATATTATTAAGATAAAGTGAAAAGGAAGGAAGTGAGGGGTTCCTACGCCCTAAAATTGAACCTTGATCAGTTTGGTTTATCAATTGAACCTTAATCAGGGCAGCATGGTGGCCTAGTGGTTAGCACAACCGCCTCACGGCGCTGAGGTCCCAGGTTCGATCCCGGCTCTGGGTCACTGTCCATGTGGAGTTTGCACATTCTTCCCGTGTCTGCGTGGGTTTCGCCCCCACAACCCAAAAAAATGTGCAGAGTAGGTGGATTGGCCACGCTAAATTGCCCCTTAATTGGAAAAAATAATTGGCTAATCTAAATTTATTAAAAAAAATTGAACCTTAATCATTCTACTGCTGATGTCATATGTCATGTATTAGAGATAATCTTTTGCATTTAATTTTTTTCAGATTTTCCTCAGCAAATATTTTTCTACATGAGTCATTGGTTGGGACACACAATAGTCATGATACAAGATCTCTCAGGTTATCAGAGAATAAAACAAAATAGCTCACAAGAGATCGTAGAAATACCTGAGTGATGATTGCAGCAGAAATGCCCATAATAAATATAGTTTAAAAATTGCAAAGGAAATTTGATAAAGGTTGTGTAAAATAAATAGTGTGCACAAAAAATGCTTCGGAAATCAGAAGCACAAAGGGACTTAGGAGTCCTTGTTCAAGATTCTCTTAAGGTTCACGTGCAGGTTCAGTCGGCAGTTAGGAAGGCAAATGCAATGTTAACATTCATGTCAAGAGGGCTAGAATACAAGAGCAGGGATGTGCTTCTGAGGCTGTATAAGGCTCTGGTCAGACCCTATTTGGAGTATAGTGAGCAGTTTTGGGCCCTGTATCTAAGGAAGGATGTGCTGGTCTTGGAAAGGATCCAGAGGAGGTTCACAAGAATGATCCCTGGAATGAAGAGCTCGTTGTATGAAGAACGGTTGAGGACTCTGGGTCTGCATTCGTTGGAGTTTAGAAGGATGAGGGGGGATCTCATTGCAACTTACAGGTTACTGCATGGCCTGGATGTGGAGAGGATGTTTCCACTTTTACAAAAAACAAGAACCAGAGGACAGAATCTCAGACTAAACGGGCAATCCTTTAAAACAGAGATGAGGAGCAATTTCTTCAGCCAGAGGATGGTGAATCTGTGGAACTCTTTGCCACAAAAGGCTGGGGAGGCCAAATCACTGAGTGTCTTTAAGACAAGAGATGGATAGGTTCTTGATTAATAAGGGAATCAGGGGTTAGGGAGAGAAGTCATGAGAGTGGGGATGAGAAAAACATCAGTCATGATTGAATGGCGGAGCAGACTCGATGGGCCGAGTGGCCTAATTCTGCTCCTATGTCTTATAGCCTTATTGTCTTATTCCATTTGAATAAATTATAACTGCTTTCATTTTGAGAATTTTGAAATGGTATATAAGTGGTGGCACAGAGCAGTCAATTGTATTTGATAAAGCATTTATTAAGTACCTATCTGGTTCAGCTGCATAGCTTTATACAAGTCAAGGACTTGCCATTAATTTCTATGGAAACCTTTTTCATTAAGTGTATAATTATTACAAGGTTTACATCAGTTTATCGAATTGTAACCCACACTGAACTGGTACATTTCTACTCATCCACCCTCATCATTGTAACAACATATCTGTAAAATTACATATCGAAATGGATCAATTTTAATTCATTATTGTTCTCTTAACATTGTCAGTTTACATGATCAAAATGTAATTCATTGTCATACCCTTAACGTTCCAATTGTTGCAGTAAATTGTACATTTCTGTGGACCTTTTCCAATAAAGCAATCTTTCCACCAAATGTATATGTCTAAATGATACACTCACAAACTGTATAAAAGTGAAGGAAATTAATTTGCCAAGCTGATAGACTTCTTACCCAAAGCTTACGCTCCCCTAAGAGATGTTGCTATTTTAGGAAAAAGGAGATATTACAGTAATGAGGAACATTTCCCAGTTTGAATTCCTATTCTAATAAAGTATGCTGACTTTTTCCCTTAATTTTATAAATTGTACCTTCACATATATGGTCCAATTGGTGCTTTGTGTATCCAGGAGGTTTTTGTCAAGTGTACATGTTTTAAGTGAAAAGATTAAAACCTGGTAAAAATGGAAGAAATTAATCATAAAATAGCAATATATCCTCAGCATAAATACGGTGGCAAAACTAAACCCCAAGCATATCAAATGTTTTCATTAACCATGTTATCTCGCATTAATAAATTAGCTGATTTAAATCAAATTGCATGACAACAATGTCCAGTGGCTTCATGATTTTCTGAAGACTCAAACAATATTTCCCCTTTGTGAATATGAGATGATTTTAAAAGCTGCTGGAAGTATCACAATCATAATCTCACTGCAATTTCCTTTTTTATTTATTAAAACATTAATGTGTTATTGTTGTTTATTTGTCCCCTGCAGCATTAGCTACCAAGCAAACATACGTCAGCTACAGTAATCATGCAATCTGAGTGAATGCGACACTCCTTAAGGTCTTTCGAGATTTGGAAGTGAAGAACAATCTGAAAGACAGACATCTCATTAGCCTGGATGTCCACCAACAAAGCTCCTAGAAGACCAATGGAATGAGGATGATATCCAAGTTTAGCATTCAGTAGGAGACCCAAAACATCAAGATGACAAACTGCACGGAAGGAGGATGACAATTCCTGAATCTCTGATTCTTTGATAATTGTCAACAAAATTAACTCCCTTTAAATCTTGTGAAGTTGTCTGTGATTGTGTCAGAGTTGTTTTTATTTCCATTGATTTTGAACTTACTCTATGTGTTGCAAAATAAAATATGTCTAAGTGCTCACCAAATAGATGGCAAGTTAATGTATGTGACAAACTGACTGAAAAAAAAAATGTCTGCTTTATGTCCTGACCAATCAAAAGTACAGTGCCTGGTTGTTTATGAATACTTAATGGAAAGTGTAGAGCATGTTCATTTTTATACAAAAAAATTTCTAATAAAATAGTGTTTTGCAACTGTGTGGAGTTTTCTTTCACTGAAGGAGATTCTTGAAGTATGAAAGTGGGTGTATTTTGCTTGATGGGCTGGTTTTCCCGTTCAATTTTTTATTCCCTCTAGATGTAGCTATAGTGACAATTAAGCAGAGACTTAGAGAGATTGATGAGACAGTACAAAGAAGCACTCTATATTAATTCAAATTTAACAGACATAAGCTGTGAGCCACACTTGACCAATGTACTTCATGCCTAATTATACCTATATTAGTGTTCTTTCACTTAAAATTGCATAACTCTTGGCTCCGTTATAAATTCAAATAGGATTTGTGTTTTCACTCCATTAACAATAATTTTTGGCCACATGGCGCGAACAATATGGCCATGCCAACCCCATTAGTCTTAGATAAAGATTATTTATTAGGTGCATCTTTCATGGTTTTAGCGACCTGTATCAAGCCATATAATTTCATTTTGTTTGTTTTAATGCACATGACTTTATCAGTGGATTACTTTAAAACATAATGCATTATATATATTTGGTAATCAATCAATGAATTAAAAACAACTAAAACATACTAAAATGGTGCCGAGGACCTGGATTCAATTCCAGGCCTCGGGTGACTGTACGTGTGGAGTTTGCACATTCTCCCCGGGTCTGTGTCCCCACAAACCCAAAGATGTGCAGGGTAGGTGGACTGGTGGCACAATGGTTAGCACTGCTTCAGAGACCTGGGGTCAATTCCTGCTCGGGGTGATTGGCTGTGTGGAGTTTGCACTTTCTCCCCTGTGTCTGTGTGGGTTTCCTCTGGGTGCTCCGGTTTCCTCCCACAGTCCAGAGATATGCAGGTTAGGTGGATTGGCCATGCTAAATTTCCCCTTAGTGTCAAAAGGTTTGTGGGGTTACGGGGAGAGGGTGGAGGCATGGGTATAAGTAGGGTGCTCTTTACAAGGGCCAGTGCAGACTCGATGGGCCGAAAGGCCTCCTCTGCATTGTAAATTCTATGATTCTATTTTATGATTGGCCATGCTAAATTGCCCCTGGAAAAAAGGAATTGGGTAAAATAAAAATAAAACATTTTGACAGCAATTGCAATAACTTGAACAGCAGACACATTTGGATGAAAGATTGAATGAAAAATTTGTGAGACTATCTTGTTCCCTGTAGATCTTTCCATTTTAATGTAAGACATCATGCTGACAGGTAATCAAACTTAATTTGTGGGATGACGTGCATTAAAATAAAATACATTCCATGGTGAACAAATCTGTTTTTACCAATTAATTGCTCATTCAAAGCAACCATTTCTTGGCAATTAAAATTATTTCTATAAAATGTTTTGATCTTATAGTTTCCATGGTTAGAACTAAAGCAAAGAAGTGCAGTCTAAACCATCAGCGCAACAGCAATTTACATTTACATAGCATTCCTACCAACATCTTACAAGGAGTGCTCATGAGGGTGGAGTTGGAACAGACACTAAGCTGGAGGTAAGGAATTCACGTGGGAAAGACTGAAGGCAAAATTGAAGAGTGCAGTTGAAATAGAATCTGGTTGCTTCTGACTACCAGGTGCACAATGGGTGGTAAGAGTTCCAATTTAGGGTGCTGACTTGCTATCCCGAAACAAGCACTCCCAATGTCACATTGGATCCCCAAACAAGCACTCCCAATGTCACATTGGTTCAAGTACTGCAGAGGCATCTCTGGCAAGCCACACAAAATACACTTTAGATCCGACAATATGAAAATAAATACCTAAACCAGAAATTGGCTTATCCTGATCACAACAGTCATTGTGCCTGCTGTGTTTGCATTAGCTCGCCTACCTGAATGCCAAGCTGGCAAGAGCTAACTGCTCTCAATTGTCTCCCACTGCCCCTTGCCTGAACTCACTCTCAGCTGGGTTCCAAGTGGTCTGATTTTGATTCCCTCCTCCATCCCTATGAGAGACAACCAGCTCTGGTATGGTAGCTGTAGCTCATTCTTAATCACCTAATGAAGCCTTTGGACCAATGGTACTGAATGGTTTCACGACGGCATCACCATGCCCTCAGGAGCAGCGATTCTGACCCATACAGGGGGCCAGCACGGCACTGGAGTGACACAAGCCTCTCCAGCTGCCGATGCCGGCGTCAAATCCACGCCGCGGGTCTATTGCAAGCACTGTGAACCCGGCGCCAATACGCGCATGCGCAGTGGCTCCCTTCTCCGCGCCGGCCCCGACGCAACATGGCATAGGGCTACAGGGGCCGGCGCAGAGCAAAAGAGGCCCCCAGCCCGGGAGGCCGGCCCGCCGATCGGTACGCCATGATCGAGGGCCAAGCCACAGCAGAGGCCTCCCCCGTCCCGGGGTCGGTCCCCGCTGCACCTGCACCAGGCTGCCCCTGGATGCATGCACGCCGAGGCCACGCTCCACAAGTGGATGTTGCTGGCGGGATTCGGATTTTTTTTGCGGCCATCCCGGGCAGAAAATCATCGGGGGGGGGGGTGGGGTGGGCTGCATAGAGCGGACACCAACTGGTGCGGCATCAACCGCGCCGGGGCCAGTGGCGCGATTCTCCGCTCTCCGGAGAATTGGCAAACATGCATCGGGGCGACATCACGCGATTTGCGCCCGGCCCGGCGATTCTCCGGCCCGGCATGGGCTGAGAGAATCCCGTCCCCTTTTCCAAGTCATATTTTCCTGTTAGCAACTAAAAGTGATTTGAGATGAGAATTTTAAAGAATAGGGTGTTAATGGAAATAAATAAATTGATTTCTATAGCATATCTAATACCCTCAGGACATTTCAAACCCCTTTATGAACTGTAGTTCATATCGTTCAGTTTGACATTCAGTTTGACATACTTGGAAGTTACCTTTCACAAGCTCACAGATAGCAATGAGATAAATGATCAGTTTGTTTGGCGGAGGGATGTGTAGAACAGGCCACCTCCCTTGTTCTTCTTCAATCAGAGGGGAGGCACAGTGGTTAGCACTGCTGCCTCACAGCACCAGGGACCGGATTCAATTCCAGCCTTGGGTGACTGACTGTGAGCAGTTTGCACAGTTTACCTGTATCTGCCTTGGTTTCCTCTGGGGCTTCAGTTTCCTCCCATAGTCCAAAGGATGGGCAGGTTAGGTGGGTTGGCAATACTAAATCGCCCTTTTGTGTCCAAAAGGTTGGGTGAGGTTGGTGCAGACTCAATGGGCCGAATGACTTCCCTCTGCACTGCAGGGATTCTATGAAATAGTGCAACGGGATCTTTCACGTCCACTTGAACAGTCAGAGACAGGGCGCGATTCTCCACTCTCCACGCCGCATGGGAGAATCGCAGGAGGACCCCCCCCCCCTCCCCCGACTAATTTCTCCACCCCCCGGCGCCCCCTGCGATTCTCCCACCCTCCGCTCGGAAGAATCGCTGACCCGGATGGGCCGAGCGGCCTGCCGTTCGTGACCAGTCCACGACGGCGGCAACCACACCTGGTCGCTGCCGTCGTGAAAACTCCGTGAGATGCCCGTTTGGGGCTTGTAGGGGGCCTGGTGGGGAATGAGCACCACAACTGTGCTCGGGAGGGGACAGGCCCACGATCAGTGCCCACCGATCGTCGGGCCGACGTCTCAATCAGACGCATTATTTCCCCTCCGCCGCCCCGCAAGATCAAGCCGCCGCGTCTTGCGGGGCGGCTGAGGGGAAAGACGGCTACCGCGCATGCGCGGGTTCGAGTTGTCAGCCGTCGTGACGTCAGCCGCGCATGCGCGGGTTGGAGCCAGCCAACCTGCGCATACTTGGCTGACGTCATATAGGCGCCGCCGTCGCGTCACTCTCGGCCGCTGAGAGTTACGGAGCGCCGCTCCTAGCCCCGCCGGGAGGGAAGAATAGGGGGCGAGGAGCGGCCTCTGAGGCCGCCGTGAAACTCGGCCGAGTTCACGACAGCCCTCCCGATTTTTCCCGGGAGCGGAGAATCGCGCCGACAGTCTATTTCCAATTAGGCCTTTATACCTGACTTGCTCACAGTATATTGATATTGGTGTTTGTACTTTTATTGAGGGTCGTCACAAGCCAGTGACTAGATTATTAATGTCCCCAGGTTGTTTGAGTTGCTCTTGTTTCTACTTTGAGATCGACTATCAGATTTATTGAGGTGACTATCAGGCATGTCAAACTGTATATGGTAATATTTCCAACTCCGATCGCTCGTGCTCAGGAAAAGGATATCAAGGGTTACTTTATAATTTTGCAAAAACTTAAAGATATTTTAAAACATATTAAATATTCATTTTTTAAAAATAATTTGGCACAAATTATGTTCAGTTAATTTAGGTTGATGAATTTGTAGTTATCATAATTTTTTCAATACCTCAGCAATTCTGCATAATTATTACAATTCATAGGTATCATAAATCTTTACAATAGTCTTTGACCATTGTTACAGTTCTTAATTTGGCATTTTTAATGCCTTGCAATTATCCATGGCCTCTTCCAATCTTTTGAGACATGACAGCAGCAACCTCAAATAGCTTCAAGCACCTTCGACAGGCTAGGTTGAATCATGTCTTCACTCTCAGAATGCTACCCATAGCTAATTTAAGGAAGTTATTTCTGAATGTTGCTTTTGTCTCTTAATTTCTGAAATGTATTTTCTGACCTTGCTATGTGTCTTACTGAAATGCATGCGATATTGCACATTTGTGAATGTTACTGTATCCTGAAAATGAGCCAAAAGTATAAATGTTGGCTTGAAACTAACTTCATCAATCCCTTATAGGGCTACATCAATGAAGGGCTGAAAGGAAATTCCAAAGAGAAATAATTCCTAGGCTTAACATTAAGCTACTGACCATGTAGTGAAAGTTTCTTCCAGTTAGATATATGTAAAATGTACAATAAACTTGTAATTCTAAATGCTGGAATCTTTTGTAATAAGGAAGAAAGAACTTACATTTATATAGCATCATTTCAGTGATCACTGAGTGCACAAACGTGCTTCACGTCAATAATGTATAGGCACTGCTACCATGTAGGAAACCATGGCCAACTTCGGAGGCACGTCGGCACAGTGGCTAGCACTGCTGCCTCACAGATCCAGGGTCCTGTGTTCAATTCTGGCCTCGGGTGACTGTGTGGAGCATGCACTTCCTCCCCGTGTCTGTGTGGGTTTCCTTCTTGTGCTCCGGTTTCCTCCCACAGTCCAAAGATGCGCAGGTTAGGTGGATTGGCTATGCTAAATTGCCCCTTAGTGTCCAAAAGGTTAGGTGGGGTTACTGGGTTATGAGGATAGGGTGGGGGAGTGGGCTTAAGTAGGGTACTCTTTCCAATGGCCGGTGAAGACTCAATGGGCCGGATGGCCTCCTTCTGCACTGTAAATTCTATGTAAATTTTGGTTGTGGCACGGCCTTTCAATAATCTGCTTTATTGATTTTGATTGAAGAATATTGTTGAGACAATTCCACTGCTAGCCTTCAAATTTGGCCATGGGATCTTTGACATCCATTGCCTCAGTTTAACAACATTTCATGTTTGGAGAAAGAGAAGTAGGTTGTGAAGTAGGAAGTTTTAGATGCTTCAGATGAGATGGGGAGGATACCAACAGAATGATGTACATTGGTACTGCAGCCGTTTTCCTAGAAGCGACCAAACAACATTGCATGTGAAGGATTTGATACTCAGAGAAGTGTGACCTGCTACAAGAGTTCCCAGTAGCTGATGGTACAAGGATCAGAGGGAGATAGATGAGGGAAGTGAGGAAGGGCATTTTACTCAATGAATGGTAATAACCAGAAATTCACTGCTACCAGTGTGGCGAATGCAGAGATTATTAATGATTTTAAAATGAAATTGAATGGACACTCAGGAATATAAACTTACAGGAATATGGGGATAGGACAGAGAAATAGGTGTGGTTTGATCTACACATAGCTGTAATAGACTCAAGCCAAATAGCCTCCTTCAATGCCATTATGACTCTATGATGTGGAGATGCCGGCGTTGGACTCAGGTGAGCACAGTAAGAAGTCTTACAACACCAGGTTAAAGTCCAACAGGTTTGTTTCAAACACTAGCTTTCGGAGCACTGCTCCTTCCTCAGGTGAATTTGTTTCAAACACTAGCTCCGAAAGCTAATGTTTGAAACAAACCTGTTGGACTTTAACCTGGTGTTGTAAGAATTCTTGTTATGACTCTATGGCCCAGATTTTCATGTTTCGGTCTGAGTCAGGATGGAGTCAGAGGATTTTAAAAACAACGGGGGGGGCACCCGATTCCAGAATTCCTACCCAGTTTCCATTTCCAGCCATTTTTGTTGGTGCGGGATAAGGGTGCAGGTACGAGAACACCTTCAGCACAAACATAGTTCACTGTGAGTGAGGTTTCGCCCTGGACTCCCAAAGGTAAAGACTGGGATTTTCTGGCCCTACCCAGCAGTAGGCTGCGCAGTGGTGCAGGTGCATCGCTGTTGGTCGGTGGGTTCCACGGCTGCGCCACCTACGAGCCATAGAAAATGCGACTGTCTTTGGCAGGGCCAGAAGATAGCTTATCTTAAAAAGAAAAGCTATACCCTGACAAGCAATAAAGTCATATCATCATATATAATTCTGAGTTAATAGCCATATAATACATTATAAATTTAATTGAACCATTTACCTTGTCATTACAATGACTGTGTATTTTTAAATATGCAAATGCCCTTTGCAGAAGATCTAAGTGGGTCTCCCATGAGGCTTTTGTGGAATCTTATGAAAAGCTAAAGCAATAACATAGTACTTTGGGGAGGTATTGAGACACTAGACAATTAGATAGTGCAGAAAAGCTTTGAACTCCATGAACAGAATGGTATTTTCACATTTAAACTAAACTTTGGATCTGATTTATCCGGCACAAAAAAAAAATCACCTTGATAGCAATCTTTCATTCAGGAGAGCAAACTAGCAAGAAGCTTGGTGGCAACTTCACTTCTTGCAGATTTTAACAATAGAATGGAAATTGTGGAAGAGTTGCTTATAATTTGAGGTTACTCGTGATTTCTATACATCTCACTTTTTCCCCGTAGGAATATGGTCACAAGAAGTATATAAAATTCAAACTTCTGTCAGTAAAGGTGTACAAACTTCCTTTGAAAATGTCCTTCTATCAATACATTTATCAACTCTTTGAATTTGTGGCATAGTGAGTTTTTAAAAGAATTTCCCCTATGACAGAGTAATTCTCTTGTCAGAAAATATTACTGATAATTCAAAGTTTTCGAGTCCGCTTGATGTACAGAATAAAGATATATTGGCCCAGATGTTTTGGTCTCAGGACCTTTGGAGACTGGACATCCATGCTGTAAACCTCTATGACTCTGACTGATGACTCAACCCATTAAGTGCATTGGGATTCTACAGAGGCCCTGAGGCATTGTCTTCTGTGGAAATTGCCTGGCCAGTTTGAACTTCCAACTGGCTTCTTCCCTGCCCCCTGGGACCCTCTGCGAATATCTCCAACTCTAAACTAGAATTAGAGGCTTCTGACAGTTCAGCAGTTCAATTCAAGGGGGCGGTGTGGTAGCACAGTGGCAAGCATGTTCCTTCACAGCTCCAGGGTCCCAGGTTGGATTCCCGGCTTAGGACACTGTCTGTGCGGAGTCTGCACGTTCTTCCCGTGACTGTGTTGGTTTTCTCCGGGTGCTCCTGTTTCCCCCCACAGTCCAAAGATGTGCAGGTTAGGTGGAGTAGCCATGTTAAATTGCCCTTTCTGTCCAAAAAAGGTTATGTGGGGTTACTGGGTTATGGGGATGGGGTGGAGAAATGGGCTTAAGTAGGGTTCTCTTTCCAAGGACCGGTGCAGACTCGACAGGCCGAATGGCCTCCTGCTGCACCGTAAATTCCATGACTCTATGAATTGTTACTCAGGAAATGTTTGACAGAAAACACCTAATCTAACCCCTGAATAATTTTGGAACTGATCACCCAATCACTCACACTGAATCCATGGGCGTGATTTTCTGGTTGTTCTCACCGGCAGGATTCTCTGGTCCTGCTGACGGTGACCCCCTGCCACAGGGTTCCCCGGCGGCGATAGGTGCAAACAATGGGAAATGCTGTTGACAGCGGCGGGACTGAAGATCTTGCCGCCAGCCAAAGGCAGGCTATTTTCACCGCTGCAACAGATGCTGTGGTGGGGGAGGAAGCACCCACCCATGGGCACCCACACCCCCACCATCCACTCCTATCACCATGTCCCATCCAACTACACCTCTGATCCCCTGACTTCCCTTTTGATCCACCTGATTACCCTCAATTAAACCTGACTCAACTACACCCCTGACCTGACCTGACCTACTATCCCAACATCCAGCTGACCCCACAACCTGATTACCCCTCAATCCACCAGTCAGCTCCCACCTGCTCCATCACCCACTGGCCACCCCACCCACCTACTCATCTACCGCCATACCAACCTGCCACCCCATCCACCCGTCACCCTACCCGGTTACTTAACCCACCTCTCCACCCTACCACTCCACCATTTACTTACTCAACCATGTCGGGCCTTCTTCCCCCCCATACTGCAGTGGTGTGATGACATTTTCTGGTTGGTGCTGCAGTCCGCATTTCTGGGTAAGCCGGGTTCGGAAGATCTGGCGAGAAATATGGAGTGCTGTTGGGATGTGAGAACTATCCATCTAACGATGATTGCTGCTTTGCAGAAACTCCGGAACTGTGTAATAGTCATCTGACTAAGTGCATGCGGAAGGTGAACATGTTTACTTGGCTCACAATTATTAAGTTGCATCCAAGAGGCACATTTTTCAAGGTCCATGCACCTGAATGTGACATCCCAGTCACCATCATTCATCAACTCATTAGTGAAAATGCCACTACTGGACCTTTTGAATCCTCCTGAGAAAAATACTTTGCAGCCAGTTCAGCCTTCTCTTCCATTTGGTAAGTGAGTTAGATCGTTCCTTCATCTTGCTTCAGAGCACATGTACAGCTGAAGAGTAAGAGAAATAGGACTGGTGGGTGGCCCTTTTCCTTCCCTACCTGGGGAAAATTGAAGTTAATGATAGAGGCTCACGATTGATTCAGCTGGAAGTAACTAATCAGCAAATATCAGAGTAAAATGGAGGGCTTTATTAATTGGCATCAGGTTACCCATTAAACTGCTGGACACATGTTGAAAGATACACCGAAGAACGTAAAGGATTGTACATTTGTTTATGCTTTTTGTAATATTTCAAGAGGTCAGACAACATACATGTTGTACTCTTTGTATCAGTAAACATTTATTAATTTGCCAAAGCTTCTTAATCATTGATATATTAAAATCAAGGAGAAAGATTCCCTTTGAGGCAAATGTGTTTGAATATGTTCTCCAATGCTGCCAGCAACACTGCCATTGCAGTTTAGCAATCAGGAGGAAACAAAGAAATTCTCAAAGAAATGTCAGTGAAGTCCTACATAACTAAGCACAGTAGGTATCTCTAGTGAGACTTGTATGCTAATTTATCTACCGGGGGCATCCAATGGGTCAGACACATAGGCAACTGCTGGATGCCCGCTGGCGCATATGTTGGTGGAGCTTGTGTGCATTTTCCATGCCACTGTGTTCTAATGGAATTATTTTACTGCCTGACAATGCCTGAATGTGAAACCAAGTATCTGCCTTCTCCTGTGCTTGCCAGCTGTTAGAACTATTTGAAACAATCAGGAGTGATTTGCATCTCATTTTCCCTCCAATCCTTCTGGGAATGTATTTAGATTCCACTTGTTGCCTTTTTATTAGTGCAGCTGAGGCTGAGAGCTCTGTACCTGCTGGCGTTTTAACTAGCACCATCGACACCAACTATGCTCTAGTACAGGGGTGGGCAAACTACGGCCCGCGGGCCGCATGCGGCCCGCCAAAGGTATTTCTGCGGCCCACCAAGTCATTAAAAAAAAAAAAAAAAAAAAATTTTGTTTAAAAAAATTTTTTTTTTTTTTTTTTAAATTTTTTTTTAAAGGTTAATGGGGGGGGGGGGCTGTTGGGTTACTTACTGGTATAGGGTGGATACGTTGACTTGAGTAGGGTGATCATTGCTCGGCACAACGTCGAGGGCCGAAGGGCCTGTTCTGTGCTGTACTGTTCTATGTTCTATATGAGGCGCCCAGAATCATAACCGGGTGAAGTAATTATTTTACTTAATATACTATGCGGCCCTTTGTGAATTGTGAATTTCTGAATGTGGCCCTTGCACGGAAAAGTTTGCCCACCCCTGCTCTAGTATATCCTTACCCCTCAGTTGAGAATACAGAAATACAATTGATTTGTGTGTTTAGGCCACCAGAAGAAATTTTTATTCTGATTAAATGTATCATTTAGCCAAATTTTCATGGCGAGCAACATTTATCCAAAAATGTGGAATTAAAAGCCGGGTGTGGATTTTGACAAGCATTATGCCTTGGAAGTAATGCAATTGGCTTAACCTGCAAATATTTCATTATTTTTTGTTCATGTAATCTTTAAATGCAAGCACCCTTTCGATTATAATTTAGACTTCCTATATTATATGCAGATCATGGCTGGATATGCTGGTGATGACATTTTTTAGCTGGTACTCATTGGAATTCACTAAGTTACTGACTGAATGAATGATTCGAATAATCGGGGATTGCCAATGTTGCACCTGCTCCTGTCTTTCATCTTCAATGAAGCAGCATGTCACTATTTGTCAAAGAACATGACAAAAGAAGAAATAAAGGTGATATATTAATATTCGGGGTTTGAGATGGCATCATCTTTGCCATTAGACATAGGAAAATTTAATCGGTACTCAATCCGAGAAACCTTTCTCAACCCAGCCCACGTTACTGATTGTCTGGTTACCACACAGCGGGTTTGGAGAAAAATTTGTTTGCAGGCGAACACAATAGTCATGTTACATAGGGCAAAGTGTCACTGAGGCTCCATCATCCATTTGTTAATACTGTTCCATTATACGCCACATTAGGTCAATTTGAATTTGCTGTGATGGACCCGAACTGGGAGGCATGAGTGTTAAATGATGTTGAACTCCTGACTGCTCTATTTGGAACGTTTTCACTTTAATTTCGCCATTCATTGGGACCTGGTGGGTCCGGATGCATCAGGGGCAGCATTATTTAAATATTTGAATTATGCCCTGGCCGCCCTCCCAACTGGGCAGCATGGTAGCACAGTAGTTAGCACTGTGGCTTCATAGCACCAGGTCCCAGGTTCGATTCCCGGCTTGGGTCACTGTCTGTGCGGAGTCTGCACGTTCCCCCGTGTCTGCGTGGGTTTCCTCCGGGTGCTCTGGTTTCCTCCCAGTAGTTCCGAAAGACGTGCTGTTAGGTAATTTGGACATTCTGAATTCTCCCTCTGTGCTTCTACCCGAACAGGCACTGGAATGCGGCAACTAGGGGCTTTTCACAGTAACTTCATTGTAATGTAAGCCTACTTGTGACAATAAAGATTATTATAACTCCCCTCCCCCCATGCCCCCGACACCCACACTCCCCCGTCTCCCCACCCACATTTCCCTTATACCCTGTAGTAGTTTTACCAGAAAATAGCAGGACTGCCACTGGGTGCAAGGCCTATCCAGAAAGCCTAAGACAGCCTAAGTGGCTCTGCAAGTTCCATGGAAGAGCTGCATGTGAATGTCAGATGGAGGAACAGAGAGAAACAAAGATCCTACTCCCTTGATCCAACCCACACCCTCATCCCCAATGTTCTGAGGGAGGACAGCCTATCTGAAGGGACTGCTGGAGGCCGCAGTGGCAATATTCTGTCTCAACGGACCCGAACTGTAGGTGATTTGGTGGAATAGACCATTAGGAAATTGAGAGAAAGACTTTGATGAGCAGAACTTTGCTGTACAGCCCCACAGAAGTCTCACAGGTCCTGGTAGCATGCCACAGTTTAAACAGCTTCTTCACATATAATCATAGAAATTCTACAGTGCAGAAGAAGGCTATTTGGCCCATTGAATCTACACTGACCCTCTGAAAAAGAACCCTACCCAGATTCCCAACCCATTTCCATAACCCCACCTAACCCACAAACCCCTGTACACTAAGAGACAATTTAGAATGACCAATCCACATCTTTGGACTGTGGAAGGAAACTGGAGCACCCTGAGGAAACCCGCACAGACACAGGGAGAAAGTACAAACTCCACACAGTCACCCAAGGTTAGAACCGAACATTATCCCCTATCTCTATGAGGCAGCAGTGCTACTATTGTGCCACAGTGCTGCCCTATGGAGAGGGATTACTTTGGAAGCCACAGCCCTAGTATGAAAAGACATTCAACAAATGAAAAGGAAATGAGTTAAAATCAGTTTCAGTAAAAGACAGCTTTCATAGTGATCACTACGTTTGAACAGGTCATCTCAAGAGTTAATTTGGTTCTGCCCCTTGAAGTAGGATTTCAAGTGTTAGCTTTTGAAGGAGCTTGGAAGTCTGCAATCGATCGTTGAGAGTGGAGATTCTGTTCCAGTGGAAAGTTGAAAGCTATGAGAAAGGTCAAGTGATTAAAACAGAATGAGAGCTGTATAATGCACTGTTGGTTAAAAGCAACTTTAAAGCACAGAAAGTAAATTTAATATTACAGCAATAAAAAGCTATCATTTATACAGGATTAAGTAAAACTTGAAAGAGAAGGATTTAAAAGAAGAAAGGTGATAACATTTTGTTTCCAGCATATTTCTAACATCCCCAGTAATAAGCATTGTTTCCATGACACCACAGTGGTTACGTTCCTGGACTTGGAATTCAGAGACCTGGACTAATGATCCGGAGACATGAGTTTAAATCCTATTATGATAGCTAAGCAATTTCAATTCAGTTAATTAAATAAAAAGCTAGTATCAGTACTGGTGACTAAGAAATTGCTGGACTTCCATAAAAATCTATCTGGTTCACTCCTGTCCAATGATCCTTAACCAGTCTGGCATTTATGTCACTCCTGACACACAACAGATTGATTCTTACATTCCCTCTGAAATGGCCTAGCGAGTCACTCAGTAGTTCGCAACAGCTATGATAAAGTTAATAAGCACCACATGGAGGCAGAAATTCAAGAATTTTGTTTACCAGCACCTTTTCTTGGACAATTAGATAGTTAGACAAAAAGTGCAGGCCTTACCGATGACAACTGTAGCATCAAGGATTAAATTTAAAATTTATAAATAGACAGTATTGTTCGACCACATGACAACAGCGTGCTGAGAAATGGTTCTATGTAGAGCCGTGTGCGAAGCCTTGTACTGTATATAAAATAATGTTCAATAAAGGTAATGTTTACCAACAGCCTTGCATCCAGCATTGTCTATGAATCCAAATCATACGCACCCTCATCTAAGACCCAGAACAATGATAATAGAATATCCGCATTGCATGTGTGAATAAAATTAATACCATTCAATTGTAAGACCACTGTCCGAGATACTGCAGCAGTAGTCTACCACTGAAGACATGAGGTTGGTCCTATAGGTGTCTCTGAAGATGACAGAAGAGAAGACACTGACATGGCCTGAGCCTCTTGCAGCATACTGCATCATTTAATCCAAATTTGGTTCAGGTATATCTAATAGCGAGTTGAAGGATGGAACATTATGCGAATTACAAAGCAGGGTTGAAGAGCAACAGATGTAAATGACAGTGGCGGAGCAGAAAGTTGACTATGATGGGACCTAGTACAAATCCAGTCTATCATAAAAACCATAAAACAGAGGAGCAGAAGTATGCCATTCAGCCCATCAAGTCTGCTCACCCATTCAATGAGATCATGACTGACATGATAATCCTCAACTCCACTTTCCCACCTTATCCCCAAAACGCATGATTCCCTTACTGATTAAGAATAGGATCAGGTTTATACTACTGTGTGTATGTGTGTGTGTGTGTGTGTGGGGGGGGGGGGGGGTGGAGCATGCGTGGAGTAGTGGGGCTGGATAGAGTATCAGCGATTGATGGAGATTAACAAAGATGTTGTGGACAAAAATACAAAGGGAATGTTTATGGCAGTGATCAAGGCTAAGAAGGGAGCTGATGGTGACACATTGAGAGATCAGAATGTGTTAATGGTTTGATATGGTTCCTTTCACATTGATATGGTTTCTTTCGCATGGATATAGTTCCATTCACCAATTCAAGATCTTACAAAGTGCTTTACAGCCAAGAAAACTCTTCGGAGCATTATCTCTGTAGTAAACCCGGACGCTAACAAGAGCCTAACAATGTCCCACAAACAGCAATAAGATATATGAACAAAAAATTTGGGCAGGGGATACGGAGAACTCTTCTTCAAATGGTGGCATTGGTTATTTACATATTCCTTGGTTTGCCATCTTTTCTGGATGATGTACCATCAATTCGACTCAAGACACAATTAGGATCCGAACTGTGGCTTTAATCAGCTAGTTGTTAGCCTGGTGGTCGACTACAGAGAAAGGCCGACTGCCGGGAACTCTGGGTACTTATACCCCACCTCGGAGGTGGGGCCTACTTGCCTCTCGACCAATTGGAGAGCAGTCACATGACTAGTCCCAACCAATCAGATGAGAGGCACATGACCAGCCAGAGCCAATGGGAAGCCAGTGCTCTGCACCAATGGCAGTGCTCATATCCATACCACCACATTCACTCCTTGTGGAGAAAGAAGGCGGGGGTGGGTGTAAGTGGGAGAGAGGGGGGGGTCCGAGGACTGGTGGTAATAGCAGCGAAAATCGATAAAGGTGGGCTGCCTACTGGCTCATGGCAAAACAATACTACTACTAACAACAGAATAACATAAAATGTCCAAAGAAAAGTCCTATGGCCGCATCAGATGGAGACAATCAGCCTGTTGGGTGCCCGTGGTGTTCTGGAGGACCGTCGCAGTGGAGCCGGTGACGTCGGGCTGATGGTCGTCCTTGCCTCTGGGAGCGTCTGTCGTAGATGTGTCTCCGTACCCCGGGCCGGTGGTGGTGACACTGTAATCGGGGAAGAGGGGGCATGAGCGCTGGGTCGTGGGGGCGCGGGGGGCGCTGGGGGGAATTGGGGTTGGGGGGGAGGTGTTGATGTAGGGGGAGAAGGCCGCACGCCGGCGGGTGCCAGGTCCCGAAGCGAGACCGTATCCTGCTGACCGTCGGGATACTCCACGTACGCATACTGCGGGTTGGCGTGGAGTAACTGGACTCGCTCAACCAACGGTTCGGACCTGTGCACCCGCACATGCTTCCGGAGCAAGATGGGCCCGGGGGCGGCCAGCCAGGTCGGGAGAGGGGATCCTGAGGACGACCTACTGGGGAAAACAAGAAGACGTTCATGAGGTGTTTGGTTAGTGGTAGTACAGAGGAGAGACCGGATTGAATGCAGGGCGTCGGGGATGACCTCTTGCCAATGGGGAACAAGGAGATCTCTGGACTGTAGGGCCAGCAGGATGGTCTTCCAAATGGTGCCATTCTCCCACTCGACCTGACCGTTACCCTGGGGGTTATAACTGGTCGTCCTGCTAGAGGTTATGCCCCTGCTGAGCAGGAATTGACGCAGTTCGTCGCTCATAAAGGAGGACTCCCCGGTCACTGTGATGTACACGGGGTAACAGAACAGGGAGAAGATGGATAGGAGGGCCTTTATGACGGTTGTCGTGGTCATGTCGGGACAGGGAATGGCAAAAGGGAAGCGGGAGTACTCGTCGATAACACTCAAGAAATAAGTGCTACGGTTGGTGGAGGGGAGGGGGCCCTTGAAGTCTATACTGAGACGTTCAAAGGGGCGGGATGCCTTGATCAGATGCGCTCGTTCGGGGCGGTAGAAGTGCGGCGCATCATAATCACTTTCGTCCTCAATCATTGAGTAGATCGCTGTGCCCATGCATGAGTGGAGGATGTGGAGTTTATGCTCCTTGGTGGGCTTGCCGGCTTCAGTCGTCAGGTAATTGGAGGACTCTCTAATCATACAGCACTGCCTCAACACTTGACTGGTGTATCGCCGATGTGCTCAAGCCTTTGGAGAGGAACTGAACCCATGACATTCTCATTCGAGGCTGTGAGTGCTATCATAAAGCTGAGGCTGGCATGTGGAATGCAGATTTTCTTTCCATTTGAGGTCTGTTTTAAATAGGTGATGTCAGCCCGAATTGGTTTTCCGCTGTTCTTTGTGCATAGATAGTGATAAGAAACACTTGCTGAGGAATATTCAGTATCTTTAAATAACAAGCAGATTCCTTTCCCTTCTATGAGGTCATGTGTAATTTCTGTAGCAATTTCTATCACACAAAATATGAAACAAGGAACTCTTGTGATTTGTGTCTTGGAATCAAAATGAAAAGTACTTATAGAAGTTTAAAGAAATTCCAGTGTATTAGCAATATAAATGGATCTCTGTGCAACTATGGTGAAGCTCTGATCCCAAGCTGATCTCATCAAAAGCTGTATGTAATCATCGCCTATTTCAGAGCTGCAATAGAACTGTGACATAAATTACACCATTATAAAGTAAAGAAAAAACAATTCTCTCAGTGCAGTATCTATACAGGTAAACAATTTATTTCAATAATAACCCATTGTGTCTGAACCCAAATCTTTCCAGCCTCGACAAATGGCCATTTTAAATATAAATGAAAATCTATTATGCAACTTTGTAGCAGCTAAGAGCTTTGAAACTTTAAAAATATTACAAATCTCAAAATTGGATTCAGTGAATAATTTTGAATGGATGTGAAGAAAATATGAGCATCAAGTTAAAGGTTGGTATTAACAAGAGGAATCTCTGCTTATTTCAGTGAGGGTCTTGTTAGTAACTGTATAATATAAAAATTTGTAGCACAGGAGCACCAGAGTAATCAGATGGATAGACACCAGGTAAAGAATCCTGCTTCAGACATCATAAAGTAGGATTCAGTGTATATTAACAGCAAGTCTTTATTAACAACTCATGGCTATATACATATATATATATATATATATACAGTGTATATATATAGTCTTTATTAACAACTCATAGCTATATGCATGTAGGTTCAGGTATGGAGGTGATTCCTTCCACAATGCCTTTACACATCTCTATCCATCTCTAGACTGACCCTGGCTCTGGGCCAAGTCCCTTCTCACATCACTATGTGGTCAATACTGTACCAAGTACCACATTAACCTGCATGTACAAGATCCTACTGCTACTACCCTCCCCCCACATCCTCCAGTCTTTATCCAATGGATACAGGGTTACTTCAGTTTATTGTTTTAAGTCTTGTGCATTTGCCCTATTGTTACAATATTATTGCTATTGCAGTATTAACATTAACTATATTCACACTACACCATCTGACCCCTTCAAGTTCTTGAAGTTAGAGGTCCAGGCGGGTCTGAGGTCTTCCATGTCTTGTTCACCGTTGTGTCAGCAGAGTGGTAGACTCTGGTAATCCTGGTTCTTGTCTTTGGCTTAGAGGTAGGACTGGTATTTGTGTTTGGTTACATCCATTTCTTCCATTGCTTGATGTTAAACCAAGCTTGGCTGGTCTGGTCGGCTTGGCAGGACATGATTGTTGTTACTCTTCACCATTTCTTGTCAGGTGGATGGGAATGGTATTCATTTGGTGTCTTTCCTTCTTCTTTCATTTGGGCCCACTGGAAACTGTCCGAGGCTGAGGAAGGGCTTTCCTGTGGCAAGAACAAGAATGAGTAGCATGTTCTTTTTTTTGTTGTTGATATTGCAAACTGCGACTTGGTTCCAGCATCCCTTGTGACTCTGGGACACCGGCTGGAAGGTACCACGTGTGCACAGTGATGGGTGTGTCTATCAACTGTATCATCATCATAGTTGGAGGTCGGGGGCTGGATTTTTCGGCCGTTGATGCCGAGATCGCGTTTGGCGATCGGCTGGAGAAGTAGAGTTTCCGACCAAATTGGAGGAGACGCCGCTTTCACGATGCTCCGCCCCCTCCAAAGAGTACGCCGTGCGCGACGTATCGACGTATCATTGCCTGATGCCCGCCCCCCCCCCCCCCCCCACCCCCCCCCGATTCTCCTCCCCGACCGGCCGAGTTCCCAATGGTGTCGGTCATGTGTGGTCTCATCTGTCGGGAACTTGGCATGGCGGCTGTGGACTCAGTCCAGCGCCGCCACAGTCGGGGGAGGGCCAATCCGTGTGGGCACGGGAGGACTTTATGAGGGGCTGGGGGCACTGTTGGGGGTTGGCTGGGTGTGCGCGAGCCAGCCAAAGGGGGGGTACTATTTTGAAGGGCCAGTTAAAATCCAACCAGTCACCTTCACCATCACCTGATGAAGGAGCAGTGCTCCAAAAGCTTGTGATTTCAAATAAACCGGTTGGACAATAACCTGGCGTTGTGAGACTTGTTACTGTCCCACCCTAGTCCAGCGCCGGCATCTCCACATCATGGGTGCGATTCTCCGAAACGGAGAGAAACAGCCGAAGCCGGAGTGAAACCCGGAGTGTTTCACTCTGGCGTCGGAGGCCACTCCTCGCCCCCTATTCTCCCCCCCCCCCTCCCCCCCCCCCGGGGGGCTAGGAGTGATGCATGCGCAGTTGCCGTATTCCCCTACGCTGCCCCGCAAGACATGGCGGCTTGTTGCCGTCTTCCCCTCCACTGCCCCGCAAGACATAGCGGCTTGATCTTGCGGGGCGGCGGAGGGAAAAAAGTGCGTCTCTTAGAGATGCCGGCCCAACGATCGTTGGACACCTGTAGCCACCGAAGTTGGCCACTTCCCAACCCAAAATGGCAATTTACAAAGCACGCAGGGAAAATTGGACACTTTAAGAAAGACAAGCAGGTTGCAGAATCTTCCTGTGTATTCTGCCTGCAAAGAAAGCAGACAGCACCGAAACCAGCAGTTTCCATATTAATGAAGCGATCCCCGGGAACAATGGATACAACGATTAGTTACATTTGGGACATTCTACAGAAGGTCAGACTTCCCGGCGCCAATGGGAGTCTGAAACAAAGGAGATAAACAAACCAGTTAGGAAGAACCGCCCCGCGATCGAGGGACAGCCTCAGTATTGGGGGACTCATACCACTCGATTGGGATGAGACCCAATCGATTGACAGTAGGATCGGGGTCCGCCCAAAAGGGCGCGAAGCCCCTGAGACCTATAAAAGTCAGGTCCCAAGTTTAGCTCCCTCTCTTAGCCAGCCCTCCCAGCAGAACACCTTTGCAGCAGCTCTCTAAGAACTTGACCATGAGAAGGAGAGGCCTGGCCAACAGTTACACCGACAAGTGTGTCCAACCAACGAACGCTACGAGAATAGACACTCCTGACCCCTTAGCCCGTACCAACTGGGAAGCCTGCAGTCTCAGGACAGAACAAGAGGCCATTGTTCCCTGATCCAGCGGGTTCCCTTATCAAAGATAAGTATTGGCTCATAGTGGTAGGAATAGTTTAGTCCGCCAGTATTAGTTGCATGAGTATCGATTTACTGCATAAATAATAAATGTGTTTGATTGAACCTTACTAATTGGGTGTATTGAGTCATTGATCTGAACTTGAACTTGAACCTCGTGGCGGTATCATAAGGATACCTGGCGACTCTAGAGCTAAGGAATAAAACAGAGCCAATTGAGTGTTAAGCACACTCACCAGAACGAGCAACACACCTCATGAGCACACCTGTGGTGCTCGATCCTCCCTCCGCCCCCCACAGGCGCCACACTTACCGGTCGCGCAATGTTCATGCCGGCAGCGACCAGGTGTGGTTGATGCCAGCGTGAACCAGTTAGGTTCGTCAGGCCGCTCGGCCCATTCGGGCTGGAGAATCGCTGGTCACCATGAGAGACGGCGAGCGGCGATTCTCCGAGTGGCGTGTCGCAAAACGCGACACGCCATTTTGGTGGGTTGGAGAATCGCGGGGGGTGCCAGGGTGGCATGTCATGATTCGCCCGGCCCTCCCGCAATTCTCCCCTCCCGGCGTGGGTAGCGGAGAATCGGGCCCCATGGCTTTTAATTTGGAGTCAGCTGGGGTGTCATAGAATAGAGTCTTTACACTACAATAGGAGGCTATTCGGGCCCACGTGTCTGCACCCTACTTAAGCCTACACCTCCACCCTTTCCCTGTAATCCAGTAACCCCACCAAACATTTTGGACACAAAGCCGCTATTTAGCCCAGCCAATCCACCTAACCTGCACATTTTTGGACTGTGGGAGGAAACCAAAGTACCCGTAGGACATCCACACAGACATGGGGAGAAAATGCAAACTCCACTTAGACAGTCTTAGACAGTCACCTGAGGCTGGTATTGAACGCCGGTGGCGGAATTCTCCGAACTCCTGAATCGCGCGACGCCGCTCCGATGCCGAGGTGCCATTCTCCAATGGGTGGCAAAACGGGAGCCCGCGCATGTCGCCCGGCTGCTCGGAGAATCGCCGAACACTATCGCAGCGGCGGTTCTCCACTGGAGCAGGGGTTCTCCGGGCCGGATGGGCCGAAGTCTCACCGGCGTGACCGGGTGTCATGCAGGCACCGTTCTGACACGGTCTAAAGCAGCGTCAGCCAATCGTGCTGGCTGACTCTATCGGAGGAGGTGGGTGATGGCGTGGAGCGGGCCCCGGGGGGGGGGGGCTGACAGCATTGGGGGTGGGGGGGGGAGCCCGGGAGGGGGAGCGACATGGCCGTGTCTGCGGGCGGTGTGAGGGAGGCTGCTGGGGGTAGGGGTGGGGGTGTAGGGGGGGAACACATCCGGGTGTGTTGGAGAGGGGGCCCACACAAAACCGGTGGTGGGGGGGTGGCACACATCCGGGGTGTTGAGGGAGGGGGACCACACATCCGGGCATGGGATGGGGGGGGTGCACACATCCGGGGGTGTTAAGGGAGGCTCCACTGATGCGACCATCAATTCACACAAAACCGGGAGTAGAAGTAAACTGTGGCTTTAATCAACTAGAACAGTGCCTGCCTGCGACTGCTCTGTTAGTGGGAGCCGCCTACAGGGCGACTGCTCTTTATACCTCCCCTCAAGGGGTGGAGCCAGGGGCGGAGCCCACACAGGCCCCAACATGATACATTCCAGGTAATACCATACAATGGTCCATCGGTTGAGACAACATGGGCAACAGCGCGATAAAGATAAGCACATGGTGAATTGTTACAGCAATACATTCACCACACCCACATATCTGGGGGTGGGGGGGGGGGTGAGGGGGGTAGCACACATCCGGGGGTGTTGGGGGACGTGGGCCCACACATCCGGGGGTGGGGGATGGCCCACCCATCCGGGGTGGGGGTGGGGGGCGGCCCACACATCCAGAGTTGGGGAACGAGCGGTGGGGGCGACAAAGGCTGCGGGCGGCCATGGCCCGCCATGGCAGGGCAGATCCAACGGCCAGACCCCATGACGGCGGACATGGGGCTGTCCACCCAAGCCGTTCGCTTTGCGGCGCAGACGGCCTGGCCGTCCTGACGTATGCCAGACAGCCGTGCCCCACCCACCAAACTGGCGGCACCCATCAGTGCGTGTGTCCTGGGCGGCACTCACGGGAGCCCCCCGGTGTGGGCACTGCCACCAGACAGTGGCTCTGGCAGAGGGGATGGCCGACGGTTCTCAGTGCACCGAGGGGGCAGGGGTGGGGCGCGTGCTGGCATGCTGGCAACCGGGCCGGCCATATAGACCATGGCACCTGGTTGTGGAGGGGTGTATACTAATGCTGAAACCCTGTCCCCCTACAGATAGTACAATATTTAGCCATCTTACAGCATTGTTGGCCGCCGTGGCGGAGGCTGCTGCCCTGAATGAGTATCAGTGGGAGCTGGAGCACGGGCGTGATAGGGAGGTGGCGGAACCTGTTGTAGAGCAGCGGGCTGCAGTGGGCACATGCAAGCCGCCCAGGCCACAGGGCCACTCGCCCGAGAGGCACAGGAGGAGCACCACGCCGTGCGGGAGCCACAGCCGGAGAATGACAAGGAGGAGGAGGGTGTGCCATGGCCACGGAGGCGTCCGATGCGACAATGTGTGTACCAGCCCCGCATTTCCTTCGAGGACCTCCCGGACAGGGCGTACAGGAGGAGACTCCGGCTAAGCCAGGAGACCGTCGCCCACATCTGCCACCTGATGGCACACCTGGCACTACGTGGGACCGGGAGTGGACATGTCCTCCCGGTGGCCGTCAAGTTGATGGTTGCCCTCAACTTCCTCGCGACGGGGTCGTTCCAGTCACCAAGTGGCGAACTGTCTGGCATCTCCCAGCCATCGGTGCACAGGTGCATCTGGGCAGTCACCATCGCGCTGTATGACATCGCGGACCAATACATAGAGTTCACTGTGGACCGCACCCACCAGGATGCCCGCACAGCGGGTTTAGCCACTGTTGCCTGGATACCCATGGTACAGGGGGCGATCGATGGAGTGCACATCTCCATGCGGCCCATGTCGGAGGAAAGAGGCAGGTGCCTGAACAGGAAGGGTACATATTCAATGAACGTGCAGGTGGGTCTGTGACCACAGGTTGACGATCCTGAACGTCTGCGCCAGGTACCCTGGCAGTGTGCATGACTCCTTTATACTCTCCCAATCGTTCATCCCTGCCATGTTTGAGGGACACCACCCCCCCCCCCCCCCCACCCCCCCACCCGTCGGAGAGGGACGACCGCATCGTCGTGGTCTGCTACGTCCTGCACAACATAGCCCAGCAGAGGGGCGATGTGCTGGAGGATGAGGAGGAAGACGGTCAGGATGAGGGGAGCTCTTCTCCAGATGAGTGGGATGGCGAGGGGGAAGCAGATGCACCGAACATGGGGGATAGACGGCAACAGGAGGCTGCCCACGCCGCCGGCTGGACCAGCAGGCACGGGTGTCGCTGGGAGCTGCAGGTTTCGGCGACCACGGTGGGGGTCAGCAGTGATGGGCATGGGCACAGACAGCAGAGTTCAGCACCTCCCCCACCACCAACCACCCTCACCTCCCCCAGCACCGACCACCCTCACCTTCCCCAGCACCGACCACCCTCACCTCCCCCAGCACCGACCACCCTCACCTCCCACACCACCGACCACCCGCACCTCCCACACCACCACAACACCCGCATGCATACAACCCTTCCATGACATTCACCTGTGGCACAACAGGATGGGGGCAAATGGTTGATGGTGTAAGCGGGTCTGGTGCAAGGCACGGAGGATGATGACAGCCAGCCGTGTGATGGGCTCCGAGCCAGACATCGTTCGACAATGTCTGACTCATAGCGACCCTGCACGCAGCCCAGACACTGCATCCCACGGCCCTGGCGTATGGCTGGGGGCGGGTTGGCATGGGAGAACCGTGGGGGGAGGGGCACGTGGCCGCATGTCACACGCACCAGAGCTCAACTTCTATCGCAGCGCCCAAACACACTGGCACACAGTCCCCGCCCGCATCGGACAGAGTACAGAGGCAGCTCCCATAGGTGTGTACATGTGCCCCAGCCCATCTAACTATTCTGTGCCCTGCATCCGTGCCCACTTACTCATCAGTGTCTATCTTTCTGGCCTTACGGGCCCAATGACTGCGTCTTTGTGTTCCCCCTGATGGTCCAGCAGAACTGGAGGTGGACTCCTGTGATTCCTGCCCTGTGACTATGGTCCCCTTTGGCAGTTATTTCCTGGGGCAGCCTGGCGTGGATGGGCCAGGCTGTATCTCGGGCAATTGGGATGGTGTGGTGCCATCCTGTTCTGGCTGCTGCCCACTAGATGCATCGGGGTGCCCGGTGGCCCCCGGGGGGCTCCATGGATGGGGGTGCGAGCGGATCCAATGCTCGGGGCACCCCCATCACCTCGCGTTGCCAGTCCTGGAGGCCTGCCCTGGTATCGACCAGGGTCTGGACGTTTGAATCCATGGAGCTCAGTGAGTTCGCCATCCCTGTCTGGCTCTGTACAACGCTGTCCATCACCCGGCAATGGCGCTGATGTTCTCAGCGATGGCCTGCTGGGACTGGGCCATGGACTGCTGAGACCGTGCCAGGTTGTTGAGCGCCTCTGCGATGTTCATCTGGCGCTGGCTCATGGCTGCCTGTGAGACGGCAGCCCTGTCCTGGGCTGTGGAGGACGCACGCACAGATAGCCCCAGGTCCTGCAAACTCAGCCCCCTGCCTGATACCATTGCCAACTTTGTCTCCACCGCGGAGGGCGTCCAGGAGCGTCTCCAGGTCGTGGTCTGTGAACCGGAGCGCTGCTCGGTGTGGCGCCATGTTGCTCTAATGGCAACCTGTGTGCTCACGTCGCCTTATGTGCGACGTGGTGCCGCGTCAACTGCGTGGCATCACGTCTCTGACGCTGCTCCGAGGCTGCACCCCCGCGCTTCCCGCCGTGCCCCTGCTGGTCCCCTTGTACGGTGCAGAATGGGGTCCCAAAGCGGGTGCCGACTGTGGAGTGAAACATTCCGTTTTGGCGCCGGCACTGACACTCTGCCGTCGGAGCGGAGAATCGCGCCCCAGGTCTCTGGAGCTGTGGGGCAGCAGTGCTAACCAGTGTGCCACAATGCTGCCCAAACTGACAACCTCAAAAGGAACTTTTCACCCACCACTTCTCTTTCAAAATTTGAATCTTCCCCTCTCAGTAGCCTATAGTTCTTTGCATATAACACACATCGGTTTTGCATTCTTTCTTGCACTGGCACAACTGACAAAAGCATACCTCAAGAAATTATGTTTATACTGCTTTGTTTTGAGTAAGTTTCTTCTTTGTAGGCTGTTCACCAGAGGCCCTAGGGCTTTGTCCAGAGCTAACACTAGCACTGCTCTGTCCTGCTGTGGACTTTCCTGATGCAACTCTCTCCAGCAAATTCAGATGTGAGATTCTGTCCTGTAGGTACATTGCCTGTTTGTATCTCTGGCGGTTTCTTCCTTGTAACAAAGTGATCCATCTTCACTGTCCACTTGCCTTGCTTGCCAGCAGCAGAAAATGGAAGAAGCTCTCCTCTGTGATCTCACGCCAAAAGCACGTACATACAAGTAACTTGACATCAAGTGTATGTGCAGCGTGCACGGGGATACACTGCTGCTGTTTATGGTCGGAAGACTGCACATAGCCTTGTTTTGTTCTCATTTTAATGCCGGTAGCGGCCGCCAATCTCTATTTAAATGGCAATAGTGGGCCCTTCTCCCATGACTGAGACCACCGCAAGAATGTCGTAACACTCCGCGACTCTCCCGACATCCAGCCATGACCCACCCATGGGTTGCAACCCACACTTTGAAAAACCCTGAAGTAGAGGTTACAGGTTTGGAACTAACTCCATTCTAAGTTTTTACACATTACGATTCACCTTTAGACTGACCCTGGCCCTGAGTCATATTCCTTCCCACATCATTGTGCGCTCAGTACTGTACTCAGTCCCATATTAACCCGATATGTGCCAAGTCCTATTACTACACCAAAACAAGCATCAGGGTGTTTTTTAGTTCTCAAACATGACTGCAATAATCATGGAATTAACCAGAATAATCAATTTGCTACTGTGCTTCAATTTCTTTGAATTGAGGTTCTGGTTCAAGATGAAGATTCAGTGTGGTATAAGGGTGCGAAGACTTCTGGTAAATTGGAGAGAGGGATGATTCAACGGAATCTTGCATTCATTAGCAGCCATTGCTGAGCTGTGTTAGCTGGCAGCATTGCTCGTTCTGTCTCTTCCTCTTTATCTTGAGATGCCTGGTCTTCCTATTTTTTTTTTCCTCCACCTTTTCTTCACAAGATGGCTCCAAGGATTGCTCCCATCGCTGGTTGTTTCTGTGGAGAATACAGAAGATCACGGCAATTCTGGAGACACTCTCAAGGGCTGTACTTAAAGATCTCTCCAGAAAGATCAAGGCAGCCTTTCTTGCTACATATGCTGTATTACTAAATTCAAACTAAGGTAAATTCCACTTCAAACATTGGGTGGGCCCTGCGACGCTGAGGACCCAGGTTCGAATCCAGGCCTTGGGTCACTGTCCATGTGGTTTGCACATTGTCCCCATGTCTGCATGGGTTTCAACCCCACAACCCAAAGATGTGCAGGTTAGGTGGATTGGCCATGCTAAATTGCCCCTTAAGTGGAAAAATAAATTATTGGGTACTCTTAAATTTATAAAAAAAATCATTGGGTGGGCCGAAGCAATTATCTTCATCTTCATTCCGCCCATTCCTACCAGCTCATTCCACACCTCACCCGCCACTGTCACAAATTTAATTTCCTAGCCATTAATTATTTTGTTTGGCCCATCCATTGTCTCAGCTGAACCAAATCATTTGCCATGTTACTGCCCTATTTGACCTGGACCTGAGCTGATTGATTCAATGGAGTCTCCATCATAAAGGGAGACTACCTCCACCGTGAAATATGCCCTCTGTCCCAGTCAATAAAACCCTCATCCATGCCTGTCTTGCCACCAAGCTGAGATATCCCAATGCTCTAATGGCCAGTTCTCATCTTTAGCCCTCCACGAGGGCATGCCCTGTCATGCCCAGTCTTCAACTTTCAGGCAATACTTTTAAAAACTGGGCTCAAACAAGTTGTGAAGAATCCTGCCGTAACTCAGGTGAATTTAGAATTTGGGCTGCAGTCAGCATCAAGTCTCTGATGAATATGTAATTAAATTGGGGCACAGGGGAGAGTCCCTCACAGCCGTCTATGGAATTCACACATCTCTTTATTTACAGATAGGCCAACACAAATGACAATGGAATTTTCAGGCTGCACGTCTATATATTTCGTATCGGACAAAAGGGAAGATCAAACACAATTTGTGGCAGGTGAAGTGAATGCCACTGCTGGATAATACTTTTGTTATGATTGCTCCATTATATACAATAATTGTGTTTCAAAGTGTCTGCTTTAATTTAAGGTAAAACTGAACACCCTGGAATGGGGGATAGTGTGAAGTTTCACTAAATTCTGAATGATTAGAAGCCCATGTGATATGGTTGCCATGGGGACAGGGGGCCTGGGTCAAAACCTATTGTGATGTGTGGTGTGAGCTTTATCACAAAGGAAACGACAACTGCCTATCATGCAGACTTACATGGTTAGTAAGATTGCAGGATTTGGGGGAAGTAACTCTGATACTTGTGTTACCAAGTCAAGTAGAAGAAAATGACTGCTAGTGGGCTGGGGAGGATGGAACCCATATTCAAGGACACAGTCTTGTGAAGAGCTAAATATTATGGAATCACCAGAGGGGACTTCACAACCGGAGTCCATTTTATTATGTTCACAGGGTTGAGTGAAGAGGATTTTATGAAAAGGAGACGAGAAGATTCATCTGGGCAAAGCAGGAAGAGATTCTGTGAATGCCAGGAGGAGTTGCACTTTAAACGTGAGACCATGGGCGCGATTCTCCGCACTCACGACGGGGCGGAGAATAGCGGGCGGCGCAAATTTTTACAGCGACGCTGGTCTGACGCCCTCCCGCTATTCTCCGAACCCCGCACAAACTCGGAGTCGCCATTCCCGCCAAACGCCTCTATTACGCCCCCGACATGACTAGAATCGCTACTAATTGCCCGCCCCCGCTATTCACCGGCCCGGATGGAGGGGGAGTGGGGGAGACGGAGGGGGGAGTGGGGAGTGGGGGAGACGGAGGGGGAGTGGGGGAGACGGAGGGGGGAGTGGGGGAGACGGAGGGGGGAGTGGGGGAGACGGAGGGGGGAGTGGGGGAGACGGAGGGGGGAGTGGGGGAGACGGAGGGGGGAGTGGGGGAGACGGAGGGGGGAGTGGGGGAGACGGAGGGGGGAGTGGGGGAGATGGAGGAGGGAGTGGGGGAGATGGAGGGGGGAGTGGGGGAGATGGAGAGGAGAGTGGGGGAGACGGAGGGGGGAGATGGAGGGGGGGGGAGTGAGAGTGGGAGTGGGGGGGGGGGGTTTTAGGTAGAGAGTGAGCGAGTGAGCCGTCCAACCCCGTAACAAAATGTCTGCCACCATGCCATGGCGTGCCGGTCACAAGGACAAGGCCGCTGTTTGCCCTGTGGCTTACGGCCACAGGCCACTGACGCACCCGTGAGGAGGCCATAGTTTACTGGTCGTTGGATGCAGTAAGTGACCAGGGGTTAGGCTGCCCGCGTGTCAGCAGCGCGTCCAGGCCACCGGGACACACAGGGATCCCGTGGCTGACGGCTGCCGAGTTGTCGACTAACCTCCGTCTAACATGTCTCGTTTCTCTGCCCCCCACCACCCTTCTGTAGGTTAGCACAATGTCTGTGAACAGAACGGCTATGTTCTGCGCAGTGGTTGGGGCCGATGCACTGCATTTGGCGATGCAGCAGCATCCACACCCACAACCCGCAGTGGATGCAGGGCCAGCTGCAGCAGCAGAGGGAAAGGCCGAGGAGTTGCCAGTCGTCGAGCAGCATGGTGAGGAGGAGGAGGGGGAGGAGGAAGAGGAGAGAGTGATGGTGCAGCCATGGCGCCAGAGGCGACGACCAAGGCCGAGGGTGTACCGTGCCCGGATCTCTTTCCTAACAATGACGGACATCACCTGCAGGAGGAGACTCCGGCTGCGTAGGCGGACCGTGATACATATCTGTCACCTCGTAACGCACCTCGCCCCACGTGGAACGGGGGGAGGACACGAAATCCCGGTTGCCATCAAGGTGACGGTCGCTCTTAACTTCTATGCTACCGGCTCCTTCCAGTCTCCGAGAGGCGACGTCTCCGGGATCTCCCAGTCATCGGTGCACAGGTGCATCCGGGATGTGACTGACGCCCTCTATGCCATCGCTGACATCTACATCACCTTTCCCGAGGACCAAGCAAGTCAAGACTCACGAGCTCGTGGATTTGCCTGCGTGGCCGGGATATCGAGGGTGCAGGGGGCAATCGATTGTGTTCACGTCCCCATGCGTCCGCCTGCAGGGGACAGGGACGTGTTCACAAACAGGAGGGGAACATACTCCATGAATATCCAGGTAGTATGCGATCTCCACATGAGGATCATAAACGTCTGTGCAAGGTTCCCACGGAGTGTGCATGACTCCTATATACTGGCGCAGTCGTTCATCCCTGCGATGTTTGAGGGATGTCCCCCCCGGCTGAGGGGCTGGTTGCTAGGCGACAGGGGTTATCCTCTAAGGTCTTGGCTGATGACGCCTATACGGAGGCCTCAGACCAATGCGGAAACACGATACAACGAGGCCCATGCAGCAACCAGGGGTGTGGTGGAGCGCTGCCTTGGGCTCCTGAATATGAGATTCAGGTGCCTGGACCGCTCCGGAGGGGCCCTGCAGTACCAGGCTGAAAGGGTCGCTCGCATTGTTGTGGTCTGCTGTGCGCTGCACAACATCGCGATGCAGAGGGGAGACGACCTGCTGCAGGAGGCGGAGGGAGAAACCAGTGGCAGTGGTGCCAGCACAGAGGAGGAGGAGGAGGAGGAGAGGGAGGAGGAGGAGGAGGAGGAGGAGAGGGAGGAGGAGGAGGAGGAGGAGGAGGAGACTGGCGGAGTGGTGGGCGCAGCATGCAGACACGACCCAGGTGCTGGTGATGTGCAGGAGGCGGCACGACGGACCCGGCGAGGACGGCGGGCACGCGACGCATTGGTGGCAGCATGGTTCACGCGTCGCATGTGACGTCCCCGCTGAACACCAAACCACCACCTGCATCGCTAGTCATGTAGAGGGTCAACACACAACTGCCACCACCACAGCCCCCCCCCCCCCCCCCCCCCCACCCCCTCTCAGTGTACAGTGCTCCACTTCGATATCACCCTTACCACTGGGTCTAGACGGTATGGCACAACATTGATGGCTGTGTCAGCGGGTGTGATCAGTGCCATGTGGAATGATGACAGCCCGCTCTGCGAAGAGCTGTGAGCTCAGAATCGTTAGAGAGAGTCTGACCCATGGCAATAGCTGAACCATCCACCTTGATGGCCGCTGAGATCGTCACGGACACTCTGTCACGTGCCCGCGTGGGCTAGCTGTGGGAGGGGGTGGGGGGAGGGGCAGGGACTGCACACCCGGCACCGAAGTTTCACCGCTCGTCAACCCCAGCGACACTCGGTCACCATCACGATTCCCATGGCTGTGGAACAATCACACGGTATTACAAGTAAGGTGGAACAATGCGTTTAATGTGAACAATAATTTACAGGTGCCCTAGCCTCTACAACTAAACTGTGCCCTTCACCCGTGCCAACTTACTCAGTGTCTATCTTTGTTGCCTTACGGGCCCTACCACTACGTCTAAGTGATTCCCCAGATGATACAGCAGGAGTGGAGGAGGACTGCTGCGAATCGCCCCCTTCGACTCGTTTCTCCTTGGCCAAGCGTTTCCTGGGGCGACCCGGCCTTGATGGGCCAGGCTGCTCTGCGGGCGTCTCGGGTGACGTTGTGCCACCCTGCTCTGCCTGCTGCCCACCCGATACACCAGGGATGGGACGGGGGGAGGCCGAGAATTCCGGGACGTCCTGTGATGGACTTAATGGGACGGGTCCCAAAACCTCCTCCTCCCCCGGGGAGCCCGGTGGCCCCCGGGCCTCACTTTGGGACAGAGGTGCAAGCGGGGAGGTGCCCCGTTGTGCCCCCAACACCTGGCGATGCCGGTCCTGGAGGCCTGCAACGTTATCGGCCAGGATCCGAAGGTTTGCAGAGACGGAGTCCAGGGAGTTAGACATTCCCGCCAGGGACTGTGCGACCTCAACCTGTGAGTGCACAACGCCATCCAGCACATGTGCCAGGCGGTTGATGCTCTCGGCGACTGACTGCTGCGACTGGGCCATGACCTGGTGAGACTGGGCCAAGGCCTGCAGGGCGCCGGTAATGTCGTTTTGCCTCTGGCACATTGCTGCCTGTGAGAGGGCAACCCTGTCCAGGGCCGAGGATGACGCGTGCACATTAACCCCAACGCCTTGCATAACCTGACCCATCGCAGAAACCGTTTCACCCATTGCCTCCACCGCGGATGCCGCCCGTGCGGTGTCGGCCTGGGTCTCTGCCATGAGCGGCACCACTCCCTGCTCGTGGACGCGGTTCGACTCCTCTAACAGCGTCTGCAGAGTCTGGAAGACAGCCCTCATCCCGTCATTGTTTCCCTGGGTTTCTTGAGGCATCGGCTGTGCGGGTGGGTTGAGAAACTCCAGGAACTCCAAAAACGTCTGGGAGCCAGCTGCATGCTGGGCCTGGCCTGGCCTCCGCCAGTCCGGGCCCTCGGCTGCTCCGACCTCCACCTGCTGTACCTACTCAGCTGTGATGTGCGAACCAGACTGTGACCTAGGAGACTCATCACTAAATAGGCCCACCGGGGTGAGTGTCTGTGGGATGATGGATGGTGTGGGAGATAGCTGTGCCGCAAGCTCGAGGTTGTCGCAATTTAGCGCCTCCTCTATGGTGTGGGGCCGCTCAGAGTCCGGAGGGTTATCGCTGGCCATTTCTGTGGCTTGTGGTATCGCCACCCTCTGGGTGCCCTGCTCCGCAGATTGGGTTGGGGAGGATGGGACTCCCCGCTGATCAGGCACCCTCTGTCATTCGTCCCCAGGTGAGGTGGGGGCAGATGCCTGTGTCCGTCTGCAGCCAGATGGCCCTGGTCATTCGGCATCACGTCCTAGGGAAGAGAATGAGACGGGTTATTTAGATTTGCTCGGCCGGGCGCTGGACGGTCCCAGTGGGCAGGGTGTGAAGGGACAGAGGATGGGGGAGGTGTCCCAGTGGGCAGCGTGTGAAGGGACAGAGGATGGGGGAGGTATCCAAATGGGCAGGGTGTGTGAAGGGACAGAGGATGGGGGAGGTGTCCCAGTGGGCAGCGTGTGAAGGGACAGAGGATGGGGGAGGTATCCAAATGGGCAGGGTGTGTGAAGGGACAGAGGATGGGGGAGGTGCAGCGCCGGCCCTAGGGTTGCTGGCACCCCGGGCAAGCTGAACTTCGGCGCCCTTGGGGGGGGGGCGGGGCCGAGGAGGGCGGGGGGCCGAGGAGGGGCGGGGCCGAGGAGGGGCGGACCCGAGGGGGGCGGGGGGGCGGACCCGAAGGGGGGGGTGGACCCGAGGGGGGGGCGGACCCGAAGGGGGGGCTGGAGGGGGGGGGGGGCGGACCCGAGGGGCGGGGCAGGGGCGGACCCGAGGGCGGGGGGGCGGACCCGAGGGGCGGGGTGGGGGGGCGGACCCGAGGGAGGGGGCGGACCCGAGGGGGGGCGGACCCGAGGAGGGGGCGGGGAGCGGGGGGGACCGAGGGGGGGGGGCGGGGTGAGCGGACCGAGCGGGGGGAGCGGACCGAGCGGGGGGGCGGACCGAGCGGGGGGGGCGGGGGGAGCGGACCGAGCGGGGGGGGCGGACCGAGCGGGGGGGCGGGGGGAATGGACCGAGTGGGGGGGCGGACCGAGCGGGGGGGCGGGGCCGCCCTGGGGGAGGGCGGCCACTGCGCATGCGCTGGTTGGCACCGGCCCAACTGCGCATGCGCGGGACCCGAGTCTGGCGCCCCCTAGCACATGGCGCCCCGGGCGACTGCCCGAGTTGCCGGTGCCTTGAGCCGGCCCTGGGGAGGTGTCCAAGTGGGCAGGGTGTGTGAAAGGACAGAGGATGGGGGAGGTGTCCAAGTGGGCAGGGTGTGTGAAGGGACAGAGGATGGGGGAGGTGTCCAAGTGGGCAGGGTGTGTGAAGGGACAGAGGATGGGGGAGGTGTCCCAGTGGGCAGGGTGTGTGAAGGGACAGAGGATGGGGGAGGTGTGGGTGTTTGTCAAGGAGGGTTGTCTCACTTGCTGCAGATCCGCCAACCTCGCATAGCGCGACTTCCCGGGTGCCAGACCCCTCCACAAGGTCCAGTGCCCTCAGCTCAAATGTGGTGAGGGGGTGCAAGTTGGGCGAACCCCCTCCAGTCTTGTGCCGCTCACGGGTGTTGTGAACGGACTTGGCCTGTTGGGGGAGGGGACTTAGGTATATCATTACAATACGGCAGGTATCAGCAGTCCGTTCAGATACTGGCACAGTTTGGGTGTGAAGTTGTCATAAGACCATTGCATCTCTCCACGGAGGCCAGAGCGCTGGGTCTGTGACAACTTTGTGGACCACCCTCAAATAATTCTGCCCCAATCCCCCTCCCCCCCCGTGCCAGTGGGGCAGGTGGGTGATTAAGTTAAGGGGGGAGGGATGGTTGTGGCCAGGGGGCACCCTCTTGGCACTTACCCTGGCAGCCCTGGTGAGGTTGTGCAGCTTTTTCCTGCATTGCTTTGCAGAGCGAGGGGTCTGCCCCACAGCACTGACTGCAGCAGCCACCTCACACCAGGCCTGGCGTACCGCACTGGCAGGTTGGCGATGCCCTCTACACGGGCAGATGATGCCCCTCCTCTGCTCGACGGCATCGAGCAGCGCGTCCACATCAGCCTCTACAAACCGAGGGGCAGCTCTCCTGGGCTGCGACATCATGGCCGACAGATTCTGTGCTCGCCCGAGCCTTTTTACGGCGTCGGGCGGCGTCACGTGGGCGTGTTCGTGTTGTCGCCGCGTTGCTTTGTAATGGCGCACGTAATTGACGCGGCCACGTTACTAGCCCATTTCCCGGAAGTGAATATGTCTGGAAATGGACCCCTCCCGACCGTCGTGAAACGCCCCTGTTTTTCCCGCCGATTTCCCGATTTTTCGAGAGTCGGAGGAATCGCGCCCCATGGGTGGAATTGTCTGGACCCGCTACAGCGGGTTCCCCCACGGAGGATGTGGCGAGCCAGCAAAAATTCATTGACTTTGGTGGGACCAAAATATCCCACTGGAGGGCAGGGCAAGAAAATTCCAGAGTACATGTCTGTGAAGAGTGTAATGTATAAATGGAACATGGGGTTTTCTGTTGTGATAAATGGGGAATACCTGTTCTGTAGTTTAGTTTCCTTTTAAGTAATGTTTCAACAATGCTGATTTTTGTTTATTTGTTATAGTAAAATGCTGAAAACAAGAAATCGTGTCATGTGATCATTTCAATTGGTCATTCATACCTCTTTTTAAAAGTTAACCGTCTCGATGGGATGTGTAAAACTTTCAATGGCCCTTTCCATCTCTTCGCTAATGAAGCTTTGATTGACAACATTGGACTTATTCTTGGGTTTTTTGACAGACCATATTTGGGTACTCTTCCACTTTGCCAGGTTGGTGGCAGTGTTGTTGCTGTTGCGAAACAGCTTGGTTAGAAATATGGCTAATTCCCTTTCCCCACTACTTTTCTGGAGCCTCTGGAATTTCACTGGAAACCTATGAAGATTTACAGGATGTTATATCGAGTGGAGTCGAGCAGAAATCCTCCTTATCTGCTGGCGATCTATACCTCTCTGATTCGGCTTCATCTCCCCCACATATTTTCTCTATTCTTGAGTGATTTGGTCAGATTTCAGATTTTAAAATTAATTTGTAAAAGAGTAAGGTTTTCCCTATTAACTCAATTGCCAAGAGTTACCTTCTTTCTCCCCACCACTGCAAAGGTTTCAGTCAACAGTTTTATATATTCAGGAACTTTAATTATTCAATCGCTTGGAGCTCAACTTTGAACCTTTATTGGAACTTGTGAAGCAAGATTTGGCCATGTTGTTCTAATTTACCCTTTTATTTAGCTGGTTGTATAAATTCTGTAAAAATGAATACTTTGCCAAAGTTTCTATACTTATTTCAGTTCTTTCCTTGTTTATCTACAAGCATTTTTGTTGCAAGAGACCAATCAATTTATTTCTTTATTTGGAATAATTTTCTTTTATGACCAAAAAAAAAGCATTCAGGTAGGTTGGAATTGCCAAATTTCCAACTTTGTTATTGGTCTGCTAATACCCATAATATTTATTTTTGTCTTCATTGTAGTTTTGCATGGGTGCAATTGTAGGTAGCTCTTGTCAATTCAGATTTCTACCTTTTCTGTTGTGCTCCTCCATTCCTTTTTCAACCAGTTACCTTTCTTCAAACTTTTCATTTGACAGTCACTTAAGATTTGGATCCAGTTCAGAAACACATATTGGGCTACAATCTCTCTTTATACAGTCCTATTGATGCAAAATTTATTAGAAGATCCCACCCTTTGAGTCTGGCATGCATGAGGCAACTAAATTATTGCTAACTTATACATTTGTTCCTTTTGATTCCCTCCCTCAGAAATAGGTGGCCAGATTGAATGGCTGCTTTGTGCCTGGCTCGGCCTCTCGTGAGATGTACGATGGTTGGGATGCCTCGGGAGATATAACGGGTGGCACTGCCAGGCCGGCAGGGGCATTGCCATAGTTACAGGCTGAAAATGCCAAGGTGTCTGGGTGCCAGGTCGGCACTGCCAGGGGTCAGGCCTGGGGGTGCCCTTCCCTCATGAGTTGGGTTGAGGGGAGTTTAAGGCCCTCCGGCAGGTAAGATTTAGCGTTGGGGAGGAGTGGCTGGAGGTCAAGGTGGGGGATCCAGAGATCGGGGAGATCGGGGCGGCATTTCTAAATCAGACGGGGCGTTCCTTGCTGAGGCCAAAAAAAACAAATTCTGTTTGATAGCAGGGTCATTCTCAGCACTTCAGGTGCCAAGAAACACCCTGATAGTCACACCAAAAATGAGACTCTGTGTTTTCCCGTTAAAACCCACCCAAAATCTGCCCAACATACACTTCTTTCACTACCTTACAAATCAGAGATTTTGGGCGCAGAAAAATCACTCAGTGTCCTTTGTTAGATCATAGAATTTACAGTGCAGAAGGAAGCCATTCAGCCCATCAAGTCTACACCGGTCCCTGAAACAGCACCCTACCTAAGCGCACATCTCCACCCTGTCCCTGTAACCCAGCAGTAACCCCACCTTACTTTTTATTTGGAAACTACTCGGCAATTTAGCATGACCAATCCACCTAATCCACACATCTTTGGACTGTGGGCAGAAACCAGAGCACCCGGAGGAAACCCACGCAGACACAGGGAGAACGTGTAGACTCCACACAGACAGTGACCCAAGAGGGAATTGAACCAGGTCCCTGGCACTGTGAAGCTTGATAGCTCTGGAGCTGCAGATGGACTCACTTTGGAGCCACCGCGATGCTGAGGGCGTCGTGGATAGCATGTTTAGCGAGTTGGTCACACCGGAGGTGAAAGTTACTGAGGGAGATAGAAAATAGGTGACCAAAAGACAGAGCAAGAGGAGGAAGGCAGTGCAGGTGTCCCCTGCATCATCACCCAGCAAAACAGATATACCACTTTGGATACTGTTAAGGGAGATGGCTCACCAGGGGAAGGCAGTAGCAGCCGGGTTCATTGTAACCGTGGCTGGCTCTGCTGCACAGCAGGACAGGAAGAAGAATGGCAGGGCTATAGTGATAGGTTCTCAATCGTAAGGGGAATAGACAGGCGGTTCTGCGGACGCAATCGAGACTCCAGGATGGTATGTTGCCTCCCTGGTGCAAGGGTCAAGGATGTCTCGGAGCAGCTGCAGGACATTCGGGGGGGGGGGGGGGTGAACAGCCAGCTGTCGTGGTGCACATAGGTATCAATGATACAAGTAAAAAAATGGGACGAGGTCCTACAAGCTGAATACAGGGAGTTAGAAGTTAAACTAAAATGTAGGATGTCAAAGGTGGTAATCTCAGAATTGCTACCTGTGCCACGAGCTAGTCAGAGTAGGAATGTCAGGATAGATAGGATGAATGCGTGGCTCGAGAGATGGTGCAAGAGGGAGGGATTCAAATTCCTGGGGCTTTGGAACCGGTTCTGGGGGAGGTGGGACCAGTACAAACCGGACGGTCTGCACCTGGGCGGGACTGGAACCGATGTCCTGGGGGGGGGGGGGGGGGGGGGGTGTTTGCTAGAGCTCTGGGTGAGTGTTTAAACTAATGTGGCAGGGGGATGGGAACCAATTAGGAAAGTCAATAGGTTGTAAAACAGGGACAGAAACAAAAGGCAGGAAGGGGGAAAGTGTAAGGCAGAGAAGCCACAGTCAAAAATCAAAAAGGGTGACAGTACAAGGTACAGTGACTGAGGGGAGCTCAGTGAATAGGCCCAGTAATACTAAAAGGAATAAAACGGGAAGTAAAAACATAAATGGTAAGCGACGTGGCAGGTTGTTGCATGAAGATATTCAATGACAAGGAATATTAGGAGAAACGTTAAGAGGAAATATAACTTAGGAAAGGTTACTGATTGAGGTGTTAAGATTCAAAACGAAAGTATAAAAGCCAACATAAGTGTACTTTATCTGAATGCTCGGAGTATATGAATAAGGTAAATGAGTTGATGGCGCAAATCATCGTGGATGACTATGATTTAGTGGCCATTACTGAAACATGGTTAAAAGATGGTCACGACTGGGAGTTAAATATCCGAGGGTATCAAACTATTCGGAAGGACAGAGTGAATGGTAAGGGAGGTGATGTAGCTCTGTTATTTAAGGATGACATCCGGGCAATAGTAAAGATGACATCGGTGCTATGGATGATAAAGTTGAATCCATTTGGGTGGAAATCAGGAATAGTAAGGGAAAAAAGTCACTGATAGGAGTAGTCTATAGCAGTGTTCGTCAAACTTTTTTTCCTGTGACCCATTTTTACCAAACGGCCAACCTTTGGGACCCAACCCAGCCGACCTTCGCGACCCATGCCGGCCGACCTTCGTGACACACGCCGGCCGACCTTCGCGACCCACGCCAGCCGACGTGCACGACCCACAATTTTCTCTTACCTTGTTTGCTGCTGCCAAAAATGGAGGAAATGGTTTTGGGTCCCTTTGGCCCTTGAACAAGCTCCTCCAATGGAACCTGTTGGATGAAGGTGAAGCCTTCCTGTGTTGGAAGTATGGAGTCTCCATCTGTCCAAAGTTCTGAATTTTTTTCCTGTAAAGTTTTATCAAATAAACTTCCGACCCGAAATTATTAAAAAAATAAAAAATAAAATGAGTAAAATAAATGAAAAAAATGAATAAACCCCCCCGAACTTGTAAAAAAAGTAAAATGAATAAAATAAATGAAAAAAATGAATAAACGCCCCCCCCCCCGAAATTGTAAAACAAATAAAATGAATAAAATAAATGAAAAAAATCAAATGAATAAAATTAATGAATAAAAACCACTACATAACTTGTGAAACAAAAAGCTGCAACCGTTTAAAAAAAATAGCAGCCGCATTGCGCATGCGTGCCCGATTAGCGACACGCATGTGCAATGCGGCCAAATTTTTTTTTCACATGTTCGCGGAATGCGCATGCGTGCCGATCATCAAGTGCGCATGTGCAATGTAGAAATGGTACAGCAGTTATCATGGGGGATTTTAATCTACATGTTGATTGGTTTAACCAGGCCAGTCAAGGCAGCCTTGAGGAGGAGTTTATAGAATGTATCCACGACAGTTTCCCAGAACAGTATGTAATGGAACCTACGAGGGAACAAGCAGTCCTAGACCTGGTCCTGTGTAATGAAACAGGATTGATTAATAATCTCATAGTTAGGGATGGTTCAGAAGGAGCGATCACAATATGGTGGAATTTAAAATACAGATGGAGGGTGAGAAGGTAAAATCAAACACTAGTGTTTGTGCTTAAACAAAGGAGATTACAATGGAATGAGAGAAGAGCTAGCTAAGGTAGACTGACAAACCCCATGGTGAAACAGTTGAGGAACAGTGGAGAACCTTCCAAGCGATTTTTCACAGTGCTCAGCAAAGTTTTAAACCAACAAAAAGGAAGGACAGTTGAAAGAGGGAAAATCAACCGTGGATATCTAAGGAAATAAGGGAGAGTATCAAGTTGAAGGAAAAAGCATGCAAAGTGGCAAAGATTAGTGGGAGACTAGAGGACTGAGAAATCTTCAGGGGGCAACAAAAAGCTACTAAAAAAGCTATAAAGAAGAGTAAGATAGATTATGAGAGTAAACTTGCTCAGAATATAAAAACAGATCGTAAATATTTCTACAAATATATAAAACAAAAGAGAGTGGCTAAGGTAAATATTGGTCCTTCAGCGGATGAGAAGAGAGATTCAATAATTAGAGGTGAGGAAATGGCTGAAGAACTGAACAGGTTTTTTGGAGACGGGGGGGCCGGATACTGGGGGGGGGGGGGGGGGGGGGGACTTTAACACGGTGCTGGATCTCCCATTGGATCGATCCATGTCCAGGACGGGCAGGAGGCCCGCGGCGGCTAAGGTGTTGAGGGGGTTTATGGACCAGATGGGAGGGGTGGATCCTTGGAGGTTCGTGAGGCCGAGGGCCAGGGAGTAGTCATTTTTTTCCCACGTGCATAAAGCCTATTCCCGGATCAATTTTTTTGTCCTGAGCAGGGGACTGACTTCGAGGCTGGAGGATGCCGAGTATTTGGCCATAGTCATTTTGGACCATGACCTGCACTGGGTAGACCTTGAGCTGGGGGAGGAGAGGGACCAGCACCCGCTCTGGTGCCTGGAGGTGGGACTGCTGGCAGATGAGAAGGTGGGCAGGTGGGTTCGGGGGTGTATCAAGAGGTAATGATAATGGGGAGGTCCGGGTGGGGACGGTTTGGGAGGCATTGAAGGCGGTGGTGAAGGCGGTGGTTAGAGGGGAGTTGATTTCCATCCGAGCCCATAGGGAAAGGGGAGAGCAAAGAGAGAGGGAGAGGGTGGTGGGGGAGATGGTGAGGGTGGACAGAAGATACGTGGAGGCTCCGGAGGAGGGACTGTTGAGGGAGCGACATAACCTTCAGGCCAAGTTCGACTTGCTGACCACCGGAAAGGTGGAAGCTCAGTGAAGGAAAGCACAGGGAGCGGTGTACGAATATGGGGAGAAGGTGACTAGGATGCTGGCGCATCAGCTTCGTAAGCACGACGCGGCCAGGGAGATTGGTGGAGTGACGGATGGGGAGGCATTGTGGTGCGAAGGGGGTGGACATTAATGGGGTCTTCAGGGACTTTTATGGGGAATTTTACCGGTCCGAGCCCGCGGTGGAGGGGGGTGGTTGGAATGGGGCGCTTTTTGGACAGGCTGGGATTTCCGAAGGTGGAGGAGGGACAGGTGGAGGGGCTGGGGGCGCCGATTGAGCTGGAGGAGCTGGTTAAAGGGATAGGTAGCATGCAGTCGGGGAAGGCGCCGGGGCCGGATGGGTTTCTGGTCGAATTTTACAAAATGTATGCAGACCTGCTGGGCCCCCTGTTGGTTAGGACCTTTAATGAGGAAAGGGAGGGGGGTGCTTTGCCCCCGACTATGTCACGGGCGCTGATTTCCTTGATCCTTAAACGGAAAAAGGACCCCCTGCAGTGTGGATCATATAGGCCGATCTCGTTGTTAAATGTGGATGCCAAGCTGTTGGCGAAGGTCTTGGCCACAAGGATAGAGGACTGTGTGCCGGGGGTCATTCATGAGGACCAGATGGGGTTTGTGAAGGGAAGGCAGCTGAAGACCAATATACGTAGGCTTCTGAATGTTATAATGATGCCGGCGGTAGAAGGGGAGGCGGAGATAGTGGTAGCATTAGACGCAGAGAAGGCCTTTGATAGGGTTGAGTGGGGGTACCTGTGGGAGGTGCTGGAAAGGTTTGGGTTCGGGGAGGGGTTTGTCAGTTGGGTGAGGCTGTTATATGAGGCCCCGATGGCGAGCGCAGCCACGAATAGGAGGAGATTGGAGTACTTTTGGTTGTACCGGGGGACGAGACAGGGGTGTCCCCTGTCCCCCTTGCTCTTTGCGTTGGCAATTGAGCCCCTGGCCATGGCGTTGAGGGGGTCGAGGAATTGGAGGGGTCTGGTGCGGGGTGGGGAGGAGCACCGAGTGTCATTATACGCAGATGACTTGTTTCGGGGGAAGGGAGAAATGTGTATATGTGTTTATTGAATATGCCGGGTGTTTATCTATTTCTTCTTTTTGTAGTTACTGGGGGGGGGGGGGGGTTTGGTTTTTTGGGGGTTATTGTGTTTTTCTTTTTGTTGTTGTTAATACTGTTTTCTTGTTGTTATTTTCTGTTTTTGATATGTTTTTGAAAATCTCAATAAAAATTATTTTAAAAAAAGAAATGAGGCTATGAGAGGTGAGAACCTTGAGATGATTGTTATCACTAAGGAGGTAGTGATGGGCAAGCTAATGGGGCTAAAAGTAGACAAGTTTCCTGGCCCTGATGGAATGCATCCCAGAGTGCTAAAAGAGATGGCTAGGGAAATTGCATATGCACTAGTGATAATTTAGCAAAATTCACTCGACTCTGGGGTGGTCCCAGAGGATTGGAAACTAGCAAACATGACACCACTGTTTAAAAAAGGAGGTCGGCAGGAAGTGGGTAATTATAGGCTAGTGAGCTTAACTTCGGTAGTAGGGAAGATGCTGGAATCTATCTATCAAGGAAGAAATAGCGAGGCATCTGGATGGAAATTGTCCCATTGGACAGACGCAGCGTGGGTTCATAAAGGGCAGGTAGTGCCTAATTTAACTATTTCTACAAATATATAAAACAAAAGAGAGTGGCTAAGGTAAGTATTGGTCCTTCAGAGGATGAGAAGAGAGATTTAATAATTAGAGGTGAGGAAATGGCTGAGGAACTGAACAAGTTTTTTGGGTTGGTCTTCACAGTGGAAGACACAAATAACATGCCAGTGACTGATAGTTATTTGTAGTAACTAATTTAGTGGAATGTTTTGAGGACATTACCAGAGCGGTAGATAACAGGCAGCCAATGGATGTGGTGTGTCTGGATTTCCAGAAAGCCTTTGACAAGAAGCCACACAAAAGGTTGTTGTATAAGATAAAGATGCATGGCATTAAGGGTAAAGTAGTAGCATGGATAGAGGATTGGTTAATTAATAGAAAGCAAAGAGTGGGGATTAATGGGTGTTTCTCTGGTTGGCAATCAGTAGTTAATGGTGTCCCTCAGGGATCAGTATTGGGCCCACAATTGTTCACAATTTACATAGATGATTTGGAGTTGAGGACCAAGGGCAATGTGTCCAAGTTTGCAGATGACACTAAGATGAATAGTAAAGCAAAAAGTGCAGAGGATACGGGAAGTCTGCAGAGGGATTTGGATAGGTTACGTGTATGGGCTAGGGTCTGGCAGATGGAATACAACGTTGACAAATGTGAGGTTATCCATTTTGGTAGGAATAACAGCAAAAGGGATTATTATTTAAATCATAAAATATTAAAACATGCTGCTGTGCAGAGAGACCTGGGTGTGCTAGTGCATGAGTCGCAAAAAGTTGGTTTACAGGTGCAACAGGTGACAAAGACGGCAAATGGAATTTTGTCCTTTATTGCTAGGGGGATGGAGTTTAAGACTAGGGAGGTTATGCTGCAATTGTACAAGGTGTTGGTGAGGCCACATCTGGAGTATTGTGTTCAGTTTTGGTCTCCTTATCTGAGAAAGGACGTACTGGCGCTGGAGGGTGTGCAGAGGAGATTCACTAGGTTAATCCCAGATCTGAAGGGGTTGGATTACGAGGAGAGGTTGAGTAGACTGGGACTGTACTCGTTGGAATTTAGAAGGATGAGGGGGGATCTTACAGAAACATATAAAATTATGAAGGGAATAGAAGGATAGATGCAGACAGATTGTTTCCACTGGCGGGTGAAAGCAGAACTAGGGGACATAGCCTCAAAATAAGGGGAAGTAGATTTAGAACTGAGTTTAGGAGAAACTTCTTCACCCAAAGGGTTGTGAATCTATGGAATTCCTTGCCCAGTGAAGCAATTGAGGCGCCTTCATTAAATGTTTTTTTAAGATAAAGATAGATAGTTTTTTGAAGAATAAAGGGATTAAGGGTTATGGAATTCCTTGCCCAGTGAAGCGGTTGAGGCTCCTTCATTAAATGTTTTTAAGGTAAAGATAGATAGTTTTTTGAAGAAAAAAAGGATTAAGGGTTGTGGTGTTCAGGCCGGAAAGTGGAGCTGAGTCCACAAATGATCAGCCATAATGTCATTGATTGGCGGAGCAGGCTCGAGGGGCCAGATGGCCTACTCTTGCTCCTAGTTCTTATGTTCTTATGTTCTTAACCACTGTGCTACCGTGCTGGCCCTCTTGTCCCCAAATCATTGTTAGATGTTATATTACAACTATATCATCTTGTTCGGTGATTTCATTTCCAAATTATATCCTCTAATGTTTTCACTACCCTTTACTGTCTACCAGTAAAACTCTTTGTGAGTTTGATTCAGCTTCATCAGAAGATAACTGGAAGTCTATTCTCTCTCGTGTACCTTCCCCATCTGTATGTGCAAGACATGGCTTGCTATAATTTAAAATCTTACATCGTATCCATCTATCCAAAGTTAAGTTATCTAAAATTTATTCACATTTTGATCCAACTTCATAAGATTTATGGTTTCTAATTTTAAAAATCTCTAAGGTCTGAATTTTTAATTTCAAACACGACAGTCCTCAGTTGTGCTTGACCTACAAAGTATAAATAACTAGCATTTACGATTCAAGTAGAATTTATGAAGCAAGATTTTACATGTACTTAACAAGAAGCAGTGAAGACAGCATAAATGTTTCTCATCTCTTAATATACGAGGAATTGCTGGCTTTTCAATACAGGTGACGTCTCTCTCTCTCTCCTTTGTCTTTGAAGTGATATTGAACTATGTCCAGAAGAGCCATATCCCAGATGCCATGGTATCGCTGTGCCAACAAAGACACTAATTCTCCAACTTTCATCCCTCAGTCTCATTATTCAGCACTTCCTTTTTTGGAGATGTTCCAAATTCACCTCCACTATTGGCTATAAGATGTGAGTCATCTTATTACCTTAGCAACCCCTGCTTTATGTGTCATAAACTGAGACATTCCACTATCACTTACTTGCTCAGATTCCAGATGTTCACATTCCACCACAAACAAGTGTAGATATCCTTCTAGATACAAGTACATTATAAATAAACCCAACATTATCTTGTCCCACAGATATCAAAAGATAACAGTTCGACTCTGGTACAGATCAATTAAACCAATACATGGTTTGTTTAAACACGGTGTCATCATCAGTTCATAATGTTTTTAGCCGTTCCTTCAAAGGGATTTTAAAAAACACATAGGGCGAAATTCTCCACCCCCCACGACGGGTGGGAGAATAGCGGGAGGGCCTTCCCGACATTTTTGCCGCCCTCCCGCTATTCTCCCACCCCCCCGCCGAAGTCCCGACCCGAATCGCTGCCGCCGTTTTTTTACGGCCGGCAGCGATTCACAGCTGTTAGATGGGCCGAAGTCCCAGCCCTTTCCGCCGTTTTCACGAACGGCAAACACACCTGGTCTTGCCGTTCGTAAAAACGGCGTCACCAACTCGCTTTTTATAATCATGGCACCGATTGGCACGGCAGTACCACGGCACCGATCGCGGGCAGCGGGCCCGATGCCCGTGCACTACTTGTCCTTCCGCCGCCCTGCAGTATCCATTCGCGGGGCGGCTGAGGGGCAACCCGGCCCGCACATGCGCGGGTTTCGCGCAAAAACGCAATGACGTCACCCGCGCATGCGCGGGTTGGAGTCTACCAAACTGCGCATGCGCGGCTGACGTCATATGACGCGTCAGCCGGCGCTAACTCCGGTAAGCGGGCTTAACGATTTTCGTTAAGCCCGTCTTGCCGGAGCCTACGGCGTCGGGCTGCTAGCCCCGACCGGGGACCAGAATCGGTCCCCCGTCGGGAAGGGGCGCGCTGCCGTAAAACCCGCCTGGGTTTTATGGCAGCTTTACGATTTCTCCCGTTTTGGGAGAATCTCGCCCTTAATTATTAGGGTTATTAAAATCCATACAGCTCGCTGAAGACCTGGGCGCTGAGGGCCTGGGTTCAATCCCAGCCCCGGGTCATTGTTTATGTGGAGTTTGCACATTCTCCCCGTGTCTGCGTGGGTCTCACCCCCACAACCCAAACATGTGCAGGGTAGGTGAATTGGCCATGCTAAATTGTCCCTTAATTGGGAAAAAAGTAATTGGGTACTCTAAAGTTATAAAAAGTAAATAAATAAAATACATACAGCTGCTTCAACACAAGACGCAAAGGAACTTAGTCATAAAGCAAATTAACAATTTTGTTCATTCAAATACAACTTATCTTCCTGTAAAGCATTCCAACTAGCGGAAAGTCAGACTGGTAATTTAATTTAAACTGTAGTTCATAGATCATAGAGAAATACAGCACAGAACGGGTCGGAGAATCGGCGGGGGGGCGGCGTGAATCTGGCCCCCACCGGCCGCCGAATTCTCCGGCACTGGATATTCGGCGGGGGCAGGAATCGCGCCGCGCAGGTCGGCGCCCCCCCCCCCCCCCCCCCCGGCGATTCTGCAGCCCGCGATAGGCCGAAGTCCTGTTGCTGTAATGCCGGTCCTGCTGACGTGAATCAAACCACCTCCCTTACCAGTGGGACTGGCGGCGAAGGCGGGCTCTAGGGTCCTGGGCGGGGGGGGCCTGGGGCGATCTGGCTCCTGGGGGTGCTCCCACGGTGGCCTGGCCCGCGATCGGGCCCATCAATCCGTGGGCGGGCCTGTGCCATGGGGGCACTCTTTTACTTCCGCGTTGGCCATAGCCTCCATGATGGGCAATGCGGACATGACCCCCTCCCCTGCGCATGCGCGGGGATGACGTCAGCAGCCGCTGACGCTCCGGCGCATGCGCGGACTTCCGCAGGCCGGCGAAGTCCCTTCGGCCAAGGCTGGCGTAGCGCCAAAGGCCTTCCACGCTGGGTAGGGGAGAATCCAGCCCCTTAAATCTGTAAATTCAAGTCAGATCTCAAGATGTACTTGGAAATTGGTCATTTACAGGAAGATCATGAACCTGCTTAAAACATCATTCCTTAATTATTAATTTACATACTTTGTATAATTATGCTTGAAATGTGCTTAATTTAAGTCATTTTATCTTGAATAACTGATTTAATAATTCAGTGCACGGTTTTACATTACATCTCTTCAGATGTGCCCTTCGCTCATTATTCTAATACAAAGCATTGTGCAAATCTAATTGTGCACTGAAGAATTATTGCACATAAAATTTGTTGGCAAAAAATGTACAATCACTGCAAGAATATCTCAAATTACAAGTGGGAAAGCTGCAATAATATCTTTTATTGTTGCTATGGTCAGCAAACTGAATAAGCCAATGTGGCAAAAGATGTGCAAGAGTCCAATGAAAGGCAGAATAAAATTACTGGAGCGTAAGCCAGTCAGTGGGCGGGATTCTCCGGTTCCCCCAGCTCAGTGTTTCATGGCGGTGCACCGTTCACTGGTGACGGGATTCTATCTTCCCGCCACTTATTAATGGGATTTCCCACTGAACGCCACCACAAAACCCATTTGTGGACATGCGCTGCCAGTGGGAAAAGTGAATCCCGATGACCAGAGAATTCCAGTCAGTGCCTTTGCTACATGTATTTGGTAAGCCCTGAATTACAATTCTGTTTAGAGGCAGCCTGAACACATGACGCTGTTGTCCCCCCCCCCCCAAGAAAACATTTCCCCATAACCCTCTGCCACATCCCTGTCCCTCCACCAACTTGGATTTCCATTCTGTCCAAGTGGGTCCCTAAATGCTGGTGTGACATAAAAAAATTAAGTGAAGGGCGTCAGTGCATCGTTCAAGTCTCATTTACAATCAGGAAATGAGCAGGTGCTAAAAATAACTGCATGTGGAAAATGGCATGGATGTTAAATGGTGACTACCCAGTTTATGGGATGAACTCTCTGCCTCACCATCTGCGAGTTCCTCAGTGGCGTGCTGTCACCGGGGAAAACCGTAGGTGAGGATACACTGCCGGCGGAACAGAGAATCCCACCGGCGGAGAATTCACCTCTTTGAGTTTGGATAAGAAGAGCTGGAATCTCTGTCGTGAAGACTAAGTGCTGCTGCTGGAGTAGAACATAGAACATAGAACATAGAACATAGAGAAATATAGCACAGAACAGGCCCTTCGGCCCACGATGTTGTGCCGAACTTTTGTCCTAGGTTAATCATAGATCATAGAATTTTGGACACGAAGGGCAATTTATCATGGCCAATCCACCCAACCTGCACATCTTTGGACTGTGGGAGGAAACCGGAGCACCCGGAGGAAACCCACGCACACACGGGGAGGATGTGCAGACGCCACACAGACAGTGACCCAATCCAAAATCGAACCTGGGACTCTGGAGCTGTGAAGCAATTGTGCTATCCACAATGCTACCGTGCTGCCCTTAAGAACAAATTAATCTACACTCCATTATTCTACCATAATCCATGTACCTATCCAATAGCCGCTTGAAGGTCCCGAACGTTTCCGACTCAACTGCATCCACAGGCAGTGCATTCCATGCCCCCACTACTCTCTGGGTAAAGAACCTGGGCGGAATTCACCGCTCCCGGGAAAAATTGGGAAGGCCGTTGTGAACTCTGCCGAGTTTCACGATGGCCTCGGAGGCCGCTCCTCTCACCATATTCACCCCCACCCGGGGGGCCAGGAGCGGCGCTCCGTTATTCTCGGCCGCCGGGCCTTGACGCCTAGAATGACGCGACGGTGGCACCTGTGTGACGTCAGCCGCGCATGCGCAGGTTGGCTGGCTCAAACCTGCGCATGCGCGGCTGGCGTCACGACGGCTGACAGCTCGAACCCGCGCATGCGCGGTGGCTGTCTTTCCCCTCAGCCGCCCCGCATGACGTGGCGGCTTGATCTTACCGGGCGGGGGAGGGGAAATAGTGCGTCCGATTGAGACGCCGGTCCGACGATCGGTGGGCACCGATCGCGGGCCTGTTCCCTCCCGAACACAGTCGTGGTGCTCATTCCTCACCAAGCCCCCTACGAGCCCCAAAACGGGCATCTCACGGCGATTTCACGACGGCTGCAACCAGGTGTGGTTGCCGCCGTCGTGAAACGGTTGCGAAGGAAGGCCGCTCGGCCCATCTGGGTCGGAGAGTCGCCGGTCGCCGTGAAAAAGCAGGGGGCCAGGGGGTCGTGAAATTAGTCGGGGGGCCCTCCCGCGATTCTCCCACCTGGCGTGGGGAATGGACAATCGCGCCCCCTATCTCTAACACTTGTCAGTGTTAAACTCCATCTGCCACTTCTCAGCCCAGCTCTGCATCCTATCTATGTCTCTTTGCAGCCGACAACAGCCCTCCTCACTATCCACAACTCTGCCAATCTTCGTATCATCTGCAAATTTACTGACCCACCTTTCAACTCCCTCATCCAAGTCATTAATGAAAATCACAAACAGCAGAGGACCCAGAACTGATCCCTGCGGTACGCCACTGGTAACTGGGCTCTAGGCTGAATATTTGCCCTCCACCACCACTCTCTGACTTCTATCAGTTATCCAATTCGTTATCCAACTGGCCAAATTTCCCACTATCCCATGCCTCCTTACTTTCTGCAAAAGCCTACCATGGGGAACCTTATCAAATGCCTTACTAAAATCCATGTACACTACTTCCACTGATTTACCTTCATCCACATGCTTGGTCACCTCCTCAAAGAAGTCAATAAGACTTGTAAGGCAAGACCTACCCCTCACAAATCCGTGCTGACTATCCCTAATCAAGCAGTGTCTTTCCAGATGCTCAAAAATCCTATCCCTCAGTGCCCTTTCCATTACTTTGCCTACTACCGAAGTAAGACTAACGGGCCTGTAATTCCCAGGGTTATCCCTATTCCCTTTTTTGAACAGGGGCACGACATTTTCCACTCTCCAATCCTCTGGTACCACCCCTGTTGACAGCGAGGACGAAAAGATCATTGCCAACGGCTCTGCAATTTCATTTCTTGCTTCCCATAGAATCCTTGGATATATCCCGTCAGGCCCGGGGGACTTGTTTATGCTCAAGTGTTTTAAAACCCCCCAACACATTTTCCTTCCTAACAAGTATCTCCTCGAGCTTATCAGTCTGTCTCACACTGTCCTCTCCAACAATATGGCCCCTCTCGTTTGTAAGTACTGAAGAAAAGTACTTGTTCAAGACCTCTCCTATCTCTTCAGACTCAATACACAATCTCCCGCTACTGTCCTTGACCAGACCTACCCTCGCTCTAGTCATTCTCATATTTCTCACATATGTGTAAAAGGCCTTGGGGTTTTGCTTGATCCTACCCGCCAAAGGTTTTTCATGCCCTCTCTTAGCTCTCCTAATCCCTTTCTTCAGTTCCCTCCTGGCTATCTTGTATCCCTCCAGTGTCCTTCCTCAGCCTTACATAAGTATCCTTCTTCCTCTTAACATGACATTCAACCTCTCTTGTCAACCATGGTTCCCTCACTCGACCATCTCGTCCCTGCCTGACAGAGACATACCTATCAAAGACACGCAGTACCTGTTCCTTGAACAAGTTCCACATTTCACTTGTGTCCTCACCTGACAGCCTATGTTCCCAACTTATGCACTTCAATTCTTGTCTGACAGCATTGTATTTACCCTTACCCCAATTGTAAACTTTGCCCTGTTGCACGCACCTATCCCTCTCCATTATTAAAGTGAAAGACACAGAATTGTGGTCACTACCTCCAAAATGCTCCCGCACTAACAAATCTATCACCTGCCCTGGTTCATTACCAAGTACCAAATCCAATATGGCCTCCCCTCTGGTCGGACAATCTACATACTGTGTTAGAAAAACTTACTGGACACACTGCACAAACACCACCCCATCCAAACTATTTGATCTAAAGAGTTTCCACTCAATGTTTGGGAAGTTGAAGTCACCCATGACTACTACCGTGTGACTTCTGCACATTTCCAAAATCTGTTTCCTAATCTGTTCCTCTACATCTCTGCTGCTATTGGGGAGCCTATAGAAAACTCCGAACAAGGTGACTGCTCTTTTCCTATTTATGATTTCAACCCATACTATCTCAGTAGGAAGATCCTCCTCGAACTGCCTTTCTGCAGCTGTTATACTATCTCTAATTAACAATGCCACCCCCCCACCTCTTTTACCATCCTCCCTAATCTTGTTGAAACATCCATAACCAGGGACCTCCAGCAACCATTTCTGCCCCTCTTCTATCCAAGTTTCTGTGATGGCCACCACATCGTAGTCCCAAGTACCGATCCATGCCTTAAGTTCTCCCACCTTATTCCTGATGTTTCTTGCGGTGAAGTATACACACTTCAACCCATCTCCTTGCCTGCAAGTACTCTCCTTTGTCACTGTTACCTTCCCCACTGCGTCACTACACGCTTTGGCATCCTGAATATCGGCTTCCTTAGCTGCTGGACGACAAATCTGATTCCCATTCCCCTGCAAAATTAGTTTAAACCCTCCCAAAGAGTACTAGAAAACCTCCCTCCCAGGATATTGGTGCCCCTCTGGTTCAGATGCAACCCGTCCTGCTTGTACAGGTCCCACCTTCCCCAGAATGCGCTCCAATTATCCAAATACCTGAAGCCCTCCCTCCTACACCATTCCTGCCGCCACATGTTCAATTGCATTCTCTCCCTATTCCTCGCCTCGCTATCACGTGGCACCGGCAACAAACCAGAGATGACAACTCTGTCTGTCCTGGCCTTTAACTTCCAGCCTAATGCCCTAAACTTGTTTATTACCTCCACACCCTTTTTCCTACCTAGGTCATTGGTATCAATGTGCACCACGACTTCTGGCTGCTCACCCTCCCCCTTCAGGATCCTGAAGACATGATCCGAGACATCCCTGGCCCTGGCACCCAGGAGGCAACATACCTTCCGGGAGTCTCGCTCGCGACCACAGAATCTCCTACCTATTCCCCTAACAATTGAATCTCCTATTACTATTGCTTTTCTATTCTCCCCCCTTCCCTTCTGAGCCCCAGAGCCAGACTCAGTGCTAGAGACCTGGCTGCTAGGGCCTTCCCCCAGGTAGGTCATCCCCCCCCAACCGCATCCAAAATGGTATACTTGTTTTGAAGGGGAATGGCCACGAGGGATCCCTGCACTGTCTGTCTGTTAGTTTTCTTTCCCCTGACTGTAACCCAGCTACTCTTGTCCAGTACCTTGGGTGTGGCTACCTCCATGTAACTCTTCTCGATAACCCCCTCTGCCATCCGGATGATCCGAAGTTCATCCAGCTCCAGCTCCAGTTCCCTAACATTGTCTCTGAGGAGCTGGAGTTGGGTGCACTTCCCGCAGGTATAGTCAGCGGGGACACTGGTGGTATCCCTCACCACCTACATCCTATAGAAGGAGCATGCGACTGCCCTAGCCTCCATCCCCTCTTACCTTACAGAATATAGCTGCCCTGTAGACCAACTGGACCTCCGCCCTCCGACTCTGCTTCCAGTCAGCTGCACTCTGTAAACTCCTGGCTCCCTTCTCGCTCTTTGCGGAAATGAAATGAAAGGAGCACCTTGCTCCCTCCTCACCTAACTCCCTCAGTCACCAAACTCTCACTGTAGCACTCAAATGCACCAAGTTCAGCACTCCCTCAGTCACCAAATCTCACTGTAGCACTCAAATGCACCAAGTGCAGCACTCCAGTGCAAACAAAGTCTGCACTGTCGCTGGATCCTTTTTATACTGTGAATCTAGCCTCTGAAAACTGACCTAATCCAATTAACTAATTAACAAGCTCCAGCTGCAAGTACCTACAATTAGAACCTTGTCTGAAGCTGATTCAAAATTCACCTTCTTCTAAACCAAACAGCAACTTTTCAGTTAACTAACTAAATAAAAGAAATACTAGACTTTAGATAAAAATGAACCCTTAAACTCCCTCAGTCACCAAACTCTCACTGTAGCACTCAAATGCACCAAGTTCAGCACTCCAGTGCAAACAAACTTTGCACTGCACTGCACTGAAGAAGAACTCGAGGATCTGTGCGCTCCCATCAGGAACGCCGGCCAGGGGAAATTCAGGTCATGCAAATGGGCCAGCATGCTGTCCACGTGCAGCCCATCTGGTTCCCAGCCTCTCTGGCATCTGGATTGCTGGGGTCGGGATTCGCGTTCAAAGGCTGACAGGTTGCAGCAGCTTTAAAGCATTGCACTCAGCACAGACTGTCATTCCAACCAAGAGGATGGTTGTGTGAAAACTTGGTGCAAGGATCTGGGAGTCTGAGATCGATAGAATTGAGAGGAAGTACACCCTCTTCCCCAGAGTTTGGCAGAGATTCAGGCCTACCATTCTCAACAATGCCTGGGATGAAGTGGAAGAGGCTGTCAGTGCTGCCAGTCTGACCAGGAGGAGCACATGCAGTGCTAGAAAAAGATGAACAACCTCCTTAGGGTTGTTCTGGTGAGTAACCACCTCTGTTCCCTTAGCATCATTCCTGTTCCTCACTCCTCACATCAACCCCCAATCCCCTAGAGGCCAACAACACCCCACCTGCCTCCATCTCCCTTGTAACACACCGTCTACCAAAACCCAACACATTGTGTTGTCCTCTATGGTCAGGAGCCTTGGATACACATGCCACCATTTACGGACACCCATATAACTCACCGACGCCAACGCCTCTGTACTTCTTTCACCTGTGTGTTATTATCATAACTATCAGCATTACAAGGTTTAATGTAGTGTCGAGAGTAGCCACTAGAAGGAGCTGCAGATACAACTATAAAAGGCAGTGATGCTAGACTTTAGGACAGGAGTGGGTGCAGGAGATAGCTAATGAAGGTCATGAGAGCAGATAGTGTGAATAAGGTTAGATTATAGTTTATGCCAGTAGTGAGATTAGCAGTAGATGATTCTGTATTCTTCAGGACTAAGTGTCGAATCGCAGTTTTAGTAGTTAAAATAAAATCATAGCTTTGTTTAAGTAAAAGCTATACTTTGGTCTTTGTGAACACTATGCCAAAAATCCTGAAATAAGCAATACAAAGAACACCACAACCTGCACCATCCACCAACGCAGAGCGTATCACCTCGGTGGGTGATGTTAGCAATCAGGCTTTGGGTCACCCTGTGGTGAGCATTACACACATGCTGCAACACATCAGGTGGAAGGGAAATGTCAGTGGGGTGGCACAGGGGGGGAGATTGAGGGAAGGAGGGATTAGGGGAAATTGAGGCAAGGGGGGATTGGGGGCTATTGAGGGAAGGAGGGAGTGGGGAGTTGTGATTGGGCAAAGCAGAGAATGGAGCATGGGGAAAGGGGATGGGGAAGGGGGGATTGGGGGGAAGGAGGTATTTTGGGGAGGGGAATTGTGGGGAGGGATTGGGGTTATAGGGGATTGTGGGGAAGGAGGAATTGGGTTGGGTGGATTGGGGGAGGTAGGGATTGAGAAGGGGGTAAGGAAGGATTGAGTGGTAGGAGGATTGTGAGGAAGTAATGATTGGGTAAGGGGGGATTGGGGGGAAGGAAGAGTTGGAGGAAGGGGGATTGCGGAAAGGAGTGATTGGGGAAGGCGGGTTAGGGGAAGGAGGAATTGGGGAAGAAGGGAATGGGGGAGGGGGATTGAGGAGCAGAAGCGATTGGGGAAGAAGGGATTTAGGGGGATTGGGGAAAGGAGGGATTGGGGAAGGTGTGAATGGGAAAAGTCGGATTGCGGATAGGGGGATTGGGAGAAGGAGGGGTTGAGGGTAGGGAGTTTGGGAGAAGGAGGGATTGAGGGGATGTGGATTGGGAGGAGGGATGGGGATCTGACAGACAAAGCCCCGTTCTATGAGAATTGGGTGAGAATGGGAGTGTCCCTGTTCCTCCAGGCATGCCAGACCCTTGCCGCCACCTGTATTCCATCCTCCGGCACTTCCTGCGGGCCCTCCCCGGGCCCATCCTCCATCCCCTCTTGGTCCGCCTCATCCTACTCCTCAGGTGAGGCTGCATGTCCCACATCCTCTTCCTCTAACATGTCTCCTTACTGCTGCGGAGGGCACAGCTGACAAACACAAAACTGGAGATCCTCTGGGGTATACTCCCATGCAGCACCAGAGCAATGCAGCAATTAGAACCGATGCACCGTTCAATGACAACACAGGTGGCAACATGGGCCTCATTACATTAGGCCGGAAGCGGGTGTACTCCTCCTCCATTAGGTGCCAAGTCAGTGAGGATGTGACGCAGGTGCTGCATTGTCTCTTTGTTGAGATGTAATCTTGTGCGGCACATGATGTCCTTCATCTCCTCGGAAGACCAACAGTGCCTGTACACCATGGGCTGTCGTTAAAATCCTGCTCTAGGTTCCTCCTCGGCCTGATGGTGGCCAGATCTTCAGGGTGTGAAGCAGCCTCCTGCTCATGGGGTGCCGTCTCCAGCCTGCATCGACGCTGCTGCCTTCTCCGGTGCCTTGCCAGCTGGGTCGCCACTAGCATCGCGAGTGTTATCTCTGTGAGGAATTAGAGGAGAGAGACTGACAATCACTTGGGCCTTTCACCCCAGGACCCTCAAATCCCCTAAGCCTCCCCGACCCTTATGTGTTCCGTCTTCTCTCAAAGTGCCATCCACCAAGCCAAGCCAGACAAACCTTCCTCTGTACACTCACCCACAGCTGGTGCCCCTCGACCCAAGATACCTGCCGGGAACATTAGCGAGACTGTGTTTAGGTGTCCTCCTCTGATCCGTGCACTTACCCTTTGATCGCGAGGATATCCTCAGTGCTGAAACCCAGCTCTTGAGTGTTTGATTGTTGGCAGCCTCTATGGTGTTGCTGCTTCCAGAGTTCAGGCACACTGTTCACAGCTGGCTCGTTGATCTAGGGGTAAGGTTCTCACTTCGGTGTTTGTGCTGTACGAGTTTGTGAGAGGTCCTGGGTTCAAATCCTGGACCATCCCTTTGATGTTGTTCCTTGGGGATCAGGGGTTATGGGGAGAAGGCAGGAGAATGGGGTGAGAAAATATCGGCCATGATTGAATGGCGGAGCAGACTCGATGGGCCGAGTGGCCTAATTCTGCTCCTTTGTTTTATGGTCTTATGGTTCAGGTTTAAAGGTTTGATAGAAATGCAATGCTATAATCATTGTCTGAGGTATGGCACGTGTACACAGGAGAAGTCACTCGAGAATGTACTGTTTATTAAACGGTCAACAGTAGCTTTATGCAAAAAAGGAAACAAATTACTTAACCGTCCACATATCACACTAACCATTAACAAACAAGGAAAAGGCACCAAGCCATACACACACAAGCACCTTTTTGCCACAGAATATTGGCACAAACAGAAAGATACAATTCATTCGTACAAAGTAAACCAAACTCACTGTATCGTCCATCATAGTCTTCAACAGAATGGCCTGGAGACAGCACCCCATGCAAAGAAATCTCGACCAATAGTCAACAGTATAATACAGTCACCAGGAATCAGCAAAGAATTTCTTCATCACCTTCATCAAGTTGCTAATTTGGATCAAGCCTTTCCCTTCCCCTTTTCCGCGTTGGCAGCAGGCCATCATATCTTCCCCTTTCCTTGCTCCAGGTGATAGAAGCAAAAGAGGCATCGGCAAACAAACACACAACCTCCAGGCATTAAACATGAAACAGTAAAATAAAGTCACCAGCAATCTGCAAAAACATTTCTTCAACCCCTTCATTAAGTTGATCATTCAGATCAATTCACACCTCTCTTCCCCTCCTGCAGCTCCCAGCAGTAGACTGTCATCAGTGGAAATTCGCACTGGAAAGTCACACTGATGCAGATCACACCAGAAGCAAGAAAGAGCACCCCTTCCCCTTCTCTGGTGCTGGCAGTAGGTCATCATACATCCTCCCTTTCCTTGCTCCAGGCAACAGAAGCAAAAGAGGTGGCATCAAACAAAGGCATCACCTCCAGACATTAAACATGAAACAGTCAACAATACAATAAAGTCACCAACAATCGGAAAAAGCATTTCTTCAACACCTTCATCAAGTTGCTCATTCGGATCAATCTGCCTCTCTCTCTCTCTCTCTCTCTCCTTCAGATTCTAGCAGTAGGCCCCTCAGCAGGGGAAAAATCATACCAACGCAGGGCACACCAGAAGAGAGAAAGAGCTCCCCTTCCCCTTTTCGAAGGCAAGCAGCCAGTCATCTTCCAACCCCCTTTCCTTACTCAAGGCCACAAAAGCAAAGGAACAGTTGTATACAAGCACACAGCCTTCAGGCACCTGCAGTTGCATTCAGATCAATCTACTTCTCTCTCCCCTTCCCGCAGCTCCCAACAGTAGACTCTCAACAGTGGAAAGTCACACCAAAAAGTCACACTGACACAGATCATGCCATAAAACAGAAAAAAAACATCCCTTCCCCTTCTCCAGCTCTGGCAGCAGGTAATTTTACATCATTTCTTTCCTTACTCCAGGCCACAGAAGCAAAAGAGGTGGCAACAAATGCATGTCATTCAGGCATTTACAGTTACAAGAAGCAGCAAGCAGCAAACACAACCTGCGGCACCACTTGAGAGCTATGAAGTGATCTCACAACTAACAAGGACAATTCAATTCCTCATTAGCAATAACCTCCAGCTGTGAAGCCAGAGGCTGCTCACAGTCAACAGGAGTCAAAGTGACCTTCAGCACAGAACCAAGAACATGATCTGACCTCAAAGTGTTTGGCAGGACAGACAGGCAGCAGCTGTAGTTGCCACTGTTATGGGTCTACACAATATTGAAAGATAGTTTGAAGGCCTCACAGGCTAAAAGCCCCATAACAACTGCCCCCCCCCCCCCTCCCAGCCCATGGTGACCCCCGACTGGAAAATGTCAACCCCCGATCAAGCTAAACCCCCCTGAGGGGGTCCCCCACCCTCCCCAAGCCCTGGACCAGCAGCTCCGGCCTCCCCGATCAGGCACAGGTGGTAACTAAGGGTTTTTCACAGTAACTTCATTGAAGCCTACTTATGACAATAAGCGATTATTATTATTTGGGAAAGATCCGGAACTCGCCATTGGGAGTGGACCAGTTAGACAGTAAACTGTTTTATCTCAAATTTGTCCTTTCCCACTGTTTAAGCAGTGCATCCAGATCCGTGATGGGTGCAACGTGATGGTTAAATCATGCCCTTTAATTCAGCCTTTCAGCCCACAGATGCTGACTGATCTGTTGAGTGAGCCCAGCATTTTCTCTTTCAGATCTGCAGAACTCTGTTTTTCTTTACTTTTGATGACCTAATATCTAATCAGTTTTTACTAAATTGGTAGGAAATCCATCAGAAAATCTTGGTTAAGGTATCAGCAACTGATGTGTTGGCACCTCCGGTCTAATTTCATCCATCTCCCTGAAATGTATATGGTCCATATTCAAATCTTTTTCTGAAAAAAATATTTTAATCAAGTGTTTACTTTAAATTCAAAATGTGATTTTTATTGCTTTTGACACAACATAAAGAAATCTATTATCAGATATTCAGCTATTAATTATTGGTTAGATTGAAAATTTAACAGGATATAGGAATTGCTGTTAGAACTACAGAATTCCTGCAGTGCAGAAGGAGGCCATTGTGTCTGCACTGACCCTCTGAAAGAGCACTCTACTTAGGATCACTCACCCCATCCTACCTCTGTAATCCCACCTAACGTGCACATCTTTGGGCATGAAGGGGCAATTTAGCATGGCCAACCCACCTAACTGCATGAGAGAATGAGGTCCCTGGCACTGTGACGCAGCAATGCTAACTACCATGCTGCCCGGGTTAATTAACAAGCGGAAGGAGTGAAACATTTGCAGAAAGTGGAACTAGAAAAGGTTTGATTTCTCTGTGCACTGCTTTTAACCAATTGGTGAACAATTGTGTGCTGAGTTGCCATTTGCACTGTTCTAAACGAAACAATAATTCAATTCGGAATGATTAACAATGGTGGTAAAATAACATAGGCAGGAATTGAACATGAGTATGTGCGCTAAAAACAAGGAAATAAAACATTCAGGGAATGGTGTGAGAGAGGTTGCAATAAATAATGTAGTGAAAGAAACGGCAGGTTGGAGAACAAGCTTCAAAAGAATTCTGACTGAGTCCTTGCAATTCTGAAGTGTGGAGATTTTGAATATCATTTCACCCTTTGGGTCTATAATTCTGAAACCTTGTTGTAGATCCACCAATGTTTTAACCCAAAAAGAAAATGCTGGAAAATCTCAGCAGGAATGGCAGCATCTGTAGGGAGAGAAAAGAGCTAACGTTTCGAGTCCAGGTGACCCTTTGTCAAACAATGTTTTAAATCTGTCTTTATTTACACTGGGTCAAATTTGTAACTGTTAAGGGGAGGTAGCTTTGAGTGTGAATGTGGGGTTAAACGTCAGAAGAACAGCACTGAGTCAGGGTCCCAACATGAGCTTGCACAGTATTGGGTCTAAATTGGGCAGGTTTGAGGGCAAGCAGGCAATCCTCTTGGCGCAAGACATCTCATTATTCAAAGAAGCGATTAACATAGTATTTAAGCCAGCATTCCCATTTTAAGAACTAGCACACAGGTTTCCTGAACCATCTGGAACTCAGAAAGGTGAGAACACAGTGGGGAGTGACTGCCCATTGAAACTGAAAGCCTTTAAAGAGCAAAGATTTCAAGGTTCACTGAAAGGTTTATGTGTACAGGATTAGTTCTGACAGCTTGAATTCACTAATCTGAGAGACATTTTGAACTTTGTGGGAGTACTTTCAACTGCCTTTCATTATTTACTCACCTTCATCTCAACTTTGCTCTCAGCTTTTCACTGAAGCACGGAAGCAATTTATGCAGCAAGAGCTGGGCCTGTGTTGAACTGCTTTGGGAGCAGCCATATCAGCAACAACAGGACCAGCACTTACGCCAGAGCTGCAGCTCCAGTCACACCTGATGCCTACAGCGCAATCAAGGCCAATGGGAGGGGATGGACAGAAAGTTGCAGATTGAAGAAAGTGATAACCCCAGCTCAAGGTCATCAGACCGAGGGTGAGTCTCCTCAACTTTACACATCAACGGTTCCTCAGGGAGAATCAGGCAAGTTGTTGCAGAGATCTGCAGCTTCCTGTTAAGATTTCACCTGATGCTCCTGTGAGTGATTCCAGATTCTTCTGTCATCAAAAAAAACATGAATTTTAATCACTGGGAAAATAGGCGATTTGGGCTCACTGACTTCACCGTCCAATTCGCTGATCAATGTCGATGACTCCATTTTGGAGGGGTGGAGCAGCTGAAAACAGGCGCGCCCCCGATTTCGGCATCAAAAGGGATTCTCTGGCCAATCGCCGATTGCGATTTTGAAGATGACAATTGGAGAATCCCGCCCTTTATGTTCTCCAACTGTGCAGGGGTAGATTTTGCGGCACCAAGGAGATCCTGCTGTGTATGTATTGACCTGGTGCACAGCGGGTAGAACATAATTTATTTAGTTTGCTTATTTTCATGGATACAATTACATATGTGACACTAATTAAATTGACCTGTCTAATATTGAGGCATTCAAAAGGGTTAAAATGGATGGAAATTGCATGATCAAATACAGGGGGCGTGATTCTCTCAGCCTGGGGCCGGGCCGGAGAATCCATGCAACCAGCACGAATCGTGCCACGCCGCCCCGACGGCGGGATGTGATTTTCCTCAGAGCGGAGAATCAGCGCCATTGTGGCGGCGTGGTCGGGGGCCACTCTATGCGGCCGGCCTGCCGATTCTCAGTCTGGGATGGGCTGAGCGGCCGTTGCAAAAAACCTGGGTCCCACTGGAGCCGTTCACACCTGCTCTCAGCCGGCGTGACCTTGGCGTGGAAGGGTCCAGGTGTGGCTTGTACGGGGCGGGGGGGGGGGGGGGGGGGGGGGGTTTGACCCCAGGCGGGCCTCCATTGTGGCCTGGCCCACGATCGGGGCCCAGCAATTGGCGCGCCGGCATCTCGGGCTGGAGGCCTCCTTTCCTCTGCGCCGGCCCTTTTAGCCCTACGCCATGTTGCGTCGGTGCTGGCGCGGAGAAGGGAGCTATTGCGCATGCGCACGTTGGCGCCGGTGCCACTACACATGTGCGCATTGGCGCTGGTGCCACTGTGCATGCATGGACCCCGCGGCGCCCAGTTGACACCAAGATCAGCAGCTGGAGTGGCGTGGGCCACTCCAGTGCCGAGCTGGCCCCCTGTAGGGGCCAGAATTGCTGATCCTGAGGCCACGTTGATGCTGTCGAGAAACGCGGCGGCGTTTCCGACGGTGTCAATACTTAGCCTCAGGATCAGTGAATGCCGACCATGGGTTCTGCTAAAACTTAACAGAATCAGTGACAGCGAGAATGTTGGGAGGGTTTGTCATAAAACAGCAACTGTTACATCTCTCTGGATTAAAAAACAAATAGCTAAAGCATTGCAGTAATATGCTTGAAAGTTTCAGGAGGGAATAGAAAGGCTTTTTCTAAAAGTAAATGTCACTATGCTCGTGATATTATTCTCGTTTATACCTGTTAACATCAGACAGCTGACCTTTTAAAATGGTGGACAGAGACTGATGTGTTGACATTAAGCGATTCCATCCTGTGTCCCCTCCAGCATTGACTTGTTTTGATGCTAACTTTCCAGCTGCATTTTTTGGCTTCCTCATCTATATTGTCAGGAGAAGCCATTTTCATCAACTGTCTGGATAGATGATGCCATTGCAAATAGAGGTGTCAACACTGGGGAAATGCAAGGAGTGATATTTACAATTGACCAGAGTGACACATTACAGGGAGATGCATCTGAGTTTCTGTTCTAAGAGCGACCCATCTCAAGATAGATTAAATTTCTGACAGCAAAATGGGAGGGCCTCATTGCTAATAAATGATGCTTGGCTCAATCAGATCCCAACACTCTGCTCTATCACAAGATTCTTCGAAGAAGTTCATGTAATATCTTCCACATACGAAACAATCTGCATTTCCTCCCATTGAAAGTAATTGAGCAGAACTTCAACATTTATAACCCAGTGTAACTTTTGATAATATTTGTGTTGAATGCTATGAACATTTTATCTGTAAATACCCTAGATTGGTTGATGTACATGTACCAGTTTTTCAATTCCAAATGCTTAATGGTCTTTTTAAAGGAGCACACAGATTGCTTGTTACCAGTGTCATTTTTATAGCAGTACAATGTTAATATTTCAAATAAGGCATTGGAACTATTGCAATTTATAGCTCAATTACATCCAAATATTAAGCAAGTAATTCCTGTGTCTGATTTTTCCATTCTTTTGTTGAGAACGCATGGAAGGTTGATATCAAAGGAAACAATTTCACAGAAGAAAAAATGGTTAATAATCAGAAACCTTAAAATAATAATAGAACTGGAGAGGGAAAAACCATAAGACATAGGAACAGGAGTTGGCCGTTCGGCCCCTTGAACCTGCCCTGCTCCGCCATTCAATAGGATCTTGGCTGATCCAGCATTCCTTACGTCCACTTTCCTGCCCTTCCTCCTTGATTCCCTTACTGATCGAGAATCTATCTAACTCAGCCTTAAATAAGGACTCTGCCCCCACAGTTCTTCGTAGCAAGGAGTTCCAAAAGATTCACAATCCTCTGAGAGAAGAAATCACTCCTCATCTCAGTCTTAAATTGGCACCCCTTTATTCTGACACCTTGCCCTCTGGTCTGAATCTCTCCCATGAGGGAAACATCCTCTCAGCATTTACCCTGTCAAGTCTCTTAAGAATCCTATGAGATCACCTCTCATTCTTCCAAATTCTAATGAGTAGAGTCCCAATCTGTTTAACACTTGTTCATAAGACAATCCCTCCATACCGGGGACCATCTCGTGAACCTTCCCTGAATGGTCGACAATGAAATAATATACTTCTTTAAAAAAGGAGACGGAAACTGCTCACAGTACTCAAGGTGTAGTCTCACAAGCACCTTGTACAGTTGCAGCAGGACTTCCCCACTCTTATATTCCAACTCCCTGAAATAAGAGCCAACATTCCATTCACCTTCCTCCATTATCTTCTGCATCTGTGTGTTAGCTTTCAATATTTCATGGACAAGTAGCCCCAAGACCCTTTGTCTTGCAGCTTTCTGAAGTCTTTCTCCAATTAAATAATACTCTGTTCTTTTGTACTCCCTTCAAAAATGAACAAGTTCACATTTTCCCACATTATACTCCATTTGCCAAATTTTGCCCACTTACTTAACCTGTCAACTGCTCTTTGCAAACTGTCTGTATCCCTCTCGCAACTTGCCTGTCCACCTATTTTTGTGCCTTTTGAAAAATTGGCTACATTACATTTGCTTCCTTCTGCCAAGTCATTAGCGTATTTGTAAACTCTTGTAGTCCCAGCACTGATCCCTGTAGAGCCCCACTGGTTACAGAGCACCAACCTGAAAAGAACATCTTACCCCGCATGCTGTTTCCTGCTCATTAGCCAATTCTCTTTTCATGCCAATATACTACCTCCAACACCATGGGCTCTTAAGATGACTAACCTTTTGTGAGGCACCTTGCCAAACACCTTCTGGAAGTCCAAATGCAGCACATTGGTTGGTTCTCTTCTATCCATTCTGTTTGAGATTTCCTCGAAAATCTCTAAAAATGAGTCAGATACAATTTCCCTCTCATGAGGCCATGCTGACTCTACATGATTAGATTATGATTTTCCAAATGTGCTGCTATCAATTTCTTAACAATTGACTCCAACATTTTTCCAACAATAGATATTAGGCTAATCGGCCTATATTTACCCACTTTTTGCCTCCTCCCCTTTTTTGAATAGGGGTGTCACATTGGCAATTTTCCAATCCCCTGGTACTTCTCCAGAATCCAAGGATTTTTGGAAAATTCCAACCGATGCATCCACTACCTCTGTAGCTACTTCTTTTAGGATTCTAGGTGTAAGCCATCAGGGCCAGGGGTCCTCTCTACCTCTCGCCCCATTAGTTTATCTACTACTACTTACTTAGTGATGGTATTTAATTCTTCCTCCATATTGTTTAGTATTAATCGGATGTTCAAAGTATCTTACACCATGAAGTATCTGTTTAACTCCTCTGCAATTTCCTTGTTCTCTAGAACTACCTCCCCAGATTAATTTTCTAACTTTAACTTTAAGTTAAACACAATTGTTTCCGACCCAAGTTTCTCACTTTCAAACGGAATATTCAATTCTTTTTTTAAAAATAATTTAGTGTACCAATTCATTTTTTCCCAATTAAGGGACAATTTAGCGTGGCCAGTCCTCCTACCCTGCACATCTTTGGGTTGTGGGGGTGAAACTCTTGCAAACATGGGGAGAATGTGCAAACTCCAGACGGACAGTGGCCCAGAGCCTGGATTGAACCTGGGATCAAAGCGCCAATGAGCTGCCTTGAATATTCAATTCCACCATGTTATGATCACTACTTCCTCGGGAATCTTTTACTCTGGGGTCATTTATTAAACCTGACTCATTTCCCATTACCAGATCCATTATAGCCTGTTCCATTGTTTGCTCCATGGCCTATTGCTCTAGGAAATTATCCCTAAGACAATCTGTAGAGAAATATTGGGGGAGGTTTTAATTCCCAAAGCTTGTGTAAAGAGGGATGGTTAGAGTGTTGAATGTATGATAACAGCCTCCAAAACGCTCACTTCCAGTTTAAGTTGCCGTTGCGCAGGGAGGACGGTGAACACCCATTCCAAAGAGGCAGGTTGGCTATTTACATGTATGATGATGAAGCACTTTATTGAACAATGAAGTCTGTCTCATTTTTAGTCACTGTTTGAAACTTAACTCAAGCTAGATGGGTTTCCAAAGCCTTAAGGAAACCTGTCCACCAAACTGATCAAGGGACTGTTGCATCAGGAGGTATATGTCTTTCCAGCTTGCCTGGTTGGCCATTCACCATCATAAGACACCTCGACCAGAGCCTTGTGGTCTCCACTTGCTTGGGTCCTCCATTTGCCATTCCCTCAGCTTCGCAATGCAGTCTCTGATTCCCACACATCCGGAACGGAGAATTGTTACCCATCTTTCCCATAAAGGTCATAACGCCTTCCCACAATGGTTGGGGCATGGACCTATTTGACCCTGCGACCTCTTGCAGAAAGCTAACTGGCCAACTGGCAGTGATGCGTGTCAAACAAGCTGCTTTCCAGGCATGCGGTGGAGTTAAAATTCCATAGCATGATGGGGAACGCCAACGACAGTATCCCCTGCTCCTGGCAGGTCCAGGGAGTTCAGATTCTCCCATAAGACCATAAGACCATAAGACATAGGAGTGGAAGTAAGGCCATTCGGCCCATCGAGTCCACTCCGCCATTCAATCATGGCTGATGGGCATTTCAACTCCACCTCCCAGCATTCTCCCCATAGCCCTTAATTCCTCGCGACATCAAGAATTTATCTATCTCTGCCTTGAAGCCATTTAGCGTCCCGGCCTCCACTGCACTCTGCGGCAATGAATTCCACAGGCCCACCACTCTCTGGCTGAAGAAATGTCTCCGCATTTCTGTTTTGAATTTACCCCCTCTAATTCTAAGGCTGTGCCCACGGGTCCTCGACTCCTCGCCTAACGGAAACAGTTTCTTTGCGTCCATCCTTTCTAAGCCATGTATTATCTTGTAAGTTTCTATTAGATCTCCCCTTAACCTTCTGAACTCCAATGAATACAATCCCAGGAACGCCAGCCGTTCCTCATATGCTAGACCCGCCATTCCAGGGATCATCCGTGTGAATCTCCGCTGGACACGCTCCAGTGCCAGTATGTCCTTCCTGAGATGTGGGGCCCAAAACTGGACACAGTACTCCAAATGGGGCCTAACCAGAGCCTTATAAAGGCTCAGTAGCACATCGCTGCTTTTATATTCCAACCCTCTTGAGATAAATGACAACATAGCATTCGCTTTCTTAATCACGGATTCAACCTGCATGTTTACCTTTAGGGAATCCTCGACTAGCACTCCCAGATCCCTTTGTACTTTGGCATTATGAATTTTCTCACCGTTTAGAAAGTAGTCTATGCTTGGATTCTTTTTTCCAAAGTGCAAGACCTCACATTTTCTCACGTTGAAATGCATCAGCCATTTCCTGCACCACTCTCCCAAACTGTCTAGATCCTTCTGCAGCCTCCCCACTTCCTCAGCACTACCTGCCTGACCACCTAACTTCGTATCATCAGCAAACTTCGCTAGAATGCCCCCAGTCCCTTCATCCAGATCATTAATATATATGGTGAACAGCTGCGGCCCCAACACTGAACCCTGTGGGACACCGCTGGTCACCGGCTGCCATTCCGAAAAAGAACCTTTTATCCCAACTCTCTGCCTTCTGTCAGACAGCCAATCCTCAACCCATGCCAGTAGCTCACCTCGAACACCATGGGCCCTCACCTTACTCAGCAGCCTCCTGTGTGGCACCTTATCAAAGGCCTTTTGGAAATCCAGATAGACCACATCCACTGGGTTTCCCTGGTCTAACCTACTTGTCACCTCCTCAAAGAATTCTAACAGGTTCGTCAGGCACGACCTCCCCTTACTAAATCCATGTTGACTTGTTCTAATCCGACCCTGCTCTTCCAAGAAATTAGAAATCTCATCCTTAACGATCGATTCTAGAATTTTACCAACAACCGAGGTTAGGCTAATTGGCCTATAATTTTCCATCTTTTGTCTTGATCCTTTCTTGAACAAGGGGGTTACAACAGCGATCTTCCAATCGTCCGGGACTTTCCCTGACTCCAGTGATTTTTGAAAGATCTCAACCAACGCTTCCGCTATTTCTTCAGCCACCTCCCTCAGAACTCTAGGATGTAGCCCATCGGGGCCAGGAGATTTGTCAATTTTAAGACCTTTTAGCTTTTTTAGCACCATCTCTTTTGTAATGGCAACCATACTCAACTCAGCCCCCTGACCCTTTATAATTTTTGGGATATTACTAATGTCTTCCACTGTGAAGACAGACGCAAAGTACTTATTAAGTTCTCCAGCCATTTCCTCATCTCCCATCACTAGCCTTCCAGAATCAGTTTGAATTGGCCCAATGTCTACTTTGGCCTGACGTTTGTTTCTTATGTATTGAAAGAAACTTTTACTATCATTTCTTATATTACTGGCTAGCCTGCCTTCATATTTGATCCTCTCCTTCCTTATTTGTCTCTTTGTTAACCTCTGTTTGTTTTTGTAGCCTTCCCAATCTTCTGATTTCCCGGTGCTTTTGGCCACTTTATAGGATCTCTCTTTTTCTTTGATACATTTCCTGACCTCCTTTGTCAGCCATGGCTGTCTAATCCCTCCCTGGATAATCTTTCTTTTCTTGGGGATGAACCTCTGTACAGTGTCCTCAATTATGCATACAAACTCCTGCCATTGTCTTAGGAATGGGAGTCAGCACTGATGTACAGGAAGGGGCATCCTGCCTAACAAACCTATTGGATCTCTTTGAGCGACAGCATTTGCCAACTTTGGATCAAATACCATCAAGAAATATATCACAGAAGATATAGGGAAATCCCATTTACCTTTTACAGAATTTAACAGCAATATCTTATATGACCCTGAATGATAGAACATAGAACATAGAACAGTACAGCACAGAACAGGCCCTTCAGCCCTCGATGTTGTGCCGAACAATGATCACCCCACTTAAACCGTATACCCGTAACCCAACAAACCCCCCATTAACCTTACACTACAGGCAATTTAGCATGGCCAATCCACCTAACCCGCACATCTTTGGACTGTGGGAGGAAACCGGAGCACCCGGAGGAAACCCACGCGCACACGGGGAGGATGTGCAGACTCCACACAGACAGTGACCCAGCTGGGAATTGAACCTGGGACCCTGGAGCTGTGAAGCATTGATGCTAACCACCATGCTACCATGAGGCTACCATGATGAATTCTAACATCCTATATTGTCACTGCTGCTCATGTTCTGATGAATTGTCAGCGAACAGAGTTGTGTCTGCTCGAAGTGGAAGGAACTGACAGAGATTGACAATGATTGGCAGTGCTAAAAAAAATCAGAATTGCTTTCTTTTTCCCCGTTCTCAGGGGAGTGAATATAAAATTAGTTCAGTATTCAATTATTAACATATGTTTGATGTCGGCTTCCGTTCACCTGACCACTGGATAGAGCATTTGCCCATGTCTAAAAACTATTTCAAGATCAGTCATATCAAGATGAATATTATTGATAACAGCAGAATTTATTTTACATCACTTTATTTCTACTTTGGCCATATGATGACAAACACTTAATACCTGCAATGCCAAATACATTTATAACCTGATGTATTGCTGAAAAAATACATTTTATCAACACTTTTCATCTTGTATTCATCAGGGCAGTTACAAAAATACCAAGGTCAGAGGAAACAACTACTCTCTACATTATGAGAAGACGGTGTTGATTGGATGGCAAGTGCACTCTGATTGGTAGTGTGTCACCATGGAAAATGTACCAGTTGATGGTGGCTGACAGTTAAATGCCAAGCATTGTTTGAAATTTAAATTAGGCAGTTTAAACTTGATTAGTAAAGACATAGCCCTGTGGAATGAGCATCACCGGTTTTGTTTAGCGGAAACAGGCACAACGTATGTCCACATTCTGTCTTTGTACAAAGTAAATTAATATATGTAGCTTCCAGTACACATGGGCTGTGAGCCTACTGATAATCATAAATTGGTTGTTGTCATTATTTTTAACACACTGAGGATTGTTTAGCAAATGTTGTTCAATTTTGGAATCACATCTATGTTGGATACTGTATTTTACATTTTGAAAACATGGGTCAGTTGGGTACAGTCTGTACCTTACCTGTTAGAACATTGGAAGGTACATGCTGTTTGATTTGATTCGCCAGTCTTTGGAACATGCAGCCTACATAGCTAGAATCACACTGGAACTGGAATTCATTTCCCAAATTATCACATTAGCAGAATGTATTTTTGGTTTGACAGCTGCCTTCTGGTCGTGACAAAGTAACAATGTGAGACATAGCTTCACCTATTGCTCAAAAATTTGAGATACCTGAGGTAGACTGGAAATTTTTAGGGTTGAAAGGGACGGCCATGGGCCCATTCATGAGGTTGCGTATGGCAGTTCATATGGCAAGCAATGAACTGGTCAGGATAACAATTATCCCACAGGATGCCTTTGAGGAGCCCTATTTCAGCATCAAGTTTGCACGGTGAGTAAATAGATAAGGCTCTATTTCTGAGGTTGCCAATCAGGCCAATATTATAGTGCATGGAGCTGTAATAATTTCAACACATGTACTGAACATGCTAACATACTGCTGCCGATTTAAATACAGCAATATGTATTGGAACTTAGCAAGGGACAGGAGGCTAGGTGTTAATCCATTAAAAGCATGTTTCGCATGGGACGAACAAAGGTATTTGTGAGAACTGCGCCTAGAGGGGACCCTATGGCAACACTATATATTTGGGAACGCATGGTGCTGTTAGAGTTGAACTCAACTGCATAAACTGCTGAGTTAATAAACTCAATGATACTGATTGACGCAATGGTGGTGGGCCTAGATCACCATGAAATAGTGCTACAGTGAAAATATCCATACGTTCCTTAAGTGGGACATTAGTGACTAGGCAAGCAATGTCAAATGAACACTAGGAAAAGCATTGCTATTGAAATTCAAGTCCTGTATGGTCTTCACAAATGTGAAGGAATCGTTCATTGTGTATCTGGAAAACCTGCTCAAAGTTGGTTATAACAATTCACCCAACTATTTGGCCAATTCATGCTGTTTAGAACCAATCATAGATAAGATCGGGTGTAAAGAGACATCACTTGTATGTAGATGCATACTGATATTCGTATCTGAAATTTACCTCTATTTGTGGATAGAATTAACACAGTGAAAGCAGATTCGTTTTTACATGTACGCTGACAATGCCCAGCTCCACCTTTCTTGACAATTGCCTGTCAATGTTTGGTTTTGGATGAGCGGGAATTTCCTTTGTTTCAATATTGGGAAGACTGAAGTCATTGGCTGGAGTTTTCTGGCCGTTCCCGCCAGCGGGATCTCTCCAGTCCTACTGATGGTGAACACCTGTCGCGGGTGTGGTGATATGCTTCACTGTAAACACACAAGGAGTTAATGTAAATACATGTAGACTAGCTAGACACTAGAGGGAGCACCAGAGACATGACACACATACATTCAACCAATAGGCCAGTAAAATAGGACATGACCAATGGGCATTCACGATACACACAGAGGTGACACTACCACAGGAGAGCATTACACCAACCCATATAAAAGGACACAGCACATATGATCTTCCTCTTTCCAGTGGAGACACTCAGTGTGTACACAGGGTTGATTTGAAACACATCACACCCACCACCTGGATTGTAGCAGACTGGTTCGTCAGTCTGAGTAGCTATAGCAGGATTAACAGGAGAGTCGAATCCAAGTAGGAGAATTGTTAACAGTTTAATAAATGTGTTAAAGCTATCTCCAAGTCTGAACCTTCCTTTGTCAGAGTGCACATCAAGGAAGCAGCTTATGCTACGTCAAGAGCATAACAAAACAGCGGGGTGGGGATGCATTCAAGGGGAAACCCCATTGACAATCAAGGGACCAGAAGACTCTGCCGCTGGCCAATGGTGGGCTGCCTTCATGCTGAAAAACATGCGGCAGGTGACACGGAAAGTTGCTTTGATCCCTGACCACTGACTTCATTCATTCCCTGCCAACTATTTGAGGCTCAACCAGCCCCGTGGTAAACCTGGGATGGGTTTTCCGGCCATTGCAACATGCTTTTCGATAGCAGAGACGGCTTGCCATTGGGCACTGGCGGGATCTTCCGGTCCTGCCAATGACCATAATGCTTCATGTGACTCCTCCGTCTCACCACCGGGGGACCCACTGCAGAGGGTCACCTTCAGCGATTTTGGAAGACCATGCCTGAGGGCCATTAAATCACACTCTTGGTATCATATTTTACCTCAAGGTGAGCTTCAGACACAAGTCTGCACCATCACTAAGACCGCCTATTCCCACTTCATCACTTCACTGAGTTCCAGCTTCAACTCTGCTGTTGCTGAAACCCTCATCAATGACTGTGCTATCCAGACCTGGTGATTGAACAGAATACTGGTTGGTTTACCTCTTTCCACTCTCCTTAAACTTGGGGCCATCCAAAACTCTGTTGCCTGTGTACTTACTCATACTCGATCTCGTTCACCCCTCTATTCACTGACCTGCACTGGCCTCCCAGTTAAGAAAAGCCTCACTTTTGAAATTTGCATTCTTGTTTTTAAATACCTCCCCATCTCTGTAATACCCAGCCCCATAATGGTTCAAAATGTTTGTGCAGCTCTAAATCTGACCTTCTGAGTATCCTTAATTTTAATTGTTCTTACATTAGTTGCTATCCCTTCAGTTTCCAAGGCTCTCAATTCATTTTCTCTCTTTCCTCTTTTAAGACACTTCTTAAAAACTTTGACCAAGCGTTTGGTCATTTGTCCTCGTATCTCCTTAAATAGCTCAATATCAAATATTGTTTTAAAAATTCTCTGATAAAACAGCTCTTACTTAAAAAGGGCAAGGTTGTCGTATTTCATTCTGTTATGTTTAAAGGAATTTTGCTTTGATTTCCCAGGAGAAAATAGACGATAACCAGGTTGTCACATCGCAGGTTATTTAACCAGTTGCTAGAGTTTATTGCAGTGTTTGCTTACCTATAGTCTGAGGTGATAGAGAGGGAAATCTCCCAAGTGCCTCTCGTGATGTCACCATGTATCACGTGACATACTATACAGAAGGACATTGGTTACAATACATAACATCCCTCCCCCTTTCCTCCTGCCATTCAGGAATCTTTGTTTTCACACACTCGGTAGTCTGTTCCCCACTTGACTCAGGCATATCATCGAAAGAAGATGGTTCTCCTTCAGCTTTGACAGCTGTAGTTGGTTTGACTGTCATAGAATCTGCCCCTGACTCAGTTCTAGGCGTGGCTCCAGGGATTTCCCAACCTTGAGTATCTGATGTTAGCCTGTCAGCTACCGACTCTGCAAATTCTCTTTCTGAAACGAGGATTTGATCAGTATGTCTCTTCCAAACCCTCTCATAATTGGTTTTCACCGTACAAGAAATATGCTTGTCTTTGCAAATATTGTGGCAGCTGCCCATTTCTCACTTGAGGAGTAGCTTCTTGTTAAAATTCTTTCTCAAAGCATCTTGGATTCGATGTCTGTTCACGACGATTAACTTGGTTTTGTTGTTGTCGCTCTACAATGGTAGAAGAGTCAGGTGTTTCGAGCAAATCAAACTTTGTTCTCAGTTTCCATTTTCGAAACAATATTGCCGGTGGGTTTTGTGTACTCGCATGGGCAGTGTTTCTATAGGAAATGAGAAACTTGTTTACTCTCTTAGACAACAGTCCTTTGTCCTTTGATGGCATTCCTCAATGACCTTTCCGCCAAGGATTCCGCAAAGGATTCCTTTGACGTGAACTGAATCCCATTATTGCTGTCTAGTTTGTTCCGGTTTGCTAAATCGTGGAAACACTTCATCCCAGCATAATCGTTGACTTCATTATCATTATTTTGGATCATTTGGAAGGTGCATCCATGAGGACAAGAAACATATATCATTCGATTGGTCCTGCAAAATCAACATGTACTCTCTGCCATGGTTGTTTCGGCCAATCCCAAGGGTGAAGTGGTTGCAGAGGTGGAGGATCCCCCATATAAATACTCCATTTTGTACCATTAATTCAAGTTCTCTTGTTTGGTACTGTTGCAACCCTCTGCTGGCGGCAACTGACTGAACAGACAAATCAGTCCTCACAAAAAGAGCTGAATTAATACAGCCTTTATTTAACTCGCTTAAGGCTTAAATTATGTGCTTATTCAAACAGTTACATATATTCCAAGAGTCACAACTTGGACTAAAGAGAGAGAACTTCACCAGGCTGGCTCTGGAGGGTGTGCGCTTTGAGTTTCCAAACTCGGGTATTGTCTTGCGAATGTTGATCACGGAGTTATCGCTGTTGAATCTCAGAAGACCCTGCTATTTTATAATATTTTAGCCTATATTTTATGGTACATTCATATAAACAATCCTGGGGCTCACAGACCTTTTTCGTCCTTGAGAAAGCCTTGTTCTCGCTGTTCCAAAACAAAGTGTTATCATTAAAATGTCCAGTTGTAAGCCGTCATTCTGTCTGTTCCCACAAAATTCATTCTGCAGTGTGGCAGTGTTTCACAGAGACAAATCTGGTGGCATCGTTTACTGAACTTCTGAGTTCTTGAGCACATTTTTGACATCATTATAATAATCATCACTTATTGTCACAAGTAGATTTCAATGAAGTTACTGTGAAAAGCCCCTAGTCACCATATTCCTGCGCCTGTTCAGGGAGGCCGGAATGGGAATTGAACCGACGCTGGTGGCCTTATTCTGCATTACAAGCTAGCTGTTTAGCACACTGTGCTAAACCAGCCCCTATATGCTTATTTGCAGTCGACATCCATTGTTGGTTCACATGTAATAATGAATGAAGTGGTTTTAATATGGTAGTGAGATTTGGAATAAATATTCCAGATTAATCAATGAGACCTAAGAAAGATTTTAGTTGTGATATATTCCATGGTCTTGGTGCATCTAAAAACAGTCCTCTCCTTAGGTTCCTTGTGGAGGCTTCCTTATCAATTACATGGCCAAGATAGCTTATTGATGATTGATAAAATTCACATTTTCTCTCGATGCGAAGGTTTTCTTTCAAGATGCTCCAGTCTCTCTTCTAAATTATTTAGCTACTTCTGTTCAGTCCTTCCGGTAATTAAAATGGCATCCAAATAACATCGAACACCATTGTAGCTACTAAGGATGTGGACTACGGGCTTTTAGAATAGGGCTGGTGCACATTTTATTCTGAATGGTTGGTGCTTGGTTCCTGAATAATTCTTTGTGTGCTACAATTTTTAGAAGAGGTTGCGACTCAGCTGCTACCTTCATCTGGAGGTTTGCGTGGGATCCATCCTACTACAGTCATCTATCTTACTGAACTGTTGCACACCTGACAATCCAGCAAATAGGTCCTCTATTAATGGGAAGGGATAATGGTCGACACACAACACTGGTTTTATCGTGATTTTAAAATTAACATGGATACTTACTGAGCCATCTGGCTTGACAACTGGAACAATTGGGGCTGCCCAATTGCTGGTTGTCACACTCTTGATCACTCCATCTTTGTCAATTTGTCAAGTTCCACTTTGATTTTTGGTTTGATAGTATATGACAAAATTCTTGCCTTGAAACATTTAGGTTTTATCTTAAGCCTTGCCTTCATTCCGATCATTTCTGCTAAAGTGTTCTCAAATATCTTCTTCTATATTTCTATGAATTTCTGCAATCTGTTCATTCCATGAACCAATTGGTTCACACCTTGCCAATTTAGTTTGATTTTTCAACCACGCACTTCCGAAACGTGCAGGAAAATGTTCTTTTACCATATGCAATGGCAATTTTGCAGATTGACCATTTGCTTCAACTTGTACCAAGATCTGGGGCAGGATTCTCTGTCCCGCCGCACCCATTTTCTGGTGCAACGCATCCCTGCCAGCAGCGGGATACACCGTCCCGGCAGCCAGCAAATAGAGTTTTCCATTGTGGGCACTCCACGCCATTGGGAAATCTGCAGGCACGAGTGCACTGCCGGCGAAGTGGCGGATCCCGCTGATAGAGAACCAGCCCATAAACTTTCATTGGAATTACTTCTTCCATGTACATTCTCAATATTATATCAGTTGGTTTTAATGTTATAGTCTTCAGGTTTTGTTGATACAATTTTCAGAGATAAGAGATACAACAGCTATTCGGCACGATTCTCCGCTCCCCACACTGGGTGGGAGAATCGCAGGAGGTCCGGGCGACTCATTTCACGCCCCCCCGGCACCCCCCGTGATTCTCCCACACCCCGCTCAGACGAATCGCCGCTCGCCGTTTTTCACGGCGACCGGCGATTCTCCGACCCGGATGGGCCGAGCGGCCTGACGTTCGCAACCGTTTCACAACGACGGCAACCACACCTGGTCACTGCCGTCGTGAACATGGGCGCCAAAGGCCCGTTTGAAGCTTGTAGGGGGCGGAGAGGGGAGTGAGCACCACGACCGTGCTCGGGAGGGGACTGGCCCGCGATTGGTGCCCACCGATCATTGGGCCGGCGTCTCAAAGCGACGCACTCTTTCCCCTCCGCCGCCCCGCAAGATCAAGCCGCCACGTCTTGCGGGGCAGCGGAGAGGAAGACGGCCACCGCGCATGCGCGGGTTTGAGCCGTCAACGTCGTGACGTCAGCCGCGCATGCGCGGGTTGGAGCCGGCCAACCTGCGCATGCGCGGCTGACATCACATAGACGCCGCCGTTGGCATCATTCTCGGCATGCCGCCTTGACGCAAGTGTGAAGGCCCGGCGGCCAAGAATAACGGAGCGCCTCCGAGGCCGTCGTGAAACTCGGCTGAGTTCACGACGGCCTTCACGATTTTTCCCGGGAGCGGAGAATTCCGCCCATTGTATCGACTTCCATTTTAGTTTTGTTCCAATCAGTTTTGGATATACCCAACATCATTGTGTATCGCCTTGCATCGATAATAGACCAAGTTTAAAATCTTTTATCTCCGTAGACATTGGGCGGGATTCTCTGGTCTCTGACGGTGAAATCACGTTTGGCGATCGGCTAGAGAATCCCCGTTGGCGCGGGAATCTGGGGCGGCACCGCTTTTGCAATGCTCTGCCCCCTCCAAAAGGGTGTACTTGCAGAGTACGCCGCATGCCATCGGGACAGCCTCATGACGTCACCTGAGGCCCTCCCTGATGCTCCACCCCTGATGGGCCGAGTTCCCGATGGTGTGGGACACGTGTACTATTTATTTTCGGGCACCCGGTGTGGCGGCTGCGGACGGCGGGGAGCATTATTCGGCAGGCCAAGTCAGCGTGCGGCTAGCGCCATGTTGCGCGGCGAGGCTGCTGCAGGCCGCCACCATGCGCATGCACGGCTACGGATCCAGCAATTCTCCGGCCGTATTCGCAGCTAAAGCCGGGGGCTCTACGCCGCGTGCCTGCTAGTCCCCCACCAGATTGAGGATCGGTGCAGCTTTTGCGCTGTTTTTTTGAGCGTAAAACACCACTTTTCCACACCTGCATCAGCACATAGTTTTCCAAAACAGAGAATCCAGCCCATTGTGTCTTTCTAGAAATTTTCATTGTCTTCAGTTAGTCTGCAGACTCTTTGCTGTCAGTTCCTTACACACTGCTATTTCAACAGAAAATTTGAGTGTTAGAGAACTTTCTGTCAGCTATTGCTTTAGGATTGTCTCCTTTCTCAAAAGTCAATCCAAACAGTTTTTGGCTTGTCTCTGTAGTATAGCTAGAAATGTTTAGAATATTTTTACCCTCTTGACTACATCAATTAAATCTGAATCTCTTTGCTAGATAACTGGTTTGGGCGAGAAGTATTCTTCAATGGTCTTCATTATTACCTCGTAAGTTATTGTACCAGGCTTTGTTGGATGGACAAGACCTTATGATAGGGTGAAGATTTTCCAACCTATCATACTCAAGACAGTTACTACTTTGATTTCATTTGATGTCCTCTTTGCAGCAAAGTGACACTGCAGTCTCTCTTCAAAGAACTCCATGATTCCGTATTCTCATCGAATGGTTCCGTAGTGCCAACGTTGCTGGCATCGCAGTTACCAGTTCTTAAGTGGTAGTGCTTCCTTTAAATTTTTCTCTCAATTTAATTTGAATTATTTCTTTTGTCATTTCTTTATCAGTGTTCATTTTTTGGTTGCACTGTGGCTTTAAGATTTTTTTTTCTTTTGCAAAAAACAATCTGTTTTAGAAACAGAAGCTTTCAGCTGTAATTCTGCTTCATCTTGGCAACTATTACTATATTTCCATTTTGTGTAGTTACTTTTCCCAAAAGCAGGTCTCTCTCTCACTGAGTTCGAGGATCTGACACTGCAACCCATGTGCAGCTGAAAAGGACTCTCCAGCTCCAACAAGTAAACTCGTTTTGTACAGCCTACCCCTTTATTTCTTTCCTTTGCTCATTTTCGAGGAGGTTTTGAGCCCACTGATTGTTTTAATCGACTAGTATTAGTACCGTCCTGTTGGCTGAAAATGTATTTTTCATTTCCTGCCTCTGACTCCCCGAGCGGTCCCAGATCGTGGTCGAGTGCAGAAGAAAATTCCAGAGTGCTTTCTATTAAATTTAAATAAATGTACACTGTCAGCAAAGGCTGAAAACCTTGGCTGGGATTCTCCCTTTCTGGGGACTAGGTCGCCATGCCCGCCGGAAAACGGGGGAGAATCACTCCGGACTTTTTCCTCAAAAGTCAGGGGCAATTCTTCATTTTCCAGGGGGCTAGCAGGGTCCCGGCGTGCGTCCCGCAACTCTGGCTGCTGGCGAGGCCCTGATGTCCAGACTGCGCAACCGCGCATGTGCACGGCGGCCCACTTCGGCGTGGGCGCTGCCGACATGGCGGGACCACACAGCGGGCCCGCGCAGAGGAAGGTAGGTTCCCCACAGATCGCGATGGCCCGCCAATCAGTGGCCTCCAATTGCTGGCCTGGCCACCGCTGAGGCCCCGCCCCAGAATCAGATTCCCCCGCCCCCCTCACCAGGACCGCTACCGCGGCCGCGGGTCCAAACTCCCGCCGGGTGATACCAGATCTAAACCACACTGGCGGGAGTTCGGCCGGTTGCCTGCGGAGAATTGCAGCGGGGGCCTATTTCACCAGCCCCCGACCCGGCGCCATGGTGACGAGAGAATCGGCAACCCGGCATCGGAGCAGTGTGGCAGGAATTTCCTGCCCCCACCCCGGCGATTCTCCGGCCCGGCGAGGGCTTGGAGAATCCCAGCCCACCTTGTTCTAATGGCCAGAATTGCTGCTCTTCAATCGATGGTGGAGGGGTGTCCTGAAAATCAACCCATGACTCAAAGTCCAGATCTGAATTGTTTCTTCTGACTATTTTACTGGAAAAACAATCTCATCACCAACTTTACTTTTTACTTTAATGTTTTAAGGGGATTTCCTTTACTTCAGAGGAGAAGATAAAGGATAACCAGGTTGCCACACCATAGGTAACTTAACCAGTTGTCAGAGTTTATTGCAGAAGGTTTGCTTCCCCACAGTCCTTGGTGAAATCTCCCAAGTGCCTCTGATGAGTTCACTATGTACCACATGACAGACTATACAGATGGCATTGGTTTTAATGCGATGGCTTCCACTGTTTAATTGCCAGAGGTTGCTTTGACAGGTGAGCTTAGTCAGTAGAATCAGGGTTTACAGGCAGGTTACCTTCTTCTGCTTCTGCAGGCGTTGCATTTTCAGACTGCCTAGTTAATTAGCAGACGCCATGGATGTTTATAGATGCCATTCTTTCTCTGACCCTTGGTTGAAGTTTCTTCAGGATGATTCTCTATGGATCTACCCACTCTTTGCTCTTTTCAATGCTTTTTGCGTGGAGGACAAGATGGCCACCTTTAGCATGCGATCTGTGCAAAATGCCAAATCATCTCTCAGGTAAGGTAACAACACTTTAAGTGGCCCTTCTCCCAACTGTGCTTCTCAGCTCTTGTCCAAAGCACAAATGACAATCACAAAGTGCAATTTATATTTTTACAATAAGGCATCAACTAAACGTTGTTATCTCCTGGGTGATACTAAAACAAACCATACTTAAAATAAGGATTGTCTTTTGTCCTCTTGGAAGAGGAGAGCCTGCCTGAAATCCACAATTATGTCTGGTAGCTTGGAGACATTTGAAACAATCTTTAAGCACAGCCCAAGGTTTTTTTTTTTTCCAAATTTAGCCTTGAAAAGAGTTGTTCTAAAAAACAATGCAAATGATCACAGATACTCAATTACCACTGTTCGTAATTTGTACTTCAATCGTTTGTGCTGGTTTTGGCTTCTTCCCAGCCCGCCTCCACACCCAGAAGCCTCTGCACTTGTTCTGGTGGTGGCAGTCCCAACTTCTAATCCAACCCGTCCAGGGATCGAAGATCAGAACTGCAGACCATTTTTGAAGTTTGGATTTGCTGAGCCTGGAATTCCTGTGCCTCTGTGTACCTGACGCGGGAATGAAAATGCAGGCCACTGTTGATATATTGTCCAATACTCAAGCGAATCAGCTTGAGTATGTCACAGATCCACAGAATCTCTACAGTGCAGAAGGCGACCATTCTGCCCATTGAGTCTGCATCGACTCTCTGAAGGAGCACCCTACCCAGGCCCACGCCACCGTGCTATCCCCAAAACCCCACCCAATCTTATCGGCACTAAGGGGCAATTTAGCATGGCCAATCACCCCAACCAGCACATCTTTATACTGTGAGATTGATGCACCATCAATTGGACTTGATTCGTAGTGAAGTTCCAAACAACGGGCTTTAATATGCTAGATGTGAGCCCGGCAGTGGTCGTACAGAGAAAGGCCGACTGCCAGCCGGTACGAGTTCTTATACCCCATCTTGTAGGCGGAGCTACCAACCTCTCAGCCAATCGGCGGGGAGTCACATGACTAACCACAGCCAATTGGCAGAGAGGCACATGACTTGCCTGGGCCAATGGGCAGCGAGGCTGCTGTACCAATGGCAGCTTGGTTCTAAGGTAATATGATCTCCCTAGTCAAACTACCACATTCACCCCTTGTTGAGAAAGAAGCGGGGGGGTGGGAAGGAGTGATGGGAGAGACGGGGTGGGGGGGGGGGTGTCCCATAAGACTGGTAGTATGACTAGAGACCTTCTCAAGTAGCACCGAGGTAACTAAGGCTGCCCACTGGCCCGCGACGAACGTGTAAGAAAAACCACCGTACTATATAGGAGCACCGGGAGGAAGCCTAAAAGAAGAATTGATGCTTTACCAAATTATCCAAAAGTTGCCTGATCCTTATTTAAAGAAAATAAAAACAATATTGAGTTGTACCTTGAGTATTGTGTCAATATTGAACTCATCACTACAAACATAGAAATCAGCCGGAAGCTTCAGGTAAATGCAGGTGCAGTTAAAAGTTCTGAGTTGTAGTCTGAGATGCACTGCTTCACCCACTGCAGCCTGCATGCAAGCAGCATCCCCCTTCTGGCTCACTATTCAAATACATTGGGTGGTATAAACTGATGTGTTGTGTAAGCTGGGTCTGCGAGGACTGCAGTAATGAGAGAGACAGGCTTCCAACACTTGAAGAAATGCAACTCGATTTTATTGAACTCTTAACTATCATACATACTTTAACTGTGGGTTGACACTATGCTGACTTGACTGGAGGCCTGAGGCTAACCTGACCAGATTGTCTTACTACCACATGGTGTATGTTCTAGTTGCTTCTCACGAGCTCTGACTGTCTCAGAGGCTGGATCCCCAGAGAGCAGGAAAACTAGTGCCCTCTGGCTTTATAGTGGTTGTATCCTGCCTGGTGATTGCCTGCTGTGTTCTGTGTGTTCACTGGTCATCCTGTGTGTCAATCACTGCCTGTCTGTGCACCATAATATACTTGTGTGTGTATTCTGACATAAACGACTTCTGCTAATATCATAGACATGGACTGAACTCAAAGAGTTTGGACTTCCCATTCCATTTTAAGTAGCATTTATAACGGCGTCATAAGCCTGAATTACTTGCAACAATCTTTGGCACTGAAAATTAACATTTTACTTTAAATTTTTGCTATTCATTTTCCCCCAAAGATGACAAGTAAAATTTGGAGGTAACACCAAATGAGATCTTTTAATTGACAATTGATCACGCGGGCAATAAACAATCAAAGCTATTGTGAAAAAAAAGTAGGTTGTTTTCTTCTTCTCATCTGAAACTCTTTGATCGAAAGTGTGCACTGGGTTTGGTAAAAAGGAAATATTTCAGGAATAAAATCTTTTTTATCACCTAATTTGACTGCTAATTACAGATCATCCTGGAGTGATGCAAAATAAAAAGAAAAAGATTTGGAAGACTGACAGGGAAAGAAAGTCTTTATTCTGTATCACCTGACAGCTAAATTATATGACTAATAAATCAAATTACAACCTGAAGTACCAAACAAAGAGGTAGGGCTGAATTCTCTGACTCCCCACTGGGTCCGAGAATCACCGGGGGCCTGCGTGAATCCCGCCCCCACTGTCCCCCGAAGTCTCCAAACGCTGAAAAGTCGGCGAGGCATCAATTGCGCTGCCCGCCTCGGAGAATGGCGGGGGCCGGCGCGACGCTATGGACCCCGGGTCTGCCCGTATTCTCCCGGCCGGATGGGCCAAAGTCCCGCCACGGGTCACGCCGGCGTAAATCAAAACACCTATATAATGGCGTCAACCAGTGCTGATGGTTGACGCCGTACAGCGTGGAGGTAGGTCACGGCGTGGGCGGTGGCCGCAGGAGAAGTAACGATGTGGCCGCAGTCTGTGTGTGTGGGGAGGGGTGTCTGTGGGGGGGGGGCAGTGGGGGGGCCAGTTGGGGGGGGGCTCTGTGGGGGGGGGGCTGTGGGTGAGTGCCAGGGAGGGGGGGTGAGAGTGAGTGCCCGGGAGGGGGGGGGGGGCATGAGTGCCGGGAGGGGGGGTGAGAGTGAGTGCCCGGGAAGGTGGGGTGGGGGGCGTGAGTGCCGGGGAGGGAGGTTGAGTGCAAGTGCCGGGGAGGGGGGGTGAGTGCTGGGGAGGGGGCGAGAGAGCGAGTGCCGGGTGGGGGAGTGAGTGCCGGGGAGGGGGGGTGAGTGCCGGGGAGGGGGCGAGAGAGCGAATGCCGGGTGGGGGAGTGAGTGCCGGGGAAGGGGGGAGAGTGCCAGGGAGGGGGAGAGAGAGCGAATGCCGGGGAGGGGGGGTGAATGCCGGGGAGGGGGTGAGAGAGCGAGTGCTGGGTGGGGGAGTGAGTGCCGGGGAGGGGGGGAGAGTGCCAGGGAGGGGGAGAGAGAGCGAGTGCCGGGGAGGGGGGGTGAATGCCGGGGAGGGGGCGAGAGAGCGAGTGCCGGGTGGGGGAGTGAGTGCCGGGGAGGGGGGGTGAGTGCCGGGGAGGGGGCGAGAGAGCGAGTGCCGGGTGGGGGAGTGAGTGCCGGGGAGGGGGGGGAGAGTGCCAGGGAGGGGGAGAGAGAGTGAGTGCCGGGGAGGGGGGGGGTGAGTGCCGGGGAGGGGGGGGGATGAGTGCGAGTGCCGGGGAGGGGAGGAGAGTGCTGGGGAGGGGGGCGAGTACCGGGTGGGGGGGAGAGGGCAAGGGAGGTCATCCACTTGGCCATGTTTTTTGGTCAGCCAGCGATGTGGGCCGCCGTGGCGGCAGCCACTATTCTACATGTTGCCCTGGAAGAGGAGGAGGTGGAGGAGGAGGAGCGTGCCAGAGAGGCGGCGCAGGCTGCCGCAGCGGCGCAGGCTGCTGCAGAGGAGCATGCTGCAGAGGAGCATGCCGCAGAGGGGCAAGCGGAAGCCTCCCAGGCTGGAGGGCCACCCGTCCAACAGGTCGAGGAGGAGGAGGAGCAGGGGGAGCACGAAGAGCAGGAGGAGCACGAGGAGAGGGAGGAGGACGTTGTGGCGCCACGGCGACGGAGACGCCGAAGGAGGCCGCATGTGTACCGGCCCCATTTGACGTACCAGAACCTCACGGACACACCTGGCACTGCGTACCACTGGGGGACGAAACCCTCTCCCTGTGTCCATCAAGGTTACTGTGGCCCTGAACGTTTATGCCACGGGGTCATTCCAGGCGCCGAGTGGGGACCTGTCCGGCAGCTCGCAGACATCGGTCCACCGGTGCATCTGGGAAGTGACAGACGCCCTTTATGGCATTGCAGACCACTACGTCCGGTTCCCTGTGGACCAGGCGACCCACAATGTCCAGGCCGTGGGCTTCTCTGCCGTGGCCGGTTTTCCCATGGTTCAGGGGCCGATCGGTGGGATGCATGTCACCGTGCGGCCACCTGCGGATAACAGGGTCAGGTTCACCAATAGGAAGGGGACCTATTCCATGAACATCCAGGTGGTCTGTGACCACCGCATGATTATCCTGCATGTCTGTGCCCGGTACCCGGGAAGTGTTCACGACTCATACGTGTTGGCACGGTCTTACATCCCCGGCATGTTCGAGGGACGCCACCTCCCGGTGGAGGGGCTGGTTGCTGGGCGACAGGGGTTACCCGTTGCGGTCATGGCTGATGAAGCCTATACGGAGGCCACAGAGTGACGTGGAGAACAGCTACAATGATGCCCATGCAGCGACAAGGGGTGTGTTAGAGAGGTGCTTTGGCCTGCTCAAAATGCGCCGTTTGGGGGGGCCTGACACCAGAGTGATCCGCGCCGTTTTTGGCGCCGGGTCCCGGCCATCGCGCCGGTTTTCGGAGAATCCAGCCCGTACTTCTTAAAATTTATTTTCAGAATAGGTAGAATGCTCCAGTCCCTACCACATGGAATATGCTTTCCCTCTTTACTGGCTTCACAGAAATGGCTAATGCAGCCTGAATCTAGAGGCAGGGTCAAATTGACACTGGAGTGAATGTCCTTGGCTTAGATTGAAGCCGATCTGGAGTTGCCATGCAGACAAAAGCGACCATTAAGGTCAGTGAAAATCTTTCTACGGTCAGAAAGAGCAGCATGTTCTCCTTTGGGCTGCACCAGTAAATTTGTGGTTTCCCCTGCCTTGTCACTCCCACAGGACCCTCACTAAACTCTCTCTCCATGACCTCCCCAGTTTGCCAGCGGGCCTTCTCAAAATTCTTGAATTTCCTCTCCTGTCCATCAGCCAGCTGCCACTTGCCACCTATTTCAAAAAGGAAATTCATCCAGGGGATGTAAGCATCGCTGGCAAGACCAACATTTGTTGAGTTGAGGCTGTGTTAGTGAACCGGCTTTTTGAACCCATACAGTCCATTTGATATTGATACACTTGCAATGCTGTGAGTTCATTTGTCACTGCCATCCATGTGCCTGAAACATTAAGATCAACCCTATGGTCTCGAATTCCCATGTCCAATGTCACTCAAGATCAATTAGTACTGAAAAACTGCAATACAATTCTACTGTGTAAAATGTGGAACTGAAAGGAAATGTCTCAAATGAAGTAGAATTAGTCAAAATTGTTAAATAGATAGTGATCAAGGCACAAATACATTATATACACTTGTAAAAACATACGAACATACAAACATGTATTCGGAGGAGTGAACCACTCGGCCCCTTGAGTCTGCTCCGCCATTCAGTAAGATCATGGCTGATCTGACTGTGGCCTCAATACCTGCCTACCTCCAATAACCTTTGACTTCCTTGTTGGTCAATAAGATGTCCAGCTCTGCTTTAAAAATATTCAATGATCCGTCCTCTATCACTCTCTGGGGAAATTAGTTCCAAAAACCCACCACCCTCTTAGGGGAAAAAAAATCTTCTCATTCTATTCTCCCCCAAAAGGGCAAACATCCTGCCCACATCCATCCTGTCAAGTCCCCTCAGGATCTCTTTTGTTTCAATCAGATCACCCCTCATTTTTCTAAACTCCAAAATATAGGTCCAACCTTTCCTCATAAGATAAACCCTCCTCCCTGTGGTAAGTTGAGTGAACCTTCTCTAAACTGCTTCTTAAATAAGGAGACGAAAATTGCACATGGTACTCCTGATGTGGTCTCACTAATGCCCTGCAGAACTAAAGCAAAACATCCCTACCTCTATATTCCATTCCCCTTGCAATAAACAACAACATTCCAATTGCCTTGCTAATCATTTGCTGTACCTGAATGCTAACCTTTTGTAATTCATGTCCTAGGGCTCCCAGGCTCCATTGTAGCACATTTCTGCAATCTCTCTCCATTTAACTAATATGCTGCTTTTCTATTCGTCCTGGCAATGTGGCCAAGTTCACAATTGCCCACAATAATGCTCCATTTGCCAAATGTTTGTCCACTCGCTTAATCTATTTATAGCACGGTAGCATTGTGGATAGGACAATCGCTTCACAGCTCCAGGGTCCCAGGTTCGATTCCGGCTTGGGTCACTGTCTGTGCGGAGTCTGCACATTCTCCCCGTGTGTGCGTGGGTTTCCTCCGGGTGCTCCGGTTTCCTCCCACAGTCCAAAGATGTGCGGGTTAGGTGGATTGGCCATGATAAATTGCCCTTAGTGTCCAAAATTGCCCTTAGTGTTGGGTGGGGTTACTGGGTTATGGGGATAGGGTGGAGGTGTTAACCTTGGGTAGGGTGCTCTTTCCAGGAGCCGGTGCAGACTCGATGGGCCGAATGGCCTCCTTCTGCACTGTAAATTCTATGAATCTATGAATATCCGTTTGCAGGCTCCTTTCGTCCTCCTCATAACTTACTTTCCAACCGATCTTTGTGTCATCAGCCAGTTTAGCAATGAGACATTTGATTCCTTCGTCCAGACCATTTATACAGAAATAATACAGAATATAATATAGCAACAGTAAAATCAAGTACAAAGCATTAAATGTGAGTAAAAAGTTGTAAAATTTACACTAATACAGTTTTAATGAATGTTTAAAATCTCATTCAGCTATCTGGACGGTAATCCATCATCTACCTTCGAAATGACTTGGACTGAGCTCGTGACTAATTGGTCATTAATCATCAGCATAGTCTACCAGTTTTCAATTGCTAAAGTCAAATAATGTTTTAATTTGTTTCCGTCTTTGCATGTTGTTCCATGCTACATCTAAAAAGACACTTTGAAAGCAATAACAGATAAAAATAAAACAATGGAAACAAAAAGCAAAATCTGTTCCTAATCAGAAATTGGGCGGCTATAGTAAGGACAATGATGAATATGCAATCATTCCAATGATTAATGATAGCTGTGCGTCAAAGATATTTAGAAAAGTACAAGTTCCTTTACTCGTCTTCAGCGTTGTTAGTTTCTGAATAGAATCCTCTTTTTCAATAACATAGCTGACGATGGGGGCTGGATTTTCATGGTTGAGGTGGTCATTGGGATTCAGGAGCTTTTGTGACTCCATGATCACATCCTCTGTCCTTGAGAAGCCTGTCCACTCTATTTTCTTGCTGCAGGCATGGGCAGGAGTTGGGCCAAATGCCTCCGGAGGCAGCCCCAGGTAACAATGGAGGAAGGAAGATGGCAAGACCGACAAGAAAGAAGAACTGCATCTGTTTACTGGGACATCGGCCCTGCTGTATTCAAGCTTGTTAGGCCTTCAAACCCGCATATCTCACCCCACTCAACCCTCCCACCACCCCTCACCCAACCACCATTGCCTTTTCATGTCCTCTCAAATCCCCTATGCTCCCTCCGTGGCTACCCTTCCAGTATGCATTGGGTACAATCAATCAGCCATATAGTAACAACAACAATCTTTGAGATGTTCATGAAACTAAAAAAAATCAGACATTCAAAAATCCCTTGGATGAATATTTCCCCTCGATCAAACATCGGCAGTAAAAATCCCATTGAAGAAACCTTTAATCCTGCCTAAATAAACACACTGGTGTTTTCCTGGCCATCTGTTTAGCGTGCTTGTGTTGATAAAGTTGCCATAGAGCCCCATTATGAATGATTGGCTGAGCCCCAAGTGACTAATGAATCCAGCCCCATGGAAGTTGATGACGCAACTCGACGGCTACTGCTGGCTTTGTTTTATTGACAGTTTTATAAGAATGTAACACGTTGATCTTTCGTTGAAGTGTTTATTTTAATGCATCCCAGTTTATTTGGACAGTGTTAAAGATTCTTACGTTGGGACAGTTTATGGGAAGGTAAGAGGGGGAACGTTTTTCCAAAGGAAATGTTGAATTCCTGATTGTTTGGTTCCCAACTCTACATCAGGGGTCCTCCATGGTTCATGACTTTTCTGAGGAGCTATGAAGCATGTTTCTTTTTGTAAAATTCAGTTTGTTCCAGCAAAGTTTTGTGGGTGGGGGGGTCTGAAATGGCTCCCTGTTGTATTCAAGATTGTTAGGCCCTCAACCCTTCATATTGACAATGGCATTTGCCAATGACAGGGCAAAGCCTACCAGGGGGAGAGGCTGCCAGCTAAATGGAGACTCAATGGCTCAAAGAGGGGGCTGTGCATAGGAAAGGTAACCCCTATGGCACCAATTATCACCCAGAGGGATTTCCTCTTCAGCCCTGATTTTCTAAATAGCTTTTCCAGTGGAAATGCTGATGCTTCAGAGCTGCCAATCCTTTGATTGGGCTTGCTGTATCAGGAGTCTGCTTTCTACCCCTTATTGGACAGTGGGTCCTCAGGGACCCACGGGGACACCACCTGTGGTAAAATTGAGTTGCTTCTGGCAGAGGTGGATTTACACTGAAACGCACCATGCCTACCTACGGAGCTGTTATCAAGAGGGGGTGTGGGGGAGGGGGGAGTGCCACGCTATGCCGTACTGGGTAGGGTGCACTGGGCATCCAATCAGAGGCCGATTACTCTGCATTTGCTGATAAGCTCAACAAACACAAATTAGCCCACCAGCAGCAAACGCACAGTAAAATCAGACTATACATAGAATTTACAGTGCAGAAGGAGGCCATTCGGCCCATCGAGTCTGCACCGGCTCTTGGAAAGAGCACCCTACCCAAGGTCAACACCTCCACCCTATCCCCATAACTCAGTAACCCCACCCAACACTAAGGGCAATTTTTGGACACTAAGGGCAATTTATCATGGCCAATCCACCTAACCCTGAGTCTGAAAGAGCGGGAGAACTGGTAACAAATGGCCAACTTGAGGTGCACATGTGCAAGACCACAACGAGAGGCAAGGGAAAGACTACTGAGGTTTGCGAATCCAGCCATGATGAGCCGAGCAGGTGAGCCATTTTGTGTCCGGTGCTGGCACGAGCAGGTCCAGGCTGGCAACAGCAACACCAACAGGCATGTAAGGTGCGGCACCCTCAATCAGGCCAGGTGGAGCCAACGAGCAAAAGAGGGGACCCAGGCCAGCAACAGGCATGTGGCAGTTCCCCAAGGCAAGGGAGAGGCACAGCAGCCACAACGAATGATAATGGCTGTCTTGAAGACTCAAAGTGAGCTCGGTGTGTGAGATTGTGAGAATGGGGCAATATCAGGGGAGACTGTGAGGGGATGGGGGGTGGAGGGAGGAAGAGTGTGAAGGTGCGGGGGGAGGAGAGTATGTGAGGGGATCAGGTTGCAGACTTGCAGGGAGGGAGAGTGTGTGAGGGCCATGTCATATTATGGAGGGAGGGAGATTTTGTGGGTGTCCATGCGGATGGAGAGTTTGTGTGTTTATGAGGGGAATGGGCTGGAGTAGAGTGAGTGTTGTTTGAAATCTATGATCAGCTTCATAGTTAAAAAATGAATCTAATTTTTGCAGAGTTTGAACTTGATAAAAACGTGAAAATTGGCTGTGCAAAAGAAAGCCTTCTCTTTCAAGACAGTTTATTACCTTCCTAAGATCAAGATCAGCTTCTTTAGCAATATGAAGCAACACTATCAATCTGGCAGTCATAGACACATAAAATTGAAGGAGGGGCAAGAGAATGAAACTGCAAAAAGACAGTTTGTCATTTTACTTCAAAAAGTTTGAAGTATTGAACAGAGCACAAACTGTACATTCTTCCTCATGAAAAAGTATGGGTGAATTATCTGATGAATGAGACGTGCAGATTTGCAGAGGTAGCACATCGCCTGAAAACGCTGAACAAGCGGATGACTTTGAAGTGACAATGGAACTCCAAGATATTACTGATTTTTTGTTGAAGTGAAGGAAGAAACCTACCTGAATACATTGCCTTATGACCAAAATCTGTTTCACAGGCTCTGATAGAATATTTCATACGAATAAATCATCAGTCACATAGAATATTTGAGGAAAGAGGTTGAGGTTAGAGGTCAAAAGCAGCAGATTAGAAGTCTTCATAAGTGTCATTTTCTGAGGGCGAAGAGAAATGGGATAAAGGAAATTAGAAATTGGTTGATATTTTGGGAAACCTCGAAGGCAGCTTACTGTTACGTTTGCAAATTATTCCCTGACCTGAGAAAAGAAAAACAAGCTTTTGTCAATGGGTATTCTAACTGGAGAAATGTTGGAAGAGATATTGTTGATCATAAAACTTCCAAAGCTCATATTAAAGTTATGTCTGCATTCGCTAAAAGATGTAAATTATCTGGAAGAATTGATTCTGTATTAACGGCTCAGTTTGAAAAGGAGTGTTCTTACTGGAGGGAAGTGTTGAAATGCATTGTTGCTGCAGTCATAAGCCCATTAGACCATAAGACATAGGAGCAGAATTAGACCACTCGGCCCATCGAGTCTGCTCCGCTATTCAATCATGGTTGATATTTTTCTCATCTCCATTCTCCTGCCTTCTCCCCAGTCAAAACTGCTGTCTTCTGTGGGACTACCTTGAAGAGGACATGATGAGTCATCATTGTCAAATCGAAGCGATAATTTTTTGCCTACCTTGAATATTGTGGTGAATGTACATCATGTAATTCACACTGTATAGTATTGCATTCACACTCTATAACATTGTGTCCTTGTGGGCTCTATCTGTGAGCCGTTGCGCGGCTCTGCCCACAGGGGGAGATGAGGAGCTTGTACAGGGCTCCACCCTCGGCTCCGCCCATGGCCCCTCCCACTACCAGAAGTATAATGTGCTGCAGCCTTGTGGGTCTGCCCTCAGTTCTTCTGGTCGCAGGCAGGTTCAGTTGTAATTCTATTAAAGCCACAGTTTACTTCCTATCGTGTCTCGAGTGAATTGATGGTCACATCAATTTAATAGACTTAAGAAAACTACTATGGAATCAGCCCTCAAACCTGATTGACTAGAACTCGACCCGCAGGCTGCAGAGGCGAAGGAAATCTTTCTAGACTGGCTTCGGTGTTTCAAGGCCTACTTGGCTGCATCGACTACCTCCGCTACTACAGATGAGCAGAAACTCAGCCTACTGCACGCACGGGTGAGCCATCACATCTCTACGCAACTCAACAGTGCCGACTCGTACACCGAGGCTCTCGCTATGCTCGACCGATTATATGTGCGGCCTATAAATGAGGTCTACGTGCGACATATTGTCGCTACCCGCCACAGCGCCCCGCAGAGTCGCTAGAGGACTACCTGCGTGATTTAAAAGCCCTTGCACAGGAATGTAACTTTCAGTCTGTAACTGCCTCCCAGCACATGGAACTCGCTGTCCGTGATGTGTACGTTGCGGGGGTCCGGTCTAATTATGTGCGCCAGCGACTACTCAAAAAAGGGGCCCAGAACTTGGAGGACACGGTAGCGCTAGCAACCTTAATGGAGGTCATGTTTCAAAGTCTCAACTCATTCCCCGCAGACCACGCAACCCCATTGTGGACCCCCGACCAGCGACTGCCCCAGGCCTGCGCCGCGCGGCCACCCATCCACTATGGAGCGCCAGCGTGCCATTTTTATGGCCAGCCCCAACACCCACTGCAGCACTGCCCCGACCGCAACGTGACCTGCAGCAGCTGCGGTCGAAAAGGACATTATGCCAAAGTATGCCTGTCGAAATCAAAACCCTCTAACTCCCTCGCAGTCCAGAGCAATTGCTCCCCCAACTCGCAGGCCCGCAGACCCTGCAATGTTGCAGCGTGTCTGCTGACTCCGCCTTCGCCGACATGTGCGACTCATGGGGGCCACCATCTTGGCAATCCTCCACCACGCGGCCGATCATGTGCGAGTCATGGGGGCCGCCATCTTGGGCGCCATCTTCCTCGCCGCCTGCCACATGCGATCCACGGGGGTGACCATCTTGGACGCCATCTTCTTCATAGCCCAAAGTTCTCCTCGACGACAACGACCTCCGCGGACAGTCATCACGGGGCTACTCCAGCGGTGCTATGTCTTTTCGTCCGACGTCATTTCGTCCAACGACACTTCGTCCACGTCTTTTGGTCCAACGTCTTTTTGTCCGCACGTCTTTTGGTCCAACGTCATTTTGTCCGATGATTTTTTTCGTCAAAGACTTTTTGTGACTTGTTACGTTTTTTTCTCGGATGATTTTTTTTGTCAAAGACTTTTTGTAACTTGACTTATATTGCCAGAGTTGATCTCTGCGATTATTGAAATAGGGATTATACAAACAGAACATTTACTCAGTCTAAATTTGATCCGGCTCTGTAACTAGCAGTGGGGGCATCACTGAAAACCGATGCTGCAATTTGTCATAATCACGCCATTCCTTGTGATACACCTTTCGTATGTGTTTCCTACAAGAGGGGTGTTTGCACTTTACCTAGCAGAGGGTTGAAATCTTATATTGAATAATGTATATTCCGATCATGTACGGATTGATTCAGATTTTGCTGTGTTAGTGTACTTACGGGAACCAAGTTCCTTCCGACAATCTGTTTAATATCTGCGAAACGCAAAGCTGTCATTTCACATTTTGCAAAGACCTTTGCATTAAAATATGCCAGGCGCCAGTGCCCCAAATGATGGATATATTTTAAAATGTCAATCACCGGAAAATCAAGTACACCCTGCATATGCCTCCCTTAATGAACTAACAGAAGTTCACAGGCGTGAGGTGACAACGCTCTGCATGTCCCTCGCAGATTTTTAAAAATAAATTAAATCGGCTACATTTTATGAAGTTTTGTGGGAAAGGGTTACTTTCTAGTTTCATGCACTTAACAGTCAAATAAGAGCATTTGAACTCTAAACAAGTATTGTCTGTGTTACTGCACTACATCGAAGATAATTTGCAGTTATTTCTAGTTAAGAAAAATCACCAGGTAAGTCCAGCTAAATTTGTAATTGGACCAAAAGACGTGCGGACAAAAAGACGTTGGACCAAAAGACGTGGACGAAGTGTCGTTGGACGAAGTGACGTCGGACAAAAAGACGCGACACGACTCCAGCACTGCTGATCGAGCCACCGACTACCCGCAACTCAACGCAGTCACTTTGGACCAATCGCGTCCAAAGCACCTCAGGAGCTCGATGATGTCCGTTCAAGTCAATGGATACAAGACACCGTGCCTCTTCGACTCCGGGAGCACCGAGAGCTTCGTACATCCTGACCTGGTAAGACGCTGTTCGCTCCCTGTCTTCCCTGCACGGCAAACTATCTCCCTCGCCTCGGGTACGCACTCAGTCCAAATACAAGGGCGCACCGTTGCGACCCTAACGATACAGGGCGCCAGCTGCACTAATTTCCAGCTGTACGTACTCCCCGACCTCTGCGCCCCACTCTTACTCGGGCTCGACTTTCAGTGTAATCTCAGGCGCCTCACACTCAGCTTCGGCGGACCCCTACCTCCTCTCACTATATGCAGCTTAGCGACTCTAGAAATCGACCCCCCTCCACTCTTCGCTAACCTAACGACTATCTGTAAACCAGTAGCTACTCGCAGCAGGCGATACTGCCTGCAGGACAGAGTATTCATTAGAGCCGAAGTCCAGCGGCTCCTACGTGAGGGAATCATAGAGGCCAGTAACAGCCCCTGGAGAGCTCAGGTGGTGGTCGTCAAGACCGGGGAAATGTTCCGGATGGTGGTTGATTACAGCCAAACCATTAACCGGTTCACACACCTCGATGCGTACCCCCTCCTCAGAATTGCAGACATGGTCAACAAGATCGCCCAGTACCGCATATTTTCCACGGTGGATCTGAAGTCTGCATACCACCAGCTCCTAATCCGCCCGGAGGACCGCCACTACACGGCGTTCGAGGCAGATGGCCGCCTCTTCCATTTCCTCCGGGTCCCCTTTGGCGTCATGAATGGGGTCTCGATGTTCCAACGAGCAATGGAACGAATGGTGGACCAGTACGGGCTGCGGGCCACGTTTCCGTATCTGGATAACGCCACCATCTGCGGCCATGACCAGCAGGACCACGATGCCAACCTCCACCGATTTCTCCAAACCACCCTTAAACTCAATCTCACCTACAATAAGGAGAAATGCGTTTTCCGTATTACCAGACTAGCCATCCTCAGCTATGTCGTGGAAAACGGAGTCCTGGATCCCGACCCGGACTCTTACAGCTCCCTCTCCCTCATTGCCCCAGGGTCCTCAAGAGGTGCCTGGGATTCTTCTCCTATTACGCCCAGTGGGTCCCCCAGTATGCGGACAACACCCGCCCACTATTTAAGACCACACTCTTCCCACTGTCAGCTGAGGCCCGCCAGGCCTTCAACTGCATCAAGGAGGACATCGCCAAAGCCGCCATGCGGGCGGTGGATGAATCCGTCCCCTTTCAGTTGGAGAGCAACGCCTCAGAGGTCGCTCTCGCCGCCACTCTGAATCAGACAGGGAGACCAGTAGCTTTCTTCTCCCAAACCCTCTCCGCTTCGGAACTTCGACACTCCTCAGTTGAAAAAGAAGCTCAAGCCATTGTGGAAGCCGTACGGCACTGGAGGCACAGCCTCGCAGGTAGGAGTTTCACCCTCATCACCGACCAGAGATCGGTTGCCTTCATGTTTGACAACTCGCAAAGGGGCAAAATAAAAAAATCTTGAGGGGGAGGATCGAACTCTCCACCTATAATTATGATATCATATATCGGCTGGGGAAGCTCAACGAGCCCCCAGATGCCCTGTCCCACGGCACATGTGCCAACATGCAAGACGACCGATTAAAAGCTATCCACAACGACCACTGCCACCCAGTGGTCACCCGGCTCGCCCACTACGTCAAAGCCCGAAATCTGCCTTTCTCCACTGAGGAGGGAAAAACCATTGCCAGGGATTGCCCGATCTGCGCGGAGTGCAAACTGCACTTATATAGACCAGACAAGGCCCACCTGGTAAAAGCTTTCCGGCCCTTTAAATGCCGGAGCATCAATTTCAAAGGGCCACGCCCCTCGACCAATCAAAATATGTACTTCCTCAACGTCATAGACGAATTCTCCCGCTTCCCCTTTGCTATCCCTTGCCCCGATATGACCTCCCACACAGTCATCAGAGCCCTGCACAGTGTCTTCACCCTGTTCGTCTTCCCCACCTACGTACACAGCGACAGGGGTTTGTCCTTCATGAGCGACGTACCTGCTCGACAAGGGCATCGCCTCGAGCAGGACTACCGGCTATAACCCCAGGGGGAACGGGCAGGTGGAGAGGGAGAACGCGACGGTCTGGAAGACCGTCCTGCTGACTCTACGGTCCAGGAATCTCCCGATCTCCCACTGGCAGGAGGTCCTCCCCGACGCGCTCCATGCAATTAGGTCCCTCCTGTGCACTGCCACTAACCAGACCCCTCACGAGCGATTATTTGTTTTCTGCTACATTCAAACCCACACTACACCTTTATTGAACACCCCGACGGCCGTCAGGACACCGTTTCCCTCCAGGACCTGGCGCCTGCAGGATCCACCACCACCACCACCACCGCCGAGGTACCCCTCACACTACACCCCACCCGACCCCCCACGCCCTGCGCCACCACGCCTACAGGCTTCCTGCGCCCCCCTTCGCCCGTTGCACCGGTCAGGAACGAAGCTCGGACCGAACCACACCCGGAGCCCACCCTCAGATCCACACCACCCGTCAGGTTGCAGCTGACCCGAAGAGGCTGCAACCCCAGTGCTCCGCCGATCCCAAAGGACGACTCAGCCACCGGACCGGCTCAACCTGTGGACCCGTCACCCCCGCCGGACTTGATTTTTTTACAGGGGGTGAATGTGGTGAATGTACATCATGTAATTCACACTGTATAGTATTGCGTTCACACTGTATAGCATTGTGTCCTGTGGGCTCTGTCTGTGAGCCGTTGTGCGGCTCTGCCCACAGGGGGAGATGAGAAGCTTGTACAGGGCTCCACCCTCGGCTCCGCCCATGGCTCTGCCCATGGCCCCTCCCACTACCGGAAGTATAAGTGCTGCAGCCTTGTGAGTCTGCCCTCAGTTCTTCTGGTCGCAGGCAGGCTCAGTTGTAAGTCTATTAAAGCCACAGTTTACTTCCTATCATGTCTCGAGTGAATTGATGGCCAGATCAAATATCTCAGTGAATTTGATGAGCTTCTCAAAGAGCATTTGAAAAGTTATGAATATTATGGCTCAGGTGACACCATGTTTTAAATCACAGAATCTATGTTGACGTCATCATTATAATGGCGGAGCGACTCAGAAACCAATTCACCAATGAAGTCAAAGATGCCAAATACTATTCCACAATAGTTGATTCAACACCAGATGTAAGTCATGTGGGCAAGTTAACATTAATTGACCAGCGATAGTGAAGTTGTCGAGCGATTTCTTGGTTTTGTCCGGCTTTAATGCCACACCCCCAAGTGTCTGGAGACAATTGTTTTGGAAATTATTGCAAATTTAGGTTTGAATATCGCATTGTCGTGGGCAGAGTTTCGATACTGCAGCAAATATCGCAGGAAAATATTCAGGTCTACAAACAAGACTGAACAATGCAAGCCCCTGTGAATTATTCTTCCCATGCTCAAGTCACTCATTGCATTTAATCTACAATGCTGCAGCTGAATCCTGTGAATAGGTTGTATATATTTTTTTCCCTTGTTCAAAACGTGCATGCGCTTATTTCACTTTCCACACATCAGTGGGGAATATGTTGCAATCATGCTTTGAGCAGGCAGATGGAAAACATTTGACTGTCAAACAAATTTGTGACTCCAGGTGCGCCACTCATGCAAATGCTGTTTTGGATTTGAGAATTAACGGGCCTGGATTCTCCGCCTTCAGGATGCTCCATTTTGACGGTAGCCCAGGGATTTCACAACGGCGTGGGGTTGACTCACAATGGGAAACCTCATTGACCAGCTGGACCATCCCGCCAGTGTGCTGAACCAGAAATCACTAGCGGTGGGACGAAGAATCCGACCCAACTTTGTTGATATAAATAGACTTTATTAAACATAACTGCATCAAATTCAGAAAAAACACATTTGCAAGCTGAAGCAAAATCCTTAGCAGAGAAGTTTTGAAAAAGTCTATATTGCTGTGTTTACTCTTTTGTGGAACCATTTATTTCAATGAATTAATTTCATCAGCAAATCATGCAAAATGTTGATACAACTTTATTGCATGCTACACAATTGTCAGACTCGGTTAAAAATGGTGTCATAGAAGTTTGAACTGACTGTAGCTCAGTGAAAGCAGAGGCATTAACATTAACAAAATGTAAGGTCCCTCGGATGATGAGAAGCACACAAGATGCATGGAGTTATATTTTGATGAAACTAGAGACAATGAAATCACTTTAAAAGGGAAAGAAAAGATCATTGTTGAGACTGCCAATGTTATATGTGACACAATACTGGTGCAATTGCAGATTAGATGTGAATCTCTGAAGAAAACTGTTAATTTATTTTGCGTGCTTTTTGACAGAAGTTTGGATGAAAATGCTAAAAGTCAGTGCAGTAAGAAATTAAGTGACTAATACCAAGAGGATATAGACACAAACCTTGTCAGCCAACACATCCATCACGATGATGCATGATGGTCCCATTGAAACTGGAAAACAAAAAGACTGAATGTCCAATTGGATGATGCTTGACCATCAGCTAGGCAGCCTTTCCTCCCCCTCAATTTTCAAAATTTTTATGTCTGATAAAGAGAAATGATCAAAGAAAATGACAAAAAAACCCATCTTTTTAATGACTCGTTGATTTTCTTCACGATCGCACAAAGCAGTGTTCTGGAGATTGATATTCAATCCCTGGAGACTCCAGGCCAGTTTTGGAGGGTTGGAAACCCTAACTTGGGATCCCAATGCTCACAGCAAATCCGGGCCATGCGGATCCATCAATGCTTGCACAGAGCGCAATAATTCCAACCTGTCAATTGTAAGTAATGTGGCTGTTATGTTATTTTAGCATTAGGAGCAGCATATTGTAATGAAACCACTATTTATTCTCCATGAGGAGTATCATTCACTAAAAAAATCAACAAATCATCTTCAATATTTGAAGAATTTCTAGCTATTATCTTTATTGTTTGAACCAGTTTAAATGATTGCAGTAAGCGCATAAACCCATTCAATTTACAGATTGTTCTGCTGCTTTACAATTTTTTTAATAAAGAAAAATGATCTAGTTTGTTACTGAGATAGCAATTACCAATGAGCCTTAAAAGATGGTGCGGTATATTTTGAAAGTGAAAATAGTTTAATCACATTGCTTTTGTTAATTTTTATTCCACTGAAAGTAATCTCCGAAATACATTTGACAATAATTACAATCAATGGAATATCTGAAAGATAGCATCGCTATCAAAATCTGCCAAAATATTAACCATACCCATGCCATTGTCTTCAGCTCCAGAGGGAATGGGGTTGATACAGTTGCTATAGTTACACAAATCAAAAGGAATAATGCAAGTTAGACCATCAAAGCTGAGTAACTTATGCTTTTAACATCTTGGGAATTGAAAGATAGTTCTGACAGACTTCATCTTCTTTCGAAAAATCTAGGTAGATATTGTAGCCACCTGGGGTGGCCACGTCCCGATTCAAAATGGACACTCGCAAGGAGTGTAGGGAAAATTGGACAACTACAGAGAACACAAGCAGGTGCAAGGTTTCCTGTGTATTAAGATTTGCCGAACCCAGACAGAACCGAAACCAATAGCCATTTACATACTAATGAGCGATCTCCAGAAACAATCAGAAACATTGAAACAATCGGGACCAAGACAGACTCCCAGGCACCAGTGGGAGCTAGGACAAAGGCAGGCTAACAAACACCTAGGGCCCGTCCAACGATCAGGGAACAACTCCAGTATTGGAGAAAATAGATGAGAACAATTGAGACCAAGTCCGGGGTCCGCCCAAAAGGGCGCGAAACCCCTGGGACCTATAAGGTAGCGTCCCCAAGTTCAGTTTGTTCTTCTTGGCCTTGGCTCTCAACGAGGAGAGACCTACCTAGCAGCTGCATTAACCAAGTAAGTCTCAGATCAATGCACGCTACGAGATAGACGCTCCTAGCTACTATTCCATACCAGCTTGAAGCCAGCAGAATCAGAACCGGACACAGGCCATCGTTCCTCTGACCTGGTGGGCCATTCGAAGCTAAGTATAGGCTTTTAGTAGGAGTGATAGTTTAGCAAGTAGAATTTATGCATGAGTAGTGATTGACTGTGTGTATAATAAATGTGTATTGATTTCAAACTTACTATCTGGTGTATTGAGTTATTGATCAGTACTTGACTTTGAACCTCGTGGTGGTATCAGAAAGATATCTGGCGACTCTAGAGGAAAGGTTATTAAAACAGAGCAAATTAAGGGAAAGCAGAACAAGCAACATTTATTGGCGAACTCTGATGGGACTCAACTTAGAAGTGGCCCCCCCCCACTCCGAGAGAACCCAAAATTTGAATTAGAATTCCAATTGGAAACAGAAAAACCACAAGAGTTTAAGCAGTACTGATTAATCCTCCAGAATTCAGAAGTGTGTTAATGCATGCGTACTAACAGGGATATAAGTTAAACCTGAGAGATTTTGTTGCATAAAACTGTCGGGAGTTTTGTCGGCCGGAAATTAGCGTAAGCCGTACCCGTGTTTACATCACCGCTTTATCACCCCCTGTTCCAAATTTAGTCAAGAACACAGATAGGAAAAATGGCAATGAAGGCAATGGAACGCCTTATGAACCCACAAGAATTTGAGGTCGCAGCAACCAGCAGAGTAGGACAGTGTCGTGTTTGGGAAGATGAGATTAGAAAGTACCTCAAAGGGAAGGGATGGCCCCTTTTGAGCGAGTTTTGCGCGAATGAAGAAACAGGTCCCGGGAGTATAGGACATACTTGGTGGGAGAACCTGACAGAGATTCACAAGAAGAGCTTGGGAAAAGCTCGCAAGCTGATGGCAATCGTGTCCTGTCTGGCACAATTGCGAGGCACAGAGGAGGTCGTTAGCACGCTCCGTAGAGTGATAGAGAAGAGAGATAGAATGAGTAAAGTAGATGTGAACGAGATGGAGAAGGAGAACAGAGAGTTAAAATGGAGGTTAGCAGCAAAAGACAGAGAGGTGGATGATGCCAAAAGGGCACACCAGTCTTGTCTGGCGCACTTAAGCAGCTTCCAGACCCAGTATGACAAGGCCTACCAGGACACACAATGTGCAGTCCTGGTAAGACAAGAAACAGAACAGCAGGTAGAGGTATTGCAGAAACAATGCAGTGATTTAAAAGCAGCCCTACAGCACTCCCTGCTTCCACAACGGAACAAAGACAGAGCTCGGTAGACCATGCAAAGTGCCAGAAGCAAATTGCAGAATTGCAATCTCTACTTTCAGTTCAGAATGGCTTTCAGAGCACATATTCGGATCCCAATTAGATGAGGAAAACGGCCCCGATTGGCAGGAATTAAATGAAACAGTCCATAGATATGTACATGGAGCATGTGCGCAGGAGAAGCCCCAGAAAAGGAGCGCACCCCAACCCCCCACTGAACAGGCAGAACACACCCCCATGAATCCGGTAACAACACACCACAGAGCCGCAGCAGGAGAAACAGATTTCCTTTATACAACCCCCTTAACCGTGACCCAATTACGGGACACGTGCGAGAAAATCACACCGTTCCTCCCCACTTCAGACCCCCACCAATTCTTTGCGAAAGTTAAACAACAGGCCACCATGTACGGCCTGGACGAGAGAGAGCAGGTGAAGCTCACAGTTTTGAGCCTCAATCCTTCAGTAGTAGCAGCCCTTCCCGACCCACAGAATGTAGGAGGAGGCACCCTAGCAGAGATGCACACAGCGAACCTTGATGCGATCGGCTATAACAGAGGAGACCCCGTAGAAGGCCTGAATAAATGCAGGCAAAAGAAGACAGAGCACCCCACAGCATTTGCTGGACGCTTGTGGATTCATTTCAGTTTTTGGAGAATTAGCCCGCGCCCATTTGTCCCCAGATAACATGGCAAAATGGACTTGAATCTTGATCTCTCATGCAACAGAGACAGGACTGAGAGCTTGTGCAAATTATGACCCCTCAGATGAGGCCCACAACGAGAAATGGGTTTTGAAAAGGTTGTCCCGCGCTTGGGAGCAATCCGTTCAGAATAAGACCAATTTTAGGAAACCCGAGGAAGAGCAGGCAGATGCAGATATACATGCAGTTAAAGCACACCAGAACCCCGCATGGATAAATGAGGGTAGAAATAGCCCACCCCAGCCCAAATCACAGGAGTGTTAAAACTGCGGTCAGTTAGGACACTTTGCACAAGAGTGCAATGCCCCACAGAAAGCACAGAGAGCCCAACAGACAGGCACCCTAAATAGGAATAGGGCAAAGCCTATTCACAGTGTTAGCGCCTGTTCAGACCAGGGAGACATGAACGGCACAGACTGATTGTGTTCGGGCTCCCCAACGTGGGTCTGCGACACCCTTTGGGATAGGTCCGGCCAACCGGTCGTTGCAGCAAAAGTACGGGGTCAGCCCGTTGAATTTCTTTGGGACACAGGAGGGTCCCGCACCACACTCAATTCCTCCACCATGTTTCAGAAGGACACATGGCCCACTACAGACACCATCACCCTCAACGGCTTTACAGTCCACTCACAGCAGGGACACATCACAGCCCCTGTACCTATCCAAATTGGCAATATAACCACAAAACACCCCATAGTGTTAGTTGATCTACCCCACACTGCAGAACACATTTTGGGAATCGATTTTATGAGCTCCCACAACCTTTTATTCGATCCAGTAAATAAATGTGTCTGGAGAATGGCAAGAACAGCAAGAGCCCCCGCCACGCTCACAGTAGGAGATTGTGCTAATAGGATAAGCGCAGTAGGCGAATACTGGTTTGATCTGAGTACAATTAGTTCAGACAAGCAGGTTAGGGCAGTTCTGCAAGAACACAGAGCAACATTTGCACAGCACAAGCACGACTGTGGCAGCATGGCTAGCTCTGTGCAGATTACAGGTCCTGACCCCAGACCCCAGAAACAGTACGGATTTCCCCAGGAAACAGAGGGAGAAATATCAAAGGTAATAAACAGCTTATTAGAACAGGGCATACTGAGATCAGTAGCCCCCACTAATAATGCTCTGATTTGGCCAGTCAGGAAACCCGATGGATCATGGCGACTGACCATTGATTACGGAGAACTGAACAAAGTGACCGCAGCCGCAGCCCCCACTGTAGCCACAAGTCCCAAGAACATGCTCAAGCAGGGACTCCATTCACAATTCTTGACGGTTTTGGACATTAGTAACGGCGTCTGGTCCATTCCATTGGCTAAAGCGTGGCAGTACAAATTTGCCTTCACTTTTAAAGGACAGCAGTACACATGGACATGCCTTCCACAAGGATTCCACAACTCCCCCTCCATTTTCCACCGACAGCTGGCAAATGGATTAGCTAAATTTTCCCGCCCCAAATGTCTGGTCCAGTATGTAGATGACCTGGTACTACAGACAGACACAAAGGCAGAGCACATTTTGCTTCTAGCAGAACTCCTAGGACTCCTGAAAGAAATTGGATGTAAGGTTAACCCCAAAAAGACCCAGATTTTGAAAGAAAAGGTGATATATTTGGGAACAGTTATCACGCATGGTAAACACGAGATCGAGCAAAAAAGGATTGACTCGATTGTCAAATTGCTCCTTCCCCACAATGTCTCAGCTCTCCGGTCATTTTTAGGGCTGGTTGGCTACTGCAGAAACCACATAGATGGTTTCGCCACTAAGGCAGCGCCCCTATCCGACCTTCTTAAGAAAAAGGCACCTTAGGAATGGGTTCCGCAGCATACAGATGCCGTAGATGCTTTAAAACGAGCCCTCAGCACAGCCCCCGCACTACAGGTTCCAGACCCACTTTCCCCCTACGCTATAGCAGTAGCAAGCACCGACCAAACTCTTTTGGCCATGCTCCTCCAGGAATGGCATGAACAGTTAAGACCCGTGGCATATGCCTCAAGAGTATTAGACCACTAACACGGCAAAGACCACAGCCAAAATACTAACCCACCACATCTTCACAAGGCGGGGACACCCCCGTAGCATAGAGTCTGATCAAGGCTCCCATTTTACAGGACGAGTTATGAAAAACGTCCTCACAATATTTGGAATCACTCAAAGTTTCACATCGCGTACCACCCCCAGTCAAGTGGTATTGTCAAGGATTTTCTGCCTGTGAAAGGCACCTGCTCGCAGTTTTTTGGGCAGTTCAGTATTTTTCATACATAACAGGGCTCAACCCCATCACAATCCTCACAGAACACACCCCTACACAGCTATTATTAGACGGCCGACTTAAAGATGGCACAGTCAGCCAGATCCGAGCAGCCCGTTGGACCCTTCTTTTACAGGGACGAGACATCACTGTTAAAAGGATAAAAACACACACTTTCCTCGCAGACAATTTACAGTACCCAGTCACCCCTCGTGAACGTGAGATTATGTCCACACAGCACAACACAGGACCATTCATTTCAAAAACACCTCCCAGGAAGATAGATAGTTCACCCCAGAGACCCCAGCCCACAGACACGTGCGCACCCCTGAGGATCTATGTGGATGGCTCCTCCACAGTTTTAGACAGAAAACGCATAACAGGATGCGGTATTTATGTAGCGGACGCGCAGGGACGTGCCCTAGAAGAAATTTCACTAAGTTGCCAGGACACTTAGGCTCGCAGGCAGCAGAACTGGCAGCAATAGCATACATAGTTGACCACCCCGATTCGTTCCCCAGTCCAGCAGACATCTACTCAGACAGCCTGTATGTCTGTAACAGTTTAACGGAATTCCTTCCCCTGTGGGAAGCAAGAGGATTTGTTTCCGCAGACGGAAAACCCCTACCATCAGCCCCATTACTCCGCCATATCTTGAAGCAGGCAAAGGACAGAAAATACGGCATTATAAAAGTTCGTAGTCACCACCGTTTTTCCCCGACTGGAAATGTAAAAGCAGACGCCCTAGCTAAAGCAGGTTCCAGGCATGGTTATTTTTGGAACCCCCCCTGAACGCGCCCCAGTACACGCAGTTCAGGTCACACAGACCAACATACAAGATTTAGCGCAGGCACAGAAGCAGGACGAGAAGCTCAGGGAAGTTTTAAAGGGAACCTTCCCAGTCCCTTACGACAAATTTAAGAATTCCATGATCACACATGACGGTGTGATTCTTAAAGATAGCCTTTATGTGGTTCCTGAGCAGGATAGGAACCAACTCATTTGTTTGTTCCATGACAATCATGGACATCAGGGAATTAAACCCACTTTAGCCCACCTCAGACCGCTCTGTTGGTGGCCAAATTTAAAAGCAGACATCACTCACTACATTGAGAATTGCTTGATCTGTGCCCAGAACAATCCGGACAGATATGCAAAGAAGGCTCAACTTAGCCACACCCGCCCCGTTAATGGCCATGGACTAACCTCCAGATAGACTTCATAGGACTCTTACCCCCTTGCAGAAATGGATATAAATATGTGTTGGTGGTCATCGACACATTTACAAAATGGGTGGAAGCATTCCCATCACACACTAACACGGCAAAGACCACAGCCAAAATACTAACCCACCACATCTTCACACGATGGGGACTCCCCCGTAGCATAGAGTCCGATCAAGGCTCCAATTTTACAGGACGAGTTATGAAAAACGTCCTCACAATATTTGGAATCACTCAAAAGTTTCACATCACGTACCACCCCCAGTCAAGTGGTATTGTCGAGAGAATGAACAGGACACTAAAAGCCACCCTTAGGAAAATGGTTCAGCACAACAATAGCACCTGGGACTCAGTTCTCCTATTTGCATTGATGTTTTTTACGAAACACGGTATCCACGTCCACAGGATGCACTCCCCACACTCTCATGACCGGACGCCCCATGAAAGGACCGGAATATTTGTTGGAATTAGACTTGACCAGCCCTGAAGTGACGGCCCTCACCCATGAGAACGATGTGCAGCAGCTGATAGAAAATGTTAATACGGCACAACTAGCAGCCGCAGTAAGAAAGGGCACAAGAAAGTAACAGAGCAAGGCTTGTTTTGACAAGACAGAGCATGCGACTGAGTTTGCAGTAGGGCAGCAAGTTATGCTATCCCTTTACAACCCCAGCACATTCCTGTCACCTAAGTACTCAGGTCCGTACTCCATTACAGACAAAGTAAGCCCCTCTGTCTACAACATAAAGTACCCCAATGGAAAGACTGCGTGATTTCATATAAACCAGCTCAAAGCGTATGGCTCGCAGTCCAACCACACACACCACATCCTGCTCGCCGCAGCAGACGAACTCGCCCCGCCCACAGGCCACGCGTTCTTACCCTCCCCCAGCCAGTCCAGCCCATCCTCGGACTCGACTTCAACTCCGCCCCCTGAGACACAACTCCACCTCTCCCCGTCCCCAGACAGCAGCGACAGCGACAGTGACTGCGAAAGCATTGACGACAGCCACAGCTCACCACAATACTATCCCCATGCAACAGGCCCCACTCCCAGCGACTCTAAGAACAATTTGAGTGATCCCTTCGAGATCACATACATTAAAGCCCCAGAGTCAGACCCACCGCCCGACGATTACGGACTGAACTCCAGTACCTCCCAACTAGACTCACGCATGTGGCACCGCGACAATTCATTCCGGCTCATCAGGAACAATGAGAAGAACCCCAAGCCACCCCATGCAGTTTTGTCAAGACTTATACAGTCAAGAGTATGGCAGCCGGGAGAAGATGATGACCTTGAGTCTGACTCCCACCACGCAAATCCCTTTGCGACCCTGTTCGCATCTGAAAACTGAGGTGTTCAGATGATGTTTTAAAAAGGAAGCGCTAGTGAGAAACGGTGTCCTTTCTGATGGAACCTGCACGATATTCGTTGCATGTTTGTTTGTATGTCTTTGTTAAATGTTCATTGTTTGAAATATAAACAGCCTTTCACAGCCAGGCGCCTAGTTTGTCCGCAGATACCTCTGATAACTTGCCAGCAAGCTTATCAGCCGAAACCACTGAGAACTTGCCAGAACCCAGTTCGTAACTGCTCTTCCAATTTGACGGTAGAGGCGATACTACAACCCGCCACAATGACTACATTCTTGCCCGTTCTTGCCGGTTACTCAGGCAGTGAAGAAACGGAACTGGTCCCCGCCCTGTCTGAGGACCCCCCCTCTGGTCAGCTAAGCTCGGGTAGAGCACATCCTGTCCTACCCGGGGATTCCATCCAATTCCTACCCGCCGCGGCCCATACGCACCTCATTTTGGCTCTTTCGTTTCAAAAGTTTTTGTTTTGGTTTATAGTAACCCTTCGGTTGCTTCCCCTCATGCTATTTACATCCTCAAACATTGGGATGGTAAATCGCACAGGCTGCGAGACGGCTCGCACAGTTTCAGTATTTGTCAAGAGTGTCTTGTCCAGAAATTCGTTTTTTTTTAAATGAGGGAGTCACAGATGGTGACCAATTATAAAGGGTAATTGGCACTAAAGGACAGACAGACAAACACACGAGATCTTAAGCAAGATAATGACAGATGTTATGCTTGTATTCACAGAATCCCAGAAGCTCCAGGACAAGAAGAGAAGAGAGAAGAGAAGAGAAGAGAAGATGAAGACGACCTCCATCTTTCTTATATGGACACTATGAATTTGGTTGCGCGCGAACGCGAACTCCCTCACCCCCACTCCACAGGCCGTCAATGATTTACTCCCCCATAGCACACAGAGCCCAGTAACAACCAACAGTACCCCGACATGGTGTGATATGTTTATCACATGGTATTCCCTTTCATATGTTGTCGAAGCACTTCTAGCACTGGCAATACTCTGCAGTATCGTGCAGACCATTCGCATGAAGAAATGGCGGAGGAGAGCCTACCGCTCTCGCACCCCGGTATACAGAATAAGATCCCCTATTTTCGGATTCCACCAGGCCCCCGAACCCCTTGACATGTAATAAAGTACATTCGTTTTTTTGTTTGTGTGTCTTCGTTCGTGAATAAAGAAATGTGATCGTTTATGGAGTAAAGAAATGTAAAACTCTGCGTTTGACTGCCAAAGCAGAGGAAATTTGAATGCTGCTATTTGTACAGTTAAGAAGTTAGTATATTTTTGAATGGTTTAAGTGAGAGAAGTTTATTGAGGATAGGTAGAGGTTTCCAGTTTTTTTGTTTTGTAATGCATGTCCTTAATGACATAGCGCCCCCATAGAGTTTTGATGATGTGTATATAAAATTGTTTAGTTAAAAATGTTATTGCATAGTTAGGGTCAGAGTAGAGCCTCATCATGAGTGCCCGCTTGGTCAGGGAATGAAGACATCGCAGTAATGTGATCCTTCATGCTTCGCATTGAGGATCCCAAGGAGGGAGTGCAGCCACCTGGGGTGGCCGCGTCCCGATTCAAAATGGACACTCGCGAGGAGTGTAGGGAAAATTGGACAACTACAGAGAACACAAGCAGGTGCAAGGTTTCCTGTGTATTAAGATTTGCAAAACCCAGACAGAACTGAAACCAATAGCCATTTACATACTAATGAGCGATCCCCAGGAACAATCAGAAACATTGAAACAATCGGGACCAAGACAGATTCCCCGGTGCCAGTGGGAGCTAGGACAAAGGCAGGCCAACGGACACATAGGGCCCGCCCAATGAACAGGGAACAACTCCAGTATTGGAGAAAACCGATGAGAACGATTGAGACCTGGTCCAATTAATTGGGACCAAGTCCGGGGCCCGCCCAAAAGGGCACGAAACCCCTGGGACCTGTAAGATAGCATCCCCAAGTTCAGTTCATTCTTCTTGGCCTTGGCTCTCAACGAGGAGAGACCTACCTAGAAGCTGCATCAACCAAGTAAGTCTCAGATCAACACACGCTACGAGATAGACGCTCCTAGCTACTATTCTGTACCAGCTCGAAGCCAGCAGAATCAGAACCGGAAAAAGGCCATTGTTCCTCTGACCTGGTGGGCCATTCGAAGCTAAGTATAGGCTTTTAGTAGTAGTGATAGTTTAGCAAGTAGAGTTTATGCATGAGTAGTGATTGACTGTGTGTATAATAAATGTGTATTGATTTCAAACTTACTAACTGGTGTATTGAGTTATTGATCAGTACTTGGCTTTGAACCTCGTGGTGGTATCAGAAAGATACCTGGCGACTCTAGAGCAAAGGTTATTAAAACAGAGCAAATTAAGGGAAAGCAGAACGAGCAACAATATTGATTTAATTGGCATCTGGCTATTTTATAGGAAATAATGGGAGAGAATTTCAACTATCCATTTTGCACCTGAGAAAATGGACAGCCAGACAATGGACACTAAAATAGGTGGGGGAGTAACCTTGGCAACAACCCCTTTCAAACTGAAGGCCCGCCTGATGCAATATTGAGAAAAGTCCACCACCTGAAACAGGTGTATGGCTGCTTAAGAATGTGTATTGGGTGCTATACAAAACTGAGCTGCAAATGGGTGGATTATTGGCACACCACTGGGCATTGAGAGCATGTTCAGTAGCTGTTAAGGGGAACCCCGGAGGCCACCCAAAAGCAACAAAAGAATTTTTTATATTTTATTCTGTGCACCCAGGCGACACAGGAGTGCTCCTTCTGGGTCCATTAAAATAACTCTGGCCCATTGCCTGCCCAATCAAGGATCGTCCCCTGGGTTCACTCCTCCAATTCGCCAAGTGGAGGTCATGCCTGACAAATCTGTTAGAATTCTTAGAGGAGGTAGTGAGAAAGTTAGACAAAGGAGAACCAGTAGATGTGATCTATTTGGATTTCCAGAAGTCCTTTGACGAGGTGCCGTACAGGAGGCTGTTAAATAAGATAAGAACCCATGGTGTCAGGGGAAATGTACTGTCATGGATAGAAGATTGGCTGACTGACAGAAGGCAGAGAGTAGAGCTAAAGGGATCCTTTTCAGGATGGTAGCCGATGATTTGTGGTGATCCGCATTGTTGGGATTCACGATATACATTAACCATCTGGAAGAAGGAACTGAGGCATTGTTGCTAAGTTTGCAACAATGTATGTAGATAACAGGTGTGTTGAGGAAGCAGAACGGCTGCAGAAGGACCTGGACAGGCTAGGAGAGTGAGCAAAGAAGTGGAAGATGGAATACAATGCAGAAAAGTGTGAGGTTGCGTACTTTGATAGGAAGAAGAGGCTTAGACTATTTTCTAAATGGGAAAAGGCTTCAGAAATCAGAAGCAAAAAGGGACTTGGGAGCCCTCGTTCAGGATTCTCTTAAGGTTAACATGTAGGTTCAGTTGGCAGTAAGGAAGGCAAATTTAATGTTAACATTCATGTCGAGAGGGCTGCAATGCAAGAGCAGGGATTTACTGTTGAGGCTGTATAAGTTGGCCATGGCCTATGGTCAGACCCCATTTGGAATATCATGAGTAGTTCTGGGATCCGTATCTGAGGAAGGATGTGGTGGCCTTGGAGAGGGTCCAGAAGAGGTTCATAAGAATGATCCCCGGAATGAAGGGCTTTTCATTTGAGGAATGGTTGAGGACTCTGGGTCTGTATTCGATGGAGTTTAAAAGGATCTCATTGAAACTTACAGAATACTGAGTGAATGTGGAAAGGATGTTTCCACCAGTAGGAGAAACTAAAACCTGAGGGCACAGCCAAAAACTAAAGGGATGATCCTTTAAAACAGAGATGAGGAGGAATTTCTTCAACCAGAGTGGTGAATCTGTGGAACTCTGTCACAGAAGGCTGTGGAGGCCAGGTCATTGAGTGTCTTTAAGACGGAGATAGTTAGGTTCTTGAATAATAAGGGGATCAAGTGTTCTGGGGATAAGGCAGGAGAATGGGGATGTGAAACATATCAGTCATGATTGAATGGAGGAGCAGACTCGATGGGTCGAAAGGGCTAATTCTACTCCTATGTCTTATTCTCTTATATCTTTCCTACTAGACCTATCCTGCTGACTGACGAGTGCAGAAACACTCCCCCAACGAATGAGTGGTAGTGCTACAATGGTTTTTCACCAGCAGCTCAGCAGTAGCTTTGAAATTAGGGTTTAATTTCAGCGGAGAGCTTCACAATAGCATGAAATGGGAGAGATGGTAGTTTAGTGGCAATGTCACTGGATATTTAGTCACTGGACTAATCCAGAGGCCCAGGTTAATGGCCGAGGGAGATGGGTTCAAATCCTGCCATGGCAGCTGGTGGATTTGAAGTTCATCAATAAATAGAGGGGAGGCAATGGCACAGTGGTATTGTCACTGCACTAGGAGTCCAGAGACCCAGAGCAAGATCTGGGGACCTGGGTTCAAACCCCACCATGGCAGATGGTGAAATTCTAATTTAATAAAAATTGGAATTAAACGCTCAATGATGACTATGAAACCATTGTCGATTATCGTAAAAGCCCACCTGGTTAACTCATGCCCTTTAGGGAAGGAAATCGGCCATCCTTAGCTGGCATATGACTCCAGGTCCACAGCAATGTGGTTGACTCTCAAATGCCCACTGAAATGGCCACTCAGTTCAAGGAAATTAAGATGGGCAATAACATGTACACCTCATGAAAGAACACATTTTTTGAAAAAAACACAACTGTCTGTCAGCCTGGCGAATTTCGTGCCTATTTTGAAGAGAATTCAAATTTCTGGGCCAATGTTTAGTGGAAAGAGAAATTACCATTTTGTTAAAATTCAAGATTACATTGAAGATTTCTAACATAATTGGAGGTGATTCATTTTAGTTTACTGTGTTACATCTGATAATTCTATGTTTTTACAGGTCTTTGAGTTGACCATTGCTGCTTTCCATTTCTCTTGTACTCTTTTCTCAGTCAGTCGAATATTAGTCACTAAATGAACATTCAACACCTTTCACTTATCCATCTTTCTTTATCCAACCCACTTTGAATAATATCATTCTTACGGTGAAGAAAGAGGCCATTCGGCCTATCGAGTCTGCAGTGACCCTTCAAATGAGCACTCTACCCATATCCACTCACTCAACCATCCCTCCCTACCCCTGTAACCTCATAACCTAACCTGCCCATCCCTGGACACTAAGGGCCGATTTAGCATGGTAACCTACTTAACCCCTAAATCTTTGGACTTGTAATGGATGAGTAGATATTTTCATCAGATCATTTGACTGAACTCTCTCCTGTTATGACATTAGTCAACATGCACTACAAACATAATACAACAAATGCAAGCTGTATTTCCCTTTAAAAACATCTTGGCATCATAGTTTCCTGTTGTATAAATATTCATAGTCACTGACATATTTTTCCTCGATCTTCATTGTCCTCCTGAAGTTTACGACATTTACTGGCAAAAATGTACAGAGACACTGGGAGCACTTGGCTATTTTATCAAAGTGTCCATTCTTCACATATGAATATGGTCAATGGGATGTCAACAGACATGTCTGCTCTTGGCGGCACCCTAACACAGTATGGCCCCCAGTTCAAGTCAGATACCTACACAATAGAAGTGCAGGTGTTATTCAATAGCAACCAGAAACAGAAAAGTTAAGTGTTATGAGAACCAGAACCTCAATTTTGGTCAATTATCATGGAATCCCAACAGTGCAGAAGGAGGCCATTTGGCACATCAAGTCTGCACCGACCCTGTGAAAGAGCACTCCACCTAGGCCAAGTCCCCCGACCTGACCCCATAACCTCCTACCCTTTGGACACTAAGGGGCAATTTAACATGGCCAATCCACCTAACCTGCACATATTTGGACTGTGGGGGGAGTCCAGAATACCGGGAGGAAATCCACACTGACAGGAGAACGTGTAAACACCACACAGGCAGTCACCCAAGGCTGGAATCGAACCCATATCCCTGCTGCTATAAGGTAGCAGTGCTAACCACTGTATCACCCATCCTCCCCCAAAATCCTGGATTAGAACCCAACTATTTGCGTTATGGTAAAACTGTGAGGAAATGTTACTGCACCACAGGAGTGATAATACTGACCAGTAGACAGCTTTTATATTAAAATAACCTTTAATTTGAACACAGAATGAAGCAGATTAGCAACAAAGAAATGGCTTTACAGTTGACATTGCAACATCTTAACTTGCATCCTGAAATCTGCCTCTGCATTCCAATTAAGCAACCCATATATTTAAAACACCACTTATGTAGAAAATTGGCAACCAGGTTTTCCTTGCTTATCTTAGCACAGAATACTTGGAGAAAGAACCTTTTCTTTTTATGGACCCCCAAGCTGAAAACCTTCTGCTCAGCTTAAGACCTGGCCGCTCCCCATTAGCAACGCCAACTTCAGTAACAACACACAGCATTCTTTTGCCTCTTGTTTCAAGGTGTGTCTTGACTTGTTTAGCCAGGCTCAAACTGTTACAACATTACATTTCCATTCTATCTGTAAACAGATAAAATGGTTTTTGATCACTACCCCTGCAAAAATCACTGAATACCACAATTTTAATCACAGCTTTAGCAGACTGACTGTAAAGTTACTAACCAGGTTTTAATAGTACTGCAAAAATACAAAATACAAAATATGACAATTGCTTATATTCATCACATAAGCTTGACTCTTCCTTCCAAACGCTGAGAATATTGTGATCAATTGTAGCACCAAGTAGCTATCTCATCTGAAGCCAGTTAACTTAAATCACCAATGGGGTTGTACCTGAATCTTTCCTGGTCTATCAGGTTCAGTACCACACAATGTCTTCAGCATTTTGTTACATTGCAAAAAACAAACGTTGCCGACAACAGCAGTTTAGGTTCAGAAACTAACCATAAAGTAATCAAGTGCTTGTTCAAGGGCAAATGGATCTGTATGTTTTGTTTATTTGAGATGCTTTTTCTAAAGCTCAGGGTGCAACCACTCCTGCACATTCTCTTACAGTTGCCACTAGATAGGAGTTAGGGACTCGGTAGGTTTGCAATCTGAACCCATTCAACTAAACAAAATGAAAAATATTGAAATGTTTTCAAAAGATAGATGTTATCAAAATTCTGTAGAATGTCTATATTTCTGCCACACTCATGCATGTTTTAGCATTGGTATTTGACATGAGAAAAATGTTATGTGATAAGCACACATGTGGGTGAAATCAAGAAATCGTTTACGATGAAGTACTTCCGAACATTCATGTAATCCCAAAATGAATAAATGTTTTTGCCGCTTTTGGACTGCCGTCATAGGTCAGCTCTATAGTGTAGTTCACAGATCCAAGTGATACCAACCCAGCACCGTTCAGAAGGTCACATTCATCTCAACAACATTGTGGATTTGTGGATATATGGGCAGAGTCCAGTCCTAAAGTGCCTGTTGCTTAATGTCATACATTCACCTAGTTGTTTGTCAACATTACAATCGGTGTCCTGTGTCCTGATTTCCTAATGTTAAAAGAGCCCACTACCTGAACCAGGCTGGTGCTTGAGCCACCCAACAGGAGGCCCCTTTGGAAATGGTTACTGCCAAAACACTGCCGTAAATGGGCAAAAGAGCTATATTTGGCCATTTATACTATATGGTGCAAGTTAATTACTGGCCATATTTGTTAGCATTCAACTGGTTAATATAAAATTCAGTGGTCAAAGGATACATGGCACTTCAACCCTGGAAGACCTTCTTGAAGAATGCAGGAGTGTAGGCTTAATGTAAGGTTAATGTTTTATTTTCTTAGAATCAAAGGACTTAAATTGGTATTTTTGTCTATTTTACGGCGGTGGCCTGTTGATTATTTTCTGTCAAACCTCTTTTTTTTAAAGAGAAACTGCAGGCTCTGACTTTTCAAAGAGCATCCTAAGTAATTGGCGGTTGTGACTTGGAAACCTGTCAGACAGCAAATTACTGACAACTACACTGCACAGATTTAGGATGTCGAAAAACATGCAAAAAATCAATAGTTATCTTCCACACCGGAACCCCTTAACAATTTACGGAAGACATGCAATGGGTGAATTAAATAACATGAATAAATAATACCTTAAAACCAAATGACAGCCCCATTTATTCTGTTACAGAAAGAGCATAAGCCATAATTTGCTATGATGGGACATCTAACGGTGTCGGGTATTAGTTAGATTGATGCCCTGTTCTTCAGATTTTACATTTTTTTCTGCGGCAAGCTACTGAAAAGATGAGCCAATAATATCACAGCAAGGGAAACCTGGCACCTGGGACAGGAGTAACCAGGTCAAGTAACTGCACATCATAAACAATCAGATTGAATGATTGCAAAATTAACAGCGCAGGGACTAAGAAGGCAGTGTAAATTAGAGGGGCTGAATTCAATGTCAATTGAGATTCAGAAAGGGAAATAAAGAGAGGGCAAGGAAGATTGGATGAAGCATGAGGTAATTTGGATTGTCATTTTTGGATTCAGGCTAAAAGGCCATAAGACATAGGAGCAGAATTAGGCCACTCGGTCCATCGAGTCTGATATGTTTCTCATCCCTACTCACCTGCCTTCTTCCCGTAACCCCTGATCCCTTTATTAATCAATAACCTACCTGTCTCTGTCTTCAAGGTACTCAGTGATTTGGCCCCCATAGCCTTCTGTGGCAAAGAGTTTCACAGATTCACCACCCTCTGGCTAAAGAAATTCCTTCGCATCTCTGTTTTAAAGGATCATCCCATCAGTCTGAGGTTGTGCCCTCGGGTTCTAATTTCTCCTTATAGTGAAAACATCCTCTCCACGTCCACTCGATTTGGCCACTCAGTTTCCTGTAAGTCTCAATGAGATCCCCCCTCATCCTTCTAAACTCTAACCAGTACAGGCCCAAAGTCCTCAACTGCTCCTCAAATGACAAGCTCTTCATTCCAGGGTTAGGGTTGGGTTAGGGATCATTTTTGTAAACCTCTTCTGGACCCTTTTCAAAGCCAGAACATCCTCCCTTAGATGCAGGGCCCAGAACTGCTCACAATACTCCAAATGGGGTCTAATCAGAGCCTTATACAGCCTCAGATGTACATCCTGCTCTTGTAGAACAGGGCTAAATCGCTGGCTTTGAAAGCAGACCAAGGCAGGCCAGCAGCACGGTTCGATTTCCGTATCAGCCTCCCCGAACAGGCGTCAGAATGTGGCGACTAGGGGCTTTTCACAGTAACTTCATTTGAAGCCTACTTGTGGCAATAAGCGATTTTCATTTCATTCATTTCATTTCATTGTATGCTAGCCCTCTCAACATGAATGCTAACATTGCATTTGCCGTCCAAATTGCTGCCTGAACCCGCACGTTAGCCTTGAGAGAATCCTGAACTAGGACTCTTAAGTCCCTTTGTGCTTCTGATTTCCTAAGCCTTTCCCCATTTAGAAAATAGCCTATGCCTCCATTCTTCCCAGAAAAGTGCGTAACCTCACTCTTTTCCACATTGTATTCCATCTGCCACTTCTTTGCCCACTATCCTAGCCCATCCAGGCCCTTCTGCAGCGCCCCCCCCCCCCGCCCCGCTTCCTCAATACTACCAGTCCATCTGTACATCTTTTTATTTGTATTCAACGTACTTACCAGGATTTTGTTGGTGATAGTGATAGCCCACAATTGCTTACGAAGCGTGCAGTTTCTGGGGATATTTTGTTCAGAATTTGAAAGACAGTGCCTAATGTCCTTGGCACGATTTTTGCAAAGATTGTACGCCACTTTATTGGATTCAGTTTCTATCAAGACTGGCGGTCGGAATGTCCTGATTTTGGGTGATCAAATTCACGCTATTCCGAAGATGGTTGAAGATTGGTCGACAAATTACAGGCTGTGCTATCCAGGAAGTTGAAACATCTCGATCTTTTGCGTCGGTTGTTCGAGAGTTCAATTCAGAACGAAAAATCAAAATGTAACGTTATCCTTACAGAAGTTGAGGAAAAATGAATGGGATATGGATCCTTTATCTGAATTATGTGGCAAATTGGATTTTTGGCCGAAACCCACAATGGTGGAACATCTAGGAGAAGGATCTGGAAATTTCCCGCAACTACTTAAAGTTACTTTTCCAACCCAGTTTGATGCTTGGGCATTCCGTGCTTGTTTTGACTGAGCTAGGAGAGAGGGTGTCAGTCCCCCAAATATTCAGGTGTGCCCCCAGCCATTCGAGAAAGAGTAGTAAAGTCAACAGAAGAGCAAGAGAAAAAGGTCAAAAGAAAAGTTACAGAGTACACAACGATGGATAGCTTTGCAAATGCTTTCATGACCGCTGTTGGAAACAGCCTACCACTGGTAGGGAAATGAGTAAATGTTGATGGGGCTTTAAAAATGCTTGTTATTAATACTCGTAGTATTTGTAACAAATTTAATTTGTTGCATTTTTGCATGACTGGCTTGAAAACTGCTTTTGCAGTAGTGTCCGAATTGTGGGCCAACTCCTCAGTTATGTGATTCTGTGTTTGCTGTGCCTTATTATTGTCGCTTTAGGAAGGATCAAACTGATCAACAAGGAGGAGGGGTATTGCTTTGACCTTCCTTAGATGCAGGGCCCAGAACTGCTCACAAGACTCCAAATGGGGTCTGATCAGAGCCTTATACAGCCTCAGGTGTACATCCCTGCTTGTATTCTAGCCCTCTCGACATGAATGCTAACATTGCATTTGCTTTCCATGTTGCTGACTGAACCTGCACGTTAACCTTGAGAGAACCCTAAACTAGGACTCTTAAGTCCCTTTGTGCTTCTGATTTCCTAAGCCTTTCCCTATTTAGAAAATATTTAAAAATTATTGATTTTACCTTCTTGTCTTGTTTATGAACGAATCATGTTGAACTTGAAGATTCAACTTGGGACACTGTAACTCTCCCTCATAGTGTTCGGTAACAGTGGGAGTGGTTTACCGATCGCTTATTTCGACACAAAAAAGTGATATCACACTGCATTATTTATTTGGTGTAGCGGGTGATCAAAAACAAATTTTACAATTGTTGCGGGTGATTTAAACCTACCTGCTATTGACTGGGAGGCCTTTCAGTGGCGACCACAATATGAAAAACTTATGGATGCAATCCTCGATGGTGGATTTACACATCATGTCAACCAAGTGACTCGGGGCGATACTGTACTAGATCTGGTTTTCATTTCTGACCCGGCTCTTGTTTCCTTCTGTTGAAATTCTTGAACTGCTTGGAGACTCCAATCACAACATCGGACTTTAACTTGGAGCTGAGGAAAGAAAGAGTAACATTTTCAAAACTTGACTATGTGAATGGTGATTGGGATCATTTTCAGGAACCTTTGCAAGAGAAAGATTGGACTGCAGTTCTCTCGCTTAATGCAATAATCGATGATGCCTCGGCACAATATTCATCAGTGATTCATGAGCCTCTTAGGAAGAGTGTTCCAATGATAAAATAGTGTCACAAATTAAAACCACTCTGGGAAACAGAGCAAGTAAGAGAAGCAAATAGATAAGGAGTGCACTGGACAGAAGAAAATCATGTCAATTGTAATAGATCTGGTAATAATCTTAAACCTGTATTGCAGTGCTGAATTTTGAATGTACAGTGAACGTGGGGAGAGTAAATCATTCTGGAACTATCTGAAGTCAAACAGGAAGTTAAAAACCTTGCTGGCCCACTATTTAATCCAGTAACTGGGAGATAATCCCCAACAACGTGCTCAGATATTTAATGATTTTTATTCAACAGTCTGCACTGATAAAGATTTAGATCAAGTCTTGATTACCTCTCTATGTGCAGCTGATCGAAGGGAGACTATAAACTTCATTCCCAATGATCTTCAGCAAAGGCTATCCAGATGCAGGAATTTTGCCTCTCCTGGACTAGACACGATAATACCTTCTTATGTTCTGAAAAGAGGGGATTTTTTTTATTGCATCTGCTTTTGCTGCTCTTTAAATGTTGGTTGGAAGATGGAGAAGCACTTACAGAGTGGAAAATTGCTCTTGTTTTTCAATACAAAAGAGCGGAAAGGGGTTTGAGAATTATTGATTGATCAGTTTGACTTGCCACATTGGAAAATTAATGGTATCTTGTGTTGTAAAGACAACCTGGATATTTTGGAAGGAGCATGGTCTTATTGGGGGCAACCAGTTTGGCTTCATCCCTGGGGGCTTGTGTGCCTCACGGTTACTTGAATTGTTAGAAGATGTGGACAAAGGCCGGAGAATCGCCGGGGGCGGGGGGAGGGCGCAACCAACGGGCCCCGACTGGCGTGGCGTGATTCCGCCCCTGCTGAAAAACCGGCGTCGAGAATCTGGCAGTAGTGTCGGGGCAGGATTCACGCTGCCCCCGGTGATTCTCCGGCCCGGCTGGGGGTCGGGGAATCCCGCCTCCGGGTTCAGCCCTTTACTAGGATGAAAATGGCTAAATATGACCGAAGTGCATTCTCCCGCTGGCGAGGGGCGTGAACCTTGATACCCTCGACATCTGGGACTGGAGCATTGGCACAGATCCCGTTCTTTTGACAATACTGGATTCTCTGATTGACTGTGGCTCTCTCTGCTGGCAACGGGCAGTGGAGAATCCAGACCATGGGCCGGGATTCACCGAGCTTCCGCGCTGCAACCACATCCAGCACGGGGCAGAGAATGGGGCATCGGACCCGTGGCGCCTTCGCGTTATTCTCCGGCAATCGGAGAATCTCTGCCAGCCGCACACGCACGTTTGATGCGGCGCCGGTTGGGGGCCATTGAAAGAGGCTCCTGCAGTGATTCTCTGTGGTCGACCTGCCAAGTTCCCGCCAGCGTGGTTCTCATGGTGGTTCCACCCGGCGGGAGCTCGGCGTCGTGGCTGGGGTGGCCGTCCTGGTGGGGGGGGGGGGGGTATCAGTCTCCACGGTGCCTCCACGACGGCTAGGCCCGCGATTGTGGGCCACCGATCGGCGGGCGCGATCTGGGGGGAGTGGGGGTTACTTCTTCAGTAACGGACCACTGTGTGACTCCGCCATGACATGGGGGGCCAGCATGCGTGGACCCGTGGCCGGAAGTGCAGGGCCCCGTATCGGCAGCAGGAGCTGCGCAGCACACGCCGGGACTCTGCTAGCCCCCTTAAAAATGGAGAATCACCCTGGACTTTTTAGAACAATGTCTGGAGTGATTTGTGCCTGTTTTCTGGTGGGCGTGGGGACATAGCCCCATTACTGGAGAATCCTCAACATGATTTCTGGAGTCCCTTATTATGGTATCCAGACCAGACCACAATTTGTGTTAGGAAACCGAACGAGACCCCAACAAATTTCAAATTTGTAACCTGTGAGGAAAGGATATTTCTCTCCAGCAGTGATGCCACTGACAAGTAGGGATCTTTTGTATTTAAACAACGTTATTATTAACACAGCATTAACCCTGTTAATGTCCAAGGGAAAACAGCTTTTCAATTAACAATTGCGCAGTTCTTAAACAAAATAATGAAAGGTCTTTGGGCCTACTTTCCCATCTACTTCTAAAATTTCAATGAATCAAAATCCACACACACGGGTCAAATGCCACTGAATAACACTGTTAACAGTCAATGGCTTACAGATTTATTCACAAAGTCTCTGGGAGTCAAGCTTTCAGAAGTCACTCTGAGAAATACACCTCCTATCCTCAGAATCCAGAGCAAAACACCAAAAATGAAATTAAAATCAGCAGACACAGAGCAGCGCTGAAAAAGAAACCAAAAAAACAGAACCAGCCCCTCTCATGAGTGACATCACAGCCTGACTTATAGGGCGTGATTAACCAGAAATATTTCAAAGTCAGGATTTGGCCATATTTGGCAGGGTGTTTCTCAATGGTACAGTGCTGAGTTTCACACCGCTATTCAATGGCACTGAGTTGTTCTTTTGGGCCCCAGGGAGTTTCTCCCCATCGAGGCCACACTTTGAAATCTTTCCAGGTTGAGGAGCTGAGCTCACCAGCAGGACCGGCTCCTCACAGTTAAGGCCATCATTTTGAAAGGCTGCCCTGATCACTATACCCCCACCCTGAACCCCATTCAGGACCTCCCATTTTCAGGGCCTCCCTTCACCATCCCAGCCTTTCTGCAGCCCCCTCAAAGCCCTCACCCTTTCAGGGGCATGGCTCCCCAGGCCCCGACCCTTTGCAGTCCAAACTGGCATCTGGGCACCTTGGGCTACCAGCCTCCCACCCTAGCAGTGCAGTGGGAGCCTCTGTTCTGGCAGCTGGCCAATGGGATTTCCCATTGCGGCCATCCCACGCTGTCGGGAAAGCAAGGGGCTATACGCTGCGTGCCTGCTTGCCCCCACCAGACGGAAGATTTGGTGCAGCTTTTGCACCGTTTTTTCGGGCATAAAACACCACTGTTCCCACCCCAGCGTCAGCACTTAATCTGCAAATTCCACAGGAATGTGGTTCACACCTTGGTATTGTTTTTGCCACATAGAATTGTTGACACTTGGAATGTGTTGCCTGAATTTGTTGTGAATGCTGAAAATGTATTGACTTTTAGAATATGTGTTAAGAACAGTGTGATTGCTGTGTCTGCACTGCCTGATCTTGTTGATATTTTTGTTTTTAACACTGTGCCTATGTGCTTTACACTGTATAACAATCAAGATAAATAATTAAATTAAGAAAACAGGTAGGAGGGAAAAGTAAAGCAAAAGTTTTAATTTTAAATTTGTGGGTTTTGCAAAAAATGATGCAACCTTGATTAATTTCATGTTTCAGATATTTAAAATGGAAATATTTGCTACACATATTTATTTTTACATTCGGTGTTTCTCACATTCTGTTTAGTTGGTCATGACAGTCTTGAAATTACAGCATATGAGGTTATGACACAATCATTTGCCTCTAATGCTGTTGCTTTTCAGCAGTAGCATTCGCCCATTTACTAACACCTCCTGGCATAATTCCAGGCACAGTGTTACTGCATTGCAGATCATGCAATTATACTTTTCATTTGTATTTACTGCTTTTAATAAATTATGCACAGACGTGCATTATCAAAACCTCCTGTGTGAGAATAGGCAAAGCTCTTATGCAAAGAATGTTTCTGAACTTTATTTGTCCTTTCAGAAAAAGTAGTAATTAATAAGCCGTATCAAAATGATGTTGTTGCTTAAGTAGAAACTAATGTATTGGTAACATGCCCGGTCAGAGTTTGCTTAATGAAAAATCAATACTGTTAAATGAAACTAATTTCTGACCCTGCTTTTTTGTATGCAATTCATTTTGGAGTTCCTCGTTATACAGTAACATACCCACACTCGAGTACAGTTCCATCGTGCATACACTGTCCTGACCTTTTTTCCCTTGTCCTGATGGCTTAGGTTGAACTGATGGATGTCAGGAAAGATGATCCTTGAATGTTATTATAGAGCTTCTGGGCAGGTGACAGTAAACTAGGCAATGTTTTTGGAGATAAGAAAGCCCTGTAGAAACAGTTCATTGATCACCAGAGATTTCAATTACCTAAATATTGACTGGCACAGAGGCAGTTGAACTGAGGCAGGGTGCATGTTTCTGGAGATAATGTGGACTTGCATCCTTTATCTTGTTTGCTAAGTAACCGAGGAGGTTAGAGGCTACCCTAGACTTCATCAGTAGGAAATGGGGTTGCTGTGGTTGAAGTTACAAAGCATCAATGAACCGGTAATCATATCAGAAATGAAAAGGCCAACACAATAGGTGAAAAAGAGCAACATTAAAAATCATTAATGATGTTTAAACTGTTTAAATTGACAATAAACTGGGTTCTGGTGGAACACAAATCATGTTTAAGCATTACCGGATGTAGTACCAGGGGAATTTAAACCAATAAAATGACTATTATAGAGGAAAAGTTGATTGAAACTTAACAGTGTAGAAGAAATCTATAGAAAGTGCAAACTATGCCTAGCCTATTAAAAATTGCAGATAAATGAATCAGTAACATTCTTAATATTAGAAGAATAAAAATATGAAATAAATATATATTGAACTTAGAAACAATTTAAGCCTGCCTGTTAAGGTTGCCCACCGAGTGTGTGTGTGTCCCTGCGCTGGTCGGTGATGTGGGTGATGGCCGTGATGCTTCTTTGATAAAAGCAAATTACTGCAGATGCTGGAATCTGAACAAAAGAGAAAATGCTGGAAAATCTCAGCAGGTCTGGCAGCATCTGTTGGGAGAGAAAAGAGCTAACGTTGTGAGTCCAATGACTCTTTGTCAAAGCTAACAGACCGAGAAAGTGGGAAATATTTATACTGTGGAGTGAGAATGAAAGATGAGTCATAGCCACAGAAACCCAGGGAAACCGGGTGCCAAGCTTTCATTTAGGCACGCTACAGCTTTCCGGTCTCAACATCAAATTCAATAACTTCAGATGACTAACACTACCGCAACTCGACCCTTTTGTTTTCATCCCATTTCATTTTAACTGTCTTTTACCATTTCTTTCTTTCTTGTCTTTCTTAATAGATATTAATCCCCCCCCCCACCATCTTATCCACCTTTCCTTACCCTTTCTCCTCTTTGCTTCCCCCTCCCCCTCCCCCCACATCTACAGTTCATCCTCTGATGTTAGTTTGTCTGCTGTTTGGCCTTTCACATCTTTTGTTCTCTCTGGGGACTGCCATTAGCACTCTTTCCCCTTGGTTTCTGTGGCAATTAGCACCCGGTTTCCCTGGGTTTCTGTGGCTATGACTCATCTTTCATTCTCACTCCACAGTATAAATGCTTCTTTTTGTCCTCCGACATCTTCTCCAAGGTCGTTTTGAGGCTGGGCAGTGGAACATTGCTGGTGGACGGACCTGGCTGTTCGGGTGATGTTCCTGCAACACATGGCGATGTCACTGGTTTGTAATACATAGAACTCACTTGAATTAGTCAACTGGATGAAGGTGAGATAGCTCTTCGCCTTTCTCTCGCAGGCCCACCTCGCTCTGAGTGCAGGCCCATTCCTGCTCCTCCCCTGCGAGCTTCAGGGCTTTTTCTTCAAAAATAGTCAGGATCCTCAGCTCGGGCATCCCACAGGCCGTATTCTCTCGCTTGCGGCTGTTGTGGGCAAGCCCTTTAGGGAAAAAATGGGATGATGTGAGCTTGCCCTCTGGCATGTCAGATGTCGATGGTACCTCACATGTCTGGGCACGTGCATAAGCAAGGAGGGGTTCTGATGCAGAGTGCCAGGGGGATGTGGGAATGTGGGGAAGCTTGTGGGAGGTTAAGTGCTGGGTCCCTGTGAGGTGGCAGCATATGGGATCCAGGTGACATTCCAAGGGGTAACGGCAATTACCCTGGAAGAACAAAGTAAGTCATTCATCTTCTTGCGACACTGCAACCTCGACCAGGGTGCTGGCACTGACCAGTGCTGTAACCGTCTCCCAGGCAACATTCGTCACCTGACTGGCCATGGGCCGGCAGGAAATGCACCGGCTTTCGTGCCAAAAATGGGACTTGGTAATTTTTTCAGAACATTCCTGCATATTTGTTGCATAAACTATTTACCCCTTTTAAAAAAAAAAATGAATCCATGTTTAATTTGTATTGGTTCTGAGTGGGTTAAAAGCTGTACAAAGTGAAAAACTTGTTGGTAATTTCCCCATTTGGGGAGCATTCAGTAAATATGATTATCATGGATTACAGTCTCCTCAATGGGATCAGGACAATATGAGAGAGAAGGAAATAGAGGGTGACACTGATAGAGGTAGATGAGGAGGGAATTCCAGTGGAGCATAAACACTAGCATGTAGTGGGTGAGCTAAATAGTCTGTTTCTATGTAATATTCTATGTAATAATAGCCCACTGAATGGCACTTACATGGCCAGGCAGTGGCAATGTGGTATTGTCACTGGGTTAGTATGCCAGAGAAATGTTCTAGGGTTCTGGTTTTGAATATCACCATGATGCTGACATTTGAATTCAATAAAAATCTGGAATTAAAAGTCTTTGATGACCATGAAAGAGCAGCATTGTGACACAGTGGTTGGCTCACAGCACCAGCAACCTGGGTTCAATTCTGGCCTTGGCTGATTGTGTTGTGTTTGTACATTCTCCCCGTGTCTGTGCGCGTTTGCTCTGAGTCCTCCAATTTTCTCCCACAGTCCAAAGATGCACAGGTTAGGTGAATTGGCCCTGATAAATAGCCCCTTAGTGTTACAGGAATAAAGCAAGGTGAGTGGGGGAATGTACATGAGTAGAGTGCTCTTTCTGAGGGTCGGTGCAGACCCAATGGGCCGAATGGCCTCCTTCTGTACCGTAGGATTTCCATAATTTCTAAACCATTGCTGATTGTCGTATGAACCCATCTAGTTCACTAATGTCCTTCAGGGGAGGAAACCTAGAGTGGCTGAGTAGCACAGTAGTTATCACTGCTGCATCATCGCGCCGGGTCACTCTTCTTGTGGAGTTTGCATATTCTCCCCGTATCTGCGTGGGTCTCATCCTTCCAACCCAAAGATGTGCATTATAGGTGGCTTGGCCACACTAAATTGTCCCTTCATTAAAAAAAGAATTGGGTACTTTAAATTTTAAAAAAGGAAGGAAATCAGCCATTCTTACACGTGAATCCTGACCCACACAATGATGCAGTTGACTCTTAACTGCACCACTGAAATGGCTCAGCAAGGCACTCAGTTCAAGGCAATTAGGGATGGGAAACAAATACTGGCCCAGCAGACATTTAACAAGAACATAATTAAACACTTGGATATGGAAAACGTTCTCCTTGTGACTACTACATGGAAACAGTTAAAAGGGTTTTTTCTGAGGTAAATCCTGGAGCCTGTGAGTGCATTTCCCTGTGTCCTTCCTTTTTACTGGAGTAAATTTACAACAGTACACTCTCCTTGATAAAGTAAACGGCAAGACATTCTGAGCTACAAATCCTTCCATACTGGAACTAGATAGTGTCTTTTCAAGAATTCATGTTGAGATCAGATGACTTTAAGTGGCAATTGTAACCTTATGATTTAAATTGGGATTCTTTTTGGATAACGAGAATGATCAGATGATTAATTCATCAGTTTTGATTAGTTATGTATAATGGCCGGGATTCTCCCCTACCCGGCGGGGCGGGGGGTCCCGGCGTGTTGGAGTGGCGTGAACCACTCCGGCATCGGGCCGCCCCAAAGGTGCAGAGACGGGGCCAAGCCCTCACATTGGGTATGTGGTCACGCATGCGTATGCTGATGGTCTGCAATGGTCATGCCGTATAACATGGCGTGGCCGTGCGCGGACCTGACTTGCCAGATAGTGCCCCTCTGGGCACCCGCTCACCACTCCCTGGCCACCCAGCCCTCGCCAAAGCCCCCCAGCCAGCAGCATGGCTTGCGCCCGAATGTGGCGGGCTGGACACGGTCCGCGGCTGCCATGCCGGGTTCCTGACTGCTGAGACCAGGAGTCAACCATTGTGAACTTGGCCCAGTGGGAGTGGAGCATCGGGAGAGGGCCTTCAGGTGATGTCCTGAGGCCGTCCCAACAGCATGCGGCTGTTCGATGACGGCATTTTGGAGGGGCGGAGCATGCGAAAACTTGCGTCATCCCCGATTCCATCGTAAAAAGGGATCCTCCACCCGATCGCCAATTACGACATTGGTGTCAGGGAACAGAGAATCCCGTCCTTAACCTCTTAGTTGAGGTAGAATGTACAAATAAAATGTAGGATTAAATCAGGCTAACACGCCTCTTGCAATCAGCAATTCAACTAAAAACAAATTTTAAAAAATTAAAATGGGGTTCCTTCTGAAGTTTAATAACGGAGACACAAAATCACCAATTAAATTGCAGGATTAATCAAGAGTCTTGCTTTAAGTTAATTATTTGGGGATCTCGAAGTATAGCATTAAGGAACTTCTTTACTATTATTTCTGCCATTTGAATTCTACGGAAATCCAGCCAGCACGATTGCACAATACACTGAGAAGCAACTCATAGGATCTCCCCATTGGCTATAAAAGAATACAAGCCAAAAAACAATTTCTAAAATGAAGGCTTTTGATTTTTTTTTCTTGAGAGATTCATCTGTGAACTCAGATGCATGCTTCTGCAACCACTAATTAGAGTTTGCCATTATGTTTATATTGGCTCCAAAGTCTGTCTTTATGCAAAATGAATACATTAATTGGAAATGAGCATTCATTGTGTTAGTGGCATACAATTTCCATTTGAAATCCATAAACAAATTGCCATTATTAATGATATGTATGACAGAACTAGATATTAATCATGAGCCAGACATAAACAGTACAGCTTCAGCAATTTAAAACAGAGAGCAGGAAGAGATGCCGCAGTCAGTTTATCCAGTGAGAAAAAAAACTGCGTTGGCCAGGAAATATCCAGATTTGACCTCCAGCCTAAACCACATTGGCTGATTTCATTTGGGATTATGACAGGGAGACTGCAAACTCTGCCTCGCTTGCCTTGTTTAACGCGCAGAAAAATCAAACGTGGTATCCATTTCTAATCACAATCAGTAACTTTCAACAGAAGTACGCATGCATGACTGCTAAGCACTTGATCAAGTCTGACTATGATACCGGAGTTAGAAACTGAGCAGCTTCCTCCATCATGCATTGCAAAATAAACCACATGGGGCAGCAAAGGGTCAAGGGTGGGCAGGGATCTTACTGTCAATCCACCAATTCACACAGGAAGGTGGTGATCTCGGATGCATAATCGGTTCAAGGTCTATTCTCGAGAAAACTTTATGACAAGCGGTCCAAGTTGTATGGATTCACCGGGCGCAATTTAACCACTGCGTTGTGCCCGGCACAGTTCTCGGCGTGCTGGTTAAACAGCGGGAAGGTACAAAATTGAAATTAGCGCCAGGCACGAATCAGTTTGCTACCTAACCGACCCACTCCTGAGTTCCAGGCCCTTTAAGTGGTCTGCTAGGCCATTTCAAAGTCAACCACATTACTGTGGAACTGGGGTCACGTGCAGGCCAGATCAGGTAAGGGTGGCAAAGGGTGCCAGATTTCTTTCCCTAACGGACATTAGTGAACCAGATAGGTTTTTACAACAATCAGCAATTGTTCTGTGGTCATCATTAGACTTCTAATTCCAGATTTTTATTGAATTCAAATTTCACCATCTGCCGCGTTACCCAAAGTCTCTGGATTACTAGTTGAGTGACAGCACCACTGCTCCACTGTTGAGGAATCTGCGAGGGATGATACTGTGTGTTTGTAGGTTTTGTGAAAATTAGCTGATATAGCTTTGTATTGATACCAATATGGAATGGTGACGTTTCTTTGTTAGTATGATATGTGGAATGTTACATGGTTAATTCTCAAATCTTTGTACTGTTGATCGTTTAATAAACAAAATATTCTCAAGTGGCTTATCGTGGATACATGTGCCATGTCGCAAATAATGATTATTGCATCGCATTTCAATTAAACTTTAAAGTCTGAACTGTTTACCTGAACACTAGAAGCATCAGCACCACACAGGCAGCAGCCAACATGCAAACAATGGGCTTCAGCACTGGGAATATCCTTGTGACCATAGGGGAAGTGTGTGGATCAGGGGAGGGCACCTGAGCTCGGTATTCGTAATATTCCAATTTGGGGTCCAGGGGCTCCTGATGTGGCTGGGGATGAGTATGCAGAGCAAGGTTTTCCAGCATAACTGGCTCGCTGGATGGCACTCTGACAGAAGGTGGGACACGGAGGATTTGAGGGTCCGGGATGGAAGCCCGAACTTATTGTCGGTCAGTCTCCTCCAATTCCTTCCAGATGTAGCAATATGGCTGGTGTCGGTCCTGTACAGGCTGCCTTCACAATGCTGGTGGCAGCCCAGGCAGTCAGTTGCAAATGAAGGCATCAATGTCAACACAGGCTGGACACCATGGCTAAGACCCTATATTACGAGGCCCATGTTGCCACCCGTGCTGTCATTGAGCAGTGCATCGGACTGCTCAAAATGTGGATCGGATGCCTGGACCGTTCATGTAGTGCACTGTGGTGCACTGTCCAGAGGGTCTCCCGCTTTGTGGTGGTCTGCTGTGCTCTCCGCAACCTAGCACAGCAGCGGAGCGACATGCTGGAGGAGGACGAGGGACACATGGCCTCGCCTGAGGAGGAGAAGGCGGATCAGAAGGGGTTGCAGGATGAGCCAAGGGAGGACCCACAGTAGGAGCTAAAGGATGGCGGACAGGCGACGGTAAGGGTCCAGCATGCCTGGAGGACTACAGAGGCTCTCATCCTCAACCGTTTCTCATGGGACGAAGCTTTGTCCGTCAGCTCACTCCCTCCCTGCCAATCCTTACACTCCTCCTAACCCTCCACTCACCCATTCCTCCTTCCCTGTAATCCTCCCTCCCTCATTTCCCTCCCTCCCCAACACAATCCCTACCCCTCTCATGCCCCTTCCCTGACTACCCTGTTTCACCCTCCAAGGATCTGTGTATCATCACCCCAGGGTGATGGGTCTGTTTTGGCACTGTCAGCGGGTCAATATTTAATGAGAGTGATAATTACTCACTGTGAGCTCTGGTGCTCCTCAGTTTATGCCAAAGTCTGGCTCCTATCTATCTGCTGACAGTGCGCTCATACCAATCCTCTGAATGGAGTCGGCATCAGGGGGCATTTAATCTTGGACCACTGTGCCCATGGAGCAAGAGGGGTGGGTGGGGTGGAGGGAACAGAGGGTGGGGGTGCAGACAGGCCACTGTGAAGATTAACGAGACAGAGGCTTCACATACATCAGGTGTAACATGTTTTAATTGCGAACAGTTGACATTTCTATTCCCCCTAGCTACAAATCGTGCCCCCTTCCTCCACCCCCACCCCTGCGCCCACTCAGTGATGCTTTCTCTTCTTGATCTATCTTGGTCTAGTGCTACTTCTAGGCGTGTCCCCAGGATGCACATCAGAGGTGGAGGCAGCCTGCTGCTTTCTGCCTCCTGTGGCCTTTGATGCTCTTGACAAACATCCTCTGGAGGGCATGGAGTCGGGGACCCCGGCCGACTTACCGGTTTCACTGGCATAACCATGCAACCCTGTTCTGCCCACGGCCATTGAGATGTACCGGTGTCAGGAGTGAGGTGATTCGGAAGAACTGGAGACCACCGTCATCTCCTTGGTGTCAGGTCCTGGGTTGATCTCCAGAGTTTCCTCATCCCTGATGGCGCCCGCAAGGCCTTGGGGGTCTCCAGGGGCTGGAGGGGCAGCTGGAATCCTCTAGCTCTGCTAGTCCTGGTGGATCCCCATTGCCTCCACCATGGTGTTGACGTCCTCAGCGATGTTCCTCAGTGACTGGACCATCCTCTGCAGTGCCTCGGCAATGTCCACCTCTGTCTGCAACATGTCCCTCAGCGACTGGGCCATGAGTTCAAGGCCCTCAGCCATGGTCGCCACCGACTGAACTATAACTTGAGCGCCATTACTCAAAATGCTGACGTTGTTCCCCAGATTTTCCAATGCGGTTGCCACCATAGCCATATTGACGTCGGTTTCATGCATTGTTGGCATTATCTCCAGCACCGAGGACTTTGGGACGCCACCAATCGGCTATGCACTTGCTGGAATGTTGCTGACGTCCCCTCCAGAATCTCATAGCTATGTCCTATCATCTGCATCCGCTCTGGGATAACCTTGTCCAGAGTATCGGCATCTGACTGGGACTCAGCTAAATCCTGGGAGCCAGCAGACGTCCGATTGCTGACTCCCTTAGATGTGCCTGCCTCCACCTGATGTGCATCAGCAACTGTGTCAGATTGAATCCCAGAAGCCTGTCCACTAATGTTGCCCACAGAGGTGTGTGTGTCGCGGTGTTGGTGGAAGGTGCGGGTGATAGCTGTGACACCTCGATGATGGTCTCCTCAGAGCTAACCTCCGAGGTGTTCTCTTGGGTGGCAGTATGGAACGACTCCGGATGGCCTGGCCCCATCAGGTGGAGATCCTGCCAGAGAATGGACATGTGGTCAATGAGAGAGAAGGATCCTTTAGGCTGACATGAACAACTCAATTGAGAGAGGTTATATGGATGAAGGGGTGATGAATCCTCACCTCAGGCGCAGGTCAACTTTGGCGTCGGTGACTGTGCTCCTCGTACAACCCCACGATTCCCAGGACCCCATTCCTCATTTGGCGTGAGGACTTAAATTCCTGGCACTCCCTCAGGTCATGATGGTCCTGATGATCAACTGTCTTCAAGTTCATTTTCTTCAAGGTCAGGGGTTGCCTGGTCACATGGACCAGTATGTCCTATTATTCATGAAAATTACAATTGATCCCCTTATAATTGAATCAATCTCTTCAAAATAATTTCCAAACAGTCTTCAGACAAAGACAGGTTCTGGAATGGAATTAAAAATAGTCCTTGCTATACTGTAGTGTAGAATATTTTTCTGTTTCTTCTTATAGCTTCTGCCATTTGCGTTGCCCAACATGTACCCAATAAATTGATGGACTTGCATTCCCCTGCAGCATAAAATTGCTGCTCCATTGAAATTGCCAATTTTATCGAAACATTCTGGATATTTTGATGTTAGGACATGCACTGAGGTGAGTGGAATAGTTTCTGATGTGGACCAGCAGTATAAGATCCGACTAATCACGTGTAAGTAATGCAAGTTTACAGAATGACGGTAGTCTGGCAATTGCTGGGCCTTTAGTCTTCATGATGACGAACATCTGTGGCACTCAAGAGTATTGACTGTGCTTGCACTCTAGGGCTGTGGAACCTGCACACAGGGGGCTGGATTCTCCAGTCACCGACATAGAAATCACATTCGGCGAATGGCCGGAGAATCCGAGATCCCGACCAAATCAGGGTGGCGCCGCATTCGCGATGCTCTGTCCCCTCCAAAGTGGCGTCCTTGGAGAGTATGCTGTGCGCTGTACCGACGGCCTCAGGACATTGCCTGAGGCTTGTCCCCTGATGCTCCACCCCTAACCGGCTGAGTTCCCAACGGCGTGGGTCTCTCATGTTCTCACCCGTCATTATTTGGGGCTGGGGGCACTGTGTGGGAGTGGTCCGAGGCGCGCGAACCGGCTGAAGTGGGGGGTTATTTCGCGGGCCAAGTCTGCGAGTGGCTGCCGGCCTGTTGCACAGCGTGGCCGCTGCAGGCCACTGCCATGTTCATATGTGGCGATGGACCTGGCAATTCTCCGGGGCGTACCGGCAGCTCGAGCCGGGTGCTCTACGCTGTTGTCCTGCTCGCCCCCAGCAAAACGAGGTATCAGTGGCTATTTTGCGCCAGGTTTTCTGGTGTAAAATGGCACCGTTCCTACGCCGGCGTGGGGACATAGCCCAGAATCGGAGAATGCAGCCGAGGATTACTGAACTGTTGTCTGCTGAGGGTTTCACACAAGAAGGTTTCACCATGGATCTTCATGCTTGTGGATTCAGGACTTTTAGAATTCGCAGAGGCAGTATGATGGCATTTGTCCCTGTGTCAATCTTGGCTAATAATGAGTACTTGTTAGAAAATTTGAACCTTGGCAAACATTTTGGATGTTGTGATAGTATCTATGTTTTCTATGAAATTGATGGTGTGAAACATGTTCACTGCTCATTGCCTCATTGTGCACATTATTGTTTTCAGGTTTGTCAATCATCTCATGTTTATGTTTCTGAAGGAATAGCAGATGGTCATTCTTATTGTTTGAAAGTTCCTGTTGTGCATGGTCTGTTTGGACAATGCACAGCTCTTTGCAGTTGCATCAGCTTTTTGTCCAGTTAGTGCACTGCCAATTGTTTGTCAGCCACATCCCTTGCAGAATTGCTGGAAAGTTGGGCACCTTTGGGACCAGTGACCATATTTCCATTAGTTTTAAGACAACTATGGAGAATGATAGTTCTGGCCCAAAAGGTAAAATTCTGAATTGGGGCAAGGCCAATTTTGATGGTATTAGGTGGGAACTTTCAACAGTTGATTGGAGGAGCCTGTTTACAAGCAAGGTGACAGCTGGTAAGTGGGAGTCTTTCATAAGTATGTCAACTAGGGTTCAGGGTGAGCACATTCCTCTTAGAATGAAGGGTAAGTAGAAGTAGGGAACCCTGGATGAATTGGGATATTGAGGCCATGATCAAAATGAAGAAGGAGGCATATGATATGCATAGGCAGCTGGGATCAAGTGGATCCCTTGAAGAGTATAGGACTTGTCGGAGTAGAGTTAAGAGAGAAGTCAGGAAGGCAAAAAGGGGGCATGAGATTGTCTTGGCAGATAAGGCAAAGGAAAATCCAAAGAGTTTTTACAGATACGTAAAGGGCAAAAGAGTGACTAGAGAGAGGGTAGGGCCTCTTAAGGGTAATTAGGGTCATCCGCGTACGGATCCACAAGAGATGGGAGAGGTCCTAAATGAATATTTCTCATCAATATTTACTGTTGAGAAAGGTACGAATGTTAGGGAAATTGGGGAAAAAAATAGTGATGTCTTCAGGAGTGTACATATTATAGAGAAGGAGGTGCTTGAGGTATTAAAGCGCATCAAGATAGACAAAACCCCAGGACCTGATGAAATCTATCCATGGATGTTGTGGGAGGCTAGGGAGGAAATTGCCGGCTCCCGAGCTGAGATATTTAAATCATCGACAGCAACAGGAGAGGTGCCTGAAGATTGGAGGGTAGCAAATGTTGTGCCCTTGTTTAAGAAGGGCTGTTGGGATAAGCCTGGGAACAAACAACCGGTGAGTCTTACTTCTGTAGTGGATAAGTTGTTCGAAGGTATTCTGAGGGATAGGATCTACATGCATTTAGACAGGCAAGGGCTAATTTTGGAAAGTCAGCATGCTTTGTAAGGGGAAAGTCATGTCTCACAAATTTGATTGAGTTTTTTGATGGGGTAACCAAGAAGGTAGACGAAGGCAATGCGGTCGACATTGCCTGCATTGACTTTAGCAAGGCTTTTGACAAGGTACCACATGGTAGGCTGTTGCAAAAGGTTAATTCTCAGGGAATCCAGGACGAGGTAGCCAAAATTTTGGATAAATGTGAGGTACAAAATTGCTTTGGTGACCGAGTTTTTCAAACTGGAGGCCTGTTACCAGCGGTGTGCCTCAGGGATTGGTGCTGGGTCCACTATTATTTGTGATATATATAAATGATTTGGATGAAAATGTATGAGTCATGGTTAGTAAGTTTGCAGGTGACACCAAGATTGGTGGCATAGTGGATAGTGAGGAAGGTTATATAAGATTGCAAAGGATCTTGACCAATTCGGCCAGTGGGCCGATGAATAGCAGCTGGAGTTTAATTTGGATAAATGTGAGGTAATACATTTTGGTAGATCAAATCAGAGCAGGATCTATTCAGTTAATGGTAGGGAGTTGGGGACAGTTACAGAACAAAGAAATCTAAGAATACAGCTTCACAGCTCCTTGAAGTGGACAGAGTGGTGAAGAAGGCATTCTGCATGCTAGGTTTTATTAGTTAGAATATTGAATACAAGAGTTGGGATGTCTTGTTGAAGTTTTACAAGGCATTGGTAAGACCACTGTGGAAGGGAAATTAACATAAATGAAATACTGCTGAAATATTCTGGTTTCGGCCTTATTATGAAAACACATTGTCCTCCAAAAGATAATAAAATGTGTACTAGAATTGTTTTTAGCCAAGGGTAAGAACATATGTACTACATATTTCATCGTACGTACTTTCCAAGGTCTATTTAATATAAACATGCCTGTTTACTTCAGATTGTAAAAACGTGCTGTCTTCAATCGAATCTCAGAGTACGGTGCCCTGGCTTTGCAGCTAGAACACTCTCTCGCCGCAAATATATTTGTGCAAATAAATTTCCTTAAATCGAACCTCAAGGAATTTGTCTTTATTATGATTTCCACGACAATCACACATGGAATACTGTGTTCAATTCTGGTCACCCTATCAGAGGAAGGATATTGTTAAACTAGAAAGAGTGCAGAAGGGATTTACGAGGATGCTGCCAGACTTGATGGTCTGAGTTATAAGGAGAGGCTGGATAGGCTGGGACCATTTTCCCTGGAGCATAGGAGGCTTAGGGGTGATCTTATCGAGATCAATAAAAGAATGAGGAGCACGGTAAGGTAGATAGTCAACATCTTTTCCCAAAGGTAGAGGAGTCTAGAACTAGAGGGCATAGGTTTAAGGTGAGAGGAGAGAGATACAAGAGACCAGAGGGGAAATTTCTTCACACAGAGGATGGTGAGCATCTGGATCGGGCTGCCAAAAATGAAAATGAAAGGCAGTGGTAGAAGAGGGTACAATTTTGTCCTTTAAAAAAGCAGTTAGATAGTTACATGTGCAGGGTCGGTATAGAGGGATATGGGCCAAATGCGGACAAATGGGAATAGCTTAGTGATAGAAACTGGGTGGCATGGACCAGCTGGGCCAATGGGCCTGTTTGCATGCTGTAAACATCTATGACTATGACTCATTTACTTAGTGCATGCAGAAGGCCATACCTTCCTAGCCTTGCTAGGTTTTGGTGTTCCAGTAAGTGCGTCAACAATTGGGGTTATCTTTGGGATCTGTTCGCTTTGTCGCCCTGCAAGGATAACTTAGTTTTTGCATCCATCCTAAGGTAAATCTTTGATGCGGTACGTTTTGGGCTTTTCTAACAGATCTTGTGAGAATGCATCCATGGGAGCAGGTACGATCATCAACTCAACAAGTCTGTCTGCTATTTCCCGCGTTTGGAAATTCACAGCATGTACCCTTTTCTCTGCATGTCCTGATGAAGTGATCTGTAGATTCTGTAGGCTGTTGGTGAAATGATATGTACTCTAGTCGATGAAGACAGAAGTTTAACCTAATACCGAACTGCTCTTCAAATATAGTACATTTATTTTGTGGACTCATTAGCTCTTCTGCTGGTAATCCTGATGTATTCAGCCCTTGTGCTCCCTGATTCTAAATTGCTCAGTAAATTTTTTGCAGCTTGTTTTTCTGGTTCAACGATAACTCTGTGCGCTGGTTAAACATTTTGAATACAGAAAGGTCAACTACATCCAAAGCAACCTGGGGAATTTTGTGTAAATTTTGACAATGTCCCTTTGACTTTCCTTCTCCTGGAATGATTATTGTAGCTGCTTTCCCACTCTTTTCCGATTCTCCTTCCATTACTTTAGCAACCTTCTCTGACCAAAATATTATGATGGTTTTGTTTGGATATTTTCTTTAATTGGCTTTCCCCCGCTAACTATCGATCTGGCCCACAACCTGGTCACTCACCTTTCCTGACTGGGCTGACCCACTTACCATGTCTGCTTTCCAGCTCTTTAGTTCTGCACTCTCCAGGCTCTGTGTCTTCACGGTTTCTTTGTGCCATCTTCACACTGTGATTTCGACACCCTATAACGCTGTAACTGTGTTGTGGTCTGACCAAAACATCGAAGGTCTCCTCATGCATAGGCTATGACTGTTCACCATATCACACCTGTAATCTTGCTCCTACACTGTATTATTTCGAACTGCTGTATATCATATTTGTGTTATAAAGATATAAAGGTACCAATTGCACATTAGTGAGTGTGCGGGTTTGTTTATTAATTCCAGGTGCATGTGAACATATGTACATCAGCAGCTAGGTTGTGCGTGTCTGTGTTTTGCTCAAGGCTCAAATTAAATTAAGTCTGGATCACATGACACACTTCCCTTAAAATTATGTCATGCAGCTATCCCTTAAAGACATATTATGACAGCCTACTCCTTAAAGGATTTTTTTTACATCATGGGCTGGATTCTCCATTCTCAAGACCAAGTGCTGACGCCGGGACAGGACTTTCACGACAGCAAAACTTGGTGCTGATCCTGGACTGATTCAGTGAGTGTAGAGAAGTTAGCACCGGCACCACATGGAACACAGTCGATTCCAATGAAAAACGGTGCGGGATTTGCCGAGTCCGTGATTGATACTCAGGAGGCTAACAAGCTGCAGCCAATACAGCTATGGGTCGGCAGGGGCCAGAAGGCACCCGGGGTGGGGGGGGGGGGGGGGATACCCTGGGGGGAGGACCTATATGATCTGTCGCCCTAAGTTCACAGTGGGCTGTTAGCGGCGTGCACAGCTGCATGGCTGCCTTTCCGGCTGCGGCAATGGTGCTGCGTGCCCGTCCATCTCGGCCCTACCGCCCACCTTCTAGCCACCCCCTCGCTACTACGCCCAGCCCTGGCAGAAGGCCCCTGGCCATAGGCAAGACTGTCAGCAAACTATTGCGATGTTGGACACTTTCCGTAGGCCCTCTCTCTTCCTCAACAGCCACCACGCTGCTTCCATGATTTTTAAAAGCACAAGTGAACCACGCTGTTGGGAACTCGGCTCATCGGAGGCGGAGAATCGCGGGAGCCCTGGAGAATACTGGGTCAGGCCCGCTAATGATATGCAAACAGCGTTTACTGTACATGCATTCCGGACCACATTGACACCGCTGTCAATTCGGCGTCAAATTGGCACGATTTTCACATCAGAGACTATTCTCCGCACAGTCGCGTTTCCTGATTTTGGCGTCAGCCAATGGCGAATACCACCCCACGGGCTGGATTCTCCGGTCGCCGACACCGAACACGCATTTGCCGATCGGCCAGAGAATCACAGTTCCTGAGCAAATCGGGGCCGGCACCGCTTTCGCGATGCTCCACCCCTTCCAAAGCGGAGTACTCTCTAAGTCACAAGGGAGCATCACGTAGACGTGGCCGAGCAGAGAGGTTGCTGCATCAGGCAAAACAGTGAGTGGCTCACTAAGGTGACCTTCTTGCTGTAACTACGCACTGTTTTCCTTTCTGAGCACAATAGAAATGCCAACAACTGAAGGCACATGAGTGAATGTCCTTTTATTGATGGCAGGAGAGGACATGCAGTACTCCTAAGGGGCCTCACGGTAGCATGGTGGTTAGCATCAATGCTTCACAGCTCCAGGGTCCCAGGTTCGATTCCCGGCTGGGTCACTGTCTGTGTGGAGTCTGCACGTCCTCCCCGTCTGTGCGTGGGTTTCCTCCGGGTGCTCCGGTTTCCTCCCACAATCCAAAGATGTGCGGGTTAAGTGGATTGGCCATGCTAAATTGCCCGTAGTGTAAGGTTAATGGGGGGATTGCTAAATTGCCCGTAGTGTCCGAAAAAGTAAGGTTAAGGGGGAGTTGTTGGGTTACGAGTATAGGATGGATACGTGAGTTTGAGTAGGGTGATCATTGCTCGGCACAACATCGAGGGCCGAAGGGCCTGCTCTGTGCTGTACTGTTCTAAATTCTAAATTCTAAATTCCTCAGGACATTGCTTGAGGCACGTCCCTCGATGCTCTTTCCTCGACCGGCTGAATTCTCGATGGCGTTGGTCGCGTGTGGTCTCAACCGTCGTAACTCGGCGGTGACGGCTGCGGACTCAGTCCAGTGCCACCACAGTCAGGGGAGGGCCGATCCGCGGGCATGGGGGATATTATCAGGGGATGGGGGCACTCTGGAGTGGTGGGCCAGTGCGCGCGATCCTGCCAAAGGAGGGACTATTTTGTGGGCCGGGTCCACGAGCGGCCACCGCCATGTAGCACGGTATGGCCACTGCAGGCCACCGCCGTCGCATGCACAGTAACGGACCCGGCAATTCTCCGGCCCGTATCAGCAGCTAGAGCAGGGTGCTCTACGCTGCCAGCATGCTAGCCCCCGGCCAAACGAAGGATTGTTGGCTGTTTTACGTCATTTTCTCTGTCATGGAGCATGGGAGACATAGCCACAAAATCGGAGAATCCAGCCCCACATCTCTCAAACATGATTGCAACAAAAAGTTGCATTAATTTCAAAACCATTTCTGATCTAATCAGTTTAGCACAATGGGCTAAATCACTGGCTTGTAATGTAGAACAAGACCAGCAGCGCAGGTTCAATTCCGGCCTCCCCGAACAGGTGCCGGAATGTGGCGACCAGGAGCGTTTCACAGTAACTTAATTGAAGCCTACTTGTGACAATAAGCTATTATTATTATTAATTGCTCCAGTGTCCTTACTCCTCCCTTTTGATGCCACAAAGTTGCATTCTTTAAAAAAAAATGCATCATTGGATGAAGAAGAGCAGAATATGAAAGAGGAGGATAAAGAGGAGGCAGAAGCGGGAGGGGATATTAAACAGCGAGGTGTTCCAGTTACAAAGGGACATGGACAGATATGGAGCAGGGCTTGAAGATCTTGTCAGGATGCCCTGAATATCAGTGGTCATCTGAGCCAGGCTTGTTTCTGGCCCAGGATGAACATCATTTTATGGAACTCACTTTGTACTAATACTCCCATTGAAGGTGCAGCCTGGAACATGTAAACTTTTACTCTAAATAATGGATGCGTATCTGCCTGGAGGTTTTGCCATCAGCCTTTATCTCGTCTGCCACATCGTACCTCCATTCCTGTCCTGCCATCAATAAAAGAGGTCTCACTCATCCACCTTCAGCTGTTGCTATTTGCATTGTGCTCAGAAAGGAAAACAGTGTCTAGTTCCAGCAGGAAGACACCTCAGTGAGCCACTCACTGCTTCGCCAGATGCAGCAACCTCTACACTCATCCGCATCTACGTAATGCTCCCTGGTGACTTTGGTGGACAAAGAGACACTTATCTCAGCTTGCAGTTAAGATGCAGATGGCAGTTATCCTCATTGTTGAGATGTCCGTGAGCGGCTCATCAGGAGGCCATGAATGTCAGGGATCATATGATTGAGGCTTGGTTCAACTGGGTCCCTCTGGGCCAGGATGACCAGCATTTCCAGAGACTGCAGTAACTGAACTATTGCAGGGCAGCTTCCGTCACTTGGCACTGCTGCACAGATGCTCCACTGTCAGACTAGCCAAGGAGGCCGAAGATGATGAAGATACCCTGTGATGTTATTTTATGAGGAAAGGTTGAGCAGGTCAGGCCCATATTCATTGGAGTTCAGAAGAATGTGAGGTGACCTTATTGCAAAATATAAAATGATGAGGGGGCTTGACACACTAAATGCTGGGCAGATGTTTCCTCTTATGGAAGTATAGAACCAGGGGTACATTTTAAAAATAATGGGTCTCCCATTTAATACAACAATAAAGAGGATTCTTCTTTCAAAGAGTTGTTAGTCTGAGGAATTCTCTTCCAGAAAGAGCAGTGGATGGTGGGTGAAGGTGAATTAGGCATATTTTTGATTGGGAGGGAGTTAAGGACAATGAAAAAGGCCTTAGATCATAGAATCTACAGTGCAGAAGAAGGCCATTTAGCCCATCGAGCCCATCTGCACCAGCCCTTACAAAGAGCACTCTTCTCAAGCCCATGTATCTACCTTATCCCTGTAACCCCCGTTTAACCTTTTTTGGACACTAAGGGCAATTTTAGCATGGCTAATCCACCTAACCCACACATCGTTGGACTGTGGGAGGAAACCGGAGCAACCGGAGGAAACCCACGCAGACATGGGGAGAACGTGCAGACTCCGCACAGACAGTGACACAGCTGGGAATTGAACCTGTGACCCTGGAGCTGTGAAGCAACTGTGCTAACCACTGTGCTACCCGTGCTGGTGTTCCAGATGGTTGGAGGGAGCACCATCTAGTCCTCTTCAAACATCTCTTGCATTACTGGCACTACTGGTGGCTCCATTGTATATGGTACACTGCATAGTGCAGTGTTCTTCAAACTTTTTTTCCGGGGACCCATTTTTACCAAACGGCTAACCTTCGGGATCCATGCCGGCCAACCTTCGCAACCCATGCTGGCCGACCTGCGTGACCCACCATTTTCTCTTACCTTGTTTGCTGCTGACAAAAATGGAGGAAATGGTTTTGGGTCCCTTTGGCCCTCGTGCGCGTATGTGCAATGCGGCCAAATTTCTTTTAACATCGCGGCCGCTTGCAGCCGGCGTTATGAAAAGCCGGCTGCTGAGCGGGAATTTGCGCGATCGGGAGCGCCGCGGACAATGGCTCTGCGACCTTCCCGACAGCCGCCCGCGACCCACCCGTGGGTCGCGCCCCCGACTTTGAAAAACACTGGCATAGTGCAAATCAGTGCACAGTTCCTGCCTATACTCCAACTGCTGCCTCATAAAGTTCTCTGTTGATCATTCTCTCAATTGAAAAGCCCGAGCCATTGTGGTGCCTATGGGTTGGATGGACCCCTCCATTTCCGGTCAATGATCCCAGGCTGCACCAGGAAACTCTGACTTGTGGGAGCACATCTGTTGCTGCTGCGTAGAGCCTCCTTTCCAATAACTCCAGAGGCCCTGCTGAGCAGGGCTGTGCCTCTCCTTTCTCCTGATGGAGGAACCGCCCACAGTTCCACGCTAGTATCATGCTCCTCATCCCGTGCCACCCCAAGGTAAATGTGCAAGAAGACCCACGAAGATGAATTTAGCTGTAGTGGTGGATGGTGAGCTTGAGAGGTGGTGGAATGTTTCCATAGAATCCCTACAGTGCGGAAGGAGGCCATTCAGCCCAATGGGTCTGCACCGACCCTCTGAAAGAGCACCCTACCTAGGCCCACTCTCCCGCACTACCCCCGTAACCCTGTAACCTCGCCTAACCTGCACATTTCTGGATACTAAGAAGCAATTTAGCACGGTCCATCTACCTAATCTGCATATCGTTAGAATGTGGGAGGAAACAGGAGCATCCAGAGGAAACCCACACAGATACTCTAAGAACATGCAAATTGCACACTGACAGTCACTCAAGACCAAAATTGAACCCGGTTCCCTGGTGCTATGAGGTAGCAGTGTTAACCACTGTGCCACCGTGCCGTGCAAAGCTTCTTCGGAGATTTGCTGGTTATCTTGGCTGGATGATGGAGAAGGTTTCCTTGGATGGGTGTCTACACTTGTGAGAGAGAAGAAGAGAACGTGTGAACTCGCCTCACAGAAGGAGAAGCCTCTGTCATGCTGAAACTTCCCAGTGTAACTCAATAATCAGCATGCGGTTGGACAGGGGCGGGTGAAGAAACCCCTCAGTGAGCACATGGTTAACTTTCTTGTGGTTTGCAATCCTGGATATTTGCATCGCTCCACCCTGATTGCTGTGAAGAAATAAAGGAAGGTTACCCTTCCGTCTGTTTTGGTCGTCTTTCAGGCATTCTGTGCCCATTTGCCCTGCAAGGACAAAAGCAATTGTGATAAAGTACTGCTGTTCTTAGCAGCCATATGCAGCTGTTCCAATGCATTGAAGGATGCAGTATCAGTGGTGCCAGGTCCTCAACAGCAACATGGCTCTCCTCAGAGGTCAGTAAGCAGCCCGTGCATAGATCCCTGCCATATTCAGGAGCAACATGTGGCCTGAGGCTCCTGAATTTCTATGTCTGCTGGAAGGGGAATACCTAGGCATCTGTTCTGAGGTCTGGGAGGAGCAGTCACCTTGCGAGAGCAGAGTAGAACAAGTCAGCTTGTGCTCCTCTGCATGATCGCTGTTTATTCTTCAGGTCATGCTATATTCCAAGGAGAATATCTAAAAATCAACCCAACGGCTAATATGTGCAGAAGCTTTCCAGTCAGCAAAAGGTCCTTCAGCATCTTGCACTCCCTGAAGACTTTGCAATTTTAAACAACAATAAAAAAGCAGCAAATACTTTTGGAACAAAAACAACACCATGAAGAAATAACCCAGCAGCTACCTTGTTGGTATTTGATGATCTCTTTCTGTCGGACCGATGGGCTTTTCCCTCTGCTAATAATATATTCAGCTCGGAAAGGCATTAATTGAAGCACTCAGTTTCAAAGTACTATATCTGGAGTCAAATCAACATTGTATACTGATTGACTCCAGCAACTGTTTACTATGTCCAAGCGTTAATGCCCTCACCAGTAAGTTGTCTGGCAAAATTTGCCCCAAAGATATGCATTCCAACACTGATGTTATTTTCAAGCTCTACGGGCACTGTGGTGTCCAAAGAACAGGTGCAAACAATTCCAATTCACACCCCTGAATTCTGTACCTCAAGAAATCAACTCTAGACGTTGGCTTGTTTTTGCTTATGGCCATATTTGCCGACGGGATTATTTTAAGTAATTTGTGTATTTGTTACCCACTTTGGTTCATCACTGCAGTGAGATTTTTAGTTTTCAAGTCATATGTGACCTCCTTATTTTTCCTTCCAAAATGTAATATCTCACTTTTATCAGTGTTGAAATTAATTTCCAATGATGTGCCAGTTCCAGTTCCCACTGGTGTTAATTAGACTCCTCCATTTTTAGGTTATTATATAAATATTATGCTCATGTTTGCATTATGTTGTAAATTAGCATTTGGAGCCTGAATCCAGCATATTGACTTTGGCAGTCTTGCAAAAGAATGTTGGCAAGGCATTTTATGGTATTTCTGAAATTATATTGATTATTTGTCAGACAATTATGTTGCCGATTTTGAAGCAGTTTTCACCTCACACTATCCTCCCACAAGTCCTGAAAGACATGCTGTTAGGTAATTTGGACATTCTGAATTCTCCCTCCGTGAACCCGAACAAGGGCTGGAGTGTGGCGACTCGGGATTTTCACAGTAACTTCATTGCAGTGTTAATGTAAGCCTACTTGTGCCAATAAGGATTATTATTATATAAAACACTTCACACCACATGGACAGGACACCATGCAGAGTATAGCTCCAATGCAGTATCATGCAGGGATTAAAATCTATTCTAACAGGGCTCTCCCAAGTATTGCATTGAAAGTTTAATTTGGATTATATGCAAAAATTTGGAGTGAGTCATGAGCCCTTACCCACATTTTTAAAGTAATATTTAACTGTTCCATTTATTAATATAGCTAAAACATATCCTAATGATTCCCTTGAAGTGCAAATTGTCAATGTATTATCTCAGTGATTTGTCGGGATATACTCTCTATACTAAATCACAATCTTTCAGAGGAATAATCTATTGGCAAAAAGGACAAACATTAATGCAAATTAACGAGGTCAATTGGACAATTAAGATCGTTCTTAACATTTCATTAGCTGCGACATGGCATGATACGCAATTTAAACGTGCATCAGACTATCTTTTGTCACCTTTGGGGTCTTTTCTTCATTCCTTGAACCTGATCTCTTAACTCACGATGTCCTCTTGAGTTTTCTAGCTTAGCCAACCTAATGTAGATACAAATCCCTTTGCAGCTTTAAGACTTCAAACTTTATTGGATTCTTTTTCCAACTCACAACTTTCCAGCCCACCTTAACTGGTGAAGCTTTCAGTCCACCTTAACTGAAGTTCCACACGTCACAGCTGCCTGCTGAATGTTGGATGGGTTCTCCATTTTGGAGACTAAGTTCCCATGCCGGCGTGAAAACGTTGGTCCACCGATTCCTCATTTTGCTGGACGCTAGCAGGGAGGCAGCCTAGAGCCTCAGCACTTCCGTGCTACATGGCGGACTCAGCCCACGGACCTGGACTGCCAAAGTAGTGCCTCCCATTGGCTGCTCGCGTGCCCCTGACTTCCCGCCCACAGTGCCCCTAGCCCCGAATGAAGCCGCCCTGCCCGTGGATCGCATTCCCCCCCCCACCCCCCACCCCCCACCCCACCGACTGTGGCGGCTCCGGACCGAGTCTGCAGCCGCCATGCCGAGTTCACGCACAGTGCGAGCACACATAACCACGCCATCAAGAACCCGGCCGGTTGGGGGCGGAGCATTGCCGGACGGGCCTCAGGAAATGGCCTGAGGCCATGAATAATCGGCACTGCGTACACCTAGAGAACGGCGCTTTTCAGGGGCCGGAGAATTCAAAAACTAGCGCAGCTCCCGATTTTGAATTCTCCGCCCGGTCGCCGAACGCGATTTTGACGTCGGGGAGCGGAGAATCCAGCCCATTGCCTCTCACGTTTCCTATACTGGTGGAATGGTGTATCTTATCCAGAGAGATGGTAGCCTGACTTTGGTTGTTATTTCAAACTGATTTATTTATACGGTGTTTAATAAGGACACAGGTTGGCCTGGATACTCCGATTGTGAGGCTATGCCCTCACGCCTGCGTGGGAACGGTGGCGTTTTATGCCCGAACATTCGGCGCGAAACAGCCACCGATCCTTCATATAGCTGGGGGCCAGCATGCCGGCAGCGTAGAGCACCCGGCTCTAGCTGCTGATGCAGCTGGAGAATTGCCGGGTCCATGCCACGCATGCGCAGGGCGGCGGCCTACTACGGCTGCACCATGCAACATGCCATCGGCTGTGCATGGACCCGGCCTGTGAAATAGTGCCCCTCCTTTGGCTGGCTCGCAAGCCCTGGACCAACCCCCAAAAGTGCCCCCAGCCCCTGACAAAGTCCCACCTGCCCGCGGATCAGCTCTCCCCCGACTGTGGCGGCGCTGGACTGAGTCGGCAGCCGCCACACCAAGTTCCCGATGGGTGAGACCATGAGAGACCCACGCCGTTGGAAACTCTGCTGGTCTGCTGATCAGGGGGTGGGTATCAGGCAACGTCCTGAGGCCACCGATACGGCGCGCGGCATACTCTGCGAGTACGGGGCCTTGGACGGGTGGAGTATTGGAAAAATAACGCTGCACCTGATTTGGTCGGAATCAGGCATTCTCCGGCCAATTGCCAAACGCGATTTCACCGTCGGCCACCGGAGAATCCCAACCCTTGGAGTCCACACCGTGTAAAAAGAACAAAGTTTTATGAACAAACAAGATATGTACACTTCCCGGTAGACCCCTAGCGGGTTACTCTCTGGTCGATGCCTTATTGCCCGCCCTTATATACACTGGGTGATTGGGCTACTCTATCCCTAGTGAGGGAGCTCGTACTCCACAAGGAGCACGGTGTAGACAAGCATTCACAAGCATATCTTGTGCGAGATATGACTCTATTATATACACTGTATACATGATCAACTTTTAGGTAGGCACACCTCTCCCAAGTGTTGCCTGCTCTGTCTCTGTACAGGGCCTCTTGCCCATGACTACTGATGTCACTGTGACCTCATGGTCGACGTCACTCATTACCATAACTATTACATTCACCCATTACACAGCATTTCTTTATCTCCTTATAACTTTACCACTGTGAATCATGGCCGGGATTCTCTCACCCCGGGGCCGGGCCGGAGAATCACTGGGGCCGGCTCGAATCGTGCTATGCCGCCCTGATGGTCCAGTGATTCTCCGGAGAGCTATACGGGGCCCCCCCGGCGATTCTCGGCCCGGGATGGGCCAAGCGGCCACGCCAAAAAAGCTGAGTTCCGCCAGCGCCGTTCACACCTTCTCTTAGCCGGCGGGACCTCGGCGTGGATGCATCTGGGGGCGGCCTGGTGGTGGGGGGGCTCCGCTGTGGCCTGGCCCCCGATCAGAGCCTGCTGATTGGCTGGCCGGCGTCTCGGGCTGGGGGCCTCTTTTGGTCAGTGCCGGCCCCTGTAGCCCTATGCCGTGTTGCGACAGGGCCGGTGCGGAGAAGGGAGGCACTGCGCATGCGCGGCAATCACGCCGGTCCCACTGTGCATGCGCAAATCCTGCGGCGCCCACCCGTACCAACCTCCCTGGACAGGTGCCGGAATGTGGCGACTAGGGGCTTTTCACAGTAACTTCATTGAAGTCTACTCGTGACAATAAGCGATTTTCATTTTTCATTTTCATGCTGGGATCAGTAGTGGGAGCGGCGTGGGTCGTTCCTGTGCCGGGCTGGCCCCCTGTGGGGGTCAGAATTTCTGCCCCTGAGGGCATGTTGACGCCGTCGAGAAACACAACGGCGTTTACAATCGCGTCAACACTTAGCCTCAGAATCACAGAATCCTGCCCCCTGTCTGTGTTGCATCCACTGAGGGGTTTTATTCACCCTCTTAATCACAGTTTAATTTGATGTTTTAAGGTTAATTTGCTCTTTGTTTTTGTTTAAGGCATGATGTGGAGATGCCGGCGTTGGACTGGGGTGAGCACAGTAAGAAGTCTTACAACACCAGGTTAAAGTCCAACAGGTTTATTTCAAACACTAGCTTTCGGAGCACTGCTCCTTCCTCAGGTGAATGAAGAGGTATGTTCCAGAAACATATATAGACAAAGTCAAAGATGTAAGTCAATGCTTTGAATGCGAGTATTTGCAGGTAATTAAGTCTTTACAGATCCAGAGATAGGGGTAGCCCCAGGTTAAAGAGGTGTGAGGGGGGTGGAGGGGGTTCCGACCCCAGTGGGGGCCTCCGATGTGGCATGGCCCGCAATCGGGGGGATCGGTGGGCCGGCCTCTCTGGCTGGTGGTCTCCTTTCTTCTGTGCCGGCCCCTGTAGTCCTGCGCCGTGTTGCATTGAAGGAAGCCATTGCGCGTGCGTCGTTGGCGCCAGTGCCACTGCGCATGTGCGGACCCGCAGTGCCCAATTCACGTGGGGATCAGCAGCTGGAGCGGCGTGAACCACTCCAGTACCGTGCTAGTCCCCTATAGGGGCCAGTATTGCTGATCCTGAGGCCGTGTTGATGCTTCGAGAAACGCAACGGTGTTTACGATCTCCCTAGTCATACTACCACATTCACCCCTTGTTGAGAAAGAAGCGGGGGGGGGGGAGGGTGGGGAGGAGAGGTGGAAGAGAGGGGGGGTGGTGTAAGACTGGTAGTATGACTAGAGATAATTCAAGTTGTACCGAGGTATCTATGGCTGCCCACTGGCCCGCGACGAACTTGAAATATCACTGCACACGGTATACAAGCAAACAAAAAGTTTAAAAAAATGAAAAGAAACATACAAAGGACATGTGCATGAACACAAGGTGTCCATAAAGTCCATCAGAACATCAAATTGAATTGATCAGCCGGATGGGTGCCTTCGATGTCCTGCTGGACCTGCGCAGTGGTGCCGGTGATGTTGGAGCGGTGGTCGTCCGTGACTCTGGGAGCGGCTGTCATGGTCCTGTGTCCGTACCCCTGGTTGGTGCTAGTGGTGGCTGGGCCAGGGGAGGGGGTTCCTGTGCGCTGGGTTGCGGGGGCGCTGGGGGCGGTTGGGACTGGAGGGTGGGTGCTGGTGCTGGGGGTTGCGGCTGCACTCCGGCGGGTGCCAGGTCCCAAAGGGAGACCGTGTCCTGCCGTCCGTCGGGATACTCCACGTACACGTACTGAGGGTTCGCGTGGAGTAACTGGGCTCGTTCAACCAACGGGTCGGACTTGTGCACCTGCAGGATGGGCCCGGGGTTGGCCAGCCAGATTGGGAGAGGGGTTCCTGAGGACGACTTCCTGGGGAAAACAAGAAGACGTTAGTGAGGTGTTTGATTCGTGGCAGTACAGAGGAGAGACCGAATATTGTGGAGGGCGTCTGGGAGGACCTCTTGCCAGTGGGAGACCGAGAGACACCTGGACCACAGGGCCAGCAGGACGGTCTTCCAGACCGTACCATTCTTCCTCTTGACCTGACCGTTACCCCGGGGGTTATAACTGGTCGTCCGGCTAGAGGCGATGCCCCTGCTAAGCAGGAATTGACGCAGCTCGTCGATAATAAAGGAGGACCCCTGGTCGCTGTGGATGTACGCGGGGTAACCGAACAGGGGGAAAATGGAGTGGAGGGCTTTGATGATGGTTGTCGTGGTCATGTCGGGGCAGGGGATGGCGAACGGGAAGCGGGAGTACTCGTCAATCACATTTAAGAAATACGTGTTGCGGTTGTTGGAGGGGAGGGGACCTTTGAAGTCCATGCTGAGACGTTTGAAAGAGGCGGGAAGCCTTTATCAGATGCGCCTGCTCGGGGCGGTAAAAGTGCGGCTTGCACTCTGCGCAAATGTGGCATTCCCTGGTCACTGTCCTGACCTCCTCGATGGAGTAGGGTAGGTTGCGGGTCAAAATGAAATGAATGAAGCGGGTTACCCCTGGATGGCAGAGGTCCGCGTGGAAGGTGCGGAGGCAGTCCACCTGTGCTTTGGCGCAGGTACCGCGGGACAGGGCATCAGGAGGCTTGTTGAGCTTCCCAGGACGATACAAGATATCATAGTTGTATGTGGACAACTCGATCCGCCACCGCAAGATCTTGTCGTCTTGATCTTGCCCCTCTCTGCATTATCAAACATAAAGGCCACTGACCGTTGGTCTGTGAGGAGGGTGAACGGCCTGCCGGCCAAATAGTGCCTCCAATGTCGCACAGCTTCTACTATGGCCTGTGTCTCCTTTTCCACCGAGGAATGGCGGATTTCGGAGGTGTGGAGGTTCCGGGAGAAGAAGGCCATGGGTCTGCCAGCTTGGTTGAGGGTGGCTGCCAGAGCTACATCAGATGTGTCGCTTTCGACCTGGAATGGGAGGGACTCGTCGATAGTGCGCATCGTGGCCTTTGCGATATCCGCTTTGATGCGGCTAAAGGCCTGGTGGGCCTTCATCAACAGGGGGAACGTGTTGGACTGGATGAGAGGGCGGGCTTTGTCGGCATAGTTAGGGACCCACTGGGCATAATGGGAAAAGAGGCCCAGACAGCGTTTGAGGGCTTTGAGGGAGTTGGGGAGGGGAAGTTCCATTAGGGGGCGCATGCGTTCGGGGTCGGGGCCTATCACTCCGTTACGCACTACGTAGCCGAGGATGGCTAGACGGTCGGTGCTGAACACGCACATATCCTTATTGTAAGTGAGGTTACGGAGTTTTGCGGTATGGAGGAATTTGCGGAGGTTGATGTCGTGGTCCTGCTGGTCATGGCCGCAGATGGTGACATTGTCGAGATACGGGAAGGTTGCCCGTAAACCGTATTGGTCCACCATTCAGTCCATCTCCCTTTGGAAGACCGAGACCCCATTTGTGACACCGAATGGAACCCTTAGAAAGTGGTAGAGGCGCCCGTCCGCTTCGAACGCAGTGTACTTTCGGTCACTCGCGCGGATGGGTAGCTGGTGATAGGTGGACTTGAGGAACGGGGGTCGACCTTGAGGGACGCGAGGCTGCAGACAGTAAGGGGGGGAATAGGGCCGCCGAATTTGAAGGTTAAGCTTTGCAAGTTGCACTGAAAATCCAGTCCTAGGAGTGCCGGTGCGCAGAGGCAGGGAAGGACGAGGAGTTTATAGTTGTTAAAAACCCTCCCCTGGACCGTGAGGTCCGCCACGCAGCACCCGGTGATTTGGACTGAGTGCGAACCAGAGGCCAGAGCGATTTTGTGTTTTACTGGGTGAACGGGGAGCGCGCAGCGTCTTACCGTGTCGGGGTGGACAAAACTCTCTGTGCTACCGGAGTCCAGTAGGCAGCTTGTCTCATGACCATTGAGGAGGATCTGTGTGGTCGCCATGGAAAGCGTGCGGGGCCGTGATTGATCCAGCGTCACTGCGGCGAGTCGTGGCAGGAACTCAGAGTCATCATCCATCATGGAGTAGTCACTTGCGGGGTCCTCCAGGCCGATCCAAGGTGGCCCGTCCGTCGGCCGCACTTGGTGGGGGGTGAACAAGATGGCGGCGCCCGGGGGTCGCACGTGGAATCGGGGGCCCAAAATGACGGCGCCCGGGGCTTGCATGTGGCGTCGGGGGCCCAAAATGGCGGTGCCCGTGGATCACTCGTGGCGGTGGGAGATGGAGGCAGCTAGGTCCGTGGGCCGCACGGGGCCCTAGAAGAGCGCGGGGGGGACCAGCGGTCGCTGTTCGAGACGGCAGCGACCGACTTTGATTGGCAGACAGCTGCATAGTGGCCCTTCTTGCCGCAGCTTTTACAGGTTGCGGTGCGGGCCGGGCAGCGCGGGCGGGGGTTGCTTGGCCTGACCACAAAAGTAGCAGCGGGGGCCCGTGGGCTTATCGGGGCGCCCTGGGGGGGTCAGAATTGTCGGGGGCGAGGGGGGTTGCATGCTACGCTGCCCAAGGAGCCGCCCTGCGGCCGGGGGGCATACGCGCGGGCGTTGCGGTCAGCGACCTCCGAGGAGGATGCGAAGGTCCGTGCCTCAGTGAGGCTTAAGGTGTCCTTTTCCAGAAGCCTCTGCCGTATCTTGGATGATTTCATGCCCTCCACAAAGGCATAACTGATCAAGAGTTCGGTGTGCTCCGCTGCAGTGACCTGCGGGCAGGCGCAATTTCTCCCCAGTACAATGAGGGCCCGATAGAATTCGTCGAGGGACTCACCGGGGAATTGTTGCCTCGTAGCCAGGAGGTGCCGCCCGTAGACCTGATTCACTGGCCTGATGAAATGTCCTTTCAGCAGATCCATAGTGGCGTCATAGTCCAGTTCATCCTCTATCAGGGAGTAGACGGCGGTGCCCACGCACGAGTGGAGAATGTGGAGTTTCTGTTCCCTTGTCGGGCGGTTTTCTGCTGTGGTGAGGTAACTGTTGAAACATGCCAGCCAATGTTTAAACGTTGCTGACACGTTTGCAGCATGCGGGCTGATGCGGAGGCAGTCTGGCTTGATCCGTAGCTCCATTTCAAAATTCTAGTGTATTAAATTGATGCACCATCAATTGGACTCGAGTCGAGAAGTAGTTCCAAACAACAGGCTTTAATACACTAGATGTGTGCCCGGCAGTAGATGTACAGAGAAAGGCCGACTGCCAGCCGGTACGGGTTCTTATAGCCCGTCTCGTAGGCGGAGCTACCAACCTCTCAGCCAATCGGCAGGTAGTCACATGACTAGCCTCAGCCAATTGGCAGAGAGGCACATGACCTGCCTGGGCCAATGGGCAGCGAGTCTTCTGCACCAATGGCAGCATGGTTCTAAGGTACCGTAATCTCTCTAGTCATACTACCACACACCGCAAGAATGCACTATTGCTTTTATTTGAATGGCATGGAGTGTGATCTTCTTGACTGTCTGCGGTGACCATACATTCATCATCATTAAGAGTCTGACAGACCCGGAGGCCACTGACTCAAAAACTTTTACTGAGCTGGTGGACTTGGTTGCAAACCATTATGACGCAAGACCACCAGTTATTCTCCAGTGCTACAGGTTCCATACAGCCTGTAGAGTCCCTGGAGAGCCTGCAATGGAGTTTCTGACCAGGCTCTGTAAACTGGCTGAGTGTTGTGAGTGTGGGCCACCCCTGCCAGAGATGCTACGGGACTGGCTGGTATGTGGGGTAAAGAACATTGCGACACTAAGAAAGGTGCTTGCAGAACCCGCCCTGGATCTTAAAAGAGCCAAAGAACTGACGCTATCCCTGAAAAATGCCGAAAAAGGGGCCCCAAGAACTCCAGGGTTCAATGCACTGCAGCTTGCTCAGTGTCAGAAGTCCCCCGTATCGGAAAACTGGACTCCATGCAGACAGCACCTCCACGCCGTATCCACCACCTTGTCAGCACTCAGCTATGGCACACAAGTACATGGGCAAATGTCTGTAAAACTCCAGGACTGTCAGAGAAGCTCCCCCAGAGCTTCCCAATAGTTCCCAATGACTTCATATAGTCAATGTCATTGACTTCATATAGTCCACCAGCTCAGTAAAAATTTTTGAGTTAGTGGCCATCGGGTCTGTCAGAATGTATGGTCACCGCAGGCAGTCAAGAGGGTCACATGCCATGCCATTAGGGGCTGGTTTAGCACACTGGGCTAAATCTCTGGCTTTGAAAGCAAACCAAGGCAGGCCAGTAGCACGGTTCAATTCACGTACCAGCCTCCCCGAAAAGGCGCCGGAATGTGGCGACTAGAGGCTTTTCGCAGTAACTTCATTTGAAGCCTACTTGTGACAATAAGCGATTTTCATTTCATTTCATTTTTTCAGAGGACTTTGGGGGGCAGTCATGAGAGTGCTATCCTTGGAGCCGAAGGATATGCCCAAGGCAAGGGTGCCAAAAGAGTCGGTACACATACTGCCCAGGCCGGAAGCTAAAGCCGCCTCAGGCCCAAGCCCTGCAAATCCACCAGCCTGAACAGGACAAACTAATGTAGTTGAACTATATCAGCATCCCCAAAGTTGTCCCTGTCAAAATTAAACTCCGGGTCAATGGTCAACCCTTGGAAATTGAAGTGAAGACTGGAACCGCCGTCTCCATTGTGGGGAGATGGACTTTCAGGCACCCCCAAGCTGGCATCATGCCCCTGGCTCAAGTTGGCCTCGCACACTGCAAACTCCTATGAATTGGAGGAACCACTGTGACCCCGGTTGTGCATGGGCAACAGACAATTCAACTTTCCTAATGAAGGACCAGGACATAATCTTCTGGGCAGAGACTGGCTGGAAAAAATCCAATTGGACTAGCAGCAGATCTTCAGGATGCTAACCTGGGGCCGAGATTAAGTCATTGGGAACTATCCCAAGGTGTTTCAGGAGGGCTTTGTCAACATCAAAGGAGCAAGGGCAAAGGTCTATGTGGACCTGGAGGCCCTGTCTAAATATTTCAGGGAATCAATCCCCTGTGCCTTGCTCGCCAAGGTAAAAACTGAACCTGGGTGTCCGGAGCGCCGTGACATAATACACCCGGTACAACTGTTGAATGGGCTGCACTGGTGGTTCCAGTACTAAAACCCGATAAGTTGGTTCGCTTTGCCAAGACTATAAGTTGACCATCAACAGAATCACTCGCCTGGCCAGTACCCCACGCTGCATATTGAAGATCTCTTGCAAAGCTGGCTGAAGGCCAGGTGTACCTCCAGCTGGAGCTTAATAGGACATCCAGGAAGTTCATCACCATCAACACTCATAACGGGTGGTACAAATGCACCCGCCTGCCTTTTGGAGTCCCATCGGGGTGCGCCATTTTTCAGATTGTAATGGAAAATATTCTTCAAGAGTTTCCCAGGGTGTCAGTTACCGAGATTATATGTTTATGGTTATATTCAGGAGCCACAGATCAAGAACATCTGGCAGACTTTGAGGTCCTGTAACAATTCTCAGACCCAGTTGTCCGCCTCAAGCAGGAAAAGTGTGTGTTTCAGACGAGTGAGGTGACATACCTCAGTTAATGTGTCGACAGGGCCTGCACCATGTAGAGGACAAAGTAAAGGCCATAAAAGGGTCCTCGGCCTCATTAATTTTTATGGAAAATATACCCCCAACCCAGCCAACATCCCCACACGTATTGCTAAAGGAAAACCTGAAGTGGTCATGGCAGCTGCCACAGGAAGAAACATTCACAAAAGTAAAGCAACAGCTGCTGCTCACAATGATCCCACAAGGCCGCTGGTACTAACAGCGATGCCTCTTCCTATGGAATCATGATGTGGAGATGTCGGCGTTGGACTGGGGTGGGCACAGTAAGAAATCTTACAACACTGAAAGCTAGTGATTCGAAACAAATCTTTTGGAGTTTAACCTGGTGTTGTAAGACTTCTTACTGTCTCCCTGTGGAATAAGGGAGATCCTCTCTCATTGTTGGGATGATGGCACGAAACAACCAAATGCATTGTGAACCCTGGCAGATGCAGAGCGACGCTATGCACAAATCGAAAAGAAGGTCTAGCCTTGAGATACAGAGTGAAGAAATTCTATCCATATGTCTACGGCCGACACTTTGCGATAATCATGGACCACAAACCACTATTGGGCCTTTTTAAGGGCGACAAGGCGATCCCGCGCATCGCCTTGGCTCGGATTTAATGCTGGGCACTCTTCTGGCGGCATACTAATACTCATTCGAGCACTACCTGGGAATGCAGAAAGCCAATGCTGATGCCCTGAGGTGCCTACCATTACCCACAAGCTCGGCCGTCCCTCTGAGAATGGCAAAACTACATCACGTGACCCTAAGCAGTGGACTTCAAGGACACCCTATGCAGGATCTGCAGCCCTTCCTGTTTAAACGCCTAGAATTCAACGCCTAGAATTCAGTGTGGAAGATGGTATCATCCTGTGGGGAGCCTGAGTTGATGTCCCTCACCTAGCCAGTGGCAGATCTTGAGGGAGCTCCGCAGTGGTCATCCAGGAGCCTCCGAGATGAAGATGCTGGCAAGGAGCTACGTCTGCTGGCCCGGGCTTGATTCTGTCAATGGAAGTTTGGTGAAACAGTGACCATCATATCAAGAGAATCAGAAGCTCCTGTCGTTGGCCTTGCCACACTCATGGGAGTAGCCAGACAGGCCTTGGGTAAGGATACACACAAACCTCGCTGGACTACTTATAGGGTCAATGTTTTTAATTTTGGTCGTGCCCATTCTAAATGGATGGACATACATCAGATGTCCTACACAATTTCCAGCGCCACTATAGAAAAACTCCAGCATAGTTGAGCACTTATGGGATACCAAAGGTCCTTGTGTCCGACAATGGGACCCCTTTCGCCAGCAGAGAATTCCAAGCGTTTGCAAAGTCCCCTAGTGGAGGATCCGAGGCATTCGCCAAGTCTAATGGGATGAAGCACATTCGGATGGCACCCTATCATCCATCTTCTAATGGTTTAGCTGAGCAGGCGGGTCAAACATTTAAAAATGGTACAAAGAGACAGACCACCAGCTTGCTCGACCCTAAACTGGCTAGGTTCCTTTTGAACTACAGGAGCATGCCACATGTGATGACAGGGGTTCCGACAGCAAAACTGCTGATGGGCCAATGCTTCCATTTCAGACTCTATTATTTCCTAACCTAAGTGAGAAATTTGAGTCAAAACAGGAGGCGCAAAAGAAAAATTATCGCACCCGAAGACCCGATAGGACTTTCACGATGGGAGATACCATCTATATTTACAATTTTGGCGCTGGATCTCCTTGGATCCCAAGAGCGGTAGTTGAGAAGACTGGCCCCATGTCATACAAGGTTAATGAAAAATGAAATGAAAATGAAAATGAAATGAAATGAAAATCGCTATTGTCACAAGTAGGCTTCAAATGAAGTTACTGTGAAAAGCCCCTAGTTGCAACATTCCGGCGCCTGTTCGGGGAGGCTGGTACAGGAATTGAACCGTGCTGAGGGCCTGCCTTGGTCTGCTTTAAAAACCTGCGATTTAGCCCACGGTGCTAAAAAAAAGCATGGACCATCTTCAGAGCACGGAACTCTAGACTGCAGAGCACCCTCCTCATTTCTGGAATTTACCATATGGCAAGGGACAAAACCCATGGTTCAACCGAGAGTTGTCTGCCAGGAGGATAAAGATTCAGGCTCCGACATGGAAACTGAGGTGATGGGCCAGCAGCCAGAAATTGATGGTGGGGCAGAACCCCCATCAGTGGTCTGTCAATGCTCAGTGGGAAAGTGACGATCCCCCGCCTGCTGACGATGGACTTGAGGCCATTTGTAAAGTGGCGCAGGAGGCCTCAAGGTCGCAGGAGCGAAGGGGAGGATCTGGACTTGGAGGGGGGTGGCGGAGATATGGTAACCCTCACAAGAATCATTTGAAATCACTCACTGATCTCCCTGTGAGGCTAACTGAGGAGGAGTTTCCATGGTAAGGGGTTGAGACCCGTCCAGCTGGGATTCGTTATCAAGCCTTTTAAATACTGACCCAGAGACAGATTGGGAGTTCCAACTAGGACACTAGTGTTGTTTGCGTGGGTGTGGCTTTACTTTTGAGTTCAAATAAATTTGATTTAATGTCGACATGTCTCCTGGATTATTACACTTAACCAGTGGGAAGAATGCTCCTAGTTTTCCCAGAGCAATCTAGCCTTCATCTGTACCAACTGAACATCCTGTTCTCAGCCCATTCTCTGAGCCAATCAGCTTTGGAGCGTTTGCTTCTATTTACTGTGAAGCTAGACTTACTGGAGGCCAAATGTTCCCTGGATATAACATCAGTTCACTACATGTGTTCTTTCTTAGAGTTACATTACAGTATTTGGCACTTAAAGAGATGGCAACTTTAAGATTTATTTAATAACGTACCCCAATATTCACCAATCATTCGAATAATGCATACAAAGGAAGACTTTTTAATCAGTAATCTTATGTTTAGTACAGTTTGAACATTGAAATCTTACCAATTACCCATATGCATCAATTAGGTGAAGCTTAACAACTTCATTGGCAACTCTGTTGCACTTTGAGACATTCAGTGGTTGCGATATGTGTTTTATCAATGCAAATCTTTCTTTTTTGACCTGTATTAATAAGGCTTTTCAAGAGCCCCAGCTACTGTATTGACCATTGGCTGGATTTTCTGGTTGCGCCCATCCCAAGACCGTAAATGCTGCCTGGAATTGACGGACCTTAAAATGGTTCGTCAGATTTTCTGTCCTACCCACGACAATCCTCATGGCGAACGGGACTGGAAAATTTACCAGCATGTTTCAAAGGACTCTGTATTTGTGCATTGCTTAAAAAGTGTTGGGAGACACCACTCACTGGTGATAGAAATATATTTTTAAAAGTATTTTTATTGAAATATTTCCATTTTAACAAATAATGCAACAAAATGGTAGGAATGGTACAGCAGAGCACAAATGTCACAACAGGCATCGAAACAGGACTGAAGAACAGCAATACATTTGGCTCAGTACAATCACTAAACACAACTTGGCACCTCTATACGTATTACCAGAAAACAAGGGAGAGGAGGATAAGGTCACGGAAACATGGCAAAATGATGCACACTTTCCCATGCAGCGATTGCCCGTAACGACCACGGGAATTCAGGATAAGGGCTGGAATTCTCCGTCGGTTCACTGGCGGCAGGATTATCTGGCCCCGCCAGCAGCCCCCTCCCCACCCATGGGTTTCCAGGTGGTGCGGGGTGGCTTCAATGGGAATTCCCATTGACAGTGGCGGCAAAAGAGAATCCCGCCCCTGGAAAATGGGGTGCTGCCACCTGCTGCCAAGAAACATGTGACTGGGAGGCTGGGGAATCCCGCCCAAGATTTACGCGCCATGTTCTGGCACATACCAAAACATATCTCCCTCAACTTCATCAACACCAGAGGCACCAATAACACAGTATAATGTCCTCCTCTCAGATATCAGACCTGTCTGTACCCTTGCAGGATCCAATCATTGATTTTTTAACCCCACACTTACAGAAATAAAAAATGACAGAAATAATTCACGAGAACACGAATTCTAAAAGGTTATTTAAAATATACCACAAGATGCAACAAAACTCCAAACTCAGGCACAGTAGAGAACAATCATCATTCTACCTATTTATACAGCGACGATCAACAAATATTCATACACTAGGTTTGGAGTATAGTCAGTGTGGTCAGCACCCCCCAATGGACTAACTGAGACTGGGTAAAAAAGGAAAACTACCAGGAGTAGAGGGTCTCAGGGTAAAAAGGTAAGCCCATGATCCCCTGGTGCACACCCTTCACCATAACACAAAGCAGAGAAAACACTGCTCTTTCAAACCTCACTCAACCTCTCATAACATCCCGGCTAAGGATACCTAAGGTTACCAACCACAGTACAGGACCTGGCCCAGCTCTGAACCTCTGTGCACTTATGTTCAGTAAACCAAGGATACTCAGAACATATCACAACTCAGCCTCCAGGAAAAATCCCGACCAAGTGTCTTTGAGAAGGAACGTCCAAAACATAGGGGGATGGGGGAGGGGGAGGGGGCAAGATACTCATCACAGTACCGGACCAGGCCTAGTCCGGCAGACTGTTGCACATAGGAGTTAGTACCTTCCGGATACCCAGCACATTCCAAGACACACCACCCAACCAGCCTCACTCCTCACTAACTACTCAAAGCAGAAACCAGCCTCTTTGACATTGAAAAATCACGTCATCCTCAACTGAGTAGACACCACAAACGAGAAGAAGAATCAACAATTGGGTGCCTTGGAGGGGGCTGATCCTCTCCGACCCAATATGATGAGGGAAGCCCCTCCCCCTGTAACCCAGTAGACAAAATCGGGACCTGAAACAGCAGGCTGCCTATCCAGATACGGAGAAGAAATCCCCATAAGGGAGGAACGCCCAAATTAACCAAAGAACGTTAGACACAGACCAGCACTGTACACCATTGCAAAAAGGATGCTAGGGGACAGAGCAGTGCTGCTTCAACAGTCAAACACACTGCCTCCCCATGGAAGACCTGATTCCAACAAGGAGAGTACTCAATAACCACCATATAAGAACATTTGGAGGAGCGTCGCCTATCTTCCCACCTAGCCTACCCTCAAGCCAAAGAAGAGCTCCGATAATGTAGATCTACAGCATATAGACCTTCACTTCAACAAATCGAGCAAGGATTAACCAACTACAACCAGGCACGCACCACTACACATTTCCCCTGACACCAGCAACTCCAGAGGTGCCAACCACAAAGAAGAATCACCAGGAACCTAGTCATCTCTGTCCCGACTGTCGGGTAGGGTATAAGCATGGATTCTCAAGACTAAAAAGTAACACAAATGCAAAATATATGTCAAGCCATCTCCAATCCCTCATAACGAAATCGAGAACAGGACAACATAAGACCAGTGATCGAGCCCTCCGAACGACCACAGGCCTCAGAGATTGGCTAGAGTGTGCTCTGTCGAAGCTGAGCTCCCGACCTTCCATTTGAGATTGCAAAAGCATGGCAACCAACACTCAAAAATCGGTCCCCCCACTCCTCGCAAGAGACAAGGGGCACGAACACTCCCTTTCCAGCCCCTACTCCCAGAGTTGGTCTGGATAGACAACATACCATGCAACAGGATTTCCAAGGACCGAAGATGAGTTCTCACTAGGGAAATGGCTTTGTCAAATAACAGGATTCTCTTCTTAGCTTCCACTATTCTCCCAGTTAGTCTTTTATTATTCTGTCCTCGATGTTCATCGAGTAGGTTTGGACGTGTCGAGCCAAATCCCTACCCACCCCCTAGGTTCCTTATTGCCTGGGTGTTGGGATGAAAACAGGGAGGATGTGAAGGTGTTTCATTTGGTGGAACTTTGGAGGGAGTCTGAATGTTTCTCGACGATCCTGTCTTGGCTTTGGCCTTTCTAAGTGCCATGGATGGTATTATCCTGCAGTTCATTAATAATCCTGGATGTTATTCCCTCGTGATTATGCTGTTGATTTCGTAGTTCATCAAAGTAAATACCAGAAGCCTGCATCACAGAGCCGGGACCATTGTCCAGAGCATAATTCGCAATGGCTGCCACCATCTTGATGCTGATAGCAGTGCCGGGGTGTAGGCCCACTCACCAACAACCCACCACTGCAAGCTGGGCCCCACGCAAACTGCCTCAAACAAATGAGAATGTTTTAATTTAACTTAGCTCCTCATCGCTGAAATCTAGCTAGGGTATTCCAGAGACATAGTACAAGACATATATCTCAAAATAAGTAATTGTGCAATGTGCATTCAGATAAAATAAAGGATTAAAAGGCAAGTACAGTCGGCACTCGTGAAATCGCAGCCGCTCACATCACGTGACCCCCCCCCCCCCCTCCCCCCCCATGATAGAAACGTTTATTATCAAATTCAATCTAAGGCCTCTAAACTATCCCATAATGAGATCCCATTAGAAACACTCTGGAAACATAGTTCTGAATGTACATGCTTGACTTACCTGATTATTAGGGAGATAGTATCAGTAAGCTAATTTAAGAATTAATTTAAGAACTCATTTGATTGGCAGGCCTGTCACAGCAAACCGTGACTTTAACTTGTGACAGCTTTGGTTAATCGTGAGTGTGAATTGTTCATCATTTTGCAGCTGCCTGGACTAAAGATAAGAGCATCATAATTGAGTTTGGTACATGAGGATGTTCTTGGTTCTCGTTTTGCTGCACTATGACATGGGTAAAGGCTAACAAGGGGACTCACTAATGTATAAAAAAAACTTTAATTGACAACATACAGCCTAAGCTGTTGAAAGCACTGCAGATGACTGCTTCTTGATTCCTGCAACGTCTTGAAAGAGACACGGTGAATTTTAAATATCACAATCTACACATTTTTTTTCATCTTCCTAGCCTTAATCTTTTCAATAAAGTTTCATTCGGAATTTTCAGTCTGTTGTGTGATCTGCTTTGTGTTTTATTTCCCATCAGTTGAAGAGGTCAGGAATGCACAATGGTTTTTCTGTAGATTTTTCACTGCACATCTTTATGGTCAAAAGTGTTTAACCTGTAATCTAATGCTTCAGAATGGTGTGTGCATTAGAACACAGGAAATCAGAAGACTGTAGAAGCAGACTTTTGCACTGGCAAAAAGTGTTGCCTCATTAGTATGCAGAATGTTCGTTTCGGTGCTGTCTGCTCTCTTAGCAGACAGAATCCACATTTGCTTGGTGCAGCCTGCTGGGGTTGCAAACATTGTCCATTTTAACCTGCAAGCTTTGCGTTCCTCCATTTTGTATTTAGGCAATGGCCAACCTCGGTGGCTACAACAACATCTGGTTAATTCACTTGAAATTGTTGAAAATAATTTCATTTAATTGATGAAGGGGATAAAAAGGCAGTGTTAACTTTTTTTTTCAATAATCAGACAACGGTTGCAATCATTTGACCAGAAAAATCATTAATTTCTCTTAAGTTGCACTTTTTTTTGTTGCACTAATCCGGGTCTATGCATTTGTTCCTCATTATTGACTTAATTTTCAACCTTTGTATGATACTGTGTGCTCAATAAAGCATGAAGAGCTGAATGGACTTTTGGCTCAATAGAATATACAAAAAACAATTGTCGATTCTGGTTAACCGTGCCAAAACCTGCTGAAAGGTTTCACTAGCCATACATAGAAAATTGACAGAATATTAACAATCAAAAGGATCTTCTTCAATGATATGAAACACATTTTTATCTGCTTTATATGTCCCACAGGTATCTATCCTTAATCTTCTAAATAAAATGGCAAACACGTTCAGAAAGATATTATGGCCACTTTTGTGAATCGTGAACCGACAGCATTTTTTTCCAGGAATGAAAATTGGAGTAAATATAAAATAGTCTGCTGGTTTACTATTACCTGTTTCGTACCAAGTCAAAACCTACCTAAATGAGTGCAAAATATTATTTTCATACAATACTGATCAATTCTTCTGACGTTGATATCCTCAGACTATTCTCCCAATCAGCTGCCATGGCATCAGCAGGCGGTTGGCAGGAACCCCATTTGTGCAAGTAACTCTTCTGCCAACCTTGCGCCATGGCACGGTTGCCACTCTGAAATTAAAAAATGTAAATCACTTATTGTCACAAGTAGGCTTCAAATGAAGTTACTGTGAAAAACCCCTAGTCGCCACATTCCGGCACCTGGTACGGGAAATGAACCGTGCTGCTGGCCTACCTTGGTCTGCTTTCAAAGCCAGCGATTTAGCCGTGTGCTAAACCCGAGCCCAAGGAAATTTTCAACATTTCACCCTACTTCTATTGCATTGAGCCAGAGACTAATTATCATCATGGACCTCGATGTTTAAAAAGTTCAAATTTGTGAACTTTAAAAGTAAAAGGCATCAATCTGAACTATCTGGAGTTCCTTTTGATCATTTTGACTGCTTATTTTTTGCTACAGCATTTATAAAAGCACCAAGAAGTGGGATTTTCATCGGATAGTTTATAATTTGTTCATCAAAAGAAGTGCCCTCATTTTCTTGAGATCAAACACAATGTTATACGTACCAGGATTTCCAGGAAAGAAGTATTTCTTGTGGTTACAGGGCATGTTGCCAATCCAAATCAAAGAGCAATACATCAAAGAATGTTCTAAATTTGATTTGAACATTTCCCTCTGCCCTGTTCCATTTGTTCCAGTGAAGTAATGCTCAAGCTTATTCTGACTTGGTTCACATAAAATCAAAGTTAAAGGTGCTCGGAGGTGAAGATCTGTCATCAATTTACTTCCATTACTCAAAACCTGATCTTTGGTGATTTTTTGCACAACGTGCACTGCTTATTCCTCCTGGTGAGTAGGCATGCAAAAGCAAATCGCTTATTATCACAAGTAGGCTTGAAATGAAGTTACTGTGAAATGCCCCTAGTCGCCACATTCCGGCGCCTGTTATGGGAATTGAACCGTACTGCTGGTCTGCCTTGGTCTGCTTTCAAAGCCAGCGATTTAGCCCTGTGCTAAATAGCCCCTAGATAGAATATACTGAATAAAAAGGTTATTTATCTGTAATATTTATACTTGATATAAAGGAAAAATGGGTGAAGAAAATATCACAGCACGAATTTCAATTTTGCTGAGGTAGAATGTCATGTGAATGTGTCTTTCAGCTGTGTGTGTGTCGGAGGTGGGGGTGAGACAGGTGTCAGGTGAAGCAAGTTGCTTGCCGATGGAAGAGTTCTAAAGCCCATCCAATTTCCATGGTCAAATCTTATTAACTTTCTGTCACCTATATATGGGGCAGCTCACTAGTCGGAGGAGACTGAAAATTTAATGACTCCTCCGTCTAGCGCTACCCAGCCCAAGGATACTTATGAGCTAGAGGGTCAATACTGAGAGAAGGGCCACTGAGGGTTGGGCCCTTGAAGGTTTATCAGTGCCCCTCTTGACCCCACAAAAGTAATTTAGATGTTTTTCTTTCTGTCAAGAACTGCTGCTTAGGCTGTTTAGCACCAGGCAGTAATGGAAGACTGCATATTTCACTCACTGTTATGATGGAGTGACACCATGATCCTATTAACATTATACAACTGCCATTGACATGGGCTATAATTTGGCCTCCTATTTCCAGTGGGTTCCTTCAGCCACTCATTTGAAGGACCCAATGATGCACTATCAGTTACAATGAGACGAGGGTAGAGTGCAATCGAGGCTTTATTAAGCAGAGATTTGTAGCCTCCCGCAGCTGCTGCCGAATGGCTGCAGCTCAGTGAGCACACACATTTATACTCCGCCTACTGGGTGGAGCCAGCAGGCAGGGATCTACCCCCATACCTGTAGTACAGGAGCCTTACCGTATTACATCTCGTATGTGATATATAAAACAGTGGCGACTACCACACCCAATTAGGTGCAAACAGGGAAGTAAATGCTGCACTGCTGTCCTAAATCAAGCTGACATTTTATTCCCACCCAGAAAACAAGATTTTTAAAAAAATCAACCCCAATAATGTTGAAATTTGGCAATTTTATGAGTAAAGGTTGCCGTTGTTTGTTTGAATTCTCATTACTATTTGAAAATAGTTCCTATCTGTATGTTAAGCACAGCTGATTAATCTGTACAAAATATAAAAAGAGCCTGCCATTGAGTTTGAGTGGCTCAGCTCAGCTTTTCTAGATTAGAACACCTATGTCAAATCATTTAAGAGTCTTATACACTAAAATAACTTTTGATTGTTTCATGACGTGGAAGACAATTTCCTCACGATAACATCTATCAAAGCAGGCAGCAGCATATTCACTGTAACTATTATTGTGAAACATTACTTTAACGAGCATTAACAATATCTAGATTATTTTATTTCCATATCTTATCCATTATTAATGAAGAACACTTGAAATACTCCATAGGTGCACAGAAGATATCATTGTGGAGAAAAGCTGTGTGCACGATTTTGAATGAAATGGGACAAGGGGCTATACTTTGTGGGGAATAGAACGGGAATGGTAACGGGGGCTGCAAAAATTGGGAAAATGTACCCACATCAGATTCCTGGGCCTGGATTCTCCGAACACCCCCTCCCCCACTCCCCCGCCAGGTCGGAGAATCGCCGGGGGCCGGCGTGAATCCCGCCCCCGCCGTCTCCCGAAGTCTCCGGCACCAGAGATTCGGCGGCGGCGGGAATCGCACCGCGCCTGTCGGCCGTGCCCCCTGGCGATTCTCCGGCCTGCGATGGCCCAAAGTCTCGCTGCTGTAATGCATCGCCCGCCGGCGGGAATCAAAACACCTCCCTTATCGGCGGGACTGGTGGTGCGGGCGGACTCCGGGGTCCTGGGGGGGTGGCGCAGGGCGATCTGGTCCCGGGTAGTGCCACCATGGTGGCTTGGCCCACGATCGGGGCCCACCGATCGGCGGGCGGGCCTGTGCCGTGGGGGCACTCTTTTCCTTCCACGCTGGCCATAGCCTTCACGATGGCAGATGCGGAAGTGACCCCCTCCCCAGCACATGCGCGGAGATGCCGTCAGCAGCCGCTGACGCTCGGGCGCATGCGCAGACTTTCGCCGGCCGGCGAAGTCCCTTCGGCCCCGGCTGGCGTGGCGCCAAAGGCCTTTCCCGCCGGCCGTCGCGGCACCAATCACTCCGGTGCGGGCCTAGCACCTCAAGGTTAGGGCTTGGCCCCTAAAGGCACTTTTTGGGGCAGCCCGACGCCGGAGTGGTTCACGCCACTCCATCCCGCTGGGACCCCCCGCCCCACCGGGTAGGGGAGAATCCCGGCCCTGCTGTCAGGAAAACTGTCCCCAATTATGCTGGAGGGAAAAAGGAAGAGCAGAGTACAGGAATCCTGCCCACCGGAAGTGAGAAGGCAATTAGGCTCATTAATAAGCCCACCGGAATTAATGGTGGCTCAGGGATTCTCCCGAACTCGAATAGCTTTCCCTGTCAGGTTTGCCTGTGGGCTTCTGGTGAGCAGGTGGAGGCCCTATGCCTGATTGTAGGACTTGGCATTGGGAAAGGGGGGGGAGTCCTGAAAGCCATCTGCCTGCCCTATCTTCTGAACCCCTACCCTCTGACATGCTCCCACCCTTCCAGCGACTCGCTGGCCATGAGCCCCATGCCACCTCACGTTTTGGAATCTGGCATCTTTCCTGGGGCTGTACCTGAGTGTGTTACCAGCAGTCTCTGCTTGCTGAGGTATGCTGGCCTCTGATTGGCTGGCTGATATTCACCTGCCAGGGGCATTAATATCTCAGAGGCCTGATGCTGGCCAGTAAAATGCCTGTCATGCATTTAATTGTGAAGGACCTCGCCCTTCAAAGCAACACAATGTTCCCATTGGTTCTCAATGTTGCAAAATGTCAACTTTGCAACCAATTTTCCCCATTTTGGTAACTTTAAAGTGTCATTAAACTTCAACCAGGTAGGCATACACAAAGTCTGTAATAATCCATTAAAGGGGACACTCTAAAAAGTATTTTTTTAAAGGGGACACTCTAAATAATATATTGTAAATCTTGCCATGATATTAAATGGAAAAGCTTTACCTTTTGTTAAGAGAGCACCTGAATCGTGCTTTACTTCCTGTCCACTAATATCCTTGCATGAGGGTTAAAAAAACACTCTCTGAAAATCAATTTAAGCAGTGATTTACACTTATCCCGATTCTTGCATTGTGATTGATTTTGCCACAAAGGGAAATGATGTCTCTGCAAGTGCCTATCAAAACCTTAAATGCTTTAAGCTCCTGAATTTGATAACCCGTCAATGTAATTTTCCACATGCTCATTGGAGAATAATTCTAAAGGCAAAAAACAGGGGGAGATACAACACAGGTTGATGATTCATCGATACACAATTCAAAGTATCGTACAAAGTCAGGATTATCTCCCTTGACTCTTGTGCAGTCAAAACTCCCACTTAATTTTTATTTCCCCAGGATAAGTGATCTTTAGTAGCTCTTCCAAATCAAATTCTGGTGGTAATGTTTGACATTGATGGCATTTTCCAATGTCTAATGTTCCTATGGCTGGGGTCTGCCCATGGCAGGATGGATAATTCGGACAGGTAGCCAATCATCCATTGACTTAATCCTGGTCTATGCATTTTAATCTCCCCAAAACAGATGGAATTGGATCCAGTGAGAAGTAAAGAATATTCAATCCTGATTCGAAGCCATTTTGAAACCAGCAACTACACCAATGTAATGGCAATGTCCCTCGATTAGCAATCCAGAGGCCCAGGATACTGCTCTGGACATATTGGGTCAAATCCCACCACTACAGCTGGTGAAGTTTCAATCCAGTTAATGAAACCTGAAGCTGAAAGTTAACCTCAGCGAAAGTGACCACAAAAAGAAATCGATTGTCATAACAACCAACTGGTTCACTAATTTTCTTTGGAAAAGAAAATCTGCCATGCTTACCTGGTCTGACCCACATGTGACTGCAGAGGGTGGGAAGGGTTGGTGGACGGGAGTTCCTCTCGGTTAACAAATTTACTCTATAAACCCCCTTCCACCCACCTCCATGACACTGCTCTCACCAAAACCCCTAGTTTCCCAGTCTCTCACCTGTGATTTCTCAGCTTCCCCAAACCTCTGCCAATCTCCCTCATATCCCACAGTTACTCGCACCGTTATTTAACTCTGATACCTCGCCATGGTCTCAACCCATGATTTATCATTTTTCCTGACCTGCTTGCGATCACCCCAACTCTCAGGCTCCCCAGACCACACAACCATGCTCAATTCATCACCTGCTCTGCAATCTTATCCCCCACTAACATTAAATCTAGGCTGTGGTTTTACCAGAAACTTCCTTCTCCAGCAGTCTGTAATTCTGGCTGGCTGTTGGGCCTAGAGACCTGGGGGAGAAAACAAATCACTCACGCCCTGGAGTTAATGCTCCACATTATGCGCTTGGAGCATAACTCCTCCCCACCACTCCAACAACCAGCCCCAGTGACTATCTATACCATCACTATAATTGATTGGATGAATAATAGATGACAAGTTCTGCATAAAAATTAGAATTTGAGGTTGTTGGAGTCTGCACTGAATTGCATAATGAATTTTAACACAAGGGGCAGGATTCTTCGATTCCCCCAGCTGTGTGTTTCTTGGTGGTGCGCTGTTTGCTAGCGTCGGGATTTTCTCTTCCCGCAACTTGTCAAAGGGATTTCCCATTGAAGATACCCCCTGCTGCCAGGAAACCCCCGGCAGAGGTGCGCTGCCGGCAGGAAAAGATAATCTCAATGGTCAGAGAATTCAGGCCAAGATTCATTCCATGATTACTATGGATGGGATTCTCTAGTCCCCCAGCCACGTATTTTTCAGCAGTGTGCCATTCGCTGGCAGAAGGATTCTCTGTTTCCGCTGCTTGACAATGGGATTTCCCATTCAAGAGAGTCCACAATGCTAAGAAATTCATAGCCAGTGTTGCGCTGTCGGTCGGAAATTCCAACGGCTGGAGAATTCCGACCCCGAGAGCCTCTTGAAATCTACATCTTTAAGAACTTTGTTTGAAAGAAAAGAGCAAATTTCACTTTGTACATGTGCCGAATTATGAGACTGACCCTTTGGACTCACCATTCAGTCTGGTTGGCAACATTTCAAACAATCATGGCTTCAACAGAAGTGAATCTGATACAAATATTGATCTGAATCAAATTTTAAAAGCCACAATATACAAAGGACAATAGGCTACTCTCTCTGTTTGAGAGAGATAATTACTTATACATATCTTGAGGCACACCACGCCACAAGCATGGCCAAGACAAGGGGACAAGCTTCCATGATCTACCACAGCTGGTATGATGATTGAACTCATGCCATTGGCATCATTCTGCACCATGCTCGAGCCATCTAGTCAACTGAGCTAACCAACCCCCATGATATTTTCAAAGCTGTTTATATATCTGTAAGCAGACAAAATTTAAGCTGCAACAAATGTTTTCATTAAGTGATGATAATCCATGCATCAGCTCTGATTTTGGTGCTTACTGCATTGGCCAAGTCTGGGTACGGAGCTTTGCTATTTAGTATTAACCTGATTACCATGATGAGGATTTTATTGTGGCACTGTCCTTGTAGTCAATGGACCTGAATTTCCACTGAGTGGTTACGAGAGTTAGTTTGCCAATCTCTTCCTAATTTATTGCCTTCTTTCGGGCATTTCGTCCGACCTGAGTCAGATATGGTGATCTATTTAAATCCTCACTCTGATTGGCAGGACCGTAACATCCTACAAGGCAAGAGGGGCCATAAAACCCTCACCCTAAATCTCCAGAACACCTGGCTGCAGTTGTACTATTACAAGGAAAAGAAATGAACAAGCAGGTAATATATTTAGTTATGTCAGGTTGCTTGCTTTAATTCTATCATGACGAAGGAGAGCACCATTCTCAAAACCTTACTCTTTTGAACTGAAGCCAAGACATTCAATTATAAAATGTAAATAGGTGGAAACAATTCCTGACAAATCAACCTAATACATCACAGAAGAAAATTCTGGAACAGTTTGACCATTGGATCTTAATTAAGCTGTCATTGACTGTCTTGAAAATTAAGGGAATAACAAGATTTTAGCCAGTCATTAATCACTTGACTGAAGATTTAAGATCTCAACCTTCACCTCCATTTTAGTTATAAGTGAAAGTGCCATTTTAATGATTTGGCATGAGGCAAGCTAGGATTCAGTTCGCCTGATGACAGTATAAATTCAAACATTGGGATAAATATCCTGCATTAGTACTAATAATCAATCACAGGCTCGAAAACACTGATGTAATTTACAATGTGATGATGTATAGACGTAAATCTGGACACACTAACCTAATACAGATCAAATACTTGATTTAAGAGCAGCACGGTGGCGCAGTGGGTTAGCCCTGCTGCCTCACGGCGTCGAGGTCCTAGGTTCGATCCCGGCTCTGGGTCACTGTCCGTGTGGAGTTTGCACATTCTCCCCATGTTTGGTTTCACCCCCACAACCCAAAAATGTACAGGATAGGTGGATTGGCCACACTAAATTGCCCCTTAATTTGAAAAAATGAATTGGAAATAAATCAAGTATTTTTTCTTTTTTTTTAAATGTAAACACCCAAGAATCACATTCAGGGCGGCACGGTGGCACAATGGTTTGCACTGTTGCCTCACAGTGGCAGATTCAAATTCCGACCTTGGGTGACTGTGTGGAGTTTGCACATTCTCTCCAAGTCTGCACAGGTTTCCTCCAGATGCTCCGGTTTTCTCCCACAGTCCAAAGATGTGTAGATAATGTGGATTGGCCATGCTAAATTGCCCCTTAGTGTCCAAAGGTCAGGTGCGGTTATGGAGATGAGGTGGGGGAATAGGCCGAGGTAACATACAGAGGTATTTGGGCGTTCAGATCCACAATTCCCTAAAAGTGGCAACACAGGTGGCCGAGGTGATTAAGAAGGCATATGGCTTGCTTGCCTTCATCAGCCAGGGCATTGAGTGCAAGAGTTGACAAATCATGTTGCAACTATATAAAACCTTGGTTAGGTTGCATCTGGAGTATTGTGTGTAGTTCGGGTCATCACATTTTCAGTAGGACGTGGAAGCTTTGACAAGAGTGCAAAGACGGTTCACCAGGATGTTGCCTGGTCTCAAGGGTGTTGGCTGTGAGGAGAGATTAAATAAACTAAGATTGTTTTCACTGGAAAAATGGAGGCTGAGGGGAGACCTGATAGAGACGTAGACAGTGTGGTTAGTCAGAGGCTTTTTCCAAGGGTGGAAGTGTCAATTACAACGGGGCACAGGTTCAAGGTGAGAGGGGGAAAGTTTAAGGGAGATACGTGGGATATGCTTTTTAAGCAGAGAGTGGTGAGTGCCTGGAACATGCTGCCAGAGGATGTGGTGAAAGCAGCCACATTAGCAACATTTAAGAGGCATCTGGATGGGTACTTGAGTAGGGAGGAAATAGAGGGATACAGACCAAGTAAGGGCAGAAGTTTTTTTTTTAGTTAGGGCACCATGGGTGGGATTGTCCCTTTTGGGGACTAAGTCCCTACACCCGACGGAAAACGAGCGGGAATCAGTCCGGACTTTTTCCTCAAACGTCCAGGGTGATTCTCCGTTTTCCTGGGGGCGAGCAGGGCCCCGGTGTGCATCCCGCAGCTCTGGCTGCCGGCAGGGCCCTGTTGTCCAGACAGCGCGGCTGCACAGTCGCATGCTGGTTGCAAGCAGGACCGTGCATGCGCACAGCGGCCCACTTAGGCGTGGGCGCCGCTGACATGGCGGAGCCACACAGCGGGCCCGCACAGAGTAAGATAGGTCCCCCACAGAACGTGATGGCCCACCGATCAATGGCCCCCATCGCGGGCCTAGACACCACTGAGGCCCCCCAGGAGTCAGATATCCACCACCCCCCACCAGGACCGCCACTTCGGCTGTGGGTGCGAGCTCCCGCTAGGTGGTACCAGATGTAAACCACCTCGGCGGGCGTTTGGCCATTCGAACGCGGAAAATCGCTGCGGGGGCCTGTTCCAATGGCCCCCGACCTGCACCGCGTCGACCACGTGCGCACGCAACTGGCGGGTCCTCGGAGAATCGCGGAAGCGCCGTCGCGCTGGATTTCTGGCGTAAACAGCTATTCTCCGCCCCTGCGCCGGCCGCGATTCAGGCACGGAGGGTCGGAGAATCCCTCCCCAAGATCGGCACAGGCTAAGCGGGCTGAAGGGCCTGTCCTGTGCTGTACTTTTCTTTGTTTTTTTCTTCTGGGTCAGGTGTTCTTTCAGAGGGTTGGTGCAGGCTCGATGGGCTGAATGGGTTCCTTCTGCATTGTAGCGATTCTATGATTCTATGATTTCCCTGCACATTGGGAAGGTAATGGAGTTATTTATTAACCCAACTGTCTACCTGGTGTCTGAAAATAAAAGGTGCTTGAACAGATGCTGCTTTAATTCCGAGTTAACTTCAGGGCCAGGTTTCTCCCGCAATCAGCAGGGTGGGCCGTACCGGCAAAGAGTGGCATGAACCACTCCGACGTCGGGCCACCTAGAAGGTGCGGAATCCTCCGCATGTCCGGGGGCTAGGTCGGTGCTGGAGGATTTGGTGGCACGTCAACCGGCGCCGAAGGGCCTTCACCGGTCGCCGTGAGTTGGCGCATGCGCAGGAGCGCCAGCATGTTCTGGTGCATGCGCAGAACTGCTGGTGTGTTTCCTACGCATGCGCAGGGGGTTTCTTCTCTGCGCCTTACACAAGCTGGCGCGTAGGGAAAGAGTGCTCCCACGGCACAGGACCTCCTGCAGATCGGTGGGCCCTGATTGCGGCCCTGCCACTGTGGGGCCCCGCTCCGGAGCCATATCCCCCCACGCCCCCCCGAGTTCTCCACAGGCCACCCTCCAAGCCAGGTCCCGCCAGTATGGACCTTGTCTAATCAACACCGGCGGGACTGGCTAAAACGGGTGGTCGCTCAACCCATCAGGGCCAAGAGAATTGCCGGGGGGGGGGGGCTGCCCTGCCCAACACCTGGCACCGGAGAATTCGGCAGCCGGCGTCGGAGCTGCGTGGCGGGATTCACGCCGCCCCCTGGCGATTCTCCGACCCGGCGGGGGGTCGAAGAATCCTGCCCCAGATCAGTTTTTGTTTCTTCTGAAAGTTATTCCATTATTCTGAACATTACCACACTTTAGGAAGAATGCCAAGAGCTGATACAGAAAAGATCTGCCAGATTACCAAAGTACACAATGAGAGGGTCAGATTTGGAATGCACGGCTCGAGGGAACGGTGGAACCTGATTCAATAGGAGTTTTTGAATGAATCAGTTAAACAAGGAAGGAGAAAAACAATTGGAGGGAGAAGTGGAAAAACTAAGGTGTGGAACTAACTCTATACAGCTGCTGCAAACGTGGGCTAAATGACCTCCTTCAGTGTTGTAGTTTTATGATTCTCTTAAAGCTTTGTCAAAGTAAGGTTATTTGGGCGACTAAGCCTATTCCTTCCTCAATACCGTCACAATCCACTTCTTATGAAGACTAGCTATTGCATTTAATATCCTAAACAGAGCCCCTGTGACATTTTCTCCCTGCCGTGTGTGCGTGGGTTTCCTCCGGGTGCTCCGGTTTCCTCCCACAGTCCAAAGATGTGCGGGTTAGGTGGATTGGCCATGCTAAATTGCCCGTAGTGTAAGGTTAATGGGGGGATTGTTGGGTTACGGGTATACGGGTTACGTGGGTTTAAGTAGGGTGATCATTGCTCGGCACAACATCGAGGGCCGAAGGGCCTGTTCTGTGCTGTACTGTTCTATGTTCTATGTTCTATGTCCTCTTTAAAGGTTAATAAAATAAAGTTCTATACTTCAGAACATTTATTTTAAAAAAGGGAGATGTCATAATATCCACTCATGTATATAATGAGACGCAGACAGGCAGTGATTGACACGTAGGATGACCAATGAACACACAACACAGAACAACCAATCACCAGACAAGACACCACTACTAAAAGCTCATAGGGCATTAAGACTCCCATTTCGGGACCCAGACACTGAGACAGTCAGAGTGCACAAGTCAATGGACATTACTGCCATGTGGTAGCTAGTAGGTCTGGTCGAGCCAGTAAGAGGTTGTCAGTAGGATTACTAGAGTGTCAGCCCACAGCTGAACATGTACAGCAGTTCATAGTTAAATAAAACCGTGTTGGATTATCTCCGGTGTTAGACGTTTTTTCTAGCTTCCCTGCATCCAGTTGCTGTCAACGTCAAACCAAACCGCCTAACAAATCAACTGTAGGATTCTCTTAGCCCGGGGCCAGGCCGGAGAATCGCCGCGACCGCCATGAATCGCGCCACGCCGCTCCGAGATGGGCTGAGCGGCATTCACAAAAAACCCGAGTCCCACCGGCGCTGTCCACATGCGGTCTTACCCGGCGGGACCTCGGCATGGAAGGGTCTGGGGGCGGCCTGTGGGAGAGGAGGGGGTTCCAACCATGGGGAGGGGCCTCCGCTGTGGCCTGACCCGCAATTGAGGCCCACCAATCTGCGGGACGGCCTCTCGGGCTGGGGGCTTCCTTTCTTCAGCGCTGGCCATTGTAGCCTTACGCCACGTTGCATCGGGGCCGGCGCGGAGAAAGGAGTCACTGCGCATGCGAGTGTTGCCGCCGGTGCCACTGCACATGCGTGGACCCCGCATCGCCCGGTTGATGCCAAGATCGGCAGCTGGAGCAGCGTGGGTCACTGCAGTGCCGTGCTAGCCACTTGTAGGGGCCAGAATTGCTGATCCTGAGTCCATAGTGACGCCGTCGGGAAATGCAACGGCATTTACGGCGGCGTCAACACTTAGCCTCAGGATCAGAGAGTCCCATCCATTGTACCAGCTTTTTGTTGCCACCAGCTCCTCCTTCAAATAAAATGAAACCTGCATATTGTATTATTCAATGGCTTAATTGTTCTGTATTTGGTTATGTGAGTCTGATAACTGATCTATGCTCATCGTTTTAACCTGGGTAAGGACTCAGAGCTAAAGTAAACATAAATATTCAGAAGTTGACTTGGGATAAGCATAAATGCAGATATGCTGTGATTGAAGAGGTATTATAAAGCACTGTTGCACAGTGAGAAACTAGATTTCATCTCCACATGGCGTTGTTGTTAATTAAGTGTACAAAATATACAACACAGATCAGTGTAAAGCCTCCCTCACCATCATGCCTTTAACCCCTGACCATCCTTTGCCCACTCACCACCCCCTGACCTCATAATCTCCTCATTCCACCCTTTACGCCCTAATCCCTTATTCTAGTGGCCACTACTCCTGGTGGCACTGCAAGGACTAAGGAGCTGATTGGTGTCAGCTCTTCAGAGCAGGACTTCATCACTTAAAGGGGAGAAAGCCTTGGCTGCAGGTAGTTAATTGATTGGAAAATCTAGTCAAAGCTTAAAGACTGTCTGATGCAAGTTTCCTCGAATTTCCAGCCAGTGTGCCCACCATTGCCTTGTAAAACCCTGGCAATGAAGAAAAGGAAACAAACTTCCACCTTTATTTAATGGGCTGCTCATCAATTTTCGGCGAAGCGGCTCCTTTGGCATTACAGCACAGAGAGAAGTAGACAGCCCAAAGCGCCTTTCCTGAACTTAACAAAGACAGATGTTCACAGGATCTGGATGAACACGGTTCACAGGGATTGCCACTCTGGCTGCCTACTTCTTTTCCATGGTCTCGTCTTTGTCTAGATGGCTCTGGAGTGGGAGCGTGATGTGACCAATAGTACTCTTCAAGGGGTCTTTCAATCATCACTGGGCCTCACAAAGAAAAATAAATCTGATGGACACAAATAATAATGCAATAATTTGAGTTATAAGTTTCCTTCATGTTTTGATACTATGTTTAAATGAATGCATCAGTTGCCTCGCCTCAGACAATACAATACAATACTCGCTTATTGTCACAAGTCGGCTTCAATGAAGTTACTGTGAAAAGCCCCTAGTCGCCACATTCCAGCGTCTGTTCAGGGAGGCCCGTACGGGAATTGAACCGTGCTGATGACCTTGTTCTGCATTACAAGCCAGCTGTTTAGCCCACTGTGCTAAACCAGCCTCTAGGCATACTTAAAAATAAGATTTCCTCTTCCTATTTCTCGGTGAAACCAATGTCATCCATTTATGGATGGGCAGCCCGGTAGCACAGTGGTTAGCACTGTGGCTTTACAGCGCCTGGGTCCCAGGTTCGATTCCCGGCTGGGTCACTGTCTGTGCGGAGTCTGCCCGTTCTCCCCATGTCTGTATGGGTTTTCTCCGGGTGCTCCAGTTTCCTCCCACTAGTCCCGAAAAACCTGCTTGTTAGGTAATTTGGACATTCTGAATTCTCCCTCTATTCACCCGAACAGGTGCCAGAACGTGATGACTAGGGGCTTTCCACAGTAACTTCATTGCAATGTAAGCCAACTTGTGACAATAAAGATTATTATTATTATGTTTATGACGAAAGGTCACCAATCTGAAACATTGACTCTGTTTCTGTCTGCACACATGCTGTCTGGCCTGCTGAGCATTTCCAAGATTTGGGACGGGAAGAGTGAATAAAGGGAGACTGAAGAGGGAAGAGTCAGCACCAGCACATTTCTGTGGGATTCTCCATCGGAGGGACCATCCGTCCCGCCAGCAGCACAGCCATGCCCATGCGTTTGCAACGGCGTGGGGTGACCCATAATGGGTCCCATTGGCCAACTGCGGGAACGGAGAATCCTGCTGCTGGCGAGGGCACGCCGTGCGGGAGAACAGGGCTGGCGGGACAGATAAACCCGCCCTTTGTCTCCGCCCACCTGAATACTGTCAGTTTTTGCTTCTTTCCATCAACCATACAGTGTGTTAGGAGGTGGTCATTTACAGTGGTGATTAAATGAATCCTCCACTATTTAAAAAAAAACTGTATAGATCTTTTGGAGACAGTTTATTCTAAGTTGTGAGCTGTATGTTTTGCTGTGGCTGTTAGCTGTGGTTCTGATGTCTGACATCTGGATCGACCTTCCATTAAAAAGATGCTGCAACCCCGCTCTATGTGGCCACTCCACTGATTTTCCTGCCTACAGAGCAGCGGGTTAAGGAGTGTGTTTTGAGTTGCCAACTTGGCATGAATACACGATGAGGCAAAACAAAAGCAATCTGGTCCCATGCATACTACTCCAGGTGGACAGCATTTACCATCATCTTCCCAACATAAAAATTACTCACTGGAGTCTATGGGAAATCCAGTCATGTCCCTGAAGTAGTTGCAATGTCTTGGCACTTGGGAATTAATTTTATAAAACTGAGATTGTTCCTGTTAATAAGAGAACTGTGTTTTGCGATAATGCAATGAAATTAGCTGAAAATTGAATGAGTATGTAAACGCAAACTTGAAATTGAACAGGTCTTGGCACGAAGTGCAGTCCGCATTAATTTCTAATACGTACATACAGATTTGAATGTTATTTTGTAACTTGGAAGCAACACTCATTACAATGGAAGATGAATGAGAATTTTAGGCATGGCAAGTTTAGCTACCAATTACTAACAATGCTGTAAAATAAATTTATGTTAATCCATTCAGCATGTACTTCTTAAACATTTAAATAGCTTCTTCCTATGGAGGACGCATTCAAAATGGAATGAACTATTAAAATGAAATTGACCTGATTCATCATTAAGCAAAATCCATCAGCATTGATTTAGATATCTTGAAAATCAGTTGGCTCCAGAGACCAGTCCCTGTCAAATAAAGTTCCTATTAACCGTCATCAGCCTTGTTAAAGATGTCAGTTGCTGGCTTTCTCTTGTTCTCCTCACTTTTTACCTTCTTGTTGCAAGTCAAGCCTGTTTACAGATGGGATTTTTCATTCAGCAGAATTATTCATAGTTTTTTCAGTACAACTGATGAGATGGTCTCCATCATAGATTATTACTGAACTCATCTTTGCACAGCAGTGGCATTCCCCTAAAGTACAGTGCTGACTTTGTGTAACCAAAATCTTCAGCATATTGGTTTAGAAATTGGGCTACATGGCACCTGTTGTTCTGGCACTACGTGATTTATTGTGGTCCAAAGGTGGGAGGCAGGAACTGCGTCAGATTATGTACTGGGTAAGGACAAACAAGAGGCCTCCTTGACTCACATCTGAAACAGGCAGTAGGCACTTTGCATATGGAAATATAGGGCCTAACTCCGGTTTGAGGTTCCGTTCCAGCTCAGCTTGCTCTGACACAACCATTGTCACAGATTGCACTGAGGGAAACTGAGACTGGACCAAAAAAAGGTATGTATCTGACTTGAACATGAACCAGGCATTACAATCTGATCGTTGGAGGGATTGGCATCTTGGATCTCACCATTCTAGTGCAGGAGACAATTCCTTTGCGCTCCATGCTCCCAGATTTCTCGGCCTATTTTATTTGAATAAACCAGGCATTTAGAATGCTTTTGGCCTGACCTTTAGGTAACTTTATCCACAGGCTAAGTGGGACTGGGCCCGTTTACCCTAATATCCTTGCGACAGTATGTCTGATTAATTTTATGCAAAACAGGAGCTGCTGGCAAAACAATTTCCAATTATTGAAATCAAGATGCTAATCATACTATTTCAACTTCATTTTTACAGTGGTATGTTGAACACTAATTAGTCTTCCAGTGTGTAAATTCAATCAGGACATTCCATTAGAACATAAGAACATAAGAACTAGGAGCAGGAGGAGGCCATCTTGTCCCTTGAGCCTGCTCCGCCATTCAATGAGATCATGGCTGATCCTTTGTGGAGTCAGCTCCACTTTCCGGCCTGAACACCATAACCCTTAATCCATTTTTTCTTCAAAAAACTATCTATCTTTACCTTAAAAACATTTAATGAAGGAGCCTCAACTGCTCCACTGGGCAAGGAATTCCATAGATTCACAACCCTTTGGGTGAAGACGTTTCTCCTAAACTCAGTCCTAAATCTACTTCCCCTTATTTTGAGGTTATGTCCCCTAGTTCTGCTTTCACCCGCCAGTGGAAACAACCTGCCCGCATCTATCCTATCTATTCCCTTCATAATTTTAAATGTTTCTATAAGATCCCCCCTCATCCTTCTAAATTCCAATGAGTACAGTCCCAGTCTACTCCACCTCTCCTCGTAATCCAACCCCTTCAGCTCTGGGATTAACCTCGTGAATCTCCTCTGCACACCCCCCAGTGCCAGTACGTCCTTTCTCAAGTAAGGAGACCAAAACTGAACACAATACTCCAGGTGTGGCCTCACTAACACCTTATGCAATTGCAGCATAACCTCCCTAGTCTTAAACTCCATCCCTCTAGTAATGAAGGACAAAATTCCATTTGCCTTCTTAATCACCTGTTGCACCTGTAAACCAACTTTCTGTGACTCATGCACTAGCACACCCAGGTCTCTCTGCACAACAGCATGCTCTAATATTTTATTGTTTAAATAATAATCCCGTTTGCTGTTATTCCTACCAAAATGGATAACCTCACATTTGTCAACATTGTATTCCATCTGCCAGACACTAGCCCATTCACTTAACCTATCCAAATCCCTCTGCAGACTTCCAGTATCCTCTGCACTTTTCGCTTTACCACTCATCTTAGTGTCATCTGCAAACTTGGACACATTGCCCTTGGTCCCCAACTCCAAATCATCTATGTAGATTGTGAACAATTGTGGGCCCAACACGGATCCCTGAGGGACACCACTAGCTACTGATCGCCAACCAGAGAACCACCCATTAATCCCCACTCTTTGCTTTCTATTAATTAACCAATCCTCTATCCATGCTACTACTTTACCCTTCATGCCATGCATCTTTATCTTATGCAGCAGCCTTTTGTGTGGCACCTTGTCAAAAGCTTTCTGGAAATCCAGATATACCACATCCATTGGCTCCTCGTTATCCACTGCACTGGTAATGTTCTCAAAAATTCCACTGAATTAGTTAGGCATGACCTTCCCTTTATGAACCCATGCTGCGTCTGCCCAATGGGACAATTTCTATCCAGATGCCTCGCTATTTATTCCTTGATGATAGATTCCAGCATCTTCCCTACTACCGACGTTAAGCTCACTGGCCTATAATTTCCTTCTCTCTGCCTAGCTCCTTTTTTAAACAGTGGTGTCACGTTTGCTAATTTCCAATCCACCGGGACCACCCCAGAGTCTAGTGAATTTTTGGTAAATCATCATTGCATCTGCAATTTCCCTAGCCATCTCTTTTAGCACTCTGGGATGCATTCCATCAGGGCCAGGAGACTTGTCTACCTTTAGCCCCATTAGCTTGCCCATCACTACCTCCTTAGTGATAACAATCCTCTCAAGGTCATCACCTGTCATAACCTCATTTCTATCAGTCACTGGCATGTTATTTGTGTCTTCCACTGTGAAGACCGACCCAAAAAACATGTTCAGTTCCTCAGCCGTTTCCTCATCTCCCATTATTAAAACTCCCTTCTCATCCTCTAAAGGACCAATATTTACCTTAGCCACTCCTTTTCGCTTTATATATTTGGAAAAACTTTTGCTGAATTAATAGCAGGAGTCCGGCTAAATCAGAAGATACCTACAAGCAAGCTCGCTTTGAACATCTTCTGAACAATAATAATGCTGTTCTGAAGAGGTCAAACTGTAAGAAAATGGATCGCTGATATGTGGACTTTTGAATTTTGAATCACTGTTTTGCACATCTGAGGTAGTAAAGCCAGACCCTTGAGGTGGGCTTGGAGGCAGGGACCAGAAAAAGAGGGAGGCGGGCTAGTTTTGCCAAGTGTCCTCACGCTTTTCCCAGAGGCAGCTGGTGTTGTGATGTCAGCAACCTGCCTGGCAGCAGCAGGAAGCCAACTGGACTTGTTAATGTGTCAGTTATGAGTTCAGAGCAAAGCAACATTATTGGCGGTGCACAGGAGCCCACGCTTGTGTCTGAAGCTTGTGAACTCACAGGAGGCAAGTGCATAGTTGAGGATAGAGTGGCATGAAAGTGGCATGCAGTATAAACTTTACATGTGAAAAACAGCAAGCCTGTGATCATGTGCAGGCAGAAGCTTGCCATTACAGTAGTAACCCGTTGTGACTGGGCAGTACTCAGGGTGAAGAAATACCCGCTGCTCGCATCTATTTCACCCCTCCCTCTTTTGTCTCTGTGTCTTAACAGCACTCTCACTGCAGCCACACTGAATGCTGCCGATGCTCTTTAAATCATGCACTGAATTGCCCTCATGACTACTCAACCCACCCGCTGTTTCTCATTGGATGGCAATCTTAGAGGCGGACTCTGAATTGTATATCTTCTAGATGATTGAACCAGAAAGTGTGCAACTCTTGCCTCTGGATTACTGATCCCAATATAAAGTTGCTTCCTGTCAAAAAACTAAGGTGGCAAGATTCAGCACAAAGTGTTTTATTGTGCACGTTCAACCTCGATTTTGAAATTAGATACGTAGACTAACAAGGATTTAAATATTCGGAATGGTGGGCTGCTTCAGCTCAGTTGGTTGGATAGCTGGTTTATGATGCAGAATGAGGTCAACTGCACAGATCATTAAGTCTATGAAAAAAAAGGAAATTAAAGAAAATACATAATAGGGCAGCACAAGATACACAATGTAACTACATAAACATTGGCATTGGGTGAAGCATACAGGGGTGTTAATGGGGTCAGTCCATAAGAGGGTCATTTAGGAGTCTGGTAACAGTGGGGAAGAACCTGTTTTTGAGTCTGCTCGTGCGTGTTCTCAGACCTTTGTATCTCCTGCCCGATGGAAGAAGTTGGAAGAGTAAGCCGGGTGGGAGGGGTTTTTGATTATGCTGCCCACTTTCCCCAGGCAGCGGGAGGTGTAGATGGAGTCAATGGATGGGAGGCAGGTTCAAAGAACCGGAGGCAGAGACAAAGGGTGTAATTGAGCCACGGCATTATGCATTCTTCATGCCAGACGCAACAGGTGAATCCCATGAAAGACCCAAATCGGGCTCTACACCCGGCCGATCGCGGGTTACCCAATGCGCTCCTCCCAGCACGACCTGGATCGCACCCTCGCTGGACGTGTTTCAGATAACGAGACCTATGGTCATCTGGAACTATGGTGAGTTTACTTGTGTAATTCTATCTGATCCGAACCTAATCTTCTAATCTTCATCACAAAAGCCACCATTTTCTCCTCACAGAGTGGTCTAACTAAGGGTCCAGGTTAATTCTCCTTTGCAATTCTGTAGCTCTAGGGTTGGGACTGAATGCTTTGTTCAATTTTTTGTAACCATATTAAACTGCATTAATACATTTAATGATTTGTTTACCTGTACACGCAGACTCTTGTGTTCCTTCACCTCATTTAAAATTTTAATTTAATAATCTTTATTGTCACAAGTAGGCTTACATTAACACTGCAGTGAAGTTACTATGGAAAGCCCCTAGTCGCCACATTCCGGCCCTGTTCGGCACACAGAGGGAGGATTCAGAATGTCCAATTCATTGAACAAGCATATCTTTCGGGACTTGTGGGAGGAAACCGGAGCACCCGGAGGAAACCCACACAGGCACAAGGAGAATATGCAGACGCCACACAGACAGTTACCCAAGCCAGGAATCGAACCTGGGACCCTGGAGCTGTGAAGCAGCAGTGCTACCCACTGTGTTACCGTGTCTTCCCACACTTAGATCCAGATCTTTGCCACAATGGACATCCTTTCCAACGTGGCAAAATACTGGAAATGGCTGAAACTCCTAAATCTGTGTGAAGGCTGAACTGGAGACGGCTAGTGATCACTCATGCGTGATTTTGAAGGCAGTTGTTCATTTAAATCACCAGTTGCCTCCATTGAAGTGGATTTTGGAATGCCACGAGTGTGAAATCTGGAATGTGCAAATTAGAACAGGTAAAAGGAGGTCTGAACTTGTTAGATTATTTTGGATAGCCAAGGCAGCCCTTTGGATGGAATGTCAGGACACATTTGGCAGAGGTAGGGTACTCATGATTGTCAAAAGTAAACAGCAGTGTGCACTTTTTATACATAAACTCATGGGAACTGTCCAGCTGTCAAAGAACTGTCAAGGAAGTGTAAAACCTGTCAAATCTATCAAGGAACTGTCGAAGGATAAAAGGTGAGTTGGGACGGAAGGGGTAAGGGAAAAGGGAGGTGGATGAGGAGCATGGGTTGATTTGAGTTGGCACTAACATAGCATGAGGGGCAATGGGGGCTGAGAGAGATGCATATGTCTGCATGGATGGGGCATAAGTCGGGAAGTGGGCGAAGGCTGGAATGCTTTTTTTGTTCAATTCTTTTTTTGAAATGTCATTAAACACAGTGCCAAAGAACAGAGACAGGGGTGCAATTTAGCCATGACATTGCACATTCTCCGTGCCAGGCACAACAGGTGAATCCTATGAGAGACCCAAACCAAGCTCATCACCCGACCGATCGCGAGTCACCCAACTCGGTCTGCCCAACGTGACCTGGATCGCACCCTCACTGGACATGTTCCAGATAATGAGATTTAAATGAGCCATTAAATACCCAAACGTGTTATGACCCGACGCCAGGGAGTTAACGGCCATGCCTGCGAGAACCGGATGCCGTTTAGCAGGAGGGTACAGAGGCCGGGGCAGCCAGTTAACTGGTGCCCCGATCTGTGAAGAGCCGCTCCTGCAGGCAAACTCAACTCGCCAGTACAGAAAATTCACTACAGCGGGGTCTCGGCTGGGAAAACTCACATCTTCCTCACAGAATATGCTAATTACAGACAGTTGGGAAGGAGACAAAGATTTCAGCAATTCTCTCTCACCCTTAATTGAAATAAGAGCTACGAAATACAATTACTCCAAACCAACTTTGTCGAGGAAATCATCTTTATTTCTTTAATGTCAGTCTTTGTCTGTCTGAGTGTTCCTGTGCAGTGCCATCCCAATGGCTGCAGCATGGATGGTGGAAGACTGCTGAGTTTCAATAGGATTGCAGATGATCTTTCAGAACACTCAGAAGCATCTCTGGGCCAAGAAGCCTGGCTTTCGGCTTGTACCACCTTGGAATGTACCACAGCAGTCTAGTCTGGCAGTCAACAGCAGGAACAATGGAAGAGTGGCAGAGATCGGAGGATGAATGCTGTCATCCTGAGTCAGCAGTTCTGTGCTCCATTGAGCAACTGCTACTCCCACAGGGCCATATTCCAGCAATCCTGGTAATCTGTTGGACAACAACTGTTGGACTGCTATGACACTCAGTTCATGCCTTTGTTGGCGCTGGTACCACAGTGATACTCGTCGCAGTCTGAACTTACATAGCAGCAAGCTGCATTTTCATGAAAAAAGCTGTGATCTCATTTTAAAAAAAAACTTTTTTTTCTTTTTTAAAATTTTTTTTTAGCTGTGATCTCATGACCTCACTCTGAGCTTCTACTTCAGCATTCAAATATTGAAAAGCTTCTTCTCATGCTACAATGGAAGCTAAGACATCAGTTGGAGACTGCATAATGGTTGGGCCCACAAATGCTCTCATGGAGTTGGCCAACCCTTTCACGCTCCAAAGTCTGTGTGAATACCGGTGCAAAGTTTGTGCTGGACACCTCCGTGCTCCTTGATAGTGACAGCAGGCATCCTGACAGGCCTGTCAATGTACTTAGCATTTTGTGTGCGTGAACATCAGCCTTTCTCTGTATACCACCCCCTTAAAATAAAGGCTTTGTCGGTGGAGATCATGTCTAACAAATGTGATTTAATTTTTCAAGAATGCGACTCGGTGTGTAGATGAGGGCAGTGTAGTCGATGTAATCCACGTGGACCTCAGTAAGGCTTTTAACAAGGTCCCACATGGGAGGCTGATCAAGAAGGTAATAGCCCATGGGATCAAGGGCAATTTGGAAAATTTTATCCAAAATTGGCTTAACGGCAGGAGGCCGAAGGTTGTTTTTGTGACTGGAAGCCTGTGTCCAGTGGTCTATCGCAGAGATCAGTGCTGGGTCCTTTGGTGTTTGTAGTGTACATTAATGATCTAGTTCTGAATGTGGGGGAGGTATGATCAGTAAGTTCACAGATTTTTTTTTTTTTTTTAATAAATTTAGAGTACCCAATTATTTTTTCCAATTAAGGGGCAATTTAGCGTGGCCAATCCACCTATCCTGCACATCTTTTGGGTTGTGGGGGTGAAACCCACGCAGACACGGGGAGAATGTGCAAACTCCACACAGACAGTGACCCAGGGCCGGGATTCGAACCCGGGTCCTCAGCGCCGTGAGGCAGCAATGCTAACCACTGTGCCACCGTGCTGCCCTAGTAAGTTCACAGATGACACAAAAATTGGTGGTGTGGTAAAGAGCGAGGAAGATAGCCTTAGATTATAAGACGATATATACGGGTTGGTCAGATGGGCAGAATAGTTGCAAATGGAATTTAACCCTGAAAAATGTGAGGTGATGCATTTTGGGAGGACTAACAAGGCGAGGGAACACACAATAAATGGTAGGATACAAGGAAGTACAGAGGACCAGAGGGACCTTGGGGTCCATATCCAAAGATCCTTGGAGGCAGCAGGACAAGTAGATAGAGTGGTTAAGAAGGCATATGGGATACTTGCCTTTATTATCCAAGGCATTTTTTAAACGCAGGGAGGTTGTGATGAAACTGTATAAAATGCTTGTTTGGTTACAGCTAGGATACTGTAATACCCTGCACAGGGCTCATCCAGCTGGGGATGATTGTTCCCGTTCTCAATTGGGCTGAGTTAACCCAGCACTTGCATAAAAGGCCGGCAGCTGTAGAGCCAGCTAAAAAGGAATGAGGACCCGATGAAAGGTAACTGGGCCCTGTGCATGCGAGATGCTGTTGCTGAAATAAAGAACATTTAAGAAGCTCGTTGGACTCCCCTGGCTTTATCACATTGGCGACGATGATGAATTGGAGCTGTCGGCGTGAGCTACCTCCTGGGGATTTTTGTTTAAGCGTGGACTAAGGTACAGATTTTTTTTTGTCGTGTTTTTTTATCGGAGCCTGTAATGTCATGGGAGGCGAGTGCCGAGTCAGGTTTTTGCTGCCGGCTTGTGAAGTGTGTCGGCTGGGAGTGATCTGGAGTCTTACGTGTCCCGCAATACCGGATGCACTATCTTCTGAGCGACTTCTGGTGTTGGTCAGGTGGCATTTTGTCTGTCTCTGTCTGCCGTTGTTTTTCAATGTTGGCAGAGCGGTCCACTGGGGAGTCTTCTCGAGTTGGTCGTCGCCCTTTAGGAATGTCATTCTGGTCGTGAGTGCGGAGTTGTGTTTGGAAGACTGTGGGTTTATTTACCTTTGTAGAGGTAAGAATGAAGAATGTCGGGGTGACAGCTCCCTGGGAATTTAGGTAGGTGCTTTAATTTTAGGTAAAATTTAGAGTGCCTGATTCTTTAAAAAAATTTTTTAAAATAAATTTAGAGTACCCAATTCATTTTTTTCTAATTAAGGGGCAATTTAGCGTGGCCAATCCACCTACCCTGCACAATTTTGGGTTGTGGGGAGAAACCCACGCAAACACGGAGAGAATGGGCAAACTCTACACAGATAGTGACCCAGAGACGAGATCGAACCTGGGACCTCGGCGCTGTAGTAAACCACTGTTACACCTGTATTAGGTGATATAACGTAGGACCTGTACTACAGGTTCGCCGGTAGCCCATGCCTGCTGGCTCCGCCCAGTAGGAGGAGTGTAAATACACGTGTAATTAATTCAGCAGCCATTTAACCAGCTGCTGTGGGAGGCCACACATCTTACTGCAATAAAACCACAGTTGTATCCAACCTTAGTCTTTGTACAATTAATCGTGCATCAATTTATTTCAGTAAGATTTTCTAAAAGATGGACCTCCGAATCAAACTACACGCCTGCAGCTGGATCCGCACTCAAGCGGCGCCAAAAAGGGCTTTAATCACTGGCTAGCTTGCTTCGAGGCCTATATCAACTCAGCGACCACCCCTCCGATGGAGGATCAGAAAATACAGATTCTGTACTCAAGGTTGAGCTCCAGCGTGTTTCCGCTGATCCAGGACGCCCCAAACTACGCAGACGCCATGGCTCTCCTCAAAGAAAACTACGCACAGAAAATGAACACACTCTTCACCAGGCATGTACTCTCCACTCGCTCTCAACTCCCTGGTGAGTCCAGAGAAGACTTCTGGCGGGCCTAATCCCACTCGTCCAGGGCTGTGACTGTCAGGCCATTACGGCCACCAAACATTCCAACCTTCTTATGCACGATGCATTTGTAACGGGGATTGGGTCGGACCTCATACGCCAAAGACTGCTAGAAGGGGCCACGCTCAACTTAGCTGAGACTAAAAAGCTAGCACTCTCCATGACGGTCGCCTTACGTAATGCTCAGGCCTACCCCTCCGGCCGCGCAGCCCATTCATCCTATCCCTCATGGACCCCACAGACGGCCGCCCCAGCCGGGGCTTTACCCAGCCAGTATGCCTGCGCCACACGCCAACCCGCGCATCCCGGGGGTCCCCGATGTTACTTCTGCGGCCAGCAGAAGCACCCCAGCCAACACTGCCCGGCCCGCACTGCCATTTGCAAAGCTTGCAGCAAAAAGGGGCACTTCGCCGCGGTGTGCCAGGCCCATGTTGTCGCCGCTATCGCCCCCTTCCCTCTGACCTACACACAATGGGTGCCGCCATCTTTTTCCCGGACCACGCGCAGCCAGTGGACGCCGCCATCTTCACCTTCCGGGGCCATGCGCGGCCAGTGGGCACTGCCATCTACACCTCCCGGGGCCGAGGTCCAGCGGTTGCTTCGGGAAGGCATCATCGAGGCCAGCAATAGACCTCAAATCTGCCTACCACCAGCTCCCCATTCGTAAATCGGACCATCCATACACTGCTTTCGAGGCGGACGGTCGTCTCTATCACTTCCTCAGGGTTCCCTTCGGCATCACTAACGGGGTCTCGGTCTTCCAAAGGGAGATGGACCAAATGGTCGACCGGTACGGTTTGCGGGCCACCTTCCCGTACCTAGACAATGTCACCATCTGCAGCCACGATCAGCAGGACCACGACGCCAACCTTGCCAAATTCTTCCACACCGCCACTCTCCTCATCCTCACCTACAACAAGGAGAAGTGCGTGTTCAGCACAACCCGCTTAGCATCCTCGGCTACGTGGTCCAAAACGGAGTTCTGGGGCCCGGTCCCGACCGCATGTGCCCCCTCATGGAGCTTCCCCTCCCCCACTGCCCCAAGGCCCTCAAACGCTGCCTTGGGTTCTTCTCCTACTACGCCCAGTGAGTCCCAAACTATGCGGACAAGGCCCACCCACTCATTCAGTCCATCCACTTTCCCCTTGCGGCCCTGACATAACAGGCCTTCACCCGTATCAGAGCTGATATGACCAAGGCCAGGATGCATGCAGTAGACGAGACACTGCCCTTCCAAGTAGAAAATGACGCATCAGACATCGCACTTGCCGCCACCCTCAATCAGGCAGGCAGACTTTTCCCGCACCCTTCATGCCTCAGAAATTCGGCGCTCATCCGTTGAAAAAGAGGCTCAAGCTATCATTGAAGCTGTGCGGCATTGGAGGCATTACCTGGCCGGCAGGAGATTCACTCTCTTCACTAACCAACGGTCGGTAGCTTTCATGTTTAACAACACGCAGTGGGGCAAGATCAAAAACGATAAAATCTTGCGGTGGAGAATCGAGCTCTCCACCTACAATTACAAGATTTTGTATCGCCCCGGCAAACTCAACGAGCCCCCAGACGCCCTATCCTGAGGTACATGTGCCAGCGCACAAGTAGACCGACTCCGGGCCCCACACGACAGCCTTTGTCACCCGGGGGTCATACGATTGTACCATCTTGTCAAGGCTCGCAATCTGCCCTACTCCATTGAGGAAGTACAGACAGTCACCAGGGACTGCCAGGTCTGTCGGAGTGCAAGCCGCATTTCTACCGGCCGGACCTTGCGCGCCTGGTGAAGGCCTCCCGCCCATTTGAATGCCTCAGCGTGGATTTCAAAGGGCCCCTCCCCTCCACCGACTGAAACACATATATTCTCAGTGTGGTCGATGAGTACTCCAGATTCCCCTTCGCCATCTCATGCCCCGATATGACGTCTGCCACCGTCATCAAAGCCCTAAACACAATCTTCGCTCTGTTCGGTTTCCCCGCATACATCCACAGTAACAGGGATCCTCATTCATGAGGGATGAGCTGCGTCAGTTCCTGCTCAGCAGGGGTATTGCCTCCAGCAGGACGACCAACTATAATCCCCGGGGAAACGGGCAGGTAGAGAGGGAGAACGGAACAGTATGGAGGGCCGTCCAGCTGGCCCTACGGTCCTGGAACCTCCCAGCCTCTCGCTGGCAGGAGGTCCTCCCCTGATGCACTACACTCCATCCGGTTACGACTGTGCACCGCTACGAATAACACACCCCATGAGCATCCTTTTGCCTTCCCCAGGAAGTTCACATCCGGGGGACGCGATTCTCCGCAAAGGCGGAGAGTCGTGAAGGCTGCCACGAAACCGGCCGTGTTTTACGGCAGCCTCCGCGCCCCCTCCCGCTACCCAATTCTGCTCCCCGGTCGGGGCTAGCATTGCGGCCCCGTGAACTCCGGCATCGTGGGCTTAACGAATTTCGCTAAGCCCGCGCGCCAAAGTTAGCGACGGCTGACGCATATGATGACGTCAGCCGCGCATGCGCAGGTTGGACGACAGGTTATGCGTCAGACCCGTGCATGAGTGGTCCGTAATGCCCCTCAGCCGCCCCGCGGACTTATCCTGCGGGGCGGCGGAGGGAGAAAGAGTGCGTGGGAATCGGACCCGCTGCCCGCGATCGGTGCCCACTGATCGCGGGCCCATGCCACCGATTGGCACGGCCGTGGTGTGGCCGTGCCAATCGGTGGCATGGTTGTGCAGAACGGCACTTTGCGGCCGTTTTCACCAACTGGTATAGCAGGTGTATTAAAAATCGTGAAAACGGCCGTAAAGGCCTTGGAAATCGGCCAATCGGCCAGGGAAGAATCGCTGCTCGGCGTAAAAAAACGGCGAGCAGCGATTCGTGTCGGGGGCGGGCGTGGGGGGGGGGGGGGGAGGGGAGAATAGCGGGAGGGCGTCAGACCAGCGTCGCCGTAAAAATTTATGCCGCCCGCTATTCTCCGCCCCATCGTGAGTGCGGGGTGTCACTCCCGACTTGGCCTGCTCCGTAGGCATGTCCGACTTCACAAGGCGGACCCATTGGTGCATCGGGTGCTCTTGCTCCATGCCAACCCCCAGTATGCCTATGTGACGTACCCCAATGGCCGCCAATATCCTGTCTGCCTTAGGGACCTGGTGCCAGCAGGTTCCACCCATACACACTTCGTTGGCCCGGCGTCACCCTCCCCTCCCCCAGCACTCCCAACACTAACCCCACCAGGACCATCCCGCCATTCCCTGCCCACGCCAGCAGATGAAGAGGATTTCGGCACACTCCCGGAGTCATCCAACATCAGGCCAGCATTGACATCGCCAGCATCAACATCGCCGCCACCGCTATGTCGCTCCCAGCAGAACGTCAAGGCACCAGGCCAGTTGAATCTCTAACTGGCACCAGACTTTCAAAGGACATTTTTTTTCCCTGATAAAGCACTGTACATAAATTCACTACTGTATATAGTTCTCCACCACCCCCACCGGACTCATTTTTAACAGGGTGTGAATGTGGTAAACCACTGTTACACCTGTATTTGGTGATGTAAGGTAGCACCTGTACTACAGGTTCACCGGTAGCCCCTGCCTGCTGGCTCCGTCCAGTAGGAGGAGTACAAATACGCGTGTCATCTATTCAGCAGCCATTTCGCCAGCTGCTGTGGGAGGCCACATATCTTACTGCAATAAAGCCACAGTTGTATCCAACCTTATTCTTTGTACAATTGATCGTGCATCAGGTGCCATGAGGCAACAGCACTAACCACTGCGCCACCGTGCTGCCCTCGTGAGAATCATACACTGCTTTTTAAATTAAGGGGCGTTTGGGAGTTATGGGACATTGTCCGATGTTCCTATACCCCCCCCCCACACACACACACCTGTTCCCTCTGTGGTTGGCATGCCACACTGGCATTGCTCCAATGCCTTGGCGCGTACCGTCCCCGGGTTCGGCTGTTGTGAGCTTCGCCCCTTGGGTGACTGGTGAGGGTGTCGGGCGGACGTAATGCTTGGTGGAGTACCGGCTGGCCCGTCCTGCTTCCCAGTTCGTTTGCGCCTTATCCGAACCAATCTATTTTTTTGAGGAGTTTGTCATCTGGCCACTGGGGTTTGCACCCGTTTGGTCCTCTCCTATCCTCTCCTCCTCAATGTTCGCCCTTGCGAGGGGTTTCGGACTTTGGGAGGGGAGGGGTGTAATAATCTGCACAAGAGTCATCTAGCTGGGGATGATTGTTCCCCGTGCTCAATTGGACTGAGTTAACCCAGCACTAGCAAAAAGGCCAGCAGCAGAGCCATCTAAACGATGGACCATAGCGCCTCTTTGGTGCTGTAGAACTCTGAATCTGACAGTCATCATTTGAGTCCTCTGCAACAGAACATGTGTGTAAGCTTGCTCTCTGGAGGGATGACACAATTTTTCCTGGCCCTAATTGCAGGTGATGCCCAATAACACATTGTGCCCTAATCTTTCTTCTGTTTCTTTCTAAATGTTGTGCAGTGCCCAGTTTCTGAACTGATGGTTGTGAATATACGAGTGAGGGATGACATTATTTTATTAACAATGCCATGCTCCTTCAGCAATTTATGGTCCTGCACTAATGCTTAACCAGGCGGCTGTTCTTGAGCATCTGAAAGGAGAAAGGCACATGGGTAGATGTTGAGGGAACCGGGGTCGGTGGGGGGGGATTAACAGGTGTCTGAACTACACCATATGCAGCTTGCCTAACAGAAAACATTGTGGATTGAGGTGGGAACACCTATGTGGGAAGGTGGATTACATATTTTCATTATCCATGCCTTACCACTGGCCATGGCCTCAACGGTTCCCATGCTAACGATGGCTAGCACATGCAACAGTGTTTGGCTTCTGCCAGCTAGATGTTGCTTCCTGCAGTTGTGTGCCACCTTGCCCTGAGAGGCAAGTGTGACAGTGAGTGTGGTACAATACGTTTGGGGGGTGCAACTGCCATAGTTGAAAAGTAGTCCAAGCTGAGAGGTGTAGGTGTGGAGACTTGCGGCAGTGCTAATTGTGTGAGGGTTAGGTGTGGTTATGAAGATTAGGTATGTGTCTTGCTGTTATAACAGAATATCTATCATCATACTGAACAAGCAGCACAATGTTCATGTGAACCTTACATTGCAATAAATATAAGTGTTGGCCTAATGGACATGCCTGCTTGATCTATTTCTACCCCTTATTTTCCGAGGACTATGTGGTTGCCTTATTCTTCTTACCACAATACATTACCTCATACTTTATACTGTACATTTGCCAATTAAATGCTTGTTCTGCAAACTTATTATGGTTATTTGTATATGAGTTAGTCTCTCGGCATCCCAAAACAATAATTATGTTAGACAAGTGTAAAACAGGTGTGTACATTTGGTGAATGTCCCATTAAGGGCAAAAGTAGAGGAAGGATCACTTGCATAGCCTGGGTGACCAATTGGGACTCAGAGTGGGGAATCAACCCAGGGGAAGGAGTTCTCTTAAGCACATGCATTCCAGAACTAACTACGGACATGCTGCTACTCTTGTAGATCCTTGTTAATAAATCCCTTGGGCGGAATTCTCCCCTCCCGCGATAAATCGGGAAGGCCATTGTGAACTCGGCAGAGTTTCACGACGGCCTCGGAGGCCGCTCCTCGCACCTTATTCACCCCAACCCGGGGGGCTAGGAGCGGTGCTCCGTAACTCTCGGCCGCCGGGCCTTGACGTTTGCGTCAAGGCGGCGCGCCGAGAATGACGCGACGGCGGCGCCTAAGTGATGTCAGCCGCGCCTGCGCAGGTTGGCCGGCTCCAACCCGTGCATGCGTGACTGACGTCACGACGGCTGACGGCTCCAGCCCGTGCATGCGCGGTTGCCGTCTTCCCCTCCGCTGCCCCGCAAGACATGGCAGCTTGATCTTGTGGGGCGGCGGAGGGGAAAGAGTGCGTCTCTTTGAGACGCTGGCCCGACGATCGGTAGGCACCGATCGCGGGCCAGTCCCCTCCCGAGCACGGCCGTGGTGCTCACTCCCCTCTCTGCCCCCCACAAACTTCAAACGAGCATTTGGCGCCCATGTTCACGATGGCAGCGACCAGGTGTGGTTGCCACCATCGTGAACCGGTTGGGAACGGCAGGCCACTCGGCCCATACGGGCCGGAGAATCACCGGTCGCCGTAAAAAACGGGGGGGGGGGGGTCAGGGGGGCGTGTCGTGAGTTGCCCGGCCCTCCCGCGATTCTCCCACCCGGCGTGGGAAGCAGAGAATCGCACCCCTTGTTGTTCAATAATGAAGTGTCTAAAAATGCAATTTTGCAGTATCTCAAGGGGATGCTAATTGTAACTTCAGTTAATAGATGATCAGTTACATTTTTAGTCTTTCAGATGTAGAGATTAATATAAAACAGGGGCGAAATTCTCCGACCCCACGCAGGGTCGGAGAATCGGCCGGCAGCGACGTTATTCCCGCTCCCGCAGGGTTTTTAAATCTCTGACCGGCCAAAAACCGGCGTTGTGCAAATCCCGCCGGCAGCCTCTGAAAACAGCTGGCGCCGGCGGGATTTCATTTTTTTTTTAGTGTCCACAAATCTCCGGCCCGAATGGGCCGAAGTCCCGCCGACGTGGCCACGGGTCACGTCGGCGAAAATCACAGTTGCTTTAAAACGTTGTCAACCATTGATGATGGTTGACGCCGTTCAGTGTCGGGGGGGGTGGGTTGCGGCATCGGGGGGGGGGTGGGTTGCGGCAGCGGGGGGGGGGTGGGTTGCGGCATCGGGGGGGGTGGGTTGCGGCATCGGGGGGGGGGTTTGCGGCATCGGGGGGGGTTGCGGCACCGGGGGGTGGGTGGGTTGCGGCATCGGGGGGGGTTTGGGGGCAGCGGCGTGCAGAGAGTGGGGGCGACGGATGCCCGGGGCCAACGCACCGTCGCCCCCCCTCTGTACGCCGCTGCCCCCTACCCCAACCACCCCCCCTCACCACCCCTACCTCCCTCCAACGCCCCTACCCCCCTCCCCACCACCCCTACCCCCCTACCCCCCTCCCCACCACCCCTACCCCCCTCCAACGCCGCCCCCCCATCTCTCGCAACGCCGCAACCCCCCACCCTCAACGCCGCAACCCCCCCTCATCGCCGGGTCCCCCCCCTCAACGCCGGTACCCACACCCCCCCTCTCTCCTCCTACCCTCCTTCCTTCCTCCTCCCCCCCTCCTTCCTCCTCCCCCCTTCCTTCCTCCATTAGGGGGGGGTGCGGCGTTAGTGGGGGGGGGGGGCGTTAGTGGGGGGGGGGTGCGGCGTTAGTGGGGGGGGTGCGGCGTTAGTGGGGGGGGTGATGAAGGGGGTAGGGGTGGTGAAGGGAGGGGGTTGGGGTAGGGGCAGCAGCGTGCAGAGGGGGGGCGACGGTGCGTTGGCCCCGGGCATCCGTCGCCCCCCCTCTCTGCACGCCGCTGCCCCTACCCCAACCCCCCCCCTTCACCACCCCTACCCCCTCCAAAGCCACACCCCCCCACCCCCCACTAACGCCGCACCCCCCCCCCCACTAATGAGGAAGGAAGGGGGGGGAGGAGGAAGGAAGGGGGGAGGAGGAAGGAGAGGGGGGTGTGGGTACCGGCCTTCAGATGGAGGGGGACGGGGTGTGGGTACCGGCATTGAGGGGGGGGGGGACCCGGCGTTGAGAAGCGGGGGTTGCGGCGTTGGAGGGGGGTGGGGGGCGGCGTTGGAGGGGGGTAGGGGTGGTGGGGAGGCGGGTAGGGGCGTTGGAGGGAGGTAGGGGTGGTGAGGGAGGGTGGTTGGGGTAGGGGGTAGCGGCGTACAGAGGGGGGGGGGCGACGGTGCGTTGGTCCCGGGCATCCGTCGCCCCCTCTCTCTGCACGCCGCTGCCCCCAACCCCCCCCCATGCCGCAACCGCCCCCCCCCATGCCGCAACCCCCCCGCTGCCCCCAACCCCCCCTGATGCCGCAACCCCCCCCCATGCCGCAACCAACCCCCCCCCAAATGCCGGGTCTGTCTCTCTCCTCCCCCCCCCCAAATGCCGGGTCTGTCTCTCTCCTCCCCCCCCCCCCCCAAATGCCGGGTATGTCTCTCTCCTCCCCCCCCCAATGCCGGGTCTGTCTCTCTCCTCCCCCCCCCGCCCCCAAATGCCGGGTATGTCTCTCTCCTCCCCCCCCCCCCCCCCAAATGCCGGGTCTGTCTCTCTCCTCCTCCCCCCCCCCAAATGCCGGGTCTGTCTCTCTCCTCCTCCCCCCCTCCAAATGCCGGGTCTGTCTATCTCCTCCTCCCCCCCCCCCCCCCCCCCCCAATGCCGGGTCGCTCTTCTCCCCCCCACCCCACTGGGTCTCTCTCTCTCCCCACCACACAAACGCCGGGACTCGCCACTTCCGCAGCTGGAGAAACTGACGCCTATCGCGTCAGTCCGCTGCTGGCCCTTCCGGGAACGGAGATTGCCAGCTTAAAAGAAGGCCCGGACGCCGGAGTCATGCACACCGCTTTTTCCCGCCGGAAATGGGCGTCACGTCGGTCCGCGGAGATTTTCGCCCCAGATTTCTTTCTATACTTTGATTTCAACCTCTAGCATTCTCAACTGTTCACTGTAGAGCACTGTGCAACCGATTAAACTACCCTCTCAGCGACGCATTTTAAATGCCAGAGAGTTTCACTCACTCTCTGATGCACTCTTCAGTGACTTCCTTTTAACAGCAGCAAAACGGAATTGGAGGATGAAATACTTGCGTCAACATCCAGATATCCTTTTAAATTGTTTACCTCCGGCATTATCTCGACTGGACCATATCATTCTCTAAAAGCTCATTGACAAGGTCTTATTAATCACCAGCTTGTTTTATTCCATTTTGTTTCCAATTTGGCTTTGCCCCAGAAAATAGACAGGGGTGTTTTAAAAGGGCAACTTCAGCTTATTTTACAGTTGTTCACTGATTTTCCCATCTGTGCCCATATTTGCTATTATTAATCAGCACTGAAAACATCCCAGAATGTTTCTTTTGCAGGATATTCTGTTTCTTTTGCAGGATATTCTAGTTCTATCAGACAGAAAGACAGGAGTATAAACCAGAGGCTGGTCTTTCTATCTGCTCTGCCTGGTACTGCAGATATCTAGAACATTGAGGGAGCTGCAGCAAATACTCAGCTAAGGTTCAAAGCAGAAGCAAACGTAAATTGATCAATTATCTGGGTATCACTCACGAGCATAAAATAGAATATAGATAAGCTTAAAATCTTTACTCGCAAATATGTTTTTATTCTTACTTTGCTTCATGCTTTAATAAACTCAAAAAATAACAAAAACAAGCAATTTAAGTACAAACATGGAACTTACTCAAACATGTTTGACTCCCAGTTTGAAGCAGCTTCTTAATAGTAATGATCAATTGAGCCTCCAGTTCTATCTTACTAGAGGATCTGATAAACACACAGTAAGGGGGAAACTGCGGGAAAATCTACGGACAGCTACTGGACAGGGCGAGACTTGCCACTGGACGAAGCCAAATGAAAATGGGGAGATGAACTGGGGACAGAGGTAGCTTGGGGACTCTGGAGTAAAGCACTGAGCAGGGCAAACTCCACCTCCTCCTGAGCAAGGCTCAGCCTCAATGCAGCTCAAGGTGGTGCACAGAGCGCACCTGACCAGAACCCGAATGAACAGGTTCTACCCGGAGGTGGAGGATAAATGTGAACGTTGTCAGAGAGCCAACCACACCCACATGTTTTGGGCCTGTCCCAACCTTGTAGGTTTCTGGAAAGCCTTCTACGAAGCAGTGTCCAAGATTGTGGTGGTGAGCGTGGAGCCATGCCTGAGAGTGGCAATCTTTGGGGTATCGGAACAGCCAGAGCTACACATGGGGAAGAGGGCGGACGCCATAGCATTCGATTCTCTTATCGCATGCCGGAGAATCCTGCTCGGCTGGCGATCAGCAGCACCACCCATAGCCGCAGACTAGCTGGCAGATCTGGCGGAATTTCTCCATTTGGAGAAGATCAAATACACCATCCGAGGGTCGGAGGAAGGCTTCCTCAAAGCATGGGGGAAATTTGTCAGCCTGTTCAAAGCCAACAGCGAATAGCAAAAAAGTGAGAGATGGGAGAATGCAGACAGGGACACACAACTCTTGGGGGAGGGGGTAGGAAAAGAGGAGGGAACTACAGGGAGAAGCACGGGGGTGATGGGGGGGGGCGGAAAGACCCCCCTCAAACCCACAGGGCCGGCGACAGAAAACATAAAGGGACAGGGGGGAAGGGAGGAATAGGAGCTAGGGGACAGAACACCCTGAACAATAGAGGAGGATGCCAAAGAGGGACCAGGAAGGTGGGGGGGGTTTAGGGAGAAGGGGAACGGTGGGGGAAGAAACACCAAGATTGACAATATGTATATGAGAACCACATGTACTGTAAATATTTAACGTAAAGTTAACAAAACTTTACGTTAAATGTCAACAAAACATTTTCTATCTATCTTTTAATTATACCAGATCTTTAGTTATTGGCCATAAACCATGTAATCTGTTAAAAGAAAAATCATTTTATTTATAATGAAGACCTGGTCATGCTGCCTCTCTTTTTAAAATCTCCTTTATGCACAATATGCTGGTGATGACTGACTGATCGTTTTCTGACTTCAGAAATATAAACCCTTCAACAGCCACTTTGCTTTCCGACAGGCATGCAGGTTTATGGAAGCAGCTTCTAGTTTGGCACAGCTTATTTCACAACTTCAAAGATTCTTTGGGCCTGAGTTTAAAATTAGGCGTCGTAAGTGCCATATGAGGGGATGTAAGCATAAATGTTAACCATTGGGTGGTCAACCAGTGGAGCATGCTGGTCCGCCAGCCTCACGACGAGTGCAGTTAATTTGGAGGGCCAGATCCCATTGCTGTGAGGCCACACAAAAGTAAACAGATTTACTTTGCGAGCTCCTCTTCGCTTGAACTGCCAGCTGATGTTGGATAGAAAATGTAACGCGATGTGCCATGTCCATTAGTAATTCAGCTCCTACGTCATAGAATTGGTCATGCCCTCGATACTATACTGCAAGATATTGTTCAGTCCCAGGAGCTTACGTGTGGCACAAACACAATTCATCATTATTTCTTTCCTCTTGCACACTGTCCTATATATAAGACTTTGAATTCTATTTTTAAATGACTTTCATCTACCTGCACTTACAATTTCAGGGATTTACATATTTATTCTCTTAGGTGTGAACTCCGTTCATTGACATGTGCATCTTCTCATAAATATCCACACTAATACACACTTTAACTGACTTCTCACTCATATAGCAGTTGCATATGTCTTAGGCCCAACTGTCACTGGGTCAACATCTCCCCGGCGCCCCCCTATTCACCCCCACCAGGTCCATCCCTCGCACCCTGCCCACACTGGAGGACACGGAAGATTTCGGCTCGCTCTCGGAGTCATCCCGCCAGCAGCCAGCACCAACACCGCCAGCACCTGCACCATCGTTGCCATCACCGTCTGTGCCGACGTCGCCACCACAGCTACGCCGATCACAGCGGAACGTCCGACCGCCGATTCGGCTCAACCTGTAACCTGCTAACCGGATGGATTCTTGGTTTTCTTTGTTTTGACCCTCTTGTAAATAGCTCATCCTTTGTATTATAGTTACACGTCACCCCCGCCAGACTCATTTTTTACAGGGGGTGAATGTGGTGATATAACCACTGTAGTGATGTGTACTTGCAGTAGGGGGATGTATGCCTGTACCTGTAATACAGGTTCCTCCGGTAAGCCCCTGCCGGCTAGCTCCACCCACAGGGAGCTTGTGTATAAATATGCGTGTGAGTCACTCAGACCCTAGTCTACAGTTGCAGATGGAGGAATAGCATCGCACAGCAATAAAGCCTCTATTGTACTTGTCTCTCATCTTTGACTATAATTGTTAGCGCCACACAGGTAAACCATCATCTGGTACAGTTGATGCACGGTCTCCCTGCTCAGCCAGAGTCTTAATCAGCACGTTTGGTCCGGTAGGTCCTCAAAGCACAGACACCAATGGTGTATACGTGGCCTGATGAGACGTTTCCTTTGTACCTCCTCCCCACCCGTTGGACGGCAAGCTTTCCAGCCTCACCGACTGGCCCCTGCTGCTCAGGGGCAGTCTCCTGTTGTGCACGGTGCTCCTCAAGCAGTGCCTGTGCCTGCAGCCTCAGTCTGTTCACAAGAGCAGCAGATGCCAGGTAGGATGCAACCATTCCGAGCTGTACTCCCAAATTCATTCTGTGCAGGGAAAGGGAGAGGACATGTTAGCACGATGAGTACTCCGATGTCCATCCCAATCCAACAGGTTACATGGTGGCTCTGGCAAGCCCATCAGCTCCACCCCCTACATGTCCCCCCAATTCCACCCCACCCCTCAGCCACGCAGCCCAACACTTTGCCTCCCACACTGTAACCCTGACCCCATCAGTGTCTGGCACCAGGGGGCCTCTAACCTCAGCAGCTGATCCCTGTCGACAAGAGTGCCAGTGGCTGCTGCAACCCATATGAGCAATAGGCTATGCTGTCCTGCTCCCTCAAGTAGGGTCTATTGTGAGTATCCTCACTGTGTAGGTCGTGTGTAATCCCACCAGCAGGGTGGCACCAGCTTGTCGAGGGGAGGAGGCAAGTGTGTGCCAACGACCGCCTCAATGCTTGGTGACTTGTGTGTGAGCAGGGCCTACAAGGGGGTTGGGCACCTGCTGGAAACTTACCTACAGTGTGATGTGGGTCCTGGGCATGACACACAGGTTGTGACAACCTGACCGGGGGCAGGATGGATGGGAGCAGGGGCACAGTGGGCAGGCAGGGCTTGGGGACATATGTTGATCCTGAGGGTTATGTTCGCTGATACTGTCACTGATGATGCCTCTGCCCTGAGAAGGGCAGTGTGCCAGGGAAGGTGCCAAAGGGTATGGTGCATGTGTCCTTTGTTGGGATGAGATTCCCCTGCTTTTCCTGCAGTTGGGCTGTGCTCCTGATGAATGCACTGAGGAGAGGCCGCACCTGGTGGGCCACTGATTGAGCTTTGCCACTCCCATCCCATTGGTGGGGCATCTGGTGTCTGACAATTTTCAGAGGGGTGGGACGGGGAAGCTGCCAAATGACCAGAGGCTTTGTGGATATTTACTGGACACAGTGAGCAGTCAGCAAAGTGAACAGCTAGGGGCTTGTAACCTATACCAAATGGCTGCTTTTAAAAGACAAACTGCAGCAAGGGTGGTGCGTGCCTAGTCACCCCGGTCCCAAGGGGGACACCCCACATCCACAGGCGCTGCCACCCGGCCCTGGCAGCCACCCCTCAGCAATCGGCACAATGTTTAGCGGATTTAAAAACTTTTCTTCCCTCCTCTCTCTCCCTCAGCAGCCATGACGCCCAGTCCCCGTTTTCAGATACCTGTTGCAAACCACGCCCATGTCACTTCAGCCTTACAGGGGCGGAGCATCGTGAAGGTCCAGAGAACACTTGCTCAACCCTGGTTATCACATGCTAATGCATGCAAATTCAGGTTTTGTATGCCGGCGCGGAGTGCGTTATCGCCACCAGTGGGGTCCTGGAGCATTGCAGTTGACTCGCGCCCAGCGCTGACTTCATTTTTCAGTGGATGCTCGATTCTCCCCCCCCCGATCACGATCCGTGTTTGCGATGTCGCAGGATGGAGAATCCACCCTCTCATTATCGCACAGGGATGGAAGCCCAATTCTCTGCTCGATTGTGGATCACGTTTGCGGGGCGAGATTCTCCGGACTCACGACGGGTCGGAGAATAGCGGGCGTCGGAAATTTTTACGGCGACGCTGTTCCGACGCCCTCCCGCTATTCTCCGAACCCCGCAAATTGTCGGAGTCGCGTTTCCCGACAAACGCCTCCTTCCCGCCCCTGACACGACCAGAATCGCCACTGAGAGCCCCCCCGCTATTCACCGGCCCGGATGGGCCGAAGTCCCGACGTCATGGCGCCCTGTTTGGACGTCGTGGAACACACCTGCTTTTTAAATTCGTCAACCAGTCGACCTGGCTGACGACAGCTTGGAGGAGGTCAGGGCACCACTCTGCGCACCGCTCAGCGCAACGTTCAGCGCACCGCTCGAGTCTGGCCACAACGGGGAAGGCATCCCTGGGAACGGGAGGGGGTCCAGAGCGGGGGCAGTGGGGGGGAGACGGGGGAGGGAGTGGGGGGCGATGGGGGAGGCAGTGGGGGAGACGGGGGAGGCAGTGGGGGAGACGGAGGGGGCAGTGGGGGAGACGGGGGAGGCAGTGGGGGAGACGGAGGGGGCAGTGGGGGAGACGGAGGGGGCAGTGGGGGAGACGGAGGGGGCAGTGGGGGAGACGGGAGGCAGGGGGAGACGGAGGGTGGCAGTGGGGAGACGGAGGGGGCAGTGGGGGAGAAGGAGGGGGGCAGCGTGGGGGAGAAGGAGGGGGCAGTGGGGAGACGGGGGAGGCAGTGGGGGAGACGGGGGAGGCAGTGGGGGAGACGGAGGGGGCAGTGGGGGAGACGGAGGGGGCAGTGGTGGGAGACGGGGGAGGCAGTGGGGGGAGACGGAGGGGGCAGTGGGGGAGACGGAGGGGGCAGTGGGGGGGAGACGGGGGAGGCAGTGGGGGAGACGGAGGGGGCAGTGGGGGAGACGGAGCGGGCAGTGGGGGAGACAGAGGTGGCAGTGGGGGAGACGGAGGGGGCAGTGGGGGAGACGGGGGAGGCAGTGGGGGAGACGGAGGGGGCAGTGGGGGAGACGGGGGAGGCAGTGGGGGAAGACGGGGGAGGCAGTGGGGGAAGACGGGGGAGGCAGTGGGGGAAGACGGGGGAGGCAGTGGGGGGAGACGGAGGGGGCAGTGCGGGAGACGGAGGGGGCAGTGGGGGGGGCGACGGAGGGGGGGGGGGGGTTAGGTAGAGAGTGAGCCGTCCAACCCCGTAACAAAATGTCTGCCACCATGCCATGGTGTGCAGGTGACGAGGACACGGCCGCTGGTTCCCCTGTGGCTTCCGGCCACAGGCCACTGACGCACCCGTGAGGAGGACGTAGTTTACTGGCCGTTGGATGCAGAAAGTGACCAGGGGTTAGGCTGCCCGCGTGTCAGCAGCGCGACCAGGCCACCGGGACACACAGGTATCCCGTGGCAGGCGGCTGCCGAGGTGTCGACTAACCTCCGTCTAACATGTCCCGTTTCTCTGCCCCCCACCACCCTTCTGTAGGTTAGCACGATGCATGGGAACAGAACGGCTATGTTCTGCACAGTGGTTGGGGCCGCTGTACTGGATTTGGAGATGCAGCAGCATCCACACCCACAACCCGCAGTGGCTGCAGGGCCAGCTGCAGCAGCAGAGGGAAGGGCCGAGGAGTTGCCAGTCGTCGAGCAGCATGGGGGGGGCGGGAGGAGGAGGAGGAGGAGGAGAGGAAGAGGAGAGTGAGGGTGCAGCCACGGCATCAGAGGCAACGACCAAAGCCGAGGGTGTACCGTGTCCGGGTCTCTTTCCTAACAATGCCGGACATCACCTGCAGGAGAAGACTCCGGCTGAGTAGGCAGACGGTGATACATATCTGCCAACTCCTGTCGCACCTCGCCCCACGTGGAATGGGGGGAGGACACGCGATCCCGGTAGCCATCAAGGTGACGGTCGCTCTTAACTTCTATGCTACCGGCTCCTTCCAGTCTCCGAACGGGGACGTCTCTGGGATCTCCCAGTCATCGGTGCACAGGTGCATCCGGGATGTGACCGATGCCCTCTATGCCATCGCCGATCGCTACATCACCTTTCCCGAGGACCGAGCAAGTCAAGACTCACGAGTCCGTGGATTTGCCAGTGTGGCCGGGATACCGAGGGTTCAGGGGTCAATCGACTGTGTTCACGTCCCCATGCGCCCGCCTGCTGTGGACAGGGACGTGTTCACAAACAGGAGGGGGACATACTCCATTAATGTCCAGGTGGTATGCGACCCCCACATGAGGTTCATGAACGTCTGTGCAAGGTTCCCAGGGAGTGTGCATGACTCCTACATACTAGCGCAGTCGTTCATCCCTGCGATGTTTGAGGGACGTCCCCCCCGGCTGAGGGGCTGGTTGCTAGGTGACAGGGGTTATCCGCTGAGGTCTTGGCTGATGACGCCTATACGGAGGCCTCAGACCAATGCGGAAACACGATACAACGAGGCCCATGCAGCAACCAGGGGTGTGGTGGAGCGCTGCCTTGGCCTCCTGAAGATGAGATTCAGGTGCCTGGACCGCTCCGGAGGGGCCCTGCAGTACCAGGCCGACAGGGTCGCTCGCATTGTAGTGGTCTGCTGTGCGCTGCACAACATCGCGATGCAGAGGGAGATGACCTGTGCAGGAGGCGGAGGGAGAAGCTAGTGGCAGTGGTGCCAGCACAGATGAGGAGGAGGAGGAGGAGGAGGAGGAGGAGGAGGAGGACGCTGGCGGAGTGGCGGGCGCAGCACGCAGACACGGCCCAGGTTCAGGTGATGTCCAGGAGGCGGCACGACGGACCCGGCAAGGACGGCGGGCACGCGACGCCATGGTGGCAGCACGGTTCACTCATCGCATGTGACGTCCCCGATGAACACCAAACCACCACCTGCATTGCTAGTCATGCAGAGGGTCACCACACAACTGCCACCACCACAACCCCCCCCCCTCAGTGTACACTGCTCCACTTCGACATGACGCTTATCACTGGGTCCAGACGGAATGGCACAACATTGATGGCTGTGTCAGCGGGTGTGATCAGTGCCATGTGGAATGATGACAGCCCGCTCTGCGAAGAGCTGTGAGCTCAGAATCGTTAGAGAGAGTCTGACCCATGGCAATAGCTGAACCATCCACCTTGGTGGCCGCTGAGTTCGTCACTGACACTCCATCACGTGCCCGCGTGGGCTAGCTGTGGGAGGGGGGTAGGGGCAGGGACTGCACACCCGGCACCGAGGTTTCACCACCCGTCACCCCCAGCGACACTCGGTCACCATCACGATTCCTGTGGCTGTGGAACAATCACACGGTATTACAAGTAAGGTGGAACAGTGCGTTTAATATTAACAATTATTTACAGGTGCCCTAGCCCCTACAACTAAACTGTGCCCTTCACCCGTGCCAACTTACTCAGTGTCTATCTTAGTTGCCTTACGGGCCCTACCACTACGTCTAAGTGAATCCCCAGATGATACAGCAGGAGTGGAGGAGGATTGCTGCGAATCGCACCCCTCGACTCGTTTCTCCTTGGCTATGCGTTTCCTGGGGCGACCCGGCCTTGATGGGCCAGGCTGCTCTGCCGGCGTCTCGGGTGACATTGTGCCACCCTGCTCTGCCTGCTGCCCACCCGATGCACCAGGGATGGGACGGGGGGAGGCCGAGAATTCCGGGACGTCCCGTGATGGAGTTAATGGGACGGACCCCGAAACCTCCTCCTCCCTCGGGGAGCCCGGTGGCCCCCGGGCCTCACTTTGGGACAGAGGTGCGAGCGGGGAGGTTCCCCGTCGCACCACCGACACCTGGCGCTGCCAGTCCTGGAGGCCTGCAACGGTATCCACCAGGATCCGAAGGTTTGCAGACACGGAGTCCAGGGAGTTAGACATTCCCGCCAGGGACTGTGCGATCTCAACCTGTGAGTGCACGACGCCATCCAGCACATGTGTCAGGCGGTTGATGCTCTCGGCGACTGACTGCTGCGACTGGCCAATGACCTGCTGAGACTCGGCCATGGCCCGCAGGGCGCCGGCAATGTCGGTTTGGCTCTGGCACATTGCTGCCTGTGAGAGGGCAACCCTGTCCAGGGCCGAGGATGACCCGTGCACATTAACCCCAACGTCTTGCATAACCTGACCCATTGCCTCCACCGCGGTGCCACCCGTGCGGTGTCGGACTGGGTCTCTGCCATGAGCGGCACCACTCCCTGCTCTTGGACGCGGTTCGACTCCTCTAACAGCGTCTGCAGAGTCTGGAAGGAAGCCCTCATCCCGTCATTGTTTCCCTGGGTTTCCTGAGGCATCGGCTGTGCGGGTGGGTTGAGAAACTCCAGGAACTCCGAAAACGTCTGGGAGCCAGCTGCATCCTGGGCCTGGTCTGGCCTCCGCGAGTCCGGGCCCTCTGTTGCTCCGACCTCCACCTGCTGTACCTGCTCATCTGTGATGTGCCAACCAGACTGTGCCCCAGGAGACTCATCACTAAATAGGCCCGCCGGGGTGTGTATCTCTGGGATTATGGATGTGGTGGGAGAAAGCAGTGCCGCAAGCCCGACGCTCTCAATGGTTAGGTCCTCGTCCATGGCGTGGGGCTGCTCAGCGACAGGAGGGTTGTCCCTGGCCATTTCTGGTGGTGGTGGTGGACTTCGAACCCTCTGTGCGTCCTGGTCCGCAGATTGGGTTGGGGCGGATAGGGCTGCCCGCTGATCGGGCACCCTCTGTTGTGAGGCCCCGGGTGAGGTGGCGGCAGATTCCTGTCTCCGTCTGCAGCCAGACGGCCCTGGTCGTTCGGCATCACGTCCTAGGGAAGAGAATGAGACGGGTTATTTCGATTTGCTCGGCAGGCCGCTGGACGGTCCCAGTGGGCAGGGTGTGTGAAGGGACAGAGGATGGGGAGGTGTCCCAGTGGGCAGGGTGTGTGAAGGGACAGAGGATGGGGAGGTGTCCCAGTGGGCAGGGTGTGTGAAGGGACAGAGGATGGGGAGGTGTCCCGGTGGGCAGGGTGTGTGAAGGGACAGAGGATGGGGAGGTGTCCCAGTGGGCAGGGTGTGTGAAGGGACAGAGGATGGGGAGGTGTCCCAGTGGGCAGGGTGTGTGAAGGGACAGAGGATGGGGAGGTGTCCCAGTGGGCAGGGTGTGTGAAGGGACAGAGGATGGGGAGGTGTCCTAGTGGGAAGGGTGTGTGAAGGGACAGAGGATGGGGAGGTGTCCCAGTGGGCTGGGTGTGTGAAGGGACAGAGGATGGGGAGGTGTCCCAGTGGGCAGGGTGTGTGAAGGGACAGAGGATGGGGGGGGGGGGTGTTTGTCAGGGAGGGTTGTCTCACTTGCTGCAGTTCCGCCAACCTCGCATTGCGCGATATCGCGGGTGGCAGACCCCCCAACAAGGTCCAGTGCCCTCTGTTCAAAGGTGCTGAGGGGGTGCATGTTGGGAGAACCCCCTCCAGTCTTGTGCCGCTCACGGTGGTTATGACCGGCCTTGGCCTGTTGGGGGAGGGACATAGGTAGATTATTACAAAACGGTAGGTATCAGAAGTCCGTTCTGATACTGGCACAGTTTGGGGGGGGGCAAGTTGTCATCAGATGATTGCATCTCTCCTCGGGGCCAGAGCGCTGGGTCTGTGACAACTTTGTGAACCACCCTCAAATAACTCTGCCCCAATCCCTCCCTCCCCCCCCCCCCCCCCGGGCAGTTAAGGGGGAGGGATGGTTGTGACTAGGGGGCACCCTCATGGCACTTACCCTGGCAGACCTGGTGAGGTCATGTAGCTTCTTTCGGCACTGCTCTGCAGAGCGAGGGGTCTGCCCCACAGCACTGACGGCAGCAGCCACGTCACGCCAGGCCTGGCGTACCGTGCTGGCAGGTTGGCGATGCCCTCTCCGCGGGCGGATGATGCCCCTCCTCTGCTCAACGGCATCGAGCAGCGCCTCGACGTCTGCATCAATAAAGCGAGGAGCAGCTCGCCTAGGCTCCGACATCCTGCCCGACAGATTCTGTGGTCGCCCGTGCCTTTTTACGGCGTCGGGCGGCGTCACATGGGCGGGTTCGTGTCGTCGTCGCGTTCCGTCGTCATCACGCACGTAATTGACGCGGCCGCGCTGCTAGCCCATTTCCAGGAAGTGAATCGGTCGTGAAATGAAGCCTTCGCGACCGTCGTAAAACGGTCCCGATTTTTACGACCGTTTGCCGACTTTCCGCGGGTGCGGAGAATTTCGCCCGCGGTGTCTCGAGGCAGAGAATTTATCCCAGTTTCATTTCCAGGGATTCTGCTCATCTCCAATTGAAAAATCCCTGTGGAATTCCTGTTGTATTCCTACACCACAGATACAAAAGCAGAACAAAAATTAACCAGAGCATAATCCTAAAGTAGGAAGCAGCAGTCCCTTGTTGCTTGCAAGGCAGAAGATCGAGTATTGAATGTTTGCAATCAGATGTTGCTTAACAATAACGTGTGATTATTTTCATGGAAAACACTTCATTTTCCAGTTTAACATATTGCACATTATCTCTTGTGAGAAAACATATCAAATATCATTGGTAATTTGGAGAAGTGCGTACACTTGAAAGTTGCTTTGAATTTAATGGACTATTTCACTTGGAATGGCACTGAAAAACCTCTTAAAGTGTCAGAAACATCACAGAAAATCAGAGCAGCAGAATGTATTCGATATGTTTTTTGAAAAAAAAGGTAGACTAAACACGTGAAATGCTTAGTAGATGTTCAGCCTCTGAACATGCTTATACAGAACAATTTTCATTGAGAGAACACAAGACGGAAGGTGAATTAAAGATTATCCTGAGATGCTTGCAAAATGTATAAAATGTTTTGCAATCAGCTGACAAACAAAAGTAGAACAGGTAGAAAGTTAGGGCCAAAGATTGATATCAACATGGCCATGCATGGTATAACATCTCCATATTTTTGACAGTCGTGTATGGCGGCACGGTGTCACAGTGGTCAGCACTGCTGCCTCACAATACCAGGAATTTAGGTTTGATTCAAACCTTGGGTGACTGGCCATGTAGAGTTGCAGTTCCTTGTCTGCGAGGGTTTCTTCCAAAGGTGTGCAGGTTGGGTGGATTTGCCATTCTAAATTACCCCTTAATGTCCAAAGATATGCAGGTTAGGTGGGGTTACGGATATAGGATGCGGGAGTGGGTCAAGGTAGAGAGCTATTTCAGAGGGTTGAGCCAAATGGCCTCCTTCTGCACTGTTGGAATTCTATGTACGTCCCATTCATTCCTGATCACAAACTTGCAGAGGCAAATGACAATTAATTTGTGAGTATGATTGAAACAAGTTCCTTTATTTGTTATTTCAACAAAATTACTAATACATTTAAAGTCACAGATATGTGAATATTGTAGATGCAGGAAATTCATCTGAATGTCTTCAGACAGATGTTCCCAAACTGGGGGCATACTTAGCTTATTGGCAGAGGAAGGGACAATGAGAAGAGGCTGACCAGGAGCAAGAGCCAACAATGTAGCCTTGCATAGAAACATGGGATTTTCCGTTCCCATAGTGCAGGTTCGGTAAGAATGCAAATTTGATTTTACATTGCCATAAACGTGTGACACAAAAGTCCCATCCCCCTGATCTGTCTTGTTTCCTGATTTCCAATGTTGGGAAATTAAGTATAATAAATTAACATATCATTATCAGGTCCCTATGCCGGAATCATGCCCACCCCTTCCCATCATATATTTCATCATGACTGCCTGATGGCAGAACAACGTTAATCAAAACTGGTCTCTAAAGGCGTGTACCTGGCGGGTAGACCTCCCGGTGAACGTGGGTGTACACAGGATTCAGGATGGAAGGGGGTCATGCCTCGGTACTGGCTGGTCACCCCCATGCTCTGCCTGGGGAGGTGCAATGCTCAGGCAGTTCTAGGGGCAGTTACAAGGTAGTGCCAAGGGTCAGTGCCGAGGTAACGCCAGGGGTTGCTGGGTGGGTTCCTGCACTGCCATAGGTGGTGAATAAAAATGGCTTTGTCCTTCTAAAATGCTGGTAGGGCAGGCAAATCAGAGGCTGCTCTACCAGCGCTACGTTGTTGAACCTCTGACTTCAAGGGAGATATCTTCTGGCTATTCACACCAGAGGGATCTTCCGGTGTCGCTGATGATGCATCCTCGCCGCATGTTTCACAGCGGCATGGGGCAGCACGGTAGCATTGTGGATAGCGCAATTGCTTCACAGCTCCAGGGTCCCAGGTTCGATTCCCCGCTGGGTCACTGTCTGTGCGGAGTCTGCACATCCTCCCCGTGTGTGCGTGGGTTTCCTCCAGGTGCTCTGGTTTCCTCCCACAGTCCAAAGATGTGCAGGTTAGGTGGATTGGCCATGATAAATTGCCCTTACTGTCCAAAATTGCCCTTAGTGTTAGGTGGGGTTACTGGGTTATGGGGATAGGGTGGAGGTGTCGACCTTGGGTAGGGTGCTCTTTCCAAGAGCTGGTGCAGACTCGATGGGCCGAATGGCCTCCTTCTGCACTGTAAATTGTATGATTCTATGATTCAATGGGAAATCCTATTGACAGTGGCGGGAATGGAGGATCCCAGCACTGGCCAATGGCAGACTGCCTCCCGCAGCCGAGAAACACGCCACGGGGAGGCCAGAGAAACTTTCCCCATGTTTTTTCTTAAGTGCTGCGCTATACAGCAGCGAAAGATGCCATTGTCGTCGGTAGCTTCAATGGGAATTTTCTAACCTGACATGTTCCAACCTTTGCCAGTATCGAGGAAAATCCCCGTTAGTATGTTTCAATCATGGTTGATGTCTAGAAGTGGATTATGGATCAATCAGAGCAGCCGAGCATTTTTGTACTGGGGGTTTCTTTGATAGGTTTGGAATCTACATGGGCGATTTGGCACCTTTGTTTCCCATCAGCAAGAATGGCCGTCCGGGTGCAAAATCTCACGAGAATGGGAAATGCGATTTGCAACAGCGAGATTGTGTTTCCGATGTTCCGCTCCTCCTGCCGGTGATGTAACAAGATTACTGCCCTTTATTTAAATTCATTTTATATATTTACTTTTTAAAAAATAAATTTAGAGTACCCAATTCATTTTTTCCAATTAAGGGGCAATTTAGCGGGGCCATTAAGGGGCAACCTAGCGGGGCCATTTAGCGTGGCCAATCCACCTACCCTTCACATCTTTGGATTGTGGGGGCGAAACCCTGAGAGAATGCGGAAACTCCACACGGACAGTGACCCAGCGCCAGGATCGAACCTGGGACCGCAATGCCATGAGGCAGCAATGCTAACCACTGTGCCACCGTGCTGCTCATCTTATATATTTACATCTGTTTAAAGGTCTTCCCCTCCACATTATCCCTCCTCACAGAATATTGAAACCTTGCCAACGTGAAGAGGTTCACAACAGGTTTGTGAGTTGGGAAACAGTCAGAGATCCCACAGGGGCACCAAGATCAGTATCACCTACCCGTGGGAGACGTACATGCCCTGGCACTGACCTGTGCTCGGGTAGCAGTGCTAGAGGGTGGACTCTCTGGAAAGGCTATAGGAGCGGTTCCCCTCATGTGTGTTGGGGATGACTGGTGCCTGTGAGGGAGGAGAGTGCCCCTGGGATTACAGTGGGGGGGGAGAGGGGGGAAAGCCCAGATGCCTGCAAGGCATGGGGGGGGGGGGGTTGGTGGTGGGGAGAACCCTGATGCCTCCATTGGCCTGATATTAGCGCCGCGGGGGGGTTGGGGGGGACCTCTGTTGCTTGTGCTGTGCTTTGCTGTTTGTGGCGGAGAATCCGTGATGCTTGTGAAGGGTGTCCTCCATGTCAGTGGGGGAGGGCTGGGGGGGGGGGGGGGATTTACTTTCGATGCTTATTCTTTAAAGATGGTGACCCGATCTCTTCGGAGGCAGCCATTTTGACTCCATCAGGCCCCACCCTGCAAGACTGATGGTGTAAACCCTGCCCACACTTTCTTTCTCCAGAATGCCTGAAAATCTGTACAAACAATTTAGCTGTGTAGCTGGTGAGTTACATGCCATTTTACAGTCAGAGCCTGGGCGGGATTCTCCCCTACCCGGCGGGGTGGGGGGTGCCGGCAGGATGGAGTGGCGTGAACCACTCCAGCGTCGGACCACCCCAAAGGTGCGGAATCCTCCGCACCTTTAGGGGCCAAACCCTCACCTTTAGGGGCTAGGCCCGCGCCAGAGTGGTTTGCGCCCCACCGGCTGGCGTGGAATGCCTTTGGCGCCACGCCAGCTGGGGCCGAAGGGACTCCGCCGGCCAGTGGAACTCCGTGCATGCGTGGGAGCGTCAGCGGCTGCTGGCGTCATCCCTGCGACTGGCGCGGCGCGATTCCCACCCCCACCGAATCTCCGGTGCGGAGAATTCGGCGGCCGGCAGGGGCGGGATTCATGCCACCCCCCGTTGATTCTCCGACCCGGCGAGGGGTCGGAGAATCCCACCCCTGACTCTGAAAAAATATGGGAACATTCTGCCCGAGGTGTGCAATTTATTACTGGTGAGGACATGTCACATCGAAGAGAGGTATGTGCTGCGAAATCACACGCTTGAGTGATTTAAATGCACTTAGTGCTTGGAAGGCACTCGCCTCTCTTTGATGTGGTTAATACATATAAACATTGGGGTTTCACCATTTAGGCAACTGAGCATGAAGGGATATGAATGGATTAAAGCTGTAGATGGTTCTTACAAGCTGTCAATCATCGGCACTACTCAACCTATGAATGGCTTGTACATAATGGATCTGTGGGAACCAGACACAGGCACAGCTGTTAACCTTCGAGGGATGGACACTTGGAGCTGCAAGGTAAGTATTGCAGCTGTAATGCTTCTCACTGCCATTGTCTGGGCTGCTCTCTAGCTTCCAGACAGGGGTTTATTTTTTGGAGGAGGTTGGGTGGGGGGGTCTGTGTGTTGGGGATCTGTGGAGGGAGGTCCTTGTGGGAGGTGCCGCTGATAGAGTGGCCCCTCGGGGCAGTCCCCATATTACAGCGGTCTCTCGGGGGTCTACCTGTTACAGGGGTCCCTGTGGGGGCTCCCTGTGTTAAAGAGTCCCTGCGGGGGTGCCCCTGTTACAGGGGTCCCTTGGGGCGGTCACCCTTTCAGAAGGGCAGCAGGGACTCCACTATTTCAGGAGTCCTGGGGAGTCCTCCTATTAAAGCGGTCCATGGGCAAAGCAGACCACAAGGGGCAGCAGGGTAGCATGGTGGTTAGCATAAATGCTTCACAGCTCCAGGGTCCCAGGTTCGATTCCCGGCTGGGTCACTGTCTGTGTGGAGTCTGCACGTCCTCCCCCTGTGTGCGTGGGTTTCCTCCGGGTGCTCCGGTTTCCTCCCACAGTCCAAAGATGTGCGGGTTAGGTGGATTGGCCATGCTAAATTGCCCGTAGTGTCCTAATAAAAGTAAGGTTAAGGGGGGGGTTCTTGGGTTACGGGTACAGGGTGGATATGTGGGTTTGAGTAGGGTGATCATGGCTCGGCACAACATTGAGGGCCGAAGGGCCTGTTCTGTGCTGTACTGTTCTATGTTCTATGGTAGAGATGTGAGGAGGGTGGAGTGCTGGAGGAGGCAGCGCATTGTTGGGGGCGGTGGTCCTTGGATGGGCTGGGATGGACTCTACCAGCATGGTCCTGGCATGGTGGACCTTGCTGCGGGCCCAGGGGGATCGCGCAAGGTCCACCACTTCAGGTTCACGATTGCTGAGACCACAAGTGATCCATGCCCACGTGATACCCGGCCGTGCAGACCGAAATATCAAGGGAGGCCGGGGTTTGGACGCCGGGCAAGCTAAGTCAGTGCAAAGACTTATTTGCAACTCCCGCAGGCACGCATCATGGAACTTATTCATGCCACCAGCGAGGATTCAGAGCATCATTTCGGTGCCAATCATGATTTCCCCCAATGCCCAATTCTCCGTCCTATTGGGGAATGCAAACAGAGAGTCCCGGGGGCGGAGAACAAAATCCAAATAGTGTCCCCTAATACCTCCAAGGAAAAAATGACTAAATCAGGGGTGGATTATTTAAATTTCTAATTATACGAGCGACTAAATCTGTACAGTATTTATAAGGAAGAATTATACCATTAACATAGTAGCACACTTTGTGTGACACTTTACGTTTGCTTGGCAGCATTCAAACTCATGATCACTTTAAATTTTCCAATGCACCGGATGTGCAACGTGACTGTGAAATAGATTTTACCTTTGCTGCAGCATAATTTATGAAGCTCTTTTCTTCACAGGCCTGTACAGGAGCCTGCCCAACAATCTGTCCATTAATTTGAATGGATGGAAAGTCAAGCTGAAACCATTACTGACATGCAAAATGTCCAGCCCAATTATTTTCTATGTGCTGCAATCAGTCAATCGATGACATCCTAGTGCAATATCAAGATGAATGATTTACATTAGTCAGGTCACAATACAACAATCAAGAAGGTGCAAAGTAACTTTTACTCCAGACTGATTCAAGGCACATAAATTAATTCCTAATATTAACCTATTTAACGGCAGGTAATACCATAAGGTTTGTTCCTGGTGATGCCACAATTTCCAAAGCACAAGTCAAGAGTGTAATGGAATACTTCTCACTTGCCTGGATAAATGCAGCTCCAACAACACTCCAGTGGCTTGACACCATCCAGGACAACTGCCCACTTAATTGGTACCCCATCCACAAACATTCACTCCCTCCACCACCAATGAACAGTGGCAACATAAGTAAGAAGTCTTACAACACCAGATTAAAGTCCAACAGGTTTGTTTCAAATCACTAGCTTTCGGACAGCACTGTGGGTGCATCTGTACCACATGGACTGCAGAGATTCAAGAAGACAGTTCACCATCACCTACTCTAGGACAGTGAGGGATGGGCAATAGATGCTGGCCTAGGCAACGAAGCTTAAATGAATAAAACAAAAAAGAAAAATTGCATTAGCATAACTGATACATAATGGCCCATAACTTCATCTCAGGTCAGCGACTTAAGTCGCATATGGTCCCACACGGTGGGACCCCGCAGTTCTGGCTGTGGGGGCCTTCCTGGTTGGGGGGGGGATCATACCCCGGGGAGGAGGGGGCTATCGGGGCCTACCGATCGGCGGGCAGGCTAGTTCCATGGGGACCTATGTTCCTCCGTGCCAGGCCCCTGTAGCGCTCACTGCAGGACTTAACATGACCAGTCCACCTAACCTGCACATCTTTTGGGTTGTAGGGGCAAAACCCACGCAAATCCAGGGAGAATGTGCAAACTCCATACGACAGTGACCCAGAATCGAACATGGGACCTCAGTGGCCTGAAGCAGCAGGGCTAACCCACTGTGCCACCGTGCTGCCCCAAATCAACACAAACTTAACAAGCTTTATAAGTACCTCAAAATCAGCTGTATTTGGTTCACTAACGGAATAACATGTTTAATGTTCACAATTACAGAATGGACTTTCTGTTTTAAAGTAACATCCCAGTACAAGGTTATGCAATGGACGGGATTCATTGGGCAGCACGGTAGCATGGTGGTTAGCATAAATGCTTCACAGCTCCAGGGTCCCAGGTTCGATTCCCGGCTGGGTCACTGTCTGTGTGGAGTCTGCACGTCCTCCCCGTGTGTGCGTGGGTTTCCTCCGGGTGCTCCGGTTTCCTCCCACAGTCCAAAGATGTGCCGGTTAGGTGGATTGGCCATGCTAAATTGCCCGTAGTGTCCTAAAAAGTAAGGTTAAGAGGGGGGGGGGGGGGGGGTTGTTGGGTTACGGGTATAGGGTGGATACGTGGGTTTGGGTAGGGTGATCATTGCTCGGCACAACACCGAGGGCCAAAGGGCCTGTTCTGTGCTGTACTGTTCTATGTTCTATGTTTCCCAACACCGATTCCGTAATCGGCAATCGGGGGGAGAATCCCTACCGATGGCGAAACCTGTTTGGCACAGGTTTTGTATCCTCTACCCCCCTCCAAAATGGCGTCTTCACGTCACGTGCCACACGCCATTGGGATGGCATCAGTGTGTTACCTGAAGGCCCTCACCCGTTGCTCCGCCTCCAGTGTGCCGAGTTCCTGACCGTGCGGTTGCTGTGTGGTCTCAGCCGTCAGGACCCCGGTGTTGCGGCAGTGGACTGAGTCCAGCACTACTGCCACAGTCGGATAGGAGCTGTGCTGCTGGCTAGGCGGGGGGGGGGGGGGGGGGGGGGGGGGGGGGTAAGGGAGCTTCCGCAAGGATTGGGAGGACTGGTAGGGTTGGCCATGGGGGAACTATCTGGCAGGTCATCACTGTGCACATGCGTGGCCACGGACCCAGCCGTTTTCCAACCATTTTGATAGCGGGATCCGGGAGTTTTACGCGACGTGCTGCGTGCCCCTCACCGGTCGCAGAATCGGTGAGGGGTTGCAGCCGATTCTTTTGACTAAAATGCCACAGATCCTCCGCATTTAGGCTCAAAAATGACGAATCCAGCCCAATGCCTTTCCTGCCATGTTCTGACATGCACTGCGATGTTTTGCTGCTACCGCTTGGTTGTCACTGCACCACGTCATTCACAGTTATCGCCTTTTTGTCTTCCTAGTTTTATTTACTGTTGAACTTAGCGGTTCTCTGTTGAGTGCTACACTATACATTCTCCCTTTGCACCAAAGCCTATGCTGCTGAATTAACTTCTGGAAAACTTGTAGATTCTCGACTTCAACTTTGATCTTGATCAACTTAATCTTTCTTTGACCTTCTTTCGAACTTCCAAAAACTTCACTTCGTTCTTACGCTTATTCCAAACTTATCTGACCCCACTGAGGCTCCTCCAATGAACTTCCTTCGATTTTTACAAACCCTGCTTCAATTTTCAAAGCCTACTGATTTAGCTGACTGATGTCTGACTTGAGTATCTCAAACTACTTTACACTTCAAGTGATCTGCTCAATCAAAGTGGCAAACTCAAGTAAACAGATATTTACGCTGCAGCTATTTTATAGCTTTCAGCCAGGTGGAACACTGTTTATTTTATTGGAATCCTGCCTGGCTGGAATCCAAGTTTCCTTGCCCATGAGAGAGATTTGTGCATTCCTCGGAGTACCTGTAGAGCTGAAGAAGAGATTTTAGTTCCTTAATTATTCTTGGCAGCAGGTTCCTCAGGTCCTCCCTTGTTCTCTTGCACGGAAAATTCAGAGGAACTTCCTTGAGTTAAATTGGCCAAATAGGTTTCTAAAATATCCAAGGATCCAATGGTTCCACTGAGCCCTTTGTAAACCAGATTTGCAGAATACTGGATTTATCTTTAGTTCAGTGGGCTAAACAGCTAACATGTAATGCAGAACAAGGCCAGCAGCGTAGGTTCAATTCCCGTACCGGCCTCCCTGAACAGGTGCTGGAATGTGGTGACTAGGGGCTTTTCACAGTAACTTCATTGAAGCCTATTTGTGACAATAAGCGATATTATCATTAACCTGAGCAGGATGGGATCATCCACTCAAAGGAGAATCCATCGCTTCTCTCCAAATTCATGTCAATTAAGTCCAGATTTACACTGACAACCTGGTTCAAATCCAAATTTGTTTTAAACTGATGTTAAGGTTTACAGTGTAAAGACTGTACTAACTCTTACAGACACATATAGCTGATAATTATTTGATCAGGTGTGGCCCATTCCTCCTCATTTCACAAATACCGGGTAAGATTCTCTGGCCTCCCCGCGGCGTGCTTCTTGGCAGCGGGATGTGGGCCACCATTGGCCGGTGGCGGGATCTTCTGGTCCCGCAGCTGTCAATGGGATTTCCCATTGAATCCACCCCACAGCGTCGGGAGACCCGCGGTGGGGGTGCGCTGTCAGTGGGACCGGAAGATTCCTCCGGCGTGAACAGCCGGACAATCTCGCCCACTGATTACTCCAGAAAGCAGTCGTGTCCTTTTCAGCCTTGCAACCTGAATTCCATACTCGCTAAATTCCTAGATACTGCTGATTGTGAACCTTTATCGCCATCCTTTTTGATCAAAGGAGCATTTGGTCTTCACTGCTAAAATTGCCATCCTGCTGGTCTTAATGCTTTAATATCTCAGATACTGCAACTGCTTCATGTAGAAATTTCTGAACACGGCAATAATATAGTTATAGACAGGATCAACCAGTCAACTGAATATACTTGGAAGCACAATGTGGCAGGAAGTTCCATTGCATTCATAGTCTTCCCTCTATTTCAACTTCAAGGGAAATGCAGGGACCAGCAACACCACTCTATCTTGCTTTTAGTGTTCCCCCAAAAGCACTTTACAACTTGTGCAGGATGAGCCTCCACTGATACTAAATAAAACCGCTGTCTTCAAAAGCTTCACAGTACCTTCAAGTCATTCCATGATAACGTACACGGCACCATTCAGTTCAGTAACAGCTCCACCTCTGACAGTTTGCAGATCAAGAATGGGGCGAAAGAAGGTTAGGCCATAATACCACAAGATGTCGGAGCAGAGGTCGGCTATTCTGCCCATCGAGTCTGCTTTGCCATTCAATGAGATCACGACTGATCTGAAATAATAATCCTCAACTCCACTTTCCCGCCTTATCCTCATAATGTCTTAGGCCCTACTCTGTTTTATATCTTTCATCTGTCCTCCTGATCTATGCATTCCCTGCTAACTTGGAAGGATTCAATCTGCACACATGATATGATGGTAAACTGCTCAACATATTAAAAGACTGATAAAAACTAAGAAGGTTGGCACGGTGGCACAGTGGTTAGCATTGCTGCCTCACAGAGCCAGGGATTTGGGATCAATTATGGCCTTGGATGACTGTCTGTGTGGAGTTCTCATGTCTCCCTGTGCCTATCTGGTTTTCCAACATGTGCTCCACTTTCCTCCCACAGTCCAAAGATGTGCAGGTTAGATGGATTGGTCATACTAAATTGACCCTTAGTGTCCATCGGTGGGGCTACGAGGTTAGGGCGGGTGCCCTTTCAGAGGGTCGGTGCAGACCCGATGGGCCAAATGGCCTCCTTCTACACTGTAGGAATTCTATAATTGCGGTATGTTCTGATCAGAGAACCTTTGCGTGCTGATGATCCTTCAATTGTTCCCCATACAGGAAATCAGCTTGAAAGGATCATGGATCACCTGTCCCATCGCCTAGGATATATTCTCTCTCAACAACAATGCCAGGAAAACTGTAGCTCTGTGAAAGGTTGTTGTGATCAGACTCAGCAGCACAATACGAGAGGCAGTCATCAAATTGTACCACCTCAAATCTCTGGTGGCAAACAACCTGCCTCTTGAGAAAGAGCTCAGCACATGGAGTGGTCAGGCAGCCATCTACTCTGGCTAACTAATAAAACTGGCATGATGAAATTCTGGCCTGCAGGATCAATTACTTATCTACATAGCCTGTCTCCTCAGCACATTGCTGTGGGAACAAAGACTGGGAAACATATACCTACCGAGAGAAAAGGCTGAATAACTTCTATCTCTGGTGTTTATGATTCATCTTTGGCATCACACATAAAGACAAAGTATCAATGAAGCGGTTCCTTCTCAGAAAAATATGCTAAATAGAGTGGGTAGACTTTCATTGTCTTCTTGCTGTTGATTAAATGAGCTGGGTATACTTTCATAGCCTTCTTCTAGTTGCTCAAATAAGATGGATAGACCTTCATTGTCTTCTTCATGATTGGTTGTCGCTTTGGAGTGTTTACTTGCTTCCATTCTGGAGTCTGCCAATGATCTCTCGGAGGAGGCTTCCATCGCTCTGTGTGTGGCGTCTTCTAACGCTCTCAGTGTGGAGTCGTGCAGTGTTCTTTAGGTGGAGGCAATCAGCGCTCTCTCAACGGAGTTGGTCAGTACTCTCTGTGTGATGTTGTTCTCTTTTTGGCTATTTGACAGGTTGATGTCATCCAATGTATCAACGATCTGCCATTCCATCATGGTATTGGATTAATCTACTATGAGTAGAGTCGTAATGATCTTTGCAACCAAGTTGCTGATGCTCTGATCACCATATCCGAATAACTCAGCCATGTTTGAGTAGTATTCTTCAATATACAAATCATCTTCTTTGGTTTCTGGTTTGTTATTGAGCTCTTCACTTTTAATTAACAAATCATCTTCTTCAGTTTTGGATTTGTTCATGTGCTCTTCACTTCGGATGCTGCAAACTGCTTGTTCCAGGGTGCTGCGAAAGTTATTTTCAACTTCTGGTTGAAGTTCAGGCTTTCTTCTGCCTTTCAAGGTAAAAAATTTGGGTTTTGTAGCTTTAAACCTTTTATTTTTAATTTTCGGGCAGTGTACCTTTTAAGTGGGCTTGGTCTGAGTCTTCTGACGTCATAACATAATGCGTCAGCATCTATTGCGCATGCAAAGCGATTTTCCTTCAGAGTGCACTCTTTTCGCAATTGCACATGTGTAGCTTCTCGCGCATGCACAGAACGGAATATCGCTGGTATGCATCTTATTTGAAGTGGGCATGTGCACACTGGCTGGAATGCTCTCAATCAAGATGACTGCCATTTAAAATGTTCTCTCGTATCGAGTTCGATACTGCTTTCTCCTCATGGCAAGTTTTGCGCCGTTTTTTTCTTTGACAAATTGAAGGTACTGATTTTTTTTGCTCATGCGATATGCTATTGCAGGTTTTAGTATTTGATCAGTTTTTTGTGAAAGTGATTCCCTTAAATCTTCATCAAATAGGCCATAAATTAATTGATACCTGATGATAGTGTCTCTTAAATCAACAAAGTTACAGACTTGTGCTATTAACTTGAGGTCTGTAATAAAATTAGTGATTGACTCGCCGTTTCTTTGGAGCCTATTACGTAAGTTAAATCTTGCCAGGATTTCATTTGACTGACTTTTACAGTGTTCTTCAAATTTTTTGAGTATCACTTTAAATTTAGTTTCATCTTCACCTTCCAAGTAATTAAAGGAGTTATAGAGCTTGATGTCCTGTTATTGCTAGTAGCAGTGCTATTTTTCTTTCTTCAGAGGCTGTGTTCAAATCATTAGCTGCCATATATATTTGGAACTGTTTTTTAAACATTTTTCCAGTTATTACTTAAGTTACCATTAGTTTTCAGCTGCCATGGAGTTTGAACATGGTCCATCGTTTAGTCGTCGAGAATCCAAATGCTGCAAAGTCTTCCACAGTCGAACAGTCAGTATTTTATTTTCTTTCTTTTTCTTAACCTAATCTAACTAGCACTGTTCTTTTTAAAGCCAAATAACCTGGCACCATCTTTTATTACACTTCTTGGTAGTATGTTTTGATATACTACTGAGTGCAATATGTGTTACTTAAATCTGTCACTGATGATGTTTTCTGGCTCTTGATGAAAAAGACTCGAACTCGTCCAGTAGTAAGAAAAGGTTTATTGAGTAACTATGAGAATAATTGCCTGAGTTTTTACTTTAATATCAATACTAGTAGAAAGGTTAACTAGATCTAAATACAGTAACTTTGTTTGACTACACTAATCACTCTGAGCTAATCTATACTCCTGTCTTGGTCACAGTAGAGATGCACAATGCGGTTTCTTTTATACCTCTGTTGGTACTGCCCTCTAATGATCATCTGGTGCTACTGATTACACGCTAACCCCTTATGTACATGCACAGACAGATATCACTACACATAGCCTGTTTCCTCAGCACATTGCTGTGCAGCAGCAAAGACTTGGAAACAAATACCGGCCAAGAGAAAAGGCTTAATAACTTCTATCTCTGGTATTTATGATGCATTTTTGGCATCACACATAAAGACAAAGTACCAATGAAGCGGTTCCTTCTCAGAAAAATATGCCGAGCATGCTAGTGCTAATCACAGTAGGCTTTGCTAGCTTGGGCATGTGCGCAGGATGGAATGTCCGCATCTCCAAGTATATATTTTCTGGGGAGGTGTCCATTGCTAAAAGAGTGGCAGGGTGCTCAAAGCTTTGATTTAAGGATGCTGTCAAAAATGACATGAAAGCCCTCAACATCAGTCACGCCAAGTAGGAAATTCTGGCTGATGATTGATGCAAATGGCGAAACCAGCTTCGGGCAAGTATTCACCACCATGACAGTATGTGAGAAGCTCTAGTTCAGACAACAGGACAGCAAATAAGGCATCAACAGAGATTACCCCTCACCACTGGCAAGGGACAACTTCATTTGTGGCATTTATGGCAGAATTTGTCTTTCCAGACCCAGCTTGTTACCCTTCAAAATAAATCAGCAGATGATCTCATCTGACCTCACCAAGATTCCGAGGCTGCATTCCCATCATCCCTTGAAAATGGAAGGATGCCATTCACAGGTTTAAACAGTCAGTGCATAAAGAAAAGTGACCAGTGGATATCTCTAAAGTGAGCTGTTCAGTGATTCATTCATAGGGAAAATCCACTGTGAATCTTTACAATTTCCTCCACAATATTCTCCTGAATGATTTAGCCTGAGGACCAGATAACTCGAGTCATTAGTACATCTGATAAAATGGCAGATGACAGAGTTGAATGTCAGGAGCTGATGCCTTCTTCAAAATTTGGGTCACAACGAAGATGCTCTTAAGTGTATGCAATTGAGCAAGAATATTAAAAAGTCATTCAGAGTTCCACTTCATTAAAAAGTTACAGTGAACTAGAGAAGTTTCAAGGAGTAACAATTATATAACACAGGAGCCCCAAACACCAATTGAATTGGTATGTAGAAATGCCAACTCAGCAACTTGAGAATGTTCAGAGGTTTCAGTTGAGTTCAGTGACAGTCGGTGAAAACAAAAGTCTAATTTTCAAGTTGAAGAAAGTTAGAATCCTATATGTTCTCGACATTCACAGCTACCAGCCCATCAGCTGCATTTTTGGTGCAACAATGAATAGAAATGACAATCTGCGAACCGTAAAATGTCCATGATTGTCACACAACAGAAACTGAACTTGATTTATTTGATCAATAGTGGAATAAACTATAGGTATATTTATCTTGGACTTGCGAAATTTAAAATAAAAATGGCTAAATAGTCCGTATCAACTAGTTCAGTCAAATTTTTTTGCCCAACAGTCTCATACAATGTGCACTGAAACAAGAGGCACTTTTAAAACACAGGCACTCAGAAATTAAGGTAGTGTGCAATGCAGAAATCCCTTACAAACCTTCAACCATGGGGTAGATCACAAGCTGAATTTTCTTGGCCCAGAGGGGACAGGTTGGAAGGCAGGAGTATATGGTCAGGGCAGGAATCAGTCAGGGAAGTCAATGTCATTCTGCTGTCATGACATACTTCCAATGAAGGGAATCTTAGCAGCCTGCTTGGACTTGTATTTCCCAAATAAACTTGCATGTTTGTGAAGGCACCTCAGCATTGTCTTGTTCTCTTCCTGGTGATGCAGCCTTGGCAATGTCCCCCACTAATGGCAGAGCAGTTGAGGCTGTTGAGCGGCTAAGACGTTGATTGAGCAGGCAGCCTTGTGAGGGAGCAGGTCTCCATCCTTAATTGGAAAGTGGCACTGGGTCAGTCACTTAATCAGTCTTTGCCAGCAAAATCCCACCCAGGGTCCCACTTGCGGGGTCAGCTGTCGCTTTCATCCCTGGTGGCGGGATTTCACCCTTCACTGAAAATCTCAACCCATTACATCATCGAATGTTCAAAGTGCATACTGTATCTGAGTTGGAGAGTAACATGACTGATGGATTGTCATTGGATTTCATTTTGTCCCGGCTGGTCTCCAGGCTTTGAATCCTCCGAATACTGTCACTGTAGCTATCTGGGGGCCAAGATACTTACTGCAGCTGCTGTCAGTATATCCAGAGCATTTATTTTAAAATAAGAATACATACAAAAATAAAAGTCAGCTGATGCTGGTCCCTTAGCTGGCTATAACTTTTATAAATCTGCACTGCAGACTGCCTTAGATCATACAGAGCTAGGACTCAAACGTGATGGGTAAATTTGCAGATGATGCTGTTTGCAGTCTGCCACTCTTTTCATGGACAATAACATTATTGCTAAGACCTACAATGTCACAGCACTCCTGGTAGAGATGGACTTCTCCAATCTCTCTGAAAGCATGCATGGTGCAGCTGGAAATGCTGCCAGCCAGAAATGTCCCCTTAGTTGACTAGTTCTACATCTGTGTTCAGCTAAGCAGAGATTGGAGCATTTTTAAAAATTCATTTATGGGATGCAGGTGGCCTCTGACCTGCTCTTGTAGCTACAATATTTAAATGGTGAGTCGAGATCAGTTTCTGGTCAATGGTAACCCACAGGATGTTGATTAGTGAGGGACTCAGTGATTGTAATGTCATTGAATGACAAAGGGGTGATGGTTAGATTATCTCTTATTGGAGACGGTCATTGTCTGGCACTTGTGTGGCATGAATGTTACTTGCCAGTTGTCAGCCCAAGCCTGGATAAGCCTGGATATTGTCGAGGACTTGATGCATTGGGACATGGAGTGCTTCAGTATTTGAGAGTCACAAAAAGTGCTGAAGATTGTGAAATCATCAATGAACATCCCCACTTCTCACCTTATGATGGAAGGAAGGTCATTGATGAATCATCTGAAGATGGTTGGGTCTGGGACACTATCCTGAGGAGCTCCTGCAGTAATGTTGTGTAACTGAGATGACCTCCAACCAGCATAACCATCTTCCTTTGTGCCAGGTATGACACCAACCAATTTTCCCTTTCATTCCCATTGATTCCAATTTTGCTAGGCTCCTTGATGCCATAAAATACTGTCCTGATGTCAAAGGAAGTCAATCTCATCTCGCCTCTGGCAGTTAGCTCTTTTTTTCAAATTTTAAACCAAGAGGTCAGGAGGTGAGTGACCCTAGTGGAACTCAAACTGAGCGTCAGTAAGCAAGTTATTGCTGATTAAGTGCTGCTTGATAGCACTGTTAATGACCCCTTCCATCACTTTGCTGATGATGGAGAGTAAACTGATAGGGCAGTAATTGGCCCTGATAGGCAGTAATTGTTTCTGTGTACAGGACATAGTTAGGCAATTGTCTGTATTACCGGATAAATACCAGTGCTGCAGCTGTTCTGGAATAGTTTTGCTCGTTCTGGAGCTCAAGTCTTCAGTACTGTTGCTGGAATATTGTCAGAGCCCATAACCATTTCTTGGGGTGAATCGAATTGGCTGAAGCCTGCATTTGTGAAGCTGGCGACCTCTGGAGGAGACCGATTTGGATCATCCACTCAGCACTTCTGGCTGAAGGTTGTTGTAAATGCTTCAGATGTGCTGGGCTTCTCCATCATTGAGGAATGGGATATTTGTGGAACCTCCTCCTCCAGTGAGCTGTTAACTGCCCACCACCATTCATGACTGGATGTGACAGGATTGCGGAGCTCAGATCTGATCCATTGGTTGTGGAATTACTTAGCTTCAGGATTGGTCCACTGCTGTCATTATCTCTCACCGCTTCCTCCTGCTCACTTGTGATGTGTGAAACATCAAGTGAAAACCCACCTACTGGCTTGGGAGTCCACTGACGTACACGTGTCTGAGCTAGTGCACATCCTGAATGAGTCCTGCGGCTCCTCTGAGGAGTCTTAATCCCCTTATTGCGCCGCCACATGGGGAATTCTCGACAGGCGTGTGGGAGATTAAAGACGAACTTAATGTTCTCAAGATAAAAAGGTATTATGTCAACAATGTGCAAATCATCACGAGATGTTGATATCAAGACAGCATGAGTGATCATTGTATGTCATGTGGCTGTGTGATATCCAATTTTTGGACAATACTTGTTAAGGATCACTGATGGATAGGGGTGACATTGTATAAAGAGGAGAATGAGTAACGGTGGTAACCGGTCAGATGGGGATGTCAGGAGTGCATGGGCAGAGAGGGATATTGTCACATAGTGTCATTTTGAGTGAAGAATATTCTTATCAGCTTTTCTTGTATGTAATTGTTTTATTGGGGTCTGTTGAGGGTTGTAAGCATGTGTGAGCTTTGGGCGGGCTTTTTTAGTCTGCAAGAGGAGACCTGTTTTACTAAAGCTCCTGTTGTCATAGTAATTACTGTTACTCCTGTTCTGTTGAGTTACTGTTATTGTTAAACTTTGTTATTTATTTATATAAAGAAGTTCCTTCTTTTAAACAACACACCTACTTTGTGGTCTCAAATTACCACATCTTTTGGCGATGAGGAGAAAACGGCAAGAAAAGAAAATTAATTATTTTTGATGTTCAGCACGGCAACACAAGATTGCATTCAGTGAGTCGTTTGCCTTCATCATAGTCTCTTTTACGATAGAATTTCATGTTAGCAGCATCATAATTATGTTTGAGGCGGTCAGTGAGTTCAATGAGAGAAGCGAGGACTGACTTAAATATGTGGAGAGTTTGCAACATCCTTTTTAGCAAATGGAATAGAAGATGAGGCAAAACAGCTTTCATTTCCCCTGAGTGTGTGTGGGGTGAGGACTTATAAAGTTAATGAGGAATCAGACCACGGCACAGAAGTCAGGGGAGATTTGATTAGCAGTTTTAGTAGCTCTGGTCAGAATTACCCAACTTGAAAACTTGGGGATTGTTCAAAGATTCAGATTTCACAGCAATTTTTGAAAAGCAGGTCAATCAGTTGCTAACTTTGTGGCAGAATTATACCAGCTTTTAGAACACTTTGGTTTCGGAGCAGTTTTAAAGATATGCTTAAGGATAGGTTGGTCTGCAGTGTTAATGAGGACAACATTGAGTTCTGGATACAGTTGGATGAAGCCACACTGACTTTTAAGAAGACTCTGTAAATTCCTCAGAGCGTGGAAGTGGCCGCCGGCAATACTGGACATATTCAGCAGGCTAATGGTGGTGCCCAGGTGAGGGTGCTGCACCAAGGACAGAAAGAAGATACAACAGAAGGTTGAAAGCAGTGGAGTGTTTTATATGTGGTGGGCCACACTGTATGAATCACTGAAAGTTTCTGGGCGCTGTTTATCATTGATGCAACAAGAAGGGGCAGTTAGCGAAGAAATGCAGACGTGCTAAAGGCAAGGAGAAGGCTAAGCAAGAAAATTCAAATCTGAGGATGCCTCAAGCTGTAAGCAGCATGTGGGAATCTCAGAACAGGCAGAGGAGAACACTTACAACATATTTCATGTAAATGAGGCACGAGCAGAGCCTATTTTTACTACAGTGATGGTCATTGATAAGAAAATTAAGATGGAAGTGGACACAGGAGCCTCTGTATCTATAATTAGTGAAGAGACCTACAAGTTGATGTGGGACTCTAGCCGTACGCCAGACCTTATTCCAGCAGAGATTAATTTTCGGACATACACTGGAGAGTTCATGCCTTCACTCGAGGCGTTGGAAGTCTATATTATGTATAATAGTCGAAAAACAAGGGCACGCCTCCTTCTGATCAAAGGGAAGGGTCAGGTTTGTGAGGGCGTGACTGGCTCAGCAAAATTCCATTGAACTAGGGTGAGATCAAGCACATGAAGGTGGCCGAGGATGTTGTTAAAAAATACCCAGACATGTTCAAAGATGAACTGGCGACATTATGTGATACTATTGTGAAGTTGTACATAGATCCTCAGGCTACTCCTCGCTTTTTCAAGCCCAGGGCAGTGCCCTATGCCATGAGAAGGCAAGTAGAGGAGGAGCTGGAATGGCTGAAAATGCTAGGGATCATATAGCCTATTCAGTTTTTTTTTTTGAGCAGCTCCGATCGTTCCTGTCCTTAAAAATGATGGTACCAATGCACATATGAGGCGACTGCAAGCCCGCAATTAAACAGTTTTCCAAGTTAGATGCTTATCTATTAAGGGATTTCTTCATCCAGAGGGTGGTGAATCTGTGGAACTCTGCCACACAAGGCTGTGGAGGACAAATCACTGAGTGTCTTTATTTTTGAAAATATTTTTTTTAAGGCATTTATAAATTTTTAACAGCAATTTTCAAGAGGAAAAACAACTGAGTGTCTTTAAGCCAGAGATAGATAGGTTCTTGATTAATAAGGGGATATGGGGATGAGAAAAGTATCAGCCATGATTGGAGCAGACTCGATGGGCCGAGTAGCCTAATTCTGCTCCTTTATCTTATGGTAGGGTGGAGGTTTTGCTTCAAACTCTTGCAAGATGTTTTCAAAATGTATGTGCGTCACCATCTGGCACAGGTGGCACATGGTCTCCCTGGTGAGCCGGAGTCATTGATGGTACACACGGTCCGGCAGCTCCTCGTAGGACAGGTGCCAATGGTATAAACATGGCCTGAGGCAGCACCACCTTAGCACCTCCACCTCGGCCTGGTAACAGACGGCACTTGAACTTCATTGGTTGGTCTCTGCTGTTCTGGGACAGTTTCCTCTCGTGCAGGGCCTTCCGTGCTCTCGCCTCACCTCTGTGCATCCACGACAGCATTAATGGCCAGGTAGATGGTGAGCATCGCTGGTTGTAATGTGAAATCCATGTCTCTGCAGGTGGAGGGAGAAAGACGGAGAATGTTAGCAAGATGAGGATTCCCTTCACCATCCAATGCCACCAGGGTACATGGTCACCCTGAGTTGTACTACTGTGCCATCCCCAACCCTCCCCTGCCCCAAGATATGATATCTGCACTGTATTCCTGTCCCCCATCAGTGACTGACACCCAGCCTGTGATGTGGGGAGCCTCTATCCTCACCACCTACCCTTGTCAACTGAAGTACAGGTTTCTCCCGCAACCAGTTTAGTGATAGGCTCATGGCCTCTGTCCTGTTGCTCCCAGTGTGGTCTACTCTGGGTCTCCTCACTAGATGAGCCCTGTTCTCTCCCACCAGAAGGTTGGCAACTGGTTGCATTTTGGAGATGCTCATACTGTGCAGACATGCAGCTCTATGCTATGAGACTGGTATGCGGGCAGGACTTACAGATGGGGCTTTGTGAGTGATGTACATCGAGTACATAGAACAGTACAGCACAGAACAGGCCCTTCGGCCCTCGATGTTGTGCCGAGCAATGATCAGCCTACTCAAACCCACGTTTCCACCCTATACCCGTAACCCAACAACCCCCCCCCCCCCCCACCCCCCCCTTAACCTGACTTTTTTTTAGGACACTACGGGCAATTTAGCATGGCCAATCCACCTAACCCGCACATCTTTGGACTGTGGGAGGAAACTGGAGCACCCGGAGGAAACCCACGCACACACGGGGAGGACGTGCAGACTCCGCACAGACAGTGACCCAGCCGGGAATCGAACCTGGGACCCTGGAGCTGTGAAGCATTTATGCTAACCACCATGCTACCGTGCTGCCCTCGCTGCAAATGTGTTCATTTGCTGGGGCCTCAGCTGCAGTATGATGAGCAACCTGGGTTCTGCACACAGGTTGTGTTAGCGGGTTGGTCAGGTTTCCTAGTCAGGGACCTGATGGATGGGTTCAGCGGCATAGTGGACAGGCAGGCTTGGAGACAGTTCAGGATCCCCAGAGGTGGGCCAGCTGAGAGTGTGACTGGTGAGGCATACTCTGAGAGGGGCGATGAGCCAGGGAGGGTTCCAACGCACCGGTGCATATGTCGTTTGTTTGGGGTGAGCTCTGCTAATCCCTTGCTTCCTCTGCCATGGGGTTGCACTTCTAAGGCGTTCACAGAGGAGTATCAATACCTGGTGAAAGGGAAAATGCTGGAAAGCTTGACAAAAAGTCATCGGACTCGAAACGTTAGCTCTTTACTCTCCCTACAGATGCTGCCAGACTTGCAGCATTTTCCCTTTCGTTTCAGATTCCAGCCTCATGTCTCGCCACTTCTGATCACCATGTCATGTTAGTATCATGATATAACACTAACCCTAACCTGAACCTGAACCCTAACCTTGGGCTTATTCACTGTACAAAGCACAAGGTACCAATCACCCATAAGGGATTGGGCAGACATGTTGTGGATTCATTTAAGAGTAGGCACATGAGAAAGCTTAAAGATGTCAGAGATGTGTGTGTGCTCTGCTCAATGAAAATGTGAAACTAAGACTGAATCACATGACAAATGTCCCTTCCAGTGATGTGATGCTGATGTCACTTAAAGGCAAATTACAACACTTCTGACACTGTGACTGTACCATCACTCTCCTGCTGCTAAACTCCACTACAATCTCCAGCCACACAGCCGGGATTCTTCCTCCTGAAAGGGAGCAGCATCAGCTCTCGGGAGGCAGTATTGAAGCAAGGTACTGCTTTGCCACATTGGGAATCCATTGCTGCAGTCTTTTTTTGAGTCAAAACATCTGGACAATACTTCAACTTGTGTATTAGCAGAGCCTCGTTAAATAGTCCAGTTGAAATAGTTACACGGGGGTATCGTCATGCCCACTCACACTAATTAGTCACGGAATCCAAAAGTCAATTGCAGTGGCGAGGTTAAAAAATCATTTAATAAATGCATGCATAAACCTCTGGGTTTCCCGTGCACTAAAAGGGCACTGTTGCCAGCATGCAACCAAGTTAAAATTTCCCCATTATTTCAGTGAGCAACGACTTGAGCACAAAAATCAAATCTCGCGTTCCAGGACTGTACTGAGGCAGAACTGGACTGTCAGAGGTGCCGTCTTTCGGATAAGACATTAAACCCCCTTGGGTGGACATAAAAATTCCTACGGAACTATTTCAAAGAGGCAGGACGGAACTATTCCTGACGTCATGCTTTATATTTATCAACATCACAATAATTGATCATCTGTTCATTCTCACATTGCTATTTGTGGGATATTGCTGTGCACATATTAGTAATGCTGTGTTTCCTACATTACAATAGTAATTACACTTTAAAGAAAGCTACTTAATTTACTGGAAAGCACTGTGTGACATATGGTGATTGTGAAAAGTGTTATGTAAATACAAATCTTTCTTGGTCTTCTTACAAGTGACAGATGGATCAAATTGGTTTCTAGATGCGTGGAAGCCAACAGTGTTGATTCATTCAAATGCTTTTTTTCCACAAATTAAAAAACAGATAAAATTCGTAATTTGAAACTTGACATGTGATAAATGAGGTATACTAAAGAGGATAGGCTACTCTGTTTCATCCACCACTTGGCCTTTTCCTCACACATTTGGATTTATTGGCCACAGTTTCTATTTCTCAGGAAAGGTGGTTGTACCCAGGAGGTATAGAACATAGAACATATCGTTCAGAAGGAGGCCATTCGGCCCATTGAGTCTGTACCGACCTACTTAAACCCTCATTTCCACCCTATCCCCATATCTCAATAACCCTTTCTAACCTTTATGGTCACTAAGGGCAATTTATCATGGCCAATCCACCTAACCTGCACGTCTTTGGACTGTGGGAGGAAACCGGAGCACTCTGAGGAAACCCACGCAAACACGGGGAGAACATGCAGACTCTGCACAGACAGTAACCTAGCGGGGAATCAAAATGAGATATTGGCGCTGTGAAGCCACAGTGCTAGCCACTTGTGCTACCGTGCTGTCCCACCAGGTGCACTGAAAGATCCCTTGGAAGTTTCCTCATCGGAAGATTAAACTTCCTGGGCAATTCCAGTGTCATTCTTGTGCTGGGGGGCTTCCAGGGGTTCCCTCAGCGCAAGGATGGCACTGGAATTGCCCAGGAAATTTAATCTTCCATTTGACATTACCCTGCACTTATAAGCCTTCGAAACTCCAATTTAAATCGAAGGCTTCAGATGGTTCAGACTCTCCTAGCAGCTTGATTACCTCAGAAAAAATTGGAAAGATTAAAACCACTTCTAATTCTAAGGTAACTAGACTACTGAACTCCCCTTGCTCCCAACTGAACTCTCTGACTATGCCCCTGACCAACAATCCCAACCACCCCCACCCCATCCTTACAATTCCAAACCGCCCCCTACCCCCACCGGCTAGCTATATTCCCCAACTATCCTCCAAACCTTCCATTCCCCCATCCCCGATTACCCTCATCATCCAACTGCCCCTCCCCCAACCCCCTCTGACTGACCACTTTACCTCTCTTCCTGACAACCCGACCCCTCCCTGATCACCCATCCCTCCCAACCACCCCAGCACCCCTGACCAACCAATCACCCCAAAATTATCCTAACTTCTCACCCACTTGCCTTACACACTTCCCTTCACCGTCTAATTTTGAACGTGACTGTGATCTTTCAATCTACCTGGTTTATTATCTACATCTAGTGGCGTGAAAAAGGGGACATATTTAGTGACCAAAGAGAAGTCCGAGATGAATGGATAAAAATAACTAGTTTTGTTACTGAGTAATATGTACCGTATTCTTCAGATCCCAACCGGGTCTGAGATGTCGGTTCCAAGTCTGGTTGACTTTTATATCAAAGTCCATCACCCCGTCCGTGGGCTCCCCGCCCTTCAGTGGGAAAGCCCATACTCAACGAGTGTCACTGGGAGGCTAATTGCTCCAACCCCGTAGGTCTCCTGCTGGTGATAAGAGCATGGCTTCATTTCCCTTGACACTACTACCTTGCACTGGAAGGACTTCAGCGCTCCTACACCACACATTTCTCAAGTGAGCTTGGGTCAGACGCCTGGGCAAGAAACAAGTTGCTCCAAAACTAAGTTATGTAAATAGAAGCACAGTGGCAATCCAACATTGAATGCCATCACATGGAAGTTCTGGCCCATAATAAACTAAGTGATCAAGATTAATTGTCAAGATTAGTCAACCATTCCCTTCCTGTTGCTCTATTTTGTGTCTACATAATAGAAGCCAGGCTGTAGGTGGGCTATTGGTCTTTTTCAGTCCAGGAATTACTATGGGCGAGATTCTCCCAAAACGGGAGAAATCGTAAAGCTGGTGTAAAACCCGGGCGGGTTTTACGGCAGTGCGCCCCTTCCCGACCGGGGACCGATTCTGGTCCCCGGTTGGGGCTAGCAGCCCGACGCCGTAGGCTCCGGCAAGACGGGCTTAACGAAAATCGTTAAGCCCGCTTGCCGGAGTTAGCGCCGGCTGACGCGTCATATGACGTCAGCCGCGCATGCGCAGTTTGGAAGACTCCAACCCGCGCATGTGCGGGTGACGTCATCGCGTTTTTGCGCGAAACCCGCGCATGCGCGGGCCGGGTTGCCCCTCAGCCGCCCCGCGAATGAATACTGCGGGGCGGCGGAAGGACAAGTAGTGCGCGGGCATCGGGCCCGCTGCCAGCGATCGGTGCCCACCGATCGCGGGCCCATGGCACCCTTGGCACGGCCGTGGTACTGCCGTGCCAATCGGTGCCATGGTTATTAATAGCGAGTTTGTGACGCCGTTTTCACGAACGGCAAGACCAGGTGTGTTTGCCGTTCGTAAAAACGGCGGAAAGGGCTGGGACTTCGGCCCATCTAACAGCTGAGAATTGCTGCCGGCCGTAAAAAAACGGCGGCAGCGATTCGGGTCGGGACTTCGGCGGGGGGGAGGGGGGGGGAGATTAGCGGGAGGGCGGCAAAAATGTCGGGAAGGCCCTCCCGCTATTCTCCCACCCGTCGTGGGGGTCGGAGAATTTCGCCCCATGTTTCTCCAGTTTAAGTACCTTTGCATATCAATCTTTGAACTCCTCATTTGGCTCCTTACTCAAGCTGGGATCAGTGTATTGATTAGGTATCCCAAAACTTGAAAGTTTTATAACAAGGCCCAGAATGTAGCTAATACCAATCGAGCATTATTTACAATTGTCAGCGGAATCAAAAATTGAAGATGGCAACTGGAACCAGAAAAAGAATCATATGAACAATCTGAATAAGTCTGTTTACAGTCTCTCTCTGAGCCAGTCAGAAAAGCGTAAAACAATTATTGTTCTGACAGATTTCTGAGTGCCATTTTTAACTCCCTCCACTCTGTATAGACAGGACAAATGTTGGTCAAAAATGAGTAAGATTCCAAGGATGGGGGTGTCAAAATTCTTCCCTGTTTCAGTCTTTGACATAGGGATCTCGGGCTTTTTAAAATCGCAAACGCTGACCCACCCCACCTCCCTGCCCCTGCCCCACCCCACCTCAAATTGTGTACCCTTTTCATTGATTTAATCTGCCAAATGAATAGCAGACTAGTCATATCCTCACCATCATTTTTGATCTGGAACTGATCTTTCAACCTCATTCACAACCTCATATCCTATCAAGGCTAATTACTTTCGCCTCTGTGACACCTCAAATTTTAAACACATTCTTTATGCTCTAATTCCTTCATATCTTTGCTTCTCATTATCTTTCCATCTTGAATTCTCCTTTCATCTGGCTTCTTGCACATTTCGCCTTCTCTTCACTATTGGCAGCAGCTCCTTTAGCTACACATTTGGAGACCTTCCGAAACCCGACCTCTCCCAATCCCTCTCCTCCTTGAGGGATCTCCTTAAAACCTACCTCTTTGACAAAACCTTTGACCACACTTCTTAATATCGCCTTGTAAAGCAGATGCTGAAAACTTGAAATAAAGAAAGCAAATGCAAGAAATATTCACCAGGTCTTGAGGCTTCTGTGGAATGAGGAACAGGGTTTATTTTTCACGTCACTGACCTTTAATCTTAACAGAAGTTCATATCTCCTCCTTTGGCACATTGTCTACTTTTCCAAATCTGCTCCTGTGAAGTACCTTTGGATGCTTTTCTAACCTATACACATGTAAGATGCTGTCGTTGCTGTCACTGTAAAATCTGATATTTCTTGGTAACCTTGCGTATTTCATTGTGACCCATATGGACAATATTGCATGCAGTTATTCTTTCCTATTTTCTCACTGCATCAGTAAATTTTGAGCGTCTTCACGCGTGTCTCAATTTTCCCTCACATTTTTCCTTGTCCACCACTTGTGAGCACAGTGGTGCATGTCCGTATTTCCTCCATTTATAATAACTTGAAGAAACCGTCATTTCTATTGTGCTTTTGGTTGGCAAATAGAAGTACAAGGATGTGGAAACAACTGGCTGAACACGAGTTTAAATAATGAAATACAATGAGCCCCTAGCAATATTAGGTCCAATTTGTTTCTGTCAGAACTTGTCACAACAATCTCCTGTGCAAATGTCAGTAAGAATATGCTAAAGTAATGAAAATAATGGCAAATGTCTGTCCCAATGGACAATCTAAGAACCGAGAGCAAATGTAAGGAAACTAAAAAGGGCACCGGTAGTTTAACAGGTGAATGTACACTGAAAGCTGTCTCTTTTGATGGAAATCTGTAAGGTGATGGGAAAATAATTGAACAAATTTAGATACAGCAAACCTTTCTGATGAGTTCCATTTTGTAGCAGAAATATCTCTAAAGTTTGTCTGAAAAATAATGAAAACATTCACAATTAGTAAATAACTAATTAGTTACTCTTCACTGAAAAGTTTAAAGAAGTATTTTCATTCAATAAATGTTTAAAGAAATTTTTAAAAAAACACATTGAGCTGGTTTTATCATTGCTGCTTAGTCGGTCGGACATGTTAAAACTGAATTTATTGGCGGCATGGTGGCACAATAGTTAGCACTGCTGCCTCAAGGTTTGATCCTGGCACCGGGTCACTGTCCGTGTGGGGTTTGCACATTCTCCCCTTGTCTGTGTGGGTCTCACCCCCACAACCCAAAAAGATGTACAAGGTGGGTGAATTGGCCATGGAAAAAACGAATTGGATACTCTAACTTTATTTAAAAAACTGAATTTATTATGATGTTGGAAGCAGTTCAGGGAAGGTTTTTCAGACTAATACTGAACAGGTAAGGCTTGTATACACTGGAGTTCAGAAGAGTAAGAGGTAACTTCCCCCATGTACTTCTGCTGGCACTGCATGGACATCTGGTACTTCCCCCTGGCTCTCTCCCCTTGAGTAATGGTCCTCCGATGCTCTGTGGGAGAAAATCAATTGTAATTCACGCCAACATAAATGGATTATCTAACGGGGGTGGGGCAGGGGTGTTCAGACATAGAAGCTTGATGATTACGTTCAAATTTATTATAATGGGGTTCCCTGAATTGAACATCCAGATTCCTGTTACGTCACTGGCTGGGGGTGAGGAAAACTGCAGAGAGGTTTCCCGCTGACGTAAAATACTGTTTGGGCCTCTTGTGGGATTTTCCACTCCCATTGCCAAACCTGCCTGAGAAAAATGGAGGCGGAAAGTTCAGGCTAATGGTTAGTGCACCTCGGGTATCCATCGAGTGGTCTATTGGATCTGGAGCTCCATGAGAGTCGCTAGTCTCTTGATGTTGGAAGCTATGCGCACACCTGTTGGAGATATGGCAATACACAACGTCTGGATGAGCTCTGTGTCAGAGTTCACGTACCCTTTGGCATCTCCACCAGATATTCCCTTGCTTCACGCTGCAGCTTCAACAGCCAACAACATGTTGACTCTGAGCCAAGTGCTTCGGACCAAGTGCTGGCAAATGGGATTTGGTAGGCTGGTCAGGTGCTTTTTGTGCATCAAAGCAGACTTGATGGGCCAAAGACTCTTCTGCACTATATTTTCTGTGATTCTGTGAAGAACAGAGGCACGATATCAGCCTGAGGCTCATTGCCATATCCAACTGTCAGAGATACCCAGCAATCTGAGAGTATCAGTCCTAGTGGAGGGTGCTGGTAAATCATGTGACAGTGCACCCTCTGAGGTTCTCTCCGCCTCTTCAGAACTGGGTTGCTGTCCAGCTGTTTGTTCTTCTGTCTGACCTGGATGAGAGAAAAGATAGATCAAAAGGTTCCCATCGCATCCTTCCAAATACTCCTCCCGTGGGACTCCATGGGTGGTATTCTCCCTTGCCGCCACCAGTGGGTTCAATGGCAGGCATGGGAAGAATTTGGCAGGAGGCTTAAAACGGTTTTACGCTGGTGTGAATTTCCTGCGGGATCTTCCACTGGTGCCCGCCATGACGAGTTGGGAAACCCCCTGGAGGCTGATGTGAAGCTGGTTTGCATCCCATCAGTGAGGTGCAGATGAAAGCCCAACCACCCATGCCTCATTTTCCGCAGTGTTAGATGGGACGAAGAATCATAGATTTCATAGAATTTACAGTGAAGAAGGAGGCCATTCAGCCCAACGAGTCTGCCCTGGCTCTTGGAAAGAGCACCCAACCCAACCCCACACCTCCACCCAATCCCCATAACCCAGTAACCCCACCCCACACTAAGAGAAATTTTGGACATTAAGTAAGGGCAATTTAGCATGGCTAATCCACCTAACCTGCACATCTTTGGATTGCGGGAGGAAACCGGAGCACCCAGAGGAAACCCACGCAGACACAGGGAGAACGTGCAGACTCCGCACAGATAGTGAGCCAAGCTGGAAATCGAATCTGGGACGCTGGAGCTGTGAAGCAATTGTGCTAACCACTGCTCTACCGCACTGTCCCCATGTTTCCAGTTGTGGCCACGTGGGGATTATTTCTCCTGTGCGCCAGAGGCTCCATTGTGCCCCTGCACTCAGCCACTCCCTTCTGACTGCATTCCTGCCTCAACCAACTTTGATGCTGCTCTGCAAGCTCCAATGTCACCTCCCATTTGGGAGTGAGGGTGGCCAGGTAAACGAACATCCTTGCTTGGCTCATTCCTAAGGCTGCCATCTCCTGTCAGCACAAAGACAAACATCGTTCATCGTCCCTCAAAGCGATTGCCTCCAGCATACAACCATTTTCAAAGACCTGGTTGGAGTCATTGGTCTTGGAAAGGCACCTCTCATAACAATGAAGTCATTACTCAGACAGAATATGCTGCTGCCTGGCCCCCAGGATTGGAGGAGAAGATCAGTCCCACTGACCAAGCAAGCCTGGACGGAGATCGCAGAGGTCAGCAGCTGTGAGCTAATCCCCAAATGCAGGATTCAGTGCCACAAGCACGTGAATGATCTTAATCATTCTGCCAGGTAAGTACTGTGAACCTCTTCTCTATTTGGGGCTTATATGTGGCAGTTTGGCGGAGTAACATGCTTCCTGATTCCCCAAAGCCTCCCCACCACCTTAATAATAATCTTTATTATTGTCACAAGTAGGCTTACATTAATACTGCAATGAAGTTACTGTTACAAGGAACAAGTCAGAACTGTGATGGAATACTCCCCACTTGCCTGGAGTACAGCTCCAACAGCACTCAAGAAGCACGACACCATCCAGGACAAAGCACCCCGCTTGATTGGCACCCCTTCCATAAACATTTGCTCCCTCCACCACCGACACACAGTAGCTGCAGTGTGCACCATCTACAAGATGCACTGCAGGAACTCACCAAGGCTCCTTAGACAGCACCTGCTAAATCCACGACCACTACCATCTAGAAGGACAAGAACAGCAGATACAAGGGAACACCACTAATTTTAAGTTCCCCTCCAAGTCACTCACCATCCTGACTTGGAAATTTATCATCTTTCCTTCCCTGTTTCTGGGGCAAAATCCTGGGACTTCCACCCTAATAGCACAGTGGGTCTAGCTACACCACATGGACTGCAGCGGTTCAAGAAGGCAATTCGACGGCCACCTTCTCAAGGGCAATTAGGGATGGGCAACAAATGCTGGCCTGGCCAGTGAAACCCACACCCTGTAAAAATGAATAAAAATTTTAAAAATGCAGAATAACACTGCTTAGTCCAGGGATGGAGCCATGACAATGAATCAACATATATTCTCGCGCATGAATCAATATACAGTCCTAAAATGGAGTCAAGTTGGGTATAACATAATTACACATGTAACATTTTTATGCTTGAGTGTGCCAATTTTGCACTCCAGATATTTTCTTTTACATCTGTCTCTATAGGGATAAATGCACAGGAAATACCATCACAATATGTTTAGATTCCAGCCCTGATCAGACTACGCCCTGCAGATATGTGTTGTGCTATGTGTGCTCTACAGTGCTGGAACAGATATTCCCAAAGACAGATTAATTGCCTATATTGCCAGATAACTGAGACAGGACTAATGACTGACAGCAAACCCAGCTCCTCACAGAACGAAGGCTATTAGAGTTAATCTAACTGAGCAGCAGTTTAGATAAAAGCAGAAAGTGTCAATGTTACTACACAAAGACGAACAATGTCCTTTTACTTGAATTTGCACTGGTTCAATGTTACTGACTTGCTAAGGATAGATAATTCAAATGAAAAAACGATTAATGGCACACGCATGCAAATTTCTTTTCAAAACTAATCCCTGGTCAAAAATAGGCTATTATGCCACATATGTCACAATGTCATTTCATAGGATTACTGAATTACATTCTCGAATAAGTGCAATTGGATTTTTCACATGGTATTCCTGGATTTTTACAAATATTTTTGTGATTAGAATTTATGAATCAGCCTTCATTTCAATCATTTTATCGGTAAATATCTCTTGCTTAAATTTACTTCTCATCATTTTTCTTCAAATTCACCACTCAAAATAGTACCTACTTGAATGGTGGTAAATATTTGACGTTTATCAGCATTGAAAAGGGTTGACGATTGGATGTGGCTAGGGTTGTCAGCTCTCCAGGATTGGCCTGGAGTCTCCACGATTTTAAGATCAATCTCCAGGACCACGGCTATGTGTAATCCTGACGAAAAATCATTGGGGCATTCAAAAGGATTGTTTTGTTTTATCATTTGCTGTGCGCTTTTCTCTTTACCAGATATAAAAATATAAGGTGACCAGAAGGGGGCGGGATTCTGCATCAGCGGGATCCTCCGCTTCACTGGCAGCACACCCACGCCTGCAGGTTTCCTGATGGCGTGTGGGTGGCCACAATGGGAACCTTATTGGCCGGCTGCGGGAACGGAGACACCTGCTGCCGGTGGCGGGATGGAGAATCCCACTTTGATAGTCACCACTGATGTATTATATTGTATATATGGGTTTTTACAGTACTACAGGTACGGGGCTAGATCCCTGCCTGCTGGCTCCACCCAGTAGGCAGAGCATAAATGTGTGTGCTCTCTGTACAGCAGCCATTTAGTCAGCTGCTGTAGGAGGCCACACATCTCTGTGTAATAAAGCCTCGATTACATTCTACTCTCCTCTCGTCATAAATGATAGTGCATCAATTTATTACACAGAGACCCCCAGGTTGTTTGGCTGACAGTCAAACATCATCCAATTAGGTAAAACGTCTTTTTGCTATGCAATTGGTATAGGGAGGCAAAGCTGGATGTGTTAGCTGAATAATGGCTAGAGCGCGGGGCAAGTCATGTGATGAAACTTCCAGGGATATATTTAATCATGGCAGGAAACCCTCGATGTGACAGAAATTGGAAGAGGGCAAGGATTTAATGATAATAATAATCTTTATTGTCACAAGTAGGCTCACATTAACATTGCAATGAAGTTACTGTGAAAAGCCCCTAGCCGCCACATTCTGGTGCCTGTTGGGGTACACTGAGGGAGAATTCAGAATGTCCAATTCGCCTAACAGCATGTCTTTCGGGATTTGTGGGAGTAAACCGGAGCACGCGGAGGAAACCCACGCAGACACGGGGAGAACGTGCAGACTCCACACAGACAGTGACCCAAACCGGGAATTGAACCTGGGACTCTGAAGCTGTCAAGCAACAGCGCTATCCACTGTGGTACTGAGCCGCCCATTAGTAACACTGGTCACAGTCCTAGGGTGTGGTAAAGGCTGGGAGAGATGCTACAGTTTGACAGAACGGGGATTCTGGGCACAGCACTGGGTGGGGTGGAAAGAGAGAGAGTTGAAGAACAGGAAAGGAGGTGAATGCTAATTTGCCTGGAAGGGGTGATATTGGTAGATTATATTGGTAGATAAGTGCAGGCATCCTATTGGGCCAGCTTTTGAGAAAGGGGTCAAGCCACTGAATGCAGAAAAAAAGACTTTGTGGTTTTTAAATATAAACAGAAAATTCTGCAAATCGTCAGCAGGTCTGCATGGCAGCATCTGTGGATCAAAGAGAAAAAGCAATTATTGAACCTGAACTCCCACAGCGTGCCTTTCTGCTCCAACTTCCTCACCTTGAACTTTTATTGAATCTGTCTCACCTGACCTTCTGCTGGTCAGTCGGGAGGGTGGTGAATGCTAGCCTGAGGGGTGTTAGGTAGTTGGTTGGGGGGTGGGGGGGGGGGGTGAAGACCAGTCTGAGGGGTGTTGGGTAGTTGGGGGGAGGGGAGGATTGGGGGGAGGGGAGGATTGGGGGGGGGGGAGGGTGAGGTGATGGTTAACCAAGGGTTCTTGGGTAATTGGGAGGGGTGGTGCCAACCAATTAATTGTGGGGAGGGATGTCGGACAACCTGAGCAGGGAAAGGGGTTGTGTGTCTGGGGGCTGGTCGGGTCAAGCCCTGCAGGTAGGGCTGGGGGTTCAGTTAGGGTTTGGGGAAGGCCCTGTGGGATGGGAGCACTGTTGGGGTGGGGTTAGAGGTGTCCAGTGAGTGGGGGAGGGGCGAGGCAGCTGGGGGGGAGCGGGGACAATGCACTTGAGATTTAAGGGTGTGGTGGGAGTCTTGTGTATATCTGTGCAATAGATTCCCAGACTATTAAATTGGGTTTAATGCTTCTAACGTTCTCTGGGTAACTATTGATGTAACACAGTTGGAAACATTTGAAGTTTGCAATGTAAATTGCAATTTCCAGATGGTTCCCAGCATCCAGCATTTGCTCGTCGAAAGTTTCACTTCTCAGGCAACTGCTGTGCAATCCTGACCTGGGAACTTCTGGGGGTGGGTTCCTCCATCCAGTGTTTGGGGTAACTGTCCCCCTATATCCCCCATCCGCCCCCTCCCCCTCCGCCCCACTCCCCAGTTACGCTGAACTGGAGCTTGGCAATATGTTTCAGGACCCTTTACCAGAATGTGTGTTTTTACTTATTTATCCGGTATAGATATAGGAGCAGAATTAGGCCATTTGGCCCATCAAGCCTTCTCCGCCATTTGATCATGGCTGATTTGTTCCTCATCCCCATTTTCCTGCCTTCTCTCGTAACTCCCTGATCTTCATATTAATCAAGAAACCCCATTATTGATCATGAACACTGCGCGAGATTCTCCGCAAATGCGGAGAGTCGTAAAGGCTGCCGTGAAACTGGCCGTGTTTCACGGCAGTCTTCACGCCCGTTCCCGGGACCCGATTCTCCCCCCCCCCCCCCCAATCGGGGCTAGGAGCGGGACCCCGGGAATCACGGCGTCGCGGCCTTAACAACCATCGTTAAGGTCGCGCTCCAAGATGACGCGCGGCCGGCTCCAACCCGCGCATGCGCGGGTGACGTCATCAAGCCATTGACGGAACCCGAGCATGCGTGGTTCCGCATTTCTCCACCGCCGCCCGACAAGATGTGGCGGCTTGATCTTGTCGAGCGGCGGAGGGGAAATAGTGCGTCCCTTTTGGACGCAGGCCCGTGATCGGTGGGCACCGATCGCGGGCCTGTCCCCTCCTGAGCACAATGGTGGTGCTCCCGCCCCAAACGGGCCTCTGGATGCCCCAAGCAGGTGTGTTTGCTGCCATGAAAAAACGGGCGTAAAGGCCCGGCCGCTCGGCCCATTGGCTGCGGAGAATTGCCGCTTGCCGTAAAAAACGGCGAGCGGCGATTCGTGACGTGGGTCGGGCGAGGAGGGGAGAATAGCGGGAGGGAGTGAAAAATGTCGGGAGGTTCTCCCGCTATTCTCCCAACCGGCGTGGGCAGCGGAGAATCGCGCCCACTATTTTTGTGCTTCAGATGCTGTTACCTACAGTGCTACAGACCAAGAACTGGATGGTGAGATCAGCCAGAGTAGTTCTTTCTTAGAACACATGAATGAGGATCAGGAGAAGGCAATTTAGCCTCGAGGGCTGGCTCCACTGTTCAAAACGATCATGGCTGATCTCATCCTGGCCTTAATTCCACCATCCTGCCCGTTCTCCAAAACCCTTCAACCCTTTACCAATTAAAAATCTGTCTAGCCCGGACTGAAATTTACTCACTGCCCAAGCCTCCACCGCATTCTGGGGTAGCGTATCCTGCAGATTCACAACCCTTCAGAGAAGTAATTTCTCTTAATTACTGCTTTAAATATTCTACCTCTTATCCTAAGACTATGGGGCGCGATTCTCTGCCCCCCCACGCCGGTTGGGAGAATAGCGGGAGGGCCACCCGACATTTTTCACGCCCTCCCGCTATTCTCCCCCCCCCCCCCCCCCCCCCCTCGCCCGACCCATGTCACGAATCGCCGTGATTCTCTGTGGCCGATGGGTCGAGTGTCCGGGCCTTTAGACCCGTTTTTTCACGGCAGCAAACACACCTGCTCGTTGCCGTCATAAAAACGGGCGATGGATGCCCGTTTGGGGCATCCAGAGGCACGTTTGGGGCGGGAGCACCACCGTTGTGCTCGGGAGGGGACAGGCCCGCGATCGGTGCCCACCGATCGTCGGGCCTGCGTCCAAAAGGGACGCACTATTTCCCCTCCGCCGCCCGACAAGATCAAGCCGCCACATCTTGTCGGGCGGCGGTGGAGAAATGCGGAACCGCGCATGCTCGGGTTCCGTCAATGGCGTGATGATGTCACCCGCGCATGCACGGGTTGGAGCCGGCCGCGCGTCATCTTGGCGCGCGGCCTTAACGACGGTCGTTGACGCCGTGATTCCCGGGGTCCCGCTCCTAGCCCCGATGGGGGGGGGGAGAATCGGGTCCCGGGAACGGGCGTGAAGGCTGCCGTGAAACACGGCCTGTTTCACGGCAGCCTTTACGACTCTCCGCATTTGCGGAGAATCTCGCCCACGATCTTTCATTCTAGAATGCCCCAAAAGAGGAAGCATCCGTTCCATGTCTACTTTATCCATAACTTTTATCATCTTGTATACTTCAATTTTATCTCGCTCATTCTTCTGAACTCGAAAGTGTATAGACCCAATCTCTCTTCATATGACAAACCCTTCATCTCTGGAATCAACTCAGTGAACCTCCTCTGAACTGATTTCAATGCCACTACATCTTTCCTCAAATCAGGGGACCAAAACTGTGCACAATTCTCCAGGTGTGGTCTCACCAATGCCTTGTTTGGTTGCAACAACACTTTCTTACCTTTATACTTTATTCCTTTAGTTATAAATGCCAACATTCCATTCACTTTCTGTATTACCTGCTGTACCTGCATGCGAGTTTTCTATGACGAGGGCGACCAGATCCCTCTGTAAAGGAGCACCCTGAAGTCTCTCCCCATGTAAATAATAAGTTGCCTTCCCATTTTTCCGATCAAAATGCACGACTTCACACTTACCAGTGTTAAACTCCATTTGCCACATGTTGGCCCACTCTCCTAGCCTATCTGCATCCATTTGTAAGGTCCTTATTTCCTCATTCCAACTTACTGTCCCATTTTTGTGTCATCTGCAAATTTGGGTCTAGTACCTACTATCCCTGCATCCAAGTCATTTATATAGATTGCAAATAGCTGAAACACAAGGATGAACCCTGTGACACCCCACTAGTTACATCTTGCCATCCAGAAAAAGACCGATTTATCCTGACTCTCTGTCTTCTGTCCATCAGCCAATCTTCTATCTAAGCTAATAAATTACCCCTAATTCCATATGGTCTAACCTTATGATTTAACCTTCTGTGCAGCACCTTATCAAACACCTTCGGAAGTCCAGGTATATCACATCTACAGGATCCCCATTATCCACTTTGCTTGTTACATCTTCGAAGAATTCTAGCATATTAATCAAATGTGGTTTGCCCTTCATAAAACCATGCTGACTCTGATGGATAGCGTTTTAACTTTTCAAAGTCCTCATATTACTTCCTTGATAATTGATTCTAACAACTTCCCAATAATAGATGTTAAACTAAATAGTCTATAATTTCCCACATGCCACCTCCCTCCCCTTTTGAATAAGGATTAGCAATTCGCCAATCCACTGGAACCTTTCCGTGTCCAGGTAAGTTTAGAATATTATAACCAATGGATCCACCATCTCCGCTGCCACTTCCTTTAACACCCTAGGATATAGGCCATCAGGCCCTGGGGACTTGTCTGCCTTCAATCCCAATAGTTTGTTGAGTTTGTTTCTCTGTTGATGCTGATTGTTTTAAGTTCCTCCCTTTCTATTACCTCTGAATTGTCCATTCCTATAGAAATGGGACCAGTGTCCTCCACTGTGAAAACTGAGTCAAAGTATTGATTTAGCATCTTTTCCTCACAGTCTTACAAAATTAAAATTAAATATTGGGGTTCCTGTCCTAGCCACTGTTGAGGTTTAGCCTGGGATTATAATAAGTCACAGTTTTAACTGGAGTAGTAGAAAGGGTGACAGTTGATCAAATGTCAGCATTGAGTAACACAACCCTAGCCCAATGCAATCCCATTCCAGTCACTTTCCACCCGTAATTATCCATAGTCCACAAGCGGTCACAGGAACATGTCTTTGTTCATTACAATTCTGCGTGCCACTGTCCAGCTTCTGCTGTTGCCCACCCCTGCTTTACATGAAGAATCCATAGAATCCCTACAGTGCAGAAGAAATCCATTCAACCCATCAAGTCTGCACTGACCTCCCAAAAGAGCACCTTACCTAGGCCCACTAGTCCTAACCCCATAATCCCATCTAACTTGCATATCTTTGGACACTATGGGGCAAGTTTAGCACGGCCAATGCATATAAACTGAACAGCCTATGATTGTGGGAGGAAATGGGGAAAATGGAGGAAACCCACGCAGACACAGGGAGAATGTGCAAACTCCAAACAAACGTCTTCTCTGACCTGGCCTGTTCTTTCCTGATGTTTCAAATGCTAGACTCTCTACCAGGCAGCAACCCCTCAATCCCGCCCTCCCCACCGCCCCCACCCCCCACCCCATCTTTTTCAGCGTTTGTACTTTTCAAACTCAACTTCTTAACTTCAGCGAAAATATGCTGGGACTTCAACTTCCCTGTGGACACATTCTTCATTTGGTCCAGCTGATTCGAAGGATCCTTTGTCAGAGCCACTTTCAAAATTGTAATCCTCTTCTCAAGTTTGAGCACTGTTAAATTTTGATGAGGTTGGCCCCAAAAGATAGGCAGACACGTAATTTATATTCCAAAGTCAGTTGATAACATAATCTGTGCTGTGACTCAAGATTAACTCTATTCAATCAACTGAGATTTAGCATCTGATGGTGTTTAAGTCAAATCAATATTTAGTTTGTTTGCTTGTTTATTATTGACAGCACACTTTTCATGTAATTATCTGCACTCGCCATTTTTGACATTCTGGAAGAATGGTCATGATGAAATAAAAATTCCTTCCAGAAGGATATATTTTTTTCAAATATTTCTTGTGCCAAAATAAATTTTGCAGTCTTATTGTTTGGTAAAGTCCTTAACCAGCAGCCTTTATAATTGTTTAGTATAGTAATAAGACCATAAGACATGGGAGCAGAATTAGGCCATTCTGCCCATCGAGTCCGCTCTGCCATTCAATCATGGCTGATATGTTTCTCATCCCCACTCTCCAGACTTCTCCCCATAACCCCTGATCCTCTTACTAATCAAGAACCTATCTATCTCTGTCTTAAAGACACTTCACAGCTTTTACTCCACAGCTAATGTGGCAAAGAGTTCCACAGATTCACCACCCTCTGGCTGAAGAAGCTCCTCCTCATCTCAGTTTTTTTTTATAAATTTAGATTAGCCAATTATTTTTTCCAATTAAGGGGCAATTTAGCGTGGCCAATCCACCTACTCTGCACATTTTTTTTGGGTTGTGGGGGCGAAACCCACGCAGACACAGGGAGAACGTGCAAACTCCACACGGACAGTGACCCAGAGCCGGGATCGAACCTGGGACCTCAGCGCCGTGAGGCGGTTGTGCTAACCACTAGGCCACCGTGCTGCCCTTCATCTCAGTTTTAAAGGATCGTGCTGTGCCCTCAGGTTCTAGTTTTTCCTACTGGTGGAAACATCCTCTGCACGTTCACTCTATATAGGCCTCTCAGTATGAGTCTCAGTGTGATCTTCTGGGGTCAGGGTAATTCACACTTTTTGGTCAGGGTTTCATACTCGGCAAGGTTTGGGGAGACTGTGGTTGGGAGAGTCATTGATGGGTGACTTGCAGATCACATGAAAGGTGGTTATTAATCAAGTGAAGGAAGGTGTGATCAGTGATGCTAAAGGGAGATTGTGGAGATGGGAGTAAGGGGTTATGTCGACAGTCCAGTTTGTTGGGCCTACACCTCTTGGCTCACCACTGCAGAGGCATTTACCTGACAGATCCATCCATTCTTGCCTCCTTCTGCCTGCCAGGAATCTTGGGCAACATGAATTAAAGTTAGAAATTGTGTGACATGAAGCTTTTGTAAAAATGTCAACGAATCAACAAGTTTCCTGACGGCGGATTGGGTTTGAGGTGGATTTTGCTCCTGTTTCAGATTTCCAACTTTTAACATCCCACATGAGTCAACATCAACCTTTTTTGGGGGGTGGGATTGGGAGGGGGGGGGGGGGGGGGGGGGGGGGGGGGGGGGGGGGGGTGGGGGCAGCGGGCGTAAAATTACTGCCAAAAAATCAAATGCTATAAAATACTTTGTTCTATGAGTTGAATTTTTTCAGACCCATGGAAGAAGCATTGGAGGCTCGGGTGGGCGTGGAAAATGTGATGGATCCATGTCAGGCTGGCTCTGTGACAACTCCATGCACACTTGCTTGAGGTGGGATCTTATTGGTGATAGTGGCAGGTAGCCAATTAGGGGCCTGAATAGGGCAATGAACCATTCCGTATTCTGGCAATGGATTGAAATTTTCCCCACAGCACTTGGACCCACTGCTGTGTCAGGGGCTTTCCGTGTAACGGGGGCAGCTTCACAGCAGGAGGTCCGAGAAGGCAAACAGTTGAGTCCTTTTATTAATTTGGTGACAATAATCACGGAGCACAGGGTGCCCCAAGCAAAAAGTCTATCATTGCAGCCGTTATATGGAGACTGATGTCTCTGCCAATATTGTACCTGCTGCAATGGTAGCTGTTCCCTTCCTATTGAAGGGACCCTGCCACCACTCCCATTGGTGAACTCTCACATGAGCCTCGTTGAAAAGATGGTTGGCTGCCCTTTTGTTGCTGGCACCCAGCCATCATCCCGAATTTAACAGGTTCCCGGAGATAGGGGTCACCTCCAAGAAGATCGCACCTGATGTAATGATAGGTATAGTACCAGTGTAGTAAAGGGGTAACATATGAAACTATGTGTAAATCAAACACAAGATGGCATTACTAATTCACTGTATATAAAACAGCATCCCTAGGAATTCTGGGAGATGCTGAAGAGAACATGATAAGAGCAGAGTGAGAATTGAATGGGGAGATATAGCACAAGGTCAAGTCATAGTGTAGTTTAATAGTTAGATAGAATATTGAACGCTGTACTACAGATTCAGTATCATTAGTTTAGTGACTGTAACTCAAGAGTGTGCAAACTTAGTTTAGTCGTGTAAAATAAATATTTTTTGATTCAAACTTCATATTTTTATATTTTTTGTAAACACCACATATCTGGCAACCTTGGAGGAAAAGGCAAGTAATATAACAATGTTCAGGCACAGTCACTTCTAGATTCTCTGCTTGGAACTGAGGCTGATGTTGGGATCACAACCCACCCAGCAAAACTCAGTCCTATTATTCGAACAGATCTTCCCTATTTGGTAGCAACGTATCTTATCATCGCAACATCAGGGACACATTGCTATTGCAGTAATGATGTATTTGCATTTCCCACCAGAACTGTTCTTCTGGCTTCCCGAAGTGTGATCACAAATGTAGTGTCAACTCAGTGCTGATTTATGAACTGTTATGTACTGTGGAGTCACACCTACTGGGAACCAGATTAAGGCTTCCCAAACATAATTAAATCAATTGTCTGTTAATTGCATTTGGCTAGTCTCCTTCAGACACCAACCATTTCTTAATTATAATGAAAATACAGGATATAATTTGTCAGGACCAGAATAAATCAATTGTAATTCAACTTCTAAAATGGTACAGAGCTCAATCAGCACAAACCAAAGAAAACGCCAATTCTACATTGTGCATCCATTTCAGCTGCACTTCCCTGAACCATATTTGATCATTACAGTAAAAATGTTTTACAGCAAACACTGAACTTTCTAGAACATGAAGAAATTTCATTTGGAAAAGTAAAGGGCTTTAAAGTCATTGTTATTTCCAATTCAACTTGCTCTGTTTTTTTTAATGTAGCATGAGAAAGCACCCCCCCCCCCCCCTCCCCTGCCCTCATCGCTCGATATCTGTAATCTCCCCCAGCCCACAAACCTCGGAGTTCTGCATTCCTCCATTTCTTGCCTCCTAACTTTGAATATCCCGCCATTCAGTTGCCTAGTCTCTAATCTCTGGAATAGCCACCCCCAAAATTTTCCAGGGTGAGATCTTCAAGCTGTGCATGCCAGGGGGAACTTCCAGTCCTGCCGACAGCGCAGGTTTCCCTCGGAGTGGCGGGATTCAACGTGGCTGAAATCCCATTGACAGCAGCGAGACCAGAAGATCCCATCGCCAGCCAATGGCAGACTACCTCCCACCACCAGGAAAGATGCAGCGGGAAGGCCAGAGAATCACTCCATCTGTCTCGCTATCTGACTCTCTGCCTTTAAGACACTCCTAAAACCTACCTCTTTGACTAAGGGTTTGGTCATCTGGCCAAAAATCTCCCAGTGTGGCTGTTATCATATTTTACTTTATAATTCCCCTATGAGCCGACTTTGATGAGAGTAAGGAAGCTGTATAAAGTTCGTGTCATTGCTGCAATGTATGTTTGAAACAGCATAGTACCACAATTGCACAATGCCTCATAGAAATACAAAAGAGTTAACATTAAAATTTGCAACATATGATAATAATGTGCAATGTATCCATTTTGTCAATGACACAGCCATAAGCCGACAACCTGCACTATCCCAGAGACACTCACCTCGGTTGGGCACCTCAGTGAAGAGGCTCCTGGGGCACTATCTGGTGTACATCACGCACATGCTCCGGTACAGCATGTGGAGGTAGGAACTGCCAAGGGGGCGGAGGGTGAGAGCGCAGGCCAACCGCTGGCACTTGCTGCCAGCGTGATGGGTTTAGGCTTCTGGAATGGATGGTCCCATCAATTGTGGAGATACAGTTGCAGTGCCAGGGACTGCATGAGGGGTTGTCAGCGAGCATCCAGTACCAGCAGGTGCAGTTGGAGGAGTCCAACTGCGTGCAGTCGCAGGAGGTGGTGCCGACCATGCATGCCACCCAGGCCAACACCGCATGGATGACATCCGTGGTGCAGGCCTTCGAGGTGATTATTTCGGCCATGGATCAACATGTCCAAGGCCTGGGCACTCTCACAGGCAGCCACGTCCCAGAGCCATCTGGACATTGCAACGACATTCCACACATGGCCCTGTCACAGCGGGCCATGACTGGGAGCATCAGTGACATTGCCCATGTGCTGGCCCATGTGGCACAGACATAGAACAAGATGGCCCAGTCCCAGAGGGAGATTGCGCAGTCACTGGCTGATGTAGCACACAACCAGAAAGCGGTGGCAAAGTTGCAGCATGATGTGCCGCAGTCCCAGAGATGATCCACTCTCTGTGCTCCACAGCCACGAGCATGTCGACCTGGTCAAGACGGCCGCGGGCCATCAGGACTTGCAGTGTCAGATGGCAGAGGAAACTCACGGTTAGCTCGACTCACACCCCCATCCAATGGAGTAGCCCGAGGGCCACCGGGCACCTGAGTGAGGAGGAGGTGATGGGGCCTGTGCCGGTATGTCCCGGAAGGAAGGTGCCAGAATACGGCAGCACCTCAGACTCCCCGCCCTCCTGTCCCTGGCACAGTGGGCAGAACAGAGCCACACCACACCACCTGGTGCAATCGAGCAACAGCCCATTCAGGCATGGTTGGCCTAGAAGATGGCCACCAAAGGGGACCCAGTTCATATGGTGGGAATCACAGCAGGCTGCCTCCACTCCTGATGTACTGTCTGGGAATCAACCGAGGCATAACATTCGGGAAAGTAAGGCCAGAAAAGTAGACGCCAGTCAAGTTGGCATGGGTGCAAGGCACAGTTTAGCGATAGGGGCTAGGGCACAAACCTGTATATATGTTTTCACATTTAACACCTGTGCACAATGTTACAACCTGCCTCAGTGCTCTATCAAAAGGCAGATCGGGGCTGGCTGCAGATGAGGGTGCAGGGTGGCGGGGGGAGGGTGGGGGGTTGGAGGGAGGAAGGGTTGGGGCTGGGCTTGGTCCAGGGACCGCGGTTCAGCCAGCACTCACTGGTCCGATATCCCAGCCCTACACCTCCCACACCATCCCCACCTAGGGTGTGTATGGAGGTGGGATACAGTGTCCTTGCCCCTGGCCAGTCCTCCCCTAGTCGGAGAACCTGGAGGCGATTGGAATGTCCCCTGCACGCTGGCCCTGGCGCACACGTTCTGTGGCTTCCCGTGCCCCATGTCCTGCCCATCCTCCCCTTCCCCCGCATCCTCCCCATCAGACAAAGACTGGAGTTCATCCTCCTCCTCAGCAGATGGAAATGATCTAGGAAATCCTTGCTGGGGCTGGGGCAGTTCTCCTCCAGATCCATTCAGGTAACGGATGTCATTTTAAACTGTCCTACTCAATTATGTATAAGGTCAACCCATGGCTGGCTTTGTAATACTCATCGACTGCAGTGTCAGGGTTCCTTTAAAGCATCAGCAATCATGTCTTTAGAGAGCATCCCTAGCACCTGAGGGTCCTTCCGAAAGGCACTCGAGCAAGCTGGGAGTGTCATGATGCTTGTGCACTATGATAGTTTATGGGGAATTGGGCAGATATCTGCAGGATGCGCGGTTATGGTCCAGGTGAACATTGATTGAGTGGAACCCCCTCCTGTTACTGGAGGCTGCTTACAGATCCAAGGGAAACTTGATTTTCTTATGGATGCAACTGATAACATATTACTCTGAGGAAACCCTGCAGTGGGCCCAAACCGATGCACCTTGTCATAATCATCCAGTTTCATGGTTTATATTAATATTTTAGATTGGCACCCATTCGCCATCTTAAACGTTCACTCCCTCCACCACTGACACACAGTCGCAACAGTGTGTACCATCTACAAGATGCTTTGCAGTAACGCATCAAGGCTCCTTCGACTGCGCCTTCCAAACCTGTTCTACCATCTAGTAGGACAAGGGCATGAGAACACCACCTGCAAGTACCCCTCCAAGCGACACACCATCTAATTTGGAACTATGTCGCTGTTCCTTCACTGTTACTGTGTCGAAATCTGAGTTCCTTCCGTAAAAGCACCATGGGTTTCTATGACACGTGGACTGCAGAGATTCAAGATGGCAGCTCACCATCACCTTTCGCAGAAATGGGCATCAAATGCTGACCTTGTAAACAACACCCACACCCTGTGAACAAAGAACACAGATAAGTGTATGAGGATGAGATGAAACTGTGAAGGTGAAGTCTGAATATTGGTTGATAGAGAATGTTGGTGAGTGAATTAACAGAGGGTGGTGAACTAAGCAGCGCGTGAAGCCATTGGATCATTTCTAATAATATGGCATTTGAAAATGATCTGTCATGAAAGATCATTGCAGCACTGCACCTACGTTGTCAGAGCTACATTTCTTGCATTGACTATGATCGCTCTCTTCTGTTTTCACTGGGTTTGTCTGGTAAACCTTCTGGTTCTCAGTGGTTGGAGCACATCTTTGGTCCAATCCATCTCCTGCATTAAGACTGCCACTGCTGCATTGGAGAACCTTTGAGCATGCTCTCTACCCTAATTGGACACATTTTCCCAACCACTTTCAACACCTACTGCAAAAAGAATACACCTCCCCTTTCATAGATGCAGACAGGCTTCAAGTGATTCTAGCCTCTGTTCAGACATGCAGCAGCTCATCAGCTCACTTAGTGCGAGCTACATTTTGAAATCATGGTGATGAGCAGGCAGCATGAAGGTTGTGAGCTGCCTACATTGGGAGTGAGAGGCAGGGGTTAATTGTAGATAGTGATTCCTGTACCTGTTTTTGGATCTGTTCAAATTTCACAACATAGATCTCCTTTGCGAAAGGTTAATGCAAAGGTGAAGCTATTCTCAACCAATTCATATTCTCACAATTTTGGATAAACACTACAGCAAAAGGTGTAAAATTGCCAAGATGTTACAGATTTAAAAGCCTGCAATGACTCATTTATTCAATGTTTTGGTAAATTAATTGTAATCATATGTTTGATAAGCTACTTACCATAGCCGCAATGTTTCATTGAGGAAAGTTCAACAAATATAATATGTTCTGACAATAATAGTGCTGGAATAATACATGCAAAATTTGTTTCTGACACCAACCCTTTCAGGGATTTATGACTACAAAAAATGATAAAGCACTTAGGGTCATTCTTTATTAACCCTTCTCGAAGTAAGTGGATATTGAGCAAATAAACAGCAAAGCCACGAATGTGATGGCTGTTTCGATTGGAGTGTCTGAAAATAGTTGATTATTTTTCATCCTGTTGATCAAGCTTCCAAACCAATTCCCTTCCCTGTCATATACCAATAAAATCATTCTGGCATAATGACTTCTTTTAAGAACCAATCACATTTGAATTGATCACAATTTTGGGGGAGAAACGTCTTTCACACCTTGAGCCCTTGGCCCAACAAGCTTTATTTTTTTTATTAATCCAGTTTACTCAACCTTAAATCTGATGCACTTGGAATTCCCTTTAATTTTTGCTTGAACTATCCTGGTTTTATTTTCTGAACGTCTATTGCTCCTTGAGCGATGAATCTTTCCTGCTATCAGTTTTAAAATGTTACTTTTCATTAATTAAGATTTGGTCTGTTTGTTTGGCTGGGGTAACATATGGAAAATAATAATGGTCCTGTGGTGACCTCTACTATGATATTCAAGATTTCATATCGGCTGTTTGGTCTCTCTCATCCTTCTACTTGGGTATCAGAGCTTAATCTTTGCCTGCATTTGATCTTTTTACACTTGAAATAATTCCCGTCGCTCTTCCTCAACTCCCCTCAAGGCACAGTTGCATGTTCTGAATTTTGATAACCAATATTGCACATAGGGTTCCTGGTCTGATCACACCTCAGCACGATCTGTATTTTTTTCTTTCCTTTCAATGAAGACCTTTGTTTAAAAATAAATAAGGTGAGTTTGCTTGTCATGGACAGAAATATTTTGTTCTGTTCAATCTTGTAATGTATTGCACAGTGGGCCTTGACCCTTTGCCGTAGTCTCTGAATTTAGAGCAAAAAAGATAGGTAGGTAGCAACTGCCACATACTCTGATTGCAAATACCAGCAAGGAACAAGAGTAGACTATTCAGCCCCTCTCTATATAGGGGTGGTAGCCCAAACACCATCAGATGCTCGAGACTCTTGGGATCCAGATGCATGCAAGTCAGGGAGAAGAACTCTCACAATTCCTGGATATGGTTGTCTCGGGCATTCTCTGCTGCCCTCTTGAATACATGTGGGCCGAGGAGGAGTTCCCTGCTTTGAATGATGCTAGGGAACAGCTGGGGCATCGCCTGAGAAAATAAGCTGAAATGTCCAGGAAATTTCGTCCATGGTGAAAGATGACCTTGAAGAGAAGATGTATTGCCTCCCTCATCCTCTTTTTAATTGGCTGCGGTACACTTCCTGAGAAAGTGTTGATTCCAGGGGCAGGATTCGTGGACTTCCACAACAGCAAAACTGGCACGAAAGCTGGACCAATCCAGCGACAGTGGAGGGTCTAGCACCGGCACCATGTGGAACACAATCGAGGAACAGTGCGGGATTCGCCGGGTCCATGATTGACACTGAGGAGCTGACAAGCTGCAGCTACATATACACATTACAACCCCCACACACACACATCCCAGTCAACAAGATGGCACTGGTTGTGCTGGAGAGTGCCCATCCGCTGATGGGTCAGCTGAGACCAGAGGGCACCAGGGGGGTGGCATGTGAGGGACACCCATATGACCTGTGACCCTAAGGTTTCAGTGGGCAGTCAACGGTGTGCGCAGCTGTGTTGCTGCATTGCCGGTTGTGGCAATGGTGTTGCGTGCCCATTCACCCTAACCCCACACCCAGCCCCAGGCCACCCCCCCCCCCCCACAACTCCCCCCAACCCTGGCAGGTGTCCCCCGGCTAGCGGCATGACTGTCAGCAAACTATGGCGATGTTGGGCACTTCTGTAACCCGTCTCTCTCCCTCAGTTGGGCCGGTGCCAACCAGCGCATGCGCGGTGACCGCCCTCCCCAGGGCTGCCCCCCCGGTCCGCCCCCCCGCTCGGTCCGCTCCCCCTCTCGGTCCGCTCCCCCCCCCCCCCCCCCCCCCGGGTCCGCCCCCCCCTCGGGTCCGCCCTCCTCGGGTCCGCCCCCCCGCCCTGCCCTCGGGTCCGCCCCCCCGCCCCGCCCTCGGGTCCGCCCCCCCTAGGGTCCGCCCCCCCCCCCGCCCCCCCCTCGGGTCCGCCCCCCCCGCCCCGCCCTCGGGTCCGCCCCCCCTCGGGTCCGCCCCCCGCCCCCCTTGGGTCCGCCCCCCCCGCGGGTCCGCCCCCCCCTCGGGTCCGCCGCCCCCCTCGGGCCCGCCCCCCCGCCCCCCCCTTGGGTCCGCCCCCGCCCTCGGGTCCGCCCCCCCCGCCCCCCCCCTTGGGTCCACCCCCACCGCCCTCCCCCTCGGGTCCGCCCCCCCGCCCCCCCTCGGGTCCGCCCCCCCCCCTCGGGTCCGCCCCCCCTCCTCGGCCCCGCCCCCTTCCTTGGCCCCGGCCCCGACCCCCCCCCCCTCGGCCCCGGCACCGCCCCCCCCCCCCAAGGGCGCCGAAGTTCAGCTTGCCCGGGGCGCCAGCAACCCTAGGGCCGGCGCAGGTGTTACCAGCCGAAAACGGGTGGCCACTTGGCCCATCGCGGGCCGGAGAATTGCCGGGGGGGCCGCTGCCAGTGGCTGCCGACCGGCACGCTTCCCACTCCCGCCAAATCCCCGTCGCCAGAGAATTTGGCAGCCGGCGGGGCGGGATTCACGCTGCCCCCCCCCCCCCCGGCGATTCTCTGACCCGGCGGGGAGTCGGAGAATCCCGCCCCTTAAATTTCAATTTCATCTGCTCGATTCGCATGTGAAATGTTTTCAAAAAAGCACTCTCTACTGTTAAAAACATAGACTGACTTAATATGGCTGCCACATGTCACCTGACAATTGTAAATTGGTCAAGCTTCTGGAAGCTTTTAACAGGTGGATTACAAAGAACATGCCTAAATAGACCACATCCTTGTGGAATGTCACACTTGTCTTTGACAGAACTTGCTGCTGAACAGCAAAGGCAATTAAACCTCAGACATTCTGTCACCAGGGTTAGCAGCTGACAATAAAGAACTAAAAAAATGAAGTACAAGTTAAATGCTAAGGGCCACTATCTGCCTGTATTATATGTCAAAGATTTTGACTATGGGAGGTGGAAACACCTTAATTAACATGAATAGGTGATTGAATATTTCCCATTGAGTGACAATGGCCAGTTGTCACCTGACCAAAATATTTTGATTTTTTGAAGTCTTTTATTACAAAACCCTGGTGGCTATAGGGCAGTCTGAAGAAGACAGAAAAATAGCTGCTTGACTTTCTCTCTCAACTAAAATGAACCATTCCTCCTATATCATACTGTGGACAACAGAGAAACTCAAACAAAGAGTTAAAATTCCAAAGCAGCATTCCCAGGGGAAATTGCCTCAGCCACAAACAACTGTGATGGTCTCATAATCAGTGAACTCTTAATATCTTTGTCCTTTGATCTTTAAATCTTAATTGGCCAAAAGTTAGCCTCCTGCGTTTTGTAACTTGCATTCGTGCAAGCTGATAGGTATGCTGTGGTAGCCAGGACATGTGTTTACCTTTTTTAATATTGTAATATCTTTAGATGTGTGCATTTTCAGCACCAGAGAAACTAACCCCTCACATGTTTAAACTCAAGAAAGCTTGATGGAATGAATTATTTGCGATCAGCATGTAAATAATTCAGCATATATACTGAATTGACACACTCATCCTTCTAATTCTTTTTGAAAAATCCTATTGTGTTCAACTGGGGAGTGGGAACAAAGGAGAAGTGTTGCACCTATCCTTGCTGGTTAGACCAATGTAACGCAATTGGAGGTGCAGGTTTTGAAACTGATGTGGATCTCCATCTGGACGCCACAGCATGGTCTGAGTCGGCATACATCCACCATTAGACCCTACGGAAGCCTCAGATTCTCCCAGCAGATGCTTCTCTTCACACTGGAGTACAAGGCAAAGATCCAGGGCACTGGGGATTGACTGACTGGCCAGCCCTCACTGCGGTTACTGTGGTTGAATATTGGAGTAGCTGTGGGTTTTCAGTGCTTTGGGATACATGGACAAATAGTACGTCAAGTTGACATTTCTAAGCATCTGAAAGCTTAAGATTACAATCACACTCTAACATCCTACTACCTATTTACTCTGCAACTGACCCCAGCAAAACCTGGCTGATAGAATTCTACAGATCGTAATCAAATTCTGTTTTATACAGCTACAGGCAGTTGATATTTTGTTCCAAATACATTGCCTCAACTAGACCACAACTCATTATCTGCCTGTCACTATACTGGCTAGGTTTCCTTTGCTTATGTGACTTTCATATCACACACTGATTCCTTTCCATCTGGACCGTGCATTTAAAATTGAACTTGTATTTCTAATGAATATGTTTGGCTGAATCGTGACATTTGCAGAAATAAATATTTGAATCAAATTATTGAAGTCTATCCAGCATGATAGGTGAATAAGAGCTACAAAAAGAATGAAAGAAATGGCAGCAGCTTACTACATTTTATTGTTCTGGGGAACCTTTAACTTGAATATTTTGCAGATTTTTTACTGATGTGAACCGCAAGAAGTGGATCGTTCAGAGAGTCTGGGGGAGCTCACCATTTTGGATTCTCCCCATGTGGTGGGCTTTTAACTCTCCATTGTGTTAGGAACATCACCAATTGGCTCTCTGCCCAGAGACCCAGTTTGATTAACAGCTGGGCTCTAGTCAAACGGGAGGCCGATCCTTGATGGATATAGCAGCCGGGATGTCCACACCAGAATTGAAAGAGTCAACACGAGGCGGGAATGGAGGGGGGCAGAAGCAGAACTAAGCTCTGCCAAAAGGGGAAATGGTCTACTGGAAAGTTGGGAGGCAAGGGGCGGTCAAACTGGGTGTGCCTGTTTGTTTCCAGTTAAAATTCAACACTCTTCGTCTAAGGTTTCAACATGTCATTGTCCTCCAGCATCATGGGGCACAATTCGTATGAAAAATGTCTAGGTCTGGTTTTGGGTGTGTATAGCGGGGTATTTCTTATGCCTGTGGTGCGGAGAAACATCGCGGTATTTCTTTTTTTAATTTTAAAAAAAATAAATTTTGAGTACCCAATTCCTGTTTTTCCAATTAAGAGGCAATTTAGCATGGCCAATTCACCTAATCTGCACATCTTTGAGCTGTGGAGTTGAGACCCACACAGGCAGGGGGAGAATGTGCAAACTCCAGATGGATAGTGACCCGCAGCTGGGATCGAACCCTGGTCCTCAGTGCTGCAAGCAGCAGCGCTAACCACGACACCAACCTGCCGCTCTACATCTTGGTGTTTCAACAGCACATTTGCTTGTTTTTTGGCCTTGAGGGAAGTCTCCTCACCGAGGCAGCACCTAGATCACTCACAGATCAGGGGCGGCATTTTGGAACACTGCCCTGATCTTCCAATTGCCCCTTTCAGTCCCCCTTCCCCACCCTGGTTTTTGACCTGTTCTTCCCCCCCCCCCCCCCAACCTTGTGGAAGTTCCCAGGAAACCCCCTCACCTCCCTACTTGGTAAGGCTCCCATGCCCGATCTCTGGCAGTACCAATCTGGCACCTGTGCACACTGACACTGCCAGCCTAGCATCCCAGAAGTAGCGGTAGTTCAAATAGTGACCTGTGTTCAGACATGTATGTCAGAATTAAAAAGGAGGAAAGTTAAATAACAGTTAACCATTTTTTGAGCTTTCGGTAGTCAGGAAGTCTACAATTACCTCAATAAAATATTGAATTTATGTATATAGTTCCCAGATGAAATGAAATGAAATGAAAATCGCTTATTGTCACGAGTAGGCTTCAATAAAGTTACTGTGAAAAGCCCCTAGTCGCCACATTCCGGTGCCTGTCCGGTGAGGCTGGTACGGGAATCGAACTGTGCTGCTGGCCTGCTTTAAAAGCCAGCAATTTAGCCCAGTGAGCTAAACAAAAGAAACAAAGATTTTGTCATCAAGAAAGTTCCTTGGGAAGGAGAATAAGTCTGAACAATTACAATTCCTTCGTTAATGTGGGCAGCATGATAGCATAGTGGTTAGCACTATAGCTTCAGAGCACCAGGGTCCCAGGTTTGATTCCCAGCTTGCAATCTGCCTGTGCGGAATCTATACATTTTCCATCTGCCTGCGTGGGTTTCCTCCGGTTGCTCCGGTTTCCTCCCACGCGTCCCGAAAGAGGTGCTGTTAGGTAATTTTGACATTCTGAATTCTTCCTCTGTGTCCCTGAATAGGCGCCTGAATGTGGCGACTAGGAGTTTTTCACAGTGTTAATGTAAGCCTACTTGTGACACTAATAAAGATTATAAATTAATGGATTTCAGAATCAAAGCTTTGGTTTTGATGCTTAAGTTTATTTAATGTTACTTTCTGTTTGGAACCTCCCATGAATGACCTGCTGCCATGGAATTAGATTGCAGGGAATTGCTCTTTTTTGTGCTTTTCTCAGAGAGACAGCAGTTCAGCTTGAAGCAGCCAGAAGGTTAGCAACTTGGAGCTGGAAGCAGCCAGGTTTGTGTGTAAGTCTTCAGTTCAGAAGGCAAAGGAAAATAATTTTCAGAGGGGCAGCTGGTTCGAGTCCCGGCTGTTCCTCCATCATCTGGCTCTGCCAACCCTGGCAGCTCCCCATAGACTGCACAATTGTGTCGACACCCTCAGCGATGCTCCTCAGTGACTGGGACATGCTCTGCAGCACCTCCACATTCACCTGTTCAGACCCCTCAGGACCTTATGAGCGGGATTAGCCATCAGCCATCATGCGGGAAAAGCGTTTGGGCGGAGAATCCGTCCTGAGACCAAAATCGTGGCCAGCACCGGGCAGCGGCCAGAATAACATGTTTTAGTGCCTCGACAGCAGAGTCAATATGTTGTACTCCGCACGTACAGTAAACGCCGTTCACATATCATTCGAGGGCCTGACCCGGTATTCTCCCTGACCTCCTCGATGCTACGCCTCCGTCGGGAGGAATTGCGTTTCACTTGTGGTTTCAAAAATTGTGAAACAGGCGCCGTGGCCGATGAGGGAGAGAGAGGAGGTGGGACATGCAGAGGCACATCCGTGGGCTGCCGGCCCTGCCACTGGGGTGGAGAGGGATGGGGTGGGGCACCGGAGTAGTGAGCGCTGGCTGAACTGGGGTCCCTGGCCCAAGGCCACCCACACCGTCCACCCATCTCCAACCCCACCCCCAGTGCCCCCTCTGCAGCTAGCCCAGCCCATCCCTCACAGCCACCTGACAGAGCATAGAGGCTGGTTGAAACAATGTGAACAGGTGTTTGTGTAATGGTGAACATATATATATATGTACAGATCTGTGCCCGAGAACCTAAAGCGATACTTTGTGCTACACCTGTGCCAACCGAGCTGGTGTCTACCATTCTGGCCTTACAGGCCCTAACGCCACACCAATGTGGATCTCCAGGCGGTATGTCAGAAGTGGAGGCGGCATGCTGCGGTTCCCACTCTGTGACCTGGGTCCCCTTTGGTGGCCTTCTTCTGGGGCAACCGGGTATGGATGTCTGTCCTAGGTGGTATGATGCCACCTTGTTCTGCACGCTGCACATCATATGTGCCACGGACAGGAAGGAGGGAGTCCAAGGCCCTGTGGTGTTCTGGAAAATGCCCTGCAGGAGTCACCAGCACGGGCCCCATCGCCTCCTCCTCCTCCCTCTGGTGTTCACTGGTTCGGGCTACTCCATGGACGAGGATGCAAGCAGAGCTAAACCCTGAGGCCCCACCACCACCTGCCAATCCTGGAGGCACGCTCCCATCTCAACCAGGGTTTCAATGCTCGCAGGCATGGAGCATGTGGAGTGGACCACCTCCCTCTGGGACTGTGCCACATCACCTTGTGACTGTGCTACCACCTTCTGGGTTCTGTGCCACATCACCCAGTGACTGCGTCACCTCCCTCTAGTTCTATGCCATATCAGCCGGTGCCCAAGCAATACCTCCAGCACCCTTAGCCATAACCCGCTGTGACTGGGTCAAGCTCTGGAGTGCCGCTGTATTGTCCACCTGGCCTTGATACCTGGCTTCCTGAACAGGGCAGCCCTGTCCTTGGACCTCTTGACCCATGGCCGATACATTTGCCCCCAGGCCTCTCCCACGGACGCCACTCTTGCAGTCTTGGCCTGGGTGGCACGCGTAGTCACCATCATCTCCTGCCCCTGCAGGTGATTGTGTTCCTCCAACTGCAACTGCAGGCTCTGGATGGTTGCTGACACCCACTCATGCAGTCCCTGGCTCTGTAACTGTATCTTCAATATCGATGGGACCGCTCTTTCCAGAAGCCCAAAACCCACCTGGAAGGCAGCTGGTCCCTGGGATCAAAGGCAGCATGGCTTTATCAAGGGAAAATCATGCTTGACAAATCTGTTGGAATTCTTTGAAGATGTAATCAGTACAGTTGACAAGGGGGAGCCAGTCGATGAAGGCGTTTGACAAAGTCCCGCGTAAGAGATTATTTTACAAAATTAAAGCACATGGGATTGGGGGAAATGTATTGAGGTGGATAGAAAACAGGTTGGCAGAGAGGCAACAAAGAGTAGGGATTAATGGGTCCTTTCCAAATTGGCAGGCAGTAACTAGTGAGGTACCACAGGGATCGGTGTTGGGACCCCAGCTATTCACAATATATATTAATGATTTGGATGAGGGAACAAAATGTAACATCTCAAAATTTGCAGATGATACCAAGTTAGGTGGGAGGGTGAACTGTGACGAGGATGCAGAGATTCTACAGCGCGATCTGAACAGGTTGGGTGAGTGGGCAAATCAATGGCAGATGCAGTTTAATTTAGATAAATGTGAGGTTATTCACTTTGGAAGGAAAAACAGGAAGGCAGGTTACTACCTGAATGGTTGTAAATTGGGAGAGGGGAGTGTCAGCGGGACCTGTGCAGCAGTCACTGAAGGTAAGCATGCAGGTGCAGCAGGCGGTAAAGAAGGCTAATGGTATGTTGGCCTTCATTGTGAGAGGTTTTGAGTTTAGAAGCAGGGATGTGTTGCTGCAATTATACAGGGCCTTGGTGAGGCCATACCTGGAGTATTGTGTGCAGTTTTGGTCTCCTTCTCTGAGGAACGATGTTCTTGCTTGCGAGGGAGTGCTGCGAAGGTTTACCAGACTGATTCTAGGGATGGCGGGACTGTCATATAGAACATAGAACATAGAACAGTACAGCACAGAACAGGCCCTTCGGCCCTCAATGTTGTGCCGAGCCATGATCACCCTACTCAAACCCACGTATCCACCCTATACCCGTAACCCAACAACCCCCCCTTAACCTTACTTTTATTAGGACACTACGGGCAATTTAGCATGGCCAATCCACCTAACCCGCACATCTTTGGACTGTGGGAGGAAACCGGAGCACCCGGAGGAAACCCACGCACACAGGGGGAGGACGTGCAGACTCCACACAGACAGTGACCCAGCCGGGAATCGAACCTGGGACCCTGGAGCTGTGAAGCATTTATGCTAACCACCATGCTACCCTGCTGCCCCTAAGGAGAGATTGACTAGGTTGGGATGGTTCTCGCTGAGTTGAGAAGAATGAGGGGGGACCTCGTAGAGACCTATAAAATTCTAACAAGACTAGACAGGGTAGATGCAGGGAAGATGTTACCAATGGTGGGTGTGTCCAGAACAGGGGTCACAATCTGAAGATTCAGTGTAAACCATTTCGGACAGATATAAGGAGACATTTCTTCACACAAAGAGTGGTGAGCCTGTGGAATTCATTATCAGAGGAAGTAGTTGATGCTAAAACTTTGACTATATTCAAGAGGCAGCTAAATACAGCACTTGGGGAGAATGGGATCAAAGGCTATGGGGAGAAAGCAGGATTAGGCTATTGAGTTGGATGATTAGCCATGATCATGATGAATGGCGGAGCAGACTCAAAGGGCCAAAAGGCCTCCTCCTGCTCCTATCTTCTATGTATCTATGTATGTGCCACCCTCCGACCATTTGCCCCCTCGGGAGTTCCTACCTCCACCTGATGTACAGCAGCATGTGTGTGGTGCATATTAGTTAATGCCCCAAGAGCCTCTTCAATAAAGTGCCCAACAAATGTGAGTGTCTCTGGGATGGTGGAGGGTGTTGGAGACAGTAATGTTGGGAAGTAAGTATTGTCCTTGGACTAGTGCTCCGGGGTGTCTTCGGACATGGTTCGAGGGCTCTTGTTGCTGTCTATGTCCTCTTCCTGTCTGCTATCCACTTGGGGTTGGGTTTGTTGTTGGGAGTCGGGGCGGGGGACACCAGAAGGGCCTGCCTCATCGCCAGACATCACCTTCCTGCAAGACACAGGACATGACGCATGATTGGATCGTGGGTTAGGGTGGCGGGTGTTGGTGGAGTAGGTGTATGGGGTTGGTGTGGGATGGAGGGTGGAGGGATGGTGGGGGAGGTGTGGGTGGAGGGCACGTGGGGGTGGTGTGGGAATGTGATGGTGGAGGGGGGTGTGGGGAGGTGTGGGGGTGATATGGGTAGGTTGGGGTGGTGGACGGGATGGTGGCACACGTGCTATGCGGAACCGCAACTCAGCATGTTCTCACTTGCTCACCCGGTGCCGACCTCCGCCCCGGTGACTGCCCTCACTCCAGGTTCCCAACCAGGTCCAATGCCCGCTGCTATGCTGCGGTAAGGAGCCGTAGGACCGGAGGTCCCCCCCAGCCTTTTCCCACTACCGGCGGTTGTGGACCGCCTTCTCCTGGGGGGAGCCCAGAAAACGCACAACCAGACAGTCAGACGAAGGCAACACAGAGGTTGGATAGCTCGTAGCCTTCGTGGCCAGGGCACCTGGCCAATAAGGGTCTTGGTACTTGGTTCAGGGTGAGGGTTCGGTCACTCTCAGGGTGGGTGAGGGCCAATTCCGGGTGTGTGAGAATGGGTTGATGCCAGGGGCACAGTGCTGCCTACTCACCCAGGCTGCCTTGAGGAGGTTGTGCAGTTTTTTGCGGCACTGCTGTCTGGTCCTGGCAGTGGGGCCAAGCGTTCACGACCCCTGCCACCTGTGCCCAGGTCGGGTGTACGGCCACGGGTTGCAACCTCCTTCCCACCTTGAGTTACAGGGTAGCCTGCCTCTCCTCCACTGTGTCGAGCAAGGTCTCGAGCTCAGCGTCCGTTAACCGGGGTGCCACTCTCCATGCTGCCATCTTGGTGGCTGGGATGAGTGTGTGTGGGGAGTGGAGTGCTGCTATGCGGCTGTAGCTTTTCAGCCTCTTGAGTGTCACACCCAACCCCGGTGAATCCGACAGTTTTTCATTGTAATTAATCTGTTCTACGTGGCGCCGGTGCTAGCCCATTAACGGTTGCTGAATTACTCCGGGAGCATCGCCAATTTTGTTGTCGTAGAAGTCCACCATTCCTGTCCCATGGCCAACACTTAGGGCTGGCTTCTCTGTCGGTGGGATCCTTAGGTTCGCCGACAATGCATCCACGCCCGCGGATTTCCTGACGGTGTGTGGGTGCCCACAATGGGAAACCCCATTGACCGGTTGCTGGGATGGAGAATCCCGTTGCCAGTGGGGGCGCGTTGCGCCAGAAAACCGGTGCAGGAGGATCCCGACCTTAGTCTCTGAAATGGAGAATCCTGCCCTTTATGTTTCAATCAAGTCGTCTCTTACTCTTCTAACCTCTAGTCGATGCAAGCTACAGTGATCTGTATATCTGATGGTATATGAAGGGTTAACAGCTGCATCATTGTGTTAGACAACCACTAGATTCATGTTTATAAACTGAACCTGGAAGATCCTCCCTCTCTTCGAACCAGGATGACTAGACAGCAGAATGTTAGAGATATAGCTTAGTTGGCACGTGTAGTTAAACATAGTTGATACTTCTTCTGATTTACTTTATCATCAGTTAGAGTTCTGTAGAGTGAACAGACTCATTAGTATTTATATTCGTTATTCACTGAATATAGTTTGCTTTAAATTGATGATTGGTATTTTCAATGAAATCTAACCATCAGACCATTCTGGAAGTAAAGCAAAGAGTAACGACGTATTACGATAACGTAATATAACACAAGCCTAATGTTCTCACGTTTATCTTCCGTAAGAAGAATGGGTTGCTTACAACCTAAAACCTCGAACTTTATTTTCTGCTGGCTAAGAATTAGCATTGCCAAATTATCGGATTTGCTCTTGATCATGATAAACCATTAAAGGGAGAATTCATGAAATTCTTATGGAGCTTCCTATGACTTCAATAGAGCAATACCCACTGGTTCGTCCCAGTACTATAGGACTGAACCTAGTTGTATGTTTATCTGAATATAAATCTGACATATAAAAGCAGTTAAATTCTATTCAGCTCACTATCTAATGAGGCAAGTTTACTTTTTTTCAGAGAGCTCAGTCTTAGAGTCTCTAGCAACCAGCAACACCGATGACTGAAGCAGAATTGCTCCCTTTCTTTGCTCATGTTTTGTGGATAAGATGTTACATGCAAGTCACATTCACTCAGCACGGCTGTGAGGCGGTCGCCCATTATTGTCTTTGGCTTTATTGAATCACCTGGGTGTGCTGAGTAGAAGAACAAACACCACAACAGAAGCTGTCGGATTTTCTGGCCACTAATTTAAGTGGATGGGAAGTTAAGTATACACTTCCATCAGTATGAAATCCAATCCTATCCAATCTTGCTTTGTGCCCAGTTGATCTGATCTGCCCAGCGCATTATCAAGAAAATCTTTCACTTCATCTCTTTGCCACAACTGAAGAGTAGCAGCAGAATTTGAATCTTTATCTCAGAATTTTTCTTCATGCAGACGCATTCCTTTTACAAAGCCAAAATGGTATCTGTCATTTTTTCTTTGGTAAGTAAAGTAACCTGCAGGTTTCCTGATGGCATAATCGCATACTTATTTTGACACTTGGCAATGAGTGGAAATTACATTTTTGTCTGCATTCATGACCATCAGAGTTCCCTTCACCTCCATTCAATGTTTGCAGATTGCCCAGTTTCTGCCTTCCATTTTGAAACATTTTTTGAACTTAACTACTTTTAAAAATAATTAAATAAGGATTGAAATTCTTCTGCTGCCACAGTAAACAATCTCCACCTCCTCTGACAAAATCTGTTATCCTAAAGATCAGAGCCCTAAGGCCTCTGATGGCGGCGAGAATGTTCGTGTCTGCCTGCTGGTGACCACTGGAGCTGGGTCTGTCGAAGGTTGCCCTAGTAATGGCAAAAAACCATGCCTGTCATGCAGGATGACGTCTCCAGTGTTTACCTGCCAAAAGAGGCCCAGACATGCTACCCGGTGTCTGAGGGGAATGTCACTCCCCCCCCCCCCCCCCCCCCCCCCCAGGGTTACTTCCAACTCAAGTTCCCTTGAATGAGTGAATTGAAGGAGAAAGGTATTGTATGTGGGAAATTTGCGGAGAAATATGATCGAAGTAGGCAGTGCAAGATTTACACATCTGCACTAGTGTGCGGAATCCTCACCTGTTAAACTTGCACACTCAGTTGGCAGTTGAGAAGGCAAATGCAATGTTAGTATTCATGTCAAGAGGGCGAGAATGCAAGACGAGGGATGTACTTCTGAGACTGTTTAAGGCTCTGGTCAGACCCTATTTGGAGTATCGTGAGCGGTTTTGGGCCCCGTATCGAAGGAAGGATGTGCTGGGGCCTTGGAAAGGGTCGAGAGGACATTCACAAGAATGATCCCTGGAATGAAGAACTTGTTGTATGAGGAACAGTTGAGGACTCTGGATCTGTACTCGTAGTTTAGAAGGAAGAGGGGGGATCTTTTTGAAACTTACAGGATACTGTGTGGCCTGGATATAGTGGACGTGGAGAGAATTCCCCTGTTCCTATGACAGGTGAGAGAAAATCAGCTAAATTGAACCCCACATGTTAAAATAATACATTTTGGATCTGACTTAGAAATTCTTTGGGGTTAAAGGGGCCGGTCACCACTTTACTACACCAGTGTCTTTAATATTCAGGCGAGTATCAATAAGCCATCATACAAAAGATCTGCAGCGGGATTCGTGGACTTCCATGACAGTGAAACTGGCGCCGCACCTGGACCAATTTAGCGACTGTTGAGGGGCTAGCACCTTCGCCACATGGAAAACGCATCCTGCACACAACCCTCACCCCACACCATAATCATCCCCATCCTCACCCCCACTCCACCCTCACTATCGCCCCACCCTCACATCACCCTCACCCTTACACCCATCCTCATCCCTACACCACGCTCACCCCCAAACCACCTTCACCCCCACACAACACCCACACCCCCACCCCCACCAGGGACCAGATAGGAGATTGTCGGCAAGCATCCACCTGCAAGTGCAGTTGGAGGAGTCTATCCATGTGCAGGAGCAGGAGGTGGTGCCGACCATGCGTGCCAAAACTGCATGGGTGGCATCTGCAGTGGAAGCATTGGGGGCGAGGGTCTTGGCTATGGATCAACATGTCCAAGCCCTGCAGCATTCTGTGCAGGCGCTAGCCGAGGCCCAGGACATGGTTGTTGCCTCACAGCCAGCCTTGTGTCAGAGTCAATGCAGCGCTTCTCAGTGCGGTCCAGTCACAGCAGGCCATGACTGGGAACATTGACGCCATTGCCCAAGTGCTGGATGACGTGGCGCAGACACAGAGGGTGGTAGCCCAGTCCCAGAGGGAGATGGCGCAGTCACTGGCTGATGTGACATAGGCCCAGAAGGGGGTGGTACAGTCAATGGGTGATGTGGCGCAGTCCCAGACGGCGATGGGCCAGAAGTTGTTTTAATTCATCGAACATTTTCTGGTTAGGACTGATGTTACAGTGAGAATCATCCAGAATTTGTTGTTCAAATCACAATTTGTGGATGACTCCAGTGCAGAGCAATTGCCCGTGGTGATTTTGCACTTCCCTGGAAATTTGCATGGGAACGTTCAGGGCAGTGGGTGCTGTCGGACGAGGGGGAGGGGGGAGGGGGTGCAGGGCAGAGGCAGGTGTAGTTCCCCAGCTGTAAACCACCAGCGCTAAATAGCTAAGAGGTTGTCAGAAAGTAATGTCATTTACAGTTTGATCTACTGAAATATTGACGTAATGTTTACCAGGATATCAAGGATCATGTTATGCGGCTGGATTCTCCGTTCCTGTGTTGATGCCGGGGCAGAATTCACAGACTTCCACGACAACACAACAGGTACTGCACCTGGATCGATTCAACGACCGTGGAGAGGCTAGCACCGGCACCACATGGAACACTATCGATTCCAATGAGATATGGTGCGGGATTCGCCAGGTCTGTGATTGACGCCCGGGAGGCTGACAAGCTGCAGCCGCACATAGACATTACAATCTCACAGAAACTCATCTCAGACAACAAGATGGAACTGGTTGCGCTGGAGCCCGTCCATCCCGCTGATGGGTTGGCTGGGGCCAGAGGGCACCTAGGGGGTGCCCTGGGGGACATACATACGACCGGTGGCCCTAAGTTCACAGTGAGCAGTCAGCGGCATGCACAGCTGCATGGCTCGTAGCCACTCCCCACTGGTCCTGGCAGAAGTCCCCCAGCCAGTGGCTAGACTGTCAGTGAACCATGGCAATGTTGGACACTTTCCGTACCCTTCCTCTCCCACCTCAGCGCCTGTTTCACGATTTATAAAAGCACAAGTGCACCTCACCATCGGGAATTTGCCACAGTGGAGGCAGAGCATCACAGAGGCCCCAGAGAATACCAGGTCAGGCCCACTAATGATATGCCAATGTTGTGTACTGTACCTGCAGAATGGAATGCATTGACGACGATGTTGAGTCACCGGAGAATTGCAATTTAGTGTGAAACCAGCACCCACCACAGTTTCAGCGTCAAAACCGATTCTCCGCCCAATCCCTTTTCCCGATTCCGGCTTCAGCCGACGGACAATCCCGCCCATGATCTTTGCATCTGGGCTAATCAGCAGGATGTTCATCTCTCCCTTATTAGTTTGTCAGCTGTAGAACTTGAAGCATAGTTGTGACCTCCCCGCCCTAGTCAAAGGAGCCAATTTTCCAGCAATTCTCATTGAACCTTTTTTACTGTATGCTAGACATGAGCGATCTCCGCCATCCACCGATATCAAAGCATCAATAATCAAGCTAATATTTTAAACAGCAAAGACCTCACCCAATAACCATCATATTCACCAATGTCTCCCCTTAATGTTGACCAGGTACCAGCTTCAAGTTGGCTGAATAATCTCTGATTCTCAAAAGAGCAAATGGACTGAATGCAGATTGAGAACATATGTATAGTATCATAGAATCCCTACAGTGCAGAAGAAGGCCATTTGGCCTATTGACTCTGCACCAACTCTCCACAGGAGCACCCCACCCAGGCCCACTCCCCCACCTTATCCCCGTTACCCCACCCAGCCAGCACATCCCTGGACATGAAGGCAATTTTATCATGGCCACTGCACTGGACCTGAACATCTTTGGACTGTGGGAGGAAACTGGAGCACAAGAAGGAAACCCACGCAGGTATGGGGAGAAAGTGCAAACTCCACACAGACAGTGACCCAAGGTCGGAATTGAACCCAAGTCCTTGGTGCTGTGAAGCAGCAGTGCTAAAAATGGTACCACTATTGAATGTCATACATTAGAACATGACCAATACTCTTCCGCTGGATGTAGTACCAGAGTAGCAAAGTGTAAAATAATTCTTGTAACCGCGGTTCCGCATATATTCCACCTAAATTAAGGAGATTATAAATGGAAGCTCCAATCTTTCTTTCCATTCCATTGGAAAACACAAGCATAAGAGGTTTGAATAGGTTTGACAAAATCACCATAAAATCTCATTATATGGCAATGGTGAACATAATCACGCTCACATCGCTGTACGTTGAAAATATTTATATTTTGACTAACTCTTCGGTGATATGATTCACTTTTATGAAATATATTATCTGACAATAATGCAGGAGGTACTTAAGTAGTTTGGAAATCTCTTCTTCACAGCACCAAGTGTGTTCTTACACTACATGGACTGCAGTGGTTTGAGAAGGCAGCTCACTACCACCTTCTCAAGGCTATGTAGGGATGGGCAATAAATGCTGGTCTAGCCAGTGATCCAACCCCTGAATGAATTTTTTAAAAACACCTAAATAAACCACATTATATTGCATGGCCAGAAATAGACCTTTGGCAACAGGGTATCTAAGGAAGAATACACTTAGCTGAGAGGTGATACAGCAATGTTTCACTAGATTGGTTGCCGTGGGGAGATGGTTGTCCCATGATAAAAGGCTGAGTAAAATGGCCTTTGCTCTCTGGAGTTTAGAAGAATGATAAGTGATTTCACTGAAGCATACATGATCCTGGAGGGGCCAGACAAGGTAGACATTGAGATGATGTTCCCCTGGCTGAGAACCTTAAACACATGGGCACAGTTTCGGGATATGGGGCCAAGCAATTAGGACTGCGAAGAGGAGAAATGACTTAGGTCAAAGGGTTGTGAATTGCCATTTAGAGGATTGCGAATGCTTTATCATGAAAGATATTTAAGGTTGTGAAATATATTTAAGGTTGAAGGAGACAGATTTTTGGGCTGACAAGGAATTAAGGGATATATGGAGGTGGGGGGGGGGGGATATGAGAACTAACATCAGCCATGATTGTAATGAATGGTGAAACAGGCTTGAGGGATTGTACAGTCGACTCCTGCTCTTATTTCTTATATTTGTGCACTATTTGTGTAAATTCTATTTGCTTCAAAAACTCTTTGTGGCAATGTGTTCCATATTCGGTTGAATAGATTTCTTCTGAATTCGCTGTTGGGTTTATTGGAAAATATCTTGGGTGGGATTCTCCGCTCCGCAGCACCAGTTTCTAGTGCAGTGCGCCCCCGCCGGCAGCGGGATTCTCTGTCCAACCAGCCGGCCAATGGTGTTTCCCACTGTGGGCAGCCCCACGCCATCGAGAAATCCCCAGGCGTAGGTGCACTGCTGGCGCAACGGAGAATCCAGCCAGCGGATTTTTGACCTCTAGTTTTGGGCTTAACACAAGTAAAAACAATTATATTTGTACCCTATCAGACCCTTTTAGAACATAGAACATAGAACAGTACAGCACAGAACAGGCCCTTCGGCCCTCAATGTTGTGCCGAGCCATGATCACCCTACTCAAACCCACGTATCCACCCTATACCCGTAACCCAACAACTCCCCCCCTTAACCTTACTATTAGGACACTACGGGCAATTTAGCATGGCCAATCCACCTAACCCGCACATCTTTGGACAGTGTGAGGAAACCGGAGCACCCGGAGGAAACCCACGCACACACGGGGAGGACGTGCAGACTCCGCACAGACAGTGACCCAGCCGGGAATCAACTATCAAGTCACTATTCAGTTTTACCTTTTCTAAAACAAAAGGTCCCAGCCTGTTCAGCTTGTTCTGAGTAAGTCCATCGTCTCTCTTTTGATATCATCCTTGTGAATATTATTCCACCTTCATCAGTCTTTTTTATTTTGAGCAGTATACGGTATTCTAAGTGTGGTCTAACTAATAAAGCTCTACGTATGTTTTGCGTAACTTCACTGCTTTTTCAATTCGATCTCTCTAGAAATTAACTCCATTGCCTGTTTTGCATTTTGTATGGCCTTATCAGGTTGTGCAGCTACTTTTCGTGATGCTCATACTTGTATCCTTTACTCCCCCATTCAGTTTAGTTAAACAAGCACTTTGTGACCTCCTCCTTACATTGAGGAAAATGTACCACCTCACAATCATCAATAATGAAATTAATTAGTCAATTGCATGGCCATCCTATGAATTGATGAATGTCCTCTTCTGTTATTTAATGTATGCTTTCTTACAGAAAATGAAGTTGGATCCCTTAACTGACTGTGGAAAACGTTGGTGTACTTCTGGATCATGTGAAGATGGGTGGTTTATTTGGTAAAGATTGACTTAGCGTCCAAATAGTGAACTATTTTTTCCCCCGAAATGCTGCTGTGTTGATGTTTACCTTCCTTTGTTTTTGTAGAAATGTTAATAGGTAAAATAGTCAGGAAGAAGCTTTAGGTGAGGAGTGTGCACCAGGGACCACAAAACAATTTGAAGTCCCATGTCTACTAATTCAGCCAACAGGTTTGGGGATTGAACATGAAAAAAGTTCCGGCTATACTAGCAGAATTCGACCAGAAAATATCACTATTCCAACAAAGCTGAAAATCCAGAACAAAGCGTATAACCAAATGACAAATTCTTTGCTCCCTTCAATCCGACCACCCTCCCTACTCCCAATAGCACTCCACTGCTTAGAAAAATAAATCAGAGACTTTGATTTAGAAGAAAAGCAAAGAGTCGAAACATTAAATTCTGAAGCTTCATGCATGGTATTAGATATTCTCTTACTGGTGAAAGAAATAAACTGAGATGGTCTTTGAAACAAAGTAGGCCATAGATGATATATCTATAAATAGGTTATTCAAACAAAGGTTTTTATTCACTGAACTAGAGGGCACAAAATTAGTTGGCTTTCAGTTTGAAAGATTAACCCAGGCATAGATATCAAAAACTTTAATACTGTACAACTATCACTCCTGTTGTGATCATGAGCACATAATCCCTGATCAGCAATGTGTCAGAACTGAGTAATGTTCATGAGATGTGACTAATATCCTTGAGTGTGTATTGTCTTTTGGGATACAGGCATGCTTAAGAATGCTCTGTGGCTTGAGGTTCTACTTGTGATTATTTACTTCTCTCCATCAGAGAGAATTCTCCATCTGCATTTTACAGTAATACTTTTTTTAAAATAAATTTATTATCCTGAGGAAAAGGAATAACAAATGCGCCTCCTTTCTGCACCATTGTCAAGGGAATGTTTTTTTGTTCCATCACAAGTGTCCATCCCCAGTTCTATTCCTCCCTTATTGCTGTAGATATATCATAGAATCATAGAATCTGGACAGTGCAGAAGGAGGCCAATCAGCCCATCGAGTCTGCACCAAATGTCCTAAAAGAGCACCCTACCTAGGTCCACTCCCCCACCCTATCTCCGTTAACCCCACTCAACCTGCATCTTTGGACATTAAGGGATAATTTAGCTGGCTAATCTGATGTGTTGGGTATGCTGGGTCTGCGAGGACTGTGTTTACCATAGCAGTGAGAGAGACAGGCTTCCAACTCTTGGAGAAATGCAACTCTATTTTATTAACTCTTAACTATTAAACATGCTTTAACTGTGGGTTGACACTATGCTGAGTTGACTGGAGGCCTGAGGCTAACCTGACCAGACTATCTTACTACCACATGGTGGATGTTCTAGTTGTTGCTCACAGGCTCTGGCTGTCTCAGAGGCTGCATCCCAAGAGAGCTTGGAAACTAGTGCCCTTTGGCTTTATAATAGCCGTGTCCTGTCTGGTGATTGGCTGCTGTGTTCTGTGTGTTCATTGATCATCCTGTGTGTCAATCAATGTCTGCCTGTGCACCATCATATACTTGTGTGTATATTATGACATCTCCCCCCTTTTAAAAAATGTCCATGTCACCGGATGGCTGATCGCTGGTCAAAGGCAGACTATCTCAAGGTAGGTCCGTCAAACTCTAACATCACGCACTGGTACCATGATGTGTTGGGTATGCTGGGTCTGCGAGGACTGCGTTTACCATAGCAGTGAGATAGACAGGCTTCCAACACTTGGAGAAATGCAACTCTATTTTATTAATTCTTAATTATTAAACATGCTTTAATTGTGGGTTGACGCTATGCTGAGTTGACTGGAGACCTGAGGCTAACCTGACCAGACTATCTTACTACCACATGGTGGATGTTTGAGTTGTTGCTCACAGGCTCTGGCTGTCTCAGAGGCTGCACCCCAAGAGAGTGGGAAAACTAGTGCCCTCTGGCTTTATAGCGGCCGTGACCTGTCTGCTGATTGGCTGCTATGTTCTGTGCGTTCATTGATCATCCTGTGTGTCAATCAATGTCTGTCTGTGCACCATCATATACCTGTGTGTATATCATTACACAATCAACCTAACCTGCACGTCTTTGGACTGTGGGAGGAAACTGGAGCACCCATAGGAAACTTCCGCAGACACAGGAAGAAAATGCAAACTCCTCACAGACAGTCACCCAAGGCCAGGATCAAACCCGGGTCCCTGGTGCTGTGAGGCGGCAGTGTTAACCACTGTGACACCATGCCAATCATCATAGATTTGATTTTAAGAGGGGATCCCCTATAACATCACTGTGATTTATCACAGTGAATAATTAAAATATTCATGCTGAAGTTTCTCTCATTCATTGTGACGGTCCTGGTTGAGGTCCACTTGCATCTGTTCCCTGTGATGTTTTCTTTCTTTACACAGAGATAGCAGAATACAATTTGCTGCTGAACTATAATTCCATAATTTTCATTAAGCTGCCTCAAAATGTTCTTATTTTTCATTCAGAGTTACTTTGATATTCTCTTTCGTGCAGACTATTGACCAAATATTCAGTGAAGCAATTTATCACAGCTGAGCATACACGTCGCCAAAACCATATGAAACCTTTATTTTGGACAGATTCATCTTTTAAAATGATAGCATTGTTATAATGATCAATGCCCCATCCCGCACCAAAGAGTTTTCTGGAGAATGCAGGAAGTAAAGATTAATCTCCTGGACAATTTTCTGCACCTCTATTGAATGGAAATCAAGCAGCAGCGCTCTGACAGATACAGTTGCGTCTACTCTCTTGACCTCGCAGCTTTTCCAGCTGCCGCCACTTTTAGTTCCTTTGGAAAATGGATGATTAATGTATCGACTTGTTTCTGGTGCTTTAGTGTGCTGGTGCTAAAGATGTTCTACGCCATTTGTACAAGACGCTGAAAACCCGAGCCAGGGTTCACATCAGGTGATCTACACACCACACCGAGGAAGGCTGTGACCTTAATTTTTGCCAGGCAAGAAGGAGCATGAGAGTTGAATCATGCTGACAAGGTAGTGAGGCCTGTACGAGCGACCAGAAGTTTGGGATGGGTGGGTAGGGGAGAGCTTTCCAATGTTCTGTAAAAGTGAACTGGCTGTTTCCTTTTGAAAGGTACAACAGTGCTATTTTCTAGAAAGATAGTGAGGACCAATTGTCGATTTAGAAAATTTTGATCGGGCCTGATGATAGCAGGTGGGGGGACGGGGGAGCAGTGGGGGGAGGAGGTACAGCTGTGAGAACGAGACGAAGGAAGAATTGTGAGAGTAGGAACCAATGCATTTTTGCACAATAGTTTTGGAAGCACTGGTAGGGACTGAGTTCATTCCCTCACTGCCTTCTGAATAATGACAATCTTTTAAAAAGTGTTGTGAGCATATCACAGGGACTCAGAGCCGATCCCAGGGCTGTTCCAACCAGTGTCCCCACTTCACACATGGTCCTGTTGCTCAGGAGGAGGAGGGACTCCTGACCCCAATTGTTCATGAGGTCATGACCAGAGTTTGGCAACCTCTGGCTCAGTCAATCAGTTCATCATCATAATATGGTGCAAAGTAGGGCAGCACGGTAGCGCAGTGGGATAGCCCTGCTGCCTCATGGCGCCGAGGTCCCAGGTTCGATCCTGGCTCTGGATCACTGTCTGTGTGGAGTTTGCACATTCTCCCCATGTTTGCATGGGTTTTGGCCCCAGAACCCAAAGATGTGCAGGGTAGGTGGATTGGCCACGCTAAATTGCCCCTTAATTGGAAAAAATGAATTAGGTACTCTAAATTTATATAAAAAGTAATTTAAAAAAAATAATATTGTTCAAAATTGTCTGGGGTGACGTAGTGAGTAGGGCCACAGGAAACAAACATGGATGAATAACAATGGAGTTGGCTTATGAACACTGATGAGCTGCAACAAGGGCACATATTGATCATTAGATAGCCAGAAGAGTTTAGATCTGCCATGAATAGTCAATGGGTGGAATTCTCTGCTCCCGCGCGGCATCGGGAAGGCCGTTGTGAATTCGGCCGAGTTTTACGATGGCCTCGGAGGCCGCTCCTCGCACCCTATTCGCCCCCCCCCCCCCCCAGGGGGCTTGGAGCGGCGCTCCGTAAATCTCGGCCGCCAGGCCTTGACGCTTGCGGCGGAGGGGAAAGACTGCGTCGCTTTGAAACGCCGGCCCAACGATTGGTGGGCACCCTATAGGCTGAATTCTCTGCTCCCAGCGCCGGGTGGGAGAATCGCAGGAGGGCCGGGTGACTCGCGACACGCCCCCCTGGCACCCCCCGCAATTCTCCCACCCTCCGCTCGGAAGAATCGGCGCTCGCTGTTTTTCACGGCGACCGGTGATTCTCCGGCCCGGATGGGCCGAGCAGCCTGCCATTCCCGACCGGTTCACGTCGGCAGCAACCACACCTGGTCGCTGCTGTCGTGAACATGGGCGCCAAAAGCTGATTTGAGGCTTCTGGGGGAGCGGAGAGGGGAGTGAGCACCACGGCCGTGCTCGGGAGGGGACAGGCCCGCGATCGGTGCCCACCGATCGTCAGGCCGGCGTCTCAAAGCGACGCACTCTTTCCCCTCTGCCGCCCCGCAAGAACGAGCGGCCACGTCTTGCGGGGCAGCAGAGTGGAAGACGGCAACCGCGCATGCGCGGGTTTGAGCCGTCAGCCACGCATGTGCGGGTTGGAGCCTCCCAACCTGCGCATGTGCGGCTGATGTCACTTAGGCGCCGCCGTCGCATCATTCTCGGCGTGCCGCCTTGAGCGACGCTCCTAGCCCCCCGGGTGGGGGTGAATAAGGTGAGAGGAGCGGCCTCCGAGGCCGTCGTGAAACTCGGCTGAGTTTACAACGGCCTTCCCGATTTATCGCGGGAGCGGACAATTCGGCCCTAAGTCATTCAATGGTAAGTTTTCATTTTTGTCAATAGAAGTATTTATTTTCCTGAGTTAAGGTGTTTTTTATTCTTTCATGGGTTGTGAGTATCACTGGCTGATCCAGTGTTTATTGTCCATCTTTGATTGCCCTTGAGGAGGCATGTAAGAGTGAACCACATTGCTGTGGACTTGGAGTCACATGTCTGCCCGCCCAGGTAAGAACGGCAGATTTCCTTCCCTAAATGACATTATTAAACCAGGTGGGTCTTTAAGACAATGATGGCCATCATCAGAGTGATAATTCCAGAGCTTTTTATTGAAATCAAATGTTATCCTCTTCCATGATGGGATTCGAACGCCAGACCATTCTAGACAAATGACAGGGTAACTGTGAGTCTCTGAATGAAAAATAATGTATTCTGGTACCTCTCCGTGAAGAAACAGATGTAAATGAATCTCAACCAGGAACGTCACAATGAATGTGACAATGTCATAAACTTAGGATCTCCCCCTCGACCTACTGCCTGTCAGTAGTTAACCATCTGGGTGGCGAGATTGGGGATTGTGCTGGGAGCATCAGCCCCACCCACTTCTGGCCCTGGCTTCCACTCCTTGGCGACTCATCTAAAATCCTGGTGTGTGATTCAATGGATCAGGAGTAGAATAACGCCTTTGTATTTCAGGAACCAGAATTAAATACTGAAGGTGTCATCTGACACGAGCACTGTACAGCTTTAGCGCAACATTATTCAATGTTCATGTTGTAGATGGAGATAAAGACTCCACGTGAGGTCAGGCTGACAGGGTATAACTCACCTTATTCCACACCAGTCACAATAATCATTCCTCTCCACACTCCACTCCCTGCAAGGGTCTCTTTCCCCGAACTGCCTCCAAGTCGGGCTTTATATTCTGTGCGGAGCTCCATCAATTAGGAGGGCGCTCCACCCCCTAGTCACCTGAGTAACTCAAACTCTGATGTGGTGGAAGGGAATCTTCGTCTGAGCACCTGCTGCTTCTGACTGCAATCCTGCTTCCGGACCTGGTGTGTTTTTCTGTATGCTGGCTGCCTTTTTTAGACTTTGAAGCCTGGACTGCAACAAGGATGAGCGGTGCTATGACCGGTTCGATGGAGGAGAATTTGCTTGCAGGGGAAAGAGAGGATAGAGTTTGCCTGTCTGCAGTTGCCACTCTTGGGACTCGTAATTGTTACTGGCTGTCTTTCTGCTTACTGGCTGAGAGTGGAATATGGGGGGGATTTTGGTGGCCTGCTGCCACGTTCAAATTGGAGGAGAATGGACTAATTTTTGCAGTTTGGACTGGATGGTGTCTGGAGACTGGATGCCGGAACTGTGAGAGCAGCAGGATGGTGGGCCAATTGACTATGTGTACTTCTTGAACTGATGTCGGTTTTGTTTTTTTGTTGGGGGTTGGTGTGATTATTATTGTATTTTTGTTGTGTATTGTTACTTTGGGCCAAGCGGCAGGGTGCTCACCAGTTACGGCCCTCCAGCTTCTGTGCACGGGGGGACGGGGGGTTGAAATGGGTCCTTCCTGGTGCTAGTGAGAGGGAGGGGTGTTCTTTCTCTTGTCAATCATGCACTGTCTGTCCTTTTCCGGTGGACTGAACTGCTTGCGGGTGCCTCTTCACTGACGCGGGGCTGTTGCTGGAGCCGGGGGAGGGTAGGGGAGGGGAGCATGCACTGGTTTGAGTGCAGCCGTCTGTGCCTTGTGCTTAATGGTTTGTTGAGTTTCTTGTGGTTGCTCTGTATTTTGTCTTTTATTTTGTAAAGTGTGTTCTCTTCCTTTTTCTTCTGCCATGCGCTGTATCGGTGTGTCCTTTACTGGTGGTCTGTGTTACTTTTTGGGTGACTTTCCACTGATGTGTCACAACCAATATGCCACTGTATCCATGGCCCAACACTTGACTCTGGAGATGATTTTAAGAAAAGGTTATATTTTGACCTTGATGAAGCATCCCAAAATGGCACCCCGAAAGGAAAAAAGATCATCTTTAGGGGACTTAAATGTTGGCTGTGACTCCGATGTCAAGAACAAATCCATTGGAAAAAGGGGAGTGGGAAAATTCATTAACGCAAATAGCGTCCTCCTGCTGATAAAGTCAGCACAACTATGTTATAACAAACACCCCCGCCTGCCTGAAGAACACAGCCAAAACCACATGGAAACATCCGAGATCAAACCATTGGCACCTCCTTGAATGTGTCATTATTTGGGTTAAAGAGCTAAATGGTGTCTGTATCACTCAATCCATGCTGAGGACTGATGCTTGTTGGACAAATCATTGATTTGTTCGATTGGTGATGAATATCCACCTAGTACCAAGACATTGCAAGGCTTCAGTGTCATTGAAAAGGTCCATCTTCTAGCCTCAAAGTGTTCCTGTGGATACAACTTCTTTCGTCAATGGTGGGTCAGTGACGTTGGGCACCTTTAAAATATGGCATCCGGATATGTTGAAGTGCATGTGTCACCGAGCCCACCCCCCCACAGAAGATGGCATAATTCATTACACTGGGGACAGGAGAAAAGGCGTGGTTTCCCGTTTCCCCCTGCAGTGGTATACACTCCCCAACCCTGCATGTGCCACGGACTTTGTCCCAGATGGGAGAATTCTGCCTCAGCTCTAAATCTGGCCAACAGGATAGATCCAAATGGAAACCACGACAAATCTGGTAAAACTTCACGCTTATAACTTAATTCAAAAAGAGTGTGATCAAATCACGTCAGCTGTACTATCCTATTGTACCCAGGCCATTGAGTCCGAGCAGCATCATCATGAACTGGTTTGATGAAAATGATGCTAAAATATGTGACCAATTAGGACAAAAGCAAGGAGCCTTCAATAATGGACAGAACTACCCAAGGACGCAAGTTAAGAAGATAGCACTCAAACAGGTCAAAGCTGAAGCCCAAAAACAAATCTGGGAAGATAAAGAACATGAGGTGCAATAAGAAAACTTGAGAGCTCTGACAATATGCTGATCACATGTAAAAGGTATTTTTGAAGTCACCAGGGCCATCTGTAGACCAATGTTAAAGCAGTGAAATCCCCTTCACTCACATGATAGTGACAATCTTCTTATTATGACAGTGCAATTTGCCAAAGCTAGAAAGAACATTTTGAACAATTCCTCAGCTGTGAATCCAAGGTGACCCTTGATATTCTCCAGCTATCACCCAGCAGCTCAGTAGAATCCACGGGTATGACGGTATTCCAGATGAGATCTTCAAAACTGGTGGACCTGTGCAAACATCATGGGCTGAATTCTCCGCCGTCGGGAATCTCCATTTTGCCAGCAGCCTGGGGGTTTTTCGACAGCGTGAGGCTGCCACACAATGGGAAACCCCATTGACTAGACGACAAAATGAAGAATCCTGACCGTGTGCCATAAAAAAAATCTGGTGCGGCGGGACAGAGAAATCTACCTCATAACTCCATCCACTCATCCTACGACTTTGAGAGGAAAACGAACACCCCTCAATTTCAGGAATGTGGCAATAGTAACTATCTTCAAGAAGAGAGATAAGTCATGCTGTAGAAATTATCCAGGCATTTCCCTGTTGTCCGTTGCAGGGACAATTCAGACACATTTTCCTGAAGTGCTTACTTCCTGTGGGTGAGGAAATCCTCCCAGAGACACATTGTGGCTTTAGACCAGTGGTAGGTGTCATAATATACACCAGTATATCATAGTGCAGACACACACTGATGGACACACACGGGGACCAATCAACATGTACAAACACCGCAGCCAATCACCAGTTAGAATACACACACTATAAATGCAGAGGGCACCACGGTTCCCGCTCATTCTGGGTGCTGCCTCTGAGTGCAACAAGATGAAAATGAAAAATGAAAATCGCTTATTGTCACAAGTAGGCTTCGATGAAGTTACTGTGAAAAGCCCCTAGTCGCCACATTCCGGCGCCTGTCCAGGGAGGCTGGTACGGGAATCGAACCGTGCTGCTGGCCTGCTTGGTCTGCTTTAAAAGCCAGCGATTTAGCCTTGTGAGCTAAACCAGCCCCTAATTCATCCAGCCCAGCACAGACTTACAACACATGCTGAGAGAATCAACAGGTTCGGACAAGGCTTAGGTCTCTAGCCTTCCACCAGTCTCGCGCCATCCTACAGAATGGACACCGTTCGCCCGCCGCCGCCTCTCCGCATTGCAGGGAATCTGGGCTCGAACTGGAAATTTTTCAAACTGTGCTTCCAGCTGTACCTCGAAGCCAGGGACCTGGAAGCTGCCTCGGATGCACAGAAGATTGCTCTCTTCCTCTTCACAGCTGGTGACCACGCTCTGCACATTTACAACTTGCTCACCTTCGATGAGGAGGAGGACAAATCGAAGTTCAAGACCATACTTCTGAAGTTCGACAGCCACTGCACGGTCGAGGTCAACGAGAGCTTCGAGAGTTACACATTTCAGCAGCGAATTCAGGGTAAGGACGAGCCTTTCCAGTCCTTTATTACCCACCTCCGCGTCCTTGCGCAGTCCTGCAACTACGGGTCCACCTCTGACTCCATGCTCCGTGACCAGGTTGTTTTTGGTATTCAATCTGAGTCCCTGCACCAACAGCTACTAAAAGAAAAGCTGCTCACTCTCTCCACGGCCATTGAGACCTGTGTACTTCAAGAACATGCCTTCACGCGCTAATCTTGCATCCAGGCTGCTGAAACGGCGCGGCAAGCCCCTTACGAGGCAGAACGGGTCCAGATGATTAAATCTTTTCAGGCTCTGGATCTGAACGATGGTGGCCATTTCGCGCGCTTTTTGCGGAGTTCCGTGCTTACACGCAGCGAGCGTGCTGACGTCACTGACAGCTTCGCACAGGTGCGTGCTACTCTGGATTGCCCCGCGTATGCGCGGTGGCGCGACAAATGTCCCGACGCTCCGGCACGCGGCAACTGCGGCTCCGCCCACTTAAAGCAGCAATGTCCCGCGAAGTCCCGACACTGCCTGCAGTGTGGCAAACGAGGCCACTACGCTGCAATGTGCAGATCTTATCTGCCTGCTGTTTTTAGGAGGTCCACCCAGCCCCACAGAGACGTCAGGGCTATCCAGCCTGCCATCAATGAATCGACTCCAGACCTTGATTCCGACTGTGCCTGCAATGACCCACAGGTCCCGTTCCAAATCGGCGTTGTTACTGCGAACAGGGTGTCCCCCAAGCGTGGCACCGAACCTGTCCACGTCCACAGCGTCAACCAAGATGATGAGTGGTGTGCCACCCTTATGGTCAACCAGTCCCCTGTTAGGTTCCGCCTGGTCACTGGCGCTTCTGCCAATCTCATTGCGTTGTCTGATTTTCGCAAGCTCTGCGTACAGCCTGCTGTCCTGCCATCTGCCTTCAAATTGCTGGACTACAATGGCAATGCCATCGCTGCCAGCGGCTCCTGCCGCCTTGAGGTGACACATCGTGCTCACACAGACATTCTCCCATTCGAGATTGTTGCTGCCTCAAAAACCTCCTTGCTTGGTGCGTAGGCATGCAAGCTGCTCCACTTACTGCAGAGAGTACACTCTCTCTCTCTCTCTTCGAGCAATGTGTCTGCATCCTCTGACACAGACTTCAGGGCGCAACGCAACTCCATCATCCAGCAATACCATGATGTTTTTGAAGGCATGGGCACGCTCCCAAACACGTATAAAATCTTACTCAAGCCCAACACCACGCCTGTCGTTCACGCACCTCGCAGAGTCCCAGCACCCCTCAAGGACTGCCTCAAGCAACAGCTCCAGGACCTGCAGGACCAAGGAGTCATTTCTAGGATCATGGAACCCACAGACTGGGTAAGCTCCATGGTCTGCGTCAAGAAGCCGTCCGGCGAGCTGCGGATCTGTATTGACCCTAAAGACCTGAATCAGAATATCATGCGGGGCACTACCCGATTCCGAAACGTGAGGAGCTCACGTCCGAGATGGCCCACGCCAAACTATTCTCAAAACTGGATGCCTCGAAGGGTTTCTGGCAGATCCAACTAGATGAGTCAAGCAGGAAGCTGTGTACGTTCAACACACCCTTCAGCAGGTTCTGCTACAACCAGATGCCATTCGGCATCATTTCTGTGTCCAAAGTTTTCCACCAGATCATGGAGCAGATGATGGAGGGGATCGACGTTGTCTGGGTTTATGTCGACGACATTATTATCTGGTCAACCACCCCGCAAGAATACATTGCCGCCCTCAGCGTGTTTTCAGGCGCATCCACGAACACGGCCACCACATCTATAGGGCCATATGCTCCTTCGGCCCGTCGAGTATCAAGTTTCTGGGGATCACATCTCCCACCAGGGAGTGCATCTGGACGAGGACACGATTGCAGCAATCACGTCCATGAAGATGCCCGAGGACAAGAAAGCGGTTCTCCGGTTCCTGGGTATGGTGAATTTCCTCGGGAAGTTCATTCCGAATCTTGCCTCACGCACCACGGCTCTCAGAGACCTGATTCGCAAAACCACAGATTTCCGATGGCTCCCTGCTCACGAGCGTGAATGACAGGAGTTGAAGACCAAGCTTTCCACGGCCCCAGTGTTGGCCTTTATCAACCCAACCAAAGAGACCAAAATCTCTACTGATGCCAGTCAGTTGGGGTTTGGTGCCGTGCTCCTGCAACGAGACGAGGCCTCGTCATGGGCCCCCGTTGCGTATGCGTCGTGGGCGATGACTCCCACAGAGCAGCGCTATGTGCAATTTGAGAAAGAGTGTCTCGGCCTTCTCACTGGAGTCGTAAAGTTCAATGACTACGTCAATGGACTTCCGCAGTTAATGGTTGAAACCGACCACCGCACCCTTGCAGGTACGACTTTCAACTGATCTATACCCCTGGCAAGGACCTTGCCATTGCCAATGCTCTCTGAAAGTCGATCACAACACCGTGTGATCATGGCGGCTTTATTTGCCAAATAGATTCTCAAGTTCAGCTTGCAGCCTCCCATTTGCCAGCTTCGGATGCGCGACTGATGCAAATTCGCCGCGAGACAGCGGTTGATCCACTTCTGCAGCGGGTGATGCATCTAATGTCAGACGGGTGGCTCAAGGGCCAATGCCCGCAATTTTACAACTTCTATGATGACCTGCCGATTGTCGACGGGGTGCTCCTGAAATTGGATCGCATCGTCATCCCACAAAGCATGCGGCAGCTGGTGTTGGAGCAAATCCATGAAGGCCATTTAGGAATCAAGAAATGCCGCCGCAGGGCTAGAGAAGCCATCTAGTGGCTAGCCATCAATGATGACATCGCCAATGTGGTGCTCAACTGCTCTACCTGCCAGCGTTTTCAGCCCGCCCAACCACGGGAGACCCTGATGCCCCATGAGCTCGTCACTTCGCCTTGGACCAAAGTGGGCATCGACTTGTTCCATGCATTGGGCAGGGACTACGTCATTATCATCGACTACTTCTCCAGTTACCTGGAGGTCATCAGGCTGCACGATCTCACATCGTCGGCTGTGATCAGGGCGTGTAAGGAGACATTTGCCCGACATGGCATTCCGCTGACGGTCATGTCAGACAATGGCCCCTGTTTCGCGAGCCAGCAATGGGCCGGCTTCGCCCGACACTACAACTTCGAGCACGTTGCGTCCAGTCCCCTATACCCCCAATCCAATGGAAAGGCGGAAAAGGGGGTCCACATCGTTAAGCGGCTCCTCAGGAAGGCCGCCGACGCCGGCTCAGATTTCCATCTGGCTCTGGCCTATAGCTCCGCCCCGCTCTCCACCAGCCTGTTGCCTGCTCAGCTGCTAATGAACTGCACCCTCAGAATGACGGTGCCATCAATTCTCACTCCCAACCTCGATTATGCCCCCGTGCTCCACCGCATGCACATGTCTCAACAGCAACAGAAAACTTCCTATGAGTCACGGGCTGCTGACCTTCCCGACATCCATCCACGCGACAAGGTTCGCATCCACCTCCCGGACGGTGGCTGGTCTGCGCCTGCGGGCGTTCTCAGGCAGGTGGCCCCCCACTCCTTCCTGGTCTGCTTACCGGATTGATCCATTCGGCTCCGCAATTGGCGTGCTCTTCGCCTGGTTCCAGATTCGTCACGGGATCCTCCGACCAGCTCTCCTACTGGTCCCGCCGTGGACTGTGTGGCGCTTCCGGTCGCACTGCCTGCCCCTGACAGTGCTGCAGCCCTCCCCGCTCCTGAGCCGCCAGCCGTTGCCCCACTGTAATGAACTCCAATTGGCTTTATTGGTTGGCCAATTGGAGTATGAACTCCCTCAATGATAGCTCACTGAGGGGGCCCATATAATCACCTGTGTAGGCTTTGTGAGCAGTCTTAAGTTGACTGGACTGCTAGCAGCCCTGTTTGTAGCTGCTCCTGTAATATCGTTATTGTAAATAAATATTGGTGTGGTGACGGAACTCCTGCCTCCCGTGGATTACTACACCCACCCTTGAGGCGGTCAACCAGAGTTCGTCGCCCACCTCAGTGACTGAACTTATGAACTCTGTATACATGTGGACTCTCTGAAATGTTCTTTTTCCTATATCCTTTATTGTTGCATTCGTTATCCAGTAATTTGTAAATAGATTTGTTGGTTGTTCCAGTTCATGGTAGTCATCTGCACCAGGCATCTTCCTCTGTAAATAATCTTGTTTCCTGTATACAACTTTATATGTCTTCGCACCTCACACGTAGCTAGGTACATTCTCCAAACACCCACACTATTTATTATCACATGCCTATATCAACATTTTTTTATAAAAGGAGGATGTCATAATATACACCAGTATATCATGGTGCAGACACACACTGATAGACACACACAGGGATCAATCAACATGCACAAACATCGCAGCCAATCACCAGTTAGAATACACATACTATAAAGGCAGAGGGCACCACGATTCTCGCTCATTCTGGGTGCTGCCTCTCAGTGTAACAAGAACTCATCCAGCCTAGTACAGACTCACACCACGTGCTGAGAGAATCAACTGGTTCGGACAAGGCTTAGGTCTCTAGTTTAAGTTAGCATCATTTAGACCCACAGTCATCTTGTGTTAGTTAGTTAGAAATAGTTAATAAAATTGAGTTGAACCGTCGTCAGTGTTGGAAGTGTCTGTTCATCTCTCAAGTCTGCACTAGCCAACACTTCAGTAGGCAACCTGTGGCCTATCTGGGTTCTGAATGTGGCCCACAGGGACATTTCTTTGCCCCATGCCCATGCGCAGGGCTCCCACATTCTGCTGATTTCTATCCACATCGTTTTTTTCCCTCACTGGTATGACTAAAGTGATATGCCCGTGAAGCAAGGGAAAGTGAACTTAGGTGCAAGCTGATTGCACACAATGTTGACTGTGAAAGCCATGCACTCCCTCTGTGTCCAAAGTTTTGCTTTTACCATTTGAAGTTGACGATAGTTCTATTAATATATAAATGAATAAGCATTTTCTAAAACCCATCTTGAAATATGTGGCATGTATTAAATATATTTTATCTTATTCATGAGGTCATTGTTAGTAAACAATCTTGCGGCCCATTGAGATGAAGGGGGGCACTCATGCAGCCCACTCACTTGCCCAGGTTGTCCATCACTACTTTAGCCCTTCCAGGGGCATCTCCAATATGTACTTTGTTGCCAGACAAATCCAAGAAAAGTGTTGAGAACAGCACCAAAAATACTTCATTCTATTCATAAACCTTATCAAACATTTGACTCGGTAAATTGTGAGGCTCTGTGGATCATGCGCCAAATATTTGGATGTCTGAAAAATGTCACCACATTTTGAGTGGGAGGTCTGAAGCAAACTCTTTAAAAATCCGAAATGGAGTTAAGCAAGGATTTGTGACAGAACCATAGTATTTACAATTCACCTGACAGTGACTATTCACCTCTTCAAAGATCAGCTGCCCTTTGGTGTCAGCATTAAATAACATCTAGATGGAAAACTCGTTAACCTCAGTCACCACCATGCCAAAATGAATCTGACTACCATAGATATACATGGTCTACAGGTTGCAGGTGACGACAGTGTCATTGCCTGCTCTGCCCTGTATTTGGATTTCAGTCAATATCTCTTTAAATGTGAATTCAAGATGCTCAGTCTGTCCTTAGATGCTGCCAAAACAATACTGATATCAATGTGCACCCAGTCAGGCAAATAATCCATGCTCCACCCTCCATTTATGTTGAAAGGGAGACTCTAGAATATGCTGAATATTTCCCAGGCTTGGCAGTCACCTTTTTTACAAAGCCACCATTGTCAAGGAGACCAAACACTGGATCAGCACTCCCAGCTCAGCCTTCGACAAGCCGCAGCAGCAAACATTTGACAACAAAGACCTCCGCATGTCAACAAGGAGCAGTTGCTGTCACCACTTCCCTGTACTACATTGAAACCTGGGCTAAGTATTAGCAACATACAGCGATGCTTTCACACATCCTCTGCGTTCAATGGAAGGACTGTTTAAAAAACGCTTGAAATGAAAATGAAAATCGCTTATTGTCACGAGTAGGCTTCAATGAAGTTACTGTGAAAAGCCCCTAGTCTCCTGCTTGAAGTGAGCTCCAAAAGTATTCAGGCAGGACTCCTGAAAAATCTACTTTGAGGGATTGGATGCTCTGTCAGGATGGCTGAACATGTCTCCCCTGCCAGGTCCTGTTTTCTCTACTCTCAAATGGCCAACGTTTCTGGGGAGGATAAAGAAAAGAGGCTCTCTGAGTCTCTCCTTGAAGCGTGGCGTTTAACTGGCTGAGAGGAGCTAGCGACCAATCATTTAGAATGGTGACAATTTGTCCACCAAGCTGCATCACATTTTTAGTCACAACTTCTTAATGGTGAGGCAGGAATTAAAACAAAACAAAAGGGAGTAAATCCTGCACTCATGATCCCACTATATCATTAGATGCCCTTACTCAGATGCCCAATGATCCAGAATCGACCTGTTCATTCACATAATAATAATAATAATCTTTAGTGTCACATGTAGGCTTACATTGCAATGAAGTTACTGCAAAAAGCCCCTAGTCTCCACACTCTGGCGCCTGTTTGGGTACACAGAAGGAGAATTCAGAATGTCCAAATTACCTAACAGCACGTCTTTCAGGACCAGTAAGAGGAAACCGGAGCACCCGGAGGAAACCCACGCAGATGCAGGGAGAACGTGAAGACTCTGAACAGGCAGTGACCCAGCCAAGAATCAAACCTGGGACCCTGGCGCTGTGCAGCAACAGTGCTATCCACTGTGCTACCATGTTGTCAGTTGATGATACAAAGTAGAAACTAGTGACCCTGAGTAGACATCATCCTCTAACTGAGGGACAGCCGACAGCAGGTAAAACCGCCGCACATTTGCTTCACTTTTATTATCAAGTCCTTCATGTCCAATCATCACAAAACCAGATACATCTTAAACTCTTAGGTAGCATTGTTTATTTTGTCCAAATTAACTTTTAAATAGCCAAACTGGTCTACAAATGTAATATTTTGAATGCAGAAAGTAAAAGCCAGAGGCTACTGCAGCAGGAATATCAAATGAGACCCAAAGTTTATCAAGAGAAAGTTAGCCAGAAGCAAATGCAAGAAACATATGTTAGGGGCCTCACGGTAGCATGGTGGTTAGCATCAATGCTTCACAGCTCCAGGGTCCCAGGTTCGATTCTCGGCTGGGTCACTGTCTGTGTGGAGTCTGCACGTCCTCCCTGAGTGTGCGTGGGTTTCTTCCGGGTGCTCCGGTTTCCTCCCACAGTCCAAAGATGTGCGGGTCAGGTGGATTGGCCATGCTAAATTGCCCGTAGTGTAAGGTTAATGGGGGGATTGTTGGGTTATGGGTATACGGGTTACGTGGGTTTAAGTAGGGTGATCATTGTTCGGCACAACATCAAGGGCCGAAGGGCCTGTTCTGTGCTGTACTGTTCTATGTTCTATATGTGTGTTGAGTTTGTGATAAGAAGCATATTAATACTTTTTTAAAAAAAATTTAGATTACCCAATTATTTTTTCCAATTAAGGGGCAATTTAGCGTGGCCAATACACCTACTCTGCACATTTTTGGGTTGTGGGGGCGAAACCCACGCAGACACGGGGAGAATGTGCAAACTCCACACGGACAGTGACCCAGAGCCGGGATCGAACCTGGGACCTCAGCGCCGTGAGGCTGTTGTGCTAACCACTAGGCCACCGTGCTGCCCCTACATAGTAATTTTAAATATTTTAAGCAATGAAACCAGCTGAAAATTCAATGTGGAATTCTTGCTTTTAATGAAAATATTAATTTCATTTCATTCAGCGATATTTCTCCAACTGACTCTTCCTATTTTCAAGGGGAACTTATTAGGGGGACTTTTAACCACACCAAGAATGTGGGTAACGATGGGATTAATTGTAGCACTAATTTCAGACCATACCCAAAATTAAAGTTGCATTCTAGGGTCCCACTGGTGGCAGGAATGAAGATGGACAGGGCCAAAAATACTGGCATCAACAGACGTGTGTGTATTCTGGCACTGTTCCTGGCTGTGCCATGCTCATGAGGGCATGCGAGGAGGACAGCATCATGATCCTACCCGGTCACTGATTAAGGCCAAGCAAAATGGCTGAGGAACTCATTAGGGCTCACTGATGGGGATGCTATGAGTTTTGCAAGGATTGCAGGGTTGCATGCACTGTCGGGGGAAGACTAGGTGAATGGAGGCAAGTTGGTAGGGAGCCATTTATGGCTGTCTGGACAATTGCCTGATCTCCAGAAACCTCTAAACCGTGCAGATGGGATTCAGCTATTGAAAAGCAGGAGGCATTGGTGCAGTGTCGGTGCTGGGGAAACCGGGCAGTAAGGGACCGAGTAGTGCTGGGGATCATCGCGTCAATCCCCCTCGCCCCACCTCAGCTTCCAGCTGCGCCCCCCCTCCCCCACCCTGCATTTCAGAACATTTAAAACAGGACGAAAGGTTGTCAAGGACATTTGGGCTGTCACCTGTCCACAAGGAAAGCGACAGTTGGCAATAGGGCCAACTCACAGATTTGGGACCTAGTAATGATGAGGAACAAGACCCTTTGCTGCAAAGGGAAGGGACCTATTAATCGAGAGGGTATGGAAGATCAATGCGGAGCAAGAAAGACATGGAATCCATACCTTCAGTATTGGATGTGAAGGTGGATCGATATATCTGGACATGCCTGAAATCGAGTGATTTTGATTTGATATTGATTTATTTATTGTCAAGTGTAGCTTGGTACAATGAAAAGTATTGTTCTGCGCACAATCCAGGCAGATCATTCCATACATGAATACATAGAACACCCTATAAATAATGGTTATAAAAGATGTAGGAAGATGATCTGCAGGGGAAAGCTTGCAGAAAGATGCTACACTCCAGCACCATCTCAGAATTCAAATGATTTTGATATTGATTTGATTTCTTGTCACATGCACCAAAGTCCAGTGAAAAGTATATTTCTGCGGCTGAGGGAACGTTCACAGTACGTACATAGTAGACAAACGAATAATCAACAGAGAACATTGACAAATGGTTATCGACAAACCAAAAATGATTGGTTACAGTGCGGAACAAGGGGCCAAACAAGTGCTAATGAAGCATTAAAGTTTCACATGAGCAGGTATGACACCGACACCACCATTGTAGGAGAATGTGGTTTGCCGAGACACATTATAAAGTACATCTCCACCTTGTCGGAAGCTACAGATTTTGACAAATTGGGCACTTGAAATCGCTGTGTGTTATTTTTTTTTTACATAGAATTTACAGTGCAGAAGGAGGCCATTTGGCCCATCGAGTCTGCACCGGCTCCCGAAAAGAGCACCGCACCCAAGGTTAACACCTCTACCCTATCCCCATAACCCAGTAACCCCACCCAACACTAAGGGCAATTTATCATGTCCAATCCACCTAACTTGCACATCTTTGGACTGTGGGAGGAAACCGGAGCACCCGGCGGAAACCCACGCACACACGGGGAGGATGTGCAGACTCCGGAAAGACAGTGACCCAAGCCGGAATCGAACCTGGGACCCTGGAGCTGTGAAGCGATTGTGCTATCCACAATGCTACCGTGCTGCATTGAAGCAGCGTGGCACCAGGCGAAGTGGCAGTGAGTCCGTTAAGTTCCACCTTCTGAGCACAGGAATATTCATAGTCAATTGGATGATTTTGAGGTACAACACATTTTGTTTGGTCAAAGCAGAAGCAGAATTCCGCTTGGCCCTTGAGAGCAATTTACAAACTTACAATTCACCTGCTGAGTGTCACAGCAGTCTGTGACTCTCCGGGTCGCTGGCCACAGATATCTGTACCTCCTTTGCCAAAGACGGCATACTTCAGAGCATTGATCACCATGGCCTGGCTTTAGCTATCAATGCCACTGTGGCCTTGAACATCTTCACTTTTGGATCCTTCTCAGGATCAGCTGCTGACCATAGTGGGAGCTCATAAATGATAGCACCCCACTTCACCTTACAAGTCACTGATACCCTAATTGCCGGAGCTGGATTGTACATTTAGTTCAGGACTGATGGGCCTCAAACAGACACAAGGCAGTGGGTTTTGCTGCTACCACTGGAACCTCCCTATTGTTGGACATCACCAATTGAACCTATATGAAATGAAAATTGCTTATTGTCACAAGTAGGCTTCAAATGAAGTTACTGTGAAAAGCCCCTAGCCGCCACATTCCGGCGCCTGTTCGGGGAAGCTGGTGCGGGAATTGAACCCTGCTGATGGCCAGCCTTGGTCTGCTTTCAAAGCCAGCGATTTAGCCCTGTGCTAAACAAGCCCCTAGCTAAAAGCCCCTAGTCACCACATTCGGCGCCTGTTCGGGGAGGCTGTTATGGGCCAACGAGGTGACGGTGAGTGGCCGGTGAAATTTATAAAAAGGAAAAGCTTCCACTCCCACAACATGCAGCTGATTTGTGACCACAAGAGCTTCCTCAATGTGTGTTCTCACATTCCTGACAACTGCCAGTCCTAGCTGCCGCAGCACTTCATTCTTACCCCAAAAAACCCGTGGATGTGATCTTAGGAAACAAGAGATATCCTTTGAAGAGATGACTGTTCACCCTTAAGGAGCCCCATTCAGAGGCACACAGTTGGCACAACCGAAGTGATCTGCTCACTCGGATCACCATCAAGCTGCCCATTGTCCTTTTGTAGATGCATTTCCGGTGCCTGCACTGATTGGTGGCACTCTGCAGTAGGCTCTTGCAAGGGGCTCGCTAAATGTGGTGGTCTGTGGTGTTGTCCATAGCATGGCCCTCCTGAGAGCTGTGCACCATGAGGATGTTGAGGTCGTGGATGGCAGCCACTCAGAGGAAGAGAAAGAGAAGAACAGGATCATGTGGAAGGGGAAGATGAGGCGGAGGGGTGCATTGGCTGCACAGGGAGATGGCCGGGCACTGTCCAGTGATTAAGGTCAGGATGCCATAAATGTCAGGGATCATCTAATTCAGGAATGTAGCAACTGAACCCCTCTGACCCAGGATGAAGATGAAGAGCACAGTCTGGAATTCACTTTAAGGTGCTTGTGCTAGTACTTCCATAGAAAATGAAGACTGGAACATGGGAACTGTAACCGCAAAGGACGTATGTACATCTGTCCGGAGGTTTGCCATCACCACTGAGGAATTCTGGGCTGGATTCTCCGCCAGTGAGATGCTCCATTTTGTCGGCAGCCTGGCGTTTTCCCGACGGTGTGGGGCTGCCGCACAATGGGAAACCCCATTGACCAGCCAGCGAAACGGAGCATCCAGCCGACATGCTGAACCAGAAATCTGGCACAGTGGGATAGAGAATACAACCACTGTATCTCCTTCACCACCTCATACCTCTTTTCCTGTATTCCCTCCTTCGATAAAATGAGTCTCACAGGGTGTGATTTCAAGTGTAATTATTACATTGTGTTCAGAAAGGAAAACAATGTACAGAGAGCAGAAGTGGACACCCCAGTGAGCCGTCCAGTGTTCTGTGTGTGATGGCCTCTGCATTTGGTCACTTCTACACGCTGCTCCCTTTGTAGCCTCGGAGGAGGTGGAGGCAACTGTGGTGATATGATCTGCATACCTGTCTGCCATTGGGGCAGAACACCGGCTTACCATTGGCCCTGGTCGGTCATGTGCCTCTCGACCGATTGGCCGAGAGGCTGAGTTAACCACGCCTCCATTAACGAGGTATAAATGGACAAATGCCCGGCGATCGTCCATTCCATTGTAGACGATCGCAGAGCTGTGTCTAGTCTATTAAAGCCTGACTTTTGTAAAGCACTCGTCTCGCGTACAATTGATGGCACATCAATTTAATAGACTAAGACTTTGAAGATGGAGTTCCGGATCAAGCCCAAATGCCTCCGCATCAGCCCGCAAACTCCGAACTCTGCAGAACTTTTCCAACTCTGGCTGACATGCCTCGAAGGGTTCCTAGCATTTACAACCACCCCCCCACCGTGGCACAGAAGCTGCACGTCCTCCACTCCAGCGTGGGTATCGACGCCTACGCAATAATCAAAGAGGAAACGGATTATGATGACGCAATACAAAAGCTAAAAGGACAATTCATCAAACCAGTCAGCAGGGTATTCGCCTGACATCTGCTGGCCACCAGAAAGCAGGTCCCCGGTGAGTCACTAAACCAATATTACCGGGCCCTCCATGCCCTGGGGAGGAGTTGCTCCTGCGTAGCTGTCTCGGCTATGGAGCACATGGAACTACTGATCAGAGACGCTTACGTGGCTGGGATGCTGTCCCCCACTATCCGCCAGCGGATGCTGGAAAGAGACGACCTCAGCTTAACTGAGACACTGACTCTCTCCTCCTCTCTGGAGGTCGCGGATCAAAACGCTCGCTTCTATGACCCTAGCCAGGCCTCCTGGCACGCTTCACAACCGCCACCCGCCGCTCCCCACCTTCCTCAGGCCTGTGCCGCGGGACGCCCCGACAAGTCCACGGGGCCCCGCTGCTACTTTTGCGGGTTCGCAAAACACCCTCGCGCGCGCTGCCCAGCCCGCTCCGCCCTCTGTAAGAGCTGCGGGATGAAGGGCCACTACTCCACGGTCTGCCAGGCCAAAACGCTGGCTGCGGGGCCTCTGCGACCAGCCTGTGCGCCTCTCTCCCTCCTCCGGGCCTCCCGACTCGCGCCCCGCCGGCCGGCCAGCGCGCCTCTCCAGGCCCTCCCGGCCCCGATCTGCCTGCCTCGCGAGCCTCTCCCTCCTCCGCCCCCGGGCCCTGCCGGCCGAACAGCGCGCCTCTCCGGGCCCTCCCGGCCCCGATCTGCCCGCCTCGCGAGCCTCTCCCCCCCGCCCCCGGGCCCCGGCACCCGACATGCTCGCCTCTCCGGGCCCTCCCGGCCCCAATCTGCCCGCCTCGCGAGCCTCTCCCCCCCCCCCCCCCACCCCCGGGCCCCGGCACCCAACATGCTCGCCTCTCTGGGCCCTCCCGGTCCCTACCAGCCCGCCGCACGAGTCTTCTCCCCCCCGCCCCCGGGCCCCGGCACCCGACATGCTCGCCTCTTCGGGCCCTCCCGGTCCCTACCTGCCCGCCACGCGAGTCTTCACCCCCGCCCCCGGGCTCCTGCGCCTGGCCTGCGCGCCTCACCTCCCCCTCTCGCAGCCGCTCCACTCGGCTCGCCGGCACAGCTAGCTCCGCCCCCAGCGACCGCGAGGGCCTCCTGGGTGCCGCCATCGTGGGGCGCCGACCCCACGTGCGGGTCCTGGTCGCCGCCATCTTGGGGCGCCGCCCCACGTGCGGGTCCTGGGTGCCGCCATCTTCGAATCCCGACTCCACGTGCGGGTCCTGGGCGCCGCCATCTTCGGATCCCGACTCCACGTGCGGATCCTGGCCACCGCCTCCCGGGATTTGCACGCAAGGTTCCTCCAGCATCGACTCGGACGGCGACGACGGCACGGATTTTCTCCACGGCTCGCGGCCGTTCAGCTCGACCAGTCACGTCCACGCATGCTCACCAAAACAACAACGCTGATCCACCTCAACGGCCACGAGACGGGCTGCCTGCTGGACTCCGGGAGCACGGAAAGTTTTGTTCACCCTGACACGGGCTCACCCTGCGCGCTCCCTGTCCATCCGGTAACACACAAAATCGGTTAGCCTCAGGTTTGCACTCCGTCCACATCACCGGGTGCTGCATCGCGGACCTCACGGTCCAGGGGAAGGTTTTTAAAAATTATAAATTCCTTGTCCTCCCTGACCTTTGCGCACCGGCACTCCTAGGACTGGACTTCCAGTGCAACCTGCCGAGCTTGACCTTCCAATTCGACGGCCCTATACCCCCCCCTCACTGTCTGCAGCCTCGCGTCCCTCAAAGTGGACCCCCCCTCCTTGTTTGCTAATCTCACCCCCGATTGCAAACCTGTCGCGACAGGGAGCAGACGGTACAGCGCCCAGGACCGGTCCTGCATCAGGTCCGAGGTCCAGAGGCTGCTGACGGACGGGGTCATCGAGGCTAGCAATAGCCCCTGGCGAGCCCAAGTGCTGGTGGTCCGGACTGGGGAGAAAAACCGGATGGTCATCGACTATAGCCAGACCAGCAACCGGTTTACACAACTGGACGCGTATCCTCTCCCCCGTATTTCCACCATGGTAAACAAGATCGCGAAATACAAGGTCTTCTCCACTGTGGACCTTAAGTCCGCTTATCACCAGCTCCCCATCCGCGCGAGTGACCGCATGTACACCGCGTTCGAGGCAGATGGGCGCCTCTACCATTTCCTTAGGGTTCCGTTTGGTGTCACAAATGGGGTCTCGGTCTTCCAACGGGAGATAGACCGAATGGTCGACAAGTACGGATTATAGGCTACCTTCCCGTATCTTGATAATGTCACCATCTGCGGCCACGACCAGCAGGACCATGACGCCAACCTCCAGCAATTCCTCCAAACCGCAAAACTCCTTAACCTCACATACAATAAGGATAAGTGCGTATTTAGCACCGACCGTCTAGCCATCCTCGTCTACGTAGTGCGTAAAGGAGTGATAGGCCCTGACCCCGAACGCATGCGCCCCCTGATGGAACTCCCTCTCCCCAATACCCCAAATTCCCTCAAACGCTGCCTGGGGTTTTTCGCATACTACGCCCAATGGGTTCCCAATTACGCGGACAAGGGCCGTCCCCTCATTCAAACCACGACCTTCCCGCCGTCGATGGAGGCCTGCCAGGCTTTTAGCCACATCAAAGCGGACATCGCAACGGCCACGATGCGCGCCATCGACGAGTCCCTCCCCTTCCAGGTCGAGAGCGACGCATCAGAAGTTGCTCTGGCGGCCACCCTGAACCAAGCGGGCAGACCCGTGGCCTTCTTTTCCAGAACTCTCCAGGCTTCCGAACTCCGCCACCCCTCTGTGGAAAAGGAAGCCCAGGCCATAGTCGAAGCAGTGCGACATTGGAGGCACTATTTGGCCGGCAGGAGGTTTACCCTCCTCACAGACCAACGGTCAGTAGCTTTCATGTTTGATAATGCACAAAGGGGCAAGATCAAGAATGACAAGATCTTACGATGGCGGATCGAATTGTCCACGTACAACTATGATATCTTGTATCGTCCTGGGAAGCTCAATGAGCCTCCTGATGCCCTGTCCCGCGGTACCTGCGCCAGCGCGTAGATAGACCGCCTCCGCTCCCTCCACGCGGACCTCTGCCATCCAGGGGTGACCCGCCTATACCATTTCATTAAGGCCCGCAACCTGCCTTTCTCCATCGCGGAAGTCAGGTCAGTAACCCGTGACTGCCACATCTGCGCCGAGTGCAAACCGCATTTCTATCGCCCCGAGCGCGCACACCTGATCAAAGCATCCCGCCTCTTCGAACATCTCAGCATTGACTTCAAGGGGCCCCCTCCCTCTAACAAACGCAATATTTACTTCCTGGCGGTAATCGACGAATACTCCCGCTTCCCCTTCGCCATTCCCTGCCCCAACATGACCACATCGACCGTCATTAAGGCACTCCTCTCCATCCTCTCCCTGGTCGGCTACCCCACGTACATTCACAGCGATCGGGGGTCCTCATTTATGAGCGACGAGCTGCGTCAATTCCTGCTCGACAGGGGCATTGCCTCTAGCAGGACGACCAGCTATAACCCCCGGTTTAACAGACAGGTCGAGCGGGAGAATGGTACCATCTTGAAGACCATACTACTGGCCCTCCGGTCCAGTGATCTCCCTATTTCCCGATGGCAAGAGGAGATCCCCGATGCCCTACATTCTATCCGCTCACTCCTCTGTACCGCAACTAATCAGACACCTCATGAACGTCTTCTTGTTTTCCCCAGGAAGTCATCCTCCGGATCCCCTCTCCTGACGTGGCTGGTCACTCCCGGACCCATCTTGCTCCAGAAGCATGTGCGGGTGCACAAGTCCGACCCATTGGTGGAACAAGTCCAGTTACTCCACGCTAAGCCGCAGTACGCGTATGTGGAGTACCCCGACGGCCGGCAGGACACGGTCTCCCTCCGGGACCTGGCACCCAGCGGCGTGCAGCCTTCCCCCCCCCCCCCCCTTCACAGACCCCCCCTCTTTTTTTTCACCCCAGCACCTCACTCAGGTTCCCCATTCCACATCCATGGCGTCTCCACGGCCAGTTCGGGTGACGGAGACTATTCAAGGTCCATCGCTCCCGGACTCCAGGACGTCAGCGGAACCATCGGCCGACCCGACGTCAACTCCTCCACTGCGGCGGTCTGCCAGGATGTCAAGGACCACAAAAAGACTGATCGAATCTTTCTAAAGTTCTCCAGCTCCATGGACTTTGTGTTCATATTGTTTTGTCTGGGCCAGTGGGAAGCCCCCAAATTCGATAAGAGTAAGGAGAGAAAATTTATCCTCCTGGCTGCTACTCATATCACCAGTTCTCTCTCCCCCCTCCCCCCCCCCACCCCGGCTCTCGTTCATACCCCCCCCCCCCCCCGCCTTCCTTCTCCGCAAGGGGTGAATGTGGGGGGGTGGGGGGGGGGGGGTGAGGGGTGGGGGGGGGGGGTGGGTTGTTGGGGTACGGGTATAGGGTGGATACGTGTGTTTGAGTAGGGTGATCATTGCTCGGCACACCATCGAGGGCCGAAGGGCCTGTTCTGTGCTGTACTGTTCTATGTTCTATATGAGGCGCCCAGAATCATAACCGGGTGAAGTAATTAGAACATAGAACATAGAACAGTACAGCACAGAACAGGCCCTTCGGCCCTCGATGGTGTGCCGAGCAATGATCACCCTACTCAAACACACGTATCCACCCTATACCCGTACCCCAACAACCCACCCCACCCCCCCACCCCCCCCCACCCCCCCACCCCCCCCCCCCACCCCCACCCCCCCCCACCACCCCCACCCCCACCCCCCCCCCACCCCCCCCTCCCCCCCCACCCCCCCACCCCCCACCCCCCCACCCCCCCAACCCCCCCCCCACCCCCCCACCCCCCCACCCCCCCCCCCCCCATGCTGGCATTGGCGTTTCACATGAGCTTCCTCCCTTTCTTCATAGTCTAAATCTGGCATCTGTTCTCTTCACCTTCATATGCTTGTCAGAATGTTTCACCAGATTGATTCTTGAAATGAGAGGGTTGTCCTTTGAGCGTCAATTGACTAAAATGTGCCTCTATTTTCTAGATTTCAGAAGATTAAGAGGTTGCCTCATTTAAATGTTTTTTTTATTCATTTACAGGATGTGGGCATCACTGGTTAGGCCAGCATTTATTGCCCATCCCTCATTGCCTTTCAGAAGATGGTAGTGAGTTGCATTCTTGAACCATGGCTCTCCCTGAGGTGTAGGTACACCCACAGTGCTGTTACAGAGGGAGTTCCAGGATTTTGACCCAGCAGCCATGAAGTAACGGTGATATGTTTCCAAGTCGGGGCCGTGAGTGACTTGGACGGGAACCTTCAGGTGGTGGGGTTCCCAGGTATCTGCTGCTCTTGTCCTCCTAGATGGTAGTGGTAGTGAGCTGCTGCCGATGGAAATTGGTGACTTACTGCAGTGCATCTTGTAGATGGTGCACACAGCTGCCACCATTTGTTGGTGGTGGAGGGTTTGAATGTTTGTGGAAAGGGTAGCAATCAAGTGGACTGCTTTTTCCTGGATGGTGTTGAGTTTCTTCAGTGGTGTTGGAGCTGCACTGATCCAGGCAAGTGGAGATTATTCCATTACACCCCTCACTTGTGTCTTGTAGATGGTGGACAGGCTTTGGGGGTCAGGAGGTGAGTTGCTGGCCATAGGATTCCTAATCTTTGACCTGCTCTGGTAACCACAGTATTAACATGGCTAGTCCAGTTCAGTTTCTGACCAATGGTAACCCCCACAATGTTGATTGTGGGGGATTCAGCAATGGTAATGCCATTGAATGTCAAGGGACGATGGTTAGATCCTATCTTAGTACAAGATGGTCATTGCAAGACGCGAATGAACTTGCCACTTGTCAGCCCAAGCCAGGATATTGTCCAGGTCTTGCTAAATTTGCACATGAATTGCTTCATTATCTGAGGAGTTGTGAATGGTGTTGAACATTGTGCAGTCATCTGCGAACGTCACCACTTCTGACCTTAGGATGGAAGAGAGGTCATTGATGAAACAGATGAAGATGGTTGGGCCTAGGACACTATCTTGAGGAACTCCGACAGTGATGTCCTTGAGTTAATATGATCGGCCTCCAACCACCAAAACCATCTTCCTTTGTGCCAGGTAAGTTTTCCCCGTGATTCCAAATGACTCAAATTTTGCTACGGCTTCCTGATGCATACTCGGTCAAATGCTGCTTTGATGTCAAGGGCAGTCACTCTCACTTCACCTCTGGCATTCAGCTCTTTTGTCCATTTTTGAACCAAGGTTGCAATGAGGTCAGGAGCTGAGTGACCCTGATGGAATCCAAACTGAGCGTCTGTGAGCACGTTATTGCTGAGTGAGTGCCGCTTGACAGCACCGTGGATGACTCCTTCCATCATTTTTGTTGTTGATTGAGAGTAGTAAACCTTTTAGAGGGCTTGACAGGATAGATATTGAGAAGCTGTTTCCTCTGTCTGCAGAGATTCGGAATTTGGGGCAACAGTCTCGGAGTAGTCCCATAGAGGACTGAAAATGAGGAAGGTTACGTCACTGGCATATATGGTGTAGAGTTACAGCAATATTAGCTTTGAGTAAAACCTATAAATCTAATGTGGGCACTCAGCAATAAATAGCTTTTTATTCATGGAAATATCAGGGAAAAGAAAGGCACTTGGGAATAAAAAACAAACGGCACACAAATAAAGGGAAGAATTTACACCTTATGTAAACAGTGGAAATCCACATTAGTGGGTGGCAAAAAAGATAAATGTTGAATAAATGTGGGGCTTTTGGGAGGAATTAACAAATGCACTTGTATCCTGAGCTATTGGTGTGCCGTTTCAAAAACATCTGAAATATTCACACTGTGAAACCTGTGGAAATCTCAGGAGAGTGTTTAATATATTTAATTTATGTCTGACAAAGATTATCCCTTCAGTGTCGGAATGGAAGGTCAAAAGCTCACCCTGCCACAAAATAATGATCACCAACATCAGAAATCACATTCACAGGTGCTCACAAACTATACCACATCATTGTTTCAAGCCACTCGCACCAGTGCATTTTACATGAGTTCACCGCTGAAGTGAAATTGCTATGAATGAAAATATATGTTCTGTAAGGCGGACAGTTAATTTTATGTGCCCCTGGAAAATAGTACACTATGTCATGACTTGCAACCAGGCTCCATAAATGTCAGGTCCAGAAGGGAGGCGGCAGAACCAGGACATACACGATGCAATGTTAGAAAAGGAACAGGCTGGCGAGACTTCAAGATGCAGCACTCTCCAGTTTTGAAAGGCAAAAGATGTTCTTGCCTTTTTGGCTGCTGCTGTTTTTGCAGCTGGTGTCCTGCATAGCCAGATCGGTTCTAAGACTAATTGAGCATGGCCAATCCACCTAACCTGCACATCTTTGGACTGTGGGAGGAAAGCAGAGCACCAGGAAGAAACCCACACAGACACGGGGAGAATGCGCAGACTCCGCACAGATAGTGACCCAAGCCGGGACTTGAACCTGGGACTCTGGAGCTGTGAAGCAACCGTGCTAACCACTGTGCTACCATGCCGCCCTAGGTCTGTGTGGAGTTTGCACTTCCTCCCCATGTCTGCGTGGGTTTTCTCCCGCAATACAAAGATGGGCACAGTAAGAAGTCTTACAACACCAGGTTAAACTCCAATAGGTTTGTTTCGAATCACTAGCTTTGAAATGAAATAAAAATCGCTTATTGTCACGAGTAGGCTTCAATGAAGTTACTGTGAAAAGCCCCTAGTCTCCACATTCCGGCGCCTGTCCGGGGAGGCTGCTTTCGGAGCACTCCTCGAAACAAACCTGTTGGACTTTAACCTGGTATTGTAAGACTTCTTACTGTGCTCACCCCAGTCCAACTCCGGCATCTTCACATCAATGCAATGATGTGCAGGCTATGTGTATTGGCCATGCTAAAATTGCCCCTTAGTGTCCAGGGTTAAGTTATGACCATAGTTTCGAGGAGTGGGCCCAGATAGGGGGTTCTTTCAGAGGGTTGGTGCCGACTCAATGGGCCGAATGGCCTCCTTCTGCACTTCAGGAATTTTATAAAAACTTGCTATTGCCTACCCAGAATGATTTAGAGCTTGTAGCTATTACTGTACAGCGGACAATGGACGGGAATCTGTTCAAACCTCCTTGTGATGAACCGGCTGCTCAACAGTACCATTTCAGAAGTCATCTAAGTCACTTGTTGATTTTAGTTCCAGAAAGCCCTATCTGTATGCAGTCTTATGACATTCTGGGCCAGTGCATGGTCAATTCCAACCCCACATACCCCAGAGTTACAACACAAGTGAATTAACCACTAATTTACATCAAAATACCCAAAATATTTAGTCCTTGGCTCTTCAATAATTATAGTCACCAGGTTTGTAGTTTAAACACCATTACTGTGTATCTATAACTGGACCATATATGAAATATAGAGTAAACACAGCTGATTAATGTCAAGCTAACATCTGACTCCCCTTAACTGCCCTCTATCCACACACACAAGACAGACAGACACAGAAGGGGGGAAAGGTATAAAAATTATAAGGATTAAGGTAAAAAGATAAGACTCTTTGTTTCAGACGGAGGATCTTTTAGTAGCCCTTTGCTTTAATCCTGCTGGTTGACCAAAGTCTTTGCTTTCCAGCTGGTAACATTCTTCCTTGCAGGTCAGAGAATGTAGTACTTAAGACAGCAGACTTTATTTCTTATCAAACCAGGCTTTTAACTCAAGAATTTACTTTAGGCTTCTGCAGTCCCAAATGAACAATATCCAGACATGCTGGTGAAAGAAAAAGTTCTTAGAATGATCTTCGAGAGAGGATTAATCAGATCTTTTAGAGAGAGTTAGATACAACCCACTCCATCAAGCTGCCACATCCTAAAGTGAAACTAACTCCAGCCTTGTGACTTTGGAAAACATTCCAGGGAAATAATATCCAATCACAGCCTGTCGCCGGGCAGAGCACAGCTTTTGGGCCAATTCATTAGCCACCAGCCAAGTCAATCAAAGCAAATCATCACTGGTGCCTTCTGGATTCTTCCTGCTTTAATTAAAGGCACAGACCATTGCTTCTGCTGGAGTTAACGATACAGGGCTGGATTGAACAGGAAAAGTTCTAAGTGTCGTAGCAAGCGAGGTTTCCCATGAGCTCCTCGATGGCCACACTGCGAGCTCCTGACTGCTATCGAACAACACTTAGTGCAGGAAATGATATCCCATGAGCCAACACTGCTGGGGTGGCAACTGCAGTGGAAGGCCTGCAGCACAATGTCAGTGCCATGAGTGGTGGTTTCCATGGCTAGGCTTAGTCAGTGGCAACCATGGCTAAGAGCCTCGGCAGCATGTCCCAGTCACTGGGGGACGTGTCCCAGACACAGGTGGAGATCGCCCAGGCACTAAAGAGCATGTCCCAGTCACTGAGGAGCATCGAAGAAGGCGCAGACATTGGGGAGACACTGGGGCTGGCCTGCCGGATGACCCAGGTGTCCCTGGACCTCATTCCAACTGCCCCTCATTCCCATGGAGATTCCAAGGACCCCACGGGCACCTTCCGTGAGGAGGGTGCACAGGAAGCCAGCCCAGTAGCTTCCACCAGGGCAGCAACGGCAGTCTCCATCTTACCCAAAACCTTTCCACCTGCCAGTGGCATGTCTCAAGGTTAGTGGGCAGATACCACAGCGATACTAATGACTCTGGCAATTCGGCTGGAGCCCCCCAGCACCAGGCCCTCCAGAGGACATCTCCAACCACGGGGCACAGAAGGCAGCAGGCTGCCTCCACTTCCGATGTGCATCCTGGGGACGCAACTAGACGTAGCTGCAGGGCACGCAAGGTTAAGAAAGTTGCAGATCATTGAGTGGGCACTGGGTGGGGTGGGGGCACCAATAGTAGTTAGGGACAATGAGGGTGTTAAATGTTCACAATCAAAACTTGTTACACATTATACACACGATGTCTCTGTGACGTTATTCCGTATGGCGGGCGGACCCAATCCCAACCCCGTTGCTCCCGTCACCTCCCCCCAAAAGCTCATGTCCCCGTGCGCAGTGGAGAAGCCCCTGAGGTAGACCCAGTGCAGAGGATGGGTGTGAGCGCGCTGGTGGTAGACAGATAGGTGTCAGACATTGGCATAGACTGAGGAGCATCAGAACTCAGCTCACTGTGGGTTATCATCACTCTTCTGCCTTTTGTATTGACCCGCTGACAGTGCCAATGAAGGCCCATCACCCCGGACTGATTTTCCACATGCCCTCGGAGGGTGGAACAGGGTGGGACGGGGTGGTGAGGGGTGGTGGGACTGGGGGGTGGGGGGGGGGGTGTCGGGAAATGATGGTCAGTTATGGCTGGTGGTAATATGGTGGGGAATGTGGGTGGGGTGATATGGTCAGGTCCGGGGGGTGGAATGAGGGGTGTGATGGCGGACAAAGCCCTGTCCGAGGAGAAGCACCTGAGGATGAGGGTCTCCCTGGTCCTCGAGACATCCCTCACCGTTGCCATTGCCACCTGTCCTCCCTACCCAGCTTCTCCTGTGCATCCTCTACGGGCTTGTCCTCCAACCCCTCCTGCTCCGGCACATTCTCCTCAGACGAGGCCATGTGTCCCTCTACCACCTCCTCCTCCAGCATGTCATCCTGCTGCTGTGCCAGTCTGTGAAGGGCAGAGCAGACCACCACAAAATGGGAGACCCTCAGGGGGGGTGTACTGCAGTGCACCACCAGCATGGTCCAGGCATCTGAATCGCATTTTGAGCACTCCGATACACTGCTCAATGACAGCATGGGTGGCATGGGGCCTGTGGTGAATCACAGTAGCGTAATTCACACTGTATTACACATGTTGTACTATGTCTCTGTAAACTCGGCTCACGAGCAGTTGCGCTGCTCTGCCACTAGGGGGAGATGCACTGGGAGTGTACAGGTGTTTGTACTGGGCTCCACCCTTCGCTCCACCCACAGCTACTCCCCCTAACCGGAAGTATAAAGGTTGATGCTGAGAGCCTGCCTGCCAGTTCATCTGGAGTTCATCTTGTCACAGGCAGGCTCGGTTCTAAGACAATTAAAACCACTGTTCACTTCTAACCACGTGTCGCGTGAATTGATGGTCTCATCAGGGCCTCCACCTTGTTCTTCAACCTGAGTACTGGCATCATCAGTCAGGACCTCAGCGGAAACCCCAAGAGCCAACCCATCATCCTGGTGTCCCTCAAAGATGCCGGGGATCTCAAAGTGTCTCAGGATGTAGCACTTGTGCACACTCCCAGAGAAGAGTGCACACACGTGCATGATCTTAAGCAGGTGGTTACACACAAGTTGGACGTTGAGGGAGTGGAACCCCTTCCTGCCAGTGCAGGGCACTCACTGTTGCTCCAGTGATTGCAAGGCGACATGCGTGCCATCTATTGCTCCCTGGACATGGGCCATCCTGGTGATGGTCAAGAAACTTGCTGCCCAGGCATCTTGATGGGCCAGTTTGACGTTAATGTTGTCAGCTGGCCAGGCACACAGGGTATCCATGACTTCACAGATGTACTTCTGAGCTTTGGGTTGGGAAACGTCAGACACGTCCCCATTTGAACCCTGGAATTATTCTGAATCATAAAAGCTCAGAGCTGCATTGACCTTCACGGCCACTATGAGTGGGTGTCCTCCTCTACGTGGTGCCAGGTCTGCAAGGACCATCTCCTTGTTGAGGTGGAGCCTCCTGTGGCACATGCGGTCCGTCATCTGTTCAAAGGATCACCGACACCTGTACTCCTTGGGCCGTGGCCGACGACCCGCTCTGGGTCTTCCCCAGCTTGATTGGGGGCTGGGTCTGTTGGGTGTGGAGCAGGCCCCTGCACCTGGGTTGCCTCCTCGAGCTTGCGACGCGTTGCTGCCACCTTCTCCGGTGTCTGGCCGCCTGGACTACCACCAGCGTCATGAGGGCAGCTGCTGCGGGGTCAATAGCTCCATACATCGTGGTATCTGTGCGGAATTGGAGAAGAGAAGAGATGGGCAATCAGCTGGCCTCCCACCACAGGACACTCGACACCCCCGTGTCCCCCCTCCCTCTCCTTACGTGCCCTGCATCCACATCGGGTGCCATCCACTCAGCCAGTCATGCTCGGGGACCCCGCTCTGCATATCTGCCCCGCGACACAGCAGGGATGCCTGGACCTCAGAACCCCTCCACCACGAACATTAGGTGGCAACAGCCATAGTCACCCTTATCATGGGGGTGCACATTTAAGGGGGGATCAAATGGGACCCGCAGGCACTGAGCCCCTCTCTGCTAAGCCTCCGGACGGTGTGACCCTGCCCCGACTTGTTGGCGGGACGAGGTCATTGACTGTCACGAGAGGCCTTAATCAAGAATTGGGACACTCAAAACGTCTCGGAATGTTGTGGCGTGTCACAATCTGGGTCTCGTTCTCGTTGGGCGAGATCCAGGCCCGCATATTTAAATGACCTATTAGACTCATTTAAATATGCACTCACCCAATTCACCTGGGTCCAGGATTCACCCCGCGAGGCCTCAACCAGACGCCATTTGATACTGGTTCGCAAACTCGTAAACCAGGTGTGATGGCACATCAGGGGGGGCTCTCTGGGGAGTTGAGGCTCCTGGGTCAGCACTGGGCAGAATGGCACCCTGGCACTCTTGGGGCACCTTGGTACTCACTGGGTTCCCATGTAGTGCTGCCAGTCTGGCAGGGGCACAGCCAGCATGCCAGGCTGGCAATGCCAAGATGCCCAGGTTCCAGGGGTAGTGCTGGGGGTGGCCTTGTCCATAAGAGATGGGGTGTGGGGGGGGGGGGGGGGGGGGGTAAGCTGAGGACCACGGACGTTGGGTAAAGTGGGGGGGTCCTGAAGCCACAGTGGGGATGCAGAGGGAGATTGAAAGATCGGAGCTGCTTTTAGAAATGGAGTTCCAATCTGCGAGCAATCTTCCTGCACTAGGCAGCTGAGTTGAGCTGAGCTCGCTAGTGCCGGAAATGACTTAAAGGGTGGACTCGACCTGAGTTCTTCGCAAGGCCAAAAATGAGGCAAATTGCATTTGAATGGTTGGGTCTTTCTAGGCATTTCAGGCGCCGGGCGCCGAGAAATACCTCGCTTAACCAGCCGTTCAGCTGACTTTAACTTGAGTCCTCTGAATCGCGCCCTTAATTTTTAATGGACTCTAATTTGGCAATTTGGCCTTTACCACTCTGTAATCTGCACTTGTGTTTGTGGGAACTTCGAATGTGCGTGTTTTTGAAAGTTGTTTTCTATTTTATTATTTTAATTAGATCAGTTTAATTATAATAAAGCTAGCCTCTCTCTTTATTAAACTATAAAAAAAAGTCTTATGGGTCCTTTTAAGATCACAGTGCATGACCAGTTAAGTATATCCTTTTCAAAAATAAACCTGTCGTGATCAACTGAGGAGAGGGAAAAGAGGGGAACTATTCAGTCTCTCCTGGCCTGGTCATAATGGCCGTTTCGAATAAAGGTTTAATTTGTCTCTAACAATTTGTCTCTTCCAATAACATTGCCACAAGTAGTGTTAGGCTGACCGGTCAGTCATTTTTTTAATTGATCACTCTCCCTTATCTCAAATGGTGGTATGATGTTCACAATTCTTGTATCCTCTGGGAATACTTATTCCAAAAGGTATTTGTTGCAATGCTATGCAGCAGACGTATGCAAAAAAATATAAAACTCGTGGAATAAAAGCAGCATAAATGCAAAGTTGGCTGATTGACAGGAAATAGAGGGTAGTGGTTAATGGATTTATAGTGAAGTTCCCAGGGGTCGATGTTAGGTCTCCTACTGTTCTTTATATATATTAATGGCCTCGACCTTGACATGCAGGGCACAATTTCAAAATTTGTGAACGATACAAAACTTGGAATAATTGTGAGGAGAATGGTGTGGAACTTCAAAAGAATGTAGACAGGTTAGAGGTATGGATAGGCAAGTGCGAGATGAAATTTAATGCAGAGAAGTGTGATGTGATTCTAATTTGGTAGATAAAATGCTGAGAGACAATGGGCGGGATTCTCAACTACTCGGCAGGGCGGGGGTTCCCGGCGGGATGGAGTAGCGTGAACCACTCCGGGGTCGGGCCACCACAAAGGTGCGGAATCCTTCGCACCTTTAGGGGCCAAGCCCTCACATTTAGGGGCTAGGCCCACGTCGGAGTGGTTTGCGCGCCGCCGGCCAGCGGGAAATGCCTTTGGCGCCACACCAGCCGGGGCCGAAGGGACTGCGCCAGCCGGCGGAAATCAGTGCATGTGCGGGAGCGTCAGTGGCTGCTGACGTCATCCCCGCGCATGCGTGGGGGTGGGGGGTCACCACCGCGTCGGCAATCGCGCAGGTTGATGGCCGACGCGGAGGGGAAATAGTGCCCCCACGGCCGGCAGGGGCAGGATTCACGCCGCCCCCCTGCGATTCTCCGACCCGGGAGAGGGTCAGAGAATCCTACCCAATATAGAAGTACATAAGAGTACAATTCTAAAAGGGGTACAGGGGCAGGGCGACATGGGTACAAATCACAAAACATTACAGTTTGAAACTGTGGCTATTTTAAAGTGATTTAAGGTCAGTTATGTGTCCTCCAATATTGGCCATTGGAAGTCTATTTAGATAGTAGAAAACAGTAGCCATTTTGAATTAGTAAATGTTAGGCCCAGCTAAACATTCAACAGGAAGATAAAATAGAAATATCCTTATCAATTACAGCAGGATGAATATTTAATCAGAAACATAGACATCTTCTTGGTTTGATTTAAGGAATTGCGAGTTAACTTTAATGCAATAATTTATAGTAGTACTTTTACTCTCATTAACTGATGTAGAATAACTGATTTCAGACCTTTTCTTCAATATAGTTCATCCTCATCCAGCAATTCCAGCTAAAAGTAATTATCTAATTTATAACTCTGACATCAACGTTAATTTATCACATCTTAATCAGCAAATTACTTGTGTAATGAGTCAGAACTCTTTGAACTTGCAGTAAAATTGAAACAGTAACACAGGACGCCTTAAATGTTAGTGGTCTATTGTCGTAAACACTAACAAAATGTACTCACACTTGAATTTAAGAGAAACGTGAAGGAGATAAATGATTGCAAGCACTTTATAGGTTGAACTGCTTTATGCTTAAAGTACAAGATTGAATGCATGGTCGAGTGCTCTACGTGGAAAAACTCTGAAATTAATGATATACTCAACCTAATTTGAGAGACGGATGGTATTATGGACTACTTTAATGAATAGGTATGACTGTCTCTGGTTCACTAAATTCTTTTGCATTAAAAGGTAGAACACATTAGCCAGTGCAATGCGTCATAAGTACACTGCATCTTCATTGTGAAGACCTTTCTGTTTGATCTTGCATACTGTTGAGCTGCTAAGCTGACTTGTCCTTCCTCGTTGCAGTGGAGAGAGAAAATGAATGTTCTTTCCGGAGGAAAACAGCAAATAATACAGGAGGGTCAATTTTCGCCTATTGTTATGCACTTCTAAACCGCTAAGAAAGACAGTTTTCTGTTTCAAATCCTCATAGGGCATAGCCGTATCATACTGGAAGTACACTGCCTGTTATTTTTAAAGACAGAACTTGAATTTATATACCACCTTTCACATCCTCGCTATACTCATGATTGGATTTATTTTCACTGACCATAGAATTTGTAATAAGCCAGTGCAAGTGGGCACCATAGAGTGGGCTGTTACCTCAGAAAAGTATTGGCAGCCATTTCTGGTTCCTAGAAAAAAGACAGAAGTCAATGATTGGCTGCTGGCTGCACCTCTTAAAATGGGAAATTCACAAAGATGATGGGCAAGATCTTCTGGCTGTTGCCGGCGGGATCTTTTGGCTCTGCCAATAGCGCAGTCCCACTGCGGGTTTCCCAGCGGCGTGGGGTGGATTCAGTTCGAAATGTCATTAACAACAGCCAGACCAGAAAATTCTGCCACTGGCCAACAACGGGCCGCCTCCCACTGCCGAGAAACACACTGCTCAAAGGCCAGAGATTCTCTGATGTCTCTCCATCTCACTGTCTCAGGCCAAGTGATTTGTAATTCCAAAGCAAGATGTATAAAGACCGGCTGTACTTTTAAAATGTCAGCCAGCCTAGCTTTGAAGAGTCAACGGAGACTGAACGGACTGTCTTCTACTTAATGGTCAGAACAGATTTTCTTTAAATGGCATGTAGGATTCAGATAATGGTTAAATTTCTCCAGCAGAGACAGAGTAGTTTGTGCAGATGCTGCTGAAGTGCTCATTTCCTGTGTTTGGGTGGGAAAGCATCGGCACCCAATGTTTTGCCGATGGCAAGTGAGTCAATAGCATTGCTAAGCTCCTTCCCAATGGGTTATATATCGAGCTCTACCATGACGGACTGGCTATTATGTATTGAGCTTCCTCTGCGAGAGTGCTCCTGCTAGAATACAACTCAAGGTATTGTTCGATGCAAATTTCTCTCTCTCTAGCGGAGGGAGGGGGAAATTTGCTAGGATATGTGTCATGCAAAGATTGTAACATTGTGGAAGGACAAGTGTAACCACAGCAATCGCAACAGCTATCGAGGTATTGACTTGTTGAACATTGTAGGAAAATTACTTGCCCATGTTATAGAATCATAGAATTCACAGTGCAAAAGGAGGCCATTCGGCCCATCGAGTCTGCACTGGCCCTTGGAAAGAGCACCCTACCCAAGCCCACATCTCCACCCTATTCCTGTAACCCAGTAACCCCACCTTTTGGACACGAATGGTAATTTAGCATGGCCAATCCACCTAACCTACACATCTTTGTCCTTGTCAGGCTAAATCCTGGCCAGATGTACTGACCCTGCATCCCACTGTGGTTTCAGAACTGCAAGAGCTACAATTGATAATCTTCTCAGTCTGGCAGATTCAAGAGAAATGCTGTGAACAAAGAAGACCACTATATATTGCCATCAATCTTCACCAAGGCATGTGAGCAGAGATGGTCTATGTAATGTTCTTGATGGATGGCCTGATTTATATCACAAAAACACTTGTAACTAAACCTATAAATGATTTATTAACATTAACTGTGGCTCAAATATACAAAATAAGAGGTGAATAACAGTATGAACATGCACAAGCCACTATCTCTCTCCCAGCTCCCTGGTCACCTGACTCGCATGATGATTTCTTCTTAAAACCAACTCTTCCTTTGTACATTGTAGAAACGAGGTGCTACTTCTTCAATACAATGGTTTTCTTGACCAATTGCCTGAACCTTCTATTCTCACAATGACATTACTACTCAGAGGTGATAAAGACACTCTGTCATAGAACTGCTTTGCTTTAATATTTCTGCAGTATCACTGCATTTTCCTGCTTCTTTTCCAAGTATGGAAGTGTGGTATGCAACCTGCTATTCATGAGTAACTTTGCTGGTGATCTACCATGTGACAATGGTGACACTTTGTGACGTGATTTTGCGAGATATGGATCAGATTGGCTGTCCATTGCTTTCTGTAATGATTGTTTTACAATATGTACGCTTTTTCCGTTAAGATCTTTGGGAACCATGCCTGTACGAGCATCACCATTTTTTGTTTCACACATACCATGGAATTGACCCCATTGGCTGGATCTTCTAGCTTCTTGATAACTTGTGGTTTCGTACCTGATGCGGGTGGTAGGGTAGAAATTAAATTGACATGCAGATCTACATCTTCAGCAATTTCACTACTATTGGTTGGTATCGTGCTTGAGATAATGCATCTTCTATAAATTGTATCTCATTGGCGAATGGTAGTGTATGAAATCAGTGAACATATCACTGAATTTGCTGATAATGTTCTCAGAATCATTGGAGTGTTGATCCAATCCTTTGTGGATGCTATGTACCAACAGCACAAGACATAATTCTTCACAGGACTGATCACATAATAATGAATCCAAGCCCTCAGATATAATACAATGGGACGGAATAAACTGTGGGCGAGATTCTCCCATATGGGGAGAAATCGTAAGGCTGGCGTCAAACCCGGGCGGGTTTGACGCCAGCCCCCCCCCTTCCCGACCGGGAACCGATTCTGGTCCCCGGTCGGGGCTAGCAGCCCGACGCCGTAAGCTCCGGCATCACGGGCTTAATGAATTTCGTTAAGCCCGCTTGCCGGAGTTAGCGCTGGCTGACGTGTCATATGACGTCAGCCGTGCATGCGCGGATTGGAAGACTCCAACCCGCGCATGCGCGGATGACGTCATTGCGCATTTGCGCGAAACCCGCGCATGTGCGGGCCGGGTTGCCCCTCAGCCGCCCCGCGAATGGATACTGCGGGGCGGCGGAAGGAGAAATAGTGCGCGGGCATCGGGCCCGCTGCCCGCGATTGGTGCTCACCGATCGCGGGCCCATGGCACCCTTGGCACGGCCATGGTACTGCCGTGCCAATCGGTGCCATGGTTATAAAATGCGAGTGTTTACGGCCGTTTTTACGAATGGCCAGACCAGGTGTGTTTGCCGTTCGTAAAAACAGCCGTAAAGGGCTGGGAACTCGGCCCATCTATCAGCTGTGAATCGCTGCCGGCCGTAAAAAAACGGCGGCAGCGATTCGTGGCGGGAGTTGGGCGTGGGGGGGGGGAGAATAGCGGGAGGGCGTCGGAACAGCGTGGCCGTAAAACTTTACGAGCCACGCTATTCTCCGCACCGTCGGGAGTGCGGAGAATCTCGCCCTGTGTTCTTCACCACAACATTCAGGTCACTCGAACATTCACTTATATACTAATGAGACTCCTAGTGGTCAGTCAGTGAATTGCAACACAACCATGATATCACGACAGTCTATTAACACAAATGGAGAAAATTAGCTGCCCCCTGGCTTGGATTGGATTGAATTGGATTTGTTTATTGTCACATGTACCAAGATACAGTGAAAAGTATTTTTCTGTGAGCAGCTCAATGGATCATTAAGAATATGAAAAGAAAAAGGAAATAGAAGAAAATACATAATAGGGCAACACAGGGTGCACAATGTAACTAAATAACACCGGCATCGGATGAAGCATACAGAGGTGTAGTGTTAATGAGGTCAGTCCATAAGAGGGTCATTTAAGAGTCTGGTAACAGTGGGAAGAAGCTGTTTTTGAATCTGTTCGTGTGTGTTCTCAGACTTTTGCATCTCCTCCCCTATGGAAGAAGTTGGAAGAGTGAGAAAGCTGGGTGGGAGGGGTCTTTGATTCTGCTGTCCACTTTTCCCAGGCAGCGGGAGGTGTAGATGGAGTCAATGGATGGGAGGCAGGTTCGTGTGATGGATGGGCTGTGTTCACGACTCTCTGAATTTTGTTGCGGTCTTGGGCCGAGCAGTTGCCATACCAGGCTGTGATGCAGCCAGATAGGATGCTTTCTATGTGCATCTACAAAAGTTGGTAAGAGTTAATGTGGACATGCCGAATGAGGAAGTATAGGTGCTGTTGTGCTTCCTTGGTGGTAGCGTCAATGTGGGTGGAACAGGACAGGTTTTTGGAGATGTGTACCCACAGGAATTTGAAACTGCTAGCCATCTCCACCTCAGCCCCATCGATGCTGGCAGGGGTGTGTACAGTACTTTGCTTTCTGAAGTCAATAACTAGCTCTTTAGTTTTGCTGGCATTGAGGGATAGATTGTTGTTGCCGCACCACTTCACTAGGTTCTCAATCTCCCGCCTGTATTCTGACTCGTCTTTATTCGAGATCCGACCCACTATGGTCGTATTGTCAGCAAACTTGTAGATGGAGTTGTAATCAAATTTTGCCATGCAGTCGTGTGTGTATAGGGAGTATAGTAGGAGGCTAAGTATGCAGCCTTCGGGCTCCGGTATTGAGTACTATTATGGAGGAGGTGTTGTTGTTCGTTCTTACTGATTGTGGTCTGTGGGTTAGAAAGTCGAGGATCCAGTTGTTGAGTGAAGAGCCAAGTCTCAGGTTTTGGAGCTTTGATATGAGCTTGGCTGGAATTATGGCTTGAAGGCGAAGCTGTAGTCAACAAATAAGAGTCTGATGTCGGAGTCCTTGCTGTCGAGATGCTCTAGGGATGAATGTAGGGCCAGGGAGATGGCGTCTGCTGTGGACCCGTTGCGGCGGTATGCAAATTGCAGTGGATCAAGGCATTCTGGGAGTATGGAGGTGATGCGCTTCATGATCAACCTCTCAAAGCACTTCATTACGACTGAAGTCAGGGCCACCGGACGGCAGTCATTGAGGCACGTTATCTGGTTCTTCTTTGGCACCGATATAATGGTGGTCTTCTTGAAGCAGGTGGTGACATCAGAGCAGAGCACAGACAGGTTAAAGATGTCCGCAAACACATCTGCCAACTGATCTGCACAGGTTCTTAGTGGACGACCAGGGATCCCGTCGCCTTCTGAGGGTTCACTTTCAGTAAAGCCGATCTGAATTTGGAAGCTGTGATGATGGGTATAGGTATGTTATGGGCGGTTGGGGCACTCGACAGCGGATCGTTGGTTTCCTGCTCGAACTGAGGATAGAATGCATTGAGTTCAACGTGGAGGGGTGCGCTGCTGCTGGAGATACTGCTCGGCTTTGCTTTGTAGCCCGTTATGTTATTTCGGCTTTGCCACAACCTCCAAGAGTCTGTAACGCTTGTCTGTGACTCCAGCTTTGTCTGATATTCTCTCTTGGCATCTCAGAAGGCTTTGGGAAGGTCGTACCTGGATTTTTCATATAGTTCAGGGTTGCCTGACTTGAACGCCTCAGACCCGTCCTTCAGTAGGGAGTCAATCATCAATCTTGTGATTGAGCCATGGTTTCTGGTTGGGGAACGTACGTACTGCTTTCTTTGGCACACAGTCATCCACACATTTGCTGAAGTCTGTGATGGTGGTGGCATACTCATTTAAGTTGGTCGCTGTGTTCTTAAATATGAACCAGTCCACTGTCTCTCCAGCAGTAATGTAGGAGCTCTTCTGTTCCCTCGGGCCAGCACTGCATGACCTTCTCAGCTGGATTCTCCCACTTGAGTTTCTGCTTGTATGCCGGGAGAAGGAGCACCGTCTTATGGTCTGATTTCCCAAAGTGCGGTCAGGGGATGGAACGGTAGGCGCCCTTGATTTTTGATTAGCAGTGGTCAAGAGTGTTATCGCCGCTGGTGGGACAGGAGATGTGCTGGTGGAATTTTGGCAGTACACTCTTGAGGTTGGTCTTGTTGAAGTCCCCGGCCATGATGAACAAGGCCTCTGGGTGTTCTGTTTCATAGTTGTTTATAAGTGTGTACAGTTCGTCCAGCGCCTTCTTCACTTCTGCCTGGGGTAGTATGTAGACCACTGTGATAATGGCAGAAGCTGCTCAATGTGTTTTCCTCATTCCATGTCAACATAAGGTGTATGGCCTGCTATGATTTGATTTGATTTGATTTGATTATTGTCACATGTACCGAAGTATAGTGAAAAGTATTTTTCTGCGGCCAAGGGAACGTACACAGTACGTACATAGTAGGCAAAAGAATAATCACCGGAGAACATTGACAAATGGTACATCGACAAACAGTGATTGGTTACAGTGCGGAACAAGGGACTAAACAAAGTAAATACATGAGCAAAAGCAGCATAGGGCATCGTGAATAGTGTTCTTACAGGGAACATGTCTGTCCAAGGTGGAGTCATTGAGGAGTCTTGTAGCTGTGGGGAAGAAGCTGTTCCAATGTCTGGATATGCGAGTCTTCAGACTTCTGTACCTTCTGACTGATAGAAGTGTCTGGAAGAAGGCAATGTCTGAGTGGGAAGGGTCTCTGATAATTCTGTCTGCCTTCCTGAGGCAGTGGGACAGGGCAACGTTAGAACCTTGAGATCTGCAGTCGTGCCACACAAGGTTGTATTCTGGCACTGACACTCTTTGGCATATTCTTCTCTTGCTACTACCAGATGGTGTCTGCTTATAATTGAAAAACTGATCAAAAGGTGTTCAACCTTGCTTGCCTGAGATCCGAAAGAAAGATGCATTATCAGAAATATTGGTCAGGATTCTCCGATGTGAATCCACCCCGCTACCACTGCTAGTGAGGATGGAGAATTTGGCGTTCAGCCAAATCGCCCATTCACTGCAGCAAGACCGGAGAATGCCACTGCCGTGAACGGATGGAGAATCCCGCCCTTGCTCTACGCTGTCAATACTGCACTAGCATTGCACACCAATGGACACTTTCAGTGGCAATTGGACAGACACTCTCATGCCTGTAATCAGAGTTTGGTTTGACCACCAATATCAGGAACACAAATGTCATGGTCCAGGATATCATCTATCAGCATTGACAACTGAAAGCCGGAGGTTGTTGATAACGTAATGTCACCCTGGGCATGTATGCTGTCAATTCCAGCCCCATGTGTCCTGGAGTCACAACACAAGTGAGTTAACCAATAATTCTTATGAAAGTTCCAGGAGTCTTTGACCCTTGGCTGGCAAGTAATTAAAATCACCAGGTTTATATGAAACACAGTTCCTGTTTATTTAAAACAGGAATAATTATGAAATATACAGTAAATACAACGGGATAACAAGAAGTGAACCTACTACCTGTGACAATATGTATATTGTATGGCAAATGAAGGGTTAACAATTTAATGTCAGTGCATCCAACCACAAGATGGTGATCAAGAGCATACACATGGATCACGTGATGTCCTTGATTCGGGGAGTAGGTGATTAGGCGGGTTAGAGAGAAGTCGTGCTTCATAGCTTGGTTCAGCTATTATCTCAGTAAGCACTTCAAATCTATTTAATTATAGTGTTAATAAATTAGCTTTGTTAGAACATAGCTTGATGTTCTTTGTGAGACACTACACTTTGAAGCCATCCTCATCCATAAAGCAAAGAACATCACACTACCCACTTTAACTGTCCCACCCTCTACCCACACAAGCCAAACACAGACGGGGGGAAAATAATAAAGCTGAAGGTCAAAAGATAAGTGTCTTTGCTTCTGATGGTAGTTCCTTATCACACTTTCTTCACAGCACATTGGTTAATCAAAGTGTCTGGTTTACAGCTGGTAATGGTTCTTCCCTGCAGAGTCATTTATTCAATACAACACTTACAGGCAGCAAGCCTTCTGGAGAGACGCTTTATTTCTGATCAAACTGGGCCTTCACCTTGAGCTTCATACTTAGGCCTATATCTTTTTGTTTTGACACTTTACTTCACATCAAACCTTACTTTCAGTTTGTGGTTTGACATCAAGCCTTTTCGGTCTTTTTTTAAATATAAATTTAGAGTACCCAACTATTTTCCTTCCAATTAAGGGGCAATTAAGCGTGCCCAATCCACATAACCTGCACATCTTTTGGGTTGTGGAGGGTGAGACCCATGCAAACACAGGGAGAATGTGCAAACTCTACACGGACGGTGACCTGGGGCCAGGATGAAACACGGGTCCTCAGCACGGTGAGGTAGCAGTGCTAACCACTGTGCAACCATTCTGCCCTGCCTTTGCGGTCTTAAGAGAATGACATGCAGTCTTACTGGAGAAAGAGTCAGGCCTCAAGTGGCCCACAGAGAGGATTAGTTAGATATTTTGGAGAGAATTAATTAGAACCTTCCGTCTAAGCTGCAGGAAAAAAAGTGAAATCAAACTGGAGCTTGTGACTTTGAAAACATTCCAGTGGGATCAGATCCAATCACCATCTGTTACCAGGCAGAGCACAGCCTTTTGGGTCAGTTCATTGGCCATTAGAAAAATCAATCAAACCGAGTCATCCCTGATGTTAGTCAATCTGCAATCACCAGTCTGAAACAGCGTAGCCTTCTGGGTACTTCTGTTTGAATTAAAGGTGCAGGCTGCTTTACCTTAAAGTCATATGTGCATTAAACATGCATGGATCAAATGTAACAGCAACATTTAAAAGAGAGGGGAAATAAGGGAATAAACAGGGAATAAAGAAATACACTTACAATGGCTTCACATCAACTTTGCAGTCGCGTGATGCTGAAATTAACATATTAATTGCAAAAGCTGCCACTCCTATGTCCAAGCCGAATAAGAGAGAGTGGAACAAAACCCACCTGACTGAGAACACCAATGTGCAAGACTACCAAGACTGCATCTTTAGTGCACCCTCCCTAGGCAGGAGTAGAGGCTGCAAAGTTTTCAGTTTTGCCGTCTCTGATGTATCCTTAGCATCTCTTGGTAGGGCAAGGTCACCAACTCAGATGTCCTGGGCCATGCTAATTTAATCAGCATTCATGTTATCAGCCATGGCTCGGCCATGTTCATTTGCAGATCAGTGCCATGTGTCGAAAGGCATTCTGTACGGTAAACCTGTCACTGGGTCACGACCAGGATGTCCATACCTCCGCTACAAGTGGGTAGCGGGTGCATATTGACATTCACAACTTGGAGATAGTCACTGGCGGCCATGATCACAGTGGAACAGTGGCTAGCACTGCTGCCTCACAGCGCCAGGGACCTGGGATCGAATCTGGCCTTGGGTGACTGAATGTGTGAAATTTGCATGTTCTCCCAATGTCTGAGAGGGTTTCCTCTGAGTGCCCCACTTTCCTCCCATGGTCCAAAGATGTGCAGGTTAGGTGGATTGGTCATGCCACATTGCTGCTCAGTGTCAAAAGATGTGCAGGTTAGGTGGGGTTACGGGGTTAGGGTGGGGGAGTGGGCATAGGTAGAGTGCTCTTTTGGAGGGTCGGTGCAGACTTAGTGGCCCACTCTCCCGCCCTAATCCTTCTGCACTGTAGGGATTGTATGATTATCTCTGGAGGCTGACTGGTTAGAAGGGCATGGAAGAGGGGAGTAGGCAGGATAGCAAGGTGGGCCCAGAGAGCGCATCGGCCAGTGAATCATGCATCTTCCCAGCCAAAATGAGGCAAAGACTGCCATGCCAGAGTGGGGCTTCTGAGCCGCACCAGAGGATGCTTAACACAGAGCTCATGACTATGGTACAAGCCATCATCCTATGAGACAGAGGGCTAGCACTTAAATGGATATATACTAAAAAATCGTACTTAGTAGTGCATTATTTCAAGGAGGAGACATTCTTATTGTATACATCTCCGGATCCAGGAGAAAATAATGGTTTTCTCTTGATTGTTTTTATCGGACTTTAAAGATTAATCACTAAAATTAAGCAGAATTCACTTCATTTGATTCTTGCATGTATTGGCTTTTCAAAGGTTATCTCAAATATTTCAGAATTACTAACTGGTTGTCTTAGAAAACCACAGGTTTGTCCAGTAATAATTATTCTGTGTTTGGCATTTATCTATTGGCTGTAAAAAACCGTCCAGTTTATTTCCTTTGTTCCAATTTATTTTATGTTAATTTACTATTTTGGTCCATAGAACCCATAATCAGAATGTGCATTTAAGGAGAAGACTCAAGGTTGAAGCAGCATGCATGTCAGAACACAGGTTTTGTTTTTAGCTAGACTCTTCAGCACCCAGTGGATCTTAGAAACCAGGTTTGGAGGGAGTTGGATCGATTGGTTAATGTTCAACCAATCCGTTGACCAGGGACAATGTTCTGCCTGATTACCGTTAGTGATTTGTTCCTGCATGATGCTTTCTGAGAGAACGGAACAGAAGTATTTAGATCTTGGAAGTGAAAGGAATTCTCTCTCTCTGAAGAGAGAGAATCTTCCTGCTTGCTGAAGTGAAAAAAAAACTTATTGTTCTGAAAGCATTGGCTGCCTGACACAACCTTTGCTCTGAACTTGGAATGATGCTGAGTCTGAAGAGAAGATAGTCAACCTTGCCAGGGGAAACCATCTCAAACCTAAAGGGAAGTTGTATCTAACAAAATCTTAACCGGAAATCATCCCAGTGCATCAAAGATCTTTATCCATTTATTTTATTATTATTTTCCTTCCCTTTCCACCACCATTTAACCTCTGTGTTGTCTGTGTAGAGAATGCGAGTAGTTAAGAACGGGAGGGTTGGGAAATGGGTATTAGGTAGTCAGTTACATTTTTTGTCAGTTTAATTCAAATAATGTACATAATAAAAGATTAATTGTGTTAAAGTTACAAACCTGTTAACTGTAGTTTATTTTGGTCAACCAAGGACCTTGGGTCTTTTAAGTAACACCTTATTTCACCTGTGCTGCAACTCCAGGTAAAGTGGGGCTGGAATTGACCACGCACTAGCCCAGGGTGTCATGAGATGGTGTTTAAATTAGAACTGATTCTTTGCTGTCTCCTTTTTGTGTACTGATTTTTCTTTTGCCACTTTTAGCCTAATGAAAGCTTTTTGTTTCATTTTGCTCTTATTTGCATTGTAGCTATCTGCTTTTCACAGTCACCTCAAATAAACCTGTTGCTAAACCATACTAACCTCCCTTTCAAGTTAAGAACTGTCCCCAATAATTACTGCTTAGATGCTCAGTTCACATTCTTCAGTTACATTGAGCTGAATCTTTGCCCTTGGGTAGAAGCATGCCATGCAAGGACTTATAAAATTGAGATGGAGTTTATTGCTTAGTATATGGGTCAGTGGACATAAACCTAATTTATTAGATCTAGACTCTTGAAACCTTAATAGGTTTACCTTAGGCTACATTTTCCTATCAGCTTTGTGTCTGAAACTATGTGAAGTTAGCTCATATGATATAAAGGCCTTATCCTTATAGATTAATAAAACAATTAGGTCATTTGTTTTTAATACAAGGTTCTAAACTGCTTTGTTGCTTCATTTGTTGAATAAATAAATAAATTACATTTGGTGACCATAACTGACTAAATGTTAGTTGAATTGACAAGTGTTGAGATAATTTCTCTCAATAGACTCTTTGGGCCATATTTTGTATTTAGTTTCTGTAATTTCCTCTAGCCTGTCAAGAATTTCTTTGTCAGACCTTTCTCTTGCTCTGTTTATTTTTTTCTAATTTTAACCATCTAATTTTGCTGACTAAACTTTGTTTTTTTGTCCCATGGACATTCTCCCGTGTATCATCTTGCCATTTGTTATTCGTAAATTATTTCATACATTTTTTGTAGGTTATCAGCTTACTTTACCATCTGCGATGTTGCTTGCCACATCCATGCCAGTTGTCACCATTGAATATTGTTAAATCTGCATTGGATCAGAATGTCTGCAGTCCTTGCCACTGGGGCACAGTTAAAGGACACATAATTTCAAATTGGCAGACCTCTTACAGCTCAGAAATCTGCCTGATTGGATTTTCAATGTTAGGCTTCATGGGAAGCTTGCCAAAATGTTTGCTTTAATAACGTAGAAAAGCACTTTTCAATGAACAAACTTTGCTGTTTCTTTCAATGTTGGCAAAGCTGACCCTTTAGGGCATACCTGACAGATGTGGAATATGCCCATCACAAGTATCAGAAAGGTTGGAACTGAAACAGTACAAGTATAATCCTGGATTAGTAAAACAATTCTAATCTTGCTTCCATTAATGTAATCATAGAATAATAGAATTTGCAGTGCAGAAGGAGACCATTCGGCCCATCGAGTCTGCACCAGCCCTTGGAAAGAGCACTCTATTTAAGTCCACACCTCCACCCTGTCTCTGTAACCCAGTAACCCCACCTAACCTTTTTTAGACACTAAGGATAACTTAGTATGGCCAATCCACCTAACCTGCACATCTTTGGACTGTGGGAGGAAACCAGAGCACCCAGAGGAAATTCACGCAGACACGGGGAGAACGTGCAGACTGCACGTAGATAGTGACCCAAGCCTGGAATCGAACCTGGGACCCTGGAGTCATGAAGCAACAGTGCTAACGGCTGTGCTATTGTGCCGCCCAGTGCTACTGTGCCATAGTAAACAATTAAGGATGACCTGACATTGTGTTGGTATAAGGTGGCGAGGGAACATTTGCCATATTAATTTACCTCCACTTTTCAACAGTTATGTTTTCTAGCATAATCTATGGGCGAGATTTTCCAGTTCCATCATGGCGGTGTTTTCTGATGGCAGAGGCAGCTTGCCATTGGCTGCCAGCAGGATCTTCTGGTCCAATGTCTACGGTGTTTTATATGATTTGCCCGTCCCGCTGTCAAGGGCACCTTTGCCAGGACCAGAAGATCCCACCGGTGGGAAGGGCTCTAAAATCCAGCCCTATGTCTAACTTTTTTCAAACTTTCCTTTGTAGTCAGTGAGATGAAATCACTGTTAACAAAATTGATTGTCTATTTTCGGAGGTTAAAACATCAGGTAGACTCTTCCCTATTCCTAATTTTCAAAGCAAACAGACTTCATTGTATAAACATAGAGCTAACCCGTTGAATTTCTTTCACTTTCAATTATTTCTGAAACCACATATTGTTCTGGTAATCAGGAATCAAATATTTCATGAATATTTTCAATTATAAAAATGCATGGGTGAAATACCTTTATATATGAAAATATTAAATTGCCATCGACAATTTCACTGAAACCGCTATTCTAGTTAAGTAATTTTCTTCAAATGATTGACAAGAGTGGACTTATTTGCCATGATTGATCCAAAAGCCTGAAGTATTCAGTTGGAGGAGCTTAGACTATTGATGATCAAGCACTGTTCCTCTAAATTGGAAGGTTTGGACGAGATAATATAGAAAAGAAAATTCCTAAATAGACAGATGACTTAATGAAATGCAAATCAGTGTGACATCTAAGTTAACTGAACCATTTAACTTTCCAGTTAGTCTGTTCTTCAATGACAGAGATGCTTGCCATTCTTTGAATTCAAAATAGAGGCTTAATCGAGAAGAGCTACCTTGAATTGCACCAATTATACATTGTAAACTTGCTGCTCATAATTGATTAAACCCAGGGAACGCTGTAACATTGTATGATTTAGATTATGTTGAGTTTGTGCCAAATATCGTGTACGCTGTGATCGCTGCTCTTGAGCAATATCGTGACAACAATAGTGTTATGTAGTCAAAAAATTTAATTGACTACTGTCTCAAACTTCAAGGTTTTTCTGTTTAGCAGCTTGAAATATTGTAATATTTATAATATTGTAATACATTGGCTTCACCTGTGCCATAATAGAATTAGTAACTTGCATTATACAGTGTTTTTAACAGAAAATTATCACCTTGTTACTTCATGGAAGCTTAATTAGGCAAAAATGAGCATGGAGAGAATTGAGCAGATATTAGAAGAGCTAATCAAAACTTTAGTCAGTGAGATACGTTTCAAACAGATTTGTAAAAGAGAATAGGGAAGTTTGCAGGTTTAGGGTAGCATGACAGCCAATGGTGGAACAAAGGGAGTAGAGGCCAGAATTGGAAGAATAGGTAGAGCTATGGCAGGTTGTAGGCATGACATTACATGGACAGGGAACGATGAACATCTCAAATTGCAGGTATGGGAGGGGGAGGGACAAGTGCATGGGTTAGGGGGAGGGTGGATCAGGAAGTGCAAGACTGACGAGTAAGCAAGAATTGATACAGTCAGTGAACTGAAGTTCACAGAGAGTAAATGATGAAACGCTAGCCAGGAATAGAAATAGTTGAGTCTGGAAGCCGTCAAAAGCACTGATTTGGCAGAAAGTGGGCGAAGGCAGGGGCAGAGACAGAGGCAAGTAATGGATGAATGTGGACAGTCTTTTGACAGAGATGGGCCGGGATTCTCCGACCCCCCACCGGGTCGGAGAATCCCCGGGAGAGGCGCGAATCCCGCCCTGCTGCCCCAACGCCGGCTGCCCTATTCTCCGGTGCCATTTTTCGGGGCTGGAGGGATTCCCACCATGCCGGTCGGGGGCCATTGACAGCGGCCACCCACCCACCTCACCCTCAGCGATTCTCCGGGCCCCGATGGGCCGAGTGGCCGTCCAGTTTTCGCCAGGCCCGCCGGCGTGAATTACTCACCTCACGCAAGGCGGGACCTGGCAGGTATGTGTGCAGGGGCGGTCCTGGGGGGTGGGGATCCAACCCCGGGGGGAACCCCCATGGTGTCCTGGCCCACAATCGGGGCCTACCGATCTGGGCCTTTTTTCTTCCGTGCCCCTGTAGGGCTCCGCCATACAGAGAAGAGAACCTCCGCGCATGCGCGGAAATATGCCGGCCGGTCTGCGCATGTGCGGAAATGTGCCAGCCAGTCCGCGCATGTGTGAGATCATGACGGCTGTTCCGCGCATGAGCGAACTCGCGCCGGCCCTTCGATGCCGGCTGGAGCAGCACCAATCACTCCTGCGTCAAACTAGCCCCCGAAAACTTGGAAAATTCCTCACTTTCGGTGGCTGTTGGCGCCGGCGTGGTTGGCACCGGTTTTCCCACCGGCGTGGGGACATAGCCCCATTTTCACAGAATTCCACCCATGATCTCCAAGTGAGCTTCTGGGTCAGCCATCACACATATGGGCAAAAATACCCCACATCCCCCACATGCGATGGTCTGCCCTTATCAGGCCACTGACGATCTCACCTTTTCAGGCCTTCCCATTCCCTCTTTTTCCCCCACTTCCCCCCCCCCCAAACCAGGACCACAACCCTTCAAACCCCCAGTCTTCCAGAGGCCCCTTCATAGTACCCTGCATCCACCGACCCTTCATATCCCCACCCTCCTTTCATGAGCATGGACCACCTCATGCCCTGATCCTTGGCAATGTTCCTGCCAGCACTGCCGAGGTGTCGCATTCCAGGGGAAGGGCTGGGGACTGTGGGACGGGGATGGTGCCAGTGGCATGGAGCAGGTGATTCACCTGGGCCGCCCTGAGGACTTTTCCACCTGCACCCAGGAACGGCTGACATCGTCAGATGCCAGTCTCTTTCTCACCCCGGGGAACAGACTGTCCCGACTCTCCTCCATGGAATCCTGCAAGATCTCAAGCTTTGCATCCGTGGATCTCACCTCTCCGGGATGACACCTTTTTGGCTGGAATGAGAATGTGTGAGGAGCGGATTGCTTACATGCAGCTACTGCGGCTTGTCAGGCTCCTGAGTGCCTTTCCTGACCCTAGTGAATCACCTGCCAGCATGCATTGGAATTGCATTAATTCAATGTGGCATGCGTGCTGGCTAAGTTGCATGTTGTGAATTGCTCCGGGAGTTGCACCCTCATCGGGACTGTGGAATAAAGTTGGGAGGGGGTGTGGGAGGCTGTAGGAGTGTTTTCAAGGCCTTAGTATTGATCCAGCCTTTATGTCTCCCTCATTGTTATGGCTTAGCTTAATAAACAGAGCAGACACTCAACCTGGTTAAGACTGCTTTATTAGTCCAAGCTTGGTTTCGTTTACACAAGTGATGGATCTGGATACTTGCCAAGATCAATCTGCTAATCACTGATAAAAACACATCAATTATACAATTTTCCAAAAATCAATAGCCCACCCCAGTTGGACTGACCCAATCCTTGAAGCTGTCATTTCCAAACTATCCAATAAAATTGTGATCATCCCATGATTCAATCCCATCCTGTCACTTGTTGTTTACCAGGATCCTATGTCAATTTTAAAGTTGTTTTTTGGACATTCCCTTTGTGATAGCGCAGTCAGATCCTGTCCACTAATTGTCCACCCAGGGGCAAGATACCAGAACTGGCTTCCTCTTTACTCCATGGATTGTTACAGACAGGATATTGGGGCCAGTGATAAAATTAGTTTACTATGTCCACTATGTAATCTGTTGACCACACAATATTGTGTGTCTCAAAAACATGGGCAAGTTAGCTAACCTAAATCCCATCATGCATTGTGGCAACTATTTGTAGCTAGAGTTTACATGATTATCACTACTTTCTCCTAAAATACAGGTTCAATGGTTAACAATGATTACTGAGTATACTTTCTATGATTAATCATCTCTAGCCTTAATAAACTAACTCATGTAGAACTACTCTAGTGACACCCTAGCTATTCAGTTTTAAGAGGTCTCATCTGTGGAAACCCCCTTCAGAGGGACCCAGGATTAGTCACACAATAAGGGCGAGAAAGGGAGAAGAGAAAACCCAGGGTTGGGGAGGTGTGGGGTGCAGGTTGAGGATAAAAAAAACCCAAGGGACAGTTTGCTTGTAAATTACTGCCAGGACCAGAGTAACTATACATTTTTGTAAATACGAGTGTTGGTCTTGTCTTGTGTAAAGTTTGCAATTAAATGTTAAAACTCTAAATGAAAATATTTTAATAAATAACAATTTTTGACAACCCAATATAAATTATGTTAAGATGTCCAATTGATAGTAATTGTTTTGTGTTAATAAATCCTTAATTGTAATACGTGATAAGGCAGGATTATGTTTTCCCAAAGGTGGCATCAAACATTGAAATTTTGATGTGAGATTTGAGAGAGGATGCTCAGCAGTAATTAGCACTTATCATGCCTTTAAAAACTGTGATGTGGCGATGCCGGCGTTGGACTGGGGTGAGCACAGTAGGAAGTCTTAAAACACCAGATTAAAGTCCAACATGTTTGTTTCAAACACTAGCTTTCAGAGCACTGCTCCTTCCTCAGGTGAATTCACTTGATGGGGAAGGCTGCAGACTGCATGGCCCTGGGAATTGATGCAGTCTGCAGCCTTCCCCAGCTACCCTTGAAAGAACCAGGCCTATCATTTTTCTGGTGCCTTTAGTGGGAAGCTAGTCGGCAAGTGGGACCAAGTCCATAACACTGTAGTGATTTCAGTGCTGCAGTCTACTGGCAGGGAGTGCAACTGTGTACCGTATGTAGGAGAAGGACACCAACGACAACTATTCCTGCATTTCGTATTGAGCTGCACCAAAATGGTTACTGTCAGATAGTTCCCTTTGGAAACAATGAGTGCCAATCTTATATCAAAATATCCAATCAATTCTGATGTAGACTATTTTTATTCAAGAGCAATAACTTATTGTTCTAATGGGCAGCTGATCTGAGGTTCCTTAGGCTTTCCCCTTGACAATGTAGATTAATGAATCAACATTTATTTAGAAGGAGAGTTGGCATTTAATTCTGAAGCAAATTCTCATGTAATCTTTCAGTAAACCCTCCCCTTTTCAGACCTGGCTACATTCCTTCCTGCAAAGCCAACACAAGTTGGCAGCAGTCCTTTTGCAGCTTCATTCTGGCTTTCTGTCATTTTGTTTCACATTCTGTTGTATTCATTACCATAATAATGTGCACTTATTAAACTTACCGTAACCCTGTTTTGTATTTGAACTAGCTATGTTCCATCATTATTTTTCAGTAGTCACGGCAAGAGATAAATTCCATTTCTAGCCTCATATAAATGAAGCCTTATTAATAATTGATGTAACTAAATTCTCGGAAAAATCTGAAGTAGCTTGCAATATGTTTGTCTGAATGGCAATTTCATGGCTGTTGCCATTCTGGTCTATTTTCCCTTTCATGTGTTGGAGGTTTCCATCATCTATAACAAGCCTGTCCCTGCCATCAATGAGTCCACAAAGGGTGCCCTGGCTTACTTGGGCATTCAACCTTTTGGAAAATTATGGGCGCCATTTAATGGAAATGTTTCTCAGTCTGGTAGCAAGGGGGAGCTGCCGTGAGCTTTCTGACGCTCGACCCGGCGAGGCCGTCACCAGAATCAAATGTTTACAATGTCACCTAGTGGTCAGAGGTCAAGCATTACATTATGTATAAACTTGCCTTATGCATATCGTCACATCCCTTTTCCTTTGTAAAAGAAGATTATTCACTGGCATAAGATTACTTTCTTACATTTCATCATGATATGCATAACTATAGACATGGTCAGATCTCTTGAGTGGGATTCTTCGTTGCCCTACATCGATACCACTCCCTGATGGCCTGGTGGGCTCAAGGTGACATGCGTGCTGTCAATTAACCCATGACCTGGGGAACCCCGGCTATGGCAGAAAATCCTACTGCAAGGCATCCGTGACCTCACAAATGGACTTGTGGGCTATAGCTTATGAGATACCATACCAGTTCCTCTCGAGCCCTGGAATGATCCTCTGGTGTAAACATTGAGGGCTGCGGGGGAGCAGGTAGCCTTGTCCTCCACACGGTGCCAAGCTCATGAGGACATGGTACAGGTGCTACACCATCCCCTTGTTGAGGCAGAGCCTCCTGCAGCACACTATGTCCATCATCTGTTTGAAAGACCAGCGACACCTGTAGACCTTGGGCTGTCTCCGGCCTCCCCCTTTGGGTCTGTCCCTGGCCTGATGGGAGGCCGGGTCATCAGGGTTGGGGAGGGACCCTGCACATGGGCTGCCAGCTTGAATCTCTGTTGATGCTGCTCCGTTGCCTTCTCCAGCGTCTGGCCACCTGGCCTGCCAGCAGCATCACGAGGTCAGCCTCCATGTAATAGGTATTGCAATGGTGTGAGACTGACATTCAGCGGTGTTTGCTACTTGGGACTCTCCATTCATCCATTGCTCCCGCACACCCAACCCGCACCCCCACATCCCTTGCCATCCGACAAACGCAACCCTCATACCCCCGCTACAGCGGGGGGCCCTGGCCACCGGATACCACATTTTGTACCCAAGCACCCACACGTAACACTACCTGGACGGGCGCTCTAGTTGCGGAATGGTTCCCGGTGCAGAGACCTAGCCCCTGGGTGTTCAGATGGACACCGCTGCATCTATGGTGTCGTTTCCTGCAGTGTTCAGAGAGTGTACAGGCATCACGATCTGATTGGGATGCAGGGTAATAACCACCACATGCTACATGGCACGCCTACCCACGGGCATCCACCTAGGAGGTGTGAAGTGCTCAGTTATTTAAGTTTGCCAATTCACTGTTAGCAATAGCCTTCTGCCGCACGGCCAGAAGCCTCCACGGTCAATGGATGGACTGGACAGGCAGGGGCCGGGGTTGCACCAATAATGGGTATTCATGATTCAGGAGGTGGCATGGCGGACCCGTGGACACTCAGGCACCCCCCAACCAAGCCTGGGGTGACAATCCTTCCCCGCCAATGTCAACCCACCCCGACAGGGAGGCACAGGCTTGGAGAGTCGAAGGGCCTGTTTCTGTGCTGTATTGTTCTTTGTACTCATACCCTATTCTCCTCGGCATCAGTAGGATAACATGCTAATGTGAAACACATCGGGAAAAACATAGGGCTGGATTTTCCGATCCCCGACACCAAAATTGCGTTTGCCGGTGGGGTGGAGAAGCCCCGATGACGCTGAGATCGGGGGGGGGGCGGTGTCGCTTTCATGGTGCTCCGCATCCTGAAATGCGGAGTACTCTGTGAGTACGCCACACCCCGTATCCATGTCCTTCGTATGTTGGCTGAGGCCCGCCCCGTGATGCTCCATCCCGACTGGCCGAGTTCCCGATGGAATGGGACACGTGCGGTCTCACCCGTTGGGAACTCAGCGTGGCAGCTGCAGACTCAGTCCAGCATCGCCACAGTGGGGGAAGGACCAATCCGCGGGCAGGCTGGAAATATTCGGGGCTGGAGGCGCTGTGGTGGGACTGTGCGGGGCGTGCACGCCGGCTGAATGGGGGGAATATTTTGTGGGCCGGGTCCACAAGCAGCATCCGACATGAAGTACTGCACGGCCACTGCAGGCCGCCGCCATGCGTATGTACGGCCATGGACCCGGCAACTCTCCAGGCCAGATTGGCAGCTAGAGCTGGGAGCTCCATGCTGCCTGACTGCTAGACCCCCGCCCCCGGAACAGGGAATCGGTGACCGTTTTGGCCAGTTTTCCTGTTGTAAAACACCACCGTTTTCACGGAGGCGTGGGGACTTAGTCTCCAGAACGGAGACATATGCAGATGTTGGAACTCACCTGAAAAATGCCTGGGGCTGCCCCTGGAGTTCAGGTTGGAGGCTGATGGCAACCCTGGGTGCTGGAACACGACAGGAGTGAGTGGACAGAGCATCTAGAGGAAGACCTCCCAGATTCAGTGTCCTGAAAAACAGGGCGGGATTCTCTGTTGGCTGACTCTGAACGCGATTGGGCTGAGAATAGGTTCCGATGCCAAAATTGCGATAAGCGTCGATTTCACACCAAATCGCAATTTCCCGTCACCTCGACAGCGGCGTTAATGCGGTCCGGAACATACGTATAGTAAACACTATTTGCATGTCATTAGCAAGCTTGACCCAGTATTCTCCGGGGCCTCAGCAATGCTCCGCCTCCGATGGGCCGAGGTCTGGATGGCACGGTGCACTTGTGATTTTAAAAATCGTGGCTGCTGAGGGAGAGAGATGAGGTACAGAAAATGTCCAACATCACCATAGTTTGCTGACAGTTGTGCTGCTGGGCCGGGGGCTTCTGCCAGGTCTGGGGGGATTAGCAGAGGTGGCCAGGAGGAGGGCTGTGGGTCGGGCTGGACTGGCACAGAACACCATTGCCGCAGCTGGCAAGGCAGCCATGCAGCTGCGCACTCCGCTGACAGCCAACTGTGAACTTAGGGCCAGGGGTCATATTGGTGTCCCCGCAGGCCACCCCCCTAGGTGCCGCCTGGTCCCAGCAGATCCAATAGCTGTATAGGCAAGCTCCAGCACAACCAGTGCCATCTTGTTGGCTGGGATGAGTGTGTGTCGGGAGTGTAATGCGTATGTGCCGCTGTAACTTGTCAGCCTCCCGAGTGTCAATCACAGACCCGGTGGATCCCGCACCACTTTTCATTGGAATTGCTGGTGTTGCACGTGGCGCCGGTGCTAACCCCTCCACAGTTGCTAAATCAGTCCAGGGCCAGCACCAGTTTTGCTGTCACGAAAGTCCACAAATTCATCCCTGGAAATCACATTCGGCGATTGGCCGGAGAATCCGTTTTGAAATCAAATTGGAGCAGCACCGTTTTTCTGATGCTCCTCCCCCTCCAACACGGCATCATAGCTGAGTACGCCACACACCGTTGGGACGGTCTCAGGTCGTCATCAGAAGGCCCTCCCCCGATCTTCCGCCCCCGATGGGCCGCCTTCCTTACGGTGTGGATCACTTGTGGTCTGAGGTTTTGTCAACCCCGTGTGGTGGCTGCGGACTGTCCAGTGCCGCCACAGTTGGATGGGGAGGGGGGGAAGCTGTTCTAGCTGGCCAAAGGGGCTTCGGCAGGGTCTGGAGGGACTGGTGGGGGTGGTCTGGGGTGGCAAGGGGGGTTTCAGGGGGCACTATCTGGCAGGCCGGGGGTCCGGGCGCAGCCGGCGCCATGTTGTACGGCGTGACCGCCGCAGGTCGCCACTGTGCGCATGCATGGCCACGGACACGGCAACTCTCCTTCCATATCTGCAGGTAAAGCTGGGGGTTTTACATGGCGCGGCTGTTCCCTCCCCACCAGGTGGAGCATTGGTGCGGATGAGCGACGACATTTTGGTCGTAATACTCAACACATGCTCCGGACATAGCCTCAAAACCGGAGAATCCAGCCCTAAGTCTCAGGACGGAGAATCCAGCCCTATATTTTTTGCAGTATTGCATTACTTTCACTTGAATTTAACAGACTACTTAGGGCTGCACCTGACCAAATAGTTTTATATATAAAGCCTTATACATGAGCAATATATCTCAACTCAGTTTGTTCCATATACTTTACGGCATTGTTTGGAATTTCCCAGCCTCAAAGGACAATGCCAAATTGGCAACAAGATGAATTTAAAATTTGAATCTATTCGCTGAAAGTTTAACAATATAATCAGTGTACTGTTAGCACTGGTTAGCACTGGTGCCTCACTGCTCCAGGGCCCAGGTTCAATTCCAGCCTGTGTGAAGTTTGCACTTTCCCCCCATGTCTGTGTGGGTTTCCTCCGGGTGCTCCGGTTTCCTTCCACAGTCCAAAGATCTACAGGTTAGGTGGATTAGCTATGTTAAATTGCCCCTCAGTGCACAAAAGGTTAGGTGGGGTTACTGGGTTATGGGGATTGGGTGAAGGTGTGCGTTTAAGTAAGGTGCTCTTTCCAAAGGCAGGTGCAGACTCAATGGGCTGAATGGCCTCCTTCTGCACTGTAAAGGGCAGCACAGCAGCACACTGGTTAGCACTATTATTTCACAGCTCCAGGGTCTCTGGTTGATTCCCAGCTTGGTCACTGTCTGTGCGGAGTCTACACGTTCTACCCGTGTCTGTGTGGGTTTTCTCCAGGTGCTCCAGTTTCCTTCCACGAGTCCCAAAAGACGTGCTATTAGGTAATTTGGATATTCTGAATTCTCCCTCCGTGTACCCGAACAGGCGCCGGAATGTGGCGGCCAGGGGCTTTTCACAGTAACTTCTTTGCAGTGTTAATGCAAGCCTACTTGTGAAATTAAAGATTATTAAATTAAATTCTATGATAGTTGAACAAACCCCTGTACTAAGCGTTTCCACCTGGGTGCATTACAAATGCAATGGGGAGAATACTTCCATACTAAAAACCAAACCCACACACCCAACATATCGGAGAAATGTCTACTTTACGTAAAATTGATTTGCATTCTATTCCAGTTCAAAACATCTGTTCAACATTAAGTTACAATAGTTTTCATAATTACTTTCATTCATTCATTAAATATCTGAATTTCATGTGTATTTTCAGCTGTTTATATTGTAATCAACATTTAAATAATTATAATTTCTTTAATTACCTTCACAATTAGAAGATTCATGTGCATAATTCAAATAAAAGAGTCTATTAAAATTCTCAAAAAAATCTCCAGTGTATAGTCGTAGCTATAGTGGTTTCGATAATTGAATTGAAACTACCCAGCTTGCTCTTATTTGCCAAATTCTGTGGACAGAGGAGTGTCACGGTCCTAGTTGATGTTACTAGTTGAGGTCAAGTCACAGAACAGAAATTTTATTTTTTGTTTAGAGACTTGGATCAACAAAGTCGCAGAACTGCTGAGTAACTTTTAACAAAGTAATAAAACATTTATTAAACAAGAAAAGATTAACGGCAGTACGTTACTCCTTTACCTCCAATATACCTTTACAGATATATGCTGATTTATAAGGATAATACGGTTTCCCAAATCATATACTCTCGTGTTCTCAGTACGTATACAGTCCATGTACACCAATGGCCAAAACGTGGTCAGATACACCTGAAACCATGTGACAACTGCCACCCAAAACAACTTCTGCGAATTCATCTTCAAATCCTCTCCAAATCTCCCCCCCCCCCCCCCCCCTCGCCCCCAACTTTAAAATTGGGAGCCTCTCTCTCTGCTCCTGACTTCAATTATCAGTGCCCTTTTTTCAGATTTTTGTTCCTTGTTTTTTTAACTTTGGAACTCTCATTCCCTAGTTTCTGGGACACTCGGGGCGCGATTCTCCAATATGGAGCCCAAGTGTTCCCGCCATTGTGAACGACATCACGTTTCATGACAGCGCAAACCGAGGGGGCCAACAAGGCACTGGAGCAGTTCACGCCGCACTAGCCTCCTTTTGCGGCCCCAAATGGCGCCGCGCCAACCCACGCATGCTCAGTTTAGCGCGCCGGCCCCTACTCAACATGGAGTCGGTGTTCAGGGGCCGGCCGCGCCAGAAAGTAGGCCCGGGGGGTGGGGGGGGGGGGGGGGGGAGAGGCCCCGATCATTGGGCCCCGATCACAGGCCAGACCCTATTAGAGGCCCCCCCCCCCGGTGAAGGAGCTGCCCTCCCCCCCCGCTACTGGTCTCCCCCAGACCGTTCGCGCAGAGTTCCCGCTGGCAGCGACCAGAGGTGAACGGCATTGGCAAGACTCTGTCGTATCGGCGCGGCCGCTCAACCCATTCGGGCCGGAGAATTAGCGGTTCCGTCGATTCCAGCGGCTTGCAGCCGGCGCCACGCCACACGTGCTGGCGCAAATGGTACCGATTCTCCGCATCACGGAGACTCGCACGCCGACTTCGGGGCGTCGTGGCGAGGTTGCGCCGATTCTCCGGTCCGGTGCGGGGCTTGGAGAATTACCCCCTCTATTGTTTAGCTTCTGGGACTTGCTTTCTGTATCTCTGCACTATCCTGCCTCTACTGGCTGCTTTTGTGGAAAGCTTCATGCTTCTGGGTTACCTGGTTCCAACTCAACTCAAATGCTTCTGCTTTTCAGTGTAAAATTGGTTGCTGAGCAACAGCTTCATTTTTTAAAAATCTGTCACTGTCAGAAAACCTTAATTACAATGCAAGCAAATTTCAAAGTGAAACTAAACTATAGACTTGTAGACATCTTTGTCTAACATGAAGCTAAACTGAAGTTTTAGCACACAAATTCAAAACCACAAATAATAACCTTAAACTTAAACTTATACCTTATCCTAATGCACACAAGACAAATATAAATTACTTAAATTATCTCTAATTCTAAATAGAAGTCACTGCGATACTTTCCCAGTGCACTTGCTTTATTTATTTATTTATTTTTATAAATTTAGAGCACACAATTTTCTTTTTTTTTCAGTTAAGGGGCAATTTAGTGTGGCCAATCCACCTATCCTGCACATCCTTGGGTTGTGGGGTTGAGACCCACGCAGACATGGGGAGCATGGGCAAATTCCACATGGAGTATGACCTGGTGCCAGGATTGAACTGGGGTCCTCGGCTCCAAGATGCAGCAGTGCTAACCACTGCACCACCATGCTGCCCTTCACCTGCTTTATTTTACCCATCAAACGCCTGTTACTTCTGAGATTTTTCCCTTTCTAAATAATCTCGAAACTTCTGAAAACACATGGCGAATTTATTTCATTGCAGAAACTCTACAATGTTTGTTCTACTCCAATGAGGTATCCTGCCTGGAATAAACTGTGTGATCGGGATTCTAACTTAATGTATCAGTTCCTTCGTTCCATTACTGAGTGATGCAATACCACTAACTGGAAGAATTGATTACCAATTCCTTTTTAACCTGAAAGTTGCAATTGTGAATAGACTGTACTCAGTTCCTCACAGAAACACCCAAAATCGAGAAGACTGCAGTAACGTTGCTTACAATTGGCTTTCCATTGACTGTGGAGAGTGTGGTGAAATAGTTCATTTAGAAAGATCTTCGAGCACGAATTTGAATGGACAGCATGTAGAAGGAAGAGGTAAGATATGATAATAGGGTGTCTGCATGCATGAAACACCATTTTGAACAAGGCATCAGCCACAGGTCGAAAAGAAAAAATATAATCATTAGAGAATAATAAATAGAGAATCTAAAAGAAAAAGATATTCAGCAGTCCTATTGCAGAAAATCACAATTACACCTAAATGTAAATAATCTATCACAACAGCAGACCAAGCTTTCTAATCAAGACAATCCTGCCATAGTGCAAATAAATAATACATTGGCAAATTCAGAGGTTTGGTTTTTACTGAGGAAAAATATACACTGTAAAGAGCCCTCTTGTGAATCCTTATTGGAGTCTTGTTTCCATTTTAATTCCTGTCCCTTGGCTTTTATAATTCCTACACTTGGACATTGCTGGGGCCTACACTTTTAATCACAAAAAACAGTGCAGGAGATGCTGACATCCATGGTGACACGTCTTGACAGACTTGGCTGACAGACAATCGGCTTTCACTTCCGGGATATTCTCCATGCGGATTGGTCTGGATTATTTCAGACTGTCCTGCGGTCTCTCCCTCTGTGTTTTTCCTTTCAGTTACGTGTTGGTGCAGCAGAGCTAAGCTGAATATTTTTGAGTCGCTTTCCCAGAAGAGGGGAATTCTCTCAAATCTTAGCTACCCTTCGGGTACACAGAGAAGTTCAGGAGCACTTAAAGCCTAAAGATAGAGCTGGAGAAGGGGACAATTCCGGATACCTCTCTCATTAAAGGTACCAGACCACTTGAAGGCCAAGCGAAAACTGTTGCCCTGAAATTCTGTTTACCTGAAACAAGCTGTTGATAAGTTTGTTGAAGCTGCCCACATCTCAGAAACTGAGCAGTCCTGAAGTGCATCTTCCATGCGTAAGACTCATCCCAACACAAGTTCTAATGTGTCCCCAGAGAGCCCGGACTGAGTGGTTCAGCCTGAAGATCCAAACCAAGCGACGGCACAGCATCTTGCCTTGTGAAGGGATCACCGCCTACGAGGTCATCAGCCTCAGCAACAAAGATCCTCAAATCTCTCAAACCTATTAATCTCTTTTTGTTTAATCCTTGCTACCCCTTTTACACTGTCCTATGTGTATCTGGGGGGAGGGTGGGACGGGGTTTTGGGAATAGGTAGGCTAGTAGATCATAGTTCCATTATTTCCATTATATGTTCATCTTTACTCATGTTGGAAATAAAGAGTTTGTTAATGTTTTACTGATATTCTGCCTATAACTCATGGGAGCAGTCATGGGTTAAGGATCGCATGAAAAAAATATTGGTTAATTCACTTATGTTGGGACTCCAGGGTCTGTGGGGTTGGAATTGACTGTGCACTAACCCAGGGTGTTGTAATAACAGTGACACTAGCTTAGTCCTTTCAAATGTTCCTTTTATGGCATTGTGACAGTGTAGAGATGGTGGGGAGACATAAAATGAGCTGAGCTGTTCAAAGCTCCGTTGACTTCCGTGCAAGCAGAAAATCCCACCAGCGCAAGGGGCTGCAAAATTCTATTCATATCTCTCTCAAGTTTAATCAAAAGGTATCATCTATTACTTCTGATGCTTCCACTCTTGCCTTT